>NC_091517.1:9062530-11462530 GCF_041682495.2 Bombus fervidus
ATTAATAGTTAATCGAATAGCTTCATCGTAATTATTAGCAATAATTAATAATAGTTATTAATATACGTATGTACAGTACAGAAAAACTGCTTTACACTGAATAACAAATTGTACAGTGATACAAGGCTAACATTGAGATCGTCGGATACCTTCTTCTCTTCTTTTCTTTTCTCTTGCTTTCTCTTTCACGCTGTCTCTTTCTCTCTCTCTCTTACTCTCGATCAATTATTAACCTTTATCTCCTTCTTTTTACTTGTTTGAACACTATCAACATGCCCGCGCTGATAATGAAATTTCATCTCGAGCAGATGTAACCCACGAATACATAAACATTTCTGGAAACTTTCTGTAACCGGAAGCGCATTTGAAAGTTCAACATTCGTGTCGAAGGAAATCGATTACCTTGAAATTATAATATCTCCAAAAATGTTTCGATTATTCGTCATGATCGCAATGTAATCACGTTACTTCTGGATACACACAATTGTTTCTGTCTATGAGAACAGCTCTAGCGGAATTACATAGACGGTACCGTCGAAACTTGGTGTAGCAACCAATCTTACAAATAAAATCATTGGAAAATCCCTTTCACATGCACAGTTTCACAAGAATAAATTGGTACACATGCGTTTATACGAACATAACAATTCAAGACGGGAAATAACATCAACTATTTCTGTTTTTTTTTTGTTATTTTTTTTTTCTTTTTTTCCATTCGTTAAATTAATTGTACATCTTAGCGACGTTTCAACAGTTTCAACCGAATCTATATCACTGATATAATATAGGCTGAGAACGAGATGTGCAAGAGTAATGCGCTTGATTTTGGATCTTTATTACGTTCAATTAGGATTTTGTGCCCTTTTCGCAGACGAAACACGTACATATTTGCGTTACAGCACAGGCTATTATTCATGGATAAATGCAATTAGCCTGTTATTGAACGAAATAAACAAGCTTTTTTTCATTTTCATTAATGTTTAAAATGCTTAAATAAGTGAAAACAGAAGAATCATGCACTTTACCTGTTTCGTCGATCACTATTAATTTGGTACTTATAAATTCAACAAAGAATATAATATGATACATTATCACCTTGCACGTTGATATTTATACATCTTTGTCTATCTTTTTCTTTTTTGTCATTCGTTATAACACAATTAGTTAAACCGTGTATTCGGTACATAATATCGTTTCGCGGCATAGCTGCCATTCTGCAACGCATACACAATTTATGGTCCTATTTCCCTTCAAGTACTTCTGTGCTAATCTCTGTGAAGCTTAACAGTCATGGCCATTTGAACCGGTCAATGGCACAGGCTGATACTGCACTCTAACTTTAAGGCGATGAAGCACCTGACTTTTGAGTAGTTTCTTGCACGCCAGATAGAAATACCCCGAAGAAACATCATCCACTTAAAGTAAGGATAAAACCATCATAACCACTTAATCATAGTGTGATGTAATGTAATAGGTCTTTCGATTAAAAATGAATTGGTCATAGTACAGTTGAATATAATGATTTATCTAGGCATTCAGGAGTGACTGATCCGTTGTACTAGAAATTTTCCTGCATTTATGAGAAAAATATGAGATATATCGATTTTTATACTGTAAAATGATTAACGATGATGATAAAATGATTCGACTAAAATTAATTATGAAACTAAATCGTAATGCTTTATCGTATGCTTTAGTATTGATATAATATACCATCAAAAAAGTATATCAAGCGTATCAATGATAACACGCATTGAATGATGTTTTCTTTGAAGTATATTCCAACATGCATTAGTGGTTTTCATATATGTTAAATACTTTTAACTTATTACTCATTCTTGAAAACTGTACCCCCAGCTGTACTGTACTGTTATATTGCTGAACAAAATGAAAAATATTAACAGAGCTTATATTTTCTGTTTCCATGCGTAATTTTGAGGGTAAAAAAAAAGACAACAACAAAAATCGCCAATTTTAATTTGTTAATTACGATTAATTTCTGATTAATGATAATATTAATAATAATAATAATTAATAATAATAATAATAATCTATACAGACAAACACGCTTCCATTCTTTTATATGAAACTTATCTGCAATAATTGATTAGCTTTATCCTTATCTTCGAAAATGATAAATTTCCACACAATTTATTAATTAGTTATATTTTTGGCTCTAAATACGCGACACTTGCATTCGAATTGGAAATTATGTTCGTTATATTGATTATCTATCAAAAAGTAAAATATGTTGGAGGTAGGCTTCCTACATAACGAATAGAATCGTTGTGAAAGGAATCATATTAAGTCCATTTTTCCCGTTTATCTTTTTTTTTTTTTTTTTTTTTTTGATTAACTACTCATATAAGCTTTTTTTTCTTACTGTAGATCGATAACAACCACAAAATGTATTAGTTACTTTCTTTTTTACCATATTCAGAGGATAACATAATACGATGAAAAATTTTAAAAGAATTCAAAATACAAGTATTCAAAATTAAATTGGACATTAGCTAGTAGAATATTTACATGCACTACACGCATTCACACCATCATACTTCATGATCACAAGCAAGTAGCTTATTATAATTATTATTACCAATAATTAATAGATAATTATTCATTAAATAAGCAAGTTTGTGTAAAAATTTAGCGTTTCTTGTTTTGTTTTTTTTTATCATTTCGACACATTCGCACTCTTCTCACTGTCTCTACCCAAATCAGGACCTTGAGCGCAGCGTTGCAAAAAAAAAAAATCAGTTTTCATTGTTCTCTCTCTCTCTTTTCCTCCTTTCAAATTTCTTAAACTATTATCTATTGCGGCTGTAAAAGTAACCACTTCATAAACTTGTAAGTCAATCACACTACTTTTTTTAAATATTTTACACGTGTTCAAAAGCACACTTACATTCACCATTTTTCATTACACTTCACACATCTTTATAGCTTTCTTTACTTTTCTTTAAAGGTTTGTCTTAAATAAAGTACATATAATCTAGCAACCATTATTTTTACGTTTAACCTTCCTAAAGTTTTCCTTGAAGACTCACTGATGGTTGCAATAATTCTTGTTTTCAAGGTGTTGTTTTAAAATCATCTCTGCTCGTAATTATATCAGATAATTATTAGTAGTTTAGCAATATTTCCGACAGATGATCTCAATTTGGTATAATTAACATAACAGGCTGCTTTCAACTATTTTTAAACTTTATTACAATGGTCTAAGATGTATTTTTTATTTCTTAAAGGCATCAGCATAAACCATCATGTCACAGCACATGCAGTTTTTGAAAAATTTGCTTCATTATAATCTTGTTTCAGTTAATTTTTAAACTCCTTAAATAGTTTTTATACTTTTGTTTCGAAGTTGTAACACTTTCGTAGCTGATCCGAAAGGCATTTTACTTTTTATTATTTTTTTCCCTCAAAAATTATGAGGCATTTTATGACTACACGAATTTTCACATTTTTTTACAAGAAAATTGTTTATGTTTTGATAAAGCGAAATATGTTTTATGCATCATGAACTTATAATTTTCAGTCAAATATCGTATCAGATGTCAATACTGAAACTTAAATATTGTGTTAGAACCTTTTCAAAGGTATTTTGCAACTCATTAATGTATGTACAGTCACAACATACACAATTTATAAGTCTCGTTTTTTTCCAGTGATTGATTATTATGTACATTAGTTTTAGAGGCACACCTTGCACCAGTTGGCTTTACAGAATTATCACTGATGATTTGACGCAAAAATTAGTATAACGTTTATTGGCGATCGAAACCGATAGTTTCTGCAACTTGTTTGATACAGGTTCGATCAATTTGCTTGTATTTAGATATATATTTGGTCTTGCATAGTTAGCAGACTCCTCTGGCTGTTTACAGTTTTATAACGGATAACTTGCAATAGAGGTAATTTTGCAGTACAAAAACATTATTGTTGTTATTTACCCCATATTTCTTAGTGCCCATTTCACTGACCACTGTAGAACTGTATACGACCGCTTGCAGTTACTGGCATTTCCCTCATAACAGCGTCCCATGCTATGTTAACAAAGAGAAACAAATGAAAGAATTACGAACTTTTAGATACCATACTGAATGTTAAATAGCGCGTGTATCTCCAATTTCATGTTAAAAAATGCTATCAACTGCAGTAAATCAACTATATAAATATTTCAAACATAATTACATTGATCGGCACCTTCCGCAAATTCTTACGATTACCTTCAACACTCAAGCAATTAACAACAGTTCAAAGTTTAATTTATAGAATTCAATATCGTTTTTTAAATATTATCAATACCGCATTATTTGATCTTTTATGAAAAAATTGGAGGCAATCTAAAGTCATAAAGGAAAATTTACTTACCTAAGCCAACGAATGAGACGATTTTATCATGATTGTACGTTTGTATATTAACATCTTCTTCAGGAGCTACATACAGCATAGAAAAATCTTCTTTTGGTTGATGGTGATACTTCTCCATTATTCCTGGTGGAGGTGTGGGTGGTGGTGGCAAGCACGTCGGAGGAGGGAATCTTGGAGGATAACCCATGCACGGTAATCGCTGTACCATCACCGGATGTAAAGGTTGTTGAGTTACATGCGTATTTGGAGGTTGCATGAAATTAGGCGTAAATTTATCACATCTCATATGTTTGTCAAATATTGGAGGATATCTATCGAAATTAGAAGGTGGTTTGTTTATGAGTGGTGGAACGGAAGGAAACACAGAACTAACGCTTGAAGTTTCTTCGGTTGTCGAATCTTCTGACAATAAAAGTTGTTCGTTAATTTCAAATCCAAACCTAAGTTCCGTAGGTAACTCGCTGTTCTTGGTAATATCTGCTGCAGTTTCATCTAATAATATAACTGCAGGTCTCGAAGTTTTTTGTTTATTGGATGTTTGTAATTCTGTTTTCTGTGTCTGATCTTTGTCCGAAGTGGAACTTTGTTGTTTCGTTTTCTTACATTCGGAATCTTCTTGTTGTTCTTGTTTCGAACTTACAGAGTATACATTTCCCGATTTAACCGTTTCATGCTTTTGTTCTTTTAAGATCTTTGTTGATTTTTCGGTTTTTGTCAACTTGATTGCTTCTGATTCAATATTTTGCAGTTCTTGCATTGCTTTCGGATTATTTGTAGTATTAGCTTTTTGCGATTCAATTTCATCGTTTGAAACAATTGCTGGATTATTTTTATTTTCACAGTGCGTATTAGAATTTTCAGTATTTTGTGATTTTTTTGCATTTTCATCGTGTAAAGTATATCCAACTTTCTTGAAATGTTGATCTTCATGTGATGCTTGATTTTGTACATTTTGATTATTTTGAATGTAACTTCCTCCTCCTCTGCGTGCTCGTGGATTGTTACACCTCGTATTTACAACAGTGTCTTTATTATTGACACTATTGCAGTTAGGATTGTTGTTATCAGAATCGGGATTACAATTGGTTACAGTATTATTGAGTTTTGATGGCACTGCATTCGTTACTGAAGTCTCGTTTGATGTCGTAATATGATTATTACAGTTCACAGCTTTTGGTTCTGGTTGTGTTAAATTTTGACGCATTTTTTCAATATCTTGTACATATTTAATAACCTGGATATTTTTATTAATAGCTTCTTCTTGAGCCTCTGCCTTGTTTCTCTCCGTTGAATTTTTCATTTTTGTCAAAGTCGGTGATGGTGGTTTTTCGAAACTTAGATTCAAAAGATGATTCGAATGGGTGAAGCTATGTTGCCTTGTTTTCCTATCCGAGTGTTGTAATTCATCTAAACTAGGATAATAATCTTGAGGAATCTTGTCTGGTTCTGAAGGTGTTTTGGGTGGCACACTAGGCCACGAAGATGTATTTAACATGTTTGGAACTATTGCAGACATATTTAACACTGAATTGTGAGTCATATTAATAGTTGCCATACGAGCAATGTCCGCGTAACTTGCTTGCGGCGTTCCGCCCGATGAGGTAGCTATTTTTGATAAATTATGTTTGGACGTATTTGATGTAACTGGTAATGAATGGACAGAATCAGAATCGCTACTGTCTGATTTATCACTGCAAATAATAATTACTTTAATTAGCTAAAACGTCTTCAATAATGTAAATTATATAAACTATATGAATAAAATACTTGATTTCTTTTATGAATTTATCCTCTTATAGATTATCTAAATTAAAAAGAAAGTTGTATTAATTACCTTGGTGGCATACTGCTTGCTGATTTTCTTCGAAGTTCAGGAGAAAGCGGTGTTCTATATTCATTAGAAAATCCTCTGGAATTTTGGAGATAAGATCCTGACGTTGTTAAATTCTGTGCTCTACTGCCACTGGAACTTCTTCTCTGTTTTTTACTTTTCTTCTTTTTTGTAACTACCAGGAATTCTGTTTCATGTTCAGGCTCTGGATTGATTTTTTTATTGGAGTTTCGACGACTAGCATAATCATCTCCAGTATCATTGCAATATATAGACTGACCTTCTTCCGTTCCCCAAGATCGTCTATCGCCACGACTATCGATAGCTGCGTCCCCTGTGCTTCTTTGTTTCGCACGGCGTAGAGCTACATTGATCGTGCCTATTCAAGCGATACAAACAAACTTCATGAACTTTTTGCGTTGTTTTATTATTACTTAAATAACAAGCTCTTATAATCAATTACTTACCATGTTGACTTGATATACTACTGGCACCACTAGAACTGACACTTTTCTCCGTTGTGAGGTCTTCGAGTTTAGTCTTAGATATTTCTTCAAGGGAATTGGACTTCTGTAATTTGGCAGGTAACTGTTCTCTTTTAGTATCCTTTTCTCTACTTCGTGGCTTTGCACCTGAACTAGTTTTTACTCTTACTGGATTACTTGGTTTTCCTTTTTTACTTTTAGATTCTTTATTTTCAATAAAATTAATTAAACTGTCAATATCTTCATTGCGATGTCCTTCGACATTTTCAGCACTGTATACAATAACATTAGGTTCTTGAGTGTGCTTTCTTCTAGGCTTTTTCCGTTCCCCATTATAGTTTTGTACTGGATTCCCGTTTTCATCCAAGGACTTCTTTTCTCCAGATCCGGTAGTATGTGCTGTATACCTCGAGCCTTCTGTGCAAAATTTACATATTTCAATTTGTTATAAATTGAAAGCTTTTATAAATGTCAATAACACAAAAATATAATATTTAAAAATTATTAGTGATATCTAAGTATTTGCAATGTATGATAATTTTATAATAAATAATATTTTATAATTTTGGTATATCACCTACCCATTGTAATATTTTGTGTTTGTAAGGATGCAGACATCATGGAACACAAACTTGGAATTACTTTACCCTGACTAGCACTAGAACTATTTGCAGTTCCACCAATACCACATTTCACACTATTGAAAGTTTGAAAAGAAAGGGCTCCAGTTACTTCTGTACCATTAACAGATATTTTTGATTTATCTTGCTTTCCACTATGTTCACGGAGTGAGAAATCTATTGTAGTATCCACAGGAGTTTGAGCTATATCGAAAGGAGTGCGCGATATATATTGAGGTCTACGTGGTTCAATAATTTTCATTTCAATTCCTTCATCATCTTCCGTATCTAAGGAGTGAGGTCTCTGAACCCCACTTATACTAGATCCCACATTCCTTTCACTAATAGTACCCACCTAAAATAATTAATACAAAGATAAATAAATATAAATAAATAAAACGCACCAAATATATACAATTATTGTATTAATAATATATGAATTTACCTCAGCATCACCTAAATCAATCACCATATAATCTGATTTATACTCTGGTGGTGGATTATCTGATTCAAGCATTTCATTTGTCCCGTATTTTCCTTTGTTACCTCTTTTCTCACGCACTTCAACTTCACTTTCGCACAAATCCCTTTTGGTATCTTTTTTGTCTTTTTCCTTTTCTTCCTTTTTCGTACTACTATATGATGGTTTGTCTAAAGATCTGGATTTTTCTTTGTTAGTCCAATCGTATGCTCCTCTTTCTTCACAGAAACCCTTCTTAAAAGGCAGAAAAGGAAAGTATATATTTAATTAAGTAACAACTCAATGTTGTGTTTACATAATATGTTACATAAAACCTACAGCTATATTGTTTTTTTACAAATAATTATTTTAAATAAAATTAATGAAAAAATATAGGAAAATTAATTCATATTCACGAATAATCAATATATAGAACAATTTAATCCAACAATTTTTATAAGCAATTTTCAATATATATATATATACCTTTTTATCAAATAATAAGTCTAAATTAGCCAATGAAGCAAGACTGTGTGATGCATTAACATTCGAAGGTAACGAACCACCTTCTCTTTGTCTTGCAGATACACTAGGTCCTGTATATTTTTTATTCTTTCTCCTATTTCCTCCGTAGGTATGGCTAGATCCAGATGACAAATAAGCAAAACTGCTATCAAACTCAGAAGCAATAGGTTGTGCTAAATTTTGCAATGACCCTCCATGTGTCAACCTTTCAGATACAGAGTCTCTTTTATGCCTCCTACGATTTGACCCAGGTAAACAACGTGAGTTGGTTATTATCCTACGACCTTCTTCGGTTTCATCTGCTTCTGCTTCTTGAAGTAGTTCCTAAAATGAATATCATTAAATATGAAAATCATTTTATTACAAGAAATAAAAATATAACTATGCTTACTTTAAAAAGGCTTGATTTTCCTTCACGATCTTTGGGACATTTATAAGTTATAGCTTCATCCAATAGTGCACGTAATTCACCTTCATTTAATGCAGACAAAGTAGCTGGTTCTTCCTAAAAGATGCAATTAAAAGAAAAATTTTAAAGTTAGTTGTATATTATGAGTACATGTAATAATATTATCATTATACTTTATATATAAAATTTAAATGAAAGATACCCTTGTAAGAAATTCATAAATAATAACTTAAATGTAAATATAAGATGCAACAGAACAGATACAAGTAGATACGTAGATTCAAAACATATTTTTTTTGATCAAGAACTATTATATAAGTTAAAATGAATTTTTGAACAAATAGATTTTCTTTTATAATATAAAAATATCATTAATTTTTTAAAAACAAGTATATAAATTAATAAATTTTGTATTCAATTAAATTAAAATATATATATTATAAAATATATAATGTTTGGGAACACTTTGTTTGTAACCTATACATGGTCTAGGAACATGTTTGGCAATGGAGATTCAAATATGGAAAGTATGCCAAGAGTTCAATCCAAACTTTAGGCTTAAACCATAAGCGGCAATATATCCAAAGATGTAGTAAGAAATTACAGAATATTCTAAATATCTATGACTTGCATAGATTATTTTATTACATTGTGCGTTACTGTTATATTATATTATCCACCTTCTGTTGAAACCTAATTTATTACTTTAATTATAACTACGAAATATATAACACTTTTATGTAGATCAACCTATATTTAATTTAGTGTTTGTAAATAAAAATGTCTATAATTTTATTGTGTTACAATTAATAAATGTTGTATAAAAAAAACTCATGTTATTTTACAGTATTTGTATTATTATGTGTTATATTGAACACCATAGTATAAACTAGACCACAAGGTAGATAAGTATAGATAGATTCCAAGAGTGAATTTAAGGTTTCACTTATTGGATTTTATGAAGAAATATACAGACCACATAGAAAAAAGTATATTAGTATAAATGATGTACACTAATGTCACATTTAACAGTACAATCTACACACATCATATACGTACGTTACTTTCACTATGTTAGTCATATGTATCATAAATTTTATTTCTAATAAACTCTTAAATGTATGGATCATTTATTTATTTATAATCACTAAAACTTTTAATATTTTCGTTAATACATAAGAGCAATACGTTTACTTTTTCTCTTTCCATTTTAAAATGCTTTTAAAATGTTAACCAATCAAAGCATGTAACATTATTATACTAAAATGTACATAACTGTTTATATAACAGGAAAAAAATTATAAATTTATATAATCTTTGATCTAATTTACTTACGAAATACTGCATAAATAATATCATCAGCGAAATATTTTTCACCTGTAGGCTATAAACAAAGTAAAAAATATTGCAAAGAAACGATACATGATGTGTCATTTATTTTTTGTGATAATTTGACCAACATTACCCTGCGGTAACCTGACTAGCTTCATTCAAAGCAAAATATCTTATCAGAATGGCTGCCCACGTAAAAAAAAAGAAAGAAAAACTGACTGCAGTCTTTTTTCTTTATTTGAAACAATACACAGATATCGTCGAAAAGACAAATCATTTAGTAACAAACTTTCATCAAAAACGAAGAAAGTTAAAAATGATTACGATTCCTCCAAGATATGCCGTTTTTACAAAGATAACAAAACCTTTGCGAACTTATTGACCGTGAATCGTCATAACATACAATGAAATACTTTGTACGTTTTAGCAGCTAGGTTAATAATAAACTCTTATCATTCTTGGCAGAAAATGAAGAGGGTAAAAAAAGGAGAAAATATGTTATCACTCGTTTCGCACTGTTGGGTAATATCCCACGAAAAAAAGAAAAAAAAGAGAGAAAGAAGAGATACGTGGTTTCGTGTACGAAACAATACAAACCAATCGTCTTTGAAGATTTCAGAAAGCACTGTTAATGAATACTCGTAAGTCCTTGGAAATGCGAAAAGGATAGCCAATAGCGAGTTTACCTTCGGTCGTAAATTAAAATAGGACACACACCAGGAATTGAAGTTTTGGGCTTGTCCAGAGATCGATAGGGGGTCGCGATTAGCTAATTGAGACACGAGATACCGGGGTGACTTACAGACGAAGGAAAAATCTGCTGGGCAGTGCCGGCACGGAATTTATATTTTTAGAGGGCACCTGGGTCGGCTGCAGTCGTCTTTGCTCCGTCGAACTGCAATCCCTGCTGTATAACCACCGTTACGTAGAGACCTCGCGCATTTAAGTATACGATAAACCGTAGCCGACGATATGCTATCACTGTTCACAAGAAATATTTATCGGCAGTATCAAAAATACAGTACCGATTTTACATGCTATTGTGACGAGCGGGCGCGGCGCGCTCTTCTCACCATGGCCGCCGCCATTACACTGAGAACACGGCCATTCCAGGATCGTAATAAGCAAGGGCGCTTTCGTACACCTACCGTTATTCTTTGTAAATCTATGTATTGTATTGTATACCGTTATTCTTTGTAAATCTATGTATTGTATTGTATACCGTTATTTTTTGTAAATCTATGTATTGTATTGTATACCGTTATTCATTGTAAATTTATGTATTATTTTGTATACCGTTATTCATTATAAATCTATGTATTGTATTGTATACCCTGTATACTATGTATTACATTGTATACTGTGTATGCTATGTATTGTATACCGTGTATACTATGTATTATATTGTATACCGAGTATACTATGTATTGTATACCGTGTATTGTATGCTTAAAAGAGTTGCATGAATTTACATAAAATAATTTATATAAAATTTTAAAAAATATAGTATACGAAATTATATTAAATTATATATAGACTGAGACAGATTTATATATTTTATCCAGTTTCATACTTTTTTATTAACATAATTGAAGAAATAGAACCTACATCAAAATTTCTTTCTCCCACTAAATGTTATAACAAGTATCTCACTTTAAATATTTTTCATATTTTTGCATATCATGTGCATTTTATACATTTTTGCATCTCCAAATATCCCATAAATGCATGAATATCTATAGTCTAGTTATATAATAAAATTAAACTTATATAATAATATAAAATTTACATGATAATATACACATATTTCTTTTCCATTATGCAAATACATATGATAAATATATATGAGTAAATAGGTAAATATAAATATATGCACTACTATTGAACATTATAAAAATATACATATTATTTTATTTTTAAAGTTATATCTCATTTTATGAACTAAATTGCATGAAATTAGTGATATGATTTCAATCATGTATTATCTTTTTTTATTCATACATGATTTGATAAAGTCTTTAATGCAACTCTTTTGATGATAAAATAACAAATATGTATGCTTGAAATATAAACAAATTATAAAGTTTAATCATGATAGCATCAATAATGTAATTTATGTCATTCATATTTTAGGAACAGATAGTTATACATAATCATTTATACATAAATAGTCATACTATTATCAATTCGATTATATTTTTCATATCTATATACTATTTTCTTGTCATAAGATATGAACATATTTTGCAAAACTTATGAATTTTTTATAGTGTTATACTATAATAATTAATTACAGATACTTCGTAAGCAATTATTGATTACAAACTTTTACATAAGTTGTTCATTGATAACTTTTAATTAAAATAAATATATCAAATATTTAATTAATTTGAATTAAATGTATTAAGGTTAATACGATTTAGAAATTATAAGATTTAATTTAAAAAATCAACTGTTATAAATACTATGTAGTCATTATAATAAGCAATGAATAACTTGCTGGGAGATATGTCTTATTTCTAGTTTGTATATAAAATAATACTAAAGGTCAGATTTTAAACAAAATATTTTATACTATTTAAATTTAAAATACATTTTTATATATGTATATACTACATATTTATTTCTCATACAAATAACTAAAATGATATTATAGTATTACTCATTTCATTAATATCTTTCATTAATATATTAATATATTAATATATTAATATCATACTGAACAATTTTGGAACCCTTGTATTTTAACTCACCTGTTTACTGTCAGAAGTAATACAAGCCGGTGCACTTGGAGTTGTTGAATCTGAATTAGTGTCAATGTTCGTTGAAACACATTCTGTATTTGAACTTTGGTTACTAACAGTTTCAACACCTACCACTGAATTCTCTATATTATTTCTTTCATTAGAGGTCTCACTATTATTATTTTCAGCAGCTTTGTCAGGTGCTACTGGTTCTTGACGATGTTCTGGCCCTGGGGCCATTTTGATCGAAATTGACAGTGTTGTGTCCACTGCACTCATAGTTTCATCATTTTTCTTTGGTGTTGTTAAGGTCTGGAGACCCGTTTCATTTGATCACAGACAGCAATTTGAGATTCTCGCATGTCGTATTAGTTAAATTTTTTTCTTAATTTCAGTATTTAGTTTATGAAATCATCACGTCCATGTAAATGAAAGCATTTTACACTATGCCGATGTCACATTAGGTTAAATAATTAATTTAACCATTCCAAATTCAACACTTTTAATTGGATTCAAAAACAATACACGCATAAACAACAATAATTATTTGTGTTCAGATTGTGAGATTCAATTGATGACTTTTCCAATGTGCTCGACTTTACGCGCGTACCATGCGCGTTAGGAAATTGACAAAAATGGCACCGTCCACCATCTAGTGTCGTGACCGTCGATCAATTAGGAAACTGTTGTCTTTCAATTTTTCCTTTATTGCTCTGATATATTTTCAATTAACTCGTATATATTTTCTGTGCATTTACGTTAAATATTAAAAGTATAACTTCCTTCTCGTATTTTAATATCAACGATTTTATCGTCGTTGAGGTTATTTCAAATCTACTTATCAGTTTCAACTACAGCTGTCGCTTGGTAGAATACGTTATATATATTCTAACAAAACACGTACTATGTTTGCTGTACAAACTGATAGATAAATATTTATTTTATGTTTAAATCATATATTTATCAAAGGAAGAAATACAAAAGAATGAAAAATTCTTCTTGCACGTTGTTTTAATATTGATATATTCATTTGGAATTACTTGTTTCCTTTCCATAAGTAATAAAACATAAAAAATATAAAATTTGCGATATTACCGCCTTTCTCTGATAACAAATAAACTTTCTGTTAGAATTGAAAGTATATTTAAATTACTTAATTCATGCCATAATTATAACAGCAGATGTATATACGTTAGAATGTAAAATATACAATAAAATGAATGGAATGCTTTCTGTGACACTTATTAGAATTTCATTCGGTGAACAAAAAATAATAATTATTTTTCAATGGCATGCCAAATCAGTTCTTGGTGCATTTACAATTGTCTCGAAAGGCGTCAAAGAAAGTCCAATTTTGGAGTTACGAAATGAGGTTGATAATCGTCGTAGTTCGAGGTACTCATAAATTCAAAATGGCCGCTGACGATATTAAAATGCACATTTTTCTCTCAAGTATATGTTGCTTGCAAATCTTTTTTTATGCGAAATGCAATGTTACTGGTAACGTTGTTGCAACCATGTACGGATGGAAGACGCGAAAATGTATTTGTCCAAAACGACGACACCGTTCCTAGCATCGCTTGTACACATACCAACAAGTATATAGTTTGTACTTGCTATTATTTCGTCGTGCATAAGTCTTGGAAGACACTGAAAAGTCACTTTTGAAACATCTCACTGACAACTAAAGAAACGTTGCACAGAGTCACAAGTACCTGATCGGATCATTGAAGCGTATTTCAAAATCGTCGGCGAATTATCGATCGCATAATGTTACTTCTGGCTTATGCACTTTTCCGACGATGGCACTAAAGTGGTACGACAACGATATTCTCTATCGAAAACACTCAATTCTAAAGTAAACCAGAGAATCTCATTAACGAGATTTATTTAAAATACAACATTAATTGTATTCTAGTAAATGGAAAGTAGTCCACTCGAAACTTCATTGCACGACATCCAAAATCCAACCGTACGGTTAATCAGTTTTACCACTAAAACATTTCACTTGTCTTCACTATCGTTCGATCGATATTATTCTTAGTTAATCACGTTGGGAAAAAAGTGAAGGAAAACTGACATAAACCTGTACCGACAGTTTTCTCGCGACACAATAAACGATCGCTTTTGCGCAGAGAAACGGCGGACCAGCCGTTTAGCCTCCGAAAATGTCGTCTGGCTTCAGGAGCGTAACTATGTGTCAAGATATCTTTTTTGTAACTAACTTTTTACATTTCTGAGATAGATTCTATTAGAATGGTATAAAAATAAATTATCTAATATAAATTATTATTCCTTTAAAATACGATATATTACGCAGTACTTCACATTTGTTTTAATCTTTGTAATCTCATTGCAACAAAGAAAATTTTGGAACAAAATATAATATTTTTTCTCTAAATGTTGTAGGATTAAATAAGGATCGCATTTTATAAAAGTTGTGTGCTTTTTTTTGTAATGTAATAAAGTCATATAAATACGGGTGAAAATATTAATAGATACAATACTGTTACTTGTGTGACTGCTATATACGTCATCGGGGATCGATATATCTCGAATCTCGAACCATAATACGATACGATTGTCGATCTTACTAATTCATTGACGTTATAGCTCCTTCTCCTTAATATTCCTTTTTAGAGTAATTCAGATTAAGTTGAAGACGACACGGTGCGTATAAGTAGTGCGATAATTGTAAAGTGCGTAATTTATATAAGTGTAAGAGAGATTTTATTTAATATAGGCGAGCGTGGATAACATAAATTTACATTCGATTACAGATAACAAGTTCCGTTATTATTTTCCAAAACAGTGTGGGATAATCAGAAGCGGTAAAATGACGGAATCTGAGAATATTTTCTTATTTGTGCCCAACATTATTGGTAAATAAAGATCCACAATCTAGCGTCCTTATGACAATTTGTGTCTACAATTTTAAATTTTTTGTAGACAAAAATATTGTGTGAATATTTAAGAAAAAAAAAAAAGAAAGAAAAAAAATGAAAGTTCAAAACAGTATTGATAGTATAACGATAGTTAATATATAATTTATTATCTAATATTAAACAAAAAAGAATAGATTGGAAATTTAAAAAAAGAATCATACAAAATAGATATTTTTAAATATACAAGTAATATAACACTAAAATTGTATTTTTTATTCTTATTGATTTTAAACAATAAAATAATTGAACAGAATTTATTTATAGTATATTTATACATGCATATTATTTTATAATGTTTGAATTCGTTTGCTACATTAATGAAATAGAATGATAGCTATATAATGTATATTCATATATGTTTATTATTTCTGATGAATGATTATAAAGATTAGCTATCTTTGATACATGCATTAAAAATTTAAAAAACTTCTTATTGCTTGTAGTTTAATTGGGAATATGATAAGAAAAAGATCAAAAGCATTGCACTTTATAGACTTCCTATATTGATTCATAGTGATTCAAAGAGAATAGTTTTTTATATAACCTTTCATTATATATTTCAAATAAAAACATTAGAATTTTATATGTGTATCAATACTATTGAAATTCTAATAAGTTAAAAAAGATATAAAAGTAATATAATTAAGGACAATAGTAATAAGTAATGTATATATATATGTATGTATTAACAGGCTATGGCAGAGTGATTTTGGCTATTATATCTTTTTATTTTATGAGAACTAATTATGTTATTGCATCATGGTGTTACATTATTAGTGCACTATTAGATGCAGTGGATGGTCATGCAGCAAGATATTTCAATCAAAGTACCAAATTTGGTGGTATGTTAGATCAGTTAACTGATCGTGTTGGTACTATGTGTCTTTTAGCTACATTGTGTATGTTTTATCCAACATATTCATTCTGGTTTCAATTAAGCATGGCCATTGACATTAGTTGCCATTGGATATATTTGCATACGTAAGAATAAACTTCATTCAAATGTATTATTATATCATCATACAAAAATATAAGAAAATATAATATTATAGATCACTTTTGCAAGGAAAAACAAGTCATAAATTTATCGATATGTCTGAAAATGCGATTATGAGTGTGTATTATACAAATCGTATAGTCCTATTTATTATGTGTGCTGGTAATGAAGCTTATTATGCTGCGCTATATCTCCTTTACTTTACAGAAGGACCTACTTGTAAGTTATTATTTCTTTATGTATATATTTTATTAACACTGTTATAATGAATACTACAAAATGTATGTTCTTATTTCAGTTCTCGGTATAAGTTTATTTAGATTGGTAATGTATCTTTCTGCACCAGTAGCATTTGTTAAGACCTGTATCTCATTGTTACATGGATACGTAGCCTGTATTAATTTAAGCATTATTGATCTGAAGGAAAGACAAGAGCGTTTAAAAGTGAATTAAGTTATTGCATTTATTAAGTATTTAGCCAAAATAAAGATGATTCATCTTCCTAAGTTACATAAATATTTATATTATATTTTTATCAATTTATGCAACTGAATGTGCCACATTTGGAACTAAAATCAATAAACTATTTTAACATTAAGTAGATAAATGATGCTAGTCATTGTTGAATTTCTATTTTAATAACAAGCATATTGTGAGCATTATATATATGTTATAGTTCAATATAGTTAAACTCTTAAAATATTTAAACGAATATCAATTCAGTAGATCTCATTATAATCTTGTATTTAATAAATGATTTTACATTTTCAAATAATACATAAAACTTAATGATTTTTTTTAAAATTTTTTTGTAGAATAGTATTAAGAGAAGATTAATAAACATACTAGATGTTATTGGGTTTCAAATATTTTAATGTAATCTATTAAAAATATATTTAATATATATTATAATTTTATATTCATATATGGTTTTATATATCGTAGTGTTACATTTTTGCTGTACTTCATAGTTTATTGTATATTGATGTATCTGTAATATATAAATCTGATGCAAAAGATGTATAAAATTTAAAGGAAATATTTAATAAATATTTTTGTCCCCTACATAATAAGATTAATAAACATACTAGATGTTATTGGGTTTCAAAAATTTTAATGTAATCTATTAAAAATATATTTAATATATATTATAATTTTATATTCATATATGGTTTTATATATCGTAGTGTTACATTTTTGCTGCACTTCATAGTTTATTGTATATTGATGTATCTGTAATATATAAATCTGATGCAAAAGATCTAATAATAATATTATCTTTATTGTGGCATAATCGTTAATACAAAATATTATAAGTATATCATATCAATATTATATGTGACTAAAGAACATATATAATGAATCGTATCAGTTTAACATACATAAAAATTAATTATCATTAGATATTTATTGCTATGTATAAACATTTTTTCATCACATGCGTCAATTCATCTGTTGCTATAAAGATTTTTACTTACTATAAACATCCTCAAATATTTTTTGAGATTTAGAAAAGACGATTATTTATCACGTTTAAGAATTCATATAAAAGCGATAGGGTATAAGATAAAATAAAAATATAGAAATTTCTATAATATTGCATTAATCTATGTAATCTAATATATCTACAACAAAATTTATAAAAAGTGAAGCAATACAATATGCAATGTAAATATCATTTGTTGAATGGGATATTTATAACATAGCTATTATTACTATCAAGACGTTCTGCTAAATCATTATAAAAACAACAGATAAATTATACAATGTGACACGTGTTTTTTTTAATGATAATAAAATTCTACGAAATATACGCAATATACATATCAATTGTGACGTTCATTAACTTAATGTGGCTAATTGTGCTACCAATTTATGATTATACGGCATTACTTAAATGACAAAATGATCAACTAACCTCAAAAATTTCGTTCTCATTCCCCCGTCATGATCAGTCATGTTTCGGCGCCATGTTAACACTTCAAACATTCGCGCATGTTGGAAAGTTCAGAAAATTTGTGCAAATTTCTTCTTGTCGTTAAACCTTCTAAAATGAAACTTTCACCAATTACGCTTAATAACATGAACAAAAACGTCTCACTTCGATGATATTTATAGTTTGCACTGCATTGTGATACACGAAACAAAGTACAATATTTATAAAAACAGATGAGAATTCTTCACCGGCTTACTATGGATGATTCGTGACACGACAGCGCCAATGTCGTCAGCTGCCTGTAAAATGGCGGGATTTTACCGGTATTTGAATTTGCGGCTAACCACCGTATTGTGTGCAAGATAATGTTAAATACAAAAGCATACATTATATAGATTAGGCATTCCTATTGTACGAGTTATGATGACAAACGATGATTTTGTAATTTTCATGTTTCAATTTATATCTTTCATGAAACCTAATAATAGTGGAATATTTCAGATTTTGAGAATGAACATAATAGTTTATAAAAATTATTTAAAGATATCAGCAATTTATATTTATCTGGTTGATAAATATCGATACATATAAAAGACATTAACAGATTATAATTTTCATATATGTTTGTATTAAATAAATTAATATTACCGATTATGTTTTAAATATGATGTATTCATGACGTGTTGTGTACTTTAATGTACTCAATTTTTATTTTGTTATGTATTTTGAAGGAATAAAATGTTAAAATATAAGTGGTATGTTTTTTAAATATTTATTTTTCAGTTCTTGATTTTTATAACTTAGTATTTTAAATACTTATTATTTATTATCACTATTATTACATAGTTTCAAATTTCAGTACAAAAATATTATGATTAATAGATAATTATACATATATTGGTACATAGCAAGATTATGTATAGAATATGCAAATATTATATTCATTACATACATTAGTTATTAATTTAAAATTTTCACACAGTAAGAAATAAAAATTTATGATGTTGAGATATGAAAATAGCTTTCATTAACAACTTGTCCAGAAAATAATAATTAAAAGAATAGATAAGAAAAAATAAAATGCAGATTAGATCAAACTTAAGGAACTATTAAATTGCTTACACTTATTTATTATTCACGCAATACAGTTATGAAATTTTCTGCAAAATTGAGATCTGCTCTTGAAGGATATAGCAGTTTCATATTACCTTCCATATCTACGACTTTTACTTGTTCTACGAATAATTTATTATAGTTTGAAGCATTTTCTTGTTCTGAGAGACATCCCAAGCCAAGGGTGATTAGTTCCTTTAAAAACTGATCTAATACATTTCTAACAAAAAAAAAAATATACGATTATGTTATAACATAATTCTAATCATCCAACATCGTTAATTATTGTTTATTATTAATTTTAATAAAGCTAATTAAAATAAAAAGATTCGTACTAAGTAAATATTGATTGTATGTTATTAATAAATTATAATGTTACCTGCAAATCTGATATGATAAAGCACTGGTTACTTCTATTAACATCGCTTGAGTATTTACTGACATTTTTGTAATATCGCTATTTGTTATTGGTGGGAACGATATAACTTGTTCTGAAGCATCTAATAAACAGGGAAACATAGGTTTACCTTCTAATAGATAAAGATACTTGTGAATGCCAGAATATACATTGCGTTTCTTTTCTTTTCTTAAATTATCAGCTTCAGTTTGTAACTGTTGAAACAATGCAGAACCAGTGTAAACCTTATTACGCATTAGTGGTTTGATTTCTAATTCATTTGGTGGTTTTGCTGTGTACGTTAAGTCTCCTAAATATTAAGCATGATATTAACAAAATGTATTTCCATATATGTAAATTGTTTGTTTCTGTCATATTTACCAGGGATAATTAATTTTAAATCATGTGTAGCAATAGTAGCTGCGTTTCTTCTTTCACATATACCATCATGTAATTTAGTTTGAAGTTGGATAAATTTCTTGAAAGTATCCTCTGTGAAGCTTATATTTCTAACAATACAAGCTGCGATATAGGGTCTAATATTTTTCACATATTTTGTAATCTTAATTAATGGTGTATCATTTGTTACTTTTAATACTTTCAAATTATGTGTTAAAGTTTCCATTATGTTAGCATTATTTTCAGTTTCTGATAATTTTTGTACTTTCTTCCCTTTCTTTGATTTGGCATTCAAAGCAATAGAACCATCTTGTCTAGGGCAATGTAACTTGACATATTCTATTATTTGCTTATTATGGCACTGGTCAACTAACTTTGATAATCTTTTGTCCGTCAATGTATTTCCTTTTAAATAAAGTTCCTTTAACTTATTACAGTCAGCTATTTCACCTGGAATGACTGTAACGATAAAATTAATAATTAAATCAATTTTATAGACAAGATTTTTGTTTTACTCGAGGAAAAATTACCTGATATCAAATTGTCCGCAACATTTATTATTTTTAAGGATGTAAGTTGATTTATAGTTACAGGAATTTCTTTTATTTGATTTCCATTAACATAGATTTCAGTAAGATGAATCAATTCTGGATAGCATACATCAGGAAAGGCTTCAAACTGATTGTTCGAAAGGTTCAATATAGTTAACTTAGTATTTCCAATTTGCGTAGGTAAGGATCTCAGAAGATTCGAACTCAAGTTCATAGTTGTTAATTGCGGAAGTTTACCGATTTCATTCGGCAAAGACGTCAATTTGTTCCTAGAGCAATCGAGAACTTTTAATTTTCCTAATTTCTCGATTGTATCAGGTATCTTTGATATCTCGTTCGAATGCAATACTAGAGTCGTCAGGTTTTGTAATTTTCCTATTTCCTCTGGCACTTCTTGTAAACATGTCAGCGTGATATTCAAATAATTTAAGTGCTGTAGGTTAAACAAAGAGTTGTCAAACCCTCTTTTTTGAATCAATTCAGAAATTGCCGAACCTGACAACACTAATTCGTGTTTATTCTCTGTAGCGGCAGTTTTGATCACATGCCACGAATTATCGAGCGTCATTGTTAATAAGTATTAAACAAATTTCTACTAGTAAAGCAGTAATGTTATTTACGTCGTTTCAAGGTTACTTGCCGGGTTGTTCAGTTTGAAAACGTGCGTTATACGATTAGAACGACATCTATGTAAGTACATGATGAACGAGCTCAGGTTTAATGTATACGTTTTAAATTAAATAATACATTTTTGGAACAAATTTTAGTCTAATATCATTTTTATATCATAATTTGAAGTTTAATTATAAACTTGTAAAAATATATTGTAAAATGATTGATGTTAAAGTTAGGCAACAATTTCAACTCGTGTGATACAAAAACTTAAACCCATGTACAGAATTATATAGGAATATTTTGATTAAAATAGCAAGTTTGATGTAGAAAATTATTAATCAATCATTTATTTAGTAATGAAAAATTGTTGTTCTTTTTGGTTTTTAAAATATTGTTTATGTGTATTGTTTGCCACTAGAGAAAGAAGAATTATGATATAGTTATTAAATAATAGATATAATTTTATTAACCTTTATAACACTCTAATCCAAGTGTTAACTTTGTTAGTGTTAACTTTTATATATATTTCAGAAGAGATATATTTATATGTTATATGTCCTTGGGTAGTAATAAATTTTCAAAAAATTAATTTTCATCATGTACATATAAGTATACACACACTCAAAAATTCTCTTTATCTAATTGTAGAAATTTTATGTTTATATTTTTCTCCAGTAAACATTTTTTTAATTTCGGAAGTGTCGACCCACATGTAAATGAAGCTTCTAATAAATGCAAATTATCGCATGGGAGTTTAGGTTTGCAACTATCTTGTCAGTACAATAGGGAAGAGGGTATCGTGTAAAAATTTATCTTTCGACGCGATTCAAACAATTACTTGTTAGTACATATTGAACCGGTTTTTAATGTTTCTCACCTTGATACGGTTTTCCTTATCTTAGACGAATAATACCTTATCGTAGAACTGGAAAATGTAATTATTGAAATTTTTACCAAAACGTGGCAAAATTTTGTACGTGATACAAAGTGTACGAAAACACTGTTTTACGAAATAATAATTATGTAATATTCATGAGAGGGGACCGTTTTGGAAAGAGATAAATGTTCGATCGCTCTTATGATTCATTGACACATTTAAGATGCCTTTAATAGCTATAGTGAATTCGATGGAAAAGAGGTAAGTGACAGATATTATATACGACTATCATCTATGTACGATAGTGTCTTCGAGCTGAAGTTCCCGGCAAAAAGAAAAGGAGTGTCATAAACCATAACCACTGGCGTGGTATATATGAAGAAAGACATTACTATTGGCCTTCGGGGTTTATAGCCATCGCCGTGAAGGAACTGGCAAGGTCCATAGGAAATATCGAGTAACGATGATAGAAAAGATCTGTCCACTGACATTTGCATCTGAATAAAGTGCGAAGGAGGATGTTAATTTCGACTGGTGTGAAAGACCGCTTAGAACGGCGTGTTAATAATACTTTGCTACTTGAAGTGACAATGCCAACCAGAATTCAGACGTGTCTTTTCTTCCGCATTTGCAAATAAACATTTCCGATCTTTTATGTACGAAGTGAATTGAATCGCCCGTGTTATCTAAAAAGAAAAGTTAATTGGTCGATGTACAGTTTATTTTTAGAAATAAAAAGTTTAAAGAGGAAGAATAAAATCTTTTATTTTTATTTCATACCTCTGTCATATAAGTTTTTTATTTAGAGATTTCCTATCTTTCTACGTCGTCATTTTATCTTTGTCAGAAATAAGCTATGTCATATTTGCATTTGCAACTATTAAAACTCGTCTAACTGAAATTAATTTATTTCTATTAATGTTTATCTTCATAGTTATAGAAATTTTTAGTCCGGGAATGAACCAATTAATTGAGTAAACTGCATCTTTACTAATTTCATATTTTATAAAATGTAAAATATTTTCCAAATAATGTACAAGACACCCTATTTACCTAAGATTATACAGAAATTTCGTTTAAAAAAGAAAAATAGTAAAATCATATGAAAATGATGTATTTGATTTTAACACAAAATAAAGTTACTTTCCCTATATTACTTCTAAAGCAAAAATAATAAAATAGTTAAAACGATTCATTATTTCAAGTTATATTTATTTTAAATAACATTTGTCCAAGTCAATTTTAAGCTTACAATTAGTTACTCATACCGCAAACTCCAATCTTTGTAAACAACTTAACTAATTCCACCACCCAATGCCATCTTTATAACATTGCCATGATCTGTACAAAAAATCGTCGCTTATGAGTCAAGAAATATTATTTACTACTTTATTGGTGACATTCGCTCGTCGTGTTACTCCTCCACGGATCATCATCCTATACACCGTACAGTGGCGTACGTGCCTATCGCGTAGTGGAAGCCTTCGAGGAACCGCGCCAGCAAATCTTGACTTCCTATTACCCAAAGTCCACGGTTATCACCAACCGTCCCCGATCGCTTCCGTATCGAGCGGAAACATCGGGTAGATCCACGGGTGGGGTTTCTTTAGGTGCGTATAAAGTCGGAAAGAACCAGCCGATTTTCGTCAGTGGAATCGATTCGAACAGCAGCGAGGATCCTTCCAAATGTTCTATTCTTCGAAGAAATTCACCATGAAACGTTGCTCCATCGTTTGTTCTTTCACATTCATTTTATTGACTTCTGCATCAGCTTGGCCGTTTCGGCGTCGAGACGTGCTGGATAATGCAGTGGATAGTCCTGATGGAGTAATCGCTCATCTCCAACATTTTGGCGAGATACTGTATCGCAATCCGGACAACGAAACTGGAGCAATGGTAGCGAATTGGCACGAGGGCTGGGATCGCAACCCGGAAGAATTGGGCAACTACGCGGAAGGTGATATTTTGTTTCCGCCACAACTCGAGAAGAATGGCTTAAGAGCGGAAGCTGCGCGATGGCCTGGTGGTGTAGTACCCTATATGCTTAGTCCTTATTTCAGTAAGTAGTATTGCGTGTATTCTATCTTGATTTTTTATAATGGTACAGGATGATATGATAGTCTATGGTTAGTTGTGTCTTAAACAAAACATCATTTTTGGTTGTTTTCTTAATACATAGCGAAATAAATTTTGCTTTATTAAATTAAGAGAAAAAGACGATGCTTCAGTAGGGGAAAGAATAATATTCTAAATAAAACTGGATAATGTTATTTACATATAAAGTAATTAAGACAAGAACTTATTTGATTGAATAATTGTAAAATGATATCTGAAGTATAGTGTATTTACTGAAACAGAAATTTAGAAAATCTAGAATTATTAGATTTTCAACATGTTATTATGAAATACGAGTTTTTTTTAAATCAATTTTCTTAATTCTTATAATATTTTACAGTAATATACCGTATTCATCGTTACTGCAGCTTATAGTGTTTTTATTCTATTACAGTATTTCATAAAGAAATGTTTAATAAATCGGTGAGAAACGTGACAGCACAAGAGAAAATCTTTTAGTGAATTTGATTGAATTTAATTACAGACTCGGCGCAGAGAAACTTGATTTACGAAGCTATGAACGATTACCATAAGTTCACGTGTATTAAGTTCAAACCCTATACTGGGGAGGAGAACGATTACATCAGGATCACGGCTGGTAATAGCGGTTGTTGGAGCAGCGTGGGAAGAATCGGTGGTCGACAAGACGTGAATCTTCAAGTTCCAGGCTGTATGGTGAAGAAAGGAACAGTGATACACGAACTGATGCACGCCATTGGATTTCTGCACGAGCAAAGCAGATATGAACGGGATGAGTACGTCACGATTCAGTGGAATAACATTTTAAGCAGTAAGTGACCTGTTGTTGTTTCCTATTTTCTATTAACCTTTAATCGATAATCATAGTATTATTTCGAATAGGTAATTTATATTTGAACAGATAATTTGCTGCTAGCTTCCTATTACTGTTTCTATAATATTTTATCATAGCTGCTGCTAAAGTAATGACAAGCTTTTAATTTGTACGATATTAAAGTTTTGAAATTCTTGATATTCCAATAATTTTATTTCAAAATTAATATATTTTATATATTTCTTCTTTTATGAATTAAACAGTTTTTATTATTTCATGCACTTTCGTCCTAATTCTAAATTCCTAAACACGAATGCATTAATTATATTTAACTAATATTATTAACTAACATCACAATACTCGTCTGACGTTCAAATAGTATATCTTAAACATTGGTTACAAGTTCTTCTCACTGAACTCAGTTTGCGAGTGCAAAAATTGATAAAGCATGTATGTAAATAATAAGCAATGTGTCATTATCTATTTAGGCCAAGCTGGGAATTTTGAGAAAGCCTCGAAGGAAACCACCGACGCGTTCGGGGTCGGATACGATTATGGTAGCGTAATGCATTACTCTGCAAACGCGTTTTCCCGGAATGGACGTCCCACCATAGTACCAAAAGTGAGTAATGTAATAAGCTGAAATCATCAAGGTCCATAACTTTCTATTTATAATTGTAAGCGATTCTGTGATTTTTAGAGATCTCGTAAATATGAATGATCGATCATTACTAGCAGTTTGATTAATTTTAATATCATATTACAGCGTTAATTACATCGTTTTTAACAAAGATAATATCTCATTTTAAAGATCTCGTAAATCTGTTTGGCATTTATGAGTTTGTGAACCTTGGGAAAAACAGACATAGATATATGATAGCAATTAGAGATAATTCTGTTTTATTAATCAAACCAGCTGGTTTTAGTATTTGTATGAAATCCACGGATTATTATAATCTCACAAATAAGCATTCAAATTCTTTCCGATAAGTTAGCAAAATTTATTGCTATTTTTACTCTCATAATGTCTATATTCTCAGTACATGTTTTTGTAACGTCCACGAATATTTTGCTAACATGTCTGGCATTATCGGACATTTGTAGCGACCTCATACAATCTTTTTGCTTTTCTTATTTAAACAAGACAGAAGTTACCTTAGGAGGAAACTATAAACTTGTTGCTTTATGCTTCCGGCGTAATTGCGAAAAAATAATAATGTCATGAAATTCGTGCTACACCCACGTTTGCATGTCCTGTGGATGACCGTAGGAGCCCGGCGGCCTTCTAAGTTTTATCGGCGAAATATTCCAGGGCGCGACGAAGGTTCAACTGGGTCAAAGAGAGGGATTCAGCAAGAGGGACATACAGAAGATCCGAAAAATGTACAAGTGCAACAAACGCAGACGAAGCAGCTATTGATTGCCGGAAACATGATCGACCAGAACTTGAAGGTTTCTTACGGACTTCCATTGGAACGTAGCAAAGAGAATCGTGAATCTAGTCCTTTACAATTAAATTACACTGCGTTACTTTTAAACGACGTCCAACTTTGGTTCGATCAAGATTTATAAAAAAGAATGGCACTTTGAAGTGGAAATGGTAAATCGATATCGACGACGAAGCGGAACTTGCATTCGGAACAGTCTTTTTTATCCATATGTGTGTGTGTGCGTGTATGTGTATAAATAAATATTTGTATTTATAAGCAACAGTATTTAAGCGAATGTTGCTTATGTTTGATTTATAACACTGTAGTTGAACATATGATAAATAAATGCATATTTTAAGAATTCACGTATGTAGCCAACGTGTCTACATTTTGCAGTTGTCCTGCTGGCCTTCTCGCATTGACAAAATATTCTAGGGTGAAACTAAACGCGAACTGGGTCACGGAGATAAATTCAGTGAGAGAGAATATCCGAAAGACGTATAAATGCAACGAATGCCAGCAAAAGTAGGCATCGCTGTTTGCAGACGGCAACAGTGACGCCAACATTGTATGAATTTGCTTAATAAATTAAGTAATTCATTGCTATTGTATTATTCTTGTTGTATGAAACCTTCGTCAATATTAAAATATACAATACGTTAAAATTATTATTTTTTTAAGTTAATACTTATAGAAAAATGGTATACATAAATAGCAAGTACATAATTCACGATCCTTCTTAATAGTTATTACATAAATGTTAAAACTTATGGCAGCTGTTATACGTATGTATCTAAGATTTTCAGAATCTTTGCTGTTTTCACGATCTTTAGGATTCCTAAGACCTCAAAGATCTCTGATTAATCCAAGATTTCTGTGGCATCGTATTTTTAAAAGTTGCTAAAGTTATTGGAGTTCCCGAAGTTTTTAGTATTTCCAAGGATCGCTTAATCTTCGGAAATCCTATGGTGTCTATGATTCCTAAATCCTCCAGTTTTCTAATATTCTCACTGTATTTACGTTATCTGTAATGTGTTCTTTGTCTTGCTTTTGCACGGTCTTGAAACGATACTTGTAGATTTTACAGGCGGTAAATCAGATTTGTTCAAGAAATTATTTGAGGCTTGTCAAGGATGTGAGTTCCATAAGAACTTATGACGTCGTGTATTATGAATTCAATGTGACGTTTACGTTTATTGCTCCTTTTAAGTAACATTTGTTTAGATCCTAATACTGAAGCTACGATAGATACTGCAATGATGAAGTGAAATAATTACATAAGATATCATATACTAAGTTTTAAAGTTTCGTTTTCATTATTTTCACTGATTTAAGTATGCTATTACTAGGTTATGAGAATAACTTTAAGAAAGCATCGAGACAAACTATGGGTGACTTTAGCGCTGGCTACCATTATGCAAAAATAATGCATTATTCATCCTATGCATTTTCGAAGAACGACAAACCTTCTATAATATCCAAAGTGAGTACTTGATTTCCATTTCCAACAATCCTGCCATTTTTCTCTTATCAATCGAATATTATTATTTGGAATATTTTTGAGTTTTATCAGAATTCAAGGTAAATTTAATTCAAATAACAATATAACAATTATATATTGATATAATTTAAGTATTAATCTTTTACGGCTAAGAAAAGAGGGATACAGAAAGGAAATTGAAAAATTGACTTACCTCTTTATTGCAACATTAATTTTTTGAAAATAGCTTAATAATTTGTTATTTATTGTTAATAGATTACAAGTATATTTACGATGATCATTAGTTAATACAATTTATAGCTAATTTTTAATCTAAATTGCATAAAGGAGATTTGCATCATTTTTTAAATTTATTAATAAGTTGTTGTTAAAACAGAAACTTTTTCCTTGCTTATAGACTAACATATTTCATCGTAACTGAGATGTCCTACCTTTCCTACATTTAAGGATATTTATAAGGAAACATTGCGTTATTACTTATAATTGAGTATTATTATACTATATTTCTCTTTTTATAAATGATATTGTTATGTTTTGTCATATATTTTTTAACTTCTATCGTTTCCAAAATTACTGTTTTTGTTTGCGATTCAAGAAACAAATTTTCATAATCTGAAAGAAGATATCACGAAAATACTAAATTGTTAAGTGTGCATAATAGGTACCGAATAACGTAAATTACATTTAATTAGAACATTTGTATTTAACACTATTGCTGAACCCTATTTACAGTAGTTCGTAGCCTTTTCCTACATAAAAAGGGTTTAAAGCCGAGGTAGCTGTCGCCATTACTGGAATAATTTCCTAAAACTACACATGACTAAGATTTCTCAAATTTATCTATGATATGAAATTTATCTACGATTGTATTTGAAGAAATTCTGATATCTCTTTAAATTTCTCAACGTCACCATATTCCATGGCAATTATGCATGTTTAAATGCGCACAGCGCTACCTTAGCTTTTCTTGTTGAAATACTGAAAGAAATTTGTAATCAAATTCACCGTACTTTCAACCATCAAACTTTCCACGAAACTGCCTAACTCATTTTTCAATGAAACAATATCGATGATTTTAAAAAACTAAATGTTATTAAAAACCTGCACATAAATTTTTCCACATAATATTCCTGGAAATTAAAAATTAGTTCTTAATTTTTAGAAACATTTTCAGTTGAAAATATTTTAAATAGTAGCAATAATTGAATGAAGAAGGTATCGTATGATTGCTTTATGGGCCATACGGAAATTATAATCTAGGAACGAATTGATCGTCTTTATTTGTCAAAATCAAACTTCCGTTCAGGTTTCATATTTTCGGAGTCGGTAATCAACTATAAATTTCTTTCAGTAAACGAAGTCCTGTCGTTTCGATTTCAAAGGGAGTTCCGTTTTGTGAGAAGACTTCGTTCAGCCGACCCAGGTCCTCTTGACGAAATCCGCAGCGCGTTCACCAATCATAATAGCAGGCGCATTCGTGTTACCGGAAACGACTCTTGGCATGATACTGGTATCCGCCACTCTGACTCCCCTCACTCCCCTCACTCTCAATTGATTGTCTACCACTGCGAGAGGATCATCCGGCGGGCCCATTTTGCAGGAACCTGCTTGATGATTCTCTGGTGCGGTATCGTGCTTTACAGCGCATTCCCAATATGCGTCGCAACCGAATTTCAAGTGCTCGCAATTCTTCACTGGTGTTCGATCCATCTGCAATCCGTATCTGTCGGAAATAAATGGAAATTTGACGGTGTTGACTTTGAATAAACGACAAGGTATTAATTGAAAACAATAAAGAAAATAATGTAGCGGAAGTAGTAAGACAAGATAATATTAAAGTGACTGAAATAAGGTCAATTTCATGGCTTAAAAAGTTAACAAATCGAATAATCTAGAAAACATTGTCAGAAAAAATGCGCAAATACGATATAATATTTTACAGAAATTAAACATTGTGGTGCAGTATATCTCAATTTATATCGACTTCCAGAGTAAAATATATAAAATTCGCGGGGCAATTAATGTGTTAAACTTATTGCACTTCTATCCAAATTTTAGGTCTTTATTTACTTCTAAAAACCCTGATAACATATATGTAGTTGAGTTTCCACCTATGATCCATCAGGGAACAGTGACACTTGATCGACGATGCAATTGACCTCCGTTAAAGTTAAAAGCGTTCAACCAGAAGAAATCGATAGCTGAGTATAAATTACACTTGAATAAATAGTGTATCGTTATACCTGCTGAGAGCCTCGGTTTCAGACAATTTGATACCGAATTTAATGGCCTCTACAAGACCAGCCACGTCGTCAGGGTGGTTCAGATATTTCGGGTAAATCAGCGGCTTCGAAAGCGGATCGTTGTTTCGTAGACGAAGGTAACCACGACTTTTTGGGTGTAGATACGTCGGAATGATATAAATGGTGCGATTGGCACCTTTCGTTTCACCAACCATGCCCGTCTCCGCGCAGTCTGCCAAGTAACCACCGAAGATCAGCTGAACATCCGGATGGTCGTCCTTTGGATTCGCGTATTTCGTGTTTATCATAGCAGTCACTTCAGAAATACCTGTTGATTAATGGGAAAGAAGTTAAAGGATACGACTCATATATGTATAAATTTCTAAAAATATATAAATGAGATTTTAAATAAAAATTATGGTGATGTGCACAGTAATTGCTGTCGATTTTTAATTAATCTTTGTTAAGATATAAGTATTCAGAAAGAAGATATATTTTAATTCTAGGAGATTGTGTTATTTAAAAAATGTATTATTCTATCAGAGACAACTGTATTGTACTATATTTTGAACATGTATCTGTATATTTCTGAAAAAGTAAAAATATATTGTACTTTGTAATACGCAAGTCTTGACGCGAAAATTGTAGATAAGTTTAAAGAAAAGACGTATCTAAATAATCTCTTATTTTATATATATTATAGATTATTATTATAGATTATTAGATATAGATTATTAGATATATTATCATAATATAATTTCACTTTCTTTTAAAAATCATACATTGCAAATTCACTCAAGAGATTAATCAATATACATTTTAATAAATACATCAGTTACTTAGTGATCCGATTAGTGATCCGATGATCCGTTAGACGTGATCCGATTTCTTTCTTTAATTAATTTCACATATATGAATTATTCATGAGGTAATCGTTCTCAGACATTAATTAAAATTATTCAATGACTTGCGTTTAATTTAAGGAACAAAGAAAAATTGTTTTAATAATTAATTATGTTTCGTCAGGATAGTAGGTAAATACATAGCTAAGAAATTTATGTGTGGCTTTGAGGTTTTACATCGTTATTGTTCCTTCCTGCAAATAATTGCATTCGCTCCTTCCCTTTGATATGGGAAATTGAGAAAAAGATCAAAACAAAAACGAGCCCCCTCGAGCAATTTTACGTGGAAACCAGTCCGACCGCTTCAAATCGAATATGTACCTTGAAAAGGTATTTAGCCTCTCCTCTGAATAGTCGAGTTTTATGAAAGGAATATGTAAAAAATAAAACATTGCCATGAGAAATTACTGTTAGCTGTGATGAAGTTCTTGAAACAAAAGAAATATAGAATACTACAGAGAAAAGTAAAAATATGCTACTTGCTTTTTGTATGATCACATTACTAATAAAGTTTAAACTTTAATAAATCTGAAATTATATAGAAACAACACAAGTAGTATTTAATTAATAATATTTGAAATCTCACATTGAAAATAAAATTTTTAAAAGACCTGATTTATATTCAGGAATATGATATAGTTGCGAGTACATCAAAAAATTATGAAATGAAATATTATGAAATTCTAATGAACGTGTTAATTTATTAACGGAATTTACTAACGATATTATGATTTTATCTACTTTTAAATCATTATATTATCATAGTGTTATATCTAAATAATATTATGTCCGAAACTAATGCTGCTTGAATATTCTATATAACATATTAAATTGCACCAAAATGTACTGAATTTATAATCTAGATTAATTTGTTCTCACATAATCGAGGGTCTGTTATAATTTATTACCCGATACATAAATGTGACACAAGAATTTATCGTATTATCGAATTTCACAAGTAGAACGTAATCCAAGTGAACTTATTAAACATTAATTCAAACAGTCTAACAACATGCAACGTAAGATTACCTAACCTATGATTTCCAATAATAACAACATATATGTAATAACCTCGTTGTTATATCGACTTTCTAACATTCATCGATGCTTGGATCGCACCGACGCAATTTGATAGGAAGGTTTATATTTTTGTTACATTTTTAAAGCTATAATAGAAGAACGTTTCTTTATTCCTTACTCTAAATAATTAAATTTATATTTAAGATGAATCAAGACGAATGACTTCACTTCATTGCTTCAGTTCCACGTTTAGATAATAAATGCCTAACAAAATCTAAATAAACATTTAAAATATTGCTAAAGACACATAAATCAATCGTCTTCAGACTGTAACATTGAATATTCCTTATTAAATCTTCCAATTTTTGTAGTTCAGATTATAGTGGAATATAGAAAATTTTTCTAATCTGTACCATGTGTATATTAATATAAAACATCGTGTTTCAACGGATTGGTTCAAAACATATATTATTTAAAATATATTTTTTAGTATTTTTGTTAGAAATTACAAATTTTTTACGGTATTCATTATTTTCGCAAAAGAGTTGGTATTATGAATCACTATGCCGAATTACGTATACCAAATTGGCTGCTAAAATGCATTAGAATCTATAAACCATTAATCTGCTTACGTTATAAAAATGTCGGAGAGAATTGTGAAAATTGGAAGATTAAGTTCGGAATAAAAATTTTCCCTAAAAGTATTACCCTAACTTTTAATTTATCTTTAGGTAAGGAATCGCGTTTATTTACAATTCTTTCAATCACACCCTGTATAATACTATAAACCTCGAACACGCTTCTCTCTTCTCTAATTCGAGTCAAGCGTCGTTGTGGTTTGTTCCTCGATCACGGAAACGTGGCACGCGCCTCGACGGAAATTGTTTCGGCGAAAATCCGGAGCGTTCTGTCGTTACCCTGGAAATTGCCGTGACGTAATTAAAGTCCCCCCCCCCCTCCCCCAAGGAAGGAGTTGCAGCGCACGGAAACATTTGAGATTCGCACGAAATATGCGAGAGCCCGTAAACTGTCAGGAACACGCAGCTGGCGACAATACCGAAAGCATGAGCCAAAGACGCAACGAATCGGACGTTAATTGCTCCGATACCGTAGCGGGTCACCTCGTTCCCCGATGATGGGATCGATTCGATGAGGATCGAGCTCGTGTAACTTGAGCAGTGCCTGGCAAGAGGGTTGCTGTGGCTGTGTGAGAAAATACAATCGAGCATTTCTTTCTTTTTCGATCAGTTTCGGATCAAATGATGGCAAACAGGCCGATCGGAAACGCGGTTACGTCAGCCGTCTGATCGGCAAACACGAAACGGGATCATTGTGCAACGCGCTTTCACTACTCACTGTATGCAGAGTCTCTCGATTGTCTCGGATGCAACTCTCATGGTTTGATGAGCTTCTGTTACATTTCATTGTTCTTCTGATCTGTGTAGAGCTTTATGTATAGATCGTCGATTTTGATTGAAGTGGTCTTTCAAAGTGGTTCGGTGCATTCATTAATCTTTTCAGCACGGAGTTTATCCGCCGCGTAGTGACACTTTACGGCAACCGTAATACGTACTTATTTAACTCTGCTACAATCTTCGAACTTTTATACATATCGCACTATCATCTTAGCAGACGAAAAGAATTTGTCATGTTTTAAGAAAATGTTTAACATACATTGGCGTGCAAAATTAAGTGACTAATAAATTTTCGATGAAAGATTGTTGATATTTAAACTGTTGTAACTTCGTGAGAAAGATCGTACAACGAACCACTCGTGCTCATTTTAAAGCGTTTCCAAAAATGTGTTTACATCGTGTTACGATAGGGAAAGCGAAGACGATTCTTCTTTTTGAAAATTTTACAAATTATCAAATATCTTTACGGACATTGAACAATTTTTTGATAACTGAAATCACTATTGAAGATTAAGCTTCTTGAAGACTATTGAAGATTGAAGCCTCCTCCTTAGAATGACCCTTTCAAGCTTGTACCATATTTTCTTACTCTTTTATCGAATTTTGAATGAAAATCTATTGCCACCTGCGCTAGAATAAGTCAAGGTAATACAGTACGAGGAATTTGTGCGATCGGACTTGAATCTCGTGTGTAGTTAATGTATTGTATGTGTGTGTGTGTGCTTATTGCGTGTGTAGTAAATTACGGTAAAATTTCCTTTTTCACTTACCGGTACCGGACATCAAGCCATCCCTGAAGAGAAGGTACTCCATCGCGGTTGCCCAGTTGAGGGGAGTCGTGTCAGTGTCATTGATAGTGAAGGTCAGCGTATAGGCGACGTGATTGTGAAGATTTTTTCCGACGCCAGGTAGATCGTGAACAACAGGGACACCGACAGCGTTCAACTCTTCCCGAGGACCGACACCGCTGTTTAGAAGTATTTGTGGTGAATTAACGGCGCCTATGTACAAAAATAACAAGATTAAAATATTTTATCACATATATATACGATTATATGACTCGCAAGGCTGTGAGAAAAATGTCTTTTGTATTGTTTGATTTTCGCCATAAACTGAAATGCACTTTATCACTTATCATAATAATCTTTTAAGACACTTCAATAGCGAAAACAAATTCCAATGGCGAAATTAACTTTGTTTATTACATTAATGATTCACGACATATGTTTTAGTGATATACCACAATACTGTAAGATAACAGTTAACCGCAAGCACTGACGCGATTAATGCAATGTGAAATTGTGGTCTATAATATTAGATATTTTGGTATTTGTCAGACTTTTATTCTATTTAGAAAATTTTTAGAAATATTTTTAGATTTGTAACATTTTTAAGAATCTCATATCTATACGATTCTAAGAGATCTTTTCTTAAATTAGTCGAGTCTAATGCGTTAGATACTCCTAAAGGCAAAGAAATTGGCAGTGATCAAAAAGAAATCACATGCGCGAAACAAAAGTCTAAAGCTGCATAACCTTGTAAGTAATGTTGATGTATAATGATTCCTAACAGCTACTCTATGAGAGTCATCACGGTCTCTTTAATCGAGCGTACCTCTTCCGCAGTAATCTTTGCTTCCTTTGTCCTCTGAAAGACATGCTATTTCTATTAATCGTAAGAGTATCAACGCCTAATTATGGTTATGAGTCACAAGAATTAATTTCAATGTGACTAACAAATTATTATTGTACAGCAAAGAATTTTTCAACGCGGATTGTTTGAAGGCCTTGAATATCTTCTCATTTTTATATCCACTTTGGAACAAATTTTTTCGATTTGATTATCGTAAACTATTTTTTTTTTAAAAAGCTAATATTTTTGCATCAATTTCGCGTATGTTCGACGATTTCCTCGGAATGGTTCGATCGATGAAAATGATCCCTTTTGCATCTCGTAAGGCATGTTCTCTCGCTGGTCCAATTACAAAATTCTTTTGTATTTGTTTTTTTAACTATTTTTTTGTCAAAATTTTTATGTATGACTATCGATTACTCAAGATTTGATTGATTTGGATCTTCTAGCGGTAGTCCATCGATCGATCCCGTTTGAAAAATTTCTCCAATTTGTTTGTTATTAACTATTGTTATTGCAAAGAATTTGTTGTTCACCAATTTCATTTACGTTTGTTCAGTGATTTCTCTACAATTGTTGGAATGATATCGAGGCGATTACAAAACAACAGCTTGGACGAGCGCTTTGAAATTGCGTTTTCCAATATAGACTTTAACTCGTGATTTTTTATTCATGAATAATTAATATATAGGATATAAATAAATAATAAATAGATAAGAATAAATTACCGCCTCATTAATGACAATGAAAACCATTTTATGTTAGCCCTGTAATATTGATCGTTTCATTAAAAAGTGTAAAATAAAAAATTTTTTGCCAAAAAAATATTACCGACTTCGAAAAACGCTAAAAAGTACGAAATAATTTCTATTTTACTTGTATTTTATTTAGACACACATACAATAGTGGTTAGATTATATATTTACTAACTAACCAGTATATTAAATATATTACAAGCTTCTCGTACAAAATGCTTCTACTATGGTAATATTTAAGTACCATATTATAAAGTTTCAACTTGTTTATATTTATGTTATTTAAATTTCAATAAATTTATATTTAAATGCATTAAATTGCAATATATTATAACACAAAATGCCCAAGAACATGTTTTAGTAGTGATCGAATTGGAATACGTCGCTTGCATTCGTTCAGATGCAAATTACGTTCGATGTTTTAATCGTGTACGAGTTAATGGAATTATAAATGCAGCAAGCTTGTCACTAATTTAAGATCCTATCGTTACAATGTCTGATGTTATACAATTAAAAATGGAAATCGATTATATACTGGAACGGTTTTTAATTTCGCGCTGGTTGCGATATATTTAGCACGCTGTTAAAAATAGTCAATAAATTGGTAATCTAACCGTTGTTGCAATACATGTCTAAATAAAATACAAATAAAATAGAAATTATTTTATGTTTTTTAGCGTTTTTCGAAGTCGATATTATGTTTTTGGCAAAAAATCTTTTACGTATCCTTTATTCTAAATATTTTATTAAGATATATATAGAAGTTGTAATGTCGAAATAAAATTTGTTACACTACTATTTATAGATCGGCATGATCTAGTAGTATAGGATGTAATACAATAGTTTTTGTATTACACATATCATATTATGATAGAGCAGCGTTTTTCTCCAACAAATGATTAAAAACGTGAATCGTTGTTTAATACGAATGAAAATTGCTTCCAATCAGCAAGCAATTTAGAAATGGAAATTGTTTATGAAACGTGAGCTTTTTTGCTATCGTACCTATATAGCTACCGCTGTTCGTTTAAGAATTAAAATTGGAAATAGAAAATTAGGTTTCCATGTTTGATCATAGGAATCCAGTATGGCATAAGATAATATAGATCTGGGAATTGATTATTCAGGTACTTCGGTAATGAGTTTGTTTGTGTAAGAGATACATGATCTCGATAGTGAAACGCATTCCTTCCTGCTTTCCTTTTTCGGTGGGCTTGAAACTCGATTGACAGCTATCATTTCACACGTTGACTGAGATTACATCGAAAGAATGTATAAATGAAGATGCAGATATCGTATTATTGTATACATAATATCTATACACTATATACTTTACGTATGTATAAAAATATGTTTCTTTTGGATAATAATTATTCTCTACTTAATATATAGGGTATTGTGAAATAATCTTTTTCACGTTTTATTTTAATTTAATGTGTGGCGTCAAGCATTTACTCAACTATGCAGAACGTAGGTACTACGCCTATTTATTATTCTGAGGTTTGTTAATTAAATGTTTCGCCAAAGTAAAACTGTTCAAAATATTTCACTAATGTCAAAGTATGTATCAATGAATGTACTTTTTTATAATATGAAATATTAGAATATATAATACAAAATATGTCATAAAACAAGTTTACGACAAAGTACATATAATTTCACATTTAAGAGCAGTTATCACCACGTTACGTTAATTATTTAAATACTTATGCCTGTCAGTTAACACATCGTATAGTTGCAAACGCAAGAACCAGTTTGGTGTGTCAGCATACACAGAGTTCATTGAAACTCTGAGTAGCTTAATATATATATTAGATAATTAGAAATTGAATCGGATAAAATCAATCTCGATCTGAACCTATAATTAATCTTGCGACACAAAATGTTACGTAACCAACATACTTGCGAACAAATAGAATCTTTTATTAAAAGGTATATTCATTGATAAAATCTAATCTCATGCTTTCAAGCACTTTAATCTGACTATTACTTTTATTGTAACAGCTATTCGACATCGAAGTAATTACCTCCGCTTATGATCACTTCCTTCGCCACAGAAACTCGAAGAACCTTTCCATCATGGACGAATTCCACGCCAACCGCCCTCTTGTTATTGTCGAATAAGATCCTGGTAGCCGTAGAATTGAGCATTATGTGGAGATTCGGTCGATTTCTAGCTGGACGTAAAAATGCCCGGGCCGTTGAAAGACGTGAACCATTCCTCGAGGTCGTTTGGGCTATGGCGAATCCAGTGTGAGTCCGTCCATTGAGGTCCGCGATACCGTAACCTGTAAGTAATTAGTGCAACTCATTGTTTTCTCTTTTATAGCAATTACATTTACCTTGAAATTTTAAATTAACTAAGATCAAAATGTCAAGATCAAATGTTATTTAAAAAGAAATGTAATTAATAAAGATTTAGTTTATAAAATAGAGTCTTTATAGATGATCTTTATTTAATATTTGGGATCACGAATATGTTCTATTAACGTTCAAGTTTTGGAATTTAGGCTTTTGTCTATTATAGGACTTTTCCACTGGACTTCTCAATTAGGTTGTAAACATCGAACGATATCGCAAGCTTTTATGAAAACCTTATATATAAATGCAATAATATATATAAATATATAAATAGAATTTAAATAACTTTAGTAGTATTAATTACAGATAAGCTACAGATTTAATTTTTCTTACAAATTTACAGTATATAAACATCAATTTCTTAATAAATTGCCTAAGATATCGTGCGTGTATTATATCCGTACACACGCAATTACGATTATACATTTCCTCGTTCATCTCGTAAATCTTCGCGTATTTTTCAACTTCAACAAGATATTAAAAATAGGCGTGGCCGTATGTTACGTAAAAGCATTGCAGATCCACAAGCTTGTCACTTACGACATCGATCCGCTTTTACTTGTCAACGTTATTCGTTTCGAATTTCTTCTGCACGGGAATTTGGGATCGATCTCGCCTCGAAAAGCTGTGCGCCACTTATAAATACGTAACAAGGTCGTTCCACGTATTATGGAAGTTATACGTTAGCATTGTTAGAACGAAGCTATTGGTGAAAATAGTATAGTAATTAGCTGACGTGAGAGCTGATTATGTAACTGGTCTTTCGATGGATGGCAAAACGGGTCATTAGACTCACGCGAGGAATAACAACGAAATAAAGAAGAAACAAGTTTCTTGTTGTCGCGTAATAACAGGTTACATGCTATTCGATTTAAGTAGATCGACTCGTTGTTAGCCAAGTTTTTTTCGATTATTTTCCAACTTTCTCGCGAATTTTATCTTGCTGCTGTAACTGGTGACTTATAATGGAAGTTAAACAGAAGTTGTTCCAATTCGTTTATCGTGCTATTTCAGGATTGGAGACGTTCTTTTCAAGTTAAAGTTTTACTGAAAAGGGCTATATTCGAGTTGACGTGATTTAATTCTTGGCTAAATATTAGATTGTTCACTTGGAAAGTTCGCTCGCAGTGTTTCCGACAGTTGATGAGGTGTCCAGACAATAAGCAAGCTACGTTGTTAATTAGCCAGGCAAAATATCATAGTTGAATGTCCTTTCCTCTGAACTTTTGTTTTTGTTGAAAAAGCTTTTGAGTAATTGATTTAACGAATAGTCGTATCGTATTCTCAGATTTTTTGAAAGTTTAGAATGGTTAAAATATGTATATCCTTAATGCCTGAAAGTATAAAAACCTTTTACGACTTACAAAAAGATATTGAAGAAAAATCGTTGTAGTTAATTTCGTTCAAGAAAATACCGTATCTTATTACGAAAGTTGAATATCGTTAAGAAAAAAAGAAAAGGAAAGAAATAACAAAAAACTGTCGTTAGATAAACCTATCATTAGAACGTAATTGTTGTATGTAATAGCGAAAAGAGCTAGCCATTATCAACTAGATATTACACAAGTGCTAATTATTATATTGCTTTAATTAAGCTGTCCTAATACATTTTTAGATATACAATCTTATGTTAATTCATCTAACACATAACCGACCTTAATTAATAATCATAGTTAATGTAGAAACTAAAGTTAAAAGAAAAAAATGTATAGTTTTATTTTAGATAAATATAGTTTTACTTTTTATATCAACTGTAATTGCTAAGGTCAACTACGTATGATATTAATCAAGTAACTAAGCGATAATTCGTTTCATAGTTTCGTCACACCAAATAATAGCTTAAGAACAAACTTACCAAGTTCATTTCCAGCTTCGAGGATAGAATAACTCAAAGGCGGGTGATAAGGGAACTGCGTGACCGTGAGTGGTCCACCGACACCGTGATAACCGTAATCCATACTGTTTGCTTGGAGATTATCCTCGCTCCTGATGAAATATGGAAGGACATCTTGATAAGACCATCCTATGTTTCCAAGCCTCGCCCAGTCGTCGTAATCCTTTCGCGAGCCCCTCATATACATCATGCCATTCATAACGCTGGTTCCACCCAGCACCTGCATAACATTTTAATTACCCATTCGTTTATTGGCCTCCATTATTCGTACATGTTATGATAGCGACAATGAAATGAGGATTATTGAGGTACACGGATGACTAAATAAGAGCAGAAATTGAGGATGGAATATAGTGACGTGATAAAATGATAATAATAACTTAACAAATGACGCGTTATACATTATAGCTTAAATGTTGCGAGTGGATAGTTAAAAATTAAAAAATTTTTCTTTCTTCTATAAATAACGATCGAAAGAAATTATTTCATGCATATTTTCGTAAATTTTAAATTGTGTCATTGTAGAACGATAGAAATATTTCCTTCTAGCTGCATTCTAAAAGCTCATATATGTAGATATTGTGAAATGTCAGCCATTCGTTACGGATACATATGGAATTAGAGCGAGGCGGGTACATACATAATATTATATTCCTTGTTTCTGTTTAATTTTAGCAGAACTCCAGTTATAACAAAAGGCAAAGAATTGACAGCGGAGAAAGATTCTTGAGTAATAACTTGGAAAATATAACGAGAATATCAAGTTTTTGATCGGTCCGATATTTATGGACGATATTATTCCGAATATAAGACAATTCTAAATAGGACTATATACAATACTAACTAATTGTAAATGAACTTTGTTTTGTATGAATACGAAATTACGTAAAATATACACGTAAATTTTGAATCGAAGCTGTGTCCCATATTCGTCATGACCATCCAATGCGAAATCATAAAAGAGATTATATTAAAGATTATTCTGACTTTAGAGGATACATACCTTACCCCTGGGCCAGTAACACTTGCGATCATCTTTATTTAGACACGCAGTCTCCTCACTTTCGGTATTATACTGCCAATCGATGTTAGTCCCAATAAAATTAAAAAAGAACGAAGGTATCTGCGTCCCAGTGGGCTCATCCAGACCGGCTTCTAATAATAACACCGAAAATCGTGGTTCCTCTGATAATCGCGACGCAACTGTTGCACCTGCACTGCCACCTCCAATTACTACGAAATCGTACCTGAAATTAACATAAATAAACATCATCTACACATATATATAAATTTCCGTACTTATCGGTGATATAAAATTTTTGAAATTAAAGAATAAAGAATACTCTATGCAATAAAGAACGGAGCGTATGATCCATTTACTATGTATTTTTCTTTTGTTTATTATCAATATTCTCATTTATTATTATCTAGTTAAATAACTTTCGATTTAGAAGAAAATTTAAGAATTGATTTTTCACAATTACAATTGTATTTTTATCGACTTCAAACTGCCTTACAACTGGCTAACGGTAAGGATAAGAGCTTTTCTCATTTTTATTTATTCGTTTTATAAAAATTTTATTTTTGACACCTTTAATAGTTTCTACAACATGGTATTCCAAAATTAAATTAATCGACGGCGAAAATTGTTTTCGATCCTCAATAATCGTTGCTGGTATTAAAAATATTATTTCATTATTCCCAACCCTAATTAACTTTTATTAATGTCACTGATAATTACTGCACAATACCGCTGCATACTTTCATATAATATTATGTCATACAACAGCGATCCGAAACTGCTTAAACGCAAATAGATCGTATTGCGTAATCTGTTCTTCAAAGTCAAGTTTCACGCAGATCAACTGTAGTCCCACGCGTTTGCTCTACATACTTCTTATGAAATGCAGACTATCCCGAACAAGGTTACGATTTCACTTATTTCTAAGTGACAGATCATTTTGTTATTCGTCATACCCTCTTAATGGTAAAAACCGATGCATCTTCACCTCGTTCGAAGAAGCGGTTACGGCTTCATAAGAATTAGAAACTGGGTTAAAGGCACGAAAGTCCTATAACGGCTGAGCAGAGCGAAAGGTGGATTTCTTAGGAGTTCGTTGGGGACGTTCGTATCAAGTGGTAATGGTATTTTGAATGCCATGAGGTGCATGCAGCTGTGTACATTCTGTGAAATGTACACTTGGTTCGCTGAGGGACGACAAGTTTATGCATTGAAAATATGGGCCTGAATAGTCGGCGTGTCTTTCATTTGCGATTTTTGTCAAGTGTTCAGTATGTTGTCAAGAGAACATTTCGAAGCGAAAGATGGTACAACCTGAATAATTTCAAAGAATGAGCATAAAATTTCATGCTATGTTTCTTCGAATGATTTTGTATTTCATGTTTAGGTATATCTACTCGCTACGAAAAGTACATACTTGTGTATCATTGTATTTATTATAGCATTTGTATGTCGATTAATTAAGTCTAAATATCTTTAACAACAATAAAAATAGAGGGTTCTTAAATTATGTCCAAGCGAAGTCTGAACGATAAACTTTTTCTAACTATTTATTTATTATGAAATTCGAATAATCTCTAAAGTAGCATGGAAAATCCTAGTTTTACTGCGTAATATTAGTTTTAACTTATTTTCACACAGTTCCTACGTTTTGAGTTTGAATGCCCTAGGAAATGAAATAGTACTCAAGTCTAGTTATTTAAAGTGCAAGAAAACCAGTTTTTCTACGCGAAACAGATTGTTGACTATGTATACTTTGCTTTCGCCTGTTGTCAATAGTTTGTAGCTTTTTAAAATGAGCTTGCTGCAAGAATACACATGTATACATTATCATTGTTTTAGAGAAAAATGTAATGAAAAGCTTGAAAAGTTTTAAATACAGGCATCAGAGCACGTCGGGTTTGTAATATTTAATTGTTTTTCTAATAAATGCACAAAATTTTATTAGACTATTGTTATATTATCATTCAAATCGTGGTTATTATATAAATTAGTTTTTACTTCTACATGTCCTCTTCTTCTTATTTTTACATATTTTCTCTTCTATTTATTTTTATACCATATTACGTTCTTCTTCTTCTTCCATTCTTTAACATCGTATTTCATGGTATAAAGTAAATATAATGTGATACATTTTCTTCGTAACTTCTATAATATAGAACTAATATATTTTACAAAGTTTTCTCTAACAAAAATGGCTAAGAGAAATTGAAATTTTATTTCTAGAATTACGTTAGGATTATTGCAATCTCAATTTACTATCTATATTTCCACATTGGTATTATTACTATTACCAGAACGATATTTTTATTATTTATCGCTATACCTCAACGATACCTGCGAGCAATGCAGATCGATCGAGAAGACTTTTAACTTGTTATCAACGTATCGAAGTATATGAAACGTCGTTTCTTACCCGCTACCTCTCACTCCCGCAACTTTTAAACCCTTTTCATCCTTTCCAACCACCAGTCAGAAGATAAAATTCAGCAGCCATTACTCGTTTTTTAATGCCAATTCCACTTTCTTACACAACAGAAACTTTCCGTAGGAAGACAGTTAGTCTGCGTTCATTATTAATTTCAGTCAATCATGCTGCCTTCTAACATCGTGGCAACGGAAATGGATTAAAATGAAGCAACGGGATATTCTCAATAACTCGCTCCGTTTTGCAATATCTGTTTCCAGTAATTGTGTTTCGTCACTATTATCATCTGTGCAATCGTTTCCATCGATATCATTATTAATCACCGTCGATTATCGCGATACGATTTCCACAGCTTCTAATTAAGGCCCTTTGACAGTAGTTTAATACATTCGCTACATACGTCTCGGCTTTTAACACGTATCTACTTCAACCGTGAGTATATGATACCTATATGGATTCGAAGCATCAATTAGAAATCGTAAAATTTTGATATATAGATAATATAATAATAATGCGTATAAAGAATGATACAAATATGTCAAAGTTTCGCTAGTATTATATCTGTTAATTAATGTAGTATTAGTGATAGATGTATGCTAGATGATGCTGCCTGCAATGCTTGCGAAACGTTCCTAATTGTGTTATAAAATGTTATTGCTTTATGCGATATTTGAAGAATTTACAGAACCACTCTGCGACCTAACATTTACGAAATATGAAAATATATCTTATGTATGTGTATGGGATGCACATAAAAATATTTTGTCAAATACGTAGTAAATTATAGCAAATGTACAGTATATTGTAGCGATGACAATTCGATTAGCAGTGACTGTATATTTTAATTATTATTTTTACAGGAATAACAGTTTGGAAAGAAATTCGTCTAATTTTAAATCCAAGTATTATACAAGAATTTTATATGAGATAACACTGTTACATGACTAGCACAAGTAGGTACATCGTAACATGGAAAAGATTATTCATATTCATACGTGACAAGCGTAAAATATGTTAAGAAGAAAGAAGAGCGTTGCGTCGTCCCGTGTCATCTTGTGTCAAATTACGCAGAAGAAACGTGTTATGTAATTCATGACACGCATGAGAAACGCGAAAACGAGCTCATTAAATGTATATGAACCGATGAACATATATCTCACGGGAAATCGGTTAATAACGGGTCACCCTCTACTATTATTATATTCTGGATACGTACTTGGCTAAACAATGTGACAAATGACGCAAAAGAAGTTCAATGGGGAAGTATAGAACGTATGTAATAGCGTAAATCTGCGTTGTATTGCGTAGAGAAGCAATGGACTGGGCGAACAATGGCAAACACTTGGAGAACCGAGTACGCGTAATGAGAATATTTAATTTGAAATTATGAAATTTCTCTCTGACCGATGATATAATTGACCTAGAAGTTGCGTTATATTACTTATTTATTATTCTTTTAATAAGTTATTTCTTGCAACAAATGGTTATTAGTATCTGCTAGAAATTACGTTATACATAAGTAATTTTTTAAGAATAACGGTTCTGGCTTTAGTTACAAAAGTACTTGTGCTATTTATAGATTAATTTGTATATTACCGTGGAAGTTATGAAATTATTCTTTAGATTTCTTAGATTTTCTTGTAGAGAAATGAAAAATGAGCGAAGAAACAAGATGTATAATTAAAAATGAGAACCGCGTATAAATATCGTTAGCTATTCTTCAGGTGATTTTCAACTGTGGTATTGTAGATCCGAGTATACTTTCGCCTGTTGACCTCAATTCTACAGTTATCGAACCTCCTACTATCAAATTTCCTCATGTGAACATGTATTACAGCTAATTCTCATTAAGGGTATTAACAGCAATTTGCTTGCCTTTAATCGATTCTAGCATGGAAAACTTCTGTGAACCACTCGATGATTTGATCGTGGTTTTCTTTGGAAGTTGACCTTAAACATCAGTTAACAATAACACAGATATTAACAGCAAGTTGCTTTATTTCGATAAAGTTTAACAGTGAACAGTTAAACTTTACACTTTTTAGTAATTTAGTAATTTCCAAATATTCAATGAGAGTTACTCGCTTCAAGTAATTCTACTGAAAGTTGCTGTATCGTATGGAAATCGCATTGATTTTCAACGTTGATTAATAACAATACAGATATCAACAGCAAATTGCTTTATTTCCATCCATTCCGGCATCGAAAGTCTCTTTTAGCGATTCCAAAATTACAAAATTCCAAGATTACTATACTACAACAAGTGATTTTCTATCCGAAAGTTCTCGCGTTCCTTGCAAAACACGATTTCAAGATTCGATCAATAATATCACTGACAAGTTCCAACTCGTTAGAGTTTCAGTTCTACGAGCATTTCTTCGTCACGTTTCTATCTACTTCCATTCTGATTACATTTGAATGGTTCACAAAATCTGTCGCACACTCTGTCTTTCGCGTTTAACCGCGAACGGTTCCTAGTGACGCGCCTTCAATTTCATCAAATTATCTATAACTCAGAGTACGGATTCGTGGCTGTTTGAAACCGCATGAAGGATCTAACTACCGAATCTGGTTGCCTCAGTGAGCATCCGGTAGAACTGCAAGCGCAGATTCGTGGAGCAGGTGTGATGCAATGTGAGAGAATCATTGGAACAATGGTACCGGGCCATTACGCGTGGATACATACACGCTACAATTTCATGGATACGTATGCATGGATGCTCACTTCCGAGAAGGACACAGACAGCAGACTATAGTTTCCATACGGTATCACGTGAACCGTGTCTGTAACAATTAAGAAGGCCATCTTCGTTGTCGTTTGACCGATCACCAGACATTCTGGTTCCTGTTCGAACAATTTTATTCCCTCGTCGTTCGTCGAGATTCTTCCGGAATCTCTTTCGATTCGCTCTGATGCTCGATTGAGTGTTTAATGAAACGACGCGACACAGGGAAGAGGAAGAATTTATGAAGCATATAAGGAAAACCGAAAAAATGAAGATAGCAGGAAAAAAGAGCAGAATGAAGGCCATAGGTGGTCTTGATCGAAGATGAATCTTTTTCCTGACATTATTTCTGTTCCATATTACTGAGGTTACTGTTAGTAGAGTGTGGATTTTTACAGAATTTCATATTTTTATCAACCCTTCGTAGGCAACCTGGGTCATTCACGTCCCAAGCAAAATTTCAATCGTAAGTTTCTTCGAAGCGAATATTTATCTTTCTAGAGAAATCGTTTAGACGTTTCACTTAAAAACATTTGGACAATGTAGTAAAGAGACTTCAATAAGCATTCCAGAATTTCTTCCGATGTTTTAAAAGCTCAAAATTAGACGTGGACGTAAATATAACTAAGGCTATATGAAACCTATATGAAGATTTATTCGATTGATTAAAAATCATGACAATTCCTTCACTTTGAATATGTTGTTAAAATAAAAATTGCCGTACCTTGTCGTATATTTTGAAAGACTTTCTACGATGGTACCAATTTTATAGATTTAATTGGGCAATATAATTTTCTAGAAATACGTATGTAGAAAAGACGAATATAATCGAGTCGAATAAGCGCATACGTAAAACAGATATCGCTTTAAAATTGACAGAAGGATTTCAGTTAAACGGAGCATGGAAAATGAAATATGAATCCTTTTGGATTTTCGCTAACGAGATACAGAATATCGAGTGGTACATAAAATAAAATAAACATGGACAATCGGATATTATGATCGGTTTTGTATCGATTAGCCTTTCCAAAATCAAATTTCATAACAAAAGTGTCACCGTTCTGTTACTTTAAAATGTTAATTTAGTATTCATAGGAATAACTGTGAAAAAAATATCTAGATACGTGCTTGTGAGTTTTTAATCGATATTCGATTTCCTTTCTTTTTGATTTCGATAAACGAAACGAGTTTCTGGGTTATCGAATCAACTCCATTTGAAGGCGTGACCAATTTGTCATTTCACTCGACCGTGACCCGGTTAGAGAGTTTAATCTCTAGAGTTCGAAACTTGCAACTTGGACCATATACATACATATAGACACAATCGATGATCTTATTTTCAGGAACAGTTTACATTTATTTTCGTAAGGGATACGCGCATATATATTTCGAAACTTTTCCTACTGTATTTCTATTATGTACATATACCTTCCCTTACGATATCGATGCTGGAATGCTTCCAGAAAATCTTACATTCAAACGAGTTTTATTCCAAATGTGGGTTGCAGTGATCAGAATACGTTGAAATATGTTTTCACGCTTCCACGAATTGGATTTGATATGATATATGTGTGTATTAGTCAAACGCAGTGTTTGGAGAACTTTAATATTGTTAGAAGCCATAGTGATATACTAGCGTATTGTGTATTGCGACAAGAAAAGATAAAATTATACAGAACGCCAATAATATGATAAAATTCAAACTAGTAAAATATCCAAAGTATAATGCTTCCTGTAATACTTAATAGGTAAAACGATCTTCTATCGACGTTCTAGTTTCTAAATTGTATTTTCCAAAATATGAATTTGCATAAAAATACGCAATCTCGTCATAAAAGTTAAAGATCATTTTTAACAAATTATGAGTTCATTATCTCCTCTGTTAGGTACCGCCTTTTTTATTGCTCTTTGAAAAACACTCTATTACTTATGATGGCTTTTATCAGTCTTTTCTATGGAGTTGTTGGTTAAGTTGTTATAATAAAGAATTAAATAACTAAAAATGTTTTCTCTTTTGTTGTATATTAAAATCTTTTTTATAATTCGTGCTCATAATTCGCGATAGTTAAGCTTCAACATTTCGAGGTTCTTCTTATAACTTGTTTTATTTTACCTGGAGTTAACAGTAGGGGGTGGTAGTGGCCTGTTGCATGGATCCTCGAGGTCGCACTGGCTACGAAGGAATACTTCTAGAAGGCCCATGAACAACATGAAGGACGAACCACCGCATGTTGATGCCAAAGTCGGCCCGGTTGAAGGCGTTAGTGGACAATTACAGCTCATCTGCAACGTTCATTGATTTTTTAACGAACTTGAGATGTTTAAAAAGATGTAACGCTATTTATTTCAGTATTCTTAGTCATTTTCTCTTCCATCTAATCTTTATTATTTTTTATTAATCTCATCATCGATGAAAAATTTCATATGTAATTTTATATTCTTTAGTTAGCATCTACAAGAAACGAAGAATTGATAAATAAGTCTATCGTTGCGTGAAATAAGCAGAAATTTCAGTAATAAAAATATTCGTTGCCATCGGGAATTCAAATGAATGACGTTTTAATTATCTGCGAGTTAAATAGAGAAATGTAAGCCTTTCAAGTATTGATTGGAACAGTGAGACAGCTAATTTTACAATCAACCGAACAAAGTTGCACTTTCGTTTGCTCAAAGGGTGAAGGAAGAAGGAAACGTCAGACTTTCTACTTCGATGCTTTGTTCCCAGCCCTACTCTTCGATAAAAATTCGCTATAAAAAAGAGAAATTTCGTTGTAACAAAGGTGACAGTCTACTAATCATCCGACTTTCTAGCTACTTCTCTTTTATGCGAGATTATCTGTCCATTTTGAATACTCGTCCTATATAAAACTTTGAACGCACAGAATTGAAAAATAAAAAATTAAACTAAAGTTGTTAGAAATAAATATTGAAAATTATGATGGCATACAGTTATATTCTTATTATATTATGGGGTGTAGTTATGCTGTTAAAAGAACATTCCAAAATTTAAGAAGTGAAAGAAACTGAAATATTGGAGATTAGAAGAAAATTTCTATTAAAAGTATAATTAAAGCAATATAATTAATTCATATATACATTTTATATATTTTCTTCCGCAGAATCGTAGTTTAATAAAAGATTTAAATCCATTATTGAAACGAGTTTTACATCGATAAGTAATTTTCAATCATAAACGAAAATACGTTACGAAAACGCACGTTAAAATACGAGCTAGTCTACCGTGACACCCATGTCGAGATTGTTCAATTTCAACAGAAATTGGATTCATTTCGCGCATCGCGATACTCGCGTATCGAGTTTTGAGGACGCTAGACGAATTCGCAATCATCGATATGAATAAATGCAAAAATTGCAGTACCTATTTTACCATTCGCTGCAAAGCTTTGTCAAGGCTATAGTTCTATGCTGATCAAACTGGATAATCGAGTCTATGCTGTAATAATTTGTGTATTCTCAGCAACACGAGAGATATGGGTTCGTTGGTACTTTTGTTTGAATAGACGTAATATGTGGATTTTTAAATTGTTGTCGCGGAGGTATGTGAGAAAAAAAAAAAAAAAAGAAAAAAGAAAAGAAAGTAGCGTTTAAATCCACTGTGAGGAGCCAGAAATGTTTCATCAACATAGAGTCTCTGTTCCTTTTTCTTTGAGCTCTGTTGGAATCCGTTCTCGTCTCTGTCGAGTTGTCCGAATTAAAAATCTCTTCACGATCGTGTCGTTTCAGATCTCTTCACTTGTTTAAATTCTTCAAGCTCTTTGAACTACCTTCGACTTTCTATTCAATTATCCTCGATTAAACAATTTACGGCGTTTCGACGACTACAGGACGGCGCTTCTACGACGCGGAAATCGAGTCACGTAGACGCGCAATCGCGATCGACGCATCGATCCTCCTATTTTCCTCACGTTCTGTTTTTAATCCTTCTCTATCTATGGGTAATTTCTAATATGAAATTAATTAAATGAAAATTTCTGATATAAAATATCTGAGGTATTTCGCAACATGGTATTATTCAAGAAATGCTTTAGAGATGATATTTTCTGTGTTAACTAATTAAATAACTTTCAATATACATTATTGTAAAAAATATTCACTTTGCTTATGTAAATAGGAATCACCACATAACAATGAACTTTAACTGTTTGTTTAGAAGTTAGCCGACATTACGTTAAAATTCGATAGCGAAGTAGTTTCCACTAAAGTGTCTTAAATGCTACTGCTTGAACTAACGACCGTGGTCTTTTTATGAGTTGAGAAGAATCTTTTATCTGATATGTATCTTGCAATTAGAGACAAGTTTTTTCCTGTATGCTTCAGTTACCATGATGCCTTTCATATATCACTAGGAACCAATAGAATAAAACAAAGCTTCCTTCTTATGATTTTAATAAATAATTAAATAAATGAAATTGTTCATTTCGTGTTATTAGATCACGAATTTTTATGCACTTATAGGAAATTTGAAAATGCAAATTCACAGAGTCCACATAATATGAAAAAATACATAAAATATCCAAAACGTAACGCTTTTTGTAATACTTGTTAGGTAGAACAATTTTTTATCGAACGAATTTTTTTTATTATATTTCCAAAGATATTAAGTTGCATAAAAATTCATGATAATGATAATAGATAGATCATACATTGAAATTTTTGTTTGGGCTCATAATTCGCGATAATATACCTTCAAGCTTAAGAAGTTCTTCTCTTACTTATTTTCTAGATCGTAGCAATAGAGAAAACAATTTCTCAATAAAAATATCGAGTCGTGTTTTATAATCGTGAACAGTCCTTTGGCCCTGCGTCCTACAACTCCTACAACGGTGCCATAATACGCTTTTCACGTCGCGTTTCCTCTTCCTACGCTCCTCATTCTCGCTCATTCTCGCTCGGCATTCCGGCACCTAACGTTCCTCTCCTACCGTTGTGAACCGTAATTATTGCTCTGTAGATGTAGATGCACGTGAAACAAAAACATTGCGCGGTTCTTATTGTTCCTCTACGCGTCTTCTCGAGAAAGAGATTTTACCATCTGGCTTGGCTTTCTTTCAACGGATGATCGATGAAGCGAAGTGAACGAGATCGAGGAGTTCGATGTTGCGAGGAATTTGCAATCGTTTGTTGGTCTTTTTGTCGTTGGTATTACGCGAGTTGCAATGTGTTACGGTAATCTTTGGAGATGGGATTGGAGTTTATAGTAGAGCGACTGGCGGTTGCGAATGCGATAGAAAGTGGCTGAGTATCGTAAAGTGCAATAGCTATTGTGAGAGATTGTTCGATAATATTCACAGGCGATGACTATTGATTAGCCTATTATTTTTGTAATAAGATTTGCGATAATAGATAAAATGTTGTTGAATTTTAAGATACATTCTTCGTTGTAAAACGATATGTGGATATGTACATGCTGATTATTGTTATCTACTTAATCATGCCTGTATTATTTCTTATTCTGTTTTAAATTGAGCGGCAGTTAATTTTCGACTTATCGTTAGTTATGTAATAGTTTTCCCAGCATTCCACGCAATTGTTATTATCCGGCTCTCCTGCTGAGACGGATAATTAGACCGACTATCTTTCCAGGTTTACATACGTATGTTTCATGACATTTCAAACGATTTAGTTTCCATTGAAATAGCCTGCATCCCGATTTAAAACGCGGGCTAATTCCCATAAATATATGGAAGGAACGCTTAGTATCTTCCTATTTTCGCGTCGTATGTTGACGGCCACTTATTTTGGCAGAGGAACATTCTATACCTATATTCTTCTTAATATATGGCAAAAGTTAGATTACAAGAAACTATGAATGTTTAATTTTTATGACAATTACGAAGGTAAAATACGATGTACAGTAAAACTCGCTTTATATGAACTTGTCAGAGGACAAATAGTTTATATAACTGAAGTTCATACAATAGAAGTACGTTCATTCTCCCCTACCATCTATTATCTTCCATTCATACGATAAGTTCACATTCAGATAAATAGATTCAACAATCGGAAGTTCACTTAATCTGGTACTAACTAAAATTTCATTCGAATAAATAAAATTTATGTAAATGGAGTTCTGTTGTATTTACCTGGAAACATTGCAAAATCTCGGAAAATAACAAGTGAGCTAAGCTCTCATTCCTGCTTGCTTAGCAAAGGTACTTAAACAATATTGAACAATGCAAGGAACAATGCTATGATCTATTATCTCCGCTTTGAAAATGCTGGCAATCTCTCGCAGAATTATCTTAATAAGTTACGTATAACGTTTTAACATTTTGTGTCTGCTACCGTAGTATAAAAACTAATGGTTAACGCTCACTTAAGTAGCTACTAAGAACATTGCAAGACAAGTAGTTATAACTACTTTATGAAACAGCATTTAGTAAAAATAACTTTTCTAGGTAACTATTAATATACAAATAGCTATACTAAAGTACCTACTAAAAAAAGAATACCTACTAAAGCACTAATTAAAATTCATTTCCTGGAAAGCTTAAAGACGAAGACATTATCGATAACAAAATTTCTATTCATCAATCTCTATCGAATCTACTATTAAATTTCACCAACAGCCAGAAGTCAACGATACACATAAAATTCATTACTTAACCATCAGTTAAAACGAGTTTCCTCTCACATCTAAAACTCCATTCGGTACAAGGAACGAGAAAATCATAGAATTTAGTTGCATAATGTAATAATCTTTGCCACATATGTCAACAACAGTTACAAATTCTTATTTCGATCGATGTCACCGATCGACGACATATGCTCGATCTCTCCTATTGATTTTCATCCACTGATCGATAATTGTTCGAATAAATCACGATTGCGTATCACTTTTTTCCTTCCTTTCTCGAATCTATGAATCATGTATGATAATCTGAATCATTAAAGAAATTCTTCACATCGTTACCTTGCCTGTTCTCTTAATTGAGTTAGACAAGAGAATCTTACAGTTGATTATTCCAATTTTGTTCAAATTCCAATTCCGAAATGGTATTCCAAGTTTTTCAATATTATAAGAACTCGAGCCACTTTCGATATTTAAGATTCCTGAGTCCTGATACATGTTCAATCTTGAGTTTGTATACGTTTTGAACGTTAAGGTTTCGATCTCGAATTGAAATTCTTCAACATCCTGATGTATCTTCAAAATTTTGAAAATATTGAAAGTCCTGAGATTCAAAGCCTTGACATCTGACTTTGAAAATCTATGAAGCTTTTCGAGATTTTTGATATTTATCGAAATTTTAAAGAGCCAAAATCCTTTAAAACTCCGAAAAACTTTAAACGTTCAAAAGTCAGGACTCAAGATTCAAGATTTGCCAAAACCTTCGAAAGTTTCAAATATCGAATCATGTTCGAGGTGTTTCGAACTCTCCATGTCACGTATAAATGTTTGAAAAGATTCCAAATGTTTCAGCGCGCATCGCTACTTGCAGTATGAAAGGACACTGTCAACGTGAATGTGCATGATCGTGTGTACACACCTTCAACACCGTTACGTTCACTGACCGAGAACCGCGTCGGTTACGAAAGTCACGCAGGTTCTGCAGCTTCTTTTTTTTTGCTAGTTTTCCTGGCTTTTTGCTTCGACACCCTGTCAGACTTACAACGTATAACAGACTAATTGCATAGCGACGTTTCTCGATCGGGACGTACACGTGTCGAAAGCTTGGACGAGTGAGAATTCAATATCCTCGACTGAGAATGTCTCGTATTGGAACGCGTCAAACACATCTTCAGCGCAGAATTACGAGTTGGCTGGATTTGTCTTATATAGAGATCGGCTTTTTATGGATTTCTGGAAAACTTGGAGATCGAAGAACGCATGAACTACACACAATATGCAAAAATATATGAAATATCCAAAGTATAGAATTCTTTATAATATTTAATAGGAAAAACAATTATTTGTCGAAATTTCATTTTTTAAATTATATTCGTACGAATATGAATTTTCATAAATATCTGCAATCTAACAATATGTTTTAAATACAGAATACAAGTTGCCATTAAAGTTAGGTTCACTCGGATAAGTATAGCATGGGAAATTAAAAAATTCCGGGAATCTTTTTATCAAAGTTGTTAGCAATGTATAAAATAAAAATCGAATTGTAAGAACAAGAAGTTGAAATTCATTTTCAGTAATGAGACACTTTCTTCGCAATTACATAAGAAATTTCGAGACCCGAATCAGTTGTTCTCCCGGCGGAAAGTCCATTCATACTTGCTTGATCGTCGAGAAATAGACTTGTATCAGCATCTGTTATAATTTACATCGCATAAATGCGTGGAATCGTGGTAACGGAAACGAGGAAGCCTCCCACACTTTCTTCGGTGATTTTTCTGACAGAAAAGAAAAAATTATCCTGTCTACAAGTTATGCGTGCCCACACGCGTGTCGTAATACTTATAAAACGGTATTAAATAATCATCCTGTTTATTTGCTTGAATAACGTCAATTCCGCCAAAATATTTTACACTGATTTGTTTTCGATCGTTGCGAAGCTTTATTTTCTACACGATCCTATAATTTTCAATCATTAAAAGGTAACTGCTGCCATTACGTTACTACAAATGTACGAGGCGTACATGAGACTTGAAAGAAGGAATAAAAATAAGAATTTCTCTATATTTCTTTATATTTGAATAAAATCTATCCTTTGATAATTCGTAAAATGTTTATAACATTTGATTAAAATTATGTGAGAGACGAATATACACGAATAAGACATACTCGATATACAAATCAGAAAGGGAATTTAATTAAAATTGTATTAATACTAAATGAGAATTTTTGAAAATATTGAACTTTCGTTCTACTGTTAAAAGCTTAAAATTCCTCCATTTCGTTAATTATTGAATGAGGATTTTTAGAAATATTGAATACAGTATGTACAGCTAAAAGCTTTAAATCTCTTTTTTCCCATCCATAAAATGTTCCCGCAGAATGAAAATATCTCCATTTAATGTATTATAAAGAGATTCAGTTATGATACCTATTGAATGATTATAAATAAATTTTATATCGAAAAGATTGATTTTAGCTTGCTATATTATATATCTCTTTAATTTTCCGTTTAATTTCCGTTTATTTTACTTCCGTTCACTCAGTTAAAATTATAAGCTCCTAAAGATTCATTTTATCCTTACTCTGTGCATACTTTCAAAGTTCGAACTAGAACACCTTATAATACTAAATTTACATAGTATAGGTATTATGCAATTTTACAATTAGGTAGCTTCGCGAACGTCGTCTTTCGAGTCGTATTTTACTTTAGTCGAGGATAAATTTCACCAAATGTGGAGGATACGTTCTGTTTGACCATTTAACAAACGCGAACACTTCGTTCGGAAAAAGTTACAGATTTATTGGAGAGAATACGATGATATATGTTCCCTATCAGTACGTGACTTCGTTAAACTTACTTATTTCCAACTTCTACGAAGAGTTTACGTTGTTTGAGAGGAAGAATCGTATCGTATCTAGTTAGAAACACTATTCTCTGATCTTCAAGTAAAATTTGATAGCATTCTAAGGCTCAATACGGAACATCCGCAAATTTCATGAAATTCGGCGTATTAAATAAGAGTTTTCGTTTCTCAAATCTGTCCGCAGAATCCATTTAAAATTCAACTCTAAATATATCACTTCAATGATTTTTATTGTGAATATTGTGAATAATAAATAATGAAAAATAGCATTTTTCAGGTCTTTATGTGAAGTCCCTAAATATCTTTCCAGAAAAGAGGACAGGACATATTATATATGTATAAGGTTATACGTCCCGTAAATTTTTCCATGATGAGAACGAACAGCCGAAATGAAGTTTCCCAAGAGTAATTTATCGAAGGATAAAAAGCGTTTTCTTCTAAAAATTCTTACAGTGAAATTTATGAATGGCCGATATTAAGTCATTCGTTCGCGATTAATTAAATGATTCCAAGTTGATTTCTCAACGACACTTTCGCTGCGAAATGAACGAATAAAAAGTTCAACCTACAATTTCGTCAGACAGCTTCATTAGCTAACCGGACAGAAATTTTTAATATCTGTAATTATCCAGGTACAACCTTGATCTTTTTACAGAATAATAACATTGAAGAAATTTTGTAAAATTACAGACTAAAAGAGACAGCAATAAAAGGTGGTATACTAAAATTCAAGTTTTCAACCATTCTTAATTGAATTATACAAAAATTTCTTTATAAATGAAATTTATGAAAATTCGAAAATAAAATAAGTTTCTCGCCGTTGTTTGATTAAAGCAAACAATCGGAAATTGACGTTCGCCGCATTTTAAATACATTGCGTGTAATATTTCGTTTGATCTCGTGCTGCGTTTTACCGGTAATTATTGCTCACATATACGACTGTCACGCAATTGAAATCTCTCCGTCCAGCTCGTAACTATTCGAGCCTTGTAACGTTTTACACTTCGTCATAACGCCTGGCCGCTCAAATAGCGCGTACGTCAATCAAAATTTATGCAATACCAAGACTATTTATTTCTAGCAGTTCTATCGAACTTCTATTACTGCTTCCGTAGAATTTTATTGCTTTAACACTACGTATCTTTAACGTCTGTTTAAAAGGAGAATCGATCCTTAATGACGTAATGAAAAACGTCAGTCTCACAATGAAATTGCGAATGTTTACGCACTTGTTGAGAAAAAGATGTAAAAATGTGAAAAACGAGGAGCATATGCAAAAATACGCGGAATATTCAAAATAAAGTATTCGTTATGATATTTAATAAATGAAACAAATCTACAGTTAAATTCCGTTTTTCTATTCACTCTTGTGCATAAAATACGAAGTTGCATAAATACGTACGAATATCCGCAATTTATTTCTAATTAATATCAATAAATTTCTAATTATTTGATGTAGTAATTAGTGCACGATGTAATTGCAAAATCATATGTATGTATTATGAAATTCGGGGGTATTAAATGATAAATTAAATCAAATGTTTGAGAGATAGAAATTAATTAATGGCATACAGTATGTCTCGAATTAGTGTGTAATAAGACAACATTTTGAAACATTACACGTAGATAATGATTGTCAGAAGACGAACACTGATTAACATTTAACGGTTGTTCCGGAATTCTGGACTATCGCAGACGTTATGAATATTCTCATAATTTCACTCTCGAGTAACAGCTGACGTTAAGTAGTCTCAATAATTCTCAATTAGGTGGAATTTTATATGTAATTATGACATGCAGGATGAAATTTAGAACTTTTATTTTAAGGTATCTCAGAATCTTGCTACTCAGAATAATACTTCTTATATCTACAAACTATAATCTCCAATATAAAATGTAATAAGAATAACATACGAATAACAATGAAATGTTTTGATGAAATTCTAGAATATATTAAATTCATATATGCGACAAGAGTTGTACGATAAAAACGTCAGAAGAGAAGATTGTGCAACGAGATTTATCCAGGTCTTTCAACCTTAAAATTCGCAGTAATTCATATAAAGTTTTCTTAACAAGCCGCTTTACGTAACGCTGGAGCAACGAGCTGTTAGGGGCAATTTTTAACATGCCTATTAAACAAGAGTACGTCTTTTACGTTTACTGAGAAAAAGTCTCCATTACTTCCACTTCTCTAATCGTACGTTTCAAGATTTATACTTCACTTTATGCCGCTATGGTCGCCGGATATCGGATGTTCCAATGAATTGTGGAAAATTGTTCGTACAAAAAAGGTTAGAACTAAGCTCGTTTCACGGAGGATATGACTAGTATGAACGATTGAGATTTTTATCGCTGATGTAATTTATAGGATGAATATGATTTCTCAAGTCCTAGTCGTCATTTTATTTCTCGGATCCATTTCTTCATAATTTTTAACATACAACGTATAAGAATGTTCATCGATTTAATGATTATCATCCTTTTTTTTTTCGTCTTTGATACGAAATTTATTTTTCTTAATGTAATTTAGTAATCTCTATTTCATATTTTAAACTCGTTTCCAAAGTTGGAAATTATAATTTCAATTTCAGGTTGTTAACCAACGCGAACCCAAATATTCGATTCAAAAATTTTCGATTCAACTAGAATACTTGTTTTGTGCTAAAAACTCGTTATACGATTAATGTTACAGTGTTATGTTATCAGATATTTTCGTGAATTTTTGAAAACAACATTGAAATATTTTAATATACATTCGACATTGTACCGATAGGAAGCGAAAAAGATACTTATTGTTAACTAACAATGTAAGAAAGTATAACATAGCATAGTATACTATGCTAAGTACTTAGCACGGTTTTTATCACGATAAGTATCTGAGCTGGAGAAGATTAATATTCCAGTAGCGCATAAAGAAAAGTATGTAAAAGGCTGCGAACAATCTGTAACTGTATTTGCAAAACAATCGTGTCACATAATGTTAGAGCTTGTTGGCTCATGAGAAACTTCTCTCTCTCTCTCGGCTCTTTTTTCTTTCCTTGCCACTTAGGACAAAACTAAAATCAAGATCCAGTTACGAGAAATACCGCGTATAGAAGTATCATGAACAATAACAAGTTCATACATATTCATGAATAATGATATCCCATAACGTTTCCAATCCTAAACATCTCAGCGTCGAACTTTGATCAATTATAAAAATCAACCGTTATATTTTTTCTCATCTATAATGAAATATCGTGCGTGATTCGTTAATGCGAGCTGTCAAAGAAACGAAAAGAAAAAAGTAAAAAAGCGAACCGTTATTTTTATATACACGGTCAGAGAGAATGTCAGACAAACAGTACGACGAACTTAGTGAGAATATTTCAAGGGAAAGGTAGAATGATTCCATGATTCTTAATGCCAAGGTATATTCGCGACGCAAGTCGATAATACTGTAATGGCATTATTGCGAGATGCACGCACGAAGAAAAACTTATTCTAACTTTTGATTTCGACAGATTATCTGCTATAAGCTTTACACGTGTATATAACTTTCTACAATGTTAAATAAATATAAATATTATCAACATTTTGTTTTATACTCTCGTCGTATGCATATGATTTTAATTCAACGAAGGCAAATTTGTATTTACTTCAGGTTTGAGCTAGAATTTTAGCATCAATTTTTCAAATTTCCGATTATTAATAGACAATGCATATTTCATACAAATTCATGTTTTTCTTAAAAAGGAATGGTTCCTAAATAGTGATGTGTTTTACACACTAAGTAGTGTAACGAACACTGTAGTAAAATTCAATTCAAAATAAAGTTGATATTTCACATTTAAAAGTTGAAATTTTCGTAAAATAGAGAATCTGTCCATGAAATTCTCCTATTAATTCAATATATCTTTCTCAAAGTATATTTTTCTGTGAATATTTTCTACAAACCTGCGTTTTCAAGGATCAATTGATCCAATAAAAAGAATGAAAAAATAAACCGATACAATCTGCTTTACCTTCTACATAGTATATCGAAAATACATGCATTATTCATGATATATTCGCAAATTTAACGTTGCTTCTCTGATTTTAGTTAAAAGATACCACGTGTAATATGAATCTGTCAGTTCAATTATCGGCTTATTTGATAATTTAACGCGTTAAAATCGCGCAAGCTTAACTACTATAGGTTACTCTTCAATCAAAAATTGCTTCTGAACCTGTGGTGCAAAATTAATGAAACCGAACTTAGTTTCTATCAATTCTTGCAAATGTAATTCAGACATATTGTTATATTATTATGCATTTAAAAAATTCCAGATTCTAGTTACAACAGATTAGAAATAGTGGTAATTGGAACGACGAGTTAACTCGTCTTTTCCAGGTTAACAGGTTACTTGTAATGCCTGTCTCGCGTTTGAAAAATTGACAACCAGTGAATCGTGTGTTTTCCCACTCGATTGTGCTTCTTGGAAACAGAAGAAGTGGTGTCTTTTAACGACTCTGTTTACTGTGAGTTAGGTCAGCATTGTACAACGTATGTTGTTCACAGAAAATCTTTAGTGTCCAAAATGTCAGATATTTTGTAATACATGAAAACAACACATGAAGATTGTTCAGTGAAAGGAGTAAGATCTACAATTAAAATTATGAAATACTTTCCAAACTTTCAACCTTGAATTTCAACGACGATTGCGGTTACATTATCATGCTTTTATATTTTTAGAAAGATTGTTAATTTAATTTCTAATTTTCGATGTATATGGCGAATTAAATATCAAGAGATCAAAGAATAGTTGAAAATATCATAATGTCAAAATATCAAAGAATAAAAATCAAATATCAAAATATATTGAAAGAAAAGATTCTAAATTAGTAGACAATGGAATTCACTCTCAGGATAAGAATAATCTTCGAAAGTTGCTCGTTCGATTTACTCAATTCGGTGTACCTACGTAATTTCTTCTTGATTTTATTCTTCGTTAGAGACAGATGTTTCACATAACGTACGTATAATTAGATTCAAACTTCAGATATAGGTATACATTCCTCCTGATTATCTTGTCTTGTCGTTCTTTTCAACGTTACGCAATGCACGCGACTTCGTTTCGCCGGTAGGGCATTGTTTAATGAAAAATGTGAAAGAACGGAACTTGCGATTATAATTAACGTCTTGCGACGTTTTAGGGAAAAAAAGACTTGTTCGCCTTCTCCCATCAGACAATCAGCGCAGCCGTCGACTTTTTCTCACTTCGCAAAATTTCATAAATTACTCCTTTAAGATTTTAAATAAAAACTCTACATTATCAGCTATTAAATGACAGAACTGAATCAGTTAAAATCAGTGCAATGTATCAAACTAATACATGTAGAGCATATAACATATAACACTTTACAGATTAACAATTATTTATTGTAGATTACATTTATTATAGAAAAAAAATATAACTCGTTCTGACTCAAACAGGATAAATGAATACGTTAGAGAAGATTCAAATTAATTGTTTCATTCAATCCAAATTACCTTTGCGGTATAATTCCATAACATGTTAAAACTAACGCTTACTTTGTCGGTGAATGAAGTTTATGTTCAATATGTATTAATAATACATCATTTATTTGTTACTTGTATTTAGTATTAAGGACAATAATTTTAATAAGAACAAGACTATTAAATGTATTTCTCTGTTGTAAAAAGTATATTTTTTCATTGTCAAACTTTCCTTCGTTTTAAGCATACGCATTGCTTTTTCTTCGTATTCGAGTTACCAACTTGTAACATAATATCACGAATTATACACTACATATAGTCTTATCAATATCAAATATAGTATCAAAATTGGATAAACTAAAAAATGCAGATTTTTTCATGAAATACATAATTGTCGAGCGTCGATAAAATTAATACCAACAAAAATCTCTCTTTTTTATTTTGTTGCTCGATAATAATTGATCTTCTATTCGATATGTTTGAATATACAATGAAGTTACTCACCTCTGGAAGGTCGTAGCCCTTTAATATCCTTTGGAGTCAAGTTTCACTTCGGTTGCGACACCGAGGATCCTCGGCGTGTTTATGCTTACGATACGCGCGGGAGGAACAGGATCGTGGTTCACGGTGCCACGATCAACAGCAGACTAGCCCGATACCATTCTCCATCCAGGTTGTAATATTCGACAACTTCCACCACTTTCTTGCCTTCCCTTCTGCCATGGTACCAGCTTATGGAAATGATCCGAGCGGTCGCTACCATCTCGCCGTTTTCATGGCGCTGAGAATCGGAGGACACGGTACGAATAGCTTTTACAACAATTTGAAGGAGCGTAGGAACGTCTAGTTAAGCGACAGTATTTTGTTTTATTGCTGACAAAATAATTTATTTATTTCTGATTCGTGATCAAAAATAAGATTATGAATAAATCGTACATTTATTAGGTGGTATGGCAAGTATTTTGGAAGATTTATAGTCTAAAATAATTCAGTCATGTGTTACAAGAACGACGAAACTGTCGAAGAAGGATTTCAAAGAATTATAAAAATAATTCTTGATTATTATAGAAATAATTATTTTATAAGCTACCAAATAGTTTTCTTTTGGTTTTTCGAAAGACTCGTTTGAGTTGCACCACTTTCGAAAGATACGCGCGAGATATCGTTTCGTAATAAACGGTATCGATTAATCTTTATTAGATATATATAATATTTTGATATTTTTAAGAAGTACCTTACATTTTTTTTATCTTTTTAAACGTACTTATCAAATTTCTACAAAGATCGCAACGTTTATTACGTTTCGTCCAATCACACTGCGTCAGTTAAAACGTACATATCCGAAGCTTTAATTAATTGAAATTCCAATTACGTAACGGGTCTAACTTTTAATTGACAATTACGTATTGGTACGTACAAAATCGCAATTTACTTGGTTCCATTTGTCATTTATGAACAGTTTCAATTTACCGAATCAAAGAACAAAGATTTAACATTGTTATATTATAATTATATAATAATGTACATTTCACACAAATTTATTAAAAATCTTTCGTTCGTTGTGTTTTTATTGGAATGTAATGATAGCGTTTTAAAAGAAAGTAATTGCCGTGTTCGCGGATATGTAAGATGGGAAATTTAATGATAGCATATTAATGACTGAACGGAAATATATATTCTTCAGTTTACGTTCCTTGCTGTTCTTTCGTGCTTTATTTGGGCTCGCACTTTCAAGGAGATTAGCCATTCGATGACATTTATTATTATGATATATCATTTAATAGATTTACTGCTGTCATAATTATATTACAGTGTATATCATGTTGTATCATTATAGTAACTATTAAATACTATTAGATGCGTATGTTTATAGAAATTTATATTTTCACGAATAATACTAAAAAAAAAAAAAAAAAAATAAAACAGAATCCCAAAAAATATTTGTTTTATCCACTAAATATTACAGAGTATATTGTACTTTGAATATTTTGTTTACTTTTGTATTCTGTGCGTTTTAATATCCCTAAATTCCCCAAAAATCTACAGTCTGATAATAAAATGTTTATATAAAAGTGTATCTGTGTGTTGCAACATTTATACAAAATTATTAGTTTGGATAGATCGTTTCGTTCTCTCAAAGATTCCCTGTTCGTAATCTTCTATAAATAGGAAATTAAAAAATCACTGTTGATCTTTACAATTTAATTTCTTAAAAACAAATGTTGGGCAATACGTTATCATATAATACCGTCACATCGACTGTGACTTAGTGGATTTCCCATTACTGTTTACGAGATTCGTACGACCATATTCGACGTACGTGAAATCCTGAAGACCAATGTCACCGTTGCCAGCACCGTAACTAGGCAAATTATAAAAGGACCGAATAGTAGGTTCCTCGTTTGCATAAATTAGCTCAGGTGTCCTCGATTCTCCTTCCTCGTAGTGAAATTAAAAAACCGGTTTATCTTGCGTCGAACAATTGGACTACGTTAAATTGTTATATAGTAGAGTACATCTGTCTCTTTGAAATTATCTAGTAGTTTCATCGACATTTTTCACGGAAAGAAGACAGAATATTTTTAATTCAAATTTGTATACTACTCGAAAATTGTCTAGTTTTGTGTTAGATTATTAAAATATAAATAATAAAGAAAATAAAGAAACTACGTATTCTTTAGTGATTCGTTTATCTATTTGTTTAGATTTTAAGTATTAGTATTCTAAGCATTATAACATTTTTAGGATTCTAAATGTTAGAGATTCATTAAAATTCTTTTTAAAAAATACAAACCTGTTATGGTTCTAAATTCGATGAAGCTGTTTCTGTTTGATTCGTAGGCAAAATCTGGTCAAATGTTTCTTCTTCTAAGATATGTAAATTATGCGCATCATTCACATTATTTAAAACATTTTTCAGAAAAATGTTACTTGATTCAATCCCCGAAGATTTTGATTCATTATAGTATTTGTTAGTTTCATCAACAATAACTTGTTCACTATTTAGGAAAGACGTGTTTAGTGAACTTTCATCGAAATTCAATTCTGTTTCTCTATCGAAAGTATCATTCTCCTCATTCATCATTTCCATCAGGGTTTGTACGTAAGGTAAAAGGCTCTCTCTGTTCAGTTCGAGGAAAAGATTTAAATCCATTTCTTCGTTGTTTGTATCGTCGATTTGTGGGAATGATAACTGTGATTGGACATCGTTCGACTGATCTGAATAACTTAAAGGTTGAATGTTATCTGAAATAAATGTTATTTTATTGAATCTGACAAATCTTTCGATCGAATGTTAATTAACTTCTTACTGCTAATTTCGTAATTCTATAATCAATTTTGTAGTTAATTATCAATGGACTTAATACGGCAATTAGTAATACAACAAAATGTCAAAATATATTATTAAATAAACATAAATTTAATTTACAATTTTTAACAAACTCGATTGTGAGAATTCAAGTTTATCTCATTTTTAAAAATTCGACTTGCGAATTGAAATAAAAAATCGTAGTTGTTTTTGTAGATACTCGAATAACGCAGTTTAACTTCCAGTTCGCAATAGAAGTAGGAAAATAATAGGCATTATACCCGTAACGAATCTATAAAATTCCATCTCTGCTACAAGCAAGGCCACCTACTATGTATTCATTCTAGCGTAAAGATATTATAATAATTTGTGCAATATTGTGAAAAAACTTTACGATTTGCTGTTGGTGGTAAAACAAATTTCGGAGAACGAATTTATTGTAACGAGGAATATATCGCAAGGGACGAAGGGAACATACCTAATTTATTAAAGAACGTCTTAACACCTGGTTCGATCATGTCTGTAAAATTTCCATAGTCATCATTAGGGAAAGAAAATTGATTTGTATTCTCTTCAGCATTTTTATTCCTAAATGTATCCTCGTTATTTTGACTATGAATTATCGAACTCCATTTCAAGTCTCTATCCTGTTTCTCATTTCGTGGAGCTTTAGGTAAATTCTGAAAAGATGAAGCTTATTAGTGAAATTTATTCCAACTAAAAAAGAATGGGAAATAATATAACGTTGAAATTGTAGAAATTACTAAATTTACAATTTGCAGCAAATATTTTGAAGCGGAAAAAATTAAACGGAAGAAAGTATTTAATCATTTGTATCTTTTTTAATTGTCTACTCGTAGGTATCACGAGTATAAAACAATTTTCTCTCGAGAAAAACTTTCTGTCAGTTCTACCAAAGCTTTAGAAAACTTACTTCTTCGCGATATTCTTCGATAGGTTTTTCATCAAAAGTCTGTGACACATTTTCAATCGGGGAGAACTGCATAGAGTTAAAAAACTTAAGAAACTTCTCCAACAAATCAACAGGGATGTCATCAAAGTGTTGCGTCTTGGCCATCAACCTTTTGTCTCCCGAAAGACCAATAGAATCTTCAACAGAGTGCGTTTCTTCTTTAGGTGAAGTCTTTTCAAAATTTTTGTGCAGTCCAGTCCACAAAGACGATAATTCATCTCTGGTTGATGGTAAATTCATTTGCTTCTCTGGAACATTCTTCAAAAACAGCTCTGATATTAGTAAAAAACAATTATGTAGAAATATTTTAAAATTAATTTGTAATTAAAATACTTATTGCTTTTTCTTCTTTCAATAAATAGATACAATTGATTTAATTTAATCAATTTTTCATTTAAATGTAATTGTTTTATTCGTGAAATTAAATTTATATTCATAATATAATATAAAAAATATACATAAATAAAAAAAAAGATTAAAAATAATATGCATACAGAATATCTAATTAATTAAACGAAAATTAATTTTCATTTTTTTCCAGTATCGGTTTATATATTCAGAAGAATTCATGTTAGCATATTGTATATATAAAAATAAGATAAAAATAAAGCAAAAGTTCATACGAATAATTTGATAAAAATAGAACTCACGAAAGAGGAAAAATTGTCCCGTACATCAGATACTTTTCCATTTTCTGAAATCGTTCCGTGATAATGTCGTATACTGGGATTATAATCGATGATCGGAGAATTGGTTAATTCCTTCATATTTTTCACAGGAACCACAAGATACTGTTGATCGTAAGCATTTTCGATTTTCTGTGGCCGTGACGATAAAAATTGATTTCCCACGTAAGAGGGATATTTCAGAAGATAATTGAAAAATGGCGAAGGGCTAGATTCCCTTACATTATTCAGCAGAGCAGCTTCTAAAGCTGCGTACGGCGGTAACAGGATTCTGCTTGGTACAAGAATCTTCTCTAAAATATGCGTCAAATTTCTTTCTCTCAGAAAAGACTCAATTTCTTCTATCCCTTTTTTATCGTCAGATGGCGATATATTCTGAAATCATTAATTTCATAAATCATGATTAGCTTTTCGTTATTCACAATTTCACTGTGGATTTTCATGCAAAAATTTTATGAAAAATTTCCAGATGCACAAAATGACATAAAATATATCAGATATACAAAACATAGTATCCTTTACAATATTTAAAATAGATTTCTTTTTCATTGTAATCTATGTATGTGCAATCTATCATGCAATGATATAATCAGCACAGACTGTGATGACATAAATTGACCCGAATGTGAGTATACCCAATGGTGTATCACTATGATATTATTTAGCTTATGTCGCTAAATCTCCATCCTAGATGTAAAAAGTGATGTCTCTTTAATCTTTCGCATTCTTCTATGGTGTCCAATAATTTCGTGTCCAGGTTGTTGGTAATTCTTCGGCTGTTGTTGATATAACCTGCTGTGCCTGATGATTTCTTTATTTACAGTGAGTATACCAGATTTTTATTTATTGGTTCGTTCGGAATGTACCATTCCGCATAGAAAATGTATGTCAGTGTTTATATTTAATAAAACAATTTTCTATCCAAGTTGCAATTTTTTAATTATATTCCTAGAAAGTTATATTCCTATAAATTTGCATAAATATCCACAGTCCAGTTACGATAAATCTGACGATTAACCGGAATTCATATTACGGAACCGACGAGACAGAAGAGAAAATTTTCGTTGCTATCTTTTTCTTCGTTTAACTAGCTACGACATAATAAATCGCCACTTAAAGAGTTAGTTTGCTTAATTTTGCTATTCGACTCTTTTTCACCCTCCATTTTACTCGATAATTCCCTCTCACTTTTATTACGAACATTTATCTCACCTTCCATGTACATACATATTGCATCGCACAAATCACATTTACCCCAAATGAACTTACGTAACACAATTTAAATAATCCATCTGCGCAATAAACGCAAGTTGCATACTTGCGGCTTTGCAAAGTATGAATAACGGTAAAAGATTTGCCCATTTCGCCACACTTCCGATCAAAATTCCATCGTGTGCTTACCATCGTACCGCGAACTGAGTATAGATTTTCTGTCACTGTAGTAGGTCGTTCTTGTCCCGGAAGTATTGGTCCCATGGCATCCAGATTGCCATGTGATGCTTGGAGCCATTTTCGCAACTCTTCGCCACGCGACGACAGAATTTCCTCTAGCCAGTCACCGTACGCACGAGAACCGAGTATTTCCTTGATAGATTGAAGCCAATCTTGAAATTGCTGGAAATAGCGAATGCTGGAGTGCTTTTATCGGGAACCGTGAAGGGCTTGAGAAACAAGTTTGGTTGAATTCCGTGGAAAGATCATAGTAGTTTCGATGCTTACGTCCAAATAAATAAAGATATTTAACTCTTTATATTCTACTGACTTTTTATTATTATTATTATCTTTCAAAGTAAAAAATGTTTAGCTTTGATAAGCGTTCATTTTTACTGTAAATATCACGAGTAAAAATCAAATTTATAATGAGATTTATATATTATTTAAACAAGTTTTAATTTTTTACTTAATTTAATTTTAAAAGTTACCTTGAAATCTTCCTGTTCTTCGACATTTTTTCTCCATAGTTCCATCGCGTCCAATTCAGTTTTCGATTTTAGATAATTTAACCATAAGACAGGGATTCTATAACTCGCATTCGGTATTCAAATAATTGACTTTAGTTTGTTTATAGAAAGGTTTAAATATAATTTGTATAATCTAATAATTATTTGAGATATGATATTCACCCTTTTCTTTCAACTCCATTTTCTCGATCCGAGTTTGTTAGTATCTGAAGAAATATTAATCATTTTTGTTATCGAACGATAAAGATCACAACAGAAATCAATAAATTACTAGAGAAGTTTCGAGTTTTATTTAAAGTTTACGCGAAGTCGAAATTTGTACATTTCACTCATAGAATTGAGGAACGTCAATGAAAATTATGTGATTACGAGAGAAAAGATGATTATATAAATCACATTCATAGTATTAGAAATAAGATTTCTAATTCCTAATTGATAATCATTTGTTAAGTGGAAAAACGAGTCACCTCGTCATTTAGGTTGCTCCTATCTTGTATGCAACAAATTATTTATCGTTTCGTTTCTGTTAAAAATAAATGACAAAGATAAATTTTCACATTTTCATGGAATGAAATTAAGTAAATTCAGTTTGTCTATATTAAGCGTGAATTCAGTCATTACTGAAGAACCTGATTAAAACACAATTCAATTAATATTTAATAATTTAGTTAAACCTAAGTTAATATTTCCATAAAATATAGAAACGCGATTCCATTTGGCAATATATAAAAATAATTTCATTCTATTTAGGAAGAAATGTACCTCGCTATCATTTCGAAGGACGTCCTCGTTCTTCAGAGATCTTCTTGAAAAAGATGAAGCAGAATCATTCGCTGCTGTTACATGTACCTCATGGCAAGTTCTTTTAATATTACAGTCGTCTGTCTCGCAAGATCCTACAATTTCTGCGGAACAGGTTTGCCTTTGTGGGCATATCCATCCACGACAACGTTCATTTGCCATTTCATTCTCTGGAAAATTACGAGGGAAAACAAAAGATCTTTACAAATTTCCTTCACATGATATACAAAATTCCGCGAACTCTACCTCTTGTCATTATGCAATCCGGTGTGTGTTTACAAAGTGGTATCGAACAGTTACCCTCTGGTCTTCGTAAGAAACATTCGTATTCGGATGAACAACCGAGATTTCGACACTTTACGAATAAATGCTGCACTTCTACGGAAACAATCATTTGATCAATAGATTTACATTTGGCAAAATTTTCATTACGAATGAAAAATCATATAACTCTTATTTTATTACTATTATTGGAAGTATATATATATATAATATATTACGACTATTTATGACAGAAAAACTAAAATGTACTAAATATATAAAAATCTTGAAGTCTGTGTGACTTGTCATCATCACAGTGACTTATAGACAAGAACCTTTGTTCTTTATGCAGCTTTTTATTAATTTACAAGGTGGATTCGCACAAAACGATTCCCGGAGAATGCAGTGGTTTCCTTGAGGACATTTGAACCCGGCGCAGGAAGCGGGGCCTTCGTAGTATTCTTTTTGGGTTACGCATCTTGCTATCTGTTGCTCGCACTCTGAATAAAATGTAATTCATTATCTACTAATCCACAGTAAAGAATTTTTAATGAAGCAACGAAAACATCGATAGTCTTTCTTTTGCTTTTTAAATTAAAAAAAGAAATTATTGTAATGCTCACTTTCGTCCCAGTGACAACGACGAACTTTCAACATGCACACGTAACCATTGGAGCAGTGTACAGTATCGCAGGTGGAGGGTCCTCTTAGAGATTCTTAAAGGACACACGTGTAATATCGATAATTATATAAGGAGGAATATAGCACATTTTTAATAAAAAGAAGGAGTAGAAAATACTTAAAATTGTGAAATGAGAACATTTCTAAATAAATTTTGAAATAGGATACTCTCAAACAAATTATATTTTAAAACAAATCCACCACTGATCCCAAGCAAATAACGTTTTAAATAAAATCTATTACTAGATATTGCACACGAAGTTTCAGCTAGAAGAAATCGAGACGAAGATAACTCGCAGACAAATCTTTCGTTTTTGAAGCGTGAATCGTCTCACTGAGAATGAAAATTCCACGAAATAGTTCGCTTTTCAGAACGGTCCGCAATATACATGTTCATACGTTCGACCAAAAAAGATGCGCACCAGACAGGAATTTCATTTCTCCTTTGTGTCGAGCAATTCAAAATTTACTGTATCCCTGTTCAAAGCAATAGTTTAACGCAAGATGTTGGATTTTCGACTTAAACAACTGTTCGAGAGAATAGAAAATTGCATCGATGCGATTAATTACGTTCTTTGTATGCTTTATTTCGCCATGTAATTCAATTTCGGCACTTACCATCCAGGCACTTACCTGTTCGAGATTTCGCGCAGTATAGCATACTGGGACACGGAGGGTCTTTACATCGAAATTTTCGATGTACGCAGACATCATCCCCACCGCAATGTAAATACGCGCATCCTCTGAGACTGGTATCATCTATAGTTACTGTAATCAAGCACAGAATAGATTACTTTCTGAAGAATATACACGTTTCCAGAGATAACGTACGCAAGAACTCTGTAACTTCAATATTTTTTTTAACATTTTGTGCACTAGCAATTTCATTTTGCATTACTATGTGATACTTGGTTAACAAAAACAGTATTCTTTATAGAATTCATAATACTTGTTGTACTATTTAATTTAGCTCTCCAGCCGTGTGCAATGTCGAAATCGTATTCTACTTATTCTATTAGTTTCGGCGGACTATGCTATTATCGTATCGCGTTTTTTTGTGTTGCATATTAAAGGTCTTCTTATAACGAACCTGCAAAAATATAAATTTCGTCCACGATTTTGTATAGGAAAGTATGAAAATCACCCCTGGTTGAAGGGTTAAATAGAACAGTGTTAGATTCTAAATATGATATTGTATAAGTTGGTGGATAAGAGATTTTGAACAAGTAGGTGCTTATAAAAATGATAAAATTGACAGACGCGGCTAGCCAGGGGATGAAAGTTAATAATATGTAAGCTTAATAAAATCACATCATCATATTTCTGCGATGAAAGACGTTCTAAACTTGTTTGTTTTTGTCACTATTATTAGTATATGAGATTTAATGAATTATTTTGATTCAAAATACACCTACCTTCGCCTTTAAAACCATGAAGATAAACCTCTGAGGTCAATAGCAACAAAGGAAATAGTGTAAAGTACATAAACACGACACATTTCATTTCCATAGCAATAGGAACATGATAGCGAACGTTGTTTGATAGTGACTGCACCTGAAGTAAAGTAAAGCGGCTGACGCAACTGATATGGAAAAATCGTGTTTCGATATAAGCTGAGTAACTGGAGACCGTACGGAACAATCGGTCAGGAATGTATTCATTCGATATACGTGGACATAATAGCGAGCGATTATCTATCTACAAAATACTCAGGCGTTTTACAATCGTTTAAGTAAAGATTTAAAAAAATTTCATAAAATATTTAGGTGCTTTAAAATATATATACTATATATGTCATTTTTATGGCAAGTTTAGCAGGGTATAACTATCCTTCAGGTCTACTTCTGTTAATCTGCGATACTAGAATTTTCTGAAATCTTAAAATATCAATATTGTAAGAGGATTTCAAAAGAAGCAATATTAATTTTTCCTGAAGGTGTTGAGAACGCGAACCTCCAGATCTCAAGGACGTGGGAAGATTCTTAGGGTAACAGAACGAGCAAGGAAGCTCTCTACCTTCAGGACATTCTAAGTTATAATCTGTCGAACCACCGAAAAGAGTTAAGGAGCAGAACTTCCATTGGTAGTGAAATTTCGCTCAAGGCACTCGAAGATTGTGAGATCTCAACTTCCTCAGTTCTAAGACCTACTGCTCTGGAGTTATAGTTGCGACACCTTTCGAATCGCTTTATTTTATTTGCTTATTATTACTGTATTTGATTATAAATAAATATTGTATTTAATACTAAATTACCAGTAGATATTACTACCATATTTAATAATAATATGTTATTATACTGGCATGAAATAATTTATTTAGAACGATTATAAATTACTAGGTTTCAAATTGAACTGAAAAGCTGTATTTAAATTTTTAAATGTTACAGTTACAGTTATGGATTTGTTTCACTATAATTACGATATCGAGAAATACTCAAACAATATCGTCTAGAATTTAGAATTGCTTATTGGAATTTTCACTTGTAAATTTTCATGACCACCGTAGAGTTATGGAAAATATTCGACTATTTATTTATAACAATATAGGATGTTCTCAGTAGGTATAACATTACATAAGTTTAGTATATTGTGAAGCATATAAATTATGCAAGGTTAAATAATTAAGATAATACAGATACACACTATCTTGCCTATAACAGGAACAATTACTTTGTTCTTCGTTTACGTTAGTTTCTAATCGCATGTATGTTCGTAGCTATCGTACATAGTAAGCTCGTCTTATATTAATTGAAGCATAAAATAATAAGAAATATCTGATATTTATTCGCAAGTAAATTGTAACCAAAGAGGAATATAAAACTCTAAGATATTGAAATTTTTTCATATGCGCGCTTTTATGTAATTTACAATATACTATATTTATAGAACTATTAAATAGACGAGGAAGCTAATTTTCCATATTTTTTATACGATTATTATGTACATTATGAAGTATTTTTTAATAAGAAAAGCTTTAACAGAAGCGAGAATAGCGCGAATAGTGGTATAGAAATTGATGTATCAATCGATAGCATCCGTTGTTTTAAAAAAGTTTTTCGAGGAAAGTTCTATAAAATATAACTACATAATATTCTTAATTATATTAATTACCGAACAAGTTTTATGTTTCGTATCTAAATGAACTCCTTTCTTCTATTAGCCTTATACATACCTTATACCGTTACGTTATATATGTACATTTTCAAATCGAATCTATTAAAGCCATACTCAAGCGCGTCAAGCTACACAGCCTAGATATCGTTTCAATAAAATGGTACGTTGAGAACGAAAATAATTTCACCTTCCCATCAATCAACGTTACATCAATAAATTACATCCAATCGTTCAATCGATACAAATTTCTATTCATCATGCATAAAACATCTAGTCAATCTTACATAACGGCGCTTCAATCATGGCTGCAATTACTTAATTCATTTTCTTGTTTAATTAATTCACAGTTATGAATATACATTTGCCACTTTCCTTTGATTATCAGAATTAATTGTCTATTCGATTTCTCCATATTACAGACGAGAATCAAAAATCGTTCACTTGATATTTACTTCAATATAATATTCACAAAATAATAATTCGATGAAATTACTAATAGTTGGTATCTATCAACCTAAACACAAAATCCATCTAATTTTTTCAGGACGATTATTTCACCATGACCAATCATCGATCTTCTATCATAAATCTCACTTTTGATACGCTACACCACCAATAAGGATCAAGAGATCCTTTAGCCGATTGATATTCACATAAAAATATAATATTAACAATAAGTCTCGATAATCGACTGAAAGACACTACTATCCTGCATCGAACTTTTCAAAAACGATCACCTAACAATCCATCGATCCTCTATAGCAAATCTTGCAATTCTATTCGATACACTAATCACTACTAATAAGAATCGGAATATCTTTCATTCAACTGATATACACATAAAATTATCAATTTTTAGCTTTCAAAAAATAAAAGTCAAAAGATAATCCTTTTCCGAAAGATCATTTGACCATTCATCGATTTTTCCTCGCAATATCTTCCAATTTATTTTGCATTCACACATTATGTATGAATCACGAAGAAGTCTTCTCTCGTTATTTTAACGCGAACTATTTCGTTTTGGAGAGTAAGGTAATTCCTTGGTTCGTGGCCAAAAGCAGCGAACTGTTATCGCACGTTACGTAGTGCTTTTAACTCGTAGTTGCAACAATCCGGCCAGTGCACTCGTGAATCCGGCATTGTAATCCAATGTGACTTCCGTGTATACGTAATCCTCTCGATGATCGTGAAACTTGTCCGCTTCGTCGGGGCCGGAGACCAGGGCACCATAAAGGATTTGAGGGTTTGGTGCGTCCTTGTCGAATTCGGGCCATCCACAAACGGCTGGTCTGTCGGGGCAGGATGACGCAGCATGATGTGGTTGCTTCGGTGGATTTCGACCCCAACCGACCACGTAACTCCTACCTAATAGGGGTGGAAAGAGTTTTGCTTTAATTGCGATGCGAGAAACGAAGAAATTAGGGTAACTATACAGGATGTTGGAAAATGTGAGTGCGATACTTGAAGGTTTTATTACAGTACTGGTAGAGAGAAGTAAAAAGTATGTAATCAGTAAATATATTGTATATGTACACTGCTGATCATAAGCATGTATTTGGATTTTTCGTAATGTTAATTTAAGTTGAACGTTTCCCACTGTCTTTATTCTTTAATCATTTTATTACAAATCTATTAATTTATCCGTGTAGTGTAATGTAATATAATGTAATCGTGTCTTGTAACTTAAAATACTAATTTTAACGAATAGGTGTCTTAATCAGACTGATCTTCTCGGGTTTATACGAGCCGAAATGGATGTCATATTTCAATAGGTATTATTAAAACACGCATAATTTTCAAATGTTTGATTTTATTATTCGATTTAATGTTTGTATTTTTTTATGTATTCCACACTTTTTATGAATAAAACAATTTAAGGAAGAAACGATATCTGAAGCGATACAAAGGCGAAGAGGAGGTGAGGAGGAGAGCAAGGTTGATACTCACAACCCACAGTATATATATATATAGATCTCAAAAACAATTCTTTCAATGTAAAATCAATTTTCATTATTTATTAGCGTTCGATATAAAAAAGAAATAACGTTTGATAATAAAGTCTATCATGATAATTCGTAAAATCACATTTTACTCGAGACCTGTTCCTTTGAATCAGCCTATACAATTTCCAATAGTCATATCGTATTATAGCAAGCTTACCGCCTCCTCCCAGCATATAGTAAATTTGTTGCTCGGCAAATTCACGATATTCCTGGGGATCGCCGATACCGGGTGAGTCAGCCGCCTCCAGGCAAACGAACGCTACGTTCGCAGCGTGGCAGAGGGTGCCGAACTTGTCGATGTACAGCAATCCCTTCGGCGTACGTTTTTGCTGGCGCACCGAGAAATCGCAGAAAGCACGAGCCGCGTTCTGATATTCGGGCTGCCCTGTCATCTGTGCCAACAAAACCTGCCAAAATTTTGACTTTAATTCATATCAGCCCGATAACTTTTCGCGTTTTAATTTTACTTTGATTTTCATATTTTCTAGTAAATTACCTTGCTGAAGATTTTTTAGAGGAAATTAATTGTTTGTAATATCTTCTACGAATTTATTGGTATTTTTAGAAATCTAATTTGAGAAATGCAACTTAGACAGAAATTTGATTCATCTACTAGGTATATTGTAAATTGCAAATTAACTCTTTCTGGTCGAAGTCCGGAGATTTTCCGGCATTGTAATGCGGGGGAAACAAATGCCCTCAGAAATTACGGCCGGAAAGTTATAGTTATAAGAAAAATGTAAAAAAAAAGAAGAATTCGATGAATATGTATCTCTTCTTTTCTATAATTTTTCAGTACTTAATCAGACGAATGAATTTACCTGAACGCCAGCGACCTTCTTGTTGTAAAAGAATTCGTTCGGTCTCTCTTTGAGATGGAAATGCTGGTAATGATGTTCAGCATCCTCGAGATATATTGTGTCGTTCGTTGCCTTGAACAACCACACCGCCGCCCAAGCCAATTCGTCACCATAATCCGTGCTCTCGTAATACTGAGCTGCTCCACGGATCGCTTCGTGATAAAGCCCTCGATATTCATTGGCAAACTTGTACAATTCCTTGGCGTGTTTCAAACATTTAGCACTGTATTCTGGATCGTGATTGCGAAATACCATACTGGATGCTGCGAGGGCAGCAGCGGTTTCACCTGCTAGATCGGATCCTATAAAAATGATTGTAGTAATAAAATAATAAATATAGATAAGATAATAGTAAAAATAAGAATAATAATAGTAATTATTATAATAAACAGTATAATTATAATTGATGATAATAATAAATGGGAACAAATAGAACTACACGTGGAGGAAAGTGTTAAATAAAGTACAGAAGTACAGAAATGAAATATTAGGCATTCTCTTTATAATGTTTTCGAATATGTTTTTTCGCAGGTTGAGAACTTTCTCAAATTCTACAATAAAAAGAAACCTATGAATGTTACAGAGCATATATGGAGCTGGTGAGAGCCGTAAGAGAAAAGAAACGGAAATCGGCTTTCTCAAATACACTGGAAAGAGAATAGCAGAAAGTATGAAATGGACGTATGAAGAGATTACTCGACTTTTCAAATCAAAGGAATTCATAATAGAAGTAATAATTATTTTACATTAAATAACATTTGTCGTGCTGATTACTGATTCTTGAAAAGAATATTTAAGAAATTGTTCTTACACTTGTTCATAAAAACAAAACATTTTCTACAGTATTGCAATTACACAAAATCCGCGATGAACGCGAGAGAACTTTAGGCTAAGCATTCCTACGTAAAATAAATGAAAATATCTTCCAGCTCTTTGATGAAGGCTCTTCTGATTTTATGAAACGAATACTCTGTTCGATATCATACATTGCTTTGCAGATGAACGCTGTCTAATTGAGATAAATATTTCTCCACGTTTCGCTGCCAAACAAGTTAAATATAAGGGAGAAACGCAAAACTCATGATATATGTATGTTTGACAAAAGTTTTACGCGAAATTATGAGCTTTCGGGAATTTCACGTTGGCTTTTGGCTCGAAACTACGTATGAACTGCCGCGAAATTTACTCGTCATGTTGCTTGTTCGTTCGAGGTTGATGGCATGTAGTAAGTACATCTGCAATACATGGGATTGTAGGCAGATTTCCTGCGAAAGGGAACTTTGACTAGAATTATCAGTTGCAGTTCTCAAAAACTAGACTATCGTTTCCCCGTATAAAAATTAATTGTATATAATTATATGTGGTTACAATATAGTATTGTAATAGCATGTACTACAATATAGTTATAATATGGATGATTTTCGCACAGTATTGTAGTTAATAGAAAAATAAAAGATATTATTTATTTGTAAATATATTTTGTAAATATAACAAAAACCTGGTGACAGAATTTTTCACGATCAATCTAATATTGTTATTATTAATATTACATGTTATGATATTATACCTGGGTGTTCCGGATCAATTTTATAGGCAGGTCTGGTGGTATTCAGTTCTTCTGGTCTCCCCCAAAACGTATGATCTAATGAGAAATCTCCGACTTGCCCGTAAAAGACATATTCGCTTACATGGCACTTGATGAAGTAGTCTGTAGCCCATTTGATGGCTTTACGAAGTTCGTCGAGTTGGCCAGCTGCGTTGTAAGCTTCTGGCCAACTGACGGCGCCCCAAGCCAGAAGGGTAGTTGTCGAAGCCATAGTAAAACCGAACTTCACGAAATCACCAGCTAAAAATATTTCGATTTATTACATTCTAATGTAGAACGTCTTTATCAGGTATTTTTGTTACAACTTTTTAATGATTCAACGTACATATTTTCTTCAGTTTATTAATCAAGATGATTATAGAATATCGAAGAACAACTTGTAAATGGATGTATAATATATCTTTTATAAGAGGTATAGATATTTTAGTATATGTATAATTATTTATAGAGATAAACGTATAAAGATCGATGGTAAAAATAATTTGCTAAACTAACCAATTAAATCTACAAGTATGCTCACGCGTATGCGCTCGTTAAGTTGCTAATAAAACTTCCAGTCAATTATAATTTCTATTTTTGTTAGAAAATGATAAGAACATATTTAATCTCAAAATCAAATTAACGGTGTTGGATTTTAAAATTGCTCTTCTAGAAAAAATTACAAAAAATGCGATTTTCTTTTTACCTACAGTCTTCCTACATTAATAAATATTACTCGTGACATTACTTGAAAACATAATCCTAACAAAAAAGAGAAAAATGTTAAAAATTTATAAGCACTTTCATATATCAATATAACGATAGCAAATTTACACAATCACGATATAACGTAGGTAGAAAATTTTATCTACGGAACTTTATTTCTAGTAAGTATATTTCCCACTGATCATTTTATCGTTGCCTGAGCGATGCAATCATTCCTATATACTATGTAGTCTATATACCATATTATATACTGTTTTCAACTACCATCATAATAGCCTCCGGTCAAATCTTCTCCGTTCAGTCCTCGATCGTCGAGCGCCGAGTCCTCTCTCCATGGGATTCGATTGTTCTCCGGCAGCTTTCCCGATCGTTGTGCCTCGTAAAACAAAAGCGAAAGCTCCAGCACACGAGCGTAATCGTTCTCGTCCTCGATGGGTTTCACGTAGTACGGTGGATTCGCGTTTATCGTATCGATGAAGGCTATCGATGCTATCGTCAGGGTCTGTAACGTGAGTTACTCATTGAATTAAGCTTTTCACGTAACTATAGAAGTGAGTTCAACGCACACGTGATCGTTCATCAGAATGAACGAGGATGAACGTATTTTTTTATTTTTATCAATGATAATATTCTCTTTCACATCGTTGTTAGTTTTTATTTTTCTTATTTAGTAAGGATTCTGTCTTTTTGAAAAGGATAAAAAAATTTTCCTTCGATAATCGTACGAATTCTGCGAAGTTCTCGAAGTTAGGGCTTCTTATCAAATTTCACGAAAGTGACATATTCTCGACACTATAGAGTTATGTCGAAACCACAAAGTATGACTGCAATAAATCCGCAAGGCACGTACACGTGTTGTACGTGACGGACTTTCGTAAAGGCCACCTAAGAAGCGACAGCTAAACTTTCGTTATGACCTTAGGTAGTCGATAGAAGCGAAGCCACTCCTCTTTCCGATTCTATCGCGGAAGAATGCTCAATTTTTATCGCAGACAGAAGTTTTCCGATGGGAAAACATAAATTCACTCGGCTATCATATTTTATTGTGTCCAGATAATTATAATATTCGAAGCTCCACATCTGCTCTTTTTTCATCTTTATTTAATACTTGGGCAAGATAATTTTAGATGTTATTCTTTAACTGTATTTTTATTGAAAATTAGCCCATTTCTAATACAATTATATAAAAAGTTCCGAGATGTATACGAAAAAATTTCTAGTGTCGCTGTGAAACAGCGAGAATATTCGATAAAAAATCTTCATTTTAAAACACACTATGTACATCCATTCATATCTTTTACCTTGAAAATGTTCTTAGAAAAATTTATTATGGTACAACCTAATATAAGAAGAAATACTACAATATTTTATTGATCGAACGAGCAACTCTAAATCGAGCATTTTTATACTTGTCACAAGTTTAAGAAGGTCCAGCAACGTAAAAGAGACATCGATAAACGTTGATATCATTCCGTGACATCGATTGCGAATAAAATTCCGTGTTCATATCAGCGATGTCGGTCGATTTGTACGTGAAATGAGTTTGGAACCGCGTTTGGTGCGACGTGTACTTCGTAGAGTCCGGCGTTACATTCTTTCTAAGAAATTCTCAAGGTTCGTCGACCATGTAATATCTGTATGACAAACGCCAATACCCTTTGCAAACACGAAGCTTATTGTAAACTCGTGTTCTCGCATTTTTACCACTACGGTCGACGACGAAATTTGTCCACACGCGGCTCGCTGCTACGCAGACTTTAATATTTGCGATCTTACGCGGGGATTTCGTTGCAAACATGAAACGTAGTACCAGCGTCCGTTGGTACACGCGAGTTTCTGCAGTTTCTGTGTAATAGAAAAAGTCGACGAACTGAAGGTTTTATCTTTTTGCTACGTTGAAAATTATTTTCACTGAAAGTTTCTTTCTTATACCATGTAAAAAATTACAGAAAGAAATTAACAGATGTGAAAAATTACTTTTACTAGAAGTTCGTTTGTTTCGCTATGTAGAAGATTATAGAAGAAAATGAATTTTATGTATAATTAAAGTAACGTGCAAAAATCTTAAACCACTTACAAAATAGTACCGTTTCGCTCTTACGAAGAGAGAATCCTTGGTATGGTTTAAGAATTATCGATTAACACAAAAGATTAAAGATAGTTAATAGTAATTAATAAAAATGGAAAATAAATTTTTTCTTTTTTCACATCTGGTTATTAGCAACGCCAATATGAGCAGAGATAGACATTTAGCAGTTAGATTTTTCAAAATATCGATATCTCTTTCAGGAAGGAGGAAACGATTGAAACTTGATCTTTATTACAGAGATCTTCACTCAAAGTTCTTTTGATCCGATATTTGTCGCGAAAAAATTTAATTTATATTTAATTAATATTTAAACAATTAATTAATTAATATTTAAAGTGGCCGTCCTTGACTTTGCGATCTTTCAGAAATTCATTTACAAATGTGATGGTTGTCTTATGATATTCAAGACATTGAATCGCAGGAAAGGTGAATTAATCAAATCAATCGATACTTTCTTTAATTAGACGATTTATTTATGCGAGAGTAATCCCGTTCGAAGGTCGATCCCATCAGACAGTAAGAATGCAGACTCGCGTGATGGTAATACACGTCTGCCTAGTAAGACATGGGGACCGGAAGTCGATGTCCCGGCTGCTACTTCCGGCCACACGAAGGAGTCTACAGCTCGTCAATGTCAGATCCAAGAAGGGAAAATTCGATTTCTTCTTAATATGTTATTTCATATCGAAATGTCATTTAATATAAAATTAGAAATGGATATTGAATATTTTCAGAGACGTATAATTTAATGTGCATAATATAAAAAGTATAGTAAGTTATTTACATTTTACACGTTTCTCATCCATTTTCTTTTTACAGCTGATGATATTTAATTCTTTTTAAATGTATTATTTTTATACCATCCTATATTATATCTGGATATTTCTATACTATAAAATATTTAACAGTTTAATATTATTTTTATATCGTACGTATATTCATATATCTATACTAAAGTTTTAAAAGTGTTTACGTTTAGAAAAAGAAGGAATTATACGTTCATCGATGTTTACTTTGCAATTTATTATTCTGTCGTAAAATTATTTTCAGAATAAAAATCACATTATCATCTCCGAAGATGTAATAATGTAAAATAAATTAACAAAACGAAAGTTCAATGGCAACTAGTTTCCCAAAACTGCGAGTGAGCGTGCTGTGTTCGATGAAACGAACGTCGAGTTTTTCGGCGTTTGATTTCGCGCGAGTCAATTCGAACGCGTTGCATCGCGCCAGAAGCAACAATAAGTATTCAAAACGACGTCTCGCGTCGGCATTTTGTTCGATGAGCAAGCACATATGTAAGTGTATGTACGTATGAATCGAAAAGACATGACGTAACACGTGACGATAGAATGGAATCTTACGTGTATTTGATACGAAGCGATAAGAAATATATACATATAAAATTAGTAACGCTCTTATAATTCTATGACTTACAATTATAAGTGATATAAGTAGCTATGTATATATATATATTTTTTTCCATATTAATTATTACCTACTGTAATATATATCAAAATATTTAATTGTTAATATTGCAATATTATAATAATCTATTAATGTAATTATCGTAATATTGTGTGCTATTAGTTATGGTATTGCCATATTGGTAATAATCTTGTTATTGTTCATTTATCTTTTAGTCTTTTGTATCTTACCTTCCTTTCTTATATTTTATAATTATATTTTAATATAATTAATATAATCTTTCTTTTAATAAAATTAATATAAAATAAATATAATCTTTCATTATATGTGATATTATGCGCTAATATAATAATTATAATTTATACGCGACAAAGTCAAATTATTCGGTACAAAACTCATATGAGGAACTATAGATCAATTTTTCAGGACGAGTGGTTGCAAACGTGCTGATATTTTAAACGTTATAAAATGACTGACGTTGTACAACGACACGTGTCATAAATTAATTTGCTATTTGAAGTTTCTGCATATAATCCGTGTCAATCACCTTATCTTTACGTTTATCCGACTTTATTCCTGACCCAAAATTTGACACTATGAAAATGAAACGTATATCACCTGATAAAAAGAGGTACGCTTCGTTGGAAAATAAAGGTACGTGCCAAATTTTTTGTAGCCGCTATAGAAATTAGGTAGTTTGACGTCTGTTATCAGAAGAATGATCACTCACCGTAACATAGATGACAAACGCGTTCAGTTCCATTCTCGATTTTTCTCCCACAATTCTTTCCGCGGGACAACGGACGACTGTTAATCACCTTTTCGCGGCATTTGCCAACATCGATGTAAAACGCATTTCGGGATGTTGCATGTCGATTATTCACGTGCACCTCTTCATCAATAATTTCCACTCCTGTGAAATCGTTTCTTTAATCACAAAAGCGTTTCTTTTCTTGTTCCGATCTTGAAGAGTTCTTAACGATTTGATCAAATGTATAATTAAATCCGATCAACGTTTGTAGTTAAGATTCTTCTAGCGTCGTTCACAAAGTGGAGAAATTACTTGATTGATTATCTTGACTTTGAATAAAATCATCCACTGACTCTGTAATATGTGAGAAACCGACTTAGTAAATTGAGAATGACTTGCAATTTTATTGGATTCTCTGAGAAATTTTTCATTAATAATTACTGCTTTAGAAGCTCACAAATTTTCTGATTTCTACGCGATATCGGAATAAACCTAAATATCTTCTTTTTTGTCTTTGAACTTTACGCAAGAATAAATTACCTCTTTGCTGACAGCCAAGTTGCAATTGTTTAATTTAGGTATACAGAACTTTGTTATATTTTGTACTTAATATTTTATTAGAATCTCTAAGAAATATATATCTTACGTTTCGAGGAAACATTGGATCACAATTATCGTCATAGAGACATGAAATTACAGCGCGAATTACATTGTGCAACCACAAACGTGCTGCATTTACTGCGATGTTTTTAATTTATTATTTGATCTTAAATGTACGAACAAAATTACTTTATTATTTTAGAATTGATCTCATATAATATGAAGAATGTGACTTATACATACGTTATGTTCTGTTCTTACAATCTTCATATTAAAACATACTATTAAAAGAAGCATTTTTTAATACCTTTTAAATCATACCTTTATCTATTTTCTATTCATCGTTTAATTTACTCACCATTTCCTTAAAACTCAGACATTAAAATAACATTTTAAATATTCTTCACGAATTTTAGGTATTCATGCAATATTTCATAAATATCTTACAAAAGTCCTGCACAGTTTTTAAATAGTTTCTATGAAAAAATTCACATCGTAAAGTTATATTTTCACTTCTTTCGAACACTTCTCTTTCAACACTTCTAACGAATTTTATACTGAAGAAGCGACGATGTATTAAACGGCAGACGTTTCTCTCGTTACGTTTTTCCTTAGTTATGTAAGAATCGATCGATGCGATCAGGATGTTTAAAACGCTTCTTTAACCATAAAACATAAAGAAGATAATCGTTTCCAAGCAAGAAAGAACGATTTTTATATCACGCACGGCGTGCGGAATTTTTACTGTTGTATTATCAAGAATTTTCAAAACGAGTAAATCATATTACGTTCGCGAACGAGAGACCATTGAAGAGGAAAATTCATGAACTAAGTATTATCCTCTTTTTGTAGCTGGTTTTATTAACGATTCGCTTAAGAAGGTTGCTCTTTGTACTATTGGTATATATACAGAGCTATGAATATTCCATCTAGTTATTTTGTGCTTGGTTTATCGCGTTTCTTAAAGTTTTCCTTAGGCGAAAATTGCCTTTGCCTAAATTACAATATAAGCGTGAATTCCACTTTTGAATTAATTTGTGGGAACGTTGAAAATCTTTCGACGTGACGCGTGTTCTTGCAATAATTTTCATCTTTTCATCAAAAGTTCTTTTTGCTCTATATTAAAATATTTCTTTTCAAACACACACAAAGTGGGTTAAAAATAAAGCGAATTACGGTCAAAAAATAAAAAGCATCAAACAGACCGAGAAAGTAAATAAATATATTTACATCGTGTTTCCCTTACTATGATCGTCATGTATGCTTCTATTTTTGGATAAACGAAGTGATCACGTTCGCACAACACAATTGTTTTAAAAATTGTTATCTGTTCGTGGAAAAGCGCGTCTGACATATTCGTATGAATTCCACAAAGGGACCGACGTTAATTTCGCGATAAAGAAGAACGTACGAGCCGAAGATTCGGATTGTTCGTCCGTGCGCGTTATTTGCATTTCACCAGAGGGATTTCTTGGTAAAACGATCTCACAGAGGTACCCTAGAAGCCGAGCGCACAGGAAGTTTGGAAAGTCGACGTTTACTGCCGACGCTAAATATTTTGTCTGCGTGCTTTCCGACGACGACGATTCATAAAATATATGACACGAAATATAGCACTCGTTATACTTACTCATAGTACTCGTTACTCGCAATATTTAACAAGTGAAAGATATCTTTGCTTAATAATGTTCGTATTAATGTTTACACTAATGTTCTATTGTTCCTATTGTTTTCATAAAACTTTAAATTCGCATAAACATGCACAGTCTATCAACTACTCTTTTATTTTAATTAAAACTGTTTCCTTTTTTCCTAACGATTCGACAAATCCATAATTATTTCTCTAGTAATATTGTATCTCGTTCGTTAAACTAGCATGCGTGAAAATCCAAACGGAAATGAACGAGAAAGGAGCAAGAAGCGAAATTCTTGATTTAATTGACAAGTACATCAACCGACAGCTCCAATTCAATACGAAATAATGATCGGTTGTATACTCTCGTTATGACAACTTGTACAGCAATTATGGATGCGTTCCATCCGTTAGCAAACAACCAGAAGAAAAATCCGCTTCGTTACCGAAACTTCCTACGAGTAGCTTTTATGATTTAATAATAAAAAAAGTTCTTTTGTAGCTCTATAAACAATCTTCTATCTCTAAGCGGTGCTTCGAAGAAAAAGTGTTTTAAAATAAGATTCCAGAAATGAAATATTTAACGATAATTCTAATAATAAATTGTTCAATGGTATTCCAATGCACTTGTTACATTTAGCAGACAACATTCAACTGCACGAAGTTCTTTTTAGCTGTCGATTTCGTGTGAGTCATCGAAATCATGCATATTGCATATAAATTATAAATACGTATGAAAGATACTTCGATGGTTGTCAAGTCGACATTTTCAATGCAGACGAAGACGTTGTTTACCACTGACTCATTTAACGCGTTTTCTATTAAGAATATTAAATGCTAAAGGACGTCAAACGTATCGCCTAATCGCGAAGATGAAGATGAAAATGATACCGATACATAGACATTATTTTTGATAGTTTATAATACTTTAAATTTATTCATAAGGGTTCTTTTTACTAATTGTTATTTTATCCTAATTCGTATATTTTTGAAGATATATTCATTGAAATATATCGTATTTCATTCATATATCGTATTCATTTACGAATATTTAATCATGTAATATAATTAAGCTATTTGTTATAAATTAAAAAGAAATTCAGATTAAAATCAGTTTATTTCAGATATCCTTTATAATCCTTCCAGAAAGTTGATTATAAGATAACTTTACTTTTTCTATCCGTTTTTCTACTAACGGTATAAATAATATTGCAAAAAATTCATTATATTAATAATATTTTTCTGTAAAAGGGAAATTCGATAGAAATCGAAATCTAAATTCTGAATATAGGATTAGGAAAGGAAAAAAGAAGAATCAATATTTAACAAAACTTCTGAATTATGCAGGGGAAGAATAGGAAAAGAAATAACTTTTCCAAAACTTCTATTAATTCGCAGATTACTATCCAATCGTTTGGAAAACATTTCACATATCGTAGATACTCGTTTATATCTCCTACCAAAGCTCGTTAACGAACAGAGCAGTATATCTTTAAATGAAAAACGCAGTAAATAAACATTCATTATCGTAATTTACCCGTAATTTAATCTCGATTAGATGAAATGACTTTCTCGATTGAATCTCACCTTTCTTTTCTCCAACACCTTTAAGCAGTAACGATCCACTTTTTACATTCTGCTATTGTTTACAAAATTCTGTCCTGTTCAAGTAAATTTCCACAATATTCAGAGAAATCACAAAATTCTTTATCACGAAACAGATTGTTCGCTGTTTCGATACTCCAGCTGCGATTCACTTCGACATTTGAACTACACTATGCATTTAACGAGGTGAACGCACTTGTCAGTCAGAAAGTTCATGAACCGAGAGTTTGAAAGAATCCTGCGTTTGATGATCGCGTTTCGATCGATTCGTCGACTGATCGATTATGTGTCTGACTGACTGACTTACTGACTGACTGACTGACCAACGATTGTGACTTGCCGACGATCTTCCAACCGCGAACAGGTGGGGAAGGAAGTGGGGGTGATTCCTCGGAGAACGAAAGTACTTGTCCCGCGTTTAATTGTTTGAGAGCGATTGGTGTACCAAGGAAAGACGCGGACAGTGGAAAGACGGGAAAGTGTGAGAAATTGTATCTTCTGTTGCGATAAGCAAAATATAGAAACACGTTTAATCGTAAAAATGTCTACTTGTGAAATCAAAGTAATCGTTTCATATATACTGTGAACAGTTGCGTGGCGGGGAAAGAATTTGTAGAACGTATAGATAGGATGTGTAGGAATGTATCGAATAAAAATAAAGTTATTCTTGGCCTAAGATATAAGCATCGTCGTCTGACGCAATTGTTTCGAAGATAATAAATAATGTAAATAAAAAGAATTATATCTTCGTTGGTACACGAAGAATGTAACACAGATATATAGAAGTGATATATAGAAATAATACGAATAAACAAGTCCTTTTTTCCTTTTGATCAACGTTTTAGTGATATGCCAATCGTAAGAGAATTGATACGACTTGTAACCTACAGTCATTTCTACGAATCAGTCAGAATGTTGAAAAAGCCTGAGAGTGGAGTATTGGATCGATCCATGTTACGTTCGATTACTGAAATATCCTAATTACATCAGAGTAACGAGTATACGAAAACGGAAACTCGTGCGATTTAAAGACTTCGTTTCGGAGCTGTAATTAGTCGGTCACTTTCTTTTTTAGTCAATTTTCTTCCCTTTTTTGACTGTCTCTCATCGACGAACGGGCAAAATTAATTGAAATCTCTGGACGAGATTGTAATTCGATGCTTGGACCGACAAAAACTGACAAGTTGGAAAAGGGAATTGTTCGGTGGGGCTGTTTCAATGTTTTCTCAATTTTCATCCTGGAAATCTGCAGTTTCACCGTTGTCCTCGTTTCCATTTTTTCTTTTTCAATTGTTTAAATTTAACGAGCTTCCAGCTTCAAACGCGGCAGCGTCACTTTTTCACAAGGGTTTGATGAAACATTTTTGTTCGTTCTCTGAAAAATTCTAGAAATTATATTCTCTCTGTTTTCAAATCCAATGCAAATATATTATTGAATAAAAGGAAAGCTTTCAAGATGTTTTAAAATTTAGACAAATTGGTTTATACTCTGCAAAAGGACAAAGAAGATAAAAAATAATTGACCTCCATCGTTTTCAGAATTTTATGTATAACAATTTCTGTCTTTTATTTCCGCTACATTGTCACGTACAATACGAAGTAAGAACTGAGCATATATTTTTCCACGTATAATCGATTATAACGAATTATTATTATCCTAATAAATTATTGTACACACGTATATCTTATTTTACTATTTATACAAATCAGTTTAAAAAAACGCAATATAATTTGTTAAATTATTTTAGAGTCATTGATATAAAATCTATTTCATAATTACATATTTGATTTAAAAATAGAATATATTTATATATTCTTCAACTGTTCAATTTGTTTTTTTATTTCCGCTACATTGTCACGTACAATACAAAGTAAGAACTGAGCATATATTTTTCCACGTATGATCGATTATAATGAATTATGATTATCCTAATAAATTATTGTACACACGTATATCTTATTTTACTATTTATACAAATCAGCTTAAAAACCGCAATATAATTTGTCAAAATATTTTAGGGTTACTAATATAAAATCTATTTTATAATTACATATTTTATTTAAATATGGAACATATTTATATATTCTTCAACTGTCTAGTGTAAACCTGCTATACAATCATGATTACATAATTCCAAGGTATGAATAATTCTAATAATTCCAACGAAACACGAGTATTAATTAATCGAAGTTACTAATTTATTAACGCGATTAATTCATACAAACCTATGTATAAAGCGGAATGAAGATAAGATATTAATTTGTATATACTCAATTTCGTCTTTAACTATTTTACAGGATATTGCTACAAATAATATTTAATAAAGTCGTACAAAAGTATAAATTACGTACTCTATACGTATACTACATTCTTACTGGAAATTTACAATCACATATTGCATGATAGATTCATATACAAATATATATATTGCTTGTCAATTAAAATTTTTTGTAATAATATTTATACAATTGTATTTTATGAGCACACTTACTTACGAGTTCTTATATTTGAGTATTTACGTTACTAACAAATATTGATGCTAACGTGTAAAAGTGAACAGAAAAGAAATTTTCAATTTAACCAAAAGCTAAATGGTTAGAAGAGCGATGGAAAATTAATTTTTTACTCGCTTCAGATATTTAAAATAAATTCTTTCGAATATTCACTAGAGTAAACTTTGAAAAAGGAAGATAAAAGGAAGAAGTCTCTTTTCATATTTTTTACGCTATACCTCGCGTGCTTTGAAACATAAAAGAAAAGTACATAAACGCTATATCTATTTCCTACGTTAACTCGACAATTGAAACCTTATGCGCACGTTTATACTTTATATAAAAACACTATGTATATATATTACAATAGTATTCCTTTCGTTGTAAAATTATGGGGTAATTGTGAGAGATATTTCCTCACGTCCATTAGTTTTTAAAGGTATACACATTATCGTACATTGCACATGAACCGAGCCTATTTTCCACAATGTGGGACATGGTGTAGTGTTGAAAAGAAGGTACTTTCAAAAGTCGAAAGTACTACGCTCTACGTATGCAGTCTAACCTACTTTCGACGCGGCAATTACAATGAAATAAACGAATTACTTGCGTACGGATAATCACCTGTACAATTATACTGCGTTTGAAACGAAACTCTACGCCTATTTTAATGTTATACTTACAGGATGTCTTTTCCGTAATTTCTTAGAAGAAAAATCATCTACATTTTGTGAGTTGATATTAATTATTAGATAAAAATAGATACGTGTAAACTTTACTTGTTTCACTTGCGTTTTATTTAAATTTTAATTTTTGTTCGAATAAAATAAATATTATTTATCTTATGTCGGTTTTTTGGTGTAGTGAAACGAAGTTAGATTTTTATAAATCATAAGTAGTTATTATATTCATAAATAATTATTGATCTGATAATCTTAAATTCAAAGAAGAATCAAGAAGATATGAAGGAAAAGGTGAAAGCATGGATATACTCCAAGATTTGTCTCACTTTTCAATTAATGTTTACTTTCCTCCGTCTGATTGTTCTATTCTTGCTATTAAAATAATTGCAGCATCGCTTTCCCCATTTCATCACTGATGATCGATGAAACATTAAATCTGTTTTGTTCCAAATGTATAATAAATTTTGCGAAATTCAGACACATCTGTTAATCTATTTATATGTACTTCTTTTCAATTGGCTAAATATAATGATAAATGATTCTCTGATTATTTCTAAAAAAATATATTTCCTTATAAATAATAAATCTATGATATAGTCGATATACTTGAAAAAGTTACTACAATTAAGGACTATTGAAACATTTGTTTCTAATAAAATAATATTTTATTCATCACATGAAAAAAGATATAGAAAAATATGCAATGTAAGCATCATCAACATTACTTTAAAGCTTTACAACCTGCTCGATAACTGTATGTATATCTCCATTATGTACGAGATCGATATAAACAAAAATTCTATTAAATAGAACTTATTTAACTGCAAAGAACCACATCTATTCTACTGTAACTAATACTCAGCTCTAAATTAGATCAATCAATTCCTATTAATAATTTTTCACCGTCGAATTTGTACAGAAATAGAACGACGGTATATCCATCGAAATCTGTCAAACGTCTGATGAATTAATTTCTAGTCAGGAATATCTTTTAGGAGATTCGATATACATATGCATAGACAAATAAATGAAAACTGTATATCGAAAATATACATATTAGTAACATGATGTGCCTCGTTGATGAACGTCATGACGTGGATGCACATATTGTCTCTTCCCTTTCTTCGAACTCATTTTCTTCGTATTAGCACCGGGATGGTAGTTGGTGAAGTTGTCACGGATCGACAACTGGATGAATTGGAGGTTTAGTCGATCACCAGTTGTCGGAATGATCCATCCAAACCGAACAAATCATCGTGAGTCTTTGGTTTTCCTGGCCGAAGCGCCTCGTTTGCTTTCACTGATTCCTGCTCCGCGAACCAAGGACCGTATTCTTCTAATTTCTTCACCCAGGTTTCTAAAAAACGAACAAACGATGACTTTTGCTTGATCACTGGAGATCGATAAAATAAATTTAATGATATATTCGACGGTACGATTTATTATCTGACACGTTCACAGACGTGTTTATGTTGAAACGTTGCAACAGGTGTTCCTGTATTGTACATGAGATAATAGAGAAATGCAGAATAATCCATGTAAAGTGGTATTACATTTTTAGTAAAATATATGGACATCCATTTTCCATTTTAAGCAATCATATGAAATATGTAGATCATTTCTCGTAGTACCGATTCCATTACGAGCCTTTGATCAGGATGCGTCATTATTCGATAAGTAGAAGAATTTGAAAAGGTTGCTTTCTTTACGAATAGATTGCGGATACATATGCAAATTCCTATGTCTTTACGTACTTCATTAAAGTGATAGAAATTACGCAGAAACTTACATGATCCATAAAATGTTACAATAAATACAATACTTTAGACATTTTGTGTACTTTTGCATATCATGTACGTTCTATTTTCATTCTACTATTATATACGCATGTTCTATTTTCAACCTTCGTTTCCTCCGTATAAATGCATAAATATCCGTAATCTAATTACAAGGTTCTCAGTTGCCATACCCTGAGAAAGATAATTGTCATCGTACCATGAATTGCTTGAATTGGTCCAGCATCGCCGCCGTATTCGGTCGGTAGTATCTCCCTGGGAATATAATCGTACAAAGTCTTCAAGTCGCTGTGCATGAAGATTCTGTTGCGAATTTTCTCCTTAATGAATGGCTTCACGAAATTGACGATAGTGTCGACCAGCGGGCTAACATTCACCACATGCACCTCCTTTAACTTCACCGGGTAGGCTTCTTGAACACATACTAGGAACTTCTTCACGATAGCTGGTGTGAATTTTGCAAAGTGGGCTGGCGTCGCGACACTAGCATCTAGTACATATACATCTCCAGCCACACCAACTAATTCTTCTTTCAGACGCACATCGCCGATCATCAGAACCAGTTTCATCAGTTCGGCTACGTTTGGAGTTGGTAAGTCCTTGTCGATTCCTCGCATAATTATTACTCGTCGTCCGTTTTCCGTCAAACCCGCCAATGGAGGCACCTGACTGGAAAGGTAATAATTTCTTGAAATATATATTTATTTCAAATTATCGCAGCTTTAGAGTTTAGAGATCTGATCATACATATTTATAAATCATTGATGCAATATCGAAATATTTCGCTTGGGTAAAAGAAAGTTAAACTAACAGAAGAAGCATTATTCGAAGAAATCAGATTTTCAATTTATCGTTATTATTATTTTTGGTTATCTAATTATAGAATGAATACAATCGAACGAATAATTAAACTAGAATAATTAACTTTCTTCGTCTTCCACGTACATGCTTGTTTAATATCAGGCATTTTCGACATTTTTGGAAAAAAGTAGAGCAAAAGGCGAGTAACTGGACTAAAATAATTAATTTCTCTTATTTTCTACGAACGTGCACTCGAATACTGGGAGAACAACGTTCTCTTCCCTTTTAATTCTTTGCTACGAAAATCGAGCTTAGCAACGAACAGTCGGGGTTTATTAAAACGAATCAGAACTTTTCTCGTTATACCATGTAAATTTGCCCGCGGAAAGTTTCTTATTTGGCTCACGGTTCGTGTTAATGGTGTCATGAAAATTACTCGTGCTCGCCGAATTAGAAAATTTTCTATTTCAAGGACACAATAACGTTGCTTGCATAGTCACAGACCTTCTCAGATCTTCTCAGTTTTTCGAATATCACACGTAATATAGAATAAACTTTAACTAAATGAACAGAATAAATAAATAAATATACAATATATATACGATTATGCAGGAAATTATGAATATCATATAATTATGAAAAGAAGTTGCAACAATGTTTCTCAGTAGCTCGTAGCAATAGAAAAAAAGCTTACATAATTTTAGTAATATCTCTCAATTCCGGTCTGGTGATGTCTCTGTTAGTAAAGAACTCCGGGATTGCGGTTCTCATCGTAAAATACATGTCCAGCTTTTTCTTGCACTTTTCCAAGGAAAACTTGGAGCCACGAAGAAACGTCATTAGCCTGTAATCGTCTGAAACGAAAAAAGATGTCTTCTAAGCAGGCAATCATTGAATAATCGTGATCTATTTTTACCATGTCGAATGTTTATTCAGCATATAGTAAAAATATAAATGTCATAGTAATTACGTATAAATTATTAACTACTTTAATAAAAATCCACATAATCATCGTAATTAATTATTTTACATTTATGTTACGTTTTGAACTCTATATTTTATTTCTCTCTTAATTCACTTGCTTCGTACCGATCAGTCGATATTTATCTTTTCTCTTTACATTATATACTTAATAATTAAAATCAAAAACAAGTAGGAATGTTTCTTCCTTCCTTTTTAATTTTTTATGATTTCTCAATTATATCTTCCGTTTTTCTTTCTACTACTTAGCTCTTTCTATCAAATACGTCTGTATTAAATATTGAACTGAGCACAAATCTTAGGATATGTCAATCCATCACGTCAACGAGAAGTATCGTTCGAACGCGATTACCATCGAATTCAGGTAAGTGCGGTTGTTTGGCCAGCCATTCTTTGATGACTTCGACGTCTTTGTCACGTGTCGCGACATTTTCGTTCAGCTCCACGCGAATCTGCTTCGACATCTCCTCCGTCGGTTGAATCAGCAACATCTGAAAATCAATTTTGGTTAAAGTAGTACAAACTAATCTAAAGTAATTGTGAAGATCTATGTTTCTGGAATCTACAATTTTGTTTCCTTTATAAGAAGAAAGACCATAATATTAATTCTAATTTTTGCAGACGGTGAAAAATTAATATTTCAGTTATCTTTTATACGTTCGAATAAATAATATCCAGGCTTTGTCAAATTTGTAGAATCACGTATCAATACATAAAATTGAAATATCCATCAATTCCATTGCGATCGTATTAAACACGAAAGAAGATTATAAAAAATTTTGAAAGATAAATATAAATATACGAATATGGAAATAAATGACAATAGCGCGATACCTTCTAGTTTTTCATAAAAATAGATTCTAAATATAAATAAAATAAAAAGGACGTTTAAATAATTGTTAGAAACAACATAAAACGATGATCTTGAATAAAACCACAATGACAAGTAATCAGGTATAACGAATGAGTTTGTAATGCGAGAAAATTCACGCCGTTATCGGAAAATGACACAGTTTCTGCTACTCCTTGTTTCTATAATTTCTTATACGCGAGTTTGTTGGAAGGAAGTTAATTTATGACAGATAATTAGATGTGACATCGTATGACAACTTTAAGTATGCTAATTGTGACATCCACTGTAGTCTTGCATGCGAAATGACCACTTGCACAATTAATTGGAAAATGTTGCATGTGTTTCCTGTACGGTCTCAACATTTTAACTTTCAACGAATAATCAACGACGAAAATAATGTAACGAAATAAAAATGAAGGAAAAACGAAGGGATAAAATTCTTTAATAATCAACTCAACAAAACCCTACAACTTGCTCTAGTGAGCATAATTTGTCCAACAGAAATTCTGAGAACGTAAAACGTTCTGTCGGTTAACTCTTCATCGAGACACCATATAATCTCATATATATTGTAAAGTCATGATATAAATATGTTTGGTAGAATAGTTGAAACGAGAAGGAAATCATCGTTCGGATGGCGTACGTATGTATAATAAACGTGATATTCTTCCCGTGGTACTGTTGCACGTGCAACAGGCAATGCGCGCTGTAACGAGTTACGCAAATACTCGACATACACATCGTTCTTATGCGAGAAATTAATGTTGACCAGAAGCGGCTTGCCTAACGCTAAACTTTCTCTACCTCGTCACGGTTGACCGAAAGCAATCCGCGTGTTTCACTATTTCTTCTGAGAAAAAAAAAGTGATCGACAGCACTCGCTATTTGTTCTTCTGCTTCTTCTTCGTTCTCTTTCATCAACTTACTCTGGATTAATTTCAAATTGAAGTCACGCGTGATCTTTGCGCAGCGTGTTATGAATATGAATTTGTTGGCCGTGTTACTTTGTAGGTAGATAGAGCAACGTGTTATGCTATTTCATTGTGAATATTTATTTCTAGTTTGATTGTCAATCAAGAACTATGTTATTTAATGGTGAATTTTGAATATTAATTGGGCAACATATTCTTGTTTATTTTTCAAATTATAATAGATTAGGAAATTTAATATGGTCGAGAGTAATTTTAAAATTTATTACACATTATTTTATTTAATCTGCTCGGTCCCATGATCATGTGACTACATATTTAGGTTCCGTGAAGTAGAATGTTATTTTCATCAAAATCTATGTAATGTAAATATCGTACTAATCTAAGAATAGAAAAGAAGAGAAATAAATTTTAATGAGTTATGAAAATTTATGTATACAGATGACTAGAGTAAATTATTGTAAGAAACGTGAATCGTTTCAGAACACTCCTAAACGAATAACCGTAAAGAAAAAAGGATATTAAGAAACGTTGCACGATATATGTAAATGTTTCTATTAAGATAGTTGACCACGGGTTTAGTTGTTTTGATAATTATAACTCGGATATCGGTTATATAATCAAAATTATCCGTGGAACGTTGTTTGCCTACTAAGAACATATTTTAGATTATGGAAAGTGATCGGAAATCAGTGAAATTAATTATCTAATAATATTCATAAAAATCAAGTTCCTTTTGTAAGATCATGAGGCGGAAAAATAAAATATAATTATAAGATATTCGTGTAAATATGTTGAAAAAACATTCAATTAAAATATAACTATTACTGTAAAATAAGAAGGAAAAAAACATGTCTGTGACTCTCAATACTATTTATTCATAAATATATTCTCAATTTGTTTCTACTACATCTCTTTAAAATAGGGCATTGAATAAAATCACCAAAATTTCATTTTATCAAATTTAATTTAAAAAATTTAAGTTTCCATTTAAAAATATGATATATTAAAAATCGATTGCTTCTATTGTTCCATTAAATAAAATAAAATGATAAGGAAATGAATCAACCGACAAACACGTTGCAGAAATAAAAACGTCTTTGTTTATGTATCGATAAATTACTGTTGAAAGCTATTTTTACTCGCAAATAAAGCATTGAAGAGTGACAAGAATAAAAATCCTTTTAAGTCAATTTATTCGTCACGTAACATTGATACAATGTCACACGTTCAATGAGACTGTGAAAGGCTAACGATATCCTAGAATCTACAATGAATAAATAAAATAAATAAATAAATAAATAGCAAACAATTCACTCGTTTAAATGTTTAACTTGGAACTTTCATAACTACTTTCTACATAGGTAAATGTTTAAATAAGAATTTGTGGATTAGTCAATTCTTGTATCATGGTGTACCTTTAAAACAAAGACTAATATAACAATTGTATAATTTTCTCTTGCATGATAATAAGTTTTAAGGAATTCTTTTTTTAATTCAATTCATTTTTTAATTTATCATATTAATGCATTTGCTTAGGAAATAGAATAATTATAACTATAGAAATAGGAAATAGAAAATAGAATTTTTAGAACGAAGTTTACTTAAGTAAATGACAGAAGAACAAAATAACAAGAAAAAAGAAACAATAACTGACGGATGGTAATATAAATTATAAAATACATCGTTTAACATTTATGCAACATCATAAAATGTATGTGTCGTAATTTTATTTGGCAATAACTAGATATTTATTCTCTACGCGCATCACTGTCGATATGATGGATGATTCTTGATAAATTATCAATAATAGTGTTTCCATACAAGAATTCCACGTTTGATTCATATGCCAATGGAAGTATTTCAATGAGTCATACAACCGTTTAATAAACGGATAAATAGGTATACACATACTTTTTCTTAACGAGAACACACTTTCGACGTACATTTACGAAATATGTGTACGTTAAGAAAGAGGAATTACATAAAAATGAAATAGCTGTGTTTCAAAACCGTAATTCGACGAAATTTATTTCATGAAGTTTATCCATGTAAAGTCTTTCACTTTTACTAGAATAAAATTAGAAGATATTTATTATAATCGTAATTGTAAACACATCTTACGAAAAATTTGCTACCATAAAGATTAGCTCTATAAAATTTCTGTCCATGGAATGTGAATCGCAATGTTTACGAATTTTATCGTTTGTAATCCATTTACTTTTTACTTTTCAAAACGGTGCATTTTTAACAAATTTGGCTTAATAAATTTTATTTTAGGAAATTTATTCAAGGTTTACTCGCGTTAAAACGTCTGCTTGAAATTTACGTTTACAGAAATTACGTACATGGAACGTTTAAGGAATTTATATTACATTTTTGTTAAAGATTTATTTTAAATTTAGGCTTTCTTTTCTAATTTATATTAATGATTTAAATTTGTACCAAGGATTTTGAACATTTTCATCTCTGATATCGAAGAAACTAGGCTCTAAATCCTTATTTGCAATATAAACATTCTCTTCTATATTTACGAAATGCGCTACGAAGAACCATGAAGGCATTTAATTTATCGTTACCTTGTATTGTATACAAACACAATGTAAAATGACATCTGTGCAAATCAGCATGAATGCATGTCCTGAGTATGAATTATTCATTCCATGAAAGCAATTTTCAAATGCATACAAACCAACCATTTATATACAGACGTTATTTATTCTTTATGTAATCAAGTGAAAATACAACAAACATTTACGTTTATCACGAAATATTATCACACTTCTAAATCGAACATTAATCAAACTTCAAACTCTTCAATTTTTAAATCACGAGTCAGATCGAGAAAATTTTTTTAAATCGATAGGAAAATTTCTGACACCAATATAAACGGTGACTTTTAAATAATAAAGATACATAATAGTACGTGTACGTATAGTAATACGTAACAATATACGTAGTAATATATAGTAATAGTTAAATACATGTATTATTATCTTTTAACAGATAATTTAAATTTAAACTTTATTGGCTTCATGAAGAGACAGTGCTATTTCAAATTTGTACACATTAGTTATATTCAAATACCGTTAGCGCAAGTGAACCAAAGTGTCAGGATATTTATATAAAGTTTATGTATATTCTAATTCTAATCTAAAAATAATATATTATAATTCTACCTTTATAAGAAAATAAACTAAAAAATTTTAATAAAAAGTACCTCCAAAATTTCTTTTAACAAACTAACCTTCTCTAAAATTTGTTACAAAAAATTCAACCAATAATTTCAATTAATTTGCTAATATCCCATTAGAGAGGCTACTACTACTATGAATAAAAATGGTGAAACTCTAAAAGCTAAATTCATGGTGATTTACATGGTCATCAGAATAGGATCGGACTCACTGGATGATCTAGTGGCATTATAGAAAAACAAGGATTTTTCATTTAAAGAGACATTGTTGTGCCGTACAAAAACTATACAACATGTTACCAAAGAATGTCCTTGATAAAACCTGAAATTGGGTAACGATGGTTGGAAAGGCGACTCGTGAACGTGACAAAAAGTATAGAACGTACTGATCATATTCTACTAAGATTTACCGTCGACCTCCTGCTTCCTTTTGATCCTTACTTCGTGAAATATTACAAATGCAAACAATTTTTGTCATAGGAGACATACTGCTGCAATATGATATTAGCGACTCGGTCGAAATTGTTGGTTGAATTTTATAATTCTTATGAAAGTTTGGTTTGTTAAAAAAAATGTTGACAGTTGAAATCTTCTAATAGAAAATGCAAGGATCTAGGTATTTGCTTAAACGAATGAAAGCTTCAAATCGTTAGAAATTTTCAAACAGATATTTAGACAACGTCGTGGACTACGGTTGCTTGGAAAGAAGAAATGAAAGTTTGAAATTTAAAAATTGGAGATCAATATTGGAATAGTCGAAAACGCAGAGTATGTTGAGAAAGGAAGAAAAAAGTTGCTGAAAATCAGTAAGATCGCTTCTAATAAAATTAAAATATTTCTATAAGCAATATTGCTTGAGAAATAGAAATGGAAACTTTTGAATGTAAATATCGAAAATCTTCGATTCGTCTATATGACCATTTCATCTGCGGAAAAATTAAATGTTACTAAACGATGAGAATTTTACTCTCTTTAATTTTCTTCTTTTTGTCAGTGCATAAATACCAAGCGAAACAATTACGGCTTCACATATAATCTAATTATAAGACGATAATGATCGGAATAAACGGAAAACAAGAACAGGAAAATGATCGACTGGAAAAAGAAACGTACGTCTTCGACATTGGATCGAGATTCACACAAATACCTGTCTTCTTTTCACTGACATTTATTCTAAACGACCTTTACATGCAAATGCTTGTGTAATCTGGTTACATAACTGATTGTTTAGAAATTAAAAACGGTAACATGTCGGTTGTTTGAGATGCTAATGTGAGTTAGATTCGTAACGAAGAACGATTATGGCGCGATGAATTTGTTTTGAGCCAAACGATGCGACGGTGTACGAAGTCAAAGGGAAAGCTTAAAACGTGATTTCGAAATGTGGAAGTTCTGTGCTACGTAAGCGAGAATCGTGATTATCGCAAAACTGCTGAAAATGTAAACTTCACTTTCGCAGAGAAACTACGCTTGCTTTCTAGTGGAACGATTTTGCGATGGGAAACTGAAATTACTTTTCGATTCGTGCAGCTTTTAAATCTCTAGGCTAGTGTTTCGAAACTTTCGGATTACGTTTTAACTTCCATAGCTTTTGGTTCAAATTACACTCGACTAACGTTCACAGTATACTCAAGGTACCTACGCTCCGCTATATTTTTAAACGTCAAACCGCTTTTTCATTGGTATAAATTTTGTTATTGTTGTGGAATCTAAGGACATCCTAAATATTAAAAATTTTGGTATGAACATATTTTTAGATAGAAACACTTTTTAGATTGAAAAATTCTCAACTTTGGCGAATCCTAATTTTTACATAAAGCGCTCGAAACACATTTGTGATTTTAATTTAGAATTTTAATTGAATTTTTAAAAATTTATCTGATTCAATTGAATTTATTCTGATTTAATTGATTTAATTTATTACTCATATATTAATTTAATTAAATTTCATTTGAATCTTAATAAATGAATCTATTTCTCAATTCATAGACTTTTCTACTATTTACTTTTTAATCCGCAAGTCTTAATTACCTTTGATATCACAGAAAACGATCCCAATTCTTTCGTTCTTAATTTAGTTAATTTAATTAATGTAACTCGTAAAGTCCTCAGTATGCTCACTAAACTCACTCTCTGAGGATATAAGAACTCATCGACGCTGTCGAAACTACCACTTTAACGAGGGAAAAGCAGAACCTCGAGGATAAGAAACGAGAATCACTTTCACTTCCAATCGACTGTATTCTTAAACTGCTCTTTACGCGATAAACACTGATAGAACTCTCATCTTTCATTCATCATTTACAAAATATCTTTAACACTAATTTCGAAATCAACTAATAATCTCAGTGATCGTTCGATGTCAGTGAAAATCTTAGAAAGGTCAATAAATCACAGCCACAACTCAAATGCAGAATTACTCATTCAAATTCTACATTTTCGTGTCGTAAAAGAATATTAAAAATTTTAATGTGCTGCTGAGAAGCCATACTGGTAAACTCCATAAAATAAAAAGCGAAGATATTACAAGGACGTTAGTCTCCAAAATTCACATTTATACGATTTATCTTCGACAAATAACAGTTGGTTATACATCTTTTTTTTTCTCGAGAAGTCGAATAACAGCTACGTCTTTGATCGATGAAATTGAAAAATTCGCAAAAGCGTCATTAACACTAGTAATTTCTCATAGAAATTTTGTAGATTTGCAACAGTATACATTGTTAGAAATTTGAATACTTTCTTATAAAATATATGAATAAAAGAGCTTGCCTTTCTCATTGCATTATACATTTTTTCCTATTTTCTATGCTTTAATTTCTTTGATACAAGTTCTATACCTTTATCGTCTAAAGGATAAATAAAGCGCGTTAATCAGTTTGGCTTCCGAGAGATCAATTGGCCTCAGTTGGCTTCAAAAGATGGAGGTTCGTAATAGGCTTTGCACCCTTACCTTGTCTAATAGCGATGAAACGTCGATCCTGAAGACAAACGGTACGATGGAATCGTGAAGAACAATCGACGACAACGGTGATAACCAAGTACGGCCGGTCACGGAAAGAGAAATGCACGATACTTGCGTGGCGAACCGAAGAGATGGAGAACGGTCGATGGAGTGGGAACGATTACCTCTTGGACCGGTTCTCCTTTATATCGTGTGATGCCCCACTCTCGCTTTTCTCTCCACGAGTCACACAGAACGAAGAAAAGCCGACCACAATCGATACTTGGATGTCCTGCAAGATGGTTATATGCTGTTAGGGAAATAGAAAAATACCTTTAATTATCCTCCATTTTTTGGTATTTAGTGTATCAGGTTTAAAAATCCTCTTCTTTCGTTCGTTATGAAAATACAATAAGATTTTGTTTGTTAAAGAAGAAATAATATTAGATTGTGACACATCGTTTCTCCTAAACTAAAGCCATGAACGTGCAAATTTTTACTTTCTCAATAGAGAAGCGGATTAATTTCTTTTGTGTTGTAACTTAATCAATCTTTTTGTATGTAAATTAAAATAATGGATAAACGATTTCATCTTTTATTTAATTTTTATGTTACGCATTGATATAGTAGGAATTTATTCGTTCTTAATATGATAGGAATTTATTCCCACGAACTATCATTTTTTTATTCTAACTTTTACTCTAAACTAAAGGGATTTAATTGGCACGAGGTCAGTTAATCCGGTACTATCTAAAATTTCGTTCGAATAAACGGAGTTCCGGTGCAATTACCTAGATAAATTCTCCTGAATTAATGCAAACGCCGTGGATTCGTTCGGTATAAAGCAAATTTGTTTTGTTAACTAAATGTTAGAAACCAAATTAATCCTCCTGAAAGTACAAGTAATTTTAAGTCACTCACATTGAGAAAGCGTAATTCCATCGACATGAAACTAAATATTTTTATCTTAAATAATTTGTATAGTCTTCGTCTTCAGTTTCCTTTTGTTCACTTTGAAATTTTTACTTTTCTCGTCAATGTATTAATTCTTTTCTTCAATAACGAATACTCTTATACGTTTAATCGTATTAATCCTCCCATTTTTACAAAATTTACCTCTTTCTTTATAAACATTTCTTGCTGTCCCTTAGAATAAACAATCTCCGCTATACAATAACGCAACAGTTGTTTCTTCAGAAATATGCAAATGTCGGAGTTTCAGCAATCAACTGAATATACAGTTTAATATGCGATCAAACCAGATTTTCTTGGACGTAATAATGTTGGCTGACTAGCTCTTTTTCCGGTTTTTTCTGTTTCTTATACTTTAATATGTATCTACATAGTTAATCTCTTTTTTCTTTTACATTGCTTACAGAATTTGTTGACGTACGTTATCAAAATTTGAGCGTATTTGATATATATTAAGTTTCGATAATCCTGATTGCCTTATGTAGATCTAGCACGGAATTTACAAGCGTAACAAAATATAAAAATAAATACCTCATGGCTGTTAAAATTTGATTTAGTAACCCGGATATATTTTAAAAGTTCTTTGAAAATGTAATCGAGTGAAACGATGACAATAGCATTGTAAGTAAGAATTATACAGTTTTTCATTATTAATTATATTAACAGATCATTTCTAACGCATTTGTATGTCCATATGTTATAACAAGATATTAGAAAAAATATTCATCGATGTTAATTACATGATAATTACAATTTATTCTTAAAAAATGTCAAATCTATACTATCCTTGCATTTCACCCTCATATACACAAACATAAATACAAAATATTATTATTCTACCTTTTCTTGACATTATTTTCGACGTTCCTCTTTGTACACGTTTCAGACGATATTTCAGAATTCAAATAAGGATGTATTTCCTCCGAATAATTAACGTAACGTGTTAATATATCTCACTATCTTTTTTAAAATATTTTTAAATAATACTATATAACAATATATATACTATTTACGTTCTTTAAATTTTATTTCCTTATTGTATGTCGTATTATAACTTAGCGCAGTATTTTGTTTAGTATTCAATTCTTATCTATCATTTTATCGTCATAGTATTAGTATCACGCAATTTACGTTTTCAAGTAAAAATTAGAAATGATTAATTAGCTGTAAGCTTTTCTTGCTGTAAATACCGAAAGTTACATTTGTAGATGATTAATGGCGTTATTTGTAAAACATATATGAATATTACTCAAGTTGTAGTTACTGAAGATTATTCTCTTTTCTTAGAATCATTATAATAATGGTAACGTTCTACGATATTGAAAAGATTCTTTATTGAAGAAGACACAGTGTAGTTATCGTGATAAATAGGAAAATAGTGGCAAGTCGGACAAAAACCAAAGATGATCATTTTTCTTATACAACTAAGTAGTAACATCAACGTAAGGTCAGTAAAGCAAAAAACATACGAACGCATGTTAAAGAAATTCTTTAACATTTTTAATACTGATGTAAACTACTTTAAATTTCATTTACAAACGTTCAATCTCATAAAATATTTTTAATATATTTGAAGCTAATAATATTGTTTTTATGATTTAATAAAACAAATATAGTAATTAGAATATTCTAGAAATTTGTGGTTTACACATTACAAATTAACAAATAGCTAATACATCGGAAAAAGAAATGAAAACCAACGAAATGATTCAATAATTGAAAAAAAAGGAAAGGAAAGTAATGGATAAGGAAAGCAAGGTACGAATTTTAGAAACTTGAAATCGAATAATTACGTAATTTAAGACCAGGAAGTAACGTAGCTGCGTGTGGTGCATCGTTTTTTACCCTGATAGTCATCAAAATGCATTGCTTTCGAAATTCAACAGTACTGTTATGTTACGTTACATATATGTGCGTTATCCGAATAGTGTTATGGTTTTTTTACATACTTCACATACTCTTTTAGTATTATTAGGCTTATACCATGTATTGTGTCCGGAAACATTGAAATGTACAGATGGTGCAATAAATGTCATTACTACTACCAAATATGTGCGTGTGTTACTAGGTCAATTAAAAATTATTGTTGCAATACATGAATTGTAAATGAAAATAGTCTCTTTATACATTTTAATTTCATGTAATTGGGTTATTGTGATAACTACATTCAATTTATTTAATTATTACGTTTGATTGGAAAATAAGGATATTTTTTCAGTTTATTTCAATTCACTTTTTCTTCCTCTATTTTTATATTGTAATTTGAAATCTCCAACTAAATGCAAATTGTTGATTGGTAATAAAACTAAAAAACATTTGCTTTAGAAAACAGAATTACGTATATTACATTTTCAATTGCAATCGTAATATTAAGATTTTTCTTTCTGTTTTACTTGATTTGATCCAGAGTTTAAAAATTATATTAAACTTTCTGAAACTATATTTCAAACCTGTCTATTACGAACAATACATGAAATAATAGAACGTGTTTTAAAGCACTTTTTTATTTATAAAAGAATTCACAATTTTGATCATAGCATACGTAATAAAAATACAATTGTTTTAAATCAATCAATTGCTATTTTATGTTTTGAAATGTTCCACGCTTTATATACCTTGAAGTTTGAAGAAAAATAATATATGAAAGAAAACACGCAAATGGAATACGAGAAAAGACTTAGTTTCATCTCAAAATTCAGTTTAAATGTTTAAATGTAATAAAGCGATTATTTAATCCATGGACATTGTTTCTCGTTATTCTTCATGCTTATGTAAAAAACATTCTTATCCGGGAATTTATTACTAACGAAAAATATCTAGCAAAAATATTAGAGAAAAAAGGAGTTTCTCTGGTATGACAATTTAATAAAATTTTGCACCATTTAAGACACTTTTTCATATTCAGAATTAAAAACCTACAGCTTCATAAGGATAAAATAAAATTTACAAAAAGCAACAGTGATAAATTCAGAAATGACGAAAATTTTAATAGTGTTTGTTTTACCCAGGAAATTTTTGACGCAGTTTCCATAAAAGAAAATTAAAAATTAGGTCATCGATTATAAGATCAATGTGAAAGATCTTTTCTTTTTTTTTTAGGAGGTAAGGACAAATGCGCCAACCAACGAGATAATTATGCCAAAGATCGTGGTGAACTTCTCCGCAATTTTAAAGTTTGCTGAATTCGTATCTGATTCTGGTGATGCATCCCTCTCCTCGAACTTTACTGTTTCCTCCTGCAAGCAAGTATTTACGAATGTTTCAGTATATACATATATATTTTTCAGTTTCGATTAACAAAAATGAATGTATCGTAATTGTAAGTAAATCATTTCGTTTTTTTATTTTAGAGCTAGTAATGAGATTTAAGAAAAAATAAAAGAGGCGAATATTAAGTTTGAAATGCTATATAAATCATTAAACTGAAAATAAATTGGTTCATTCGCAATATACAATTCATGCAAAATAAGTATTAAATTTAAAATGAATTAAAATTTATATGAAATAAATATTAGACTTGGAACGAATTAAGCATTGAAATCTAAATACTTTACCTTGACATTTAAATCGGCCACATTTTTAACTACTTCGTTCTGCCGAAAAAAAGAAGATAATATTAATCTAATAATAAGGCTGGATGAAATAACTAATTACATAACGATTACGTTATTCATTGATGGGATTACAGAAATGTCGTTTATATAATGCCCACGCGACGCTTTTAATTACTCTGATTAATGAACACGGCAATATCAATTCTATGTCGGAAGAAGTATACTTTTCGTTACTTTAAAGCTAATACGTATCTCTAAAAGAAGCGATTATTAGTTTGCAGTGTTTTTCAAATCATCCGAATGAAGATAAGTTGATATATTAGCAATATGCGATTTATGTGTAATAAATATTAAATTTGAAATGAATAAAAATTTATGTAAAACGAATATTAGACTTCCAACGAATTAAACATCAAATTGTGAATATTTTACCTTGGTATTTAGGTCGGCAACATTTTTAACAATCTCGTTCTGCTGAAAGGAAGAAAACAACGTTAATTCAATATTAAGGATTGGTTATAATTTGAATTATTTTATATAATATTGAGATTATGTTCCATAATAATACGATTGCAGAAATGACGTTTATATAATGCTCACGCGATGCTTCCAATTGTTCTGATTAATGAAAATGGCGATTCCAACTTTATGTACGATTTTCGTTTCAAAATCGGATTCGAATTAGGCGAATGGTATAGTTTTCTATTTAAAGAAATTATGTAATGGCCGATAGCAATGATATTAGGATTTATTATCGTATATCGTGAACGATAATAAAAGAAAATTAATATAACGTTGTGCACGCATGACTCAGATCTAGCAGTGAAAGTGCGTATTTTCCTTTCGCAAACTTATTTAATTCACAGCGTAACATACTGGATAAAGTGCTGTTTAGAAGACGAAGTATTGTTTTACCTTAACACTCGTAACTTCAGCTTTGTTGCCGTCATCCTGCAACAAAATGTTTATTTTATTGTACAGTGAACTACAACATTTGATTACCAATAAATATTCTTACGAATGCATAATTATTATAATTATACATTTATAACGTATAATGTATTAGCATTTATCGGAATTTATTTAATCCAGTAATTGGAAAAGTAGAAATAATTCGTCATCTGTATTATTAATACAGCAATGTTAACTGATTTATATTACAGTTTGTTTGATTTATATTTACAGAGACTAGGGCCAATCTAACTAATACTGGCTAATCTTCATTAATTTGTTACTTTGTTCTGAATAAAAGGAACTTATAACGACAGATGTAATTAAAAAGAAATTTTTTAACACCTAGCTGATATTGTTGAGTTATAGTCACATTATAGCACTTTGGGTTAGTTAATTTTAATTTTATATTTTATGTTTTATGTAATATAAATACATAATTAAAATTATATAAAATATATTAAAAGAAAAATAAAATTAAATAATCATTAACATTAAATAATCTAACTCAGACTGTTTTGATCATTTATGATCCAACGATGCCAGGTGTTGAGGTGTTATGTAATACTTAATTATAATTAATACATAGCAAATAATTTCAGAGTAAAAATTAAAAAAGGAATATATACTAATATATCTGCGTCGTTATAAAAATAACCTTAATAGGTGGAAAAATTCCTGTTTCATGTTCTGTACTTAATTCCCATTTATCATTTTATGATAAGTGGAACATTTACTACGGAATGGCAGTTCAAGAATGTATTCTATTACACGATATAACATGTATTTATTATGCAAATTTATATTGCAAATCAGAGTTTGTTATGAAAAATGTATACAAAAGGTTACAAGGCGAATTGCAAAGAAAAAATTCTAGTTTCTAAAATTCCTAGGAAAAGAATTCTTCACCATTTAAGGATTTTTTAACTCTATTTTGTTATATATTATTTACGTCTACATCATGGAAACTACTTATATTATGATAATTAATTATATGGCTACGAACTAATTAAACTTCACTGGAGTAATTAATAATTCGTTCGATTGCCAAGTAAACGAGAAAGTTTTTCACAACTACAAATTAACTCAATATTTACATAAATCACGCTTATTTACAATTATGATTATATTAATTATCGTAGTCTACAAGTCCGTGGCTCAACTTTAACTGTGTTCTTTTATTGTTAACGATTGTATTCCATCGACGTCAACCTCGTCCTCGAGGTATACACAGAGATATATACGAGATATAGTTTCAAGTATCAATCCCTCCGTCATATTACTTTTCCCATTCGTATATTTTTTCGACACGAATCATATTTGATATTCAGCCGGGAATAATATTAGAAAAGAGCTGGTAATTTGAAACGTGGGTGTTACGGTTAAAATTACCTTGACAGAAATGTTAAATTAATAAAGTAACAGGTCATATTTCGTATGTTGAATAAAAATTTGATGAGTAAATTAGTTTCCACATTATTTATTTCTCCATAACGTCATGCCACTTAAAAGTTTTATATCCATGTGTCTATATTATTTCGATTGTCTTCTAATATAAATATCGTTAAATTATTGATTTAGTATTATAGCACTTGACACATCTATCTTCATAGTTTAGTGCTATATATCGACACCTACGAATTTTTTTACGATTAACAGTTTGATATAGCAATTTGTACGATTTTTTTTGTAGTAGTAAGAGATAGTACAATTTTTTGATCGAAGATCAAACAATTGAGCGCCATTCACCGATTTGAACGTATCTTTACATACTGTCACATATCGATTGCATACCTGCAGAATGTATGTTAGAAACATTTTTCTGATATATCTTATACCCGGAAAGGTCATGATTAATTTCAGCTTGTGTCAGAACCATGAATTTGAATTACATGTAACAAAATGTCCATACGAAATCGATCCTTCCGTGGAATTCAACATTTTTATTTATATTCTATTATTATGTATATATATATATTATCCTATGTATTCTATTTTTAAAACATCACTTGACAATTTTTGTTCTTAATTAAGAATTTTTTGACGTAAATATACAATCGTTTTATTTCGTCCTAACAATTTAACGAAGTTAGATGTATTTAGAAACGCATAAGAGGATATTGTACACTTAAAATGATCTCTGTATTACATGCAATAGTTTTACAAGATACTTTGAAGATCAGATTTCAAATAAGATAACACGATGAGCGAAACTATAGATATTTGACAGAAGCACAAAAAGATTTTCTATTTTCCGTGAAAAACGTAATCTAATTTATTAATCAGATTACTAAGTATATATATAGACATCTAATTTGTCATTGGTCAAATAAAATTTAATTGATCGTTTACATGCTAATTAATTTGTTAGGTTTCGTTTTATTTCATCGAAAAAGCATTGTTTCCGAATATCGAACGAATTCCTATTTTCTGAAATTCATTCACCATCATGGGAATTGTTAATCGACAAAAGCGAACGTTATTACTACGACTATCATGATATTCCTATTACTAGACTGTTTTATCAGGTTCAATGTCTAGGTTACTATCGAAGAACGCTATTTATACTCGGAAGTGGTTTGTATCAAGTATTCTTGGACAGTTTGAAACTGTCGTCATACCGGTGAATTCGATTCTAACTTTCAACGAACAGTTCACCTCTGTCTCTATCCTTCATTTATTATTATGTACTATCCTTATCGTTCATTTATGATAAAAGGGGTAGTAGTCAATGCTACTAATCATACTACTCGTTACTCCTTACTACATTACAGTGTCATCTGTTTCATTCTCTCAAATATTTGATCCTTTAATTACTATTCCCACGTTGATTCTAATGTAAACTCTAACGTACCAGCAAATTAACAACTAAAATTTGTAATATGCTAGTATCTCTTGCATAATTCTGCAACAAATTATTTTTGTTCCAGAAAAGATCAACATAGTCTCACCGATTTTTTAGCAGTATCTCGAGACGTTCTTCTCAGCACGGCCACCTTATGTGGTATGATCTTCAACTGAGCAACAGGAGGCGAAATAGCATCATGTCGACGATTTCTGCAACCGGAGTCCTGACAGCCATTGGCAATGATATGTTTAACGGCAGTTGGAACGTCCCAAATTGTCGTGGCCTCGCGAATCATTTTGGCGGATGGTCCTTGTGCAAAGAATGGTACAGGTTTGCCGTCGTGCGGGCAGGCTCCTATCACCACGAGCAGCGTATCCTGCGATGCCTTTTATCATCATTTTATTAACATTAATCGGTGAGAATGAATTTTCGAGACGATATAGAGAAGTAAAACGAAGCAAAATGATTTTAAAATAAAAAATCTAAGAACAAATGAAAAAGTTGAGATTGTTGTGAATGTAAATACTTTGAAAAAGTACTCTTCGTTTAATAGTACACTAACGATATTCCAGTACAAGACAGGAAATCCTCGTCTATCGTAATTAATCCTAGCAGCAGCGAAAGCGTTAACGAGTTATCCTTGTTAAGGAAATACCAAATGACTTTCTCAACTCGATACCATTAGCTTATCTCGAAAACAAAAATTATTATAGAAAAGAAAAAAAGAGTTCGTTTTCCCTTTCGTATCTTTTATCAAGCATAAATTTTTAACCGCGGTAAACATTTTTAAACGAAATTATTACACAAAATATGAGTATTATTTCTACTATTTTTTTGTATATATGTTGTCTCGAGAAAACTAAGCGTACAATTATTTTTCTGATCTATCCTAGATCATCTGGCTTCGTATTTGATAATAGCAACAGATAAGACATACTATGTATTGGGAAATTAAATTGCATGAATCAAAAGCATTACAGATTTCTGCAAAATTATTTACTTCGCGCTGTAGAAACTCCAATGCTGTATCGAGCTCGCTGGCAGACACCGAAGCAACCAATATGAAACCTTTCTCGTTTTCAACCGACTTTAACTCCTCGACCATGTCCACGAAATTGGATCGAAGAAGATGCGATTTGCGAGAGGAAATAGGGTCCTCTGAGGCAGCGACGTTTCTACCGAGAGATTCCAGCAACGACCGAAACAGAACGAGCCTTATTTTGGAAAACATATCGAACACGTTCCACGCAGCTTCATCTATATTGTATATAGCGATTGGAAAATATGTATATTGCAAAATTGATGCTCAGTCACAATATTTTTTTCATACTGTCAGATTGGTGCATATGGGGAAAATTGTTTCTTTGAAATTTGAATTTGACAATTAAATTTTCAACTGATCAAAGAAGAAATAATTTATTATAAATTGCACCCACATATTTAAAAGATTTGTATTAGAAGATTTGTAATTGAAATATGAAAACCTCGTTATTGGTAGCATCGATAATAAAAAATATTTAATAACAAAAAAGACTTCCTGAAAATGGGAATATTAACAATTTGAAAGATTCGTATGTTACGTTACATGTTATTAATTATTTTATTAAATACTATCTTATATTTATACAATTAAAATACTCACCGTCTTCCCGAGCGTTTTGTGGAGGCATCAAAGGAGGGACTCGATCGATCGGTTTTCCTAAGTCGATAACGCGCCAGTCACCACGAATTTCCGGCTTCGCTTTGTGAACTTCCGGTTTCATGTTAATCTCATCAATTTCGTCGAAGTCTCTTGAGAACCCTACCGATTCTTCAAATCCGAACAACGATGGAATAGTAAAGTTCGCGTTGGATAACGTTCCTGTTTACAAAAAAAATGTTGTTACCAGCAAAACAATATTGAAGAATAACATAAAATGTGAAAATATAGACAAATTATTATTTATGCTGAACACTTCGTTAAACATTTTGCTAAATATCTTTTCTGAAGACATAAAAGAACTTGTGCGATTTCAAACAAATACGTTGGGAAGCAAATAGACTATGTTAAAAGGGTATTGCTACTGCAAACTGACTATTTTTGTTGAAATAAAGCTTGTAAGTGTGTTGCGGATAATCATTGGCTTTTCTCGTTATATCTATATACAATTATTAATTTACATGTATAATATAACACAATATAAATTTACAAAGTACAGCGTTACATAAATTTTGAAGAGCTAAACCTGTAGTCATTCCCTTAACATCTCGAGTCCAAAGCAACAATGTTGCAATGTTTGAACGCAGGAAATGTTCGCAATCGTGTTTCTTGTCCCTATTGCCGGGAATTAGTGCATCGTCCAAGGAGAATCTTGCCTTGTCTGCTTGGATGTTGTTACAACTCTAAAATAAATTTCAATTTTTCAATCAATGCTAGAGCTGATAACAACACGCTTTTTCTCGCCAATTGTTTTTGGTTTTGGTTGTCTTTGGTTTTTTCTATTTCATTGATGTTAAATTTAACATTTCATTCCTGAATTAAACGATGTTCGTAATTGTTAATTAGTAAAATTCCCGTATAAAATATAACATAAATTGACAAGTTTGTAAACTCGATCACACAATTTTGCTATACTTGATTTTTGCCTTATTTTATCCTATAGAATCCCTCTCACTTTACACGTACCCGGAATTTAAGCACGTGACGTGTCCTTGCTTATTTATTTAATTATTTATCGATCCAATTATTAAAATTATATCCACACATCATAACTGACACGAAATCATACCTGAAGCATCCCTTCAACGGAGAACAGACGCGAAGCCTTGAAACTCTTCCAGAAATCTTCCTGATTTTGGCCCGGATCAGCGATAATCACGACGACATTCCGTGGAGGAGAACTTGAAATCGTTTCGATAGCCATTGCTTCTTTTACAAAATTAGCGTCCTTGGTTTTCGGGAAACGCGTGTCACTTTCAATATTCTCCATGGCAAAACCGAATCTTTTCTCGCGCGTCGTATCCGCAGGACTCGTCTGGTCAATGGTCCTCGTTGACAACTTTGTGTCCGAAATTTGCAAGCCTTTGTCAGTACCAGTCGCTTCCGTTTTCGTACTAGAGACGTGATCCACCGTAACCTTCTGCTCGGTTTCCAGTGATGATACCACGTTCCAGGTTGTTGGAACATTTACTAAAAAAAACACGATTTCAGTACAAAGTAGCTGTATGAAGCAATTTGGAAATATAACTTTGCTCCGTAAAATTGAAGAAAAAAGTTCATGTTTGTCGGATGTTTACTATCGACAATGATTATTTTACAAAAGATAAATATTTTGTACGTTACCTGAGCGTTCCGGGTTAAATCCAGAACAAGACAGCGTCATCGACATCGCTGCGCCCAATAAAACGGTCAAGAAATGTTCTTGTAACATTTTGCTTCTTAAAACGAGAGATTTGTATTTGATAAAAACAGTAAGTTGTACATATTACATCCGGCAATAAAACTGATTTGTAATACCAGACGTTGAAACTACAAAGCTAGTCATACCTCGCAAAATTTCAGCAGAAAATACCTTCAACTTGAATAAGAAAATGTAAGATGATGTTCAATTCGATGTATTTCCGACTTTCAAAATATAATATAAACCGTATTTTCAGTTGAAAAATCCACAAACGATGGATATGTCCGTTTGCTTCTAACAAAAGAAGACGTCTATGATCGACGGTTGTAGAATGAACAAAACACGGTGCTCGAGTGAATAAAAGAGTACTGACTTTCGACCAGACGTTTGTTTTTCAAGGCACTGGAAACAACTCCCCTACGATTAATAGTTCTTTTAAGGCTGTTTATTATTATGATTGCTATTATGATGATATTGTTATGGATAAACATTTATTGTCAGACTATTTGTTACTTACAACATTCTTCTTCTCCACTGATATTTCTGTTTAAGAAGAAAATTCTCGCAAATAAATTTAAGATGTTTAGACATATCGTATTAAAAATATGTTAAATAACATGTACATAAAAATACATACACATACAAATGTAAAATAAATAAATACAAAATATAAAATAAACATATTGTTTTGATGAACATTCATAGATTTGAATAAACTGATATCTAAATAATTCAGACTTAATAATGTGAGCAAAACGTAATACATTAGACCATCTTTGCAGCTTTTTGATATAATATTTTCAAGTACATGCGCATGTATGTAATTTACTTAGAATTAATCTTCGCTCTGCTTCCGGCATTGATGTCTCTGAAATTTCTTCTTTCGACGATGGAAGATAATTCACAGGAAAGATATACATATTTCAAATGGTTTGAAACAATTCATATTATTATTCATAGTCTTTTAAAATAATTTCTCTGCCGTACCATACATATTTTACCATAATATAAAATACAACATGGTACTATAAAAATCTTATGCATTGATCAAGTCACAGTTTTTTAAATAAAATATTGTAAGGTGTTGTAAATTACGATATGTAAATTATAATCTACCAGAAACTCAATTAAAGTCGTTCTACTTGTGTGAAAGAGATGCGACAAATAAAAGTTTTCATTTTTCTGTGTGCTTCTTGAAGAATACTTCGTTTGAAGGTATTTTAATTAATCATAGCTTTGGTATCACGAGTTTTCTGTGATCACTTGATGTAAATAGTGTCAAGGCTGTTTAAAGTACCTCTATAATAAGCATGTATGAACATCTATAACATACCCTAGATAACTACTCTGAGATTTTCTTCCAGCTTTACAGTTGAAGGGACGACGTATGAAAAACACGAAAGAAGACAACGTTCGTGTAAATAATGAATAAAGTAAATTAGAATCTTTATCGTGGAAAGTTTCTTCTAAGATGGAAAGAAATCGTATCCAATATCAATATTAAATGAAAATCAACGTGTCAGTCTTAGCAACTGAGAATTACTTTTTTCATCTTCTAAACTGTATCAAATTGTTTAATCAATTAACTTATAAATTCTAAAAAATGATTGAAAATTGCGTTTTGAAACATGCGTGACAAATAAATATAGAGATATAAGATAATATATAAGAGATATAATAACAAACTTTTATTAATAAAAATTACAAATATATTAATTAATTATATATATATAAACTTGAAATATAATATAAATTGCTTTGTGTGTAGAGACACGACTTAATGAATTTTAAATCAGGTAAATGTAATTTATTGATTGAGCTATGATTGTACCACGTTGCATATTATTTAAAATGCGGGTTGTAAAGCAAATTACTGATGAATGTACTAACATATGTATGTGTATGTAATTGTAGTCTTCCATTATTTAATAGGATGTCTTTACATTGAGAACAGTTAAGCAATAACGCGGATAATCTTTATTAAATAAAAATATTTCTTCGCAAACGTAGAACAAATATAATAAGTTTATCTGATTAAAATATAAAAATATAATTTAATTATTTAATTAAATATTGTTTCTCTCTCACTAAATAAATTTTCTATTTTTCCTGGTACTAGCAGAACAAGTTTGATATAAAAGATTTGTTATTTAAAAAAATAGAAAATTTATGATATAATCGACATTACAATACAAACTTCATTTTTGTACTTTCTAACATTTTCATCTCCGTTATGAATTACGGAAAAATATAGAATAGCGGAAGAATATTAATCTACCACCTAGACTGGTCATCAAATCATGCACTTTTCATCCAAAAGTAATTTTCTTAAACTTCTTTTCCTTAAATATAGATCTAAGAATTATGATGAATTATAATTGATATCTACCATTTATCTGTAATATTTGGATAAATATCGCGTAAATTAAATTACGAGTTGTTGATTTTGGAAACAAAAGGAACATCTGTAGTAGTTGATATAATGTAATAGGAAAAGAAGATAATTTAAATGCAGAATATACTAGTAAAATACTGATACCAAGGCATATAGAATCTTATAAATAATTTCATTGCGCACGTTGTGAGACATTTCCTTAATATCGATAAAATAAACAGGGTATTCACAGAGTACAGCAAAAATTGCTTCAATTTTCTTCATCGAACTATACTTTCTTTAAGATATAACATTTCAATCCTTTCAACTTTATAGTGAAGACGTTGGCACATATTTGTCTAGTAATTTAATAAACATCTGAAGCGAAAAAAAAAGAGATACCCAATATATGACAATCATTCCTTCAATTCTCTTCATGAAGATATGAAATCGGATAAAAATCGTTAGCCTATTAATATATTAACTTTTAGGGAAAGAAATTCCTAATCACAATTTTTAGTAGACAAAACAAATTACGTACTAGATAAATCTTTAGTTTTCTTCATAAAGATATAAAACTGCATAAAAACCCATAATCTACTGATAAATCATTTTTTAAGAAAATAAACTCGCGGACTGCATATAATGTACAAAAACATATAAAATATCCCATACTCGTAGTATTGTATAGTACAATAATCGAGTACTCGTCAAAATCCTCAACTGAAGAAACTTTGCTTCTCCTCGTAAAAACTGCATAACATATGAAATTACATAAAAACCAGCAATCTCTACCAGTAATTCAACTTTCAGAGAAATAACTTCCCTAAATTCCAACGATAAACGGATCAATAAAAATCTTGGAAGCAAAGAAGGGACGTTTCCATTGCAAATCCCAATAATCCGAAGAATCGCTGTGGCGTGTTTCAACTTTCGAGAATATGAGTGTTCGAGACTTTCTTATCGGTCACGGCATATTTCTTCCCGTCCTTACTGTAGTTTCCCGAACGGTGGTGGTTGCAGTCGTCGAAATCTGAATAATTGATGCGATTAGGAAGCTCCGTGTCGACGGTACAAGAAACAATATGGCAACGAGCAAGCCGGCGACAAACGTTCTCGGACGTCTGCGCTTCGGTGCCCTGTCGGCGATTGGTCCACGTTTGGTACCCTGCCGACCTGGAGGGGTGTCATCGGTACGACAGGTGGCGGCTATCCAGGGGGGGTGGGAAGAAAAGAAAAAACGAAGAGGAACCCTTGGCTTGTCGAGCAGTGACGATCCATCGTACTGTTCGTGTGTCAGTTTTCGTTGATAAACGTGTGTCCCCGGCTGCACGCATCGCGTTTCTCTCGACGAACTCGCGAGAAGTTCGCGTTTTCATCGTGGATTTGAATCGCGTAACAACGTACCCGCCTCAAGGTGAGAGACCATCTGAAAATTGAACGTCGATTTGTGAGTCGATAGTTTGGCGAAAAAATATTTTTCGTTTTCGTCGATGAATCGAGATGTGGTGTAAAGGTTTCCGAGTATCTTGATGAAAAAGGGTGACTGGAAATTGTAGAACCGATGCTAGTTCTGTGATTTAATGTTCTTGCTATCGTGATGATATCATGGAATTGAATGGAGATGTGATTTGATTTAGATTTACTAAAATATTCATTAGTTCTATTATTGAATTAAATGGTCTAAGAATTAAATTTGGTTGAAGATTTTTTTAGATATTTGTTAGTTTTTCGAAGAACGAACTCATGTAAAAAATAAGGGACGAGATTGGGTAACTTTAATGCTTGATCCAGCATTCGATGTTCTTGGTACAACCATTGCCTGCAATTGAGTTCAAGGATGATTTAAAGATTCTGATAATATCGATTCATTTTAGCTATCTTTATAAAAAATTATGTAACAATATTTCGAACGTCGAAATAGATTTTCTAAGGAATTGGCAAAATAGTTTTATTATGAAGCTCAAAGTTCCAAAATTACTGACAATCTTTGAAATCGTACAGTAATACCATGAAACTAATGTCTTAAAGCAACTGTCTGTTTTATATATAACAGTAAAATATTTAAAATCCTTTATGAACAAAAATCGATGAAACTTGCTGTTGTTTGCATGTATTTTCGAAATCGTATTATTTATGGTTTATCTACGCGTGGTTTTAGGAAAGTTATTAGCATTACGAAACATAGTCATTTATGGCTACCGCAGTTGTGAGATAAACTTTTTTACAACTTGTTGAGAGATAGATCTCATGAAAGATTGATTATAGCCGTTTCACTATATTCACAGCGAATTTCCAACAAATAAAACTCCTTACAAATTATCCAAATTTATGTTTAATGTTATTTATCTAATTTAAGAAAAGAACGTAGGAATATTAACATATTTGATACTTATCTATTTTATTGATACTGATACTGGTGTTCGAAATTTCTACAAAATGGTTACATCGTTCAAACTTTGTAATAAATTAGGCGTTTTACACGATTCTTTGCTTCGAAATTATTACATGTTTCTTCAAAATTTTCATTACACACTCTTCCTTTAAAATACACAGGTAGAAACGTCGAATAAAATTGCAAAGATAAAAAATTCTCTTCGATCAACGTGTCTTTAAACAATTTATATCTACGGGCACAGAAAAAGGTATTCTATATAAAACAAACATAACCAATATTGGAAGTAGTGTAGATTTGCAATCGAGTAAAATATTAAAGTGCTTATTAGAATTGTAGTTGACAAATGTAGAAAGTTTTGGAAGTTGGACGTAGTTTGGCGTTTTGTATTGTTGAATACGTGTAACTTTTTAGACAGACTGAATATTTTTTGGAATATAATTTGAAAGCATATAGCAATGCAATATTTAAATACTTCTTTTATATCTTATGTAGGATTTTTATCATTTGCTTGTTCTATCCTTTTAGTATTCAAAGAAGAGTCACAAACTTTGCGCTTCTATTATAGGCTATAACTCCGTAACAGACCACGAAAGTTATCATCAATACGATGACAGATGTGAAATTAAACGCGCAAACGCGCCCATGAATAATGCCTCAAGGGTACAAACCACGATGCTCATCAACTATTAAACTATACGTACTTACAAGTCTCTTGCGTATACTCATTATACGAACATTAAATATAATACGCAATTAATGTGAATTATCATGTTTATCGCTTTACCTTTCGCTTTACTTTTTATCGCGATATATTAGGTTGTCCGAAAAGTATCTTTGTTTTACAGACACGTCTTCTACAACGATGCATCTTTATACAAACATGAAACCTAATCTATTAAACGTTGTGATCTTTATCTTTATAGAACAAAATGAATCATACGTAATTCGATAAAACAATATAAAACGAAAAATGTTGTGTATCCATTATTTTCTTGTAAAACGAAAGAAACTTTTCAGACGACCTAATACATATGATTGAATCAAACTTTTAGGAGTGTATGGGAAAGTTTGAATGAATATCTATTACAAATTTAGTACTCGATAACCTTTAAACAACGAACGGAAGTAATGAAGACCTAGAGTACCTGCATTGACTTTACCCTAATGTCTACAATGACAAATGTTTAGAATATTATAGAACATAACTTCCCAATCAATTTACTTCATATGAATTCACATAGTTTCTCATAGCTTAATTTTTATACGTGTCTTATCTACAATTTTAAGTAACAAAGATATGATGATTATCAGATAACAAAGAAATTCAATTTAATCTTCATAATTCTTTTAGAATATGTTGTTTTCCTTTGAAACGAAATGTTTCTAAAATATTATGTTTAAATATTTTAAATAGTCAGCACCATGATTTAATTTAGCCAAGTAAGATAGAAATAATTAATTAGAATTAGAGGTCCAATGTAATTGAAATTAAAACAAAGTATGCTATACAAAGTATACAAAGTATATTACTGATACTAAAAATAATTCTTTCCATATAATATACGTTCGATGGAATATAACTAAGTTCTTCCAAACTCTTTGCTTCAGATGATGAAATTCAAGCAACAGGGGCTAGTCGCAGACTTGATGCCCAACATAAGACTGATGAAAGCTACTGGGCATTTCATGTTCAATTATTATACCGACAATTCTACGAAAACTATACACAGAATCTTCGCAATTGTACGTAAAATCACATTAACTTAACAAAATTGTTTATAGATAACTGTCTATTTTATATACATCTAATTAATAATTTATACGCCTCTAATCGTTCTGTTGTAAAATCGCTATAAAGAAATCTATATTCGAGAAGAAGCTTAAAATAATAGAAGTTTCTTAAATAGAGAAAAAGAAGAAAAAGCAGAAAATTCAAATAAAAAGAAATTAATCGAAACCATGTTACCAAAAGGTGCACCTGATCTTGATGCTGATGCAGTTTGGGTTCTGTGGTATAAACCTAATCTTTGAGAAGGAGGACGTGGACGATCTTACGGCAAACACAATCACGATGCTGTTCTTCACCCACAGCGTGGTCAAGGTCATTTACTTCGCAGTTAGGAGCAAACTATTCTACAGAACCCTTGGCATTTGGAACAATCCGAATAGCCATCCCCTGTTCGCTGAGAGCAACGCACGTTACCATCAGGTGGCTGTGAGGAAGATGAGAATACTTTTGCTGGCTGTCCTAACAACCACGATGCTGTCGGCCATTTCTTGGACCAGCATTACGTTCATCGGTGATTCCGTGAAGAAAGTTATCGATCCTATCACGAATGAGACCACCTATGTCGAGGTACCGTAATTATTTGTTTATTTTAAATAACATAGCGCTATTTATTTCTTTGTTAAAAAAGTAAAAAAATTGGTATAACAACGTTCTCGAATTTTTTCAACGATCGTTCGCTTTGACGTTTGCAAAAATGATAAACGATAAATAACATTAAAGATTAGTAATTCGTGTAGTATGTGTGTTAGTGATTCAAATAGACGATAAAAAATAAAAATGACAATGTTAAAATGTTTCATTTAATCTACAATGGCCTACGTTTACCTCTATCTTCTTGTAAATTAATCTTGTTAATAATTAAATTAAGTAATTATTAACGACCCCGATACGCAGCAGAAAAATTTAATTCGAAAAAAGAGAAGATTAATTTCAAAATGTTAATTGCAAACATATTCTTTCATCCAGATACCAAGGTTGATGTTGCGTTCTTGGTACCCGTACAATGCCAGCCACGGGATGGCTCACATCTTGACTTTGATATTCCAATTTTACTGGCTGGTGTTTTGCATGGCAGACGCAAATCTTCTGGATGTACTCTTTTGCTCGTGGCTCCTCTTTGCTTGCGAACAAATTCAACATCTGAAGAACATTATGAAGCCTTTGATGGAATTCAGTGCCACACTGGACACTGTCGTACCAAACAGCGGGGAACTGTTTAAAGTAAGCTGAAATTTTATCCGTCAAATATGATATAATCTCTACTTACGTTAAATAGAATTTTTTATTATCCATATAATTTTTGTCGACAAGTTTATGTAATGTAAATATTTGTACAATGAAACTAAGTGATTCGTAAAAACTGGAGCTGATTAATTTGATTTTTGAGAGGCCCGTGTCCCGATCGCAGCTTCCAATGTCCATTTGTTTGCTATTCAGGGTGGCAGTGCAGAGCAGCCGAGAGATCGTGATCCACTACCACCATCCACGCCAACAGCACCGGGCGAGAACATGTTAGACATGGATCTTCGGGGAATATACAGTAATAGAACAGATTTTACGGCCACCTTTCGACCAACTGCTGGAATGACTTTCAACGGGAGTGTGGGACCAAATGGATTGACAAAGAAACAAGAAATGCTAGTCCGCAGTGCCATCAAATACTGGGTTGAGAGGCATAAACATATTGTAAGGTAAGTACGTCATATTTTCTTCAGTGTGTAATGCTTTGCTGCGTGTATTTGATTTTTATCATCCTTATGTTCATATATATTATTTATAGGTATCGTATTTGTTTTACTTGTTTTGTAATAAAATTTCGTTATATATGTGAGATTTTTTAAATGACATATATACATAACACTGGTGGAATTTACATATAATTTATATAATAATCTTTGCCCTTTCGTATTTTGTCGAAAACATACGCGAAAAGAATTAAAACTGAAGTCTTAAATCCATGTTATAATAAACAACATATTCTCTGGAAACGCCACAAAATCCACTATAATTAATCGCTGATCGCAAGGATCGTTTGTGTAACAAAGACTACGTTGAACGCTTAAATAGAAAAAATTCTACCGAAGGACAGATATTTTGTGAAAATTGGGCCGCACAGTTTAAAATTCGATGATTTAACTGGGAACTTCCAAAGTAACAATTAATTCTAACTTTACATGTATAAGAATTATGAATTTCTTTAGTCATAGGAAATAATTTTCCCATTTATTAGAAATCCTATTTTTATTGTTATTAAATTCTGTTATATGGGAGAAAAGGGAATTTGTCATCGAGAAACAATCTAAAATCATTGACAATGGCAAATTCCGAAACAATAGACCCATTTCTCGCGGTTGAAAATAAAATTTCCACGATGAAGTTAAATTGCAGCACGTCGCAATTTCAAAGTTCGTCAACGTCTTGACTACTCCGGTATAACCCAGTTTCCCATTTCGATTCTCATCTCGACTTCGTTTCTACACGGAAACGTAATCTACGTCGACAATGAGAGAACCTTTCACATTCGCGATTCTAACAATGAGAGACTTCCATTAGGATAATAATCCCCGTGCCAGGTGAATAAGTAAATTCGCGCGATTTCGTTACCATCTACACTTTTCAACCGGTGTCAGCTTGCTAAATTTTTCCATTAAACCGTTTCTCGTGAAAAGCGATGAAAATAGCTCAACGTTTAATCAACATAAAAAAAAGAGTTAGGTTTATCCCGTTTGGAATTCCTTGGAATTTTTTAATAAAAGCGATTTAGTCAGAATAAAATAGTTTTAGAAGTTGCTATGGTACGAGTTTTAGATTCCTGTAACGTTCAAATCCATTTATTATTGAAATACGCAGTGGATATCTTTGTTTAAAGTTCGTAGAGGACGAACGATGAAAAATTCTTTATGTAGACCTTATGGGGGCAGCTTTTTAATTAAGGAAGTGATTTCAAATTAACAAAGACTCTTCGCATAATGTTTGGAATTGCATTACTTATTCAACGACAATGGGAAGAATTAAATTGCATAGCGTAATCCTAATTGACCGCAAATTCCGGAATAAATTACCATTACCTATTAAATTTTGATGAGAACTTGTATTGAAATAAAAAGGCAACAAGACAAAGCAGTTAAACAAATATAATTTATAGTAGAATTTAGAATTTTAACTTATCTTTGAATAAATTCTAAATTAAATATTAAAAATAATTATTAGCCATTCGTGGACAAGAAAAACTGAAATACGTACACAGTTGAAATATATTATGTTAGATTAAATTTACAATAAATTATATTAAAACAATAGCGTTTTCAGTAAATCGAAAAGTCGGGTAAAAAGATTGCGGAAGATAAAAAGGGAGATATTTTTGGAATAGTATGTATACGAGTTTTGCGTTAGAAAATTAAAAAAGAAATTTTACTATTTTTTAAAATAAAAAAAATTAACAAAGAGAAATATAAAAAGAAAAATTAAAAAAGAAACGCATTGTTAAAAATTCTATCTATTTCGAATTTGAATTACCATACGTCCAGGTTCGGAATTTTCAAACGTATGTTTCGCATCTACTCTACCCTCAGTGAATAATTCAGAAAAGGCAAAGAAATTTTCCCCCAGTTGTATGTGCGAATGTAAAATCAATATTCTGTTTACTCGAGGTTTTATATTGGCTGGAGCAATCTTAGTTGGAAACAAATATATTCGTTATACATGGAACGCGTTTATTCATCGGCAAACAAAGGTACGTTTTAATAAAAATGTTTCCTATTGCTTTTGAAATTCAGTGGAATTTATACGATTCGATTTTAATTTGGAAAAAGGTACTAGGCAAAAAATGTTCGCATTGCGTTAGTTTCGTGCGACAATAAACTTATATAGTTAATCGAACGTGTAATTCGAATGTTTTGTAGAACAATCCGCTCTTCAACAGCCGGGTAATTTCTTCCATTCGGTTAATTTTACGTGTCAAGAAGTTTTAATGGCCAACTAAATTTGATCACATTGCGTAAACTCGTAATTTCTTTAACGTCATGACTTATTATGAACATAAATTTTTATATAAATCTTCCTACTTTCTGTACTGAATTCTAAAGCTTGAGACTCTTTTAGGAAGAAAAATGATGCCTTGTATATTTAAGATATAATGAAAAATGAACTGGAAATTATTTTTTACGATGAGTTACCCATTTTAACTTGCATGATTTTGCCCCATCAAACGTGGAACACTTTATGGGACATACGCTTTATTATTTTATTTATTATTTTCAACTTGAAATTCAGTGGTAGTGTCTTCTTTCAACAAACGTTCTTCTCTTTTCCTTTATTATATTCTTTGTTACTACAACTTCCTATTTTGATCATATTTTCATATATATTTTCACAGTTATTATTTCTATATGTTTTGACAATCACACGACATCCAAGTGGTCGAAAATGAAATAAGTAAAGAGTTAGCAAAAAGATTGAAGAGATCCATCTGAATAGATAAAACTACTGGCGACTAAAGAACAAATCATATGCTAAAAAGATCAAATTGAAGGGAACACGAAGAAATATGGAAGGAGAAAAATAAGTATGTCCATAAAAAATAAATAAAATCTCAAAAAAGCGCCGCCGTAAATTTATAAAGTTCTTAAAAAAAATTATACAAATTAGTCAGATTTTGGGAGTTCAAATAACAGTGTTAAAATAATAAATAACGAATCTGTGAAATCAAGGAATAAGAGTCGTAATTAATTACAAGAAGCTTCGAATTGCTAGTCAAAACCTAGAAAAAATATCGCGTACAAGAAGGAAACGTGTTTCCGGGTTCTTAGTATGCTGCGAACTTTGAAAACGAAGAAGAAGCGTGAAACGACGGTCGCGCCGCATCCAAGAAAATTTTCAAAGAAGACGAAGGAACGGAACTACGTTCTATGTATATAGGTTGTTCGACAGTGCAGAAACAGAGGGGATGCGTGTATTCCCACGGTGGTGAAGTATTTATTCTAAGAGAGCGCGATATTGACCGCAACTGGGGACATAGCAAGCGGACTGGACAATTTATTGGACAATTCAGGGGTTGTACGTTGGTCGCGTTCACGTGTGCACCAGTATACGTGTCTGACACGTGTGTGTACACGTTTCGTGGCTCGACGGTGCACAGAATGCAGAATGTGTTCGATGTTTGCCCTTCGACCGCCACGCGAATCCTTGCTCTGCTTTGTTACAGAAAAATACACGAAAACCTGTTGCCTACGTCTGATATTTCGATGCATTAGCCTGATCAATTACTGTCCCTTTTACACGTTAATGCTCGAAAGTGATTTTGCTTGTTAGTTGTTTTTTACAAGGATTTTTTAAAGCGAAGCAGAAGCTGACTTTTTCGCTTCTGCGGCATGGAAACATTTTTAGTGAAATTTATAACAAAAGAAATATTAAGGTCACGTGAGAAAAATATAATAAGCCTATTTTTACATGACTTATTATTTGATATAAAATTCGTAGGTTTAGGCAAAAAGATGCCACATAAAAAAGATATCTTACCTTTTAAAAATAAATCTAAGAAGTTTTGTACATAATAAGATTTTTAATATTAAATTAAATAAATTTAATGTTAAATTTAATGTTAATATTTAATGCTAAAATATTCAATAATAGATTAAGCAGTAAGATTATACTTTTAATTTCTAAATCAAATAAAAGTTTTATTAAAGACAATATTTATATTAAATTTGAAAGTCGTTTCCCTATAAAAGGCAGAAAGTATGTCTTATAATAATAATATATATGTCTTATAATAATTCATATTAATATTACGTTAATGAAATAGAGACATCGAATACCATAGCGGATAGATAACTACACTAAAGTAGAAAGGATCTTGTTTTTCATTTTTTTCAAAGAACTTTCCTTCGGGCAGCAAGACGGTATAAATAATTGTAAGAAAGTGACAGGTAAGGTACTTAAGCGGAAGATTAAAGGATTCTTCATGAATAGAAATTAAAGGTGGATGAAGGATTTTTCCGTTAAATTGGAAATTTCCAAGGAAATCAAGTAAAACAATGCAAAAAGGAAAGAATCATTTCTTCGTCAATTTCAAGTTTGATAGAAGTTTTGATGAAAGTAAATGAACATGGATAAATATAAAGTAGACGGAAAATGGACAAACTAAGAAACAAATACGAGAAAGAGTGAATCCAATAAGAAAACAACGAATCGAAGAACCGTCAAACACCTTATTCTTCCCCTTTAAAGCACTTGAAAGTATTGATCATTCAACTTGGATACAGCTAACTTGACGATACGTTGGTGAAATGCATTATTTAAACAGCAAAGGGGAGATGTGGAATCAAGGAGAAAAGAAAAAAAAAGGAAGAATGACAAAGAAGACGAGAGAGAGAGAGAGAGAGAGAGAGAGAGAGAGAGAGAGAGAGATAAGTTGTCCAATCATAAACTCTAACCAACTGGTTAAATGCATTCATCCAGTGAACTAGGTCGAATTAAAACTTTGTTGTATGGTAGCCACGGGCTTACGAACAGATTGGGTTTGGTACATTTCAAGGATCTCAGCTCTTTTAGCATTTAACGAGGACTACAGGCCTACAATGTATGCAAACAAACACTGAAATGTAATATAAAATGATAATAATGCAAAGTTCATTTAAACAAATTTGGTAATTAATACAGTTTATTATTTGGCAGAATTTAACATCTATATTATGTTTACGGTATATTTATGTACTTAATAATTCTAATAATATTATGTAATTGGATATTTAAAAATTTGAAAATAAATTCCCTGCTTTCTGGAAGGTAGAAGTTATTACAAAAAATTATATTGTATATTATTATGGAAAATTCCGTATCGTTATAAAAGGAAATGACAATTTTATATTTATGATGCAAATAGGTAAATCTGTTTATTATTTAAATTACTTTAACATTGTTATTATTTTCCAGACTCGTAACCGCAATTGGAGACGCTTACGGTGTTGCTCTGCTGTTACATATGTTAATTACCACCATCACATTAACTTTACTTGCCTACCAAGCAACAAAGGTAATATAAAGAGTTTAACAGAAATACTCTTAACTTTTTTCCGCATAAAACAGCACAAATAGCGCAAATATGAAACACAATAAAATATAGCGTAAAATTAGAAGAGTCTATTTATTAGAAGAGGGAAAGATATTCAGCTAACCTACCTCTACTTCCAATGATAAAAGAGATGAAACTTTAATTTATCTTTCAGATAAATGCAGTGGATACATACGCAGCTTCGGTAATAGGTTACTTGTTATACTCCCTAGGGCAGGTCTTTATGCTATGCATATTTGGAAACCGTCTCATCGAGGAGGTACATATAATTATCCATATAAATATTAATCGACTATGTATCCCAGCACAAAACGATGCAAATTTTAATCGAGTCCCGATTTCTCGAATTTCCAACGTACTTTTACGAAGAATAATAAAAAATTACCATGGAACCGTTCGTATCACGTGTTATGAATCTGGAATTTACGATTCTAGAATTTTCGAGACACGTACATATATTAAAATTAATAAAAAAATATCAAATCATTCTCATGATACATATATTACAAGTTCGATCATATTTCTGCGTAGGTCGTACATTTCGAAATAATTCTAATTACGAGCAAATTAAACATTATTCGTATTCGTATGTCGTATATTTATTATATTTCTCTTTATTTTATTTTCCAAGTGATTGCCATTCGTACCGTGATTCTAAAATATCGTAAATCAAGTTTTAATGTGTTATCAATAGATTGCGGACGTTTATGCATTTTCTTGATATTTCAATACGTAGAAATGTAAAAGATGTTTACGATATACAAAGATACAAATTGTGCACAGTGAAATACCACTGTTGTGATATTTACAAGACGAAGCGAATCTCTCTATAAGTTTCGTTCCTTTAGTGTCGTGAAGTATGAATATACATAAATATGAACAATCTAGTCATCGATATTAAGAAAAGACATATTTCGCATCTATCTACATCTTTTTTACTATACACAGAGTTCATCAGTGATGGAAGCCGCTTACTCCTGTCATTGGTACGATGGATCAGAAGAGGCCAAAACTTTCGTGCAAATCGTTTGTCAGCAGTGCCAAAAAGCGATGTCGATTTCAGGGGCGAAGTTCTTCACCGTCTCTTTGGATCTCTTTGCCTCGGTAATATAAATATCAACTTTAATATATCAACTTTAATATATCAATTCCGAGTAAGAATCTCGCAGTAAAATTCAGTTTGAACTAACTTTGACAATTTTAACTTCTGAAAAGGTTTAAGTTCAGTTTAAACTAGGTTGAATATTTTGGTTGTAAGGTTTCATTAAATAAAAACAACTAATTCTCCAGGTATTGGGAGCTATGGTCACCTACTTCATGGTGTTGGTGCAACTGAAGTGAACGCAGGAGATTATCTATTTTATGATGGAACGTAGAAACTGGAATGCTGGAGAAAATGGATTATTAAAATTATCAGGCAAGAGTCTTGTTCTCTATCTTTTAGAGTACTATTTTCTATCGGATTTCCGTATAGATGAATTCAGCTGGAAACTGTGACTAAACGACAATGTAGGATTATAAACTTCAGCGAAGAGTATCCTTCGTCTCTACTCAATTTTCAGGTGTTAGGGAAATCCGATGCCTCGTAATCGTATATCAGCCATACTTATTTATGTCCTCGTGGAAAACGAAAATTGTTTAAATACGAAAGATATCCATAGTATATAAGATAAATATAAAACGCAGCTATAATAATTATCATCCAATAATATTACATATATATTGATCGAAAGTAATAGAAAAAGAACTCGGTCACTAGAGAAATACAAAATACTTGATCGCATAGTTCCAAAGTTTTAATTAGAAGACTAGAAAATATTATTTAATGGAATTTAAATGAAAGAAAAAATTAAAGAACGAGAATACGCGAAATATATACATAAATAGAATCTAATAATAATTTATATCATTCGTCATCATTAATTCTTCTATTTCTTAAACTAACATCTAACAATATGATTTTAATTACACTACATTTTCTAATTTTTAAATTCTTACAATATGTACAGTGCCTTAACAATACACATCATTCAAATTTTAACAAAGAAAGACAAAGATTGTTAAAAAATTTACGCCTGAAAGAATAATTCGCTCAGCTAACGTGAAGAATATAAACTTTTGAAAAATTAACGCGAGTTTTTGGTATTTTTATATAACTTAAACATAATACATATATATATATATATGTATTTATGTAATTTCTGTTTAGTAACTTTATCTTTTCTTTTAATGTGGGTAAACATATTTACAATCTCCTTTGGTATTTCAAAAAGATTAATTCTTGATCAATGAAGATGCAAGAAGGAAAATATTTAAAAAAACATATTTTTTACCAATGTTAGTACGTAATTTTAAGATGGAAACTAAAACATAATACCTATAAGCAATGATCAAATTAGTCTTAAGTAAGTTGCACTCAATGCCTAAGAAAGACATCGAACGGGAAATATTACGCTGATGATAATCTTGTACAATATACTGTAATGTAACTGCGAGAGTATATTTTATTGACAAACGATAACGATGCAAGAAACAAAAGTTACTTATTGCTAGTATAATTCTGTATGGTACAAACGAATTTTTGTACAAACATAAAAAATATACTATCCGTGTCAAACGATAATTAAAATTTGCATCTTCATTTTCTGAAGTAAATTTATGAAAATAACAAAATAATCTTATTGACGTGTAAATAGGCACATTAATACTATGAGTAATACAATGAACTACTATCTCTTATTTTGAAATTATTTCTGATATAGCAATTCTTTTCAGATATACATATAGTAGCTGTTATTTAGTTTTAAACATTAAAATTATATCTTCAAATTATCACATTTGTTGAAATCTGTTAAAAGTTCTTATGAAAATATATAATTACAATTTGTGAATTGTTTAAAGTTACCAATTTGTTTATTGAATATAAGAAGATGTACTCAGCGATATACCAAAAAGATAGTGTTTCGAATATTTCGAATATTTCAAATATTACAAAGAAATATATCTTTTTATAACAGTAAAAGGTATTTTAAAATCGTTCGATCTTTTTGATGTTATATTTATAGTATAAAAAAAGGAATAAATATATTATAAATTTATTAATAATGATAATAAATGACAGGGATAAATGCTACTTTGCTCTTTATAGAATTTAAGATGTCATCCACTGGTGCACGGCACTTCCTCCGCCGTTAATTTATAAATACACGAACTTTCTAGCACAAATTTTTCATATTTCACAACAACTAAATGAAACATAATTTTTTCTAGATCTACAGCGTAGATAATTTATGAGAAATGTGTAATAATTTTACGATAATTTTAATATAACGATAGATTATAAATAAATATTATTGTATACAATTTTGACGTAAATTCTGTTCTAGCCGTAGATACGTAATAATTATTTCCACATGTAACATTAAGCAGTAGCAAAGCAATGTTATCGAATTCATTTAATATGAACATTAATACTGTAATCATATTGTGAATTGAATCGTCAGTATTATAAATGATTTCTCTCTAATTAAAGCTACAATATATTTGTCTTATACAAACGGTTCTACACGCTCGATTCTTCCCTTCAAAATAATCCTATAATTTCTTTCGAAAACTTTCGATATGTAAACCATTTATTTTCAAATTTTCATACAATGCAAATCTATTATTTCCAAATTTCTGCCTGAAATTTATTTCTTACGTAAACTTTACATACATTTCCAACGTTTCATTTCAAATCTGAATCTTTTTCTCATCGTTCTGCCATATGAAATCTTCTCTATTTCTTATTTCCGATTCTCTTCGCAAAATATCAATTTTTCATTCTGAAATCCGAAGTCTGAATATTTCATTTTCAAAACTTTACAGTCGAATCTATTTCCGAAGATCAAAGAAAGCGTATCTATATCCATTTGACTGTTTGTAAAGTTTCCTTAAAATGCGAATAATCTAATTTTTCTTTTCATACTTCCATATAAAGCGTTTTTCTACAAAATTGTATTTTTTATTTTCAACTCTCTTCTTTAAATCTCAATTCTTTGTCAGCAAACCTCCGTCTCAAGCTTGAATCTTTCATTTCCAAGACATCGCCGTCAAATCTCCTTTCGAAAATCAGAAGGAGCGTATTTATTCCCATTTGACTCTCTCGCCACGTTTCTCAAATGCAATTCGTCTCTGTCCGGGAAGGTAATGAACTTACCGCGAATATGATTTACGAAAGGAAAGGTAACGCTGTGGGAAAATAGGATTCCCGAGTGTAGATAGTCACGTTAGAGGCGTGCATGAAATTTTCTATCGACTTTGCAATCACGTCCATTCGAGATCGAGCTTGGTAAATTTCAAATCGTACAATCAAACTAAATATATATCATGACGATGGTTAAGAGAGATAAACTGTGACCACCTGAGACGAGTTAATCTCCCGAGTACAAGTTTGTCCTTCCAAAATAACCAGAACTGATTATTATTGAGAACTATAGAATATTTGTTTTTCTACTATGTAAAAGAATAATTATTTTACTTTGATTTTATATATTTGTATATTTTCATATTAATTTTAAAATAAGGCTTAATTTTAAATTAAGGCTTAAATCACCGAGTCATGCAATTGTTGCCAACAAATTCATGAAATTCTGTAATATTAAAAATCATGATGTGTATGAAAATAAAAAGTGAGCAACAAGAAATGAATAATACATAATTTATAGGTATTTAAAACTTTGAAAAAGTGAATTCATAAAGCTACGTGATTATTCAAAAAGTCTACAAACATTGTATTATTTTATTAATTACATATTTTCTCCTTGAAAATAAAAAGCATCTATATTTTCAGCACATCCATAATAACTGAGCTGTCCTTAGAAGGGAAACATTCATTTTTCACCCACTTTGTTGGCAACGATTGATGTGAAGTCCAGATCCAGATAACTAAGGAGTAGTTCTAAACACACAAACCCTATTGCTCGGTGATAAATGGCCTCTTCTTTCGTATAGTCCAATGACACTTTTCCTCTACGTTTCTTTCTTTTTTCTACAAAAGGCTATAGGAAGGTAATAACGCGAATTACCCATTAATAACAGCCAAAAGTAGGAAAAAATTAAATGTAGACCGATTACTAAATATTCATCATAACGTGCGCTTTATATAGATTTATAATAATTATATAAAATATTAAAAATACCTATTGAAGATATTCCTATTTGTGCATCAATTTTGCAATTTTATAATTGCGATTTATCGCAACGTTGCATTTATCGCAAAAAAGCACAATATTATATATAGAATTGTATGAATATAATTCTATAAATATGAAAAATATTGTTCCACTTGAAGTATGAACATTTTACGAAACTTCTTCATTTGCTTTAAAGTCTGTATTTTTACATGTATTTTGCGATTTTATATCAGCAATTTTGTAAATGTTGCATAATTTAAAAGGGTGAACGCAAGAAAATCCATCCTCGAGAGGCGAGGTATTAAAAATAGAAGAAACAGCTGAATCGATACGACTTTATTGTTTAACATAAATTCTTGCGTGATTGTTTAATGCGCATGCCCATTGAGAGAGTGGCTTTACCGGAAGGCAGTTTCGATCGGCTGGGCCTCGTCGTATGATAAATAGGTCTTCCTCTTTTACAGCATCCTTCCTTCCTTTAACCGTAAGATATGAGCGAATAATGCAAACCCACTTTTGGAATATAATTTCGTCGGAAGCGAGAAACTACTGAGTGAATTTTTATAAAATTAAAAACTGTTTGCATGAGAATTATTAAAAATTAAAATCAAATTATTCTTCAATATATTAAAATCCTCCAAACTAAGAGGTAACGCTGTGCTTTCTTTTGGTAACGTATTTTACATAATTCGAGAAATTAAAAGATTACGAAAAATTCTTTGAAAAATATTTCATGCTACATATTTCCTGACAAATATCATTAAAAACTATTTTTGAAGGAATTACTTATACTTAAAGCGATTGTAAGAGATTAAAACCTTAATAAAGAACGTTATCTGTTATTACATTTTATACAAAAGTTTGATATATTTGATACATGTATATTTTTATATTGCCAATGTGAAATTTGGAGTCTTAGAATCAACAATATTTAAGAATTTAACATAACAAAGAAGTAATTGTGTTCCATACGCAATAATAGTTGACATTTACTGCTTGCAACTATTGTATTAGATATAAAAGCATACAAAGTTTGCATGTAATTGTTATTACTTTGTATACAAGTCTGCATGTATTTATTACGTTCCACTTCACTCGCATGCAAAGTTTATTCGCGACTAATGTTTATGTTTTCTCAACATCTCTCATACATCGTGACGACAAAACTAGTACGAAACGTAAATGACAGAAGATTAAAAACATCCTTGAGAGCCTTTCTAGAAACCGGACGACAATAAAGTTGCGAAAAGAAATTGCTGCAAGAGCAAAGTACTTTCTTCCGTATTATTGAGATTGAACACGCCAGGAAAATACCATAAATACCAAATACCATAAAAACGTAAAGAAATGTAAGTAGCGACCTCGTGCAGTTCAATAACTGAAACGCAAGTTTTACAACAGTTTTACTAGTTTAGACAACGCGTCTTTATATTCATGGAAAAGCGACCTCGATAGTTGACGATTATAACGTGATCGTAACTTTTGAATTCCTCACCGGTGCTCAAAATTTTACGTCCCAATCGTATTCTTTATTTCGCCAAGCAAATAGGCTCTCCGTGATTTAAAAAAAACAATGTAGCCTGCAAATAAAACGAGAAATCGGGATATCGATAATGATTTTTTCGTATTTTCCCTATTAATTCAAGAAAAATTTTAATGATAGGAAAATACGGCTGAGTCGACAATGACCCAAAGAACGAAATAGGGTTAACAAAGCTTGCATTATGACGTAAAATATTCTCTATCGTCATATATATAAAATTATAGATAAGATTATAGATAAGAGCCTAAACTATTAAGTGGTAATATTCGTAAATCCAAGAACGATTATAAAATAGACGAATTACTAGAGATACATGATGACGAACGAGCAAAGACTCTAGAGGCAATGTGACGGAAAGAAATTGGCGCGAAGCCCGGCTCGCATGCGCATTATCAGAGTGACTCTGTCGGTAGTTTCGATCGTCCAGGGGTCGACATCGTCGTCCACCGAACAGCTTATCCTCGTGCTCTCGTGATGCTGCCTGTGCTACTCCGTTTTTCAGCTTGTTCTTTCGTTTCGTGATAGAACGGTACAAATATTCCGCGCGATCGCGACTCGCGATAATCCGCTCGACGAGAAGCGGGGCGTGTTGGTCGGTTATTGCTTGACGACAACCTGGAACAACGTGTAAAATACATCGTCGTTCCGCGCGACACACGTCTACGAATGAAAACGCACGAGATGCTGCCCCCCAGACCAGTGGACTCGCTCGACTCGCACTCTATCGACACAATTCGACTTGCCAAATCGTCCACATTATTACCGACGATCTCTTAATCGAGGCGGTCACGCGACTGCAAACGACACTATCGTCGCGTGTCCAACAGTGTCCGGCAGCATCTTCCTTCTTCTTCGAAAGAAGAATCGGCAAACGGAAGTTCGTCGCGTTGTAAATCGTTTCGGTAGGATCATTTACGTTGCGAAAATTAGTCGTTTCGCGTCTGTAAGTCAATTTAACGAGGGCAACGGTTGTGCGAGCGCGGACGTGTAATTTTCAATCGATCACGGAAACACGGTGCGCGGTCGAGTGATCGTACAATCATCGATTAAGTCGTCGGAGTAAATAGGTTAACAGTGTGCCACACGAGAGAGCGATTCGCGAGCGAAACAGGTGGATCATTTCACAGATCGGATGAAAAAGTGATCGCTTAAGTCGAAGGAATAATCGATGATTGATAATGACGATGGATAAAATTCGAGAGAATCGAGCGGCTGATCATCGTGAGATATTATATAACCGGTGCATAACGATGAAAAATTATTTCGGCGAGTATATCGGCGAGGGGTCGATAAAAATGAGAGCCACGAACGCGAGCGCGGTTTCTTAAATAGTACACCGAATCTCGAATGTGTCCGACAATAAATCAATGGATCGGCCGCCGTGCAATTAGAGTAATTACGAATATATATTGTATTTTTGATTGTTTCGTAGATCGATGAGTACGGTATTAGAAAATAATTAATACGATAAATATAACAGAGGAATTACGTGAATTAAAAAACGCGTTCGATCTCTACGGCAATATTAAGACGAGATAAATGGGACTGATATAAAGCAGGACACCATTGGCTATATATATTGTGTGATATTGGCAATATATTTTTTATCAGTGAGAATATTCGTTTTAAAGTGATATCGTGAAGCAGAGATTTGCTCAACTATTTTTACTCGGGGAAATTAGTGAGAAACTTCTTGGGAAACACCGATAATCATAGGGACAAAAACTGCGAGCGGCAGGAGGAGGCGAAGCCTCCCGCCGCAAAAACAATGTCGTAAGTATTGTCACGTTACACTGGAAATACGATTAATTTAGACTTCGATACGTGTTAAATCGTTCAAACATTGCTAAACACTTTCTTTTGAACACGCGTAGAAATTTTTAACAATGTGTAAATAGCAAACCATCTCTTTAAAACAATAATTAATTTAATTGATAAAAAATTTTATTTACTCGCGAATAATAGCAAATGGAAGAAATAATGTAATATTATTTAGTTTAGTCTGCACGTTTTAGCGTTTTATCTATTTTGAATGTATCTCTTTATTCTCTGAAATAAATTTTCGCTCTTTGTACACAATATCAAATCTCTCGTAGTTGGTAATTAGATATTCTGAATATAAGAGACAAAGCAAATTCAATAACACTTCACGTCCCTTTTCTTTTGTTAGTTACTTTCGACCCTGTAAATTGTTAATTTAACGTTTCAAGGTTGAGTGTTCCGTCAACGGAATTGAGTCAACAATTATCGATTACACTCAACAACCTTAGAATTGCATATTAATAAAACTGATATCATATTAAACAAGTAATAAAGACTTTGAAGTTACAAAATTACAGTATTCTTTGGTACAAAATACCAAAACTTTGCTATCTATTTTAATATCTGTATTATCAAAATGGATTAGCATTCAATAACAGACACATAATACTTCAGATTCAAAGCTTAATGCATATTTGCAACCGAAATGTTTAGTCACCAGACTACGAAAGCAATAACATCAAATATGAAACATTCGACTATAACGATTAATTTAATTTGATTTAATTATATGGAGAGCAATCTATAATATACTAAAAATAAATAAGTGCGACATAAATTGTGTGTAACACACTGGATACGTAGAAAGTGTCATGACAAATTCGTGTAGCTCTATTAAAGCTATCAGAGTTTCATGCAGGATTCGATTGTAATAATCTAAAATTATATCAAGTTCAAAAAATTATGAAACATTATTGCGAAATTGTGAATGCAGCTTTTTAGAAGAAATCCGCAAGCAACGCTTGAAAAGTATAAAAATAAGCAAGTAACGCTTAAGAATAACTAAAGACACTCACAAAATATTGGAATTGAACACAGACAGTACTCAAACGTGTTAGCGTGTCGTATATGTATTTCAGAGGTGGTACAGTACAGAATTTTTCAGGAAAAACGGAAAAGTATTTGTAGACTTGCAAAAATATTATTTATCTTATAAAATGTAATGTTGGCAGGAAGAATAGAGTCTAGGTAAGAACCATCAAATATTATTCTTGTAATTACGTGCATTCTTAACCTTTGAAATACCAGTTTCACGATTTTGATGTTCTTCTAACAGGACCGAAACGTTGGACAAAGTTGTGGCACTTTTGAAATACACGCGCGATATAAAACTTGATCATACAAACCGTCTTTCGGATAATGGAATACATTCTATAGCAGCAGAGAATTCAAGAAATCACCGGAGAACAGTTAACAAATAGCATTCACAACACCGATGTCTCGAAACCAGTCGCGATATATCTTGATATTGTGATACATAAACAAACATGAGCCCTACCTCAATCTATCTGGAATCTTCTCGCGTGACGCTGAATTCATGAGAGTAGCTCGAAACCGCTCCGATTCTGATCGTAACACAAGGATCTTGAAATCAAATTATCCTAATTCTAGAGTCATCGAGTTCGCCTCAGACTCGTTTCGCATTCCTGAAACACGGAAGTCATTAGTAACTGGTCAAACTTTAGATGACTTTGGATAGTTACAATCTTCAAATAGTTACCTTAGGTAATTAGGTGACTTTAGACAGTTCAGACGCTTATTTAACCGTTTGAGTGCCAGGGGTCTCTGAAAAAACAGGGTCGAAAAATCCCGAACAGCACGATGTCCTAAATCGATTGCAAAGAGAAACAAGCGGCGTAATAGCGCTCGTCATATTTGTTATTTTTATGAAATACATCTATATTATTATATATGCGTACTATTGGTTTATAAATATTTCGAGTTTTGTTCGATAAAAATTATTGGGGAGATAACACTGAAATACAAAACACCGTCAGTCGTCCGTAACGTTTAAATGTACTGGGACTTTTCGACACAAAATCTAAACAGCACGATCGCGTTGCTTGAGACTCAAACGGTTAACAAACCGGTTAACTGCACAAAACAAAAAATAGGGAAAATTGATGAAATTATATAGCATAATCAGTCAAGTGCTTTGACGTTACAATATCACAAATCTCAAAAAGTGGAGTAAAAATGGAGTAATCTTTGGCCTATAAACGACTCAGTTACAGTTACAATAGCTGTAATAGGCTTCCTCAAATCTGTCATTTGATGGATCACACCTTATGTATTCTGTGCGTTTTGAATTATGTTGCACGTACTCGAGACAATTCATTTTGTGTCTAACATCGTTCTTCTCTTGGATCCATACAACTGGAATCAAATTTCCAAATCAAAATACGTCGAAGGATCCTAACATCTCATCTTTCTAATACTCAGAAGTAAATCTCGTGGTTTAAGAGTTACAGTAGATAGTTGAATTTTCAGAGTCGAAAACTAACCCAAAGCGGCTACCATAGCCTCGGCATACCATATTAGCACGATGAAACTTTAGAATTTGGGGCTGTGTTGAGGCGTGTACTGTTCGTGGTTGGAAAGATGGCTAGACGCAGGAACAAGAAACGTGCTCTGCTTTCTCCTCCTTCGATCCGTAAATGTACATGACAGATTTGTAGACACGAACATTGCAGCCAATAAAAATAAACGTGTTCTATTTTTAAGATCCTGTCAACAGAAGATAGTTCTTCTGCGTTATAAACCAATCAGGCCTACATTTCAACTGCGAACAATAATATGATTTCTGAGTTAGGGTGAGAAATCTTCTAGATCCTAGGTTAGTCTAAAATATGCTCTAAAAGGAGATTGACAGTTCCAGATGATTGTCTGATTCGAAAAAAACTGCATAATCTCATAGTGAAAATGACCATCTTCACGTATTTACGGTTCTTCGAATTTTAATCGCGTTCTTATTAATACGCTGTGCTCTGTTCCAAAGGTTCGAAAATATTCCAGTTCGCTTCTTCAACGTGTGCAATTATTCATCTATGATCATGACGATAATTTTTACGTCTGCTATGACATACGAAATATTATATATAACAAAAAAGGTTAATTTAAAGATATCGTGCTTGTCTCATTTTACTTATATATAAAAGATAAAATGTTAAAGACAGTCGCTTGTAAATGAAGAGAGATAAGCAAAATTATTTCATGTATGTTTACTTAAATAATATTTACTTAAATTATATACGATCACAGAGGAGAATGCTATTAGCATAATTACATTTAGTACATATCTCGTACAGTTCTATTATACGATTGTTTTTCGACAGAAATAGCCACAGCGATGAAGCTGCAAGACCAAAAATATTTCTTGCCAAGTGTCACGATTCCTAATTCTTTGTTATCGATTCTTTCAGTTGCTTTAGTATTTGTCTCGGCTCTTATTGATCCAAATATAAAGGTATCAAGTTCTAAGGGTCTCGGATTCTACATATCGGATCCCACAGATTCTAATACGTTTCTTCCAAATCCCTTAAAAACGAAGGTTGTGTGTATCGAGCTCTATAAAATCGTAATTATTGGAGTTATGTAAATTTCAAAAAATAGACATAATAATATAGAAAAACATGGATTATTATAATCGTTGGTACAGCATTGGTGCATTGTCGGTATTTAAATCTTATTTTCTTCGGGGATACTAAGTAGCTTATACTTCTTTATATCTCACGTATTACGTCTGGCTTTTAAATAAGAAAGCATGAATTCTTCTTCCTAATCCTCGTAGTAATCTTGTCCTATACAGTAATACAGCTATTATCTTTTAAATTCACTGCAATGTATAAAGTGCTTATTGCATCTCACATGAGAAGGATTTAATATTTAAAAGCTTAAAAGTAAAGTGACTTTTATTAATGAAATAACCTTTTGAAATTTGATCGAATATATTTTTGAAAAATCTTTTTAATACATTTGGTAATGTAACAATACCTTTTTTTATATTTTCTTCTGTGATTGAAATTGATACGAGATTGGGTATATTAGGTATCATCCATATGACTATCTAATCTTTAAAGCAACAATATGAACAACGACATAATTAACGCAAAGGGAAAATTACAAGTTAGTCAATTACGTACACGCGTTCAATACGTTTGTTTAATTACGTCTGGAATTAATTACTTTAATGTAGCGTTTATGCGCGTACTAGGCAATTAATGGAAGAACCCTATGATATAACGCGCACAAATTACAATCACAATTGCTGGTTTGCACGTTAGTCCATTACTGAAACTACAAGGACTTAGTATTCTCACTGAACTGACCCTAAAAGAAACAACCAATCGATTTTTCAACGAAAATAAAAATTATCCACTTCGCATATGATAGAAATAAAACGTGAATATATTTATAAAAATTGCCAACAGTTTGATAAAAGCAGTCTGTGTCTCGAACCTGTTTTAAAAATACTATATATAAAATTATTATATACAGATAATACATAAAAGACTATCGTTAAGTTAGGTAAAGAATTAAAAAATTTGCAAACTAATCGATTTACTCCTTTTTGCTCTTCTGACCCTAAAACCCTTAGTTTTAATTAATCCACATTCGAAGAAAAGGGGGGAAAGTATTTGCCTCTCTAAAAATCTATATTGCGGAAGAAATTCTGATTTATCACAAATTCCGAATAAATGAATAGTATAAAAAAGAGAAAAAGGTGAAGAGAGAAGAATTTGCCTCTTTTTGAGTTTTTAATGGAACGGCAATAAGCGCGTGGTATCTCGGCGAGCTGAAAGGTGCCAGAGAGCGGCGAGCACACGCGTCAATCAGCGTCGATGATCGCTCCTTGGAGTTGGTCGTACTCAGGAGCACCGATGCCAGTCGGGTTGCGAGCTTCGACCGCGAAGCTCGGCCCAGCACGCGGCTTCCTCCTCGCAGGTGCGACAGTTCGCGTTCATGCCTCGACCCGTGGAAATCGCGCGTTCACCTCGATGGACCGTGCGAGGAGAGAGAACGACACGCACTCCAAGCCGACACTCTATGGGAACAAGCGGCTATTGGGTAATCAATCTGGAAAATAAAAAAGAAAAACAAACCTGTGGCGCGAACTGTGATTTTAGTTGCAATCGATTCTTGTTGATCTTGGTTTTCCGAATGAACACTTTTCGAGTGAACACTTTTCCATTGTGTTACTTGCACCGTGTTATTTACTTCCCACTTAGGGGTAGATTTTAGCGAATCGCGATAATTAAGGCGCATTGTGATTTCCATTCGAGTCTTCGTTTTCGACTTCGCGATATTTTGCCGTTAAAATTGTTACCGTTTCGCATTAAAATGAAATTTTGTAGTACAGCTCAGCATCTGTAAGGAATTTGATCGTAATTTCCATGTGATCCTTGACTGTTACTACCGCGTCTGGTTTTATGCTGTTTCCTCGTCTCAAATTTTTTGCTTTCGTATAGTACGTGGTACAGTATTCATTTGAATGTTGAATTGCTTGGTGAACAGTTTTGCTTCGTGTTGTTGCATCGAATTACGGTTTGTTGGATTAGGAAAATGTCGATAATTATGGTGGTTTCGTGATAATTATCATGATTTCCTTTTCAAGTGTAATATTTGCCTTCCATTCACATGTTGTACTTTTCAGTGAGAATTTCTGTTATCTCTTGCCATTTAACTTAGCGATAATGTTTTTTTAAGCGCTGATTAAAATACGAAGTTAATGTACTCTTTAATTCATGTTAATTTGTCAAAGCTTTGTTTTCGTATGGAATTTAAGAATTATTCAATAATGTTCATTTTATTTAATTCTTCTTTATTTTTTTTTTATTTAAATTTACTTCTTTTATATTTTATATTTTGATACGACTATTCTTATATCGAATTCTCATCAATATTTATTACATATTTTCTTTAAATATAGTAATACAAATAAATATAATATAAATAATTACTAATGAACGACGTAATAGTAATATAAATAGGAACTGCTATCAAACGACAAGATTTCCGATATTAACGAGATTCTTGATTTTCGTTCGAATGTTCATCTTTGGTTGTGTTTATTTTATGTTAAATATTAATAAAAAGTACACATTTCCAACTATGTTGGAATGTAAATTTTGCTTGAAGATGAAATTTACTTATTTGGAATATGAATATTTCTTGATCTTCTTTCAAGCAAACAATTACAATTTCTTCAACAACGTGGAATTATGTCATCGATTAAATACTTTTGTGTTTAATTTTTCATTGAAAGTCAATAAACGATAAAAGAAATGAACGTTCGACTGTAAAGCGCGAATGTCCCGATGTGAACAGTGCCGATAATCTGCATTCGAATGTGAGATTTGCTTAGAATTCAATTTTCGTGGAAAATTTCATATCTCGAAAACGTGTGTGCCGAAGAAGGGTGTAAATAAGTTCGCGATTTGGAAAATTTCGTGATTGAGCGTAGAAAACCATGTTACGAAATTCAATTCGTCTGTTTCTCTAATAAATACCGTTTTTATTCGAGTATCACGGCCGAAGTAATTTCGCTTGTTGGATTGAAAAGATTTGGGTGATAAAAAGGTCAAAACCTCGATTTTAATCAAACAAATGGATTAATATATAGCGAGTTCGTAGGCAACAAATGTGTTTCCGCGATATTAAAATGCCGTGTTGCTGAAAAATTTTAACGAATTAAAAGCTTTTATCCCGCTGACAACTGTAAAAATCAATTTCTATTTAACCGTCTTATAATTATAAAGTCCTTGTAACAGATGTGATCGGTACCAACGTCAAATTGAAATTTCTATTGCTGAGTTCGTTTGATAATTTACTATGTAACATTTATGCCACAAAAGTGAAATGTTTTTGGGGAATATTATCAAAATTTTTGAAATTTCGTGCGATCAGAAAATACTTCCAAAATACGATTAAAGATGATTATCGTTTGCGAAGAATCGAGAAACGAAGAAGCGAAGAAGCGATGAATATAAACAAATCGGTATTTACGAAAGGAAAAAATCAACCAGATTATCGAAACATCATTTATCGAAAATATCTTCGATAAATCGGTATTTAAGATCATTTACGTGCATTCGTTATAATATTAAAAACCTACAGCGAGAAAGAGAAAAGAAAATACTCATAGCACGATAAGCTTTTCATATCCTTTGGATTTGTTCAAATGCAAATTCACAAAGAATCGCATTTCAGATAACAAATATGAATCTTCTTTGGTTCCCACGATCTGTCAGTTTTTTCATTAAAATCCTGCCAAATGCAGTAGTACGGTTACATCGCTGAAAGAGATGCAGCAGTTGAAATAAAATTCCACCATTAATAGTAAAAAAATATTCCGTGTCTATAATAAAAAGGGAGCAAGTAAAACCTCGATCGATCGAACTTCTTTGTGGCAAAAGAGCGAGCTTCGTATGGTTATCTAAATAAATCGACCAAGTTGTGAAAAAAGAATTATTCGTATCCTGCTACTCGTCGTTTAAGCTTCGATAAAAATAATTGAAACAAAATTGCATCGCCAACTAATCGCTTAAAGCCAAAAGAAGAAACGTATTTCCATGTCGAAACGCACGGTTGTCATTCGGTTGGCTGTCTCTGGTTGTCATTCGGTTGGTTGTCTCTGGTTATCCTCGTGGTTGTTTGAGCTCGGTTCATCGAATATTCTTCGGAAGAATAAAATGAATTCCATGAACGTCGGTTACCCGGCGACCCAGACGAAAGAACCTTCTGAATTTATCATCAAAACGTGAAAGCAATACCGTGAGATATAATTATCACTGTTACACATGGAAATAACGATATTATTGGACATCTAATAAAAGGGACTTTGTGTGGCCGCTGTAATAATTGTCATTGAAATGATTTTAACAGTGGCAAATTTGATTTGCATCGTTTCATATAATTTAAAAAATATTACGACTCGAGTTATAGATATATTTTCTATGAAAAGGAAGATATGATAAAAACGATCGATAAGAGAAAATAATCCTTGGTTTGAGAATATTTAAACGATGCAAACTTGAAAAAGTAATGACGATTTGGCGTAAAATTTTTAGAAATTCATTTCTCGAATTTCGATGTATATATTATGTGAAATTTATAGAAAAAAGTTAGAATCGATTATTTTTTATTTTACCAGTTTTGAAATATCGTGAAAAAAAGAAACGAGCGAAAACGTAATTTTTATTCTATTTTGAAATTTATACGATTTATGATACATGTAGTATAACAACTCGCTATGATGTATAAGGGTGCTGTATATCAGTTCTCGAGGCAATCTATCTCGAATTTCGGAGGCTTTAAATTGGTGTCTATATTTAGACACACCTGTAAATCACATAGCGTGGCAGAATTAAATTCGAGAGAAGATAACAATTAATAAAATCTATTTTCCTTTTATTTGTTACATCTAATATTTGTGAAATAAATATTTAAAGACACGAGAGAAATTAATCTTAATATAAAATTTTGTAACTTCATAGAAAATTCGTATATTAAATAAAATCGTATTAATTGACACGAAGAATAGGTACACGAATGCACCTGTATCTTTTGTAAACATTCATTATTTATATCTCGTATTACAATTTTACAAAAGATATTTTGCGCTTTGTAATTAGAAATAATCCAAATAAAAATAAAACATTCGTGATTGTGGTATTTATAAAAATTCCAATAAATATCGAATTACTCCCGAATTATTCGTATAATATAGTTGTCACTAAAATTATGTACACATATAAAATACAAAAACGCGTGTACTTAAAAATTTATATTATGTACAGTTTAAATATGGAAAACGATATTGTTGGGAAATCACATAAGGATCGATGTACCTTGCAGAAATGTGTTTGGGATGACCGCCAATTACTTGAAAAAGTTACACGATGAAGATATTCCTGACACTCTTGTTTCCTTTAAAACCGAAACTTATAGCTACGAAGAAACTTCCGTAACGATAATGGAATTTCATCGCATCACTTATGCTGATTATCATAGAACAATAGATAATGGGTCGACAGCGACAAAAATATAATTACTTCGATATTAACGTAGCTTGCGTTCGTTCCGAGGGTGCAAAAAGTTTAAAAATAATCGCAAAATCTCTCTATTGTATTTTTGCGAAAAAACAATTTCTGATGGTCACTGAAAATAACATTTTCATTTATATTCTTTTAATATCCTAAAATTTAATTTATTAAATGTCAAATTTGATTTAAAATATCATGAAAAAGACTTTACTCACACGTTCCATCAAAGGTGACTATTATTCATAGGTGAGAATTTTCTGATTAAATGATATTTTATTTCAAATTTTTATAACTGTTAACAAAAAAGACTTGGAAAATGAGATACGAATTTAATAATAGAAATAAAAAGTAAAAACGATCTTCGTATCTTTTTCTGGCTAAATTATGCAAGTTCTTGCCTCTTCCTATTTTTTAATAAATTCCAAAACTTTCTAGCTTTATTACTGAAGTTAAATGCTCTGTCTTGATGTGTCCATCTTTATTTTTTTACACAGCGCTAACCACTAAAAAGTGTCGTGTTATTTAAGAAAATTAAAATAAATTGTTATTTTCATCATTGTTATAAACTGTCAAATGATTATGATATATATATATATATATATATATTAATATATATATATATATATTAATATATAATATATATATTTAATATTGTTTTTAACGTCTAAAATTATCAATCTATTCATATTATCTTCCCCTATTCCTATTTTTATTCTTTATCATAACTCCCTATTTTTAACATTAACTTTTAACGTTTGTAATTATTTTATACCTCATGTTTATCTGGGAAATATCAATCTCTAATTAATACACAGAAGGTAACAACGAATTTATTTCTCAAAAACAAACAAGAATAGCAAATAGCATTTTAAATGGATGAAATTAAAAATGAAAATCGCTTGAAGCGGTTTAATTGCCTTAGAACTAGGTTCCACAATTTATTGACGCTTTCCTGTTAATTTCTAACTACATATTACGAAGCTCCATGGACGATTACGTTGCGTTGTTAGATTTGGACCAAATTCCATACATATGAGCCGCACTACGCCATTAATATTATAGTACTGCTATAATCAAAGCTCTGTATAATGATCTTAATTCAAAAGGGCACAATGGAACGTTGCACGACAGAAAGCGTTTGTATAATAGGTTGTCCAGGCAACATCACGTTCGAATAATAAATGAATAATAAATGAATAATAGAAATTCGAATACAATGATAATTCTTTTGAAAAGACATAGCTTTCAAGATTTAACAATATAACTTTTAAGATTAAATATTTCTTTAATTTAAACATAATTACGAGGGATACAATGAATATTGTTATACTTTTATGAATAGTAATAATTAACGCTCTATGTCATACATATTTCAGCATTGTTTTTCTTACAAAAATAACAAATAATTATCTCTCTCTGGAGTTAACAAAATTTAATAAATTTCTACGTAAAGAGATTATTAAAAAAATATTGATATATCATTATTCGTCAAATAATCAAAATCCATATCCATGGGACAAGTGGCGAACGTAACTAAAAACATAAATTTCACGTTTGCCCAAGTTTATACAAATATTAGGAAAGTTCAACGTTGATTTATGAAATTCAAAGTTGGTAATTTTTCATTGGAAAACGAATCCGGAGAAAAGTCGGAAAATGTTACCAACAATAACATTTTAACAGATATTGTTGGAAATAATTCACCTGAAAAATCGACCATTTCATGAAGCATTAATTTAATGTAACAATTACACGATCTTTTCCTTACGTCATTAGGGTTAGGGGCGTGTAACGAATCTTCATTTGGATAAGACATTGTTGTTATGCAATAGAGAAGATATTTACTAGTACAAATATGATTATTACAGAATTTGACAAGAAACCGTGGTGATTAGATACTCGAGATGCTAATGACAATGATCTTAGGTTCAATAACGAATCCACGGTCAACGGGGTAGCAAATGCGCTTTCTTCCAAAGTCTAAGTCGAACTCAACTTACCTGTCTACAGTACAAGGAGAACTCAACTAACTGTTTGTTAAAACGTAGAGTATTCACTGATCGTAAAGACGGTGTGTAACTCGCTGATGAGATCGCACGAGAATGAGACTGATGAAAACTTTCCTCTCCTTACGATCGCGTTCGTTTATATTATATTGGTGGAGGGGGTACCGATAAAATTCCAATCGCCTTTGTTACACGGTTCCACGAAGGGGCGACATTGTTCTGCCCGGAGTTTGATTATTAATACAATATGTGTGTGTCCTACGATATTGATACTCCGAGGCAAAACCACACGTAGCTTGATTTGTCTTCGAACACGTAGACAACTATATACAACTATATCTTTAAGAAGAGCTATACAACTATTCCATACCTCTGTTAGGTAAAAACGTCCATCCCGTGACCGTGGCAACGTTTAGCGACCAGATGTATCACCTCGAGCCCAAACCTACTGTCATAAATCTCGGGCAAACATGATCGGATTAAATCATAAACAACTACTTCTAATTTTTATTATTTAAGTACAGCTGTAATAAAAAGTCTAGACTAAAGTATTGGGGATCTTCCCAAACATTCCAAAAGAAAGGCCCCGATATTCTTTCATCTCCGACATATATATTATATATACATACATATACATATCGATATAAAGTCACGTTATTTAATGAAATTTCTGATTTTTCAAGTCATCGGTAACAAATAAATCACCAGACAACTCTAATATTCCTATCACCGATTAAACGTGGCTTCATATACGACGCAAAAAGGCCAACGAGGGAAGCCTAGCACGTCACACGTAAAAATATTCGACTCGTTCATGAATAATAAATATTCTCGAAAAAGTTCCAAGGTGGTTGAAAAATAATCCAGAGGCGTCTTCGATATCAGCGAAAAAATATCTGGCTATTTGTATTCACCTTTATCGAATTACCATACTCTTTGTCGTAAAGTTTTTACAACTTTACAAATTTGTAATCTGTAAAGTGGAAAACCTGGATTTGACAAATACATTTATTGCGATAACGAGAAAGGAAATAACAAGCGTGGAGGAATATATTTCTAACGAACGAAAAATATTTCAGTCGAACTTATAAACACGGAACGAAGATATTGAGGATAGACATTGAAGAGTAATGATAATGTTAATATTTGTTATTGTTAACTCTGCAGAAAATCTGTTATAGATGACTAAAATTTCGTGCCTTAGATGTTTAAGACATAAATTGTATAAATGGTTCATAGAGCTCGATCTGGACTACTTGGAAAGGAGAGGAGGCGATACGATAACTTGTGAAAACGCCGAAAGTGGATCGAAAGAGGAAGAAAGCCCTGCAGACACTCTGGATCGTGTCAAAGTTGTGTTTCTCGGTGCACCTGGGGTGGGAAAGTCCAGCATAATTAGGGTGAGCACTGATTTCGTTGAATCGAATCGATATCTATCATCACTATACGTGTTCGTAGAGATTCTTTCAGAGATAGTTAGTATTAATTATTTATAATTTTTCAATGATAATTTCTGACATTAAATATTAATTTTTCAAATTTTCCGATGTTGGTGAACTCTTTCTTGAAAGGTGAAATCTTTCGCGCTGTAGAATGACAGTGATACACCGATTTTCGAATAAAAGTTGCTTAATCCAATAGCGATTTTAGTTTGTTAGAGTAAGTATAAGTAATATCACAATACTTAAAATATAAAAATTTTCACCAAATTTCATAGCATTCAATTTTTAATATTATGTCTGATATGACGTTCGAATTATACATTTGAAATATATGAATAAAACTAGAAATTGTTAACTATTATTGAAGCAAGTGCTATCAACTTTCCATTCTTTTGAATACGTTATTTATTTATTGTAATATCATGAAGCGTAATGATGAGAATGCTGGGATTTCGACACAATAAAAAGTTAATTCCACGATGAAAGCTACTATGTTATTAATATTTATTTTAGAAACACGAACTAAACTAGCTAAAAATAACACTACATAACATCACTATATCTTCCACCTGATTAAAGCTTTGCTATGCGATGAAGACTTTTATTATGTGAACAAGAAAGAAGACACAGTTTAACAAAAATAGCAAAATATGTACAAGTTTTTCGTTTACATTTACTGTTCGTTTAAAAAACACTCGATTAACAACAATGTGATACAGGTCAAATTTAAATAACTACAATTAAAATATAAAATTATATTTAAAATAAAAACTTCGAATCGTATCAAATTATTATTCGTAATATTTTAACATCCCATTCAAAATTTCTTATGGAAAATCAATGAATTTTTAAACATGATATTTTCTGCACATCAAGTTTTAGAATTTTATTCCATCAAGCAAAAGCTTTTTATTGACAAGGAAAAGTAACTTCCATATCTATAACATATTGAAAGCAAAGAAATGTTCAGCATGATCTTTGTCGTGAATTCTATCGTAACTGGTTGAAGAGGATAATTTCTTAATATATTCTATGCACATCTCCAAACAATTGCACCCTTGCTAATTAGACACTAATTTATGAATACACGACACATATTTGCCCGTTTATACTTTCCCTTGTCGTAACAAGAAATTGTCAAAATAAACCTTGTTATCGTGATGCACCTTGGTTTCCGCAGTCTCTGGCTCTTCCGGCAATTTCGCGTATCGTACGAAACAATTGAAGGATCTTGAACGTGATGAAGAACTAAGTACGAAGCGTAAATTAATGCCGCGGGCACGTAACACGGCTATCGTGTAATTAAACGCAACTGCGCCGACGAATGTTGCACTTCCGCGAGATATTTATCATGGCAACCCGATTTAATAAACACACCCTGCTCGTTAATAAAACGCTAGTATCGTCGACTGGAATGAAAGTCATAACGAGCGATACTAAGGCATCACGAACTCTTTTCTTTAATTATTTTATCCGTTTCTTTCATCTCCTTTCCCTCCGTATTTTCTTGCATTGAAATTATTCGATTTGTTTTACACAATGGATCCTTATTTTTCAATAGAGCATTATTTCGTCAGGATACATTTCATTTTATCGTGCGAAGATTTAATACCAAAATCCATTAATACAAAAAATACCAAAAGTTTACTATTGTTATTATCTAAGACTTCGCTAGCAGTTTTCTAACTTTTGTTTGGTAATCTTTTATTGAATAGATCAATTAGTAATAACAAGTTAAATAAATTGAAAATATCAGGAAAAGGCAAAGTAGTATAATTTCTGTTATTATTCGTCTTTTGATAGAATTACGATGAAATTTAATATATCCTTTTGTTTTATGGATACATGGGAAAATTTAAGGTGTCGAAAATGCGAAGAACAAAATTTACACATACTACTCGAGGGAAGTCCTGAAAATAAGAAAGTCGAGACCTGTTAACGCTTTAACCTGTTAAAGACCACGATCGATGTTCGTAAAAGCTCACTGGGGACTGAAAGAAGTCACGCGTGACTACATTTTTTATGAATCCTCCAGACGAATGTAATAGTTGATAGAATTTTATATAATATAAGAAATTATACCATGAAAAATGATAGAGAAAATAAAAAATGTACGAGTTTATTTAAGAAAATAATAAAATTGATTTTGTAGCGAAATTTGTATGGAAATAATAGGATTTAAATAAACACGATAGGATCACTAATTACAAAGAATATGAAAAAATAATAAATAGATCGTTAAGTTTTCCAGAAACTGACATCGATTTATTTTTATGCAATTTGAGTATTACTGAAAAAGTACGAATAAAAAGCTATAATATTTTCCAGTGAATATTGAAAAATCGAAAAGGAAAAATACAAGTTTACCACATGTGTATAATATCGACATTTGTGCAGTCGATAAAGCTAGCAAAAGGTTCAGCTTTTCGGTTCAACTGTGACGAACATCGCTTTACAAGATGCGAATGACTTCCGCTCATTTCCGAGGCCATTTTCCGGTTACCTGTCGCCTCTTGAGGAAATTGAAAGTCGTTGAAAAGGGAAGACGGAATATAGCATCGGGAAATGTGTCAAATACAAGATTTTTTATTAAATTCCAGTTCCATATATAAACTTTCCTTCTCTAAATAAGATTCTTTTCGTTTCTCGATTTTAAGAATATTATTTATTTAAATACAGAAGCAATAAAAATACGATAAAGGTGTTTCTCTTAATTTTTATAGTTCTTTTTTTGATATGCGATTACTATTCGAATCTCGTGTGTGGTTCGAGTGACACAAATTTGTTAAAACTTCACAGATAATAAAAACGTTTCTCTTTTTCTTTCTTTATCATTTTTAATTACAAACTAATGAATATTTTTTTAACTATACTTTTTTAACTACATGCATTCAATCGCATATGCAAAATAAAGCTATAAATGCTTAATACGTTTTCTAATTTATTTTATAATATATTTGCTATTCAAGAAATATCGTATACTATGCTACAAAGTATCATATATTTGATTCTGTAATTATTTTAGATAATTGTATTTGTATTTGAAAAATTTATCGATACTAGCATGACGTTATTAAAAATTCAACAAGTGGGACAAGTTGACAAGTGGTATGTGTAAATATATAGAATCCTTCCTCATGTACCATTCTCGTGTTATATCGACAAGTATAGCGATGCAACAGGCAAGCTATACTATATAACAAGGCATATACACTACACATTACACACACGCGACAATATTGCATTTCGAAAGTACATATAGAAATTCCAAGACTCGGACATTTTATCCCATCGGACTCCCATAGATTTCATACTTTACCTTATACATTTTTCTACTATCCAATATACCCCAACACAATAGAATAGTCTATTCGATAAATCGTTTTACAATTACCATGAAACGATACTCCCTTAAATCAAAGGTTCTCATCCAAGTAGCAGTAAATTTTATTTGCTTCCTTTATCTTAAATTGCTCATTTAAGTTTATAGCCGCCTATAATTCCGAGCGATTACGTTACAATACATATCTTCCCATAAATTTTCATCTTCTTGCAATGAAATTACTTGTAATTCTATATATTTCTTCTCCCTCTAAAATACAGTAGCAAAGTCATCTAGTTTACTGTATGTTCTACATGTAAGATGTTTGTGTATTTATAGATTACATTGTAAAAATTCTTACAAAAATGAATGAATATATAAAAATAGTTGAGATAAATTTTTAGTGATATTGCCCTTCTTGTATCAATGCAAAAGCTTAATTTAAACTAGCAGAATAGCACTATAGCATAATACGTATATACTGCGTTGTATTAGTGTGATTTTTAGTTATATTTCTCATTATAGTTCTAATAAAGTTCGAAATGTTTTGTATAACGTAGGTAATATACCCATAGTAATAAAAATTTGTTTTAGTAAATGTCCAAATATGATATTTTCAGTGTGAGTCACTGTACATTAATCATTGTATCTTATTTTAATTATAATTTATACAGCAGTAGATCGTAGGTACTTTACCTTATCGTTAAATTCCAACAGATGAAAAATGTAAATGGGAATTACTTTTAAAAAATTACCTTATTTAAAAATCACTAAGAATATTTAAGTATAATATCATAATTAACTTTTTAAATCTCTTCAATATTTATTCATAAATTTCTAGAATTATTTAATCTCTAGATATTTAAAAATCAACATAGCTACTGCTACAGTCAATAATGAAATTAATTTAAATCCATATAAAATATCACCTCTCTCTCTCTCTCTCTCTCTCTCTCTCTCTCTCTCTTTCTCTTTCTCTCTCTCTCTCTCTCTCTCTCTCTTTCTCTTTCTCTCTCTCTCTCTCTCACTCTGGGCAAATCTAAATTTACTTTTTGATAAGTCGAACGAATCGTCGATTGCATACAGCACTTCAAACCAGTTGATAGCTTCCAAGTTCCCCATGAAGTTCCAGGGTTCTCACCATTTATTCCCGTTAACAAGAACGACGATCTAAATCGTAAACCGACACCAGTGTTAGTACTCGTTTATGGTTCCAGCAATTCGTGTGGAGCGAATTCTGCGAGGAATACAAACCGACCGAGCGCAGAGAGACTTTCTATCCGAGCGTGGTACTCGCCGATCGATTGTACGAACTAAAAATCACGGATCTACCGATGATCCCGTATTTTCCGGTCAGCTCGCACCTCGAATGGACGGACTTCCGTTATTACGGACTACGAAGTGCGAACGCTTACGTTCTCGTGTTCGATCTCAGTAATCAGGACACGTTTCAGGTATGTATATAAATACGCAAATACATATATTATAATGATTACAAAAAGCGAGCCATCCTATCACTACTAAGCCTGCATTTATAAGATGACTTCTGTACACCTCGCCGATTTCTATGATTTTCAAATATGTCGTTCAAGTTAACGTTGTAAACAGCTTTTTCCAATACGTATGTTAAATGTGTTCGTACCGCGATTCGTTCGTTCGTACGTCTCACGTTTTAACTTCTAAACACAGGAAGATAAGAAAGAAACAAAAGGAAAGAGAATTGCAATTAATTAAGCTACGCGAGAACCATGAATACACATATAATATGTCCGTACATAAGGCTAAATCAAAACTAGCTCACACTAAGATAAAAAGTAGCAACAATATTTTTATGAATATTACGGAAACAAAGTCAAATGGCGATTACACGTACCTATAGAAAAAAGTTGTTCAGAATCGTGCTCGTGAAAACATATTTGTTTTCCTGTATTCCTATAATTACCGTGGACATTCTGGTAGATTTTTATCAACAAGACCTGATTATTACTAAAAATATATGAATTAATGGTTGACTAATGACCAAAAAGCAATATTTATAAACAGTATCTTCTCGTTATTATTAATCGAAATATTATTATTGGAAGCAATCGCTATAGTTTGTCAATCAATACGGAATATTCTTTTCTATGCTATCTACAGCTTGACAAACAGACAAGCTGTGTACGTACTTCTTAAATAAAAAGTTGTTCCATAGTGCGACTGCTCGACGCTTATAAATCCTAAGATATTCTCTTTATTATATTAACTTCCAAAAATAAATTTTATCGTGTCGTAATATTCTACGATAGCTCTAATAAAAGATAAAGTCGTTCTTTTTATATCAATATATTATCAACGATTTATTACATTTAGTACAAAACTACTTTACAGTTGTCAATTTCGTTTTTTTCGTCTGCAAATATTGCATTTTAAAAGCTTCGAATAAACGTGTTTATCCCTGAGAATGTTTTTAAAAAGATTTTTTTCACCCCAATTGCCTCCAGACACCCCCATTTCATTAGAGACCTTTCTTTATGCTTAACAGAGGGGTGGAAACTTTCCTTATTCGATCTCTGTTGCGATTATCGTTCTTCTTTATACTCTCTGTACAGCGAGATGAAAAATATGCAAAAACTTGAAAAAAAAAAGAACTGTCGAAGATTCTCGTTACGATATTCTTTTAATTTATTATTACGCTTAGCATTTTAATGAATTTACCGAGTCAAAAAGCTTAACTTAGGGAATTTGTTATAAGTTAAGGAACGCTACTGGGTTGAAAATGACTAGAAACAGAAAAAAATGGAAGAAATGTCACTGAACAGATCTAAATCGACTTTATATGGTTACGAATGCCGATAGTACGAGAAATAGAGTTTTATCAGTTTTTCGAATGAAATCTCGCGATATTCTGAGTAGGACTGTCCAGTTGAATACACAAATCATTTTTGTATAATAATGCTTGAATCTTCTGCACCTGGTGTTTTAAATTATATTTTTCATGTACGCTCTAAATGCAAAGCGTCGTCCAGATTCGGTTGATTTGCTTGATTTTCGCGAAAATTATGCAAGAAAGTTCGATTCTTTCGCTTGTGAAACTTAAAAATTAGACTATGTGGTGGTTAAATCATTACTATTATTAGTAAATTATTATGCAAGAGAGCCCTCCTAACCTATGTGCAGGGATATTTCATCCCAAATTAAGTTGTTTGTAACTCGGAATCACATTTTCGCATAACAAGTTTCGCGTTTGTTTCAACGTCTGGAACTAAATCTATAAAAGATCTCAGATATTTCAGATATCTCGGATATTTATTAACACGCTGTATATTACAATACTTTTATGACTACTGTAACGTTACCAAATTGTATCGATACATAGACTGCGGATATTTATGCAAATTTATATTTTTATAAACGCAATTAGAAAAATAAAATTTAGACAGAGGTTTGTTTCAATTATTAAATATCTTAACTAGTATTGTATTTTACATATTTTACATATCTTTACGTGTTATATGCATTTTATGCGTCTTTGCAATTTTACATTTCCCATAAATACATAAAAACTCACAGCCTAATAATATGTATGCAATACTATAAAATATGATAGATATTACTTATATATCTATATTAAAACACTTTCACTTATGACACACAGTATATTAGGACGTTACGAGAACAAATCTACGAAGCACGGGATATGAGGGGCATACCGTTATTGGTAGTCGGGAACAAGCAAGACGAATTGTCGCCTGCGGCTGCTTCCGGAACTCGCTACAGGGACATCGTTAATCTCGTTCGGAAGCACTGGCGATGCGGCTACGTCGAATGTAGCGCCAGATTTAACTGTCGTGTTGTACAGGTACGTATGATATAAATGTATATTATTAATACGTTGACTGTTATGGCGATCAGTAAGGTGGTCTTTACTTTTTTACCTACGATATTTTTGTTAATCTTACTCGCCTATATTGTGACACTTGGGAAGAGAATGATATGTACAAAATTTCAGAATAATTGCTCGAAAGAAGATGTAATAAAAACAGAATAATTGAGTAAAAAAGATGTAACAAACTAAAATATTATTAAAGAAGCACAGAAATATATATATAATCTAAATCTGTAAGATCATCAGATTTCGAAATTTTCGAATTCCAAAATTTACATACATACATACATACATACATATATATATACACAGATTACAGATTTAGATTGACAGATCCTAAACAATGATCTTGAACTGCTCACGAAGATAAAATTAAAGTGTTAGGTTCTTCATAAATAATACATTTGTATAGTAAAATAAATTTATTACGTAAATCAAATTACGCAATATAAAAAATATAAAAAATATTTGTTTGTTAATATACAAAATAAATAATATTCATTTTTATGTGAGCTTTATATAAATTACAAAATACAAATCAAAAGTAAATATGGATAATTTTTTAACACAAATTATCATAGCAGCTATGCATCTCAACAGTACTGATTGATCTCCTAAGCAGATAAAGCGGATATTGGCTTCGGTTAATTGTTCATTGGGCTTAACCTATATATCCGCCAGTAAACAGTAATAGCATTTTATACTTCTACTGTACGAATAACTTACAAAAATTCTTTCTCCACTTAAGGAGTTAAGAGACAAAAATAAAACATAAGAACTTGTAATTATCAATATTAACTTAATTACTGTATGTATTTATGTAGTACCACTTGGCATATCATTTGTAACTTTTTATCCATATTAGGTTCAATCCGATATACCGAATTTCCTTTTAAATTAAAGATTTTATCTTGAGTGGATTCTACCCAATACTTTCCATTTGAATTGTTTGTGTTTAAAAGAGCAACAGGTTTTTTCGATACAATTTGAGAATCATGGTTACTTTTAGCTTTAAAATGCATATTAAAATTAGGTATTTTGTTAGATCGAAAGGTATCTCTTTCATCTGAATCAGATCTTGGTGTTAGAATTTTTGAATTATTGAATGGGATAGGTTCAAAAATTAAACTTCCAGAGTCCTCAGAATATGTGTCTTCATTTACATATATCACCTTATCTACCTGTTTAATGTTTTGTGTACGCATGTGTCTTGAACTATACAAAGACACTATATTACACTTATTACTTATATCACTGTCATAATCTGTTAACCGTCTTTTCTTTGTTATTGGCTCATTTTGAGCTAAAACTCGTTCATCATCACCTAATTGCTTCAATGTATCCATAATATTTTGACATGGTGAATTTTTATTTAATGTGTAATTTGTGCTTTTTTTTCCCACTTTAGAGTGCGTTCTAAGTACTTTAGTTGTGTTAGTATCTTTAAATTTATTGAACGTGGATGATGGATTTTGTCCACTTTGTAAACTTGTATCATTGTTGTTACCAGTTTTGTTTGAGATCTGCTTTGTATTTACGATGTTAGTATCCATTGTGTTTGATGATATTTCATTATTCTTATCATGTGTAATATTCTGCTGAAGTATAGTATTTTTATTTCTCTCCCAAATATTCTTTTTTGAACTTTTATTTATGTTTGATGATTGTTTTTTATAAGCATTTGTTGAAAATATTTCATTGCAACTGCTATTTTGCGAACTTATTTCACTTTCTACTATTTCCAGATCATTACTATTAATAGCCAATTTATCCTGTTCATTTGAAACAGTACGATTACAACTATTAATGATTCTAATCCACTCAATACAAGAATCTTTTAATTCTTCTTGTAGTTGAGATAGTTCCTCTTTTAATTTGCTCATAATACTATTGAAAATGAATACTGTATGATTAGCATCCTGCAATGTTACTATATCTTCTGTAGCATAGTTTGATTGTATCTTATTTATGTGAAACTGATATTCTAAAAGTTTATCTTTTAGTTCTTCTACTTTCCTTTTAATATAAGGCTTAAAATTTTGAACAGTCTTCTGCATCTTTTTATTTTTCTGTTTACTTTGCTGCAGAATAATGGGTGTGAATGAATTTAAATCACGAGTATAATATTCTATTTTACTACACTTATGTTCTTTTTTATCGAGTCTTACTTTTTCACTATTTTTGCATTTTCTCATATTATCTTGAACTTGTTTTAGTTTTTTCCTCATGCTGCTATTACTATCAATCATATTTATATCACCTTTTTGATTATCATCTCTCCTTCCTTTATCCTTACTATCTTTTTCAAATGTGTCTATGTGTCTTTTAATGTCATGTTTTTGCATCTTATAATATACATTGTTATTTGAATTTTTTTCCACGAAAGTACATATATCATTCATCATATCAAAATTTTTTATTGTATTACATGAATATTTATTATGTATTAACGCACTAAAAACTATCTCATCACTAAGTTTCTCTGTCAATGAAATAATCTTGTTTGCAAAACTTCTTTTCCTAAAACAAAACAGTTACACCCATGTTTTTGTATCTTTGCGATACATAATTCATTAATCAATATATTTTATTAATAATGCTCCTGTATACATTTCATCTAAAAATACACATAAATATTGATAATTTTAAACTTAATAACATATTTGAAAATCATTGAAATCTCATCTATATAATTACCTATTTAAATATTTATAATTAGACAACTTTTATCCAATCATAGAAATTGTACTTTTATTATCATTAACATATTTTGACGTTAACGACCATAATTATTTGCCAAAATTATTCTTTTATCGCTATAAATATAAATCGTCATATTATATAAAAAAGCTACAAATATACATTGTACATTGACGAAACATATGAATATATCATACTTGGAAATTACTTATTGATTATAATTTAAGAACATTTACCTGGGAATGGAAGGTATAATAATAGATTTACATACATACATTACTTAATTAATCGAAACGATAAGAGAGTTACATTTTGAAAAATCATTTCGCGTTTCAAATTACGCATATGCGACGTAAACAACCTACCATAACCTAATAAAACTAGATACGTACATACATAGTACATTACCGCTACTTCGAGAAATTTTCGCCCCCTATAATGTCAAAATGTAACTGCTCATTAAAATCTTATATAATTGAAAATACATCCATAACTTGTTTATGTTAATTTGCAAACGTCTTTTGTCTGGTAATGCAATAAATAAACCACTGGTCAAAATTAAACTACTTTAATATTTAATCATTAACAATTCCAATTGTATATGAATTTACTAAAGTATTTTAAACTTAAACTTTGTTTATCTGAGGAAAAGATGTTAATAATACAATTTTTTAATATAATTTTATAAATTCCCATCATGAGAAAATTTATATTGTTATAGTTTAAGAATAACATAAAAAAATTATTTTCATGAACTAAAGTACATTTTTTACGTGTCTAACAGGTATTCCGTGAACTGATGAAGAGTATTCAAGCTGTGGAAGGTAGACCACCTTCTCCCACGCCAGCACCCTCGCAACCTCTACGATCTCATTCGCATGACACCAGCGAAAAATGTATTCTTCTCTGACATTGAAGCCAGAAAATCAACGTGCTCGATTTCTGCGACCACATCATCAAAAGAAGTTGCTTCTATCTATACCATGACACAAGGTCGTAGTTTACTCGAAGCGGATACGAAAAACAAACGTTGTCAAAAGATCCTCCATGCAAAAGCTCAACTCTAGTTGAGTTGTAATCCGAAACAGGAGACCACTCAGGAGCCTTTTGTGGTTCATTAATCGACTATGCAGAATGCAGTATTGTGATTGTTGGAGACATCGAGATTTTTCATGGAAAGCACGGCCACCTTTTGCGCATAAATGACAAAGATTCTAGATTTAGTACAGTTTTCTTGTGTCTTTCGTAAATTTAATGCTGTAAGTACAAACTGAAGCGAGTAAGGAATAATTTCACTGTTATTTTTTTAACAATTTTAAAGTTGTAATGATCATTCGATCGCTTTTCGTGAAAGATCTCTCAAAGCTCATGAATTATCAGTATTACGAGAGTATGAAGTTAGTAACGAAGGAAATACCGAATATACTTTGCGAATCGAAGAACCTTTAGATCTCGTCTGTGAATATTCCCACCGAAACTGCTCATCGTGTAACTTTAACACTGAAAAATAATGCAATCATGTTGTACAACTGCACTTTCGCGTCGAGATCGACGGAAAGATTGCAAATACGTATGTATGTACGTAATCGACTGCCGAATCCCTCTATGTACAATTTAATTTCTACAATTTACTTTATAATTCGCTCTGTAAATATATCATGAATTTCTTCTATTCTGTACAAACAAAATTTATAAATGAATTTATCTCACTTTTTCAAATTCCTACATAAGATTTCAAATAGTTTAACATGCGTGATTATATAAAATTGAAATACTACTTTCATTTTTAGAAATTCTTCATTCAGAATATATGTACCAGAGATAAATTTATTTATAGATTAGAATTGGTTATTCCATATACACCTCTAAAACTCATATTTTGGTGAAAAATTAAAAGATCTATTGTAATTGCAAACGCAATAAAGTTCGCTCTATTTTTCTGTGATATGTTTTATTGTATAGTTTGTTGCTCTATTATTATATTGAACCTCGAGTATACGAAATTAATATTTTTAGTTCACTTTCCAATAATGCATTCGGCCTAATAATAAAACTAATAATAATAATAATAATAATAATAACAATAATAGTAATAATAATAATATTAATATTAATGTTAATAATAAAAATGATGATAATAGCGAAGAAATAAATGTAATAATAGCGTGTTATTGAGAGTTACCTCAGATCAAGCAATAGTGTATACAATATACATATATTTTACTATACTGTTAAGGAATTAATCACTAGCCGTAAGCGTAGCTATTGATATTGTGAAATACCGTACACCTATACGTATGCAGATCTCTGAAAAGTACGTGTTATCTGTTGTTGTCGTTTGTACGTATTTTAACGTAAGAACATAATATTATTGGCTCAACAATTAAGCGATTGATAAGGAAACCGATTCTCCCGTTTAACAAAGTTCGACGCTCGTTGTACGATCATTTATGAACATTTTATGATAATTGCCAAAATCGAGAACGATACACGAACAATCGATTGTTATTTAATTTCCACGATCAATTTGTTGTCCAGTATACGCGTAGGCCACGAATAAACGTAAATGTTGAATATATCGAATAGAGCGACATACAAACTGTACATTACATAACAACATGTACATTAACATACAAACATGTGTTCGTTGGTAAAAAAAATCTTTGTATCGAAATAGTGATTCTAGACAAGGTACAGAAATTTCGACGCTAATTTGTACAGTCATCGAGAGTGTGTCGAATAAGCGTTGTTTTACATACAAAATATCACGCGTTATTTTGTATGCAGGAGTAATGCAATAAAAAAAGAAACGAAAGCAAAAATAAAATACGTTTTGATCTTTTTATTCATTTCCTGATTTGCGTTTTGTTAGATTCTAGAAAATTACACTGAAAATATATTACTTTAATATCGAAAAAAAAAAAAGAAATGGAAATACTGATAATTAAAAATATTCCTTTAAGTATCATTAAAAGCTGTTACCAACAATAGGTATCAATGATTAATGTTTAATGTTCTGCGTTTTCAAAGACAGAATAATATCTACATATGGACATAAAACTTCATGATAGCAAACGTTCAGGGAACAAGAAGTAAACAAAAGAGCATCACCGCCTAAATATTGCAACAAAAAATACCATTGTAATACGACCTCTGTTTTCTTAATTTGGAACGAAGCAATGACTAAATTTCATACTATATTTTGCAGAAATAAATTTACGTAAGGCTAAGACTAAAAAGCAGTAAACAAATAATGTGATTGATCAGTCTCCTCTTAACGTTCTAACAATCTTTCATTATAAAAATGATGAAAATCTACGTTTGAGGATCTTCTTAGAAGACGAATTTGGGAAAGATGCTTCAGCCTTGGAGAGGACTGCGATTCCTCGTGCGAACGGTGATTCTAAAGAATATGAAGAATTACAGCGACATTAATTTCCACGGACAACGACACGTATTGACGGTTGGAATTGATTTACCGATGTACGAGGTTACTCGCAGCCAATTTGCTTTTCAAAATTTTTATCGCTATCTGCAATATTGATAACTCGAAGGTCTATAAATAGAAAGCGAATATGATACCATTTATGCTTTCAATTATATAAAAATATCTCTTTACTGGTAATAAATTACCTCAAAGTTCCTTCTCCGCATAGATAATGATTTGTCTTTATTTGATTTGTTATATGCCACTTGACAAATAAATTTCTTAACCGTTTCTTTAAAAGAACAGAAAGGAAAAAACAACGATATATTTTTTACCATTATTACAAGAATATATTATACTTTTGCAAGGATATGAAAAAAATGAATTAAATGTTAAGGTGAGTACAACGAGAGGTGTTCCTAGCACAAGCGTAAACTTAAAGGAGGCTTTGTGCGAAAAGATTCCCATACACTATGATATATTGAGAAATATCCGTCAAGAACATGGATCGTCGGTGATCAGTCAGATCACCGTGGAAAATATTTATCAAGGATTAAATGGAGTGAACACTATGGTTAGAGAAACTTCTGAGATTGATCCAAAATATGGGGTGACGTTTATTATACTATAACACATTTCTTTCTAAACGAAATTAACCACTTTAATACAGAATTAAAAGTGAAAAATTTCATTTTGTGCAGATTAGATATAGGGGATTAACGATACCGGAAGTTGTTACGCTGTTACCTCGAAAAGGAAAGTCGCCAAGTGCGGAATCTGTATTTTGGTTGCTTTTAACCGGGGATGTTCCGACGCAAGAACAAACAGCATCGCTAATCGCTGATTGGTCTACACGACGTCAAAAGAAGAAAGATTGGTGGTCAGGACCAGGTGGTGGAATCGTCGGTTCCGTGCTTCAAACGTTACCAAAAACAACGTCTCCTCTTGGAAAACTGTCAGTGGCTCTTACCGTTTTTGATTCTCGCAGCCACATGAATGAAGCTTTAAAAAATGGCGCCTTGAGTTATACTCATTGGGAAGTGAGTTTTAATATCTAACTGATAATGTTTTTATAGTAAACTTGAATTTAAAAACGGGCTCTTTAGTGTACACCGAATACTATGAATACTATATAATTACACTTTTGTAGTCAAAATTAACAACTAATTGTCCTTGCATTACCTTCCTTCCTATTTAACGAGTTAAGAAAAGAATCAAATGGAATATGCTTTAAAGCTAGGAAACAACAAAGTATAAAAGATTTGAGTAACGAAGTCGGATTAAAATATTTGATTGAATTTGTTGAAAGTTGAAATTTCCTTTATGAGATTTATTATTTATGCTTCAAGTACATATATGAAGATAGTATGGAATTACTAGCAACGCTACCGGCAATAGTCGGTCTAATCGCTAAAGGCGAATTGAAGAACTTGGAAGAAGAGAACGGCGACTGGATAGAATTTTTATCAGAATGTTTATGTAACGCATTTGACATTTCGAAAAACCATAAGAAATCGTTGATGGACTTCCTTCGATTATACATTGTTCTGAACGCGTAAGTAAATTACATATCCTTATATACAAGAAATAATTTAAAAGAATGTTACAAATCAAGATTTTAAAAGCTTCTTTCCTCGCGATTCTCTAGAAGTACGATTGCGCGCATTTTTAAAAAATGCGATTGTTGATGCATACTTTGATTTATAAAATCTATGTTACAAGGTACTTTTATAGAATGAAAATGACAGAAGTGTTGGCGTTCATATTATAGAAATACTCCATAAACTACTTAAACTAAAATTTAAAAAATTTCCTTTTATCGCTATATACACCCTTTCATTTATAGAATTTATAGCACAAAATACTTTTATAGAGATGAAAATGGCGGAATACCTGGCGTTCATGTTACAGAAATACTCGGTGCTTCTCAATCATATGTCAACCAGGCTCTTGCAGCAGGAGCTTTAGCATATACCGAGGAACCTAAAAGCGGCACAATTTCAGAAGTAATGACGTTTTCGATTTCGATTAATTGAATAATTCTACAATAATTACAAGAATTATTATCGATATAAAACATATAACTACTCGTGAATAATTATTACCTTAATGAACTAGTATATGGAATTCCAAACAAAAATACAGCGCCTTCTTGGCCAAGAATCGAAGGAAGAAAAGTTAAGGAACTATATAACCAGTGTAATTCAGAGGGATAGATTAGCTGGCTACAAAGAAGCAGAGATTTGCGATCCGAAATACACCGTATTGGAAAATTATGCAAGAGAACATTTACCAAATGATTCTGGTGTAAAGGTATACATGTGTAATGTATACGTATTGGGTATCTTTAGTTTTATTCATAGTTCTTCTCGAATATGTAGGATTTAAGTCTATGAATTTCTTATTCGAACTTGTATTTTTTAATTAACTTCTTTTACCTCTCAGAGTTACTAAGCAAAAAATTGATAGTTGTATTCTTATTCTTAGTTGTCACAAACCATCACTAAAATTCTTTCTACAATGATGAAATCTGCAAAAGGAAAAAATATTTATCCCGAACAAAATGCAATTGCTGCGCCTATTTTTCAAGTATAATAACAATTTTATTTTAATTTTCACCTATTTATACTATGATTGTAATTTATTCTACGTTTATTGCGTAAGTTCTATGGGCTGAAAGACATGGAATTCAATCAAATATTACTGTGCATGTCGCGAGCTTTGGGTGCAGTTGCATCGATCATTTGGACAAGAGCTGTTAATGCTTCGGTTGAACAACCAACATCCAAATGCACTTATTCTTATTTAAATTCTATCCAAGGGACAAGAGGAAAACGTAAACGAGGGAAGCATACAAAAAATATTCGAAAATAAAGTTTCTTACATTTTTGCCAACAATATTAAACCAACAATATTTATCATATACAGTATTAAACATAATGTACGTGTGTATAAATTATTATATTATACATAAATTATGTGAATTTTTATCAAATTTTAATGTAGTATATCTTATTATTAATTATTTAAAATATTTCAAGTCTACAGAAATTTTTGTTTAATCATTGAACGACCACAAAACTGAAATTTACTTTAATTTATAGTAAATGATGAAAAGCAGATGATGTGAAACTTAACAAAGTTACCCACATATATTTTATACCTATGCATGAAGTACTTATTGAACGAATTAATTAGCAAGTTATAATTTTAAACCTGGCGCTTGTACGTGTGTATATTCATAGCTCTGATGGTACATACGTATCGGTTAAGAATAATCTTAAAGAAAATGGCGCAATTCGATATCTTCCTACGTCAAAAATTATGAATCAAACTTTTAAAATTATCTATCAAAGTACAGTAATGTAAAAAGTATAAAAGTTAATGTTTTGTAAGGAGTTTTAAATTAAATATTCAATTATGAAATGAATTTGATACAAATCTCTAGTATGTCGGTTTCTTTTTGTGGTTATACGTCCTAATATTAGATTTTTAGTATACGAAAATGTCTTTTCTCCTACTCTGCAGTTTATCAAATGTGTTAATACTAATTATATAATTATATTTCTAAGGACTTAAGATAATTTATCTTGACGTTAATCGATGCTTCCTAAAGAAAGCGTAATGAACAAGTTTTATACTGTATGTATATATTTTTCGTGCTGTACATGTTGATAATAATTTTTGTATTTACGTCAATCTATACCATCTATTTGCATAAAAGATTTAAATTTCAGAAACACAACAATGGAACATTCTAGAATATTTTCAAATAATATATCTTCTACTATAGATGAAATTAGGCCCCTCATAGAAAATGTATTACAAATGTATTTTTAATATGTATCTTACAAATTTTTATACAAACATAATATTAATTTAATTATTTATACTTGCAGCAACCAGGCATTTCATTAAGCACATTATTGAATATTCAAAGAGTTCAAACTCCTATAGAGCCTGTACCTCTTTCATCTGATAATTATATCATTGATGTTGAAGATCAAACAATGAATGATGTTTCAGTTCATGATAATCATCATCATCATCAAACAACTGCAACAGACAATTTTTTAAATAATATCCGTGAGGCTGCTAATGAAGTTGTGGGTGAAAGCCAAAATAATAATAGTAATAATGTTATTAATCATAATAACAACAATAATAACAATGATATAGAAGACACTACAGCAGAGGCAGTGCGAATTAGTCCACGAACACGTGCATTCTTTAAAGGACTTAAAAGATATATTCCTTTTGTTCTTATTCTTTTTGCCAAAGGCCTGTATGATCACAGAGCCAATATATTAAACTTTATAGTATTAGTTGTTGTATTTAATTATACTAATAACGTTGTAAAACGTGAAATTGCAAAACAAAACAATAAAAGTTGGCTATCACTCTTAGTTATTACGTGTTATATTATTGGATGTATAGTTTTTATTCATTTTGAATATGATACATATCTATTTTTTTCATATACACAATCTCTTAGCATTTGGGAATTACTGTGGTCAGTTTTAATAAAAGATCTTGTTTTGAAATTGATTACTATTATTTTTAAAGTTTTTTTAACATGTTTGCCTTCAAAACTTTTGGCTCTTCGAAAAAGGGTAAGTTCTACTATGGTTATTAAATATTATTAGTTAATTAGGAAATCAAATGACAATGTTATTTTAGGGAAAATATTTTGTTATGGTGGAGGCATCATCTCAACTTTCCCGATGTGTTGCACCTATTCAACCATGGTTATATTATTTTTTTGAAAGTTATCAAGGTTCAGAAAAGATATTTGGAGTATTACTTTCTTTATTGTATATAGTAAGCAAAGGAACTGATTTATTTTCGTGTATAAAATTATTTCAAACTGCTATTTGGAAGCTATTTCAAAATGTGGTATGTTTCATACTTTAGAGTAAATAAAAGAATATAAATTTATAAAACAAAATTAATAATTAACTGAATTACAGAATTTAGGAGCATCGCCATCGAAAGAGCAATTAATAGCATCCGGTGGAATTTGTGCAATTTGTCACGATCAATATTCAATGCCCGTGAGATTGCAATGTAAGCATATTTTTTGTGAGACATGTGTTTTAACTTGGTTGAATCAAGAATATTCGTGCCCATTATGTCGAGCAATAATCGCAGATGATCTTTTATATCGAGATGGTCATACAAGCCTTCTTGTTCAGCTGTATTGACTCTCATACATAATATATGAAATTGTATTTTTTCACTACTAATTATACTCAATAAGAATTTGTATTAAGCATTTAATATACATAAAACGAAACTTTTCTAAATGCTTTATAATAATGTTATCTTTACATTAATCACTTATCAGTTATCCTGATATCCATAGAAAAAAAGTAATCTTTATATTTCGATAATTAAAAAAAAATTATCAGAAGGTTATATAAATTTAACAGATGTGTAATATAATTTGTATATACGAAACAAGAAAATTATTCATATAAGAAAATAAAATTTATATCTTGATTTACCAATCATTAATTAATTGTTTATTTATGAAAATAATGTAAGTGGTTCATCGAAATAATGAATAATTACAAATTTTCTTCATACATATTATTACATTATGTTTAGTTTTTATAATGTATCCAAAGGTGTGATTTTTTTTATTTCATACATGATAATGAACACAAATTGTCATAGTGTGAAAAAAATATAACTATATAAAACTGGCTTAGAATCTAAATTATATTCGTTGCTGATTATATTTCAACATTTGGTCGTTAACGTCCTAGATAAAACGTTGTGTGCATGTAATATAATTAAAATCACACTGTAGACAGGTTTCATTGATGTACAACATATAAGTATTTCCTCTGAGACATTACAAAACATATTGTCATACAGGATTTTAACACTGACAATAAAGTAATTATTATATAAGGGTATTTTTTTAGCATACATAGAAAAATAGTTCATAAAACACTGGCTTTCAAGCGTGCTTGGAAGTACTCTCCATCGCCTTTAGTTGCTTGCTTATTTATTTCTTTATGACGCTCCCTACTTACTAGTTCTTCTAAGACTTCTCCATCACCTTTAATTAACCTGTGAAAGCATTAAGTTACTTATAAATATATATTTTTTATTTACATATTGTTAATATATTTGTATTTTTTATTAAAAATACCTGTATCTTCCAGTTTCTTCATCATAAACTCTACGTATTACACTCTGCTTTTTCTCCCATTCCTCTTTTGTCATTGGTGCCATTGCCTTTGACTTTTCAGATACTTCTTGTGAATTATCTTTAGAAACACTTTCTTTGGATTTTTCAGTATTTCGTGTTTTTTTCTTAGATTTTTTCAATTTCTTCTTCAATTTTTTCTTCATCCTTTTCTTCTTCCTACGCTTTTTCATAGCCTTTTTTAGTTTTTTAGCTTTTCTTCTTGCTTTTTTGCGTTTTTTCTCATCCTCAGAAGTATCTGTACTGCTACTACTACAACTACTGCTGCTACTGTTACTACTAGAACTGCTGCTAGTACTGTCAGTACTACTGCTAATGCTTGAGGAACTTGAGGATGACAAAGATCTTTTCCTCTTTGATTTCTTGCGAATATTGTCAGCTTTATCTTGTATGTCTTCATCTCTTTTCTTTTCCTTTCCTTTTATATGAGTCTCATCTGTATCTTTCCTTTTTAACTCTGCTTTTTCAGCACTAGTTTGTTTCACATATCTCTCCTTCGATTCACTCTCCCTAGATTGTTCACTTGAATCCTTTATGTTTCTTTGATGATCATGATCCATAGTGCTTCTACTTCTAGACCTATCATAAGGTGGTCTTCTACTGTTATGATTTAAGAACCTATTACCTCTCCTTTCATTATTATACCTATTATATTGCGAATTATTGTGTCTATTTCTATCATAGAATCCAGAATGTTTATAAGGTCGATATCCAAAAGTACGTTTACGATTATCCAAGTATCCACTCCTCCCTTTATAATATCCCCTGCCTTCCCTTGGATTCTGTCGATATGGTCTAACACCATTTTCATATCTTTTATCCCACTTGTCGCTTCTCTTTTCCTTATCGTTTTGGTGCTTAACCTCATGGCTGGAAACACTAGATGAACTGGAGCTGCTAGAACTACTCCTATGCTTTGACTTTTTCCTTTTGTCCTTACTGCAAGTGTTACGTCTTTTTTTCTTAGAATCGGAGTCATCACTCTGCGAGGACAGTGATTGTTTCCTCTCTCTTTCGTCTTTCAATTTTATACATTGTTCTGGTCGTAAATCACCTTTTTCTCTATTACTCATCGTAACGTGTTATTAATTCTCTAAATCAATTAAATTCGTATTAAACTTATGTATTATGTCTTTTAACATTTATTTACCGTTTAATCGCATCTACGATTAACCTCCTACATTATAATTGAAGATTTTTTTTACTACGAAGTGTTCTCATACGAAATAATATATAAGAACCACATATAAGCGGATACGTTAACAACAAAATACCATAAAATAGTTTTTAAATGCATATGCACTATCAATATTCTAATACATCCCGCTAGCACGTAACTAACCTCGATCTAACAAATTACAAAAGTCTCCTTCATCGATTTCCATTTCAAAAATTTGTCAAAACTTAAGGCAATTTTTCATGATATAGTGACGTAAGATATTTAGGGTTTTTTGTTACTACATTTTCATCCATTGGCAATAGTTCATTAGTTCCTATAATTAGGCGCTTGGTTTACAAACATCACGTAAATGAAATATTTTAATCTTTAATTTAACAATTGACCGTATCTTTTCTCTTACTAAAATTTATTTCTTAAACATATTTACTGTTTTACATGACTAAATATTACTGTAACTCTTTAGAAAAAGGTTCTTGATTTCCTTATTATCGCATTTTGATTTTTGCAAGAAACCTGTATTCTACTCTTATGTAGATAATAAATTTTCAATTGTTTTATCTCTTTTCACTTCAGTATCAAATTTTTATTAAAATTCCTATCAATATGGTTCCTATATTAAAATAAAAATACACCTAATTTTTATTATCTTTCTAAAATTCTTGGCGTTATTTATGTACTTAAAATAATGAAGCGTTTGGGGGATAAATGTAACTGCAGAGACAAAGTAAGTCATTAACCTACTATTATCATTATTATCTTTATCACTATGAAATTACTTTTTTAAATCACTACCAAATTTTACCAGTAGTAAAAGATATATACAAAATAAAAATTTCATAAAAATCGTATTGGACCTATTTCATGATATACAATTTAGCATTAACAAAAAAATCTCAATTTTATAATAAAACCTTCTTTTTAAAAAAATATTAACTCCTCTGTGTGCAAATAATAAATATGTAGACGTAAAACGATTAATTTATTACTAACACGCTCAAAAAATGTTTACCAATGTTAAATTATCTAAACTTAAAAAGAAATCAACAATTTAAAAGCGTAATTGTGATTACGGTATAATATTTTATATCGTCATTGGACTTTGTTGCCGTTATATCAATGTTTGATAATGATTATTACCCTTAGAAAGTGTAAGAGTCGTACTAAATAAATGTCTGTCGTTTGCTACAACATTATAGGATCAGAACGCTCAGTGATTGTTACTCGAAATTAAATATAACTTGTCCGAGTGCCAACACGGTTGTTGACCTTCCCAACTTCGTTCATAGTCCTGAAGTTATGAAAAATTTCACTCTTTTCCTTCTAGTGTTACAAAAATTATTTTAATTATAGTTTTCGATCAAGAAATCATTTGCTCAACAAATGATAATTTTATCAATTCCCATTAACTTCTTGCACATAATTTAATTTCAAAACCGCATTTTTTTCTTTTAACTATTTTGCTTGAAAAATGTAATATCACTTTAGAAATATCGTTTACTTACAATTACGATACAATCGTACATTATAATATGAATGAATTAGGATATTAATGTTAATTTAACTTTATTTTAAAGTCATATAAAATTTCGTAAAAAATTGTTATATATTTATTAATCAGATATCATCGCCCATTACTAAATACACGGAGTTAGAACCAGCTCTTTGTCAAGAGTTGCGTAAAATCGTAGACGCGATCGTAGTACCAGGAAAAGGACTGCTAGCTTGTGACGAGTCTCCTTCAACTTTTCAAGAACGATTCGACGAGATCGGCGTGGAAAATACCGAAATTAATCGTCGCGATTATCGGCAAATGTTGTTCACTGCAGATAAGGTGAACTCATTATAATGTAACCTGCAGATTTTATTTGCTTATCTAACCTATAAACGGGATATCATGAAATATAATATGATAGCTATTCAATCACCTTTAATTCTCGTACTTTACGGTATCATATCGGTATCATATATACGGTATTTACGTTTTTCTACCACAGTCTCAATTTTCAAAATACATAAGTGCTGTTATTCTGCATCACGAGACAGTTTATCAGAAAACATCCGATGACGTCGAATTGATCGAATTGCTACGTCAGAGAGATGTCGTACCCGGCATTAAGGTCGATAAGGGCTTGGTCCCATTATTTAGTTCGAAGGACGAAAATACTACGGAAGGCCTGGACAATTTGCAAGAGAGATGCATTCAATATAAACGAGATGGCTGTCACTTTACTAAATGGAGATGCACATTCACAATCTCAGAGACCACGCCGAGTCAACTGGCCATGGTTACGAATGCGAACGTCTTTGCAAGGTTCAATTTTGATGAACACACGTTACCATTTTAATTGCAACAGAATCGATTAACTGCAAAGATGCAAATTCTATTTTCTTTCTTTATTTACCTAACAAACCTAAGGAAAGTGACCCGAATTGTTAAATACTTACGTTCCTTCCTGTATCGAAGAAAATTAATCAAATTGCACTTTTGAAATTGAAGAGATAAGTTAAATTAGAAATCAAATTAAGTAGGATTTTTGTTATTTCCTTATGTGTGTACTTTTTGAACATATTCTGTATCAAATATAATGGTTTGTTTCAACATAAGTTGCATTCAGAAAACTGTTAATTTGAAAATAGCAATGTTAATATTTTTATTAAAACAAGTCAACCGCTGAAGGAGGATCTCCATTCTTGCACTTTGATCCGTTCGATGTTTACGATAGACAGTAGCATTAAGAAAGAAAGTATATACTTATTTACGTCATATTATCAATCTAACGTTATAATTACACATTTTTAAATGATTCGACATGATCAATCGTGACATATGTACATACATTATCGGTATCTTAACTGTACATTTAACGATACATTTTTTGCTTCTTCTACAAATAAATTAACTTTATTATTAATTGTACAAATTATTTTCTGTACATTCGAATCTACAGGGTATTCAGCGAAATGGTGTGCACGATTTTTCATTTCAATCAAAGTTAATTCGTTTTGATTAATTTATTTAAAATTTACTGAAAAGAATGAAACTTTATATCGCAGAAAGTGGCATGCAATTTGAACATTTATTATAAGCATAAATATACGGATAAGAGATCTAATATACAATCCCATGTAGAAAAGTTAAAATAACAATTATCTTCTGTTGAATGAAAAGTACTTTAGTCATTTTTTGCAATTTGTTGACAACACAAACATTATTACAAACGTCTGATCGATTCCCATGAATTAGTAAATTCAAGATTTCTGAACTCAAGGTCATCTGGAGGTCGTTCTATTATAGATCGTCCAATTTATCTCGGCATCAGCTACAATGCCATGAAATCAAACATTTAAAAAAGTCAAAGTGACTTTTAACAGAATAATATTTTATAACAATGTACATATAACTAATAACAAAAGTATTTCAAACAAAAGTTAATCTGTTTTGAATCAACTACAAATTCCAGTGCTTTTATAATCGCTTATTTCTATAAAGGATCAGATTCAAAACAGATCAACTTTTGTTTGAAATATCTTTTTTTTTATACTTTCGGAACTGCTTGAAAAATCATACACACCATTTCGTTGAACACCCTATTTATCAATATAATAAATTTTACTGACAAAACTCGTAAGTACTTCAAATATATATTTATGTAATATAACTAGACAATTCATCTTTCGCAGATATGCCAGTATATGTCAGAGTGCACGAATGGTACCTATAATAGAACCCGAAATATTAAACTGTACCCATGGAATAAATAGAGCGTTAGAAGTTCACGAAGAAGTACTGTCTATTTTGTTTCGTATTTTACAAGAGCATCGTATCTACCTTGAAGGTATGATCCTAAAGGTAGCGATGGTTTTGTCGGGAATAAAAAATTCTACCAATTGTTCGCCGCAGGTACAATATCTACTTTACTTACACAATATCTGTTAAACAATTTCAATTGTTATATAAAGTTTCGTATCGTATAATTTTGTACGCGATTGTTAACTACCTATTGTAGTTCGAATTTCTTCTGAAGTCTGCAATATCCAACACGATATTCTATTAACATAAAAATAATTTTTAAATAATCTAAAGTGAAATATGGAACTGTGGCATTATATTTGGTATTTTTTAATTACAAATTATTAAAACATATGTACAGATTATTGCCGAACATACGTTAGCAGCTTTACAGAGGACAGTACCGCCAGCAGTACCAGCGGTTGTATTTCTAAGCGGAGGACAATCGGATGAAGATGCTGTTTTAAATTTAAACGCTATTAACGCTTACGAAGGGAGAAAGCCTTGGCCTCTTACGTTTTGCTACGGACGTGCTTTACAAGTATCTTCAAATATCCTAACTCATATTAGAATAGAAAACTTTCTCATAATTTCACAGTTCATTTATTTATAAAATACAGTTCTCCCAATAATCTTACTTTTCAAAGAATACAGCATTGAAAACGTGGAAAGGAAATCCAGATAAAGTGCAAGATGCTCAAGCAGCATTTTTAGAAAGAGCGAAGCTTTGCTCCCAAGCTTCTTTAGGAGAATTGGAACCTGAAAACGGCGTGTGCACTAGGAATTCTCGTTAAAATTATCGATTAGTTAACAAATATCCAATTAAAAGTTACGAAGTTATAATTATACCTGTGCGGAAACGAATATCAGAATTCTTTTTAATATTCAATCTTCAGTTGCATCATGCAAATTCCAATTACATGTGACTGCTTATCAATTCACTCAAACACCTTGAACGTTAGATCATGACTACGTCATCATGAAATGACATCTCATGAACACATCTTATCAATGAACTGTATCGCGTAATGATAAAGACATTTCAACAAGAAGCAGTACGTTTCATAATGTGTGCGTGAGGGTACGTCAACCTTACATCGAAAAATTTCGTTAGTAAATTCGACGAATGTCACGAAAGGTGCCCTTGACTGACCTCTAAACCAGAGGCTCTCAATTGAAGGCTTCCGCGACGGTACGTGCGAGTTGAGTCGTATAACGTTCGGGAATTTGGTCCGTTATTTAAGGGTCGATACGTCGTCATTTCCATGAATCCCCACCAATTCCCATGTCCCCCTTATCTTTCTAGGCTTTATGGACGGGATCATCAGCACGTATACTTGACAGTGTCGTAGCTATGAAGCAATTATTAAATATGACATCCCACTTGGACACATTTATTTCTAATTCGTTGTCTTGGAAAATAAACAATAGAACTATGTAAAAAATAAATACAAAGATGTTAAACGAACACATGTGGTATTTTAATTTATTCAAGGAAGTATCTTTGTTTGTACATATACATTTTTTCGATATACACATGGCGCATAATATGTAAACAGAATGACATTAATCCTTATTTTATTGTGAATGATCTTAATTATATTTACTTATTATTTACTTTTAATTGTATTTATACGTATTTACATCTGTAACAGTATTTCTAAGTTGTTGGCATCATTGAAAGAAGTTTAAAGAAAAGCTTCAATGCAACAATTTGTTATCTTAAATTTGGATCTTTATTGTTTACTGTGCTCGAATAATTTTATTTCAAGCATCTATTGTATAACTATAATCTAATTTTAAATGTTTCGTGTAATGCGCATTTGTGTAAAGTAACTACAGCACTCAAAATACTCTGTATACTACATATTACTAGAAAAAACAGAGCAAATTTTTTCACTTACAAAATTATTTCAAATAATATTTTTTCTGTATAAAAAAACTATTCTATTTTCAAACTCGTAATAACGTATTTTTGTCACAGAAATATCCGTGGTGCTTAATTCTATATTTACGTACCTACGTACGTTATTTTGGTTATAGCAACGATTAATCGAGCCAATGTTGAGAACCTCTACGATTGTAGAGAATGCGCTTGCGCCAATATCATTCTTGTTCAGACTTTGAAACCAACGAATACCCTAGGTTTACCTCAGTCGCTTTCCAACCAGCAAATCGTACGACGTACGTAGACACACGTTTCAAGCTAGAAATCATCTCGTCAATATAAGGTAAGTTATGTTTGTACGTATTCTTGAATGAATAATTTATTGAAAGTTGAAATGAAAAGTGCCATGCGTTTTTATAAATTTTTATCGATTACTTCATACGAAAAACTGATGCAAAAGCTGATGTTTGACCTGCAATGAGATTCGACCTTGACTGACATTTAGTCTACACCCAGTCAAACACTTTGTATCTTGAAATAGTACGGGCCTATACTGAAAGCATCGCTCGATATTTTATTGTACATCGCATACGCAAATTTCTAAGGAGCTACATGTTTTTTTATTGTAATGTGATATCGTACGATCATACGATAATGTATAGATATACAAGTCAAGCTCAAGTTATATGTAAATAACTATTGTTTTACAAATCTTAAAAGCAACAAAATTAATGACTTAACAGTTTGAATTTATGCTTTAAACGAACTACAGAATTTGTTCATAATTACGTTTTTGATATTTATAAAGTAATTAAATTTCGCTTGAAGAACGAAATTATTTTTGCTTCAATTCTTAAATAAATTGAAAAGTATATTAGTTTTAAGGAAAATAAATTACGTTTAAATGAATATTAAAAAAAGTTACTTTCGCCTAAATCACCTTTCGTCACGTGATCTATTAACGCGTGACTTCGAAAGAACATTTTAAAGTGCGCAACACTTGGTGCTCGATACGATGACAATTCGTGTATTTTATAATCTGAAACATCAAAACTCTTCGAATTTACGTACGGAAATATTTTATATATAATTTGAGCTTAATAATTAATTTTAGAGAGAGAAAGAGAGAGAATATAAGTTCCTTCACATTACTTATCAATATAACCTATAACCGATAACATACATATGTCTGTCATAACAGTGGAAATATTTGTATCTTTTCAGCTATTGTAATAAATTCTCTTTTCATACAATATGGTACGGGAAGAAGAACTGGAATTTGAAAGTTACTCTCGTTAGAGAAATAGAAATTATATAAGATTAATAAAATTCCAATTTTCGTTGCATTTATGTATATACATAATTTACATGTTGCATATTATTTGTGAACAGTTTTTCATGGTTCTAAGTGCACGCAGATACATAACGCATTGTATAAAAAGAACATCTAATAAATTATCACACTAGAATTGCGTCTAATTTTTCGTCGCTGCTTTTTAATGTCTGTCTTCATTATTTGCCAATGATGGTCTAATTTAGTTGCATTTAATATATGTAATCAATATTGCGATCAATGATGCTCGTAGATGGATGGAATTAGATCGGTCGTTTACAAGCATTGTACAATCTTCGCGAGAACTTACGCAATACGAAACATGCACAACCTATAGCACTATACATGACCACTACGTGTCTATGATCATTTTGACAATACTGTTACATGTTACGTGTAAGACGAAAAATTAGCAGTGATGAACACGTGACTCTGAATCGAGATACATCTATTGTCCACGCACACTATTGCAGCCGGATGCACACGTGTCAATTTTTTCCTGAATATGTCACGTCGTCATAAATTCTCTCGTCTCGTAATACGATTAAAACTTTGGCCAATGATCAATTTCGACATTTCGCATGCACTTTTAGCGCCCTCTTATATTGAATCTTGTTCTTAACGAAATGAAGTATTTAAATTTACGAATAGATTATTTGAAAAGTTGTCGTTCCTCTCATGTGATAAAGTGTTAAATATAAAATATAATACAGATTAATACAGATTGGTATGTTTTGAATGATGATTGGTGATTAAGTAACTTTCACTGTTTACTTATAGCTTTCACGTACATTTATGAGACATGTTTTTATGAGAAATCGATAATGAAAAAGTGAAGTGAAAATATTTATTAACTACATACTAATTATGTATAACGTCATTAATATTTTGGTTATAAGAACAAGCTAATTCATATTAAAAAAATTGTCTATTTTATTGAATTTATTCAATTCATAACGTCATTTTATCTATGAAAGTGCTATATATTATAATGTTTAAATGCTATTAAATAATAAATAAGTTATTTGCACGTGTATAATAATTACTATACTAATAACTTGTAACTTAAATTCTTTTACAACGCATATGAAATATATTAAATGCAACATTAATTGTCATGATTGTTATTGTCTCATCCCGCTAATACAATTATACGAATTATATTGCACAAACTTTTACTGAGTTCTTCCATTGCTTTCGAACTTTCACTATATATTTTGTTTTATCCTGTTTCGTGTTTTAGATTGCCATTACTTCTACATTTTCTACCAATCGTCATAAAGCTTTAATACGATACATAATATGTCCATAAGCAATTTATCTACCCATGACCATAAATTTCCATGAATAACCAATCACAAAGAACTAACAATCTGAAAAAAACGGAAAAATGGGAAGATAAAGGAGAACCCACTCAACAGAATTCACGTAGTCAATCAACTTCGATATGATAACCTCTTAGTATACGGCCAGAGTATTTTTTATTTTCCAAAGAAAGAATTCTAGAGTATCCATTATGTAGACTATCTGCCCTATCTTCTCTTCTCAATAAGCTTATTATTATTTATCTCAGTATTATTTTATTTTACACGATACAAAGAATAATCAATTTTTTCCAAAGGTTAATCATCGTGAATATACGATAACTCGTGATCTTTAATCTTAATGTCAAGTCATCTTAATGTTAAATTACATGATTCAAGATTGCCGATCACTACACATTCCAACTCAACAGTATGTGTTAATATTTTCGACCGGTGCATTACAACTGAGTCGCGGCACTCTGACGTCACCTTTCAATTAATCCTCAGCACGAATCGAATGGTCGATTTTATGATTGTTTCCTTTCTATCTTCTTCAGTCCATACTAATTACCTCCGTTATCAATACACTGCAGATTTTTATGCATTTATAGTAAAAGTACAAAATTGCACAGAATGCATATATATGAAAAATATATAAAATATCCAACTGCTTTCTATAATACTTGGTAGGTAAGGCAATCTTCTACTTTTTTAATTATATTCTTTACAATATGAATTTGCATAAAAATCCACAAACTAACTATTAGAGCTTCGTATGTATAACACAAAGACTCGAAGAACTCACTTTACGCACTGCATTGCGCGTTAGGAGGTTCGTAGGTTCGTGCCGAGAATCACCGCCAGGTGCGCTTCGTGTGACGTTTACCTCTTTTGAATACCACGGGTTAGACAGAGTGGACGCGCGTCGCGCAGGCGTCCTTGCTTATCCGTTACCGATTAAACCACAGCAAAATTATGCTGACGTTATTGACCGCCCGCCAACAAGATAGAGTCATTGCGCAGATAATTTTTTTAGTTGCTGGGATTAGAGAATCCGTTAGGTGCATAAATTTCTTAAAAAACCGTTCAAAAATTTCTGATTTTCATACTATACAGTATACAACGTAGTATTATAAATTCCTTAAAACTGTTTGTTCTTAGCAATTTAGGTTCAGCTCAGAATGGAAAAAAGATGTAAAAGATGACTGTATATGATTATGATAGCTTGTAATTCTGTATTTTTTACGTTTTTCCCTAATCTATTTCTTAATCTAATAAATCAGTAATTACAACGAAAATTTAATTATATTGGAGTGGAACTTTGTTCTCGAGGGTTGGGAGTTCTAGGGATTTCATTTGAATATCCCGCCTACGTAATCATATATATAATTCTATTATTAGGTTTAAATTCACTATAGAAACACAGATGGTTTACGTTATACGTAATAAATTAAAATATTATACTTTGAAATTTTGAATATATAATTTTTTTACAAACTATGAATATTGACATTATGTTAAATACTGTTATATGAAATGTTGGTAATTTGTGAAACTCTCTTATACTTCTATAAGATTTTTCAAATCAATTCGACAGATTTCTACATCAACTGCTTCCCTTCGACGTGCGTAACTTTATTGGAAAATTTTACGAAATTCAATGGTTAAAAATTCAATTCGCGTCTGCGCGAATAGATCCCGCGTTACACGATTCATGTATCGACCGACACAAGAAAACGGTTCACGAATATTTTTACGGATATTACCTACAATTGCTAAGCTATGAAATGGGTTATTTGTCACAATATGTAGTATGTTTCATACATTTCCCATTGTACCATTTACATAACGGAGGTCTTTTCTTATTCTACATGCACATTTTCACTTACATTTTGTTTTACACGTATTTATTTTTTGTTTATTATACAAAGAATTTATTGTTCAAAAAATTCTGCAGAAATCAAGTAAATTTTCAGATAATATTGTAAGCTAAAATCACAATATCAAATTATTGTAAAAAAATAGTTCTCCTTTATCCATAACCATCGCTTACAGTTTATATAGGCTTACCAAATTAAAACAAATATTCATTATTACGTGGAATTTGTTTATCGACACTCGAAAGCATTAATCGATCATTCCAATTAATCTCAGGCAAAATAGCTTCTACAAACAGAACACTTGTCTGTGTCAAATCAGTTACGTTACAATTAGCCTACGTTGAGTACCTTTACCTTTATGAACCAGAGTAATAATTAGAAATTTTATTCTGGGAAACTATTCTGCGTATGATCGAATAAAGGTAATTAACGAACTTATCGATCTCGGCAAATTTATTTTAGTCGTAAGAATGTGTTGTAGTCAAGTTATACCCCACATCGTCGATTTGCAAAGCGTTTAAGGGAAATATTTCTAGTTTGATGAAATCGAACTTGTATTGGTGGTTAGCTACAAGATAACCAAGTTGACTTTGAGACTTCAAGATATGGTTCAATAAATCGCTATTGATGATACAATAGTAGTACGTGTGGGTCACTTTGCATCAAGAAACGAGATTGCATTTTCCCGACAATTCCATTCCTCCTTCGTAAACAGCTTTATCACGCTGTGCTGTGATAACACGATATTTACATACGATTGCGAAAATTACATTATCGTCGAAATGTGATCATTCGAAAATATCAAAAACACCGACGGTAGATTCATGGTTGGATCGCGTGGAAAAGTTTTAGTATTGTGTTTTAGAGAGATGCAACAAAATTGACGCAACACTGTTGCGTTTATTTTGATGTTAGATCTAGTACTTGGAATTTATATTAATTTATAGCCTGTGTTTAGACTAATACTTTGTTATTATCTACAATCTGAACAATTATTTTCTATAATTTAAAACACTATAAAATATCAAGACTTAAGTAACCAAGTATTTTAAGTTACAAGATTATCTTTCCATTATCTTAATACAATAATTATTTAAATATTATTAAAATAGTAATACCTAAGTAATATAAATGTTCAATTTAAAGCTTTCGTATCTCCTGTTTTGTTACTATTCAGTGTCCAATACGATTTTATTTCCTCAGAATAATTGTTTAAAATATCCCAACGTGGAACAATAATTTAATGCACTACAAAACGACGAATTCTGTAGCTTTATTACGCTATTTTATTACAGTTATTTCCAATAGTTCTAAAATTTCTCATTGGATGGACGTAAAAATATCGCGTACTGCGATTCATCCAATAATTCTAGACCCTCGACTCGAAAGATCGAGGATTGTTCTTCAACGTTGATCCGATTTTGATGTTATTTTAGGTGGGTAACAGAGTCGCGACATAAAAATCCTGGACTATATCGCTAGGGGAATAATTCAAATAATTCAACCGCGTCGTGCAAAAATGAACGCGTTAATTGGATTCTTCCGTTCTTTTTGTAGGAAATTCATCAATGTGTAAATTCTTTATAAAGGATTTAAATTTTATTCGTATTATGTGACGCGGAAGATATTTCATTTAAAAAGCACTGCATGAAATATATTTTGAATAAAAACTTCTAAAAGTTACATCGGTATCTTAATGAACATTTATATAAGAATATAAGCAATATTATCTTCTGATTCATTGGTGTGTTTTTTGTAAGCAATAAGATTGTAAAAGACTAAATCTTATTCTGCGCAGAAATTTCAAGAACAATTACGTTACCAGCTCTAACTTAGCTTATGCCAAGTATGAGGTAACGGAATGCATTTGAAGCTTAAATTGCGTCTCCGTCATGTGCCTTCAAAATATTGCAGCCGCTCGTCAAATCGTTGCATTATTTATTCATATCTCATAGTAAACATCAGAATAACGCTAACAGTAATATTAATATATGACAGTTATTTTTAGTAGGAACGAAACCATGCAAAAGACAACTAATTAATTTTACTAACACGATGAATCGAAATACGGAAAAATAATTGCGTCTATCGCAAATTTATGCGAATGAACGTAAAGAAGTAAAATTGCAAATTTGCTTTTGTTTCGTGTACGCTGAAATTTGATCAAAGACGGAAATTTTATCGACTGAATAAATATAGTTCAGTTATATAAAGTCTTGTTAACATGTTTACTTACATTTTGTTACGTAGAATCTATATCATGTCTAGATCGTCATTACTGTCCCCTAAAGGAACACAAATACAAATTCCACATTTAGATTCCACTATTGCGTAATATGTGCTAATACGTAACTCTCTTCAATCATTTGCAGATCGAGTTTATCCCTATTTCGAGTTTAACTCGTTCCATTTTCTCCGTCCACTTTCGATTTTAATGCGTAATGTGTCCGTGTGATATATTATTTTATAACGTAATCAAAATACACGAATTTAGTTTCGCATGATTACGAGAGTATGAAAATACAATTAAAATATAAATGGCTTTTAAAAATCATATTCATCGAATACGAATCAATTGGAATAAAATACTGATCGCTATTGAAAATATTAAACCACAGCTCGAGCAAAAATAATCAATAACAACAAATAACATTTTCGATAGAAGACAGTTGCAAGAAACACTGCAAACGATAATTCTTTAATTCGACAAATTCCTATGTACTTCGTCGTACGGTCTAAGTACTTGTTCCTTATCGGGGCTAGTAAAGCTTCTTTCCAGCTTCGTGAAATTTTCAGGCCCAACCCCCAGTGTCGAGCGGCTTTTATATCATTTATACGGCCAAAAAGCTTTCACCCACACGTCTCGTTGTCGTATTTCTCCCGAAGCGTGACTTTCATTTCCATGCATTCTTCGGGGATTTTATCCATAGCGCGTGGGTAAGTCGTAAATGCTTTCCGAAATAAGAAGCGACTTCTTTCCCATGTTGGTCGTCTAAAAATCGTTTTAAAGGAGTAGAACAAGAAGAGAAACAGGAAAAGATGCTGGAAGCTTAAAAGAGTTTTGTCACGCTCGTTTTCTCTCACGATTGTTCGTGTTCTTTCACGTCTAACCGGAAGTTCCGATAACAGGACATTCTCTCGTTAAAAATTTGTTCGTGTCTAAAATTATCAGACTTAACAACAATTGAGCGTAGCATTGTTGCGATTAATCTTACCGCGGTCCACTGTGTACGAGGCTTTCGGAAGCTGCATTCCACAAGAATAAAATCCCACTGTTCGCTGGTCAGCATTACAATCGGTTTCCTCAGAAATGAAAGGACGTACTACTATTAATTAGACCGCGGATTTTTATGAATACAAGCAAGGAAATAAAATTTAAACAGAGGTCTGTTTCATAATTTTTCTTACTAAAAATTAGACGAGTGCTCTACTTCTGGGACTTTATGTATTTTTGCATTTTTTACAAATCCGTAATCTACTGATAACGATCCCTTTATCTAATTCGGAAAGACGGCTTTTCTTTATAACCTTAATCACGAGCTAAGTGACGCCTTTAAAAATCAAGTTCGAGGGAAAAGAATTAATGTTGATTAAGATATTAACGTGGTTTCTCGGGAAATAGCTGTAACACGTAACTTTGTAGTTGCCTGCAACTTGCTTAGAGTTTCCTGCAACTACCGTTGGTACCTTCATTTGGCTAACGAGTTGTCTGAATGTTCCTCCTACTCACGCCGCGCGAGAACTCTGTCGATTATTTATAGAATCCATCGATTCGCATTCAATTTCGTTAAATCTCGATCTTCCCGACTAATTTCCAATGGGCGTGTTCACCGACCGTTCGCTGGTCGAGAAATTAGCGAAAATTCGATCGTGACTTGCGCAAATTGCGGTGATCAATTCCCCCATCAATCGCGAGCGATTCATTTTCGCTAGGTTTTACGTAATCGCGCCGACGATCGGAGATTGCTCGAAATTGTAAATGGCGGAAGACGTGACTGAGCGAACCACGTGTCGATTATTCATCGACGAACAGGCTTAGCCGTGTTAGAAGTTTGCTATCGCTACAGCTTCATTACCAAAGACGATCTTCCTCGGAGAAAATTCATCTACGAGATGAATGGAAGTTGGAAATTCATCCAGGCTTGGGAAAATCCGACATGTAATTCCGCCTCGTGTAATTATATTCTCGTCCATAAGTACACCGGATATTTGCTGCTTTTGATGTTCGTTAATCTTCAAAAGGCTGGATCAATTTTCACCCATGCAGTTCGTTCGCGTTTATTATTTTCTAAGCTTCGTGTATTAATATTCTACCAAACTATATAAATAATTTTATTTTTGCAATAAATTTTATATTGTCACATAGCGATAGAAAGTCTATCCGTTTAGTTCTACGCTATGTTATTATACAACGAAATATTTCGCGTTCATGACATTAGTGAATCAGTCTGAATTTATAATAAGATCTTTAAAACACGTATAACTTTGTTACATTAACATTCAGTGTCATCTTTATTTTGTAATTACATTACTAAGCATATAAAGTGTCCGGTGATTTATGGCTGGCAATGTACAGCCATTTTCATGAATCGCAACTAGAGACCCTGAATTCTCAATTCTAGCTTCCTCCTTATTGCTCTCTCTACCGTTTGTTAACTGCCCGCTCTGTACTCGTAGACGAGAGGAGCGTCTACTACTAATGGCGAGCAGGATGCAAGAGAGCACAGGTCCCGCGTATTTCGTGTGCCGATGTCTCAGGTCACGGATTCAGGGTATGCAGGGGGATAATACAGGCGTAGCCTCGAGAACGTCTGCGCGTGCTGCATTGCGGCTAGCCCACTCCCTCGTTTCGTGCTGTATAGGCGGCAGGCTGTAGACAGGATAAGGACAGGGGTGGCTGAAGCGTGGCTGGAAGCGAGACAGCGATCGAATCAGGAGATTGAAAGGAGTGGGGTGATACTGTGTAAAAGCAAGACGGTAGATTAGGACGAAAGAGAGAAAGAGAGAGAGAGAGAAAGCCGGTGGAAAGAAGAAAAAGATAGTTGGTTAGTGCGGGCAAGACAATGCGAATAGAGGGAGGTTTGACGAAAGGGAAGGGAGAAGGTAAATGTGGGAATGTAGGCGAGAACGAGAAAGATGCGGTTGTACAAACGTGTAGGAAGAAGAGAGGCGAATGAGAAGGATGATAGAGACTGAAGCAGAGGTAGGGAATGAGGGAGAGAGGGAATGTAGCAACTACCCCCCTGTTTTGCAGTTACGACACTGCACTGCAGCCAGGTACCCCTGCCGCCTCTTGGATGGGGGCGAACTAGCCGGATAAAGCCAGTCGTCGTCTCGTGTTCGGACGAGACACGCGCCCCGGCATAGTTTTCTCTTCGACGAACCGCAAAGATGTAGTCGAAAAGAATATTTGGGTCCTCTCGGCTGGGCCCGGCGGAAGACCAACGTTTCGTCAGCCGAGAACGTTGTGTCGCAACGATCGGTTTACTTTTATCTTCTCAGTCACTTTTATCTATCTATCAGACCTATCGGTGTTATCGGTGGTTTTATGGTGTATTTCAAATAAAACCCGTAAAACGCCAAACGTAAGAAGAACCGAGGAAAGCAGAGAAACAATAAGAGAAAGAGAAAGTAACGTAACCGAAATTAATTTCAAATCGACCCGATAATTAGCGAACTAACAGTAAAGGAAACGTATTATCGTTGTTGTTATTATTATCATTATTATTATTGTCATTATTATTATTATCGTCGTTATATTATATTTATTATCCTTGTATATACGCGTGTTCGTAATACGCGAGTCGCGAGATCCGGCAATTTATTTACGATCTGAACTGGACCTACATCAAACCGATATTCGGTGGAACAGGTAAGAGATTCAGAAAGATCCAAGAGGTTCATCGAACCATGATCTTTGCGTAGATATTTCATCGTTATTCCATACCATTATTCGTTCAAAATAACGACGTGCGTAGTGATATAATCTTCTTTCTTTATTGAAAAAGCTTTCTATTGTTAATAGATAACGATCGCATTCGTACAAAGGATAACGCGATTATGTGTTTGTGCAACGTGCCGCCGTGAGAATTGCAATTATCAGTTTATATCTAATCATCAGCTGACTTGATGCGACGTCTTCGCGAAGACTTTTGAATCTGTTATCGACATGAAAAAAGGTGTATATTTCCAATGAATTATTAAAAACCCGTAGACTTACGTTTCCACGATTCGATACTCACGTCTGGCACGTTCATATAGATAACACTATTAGCGTCATCGTGTTACTTTAGGAAATTATTATCGTTATCACGATGACTAACAGGCCATGTAAGAGATTCTCTTTTGATGTTATTGCATTGTACGTCAAGAAAACTATCGCTTTCGGTGCTTTGGGACTCTTCGTTCGAAACGAAGACGATTGGAAGAGGCAAAAATAACAAGTTATGGTAGTAAACAGGCTGGGAAAAGTAAACGTAGCAAGCAACCAACATTAGGCTTTGTGTACCGTTTTATCGATTTTCATCTCCCTACTCGCGCGATCTTATTCGTATCTCTCTCTTCTCTTCTCATTCTGTTTCCTCTGAACTTCGCAGCATAGCGTCAACTTTTAGAAAATCAATCGACCGAACGAAATCCGGATCTGTTTCTTGAGAAAGAAAGACCTACTCTTCTCCTGTACGAGTCGTTGCTACAAAAATGTCGTTTAAAGGTCTTCAACTACATTAATTCCACGGTACTGGTTAGATAAACCGTTCTTATTGGATTTCAACATTATCACGTTTCGTTCTTATTCGATTTCATTTTTATATCTTTCTCAGGTTATTCATCCTGATAACGAGATCTCTTTTTCTTTTTTTATTATTATTGCACACCTGACGATGCATCTGTATCGCGTGCATTCACTTTGTTCGTAAAGCCACGTAAAGAGAGGGAAAATTGATTCATTCGATTCGATTCCAGGGAGTCAACAATCCATATCTTGTTAATTGAGATGCAAAGTCGTTATGATAATTTACAGCTTTGTGCACGCGCGCCGCGACGCTTGTTTACGGTGACTGTTGAATGGAGACTTTCATTGTAGCTGTTTTATCGATCTCGTAACTCGCGTCTGCATCATTTACTTTACAGCCCTCGATGCATGTGCAATGATACGGATGTGCGTCGAAGGGAAAAGGAGATTTTGCTTGAAATTCGGACAGAAAGGTACGTTACGTGGTTGCCGAAAAAGAAATATACGACATATTAAACGAGACAGATCTAGGTCTTTCTGTCTTTGTGATTCGGATGACACAGACGGTTTTTATTTCGTATCGTTAAGCGGGGACCAAACGAGACTGTTATGCTCTTCGAATGTTCGCGCTCTTAAGTTTAAGAAAGAGCATTGGCATTTTCTTCTAAACGTACGAGTTACGTGTATCAAGAACGATGCAGATGTCCGCTTACGATTATCTCTTGAAGATTACGTCGTTTAAAGTATCGCAAAAGCATTATTGACTCTTCATTTTTACAAAGTTTAAAACCCTACGTTAATATTTTTTCCTTTCTTAAGCTTTGAACTCTCTGATGTAATTTTATGTTCTCTGTATTTTTTTCTTGGTAAAGTATTAATTTGTTATTTCGTTCTAATATAAAAAAACAAAAGTTTCTATTATACTTTCCAATAACTAAGAAAAGCAATTACGAACACATGTTTAAAAGACTTCTAACGTCTGCACAATTCGTTGTTAACGTATTCTTACTTTGTCTACTATGGAGATTTCCTAATTTCAGAGTAGAATCTAAAATGATGCTGGTAAGTGTAGTGACGATAAGATTCGTGAAATTTCTGTAGTCCGTAGCAGTAGTGGAATATTTTTGAGTGCTTTTTTGTGATACATTTAAGAGCAAACATACATATTTCATACTGTCTTCTTGAAGCTTAAGAAAAATCAATTTACGATAATTCCATATATGATACACTTCTAAAGATCTGTGGCTTATCTGCTTGCGTAATTTTTAATCTTTTTATTCCATACTTTATCTGTCTGTCATTCTGTCACGTTTTAATTTATTAGATATGTCGATCTTAATAAAAGTAATCATATATTTTTTTAACGTTCCCAACTATTGCCAGAAATACTTTAATCTTTTATTTATTATCTAGTGGTAGGGTTTTCAACCTATTATTGTTCGTGTACCTCCGTGAAATGTATAAAAATAACGTACCCCTCGTGAAGATAAATAAAACTATAGTTATAGTATGTGGTATTATTATGTATTATTAATTATGTAGTATAATAGTGAGATTAAAATAAAACATATATTTATGTACGCATTAAATTTTGTACACTTAAATTATATACACGATTATACATAACATGATACATGATAACTTATATACATGAAAAATGACATAAACGTTTAACAGAACTTACAAAATTATAAAAGTTTTAATAAGGAAATGGTTACGGCGTACTTTTGAAAATCTTGTCGCGTAGCCCAAGTGGAGAATCACTGATCTAGAATAAAGAATTTTAATTTCTAAGATAATTATGACGAAGTTATATAGAGCTTCGTTTGAAAATCATTATTCTTAATTTGGTTATTCAATAATTTCGAGGATGGTTGAAATATGTAGTTTCCAGATTCATAAAAAAAGGCTCTTCTATTTCACGCTCTTTCCAGTTTATCGTTTATTTAGATAACAATATAACACAATGGAGCGCGATGATCCTGTTATTCGCTCATCTGCAGTTTTCACAGCCACGACAATTAACGGAGAAATTTTCGAATTGTCCTCGAAGCATTCAGTATTGTTCCAATAAGAAAAGTCGGTCGTATTTTTCACTGTATCGATAATGGTTTTTTCAATGTGACCAGAACGTAGAACAACGATCTCACAATAATCGGCTGTATATATCCCGTTAAGCCATTTACACCGATACTTTGTTGGCCTGTCAAGCTGCCATAAAGTCGCAAACTTATCACCAAGCTTACTTCTAGTATATTCTATTTATCAACGAGCATCTACGTGTCCATTCTTTGCAACAATCCTCGCAATTTCTCCATTCGCCTGTCCTCGCGCATTGATTCTTCGGACGCTATCTCTGCTGGATAAAGATTCATATTCAACATATTGCACGTTACGTTGTAGTGAGATAAATGGTTGCTCTATTGGTGGTTGGAGAGCCTCTTACATGTAGAGTAGCGTAGATGAAGATGAAGACAAGGTAGACAATATGTTTGTCGCTGTTGTTGTTTTTCGAGAATATTGAATACGATAAATAAGATCTGTCAATGAGTGGAAAACTTTTCAGCGACCTTCAGATTACCCTTAGATAAGAAATTATCCATTTATGATTGTAGAAACTCGTGATTCAGTCGAGTATATTTAAATATTATGATAATAACTTATAATGTTGGCTGAATTGTTGACATATTTTTTTATTTAACAGATTGTTTCTTTATCTTCTATTTTGAGACTGGTACCGGAAATTATTCATATAAATTATAATTGTAGTACTCTGTGCAGCTTGTGTCGCGTATGTACAATTACAGGAGTCTCTAATTAAAAATAACAAGTATAAAGCATAATAAATGTTCGTAAAGGTTCACGAGTCAACCTCCTTCCGGAGAATGGGCCTCTTTAAAAATGTTTACCCGTATAAAGGCGTTTGTACAACTCTCGAGTACAGCACTCGCGGTAACGAGCTACAAATTGACGTAATTGCAACGAAAGCAATTAATAGTCGAATCGTATACATGCACGATGCTTATGATTCTTCAAAATTTTAATCATGACTTGAAATTTATAATGATATTTATTTGCTACGAACGAAAATATTTATCTCGGTCGATCATTATAGCTGGTACTAGTAGACTGAGAATTGTTATGGAAATTTGTATTTTTACGAATCTAATTAATAAACAAATGGACTCTAAGTAGAAATTTTATTTCATCCATCGTATATTATAGAAATTACTATACTTTGGATATTTTGTATATGTTTGCACATTGCGTGTATTTTTTCCATTTTTACTACTTATATAAATCTATTTATATAAATAAATACTATTAAATCTACCTTTTTTTTTTTTTTGAAAATTTTAAATTTCCTACAAATGAACAAAAATTTCCAGTCTATACATTAGTATAGTCGTATAATTATTATAAGACGATGTTGTAGAACAAAGTAGCATTAATATTTCTCCACCGTCAAGCATAAAATACAGAATTACTTATCATCAATAACAAACTTCTCCGCGAAATCCAATCAAGATGAATCATGAGAATAGGCACCATGGATTCCTTTAATATAACTATAAATATACGTATGGTATACCGATGACCCTCTCGTATTAGTTAGGAATATAGCGGTCTATTAGCTCGATGTGAAAGCGGTGGAGCGAATGAAGACGCAGAAATGGGTCAAACTAACATTTTCTTTTTATGAAATATTGACGTTGATGGGACACTGTGAAATTCAATTACGCTGCGGAAGCCTTAGTGGACATTTGATATTTCATGTGCACAATGCCTATGGCGCGATGTGACGTATCGAAAGGCTCATTTTAAAAGAGAAATGAAAGAGCCCTAGTAGGGGTCTTTGCACTTGAAATTCTACCCTCCTCCCACGTAGATCCAATAAATAACTGGCCTTTGCAGAAGGATTACGGGCGAAAGGATGTTGTGCGTTATCTTTCAATGTTTTCAAACCATCTTTCTGTCTATATTACTGCAAGATTTATATACCAAACATAACTTGATTCTATCGCGATCGGTAATTTCCTTACATTCGTGAAGTTAAAAATCACTTTAATTAAAATTAAAATTACAAGTAGAAAGAGTAGATCTACGATTGATTGGGATTTCCGTAATTGACCAAAGGATACGAATAATAAAATTTCTTGTAAGATGTTATACTTGCGATTACTTGTTATTTGAAATTAAAAAGAAAATACCCCATAAAGAAAAAATATCTAAGTTTTTCTATAGCTCAGTATTGTTTCCTTGTATCTTTCTGTTATTTCAGGAAATGATGTAATTTTACGTCAGTGACTGAACGCGTTATATATACATATGTGACTCTATCAAACAACTTAGCAAATGTATTGTCTGCCAACAAATATTATACGAATATTAAAGCTATTATCGGATGTGACAAAAACACTGTTATTTAATTAAGATCATAATTAATTTAAAAAGACCAATGGCTTCTCCATTAATCACTATCGAATTATTAATTTATTTCGAAGAGGTCTTTATCTCTTGCAGCTCATTATACGAAAGTTCATTAATCAGAAAGTTCTATCTTCTAATCTTTAATCCTAAGAAGAATTATTTATGGCACCTTTCAAACGACGCTATATTTTTCTTGAATTTTCCTCGAACGTTTCATCTTTTTACATCGCATCTCTTCCGTAGAAAATGGTTGCGGAAAAATACGATAAGCTCGAACCTGAGCTGAAAGAGGAATTGAAAAAAATTGCCCAGCAAATCGTGGCACCTGGAAAAGGAATCCTCGCTGCGGATGAATCGACAACAACGATCGGCAAGCGTCTTAAGGACATCAACGTTGAGAATACCGAGGACAACCGCCGAGCTTACAGACAACTTCTTTTCACCAGTGCTAAGGTATAATTTCTATCTATTTATTCAATTATTTCCTATCTTATCATTTAGGAAAAAATTTGACTTTGTTTAAGTACTGATAGTTACCAGTATTCGAATATTGTCAAACTTACGTTCGAAGAAATCGATGCGCAGTTCTTTCAAACCTTCCTGATTTCTCAGATTTGTGAAGAGATATAATCGGCGATGACTTCGTAGATATTTTAAATTCAAGAAGATGGAAGTTAATTCATTTCATTGACAGAGCAATCATTCTACGAAGAAAAGATCTTTACAACTCAGGAATGCTTCTGATATTTCTTCTCCTACATTTCGTTTTCTCAAATTTGTGATTTATCATATCTTTCAAACCATAAATTTGTAAGAAGAAACAAACAATCTTGAAGTCTAAGGTTATGCTCTAAATTATATCCTTCGAATACTTTGGAAATATTCTATCTGCTACTTTCAAACGTTGTTAAGTATATACTTCAAATATTTTGCCTTTCTATATCATCAGCGTGTAAAATTTACATACCAAATATATTCGTTCAATTTTTCTTTAATAATCTATTTTATTTATCTTTTAAAGGACACCATCGGCCAGCACATCTCTGGTGTTATCCTGTTCCACGAGACTCTCTACCAGAAGGCCGACGATGGAACACCATTCGTTGAGCTCTTGAAGCAACGTGGCATCTTGCCAGGTATCAAAGTGGACACGGGTGTGGTACCATTATTCGGCACCGACGATGAATGCACCACTCAGGGTCTCGACGGTCTTCAGGCCCGTTGCATCCAATACAAAAAAGATGGATGTCAATTTGCCAAATGGAGATGCGTGTTGAAGATCAAGAAGGACTGTCCTAGCAAGCTCGCCATCTTGGAGAACGCTAACGTCTTGGCTCGTTATGCTTCCATCTGTCAGAGTGCTAGAATCGTGCCAATTGTCGAGCCCGAGATCTTGCCTGACGGTGATCATGACCTTGCCCGTTGCCAACAAGTCACGGAAGAGGTTCTGGCCGCTGTGTACAAGGTGAGGGAAATCTGCATATTGATCTGATTTGTTTCGTGTAGGGATACTGGCGTCTTGCCTCGTTTATTCGATAGATAGAAGCAATAGCGATGCACAAAGTCGTTAGTATAATTGGAATCGATTATAGCTATTTGATTGAAAATAGAAGAAAATGCCATAAGGCAAGATAGGATGGTTTCAGAGTCTCTTACGTTGTGGTATTGGTCGTGTAGGTTGCACGCTATAGATATACTTTTCTCTTAGAATGGGATCTATTATCCAATATTTTCTATTTTCTGTAAAATAAATGCTGTAATATTTCTATCGAGACATCAATTTTAAAAATATAAATTTACGAAGTTATATTATTTAAATGAAGCGTTAGCCATACTAGCAATCTGTTAGACATGTTGCTTATGACTCTTGTTTTCACTATAGAAATATGAAGAATTTGAAAGTAATTAACTTTAGTTTGACGCTTTTTTATGTCCAGTTATTTAATTGTAGAGATTTCATTTCTTCTTTTTATTGAGAAGTTGAAATTTCATCATATTTGACGTTTCAGGCACTCTCTGATCATCATGTGTACCTCGAAGGTACCCTTCTGAAGCCGAATATGGTAACACCAGGACAGAGCTGCCCGAAGAAAGCATCTCCTCAAGAGATCGCAGCTGCTACCGTGACCGCTTTACTGCGCACTGTGCCACCTGCAGTACCTGGAATCACCTTCCTCAGTGGTGGTCAATCAGAAGAGGAGGCATCCGTGAACTTGGACGCAATCAACAAGTTCCCAGCGAACAAACCTTGGGCACTGACCTTCAGCTACGGTCGTGCTCTTCAAGCCTCTGTTCTCCGTGCATGGGGAGGCAAGAAGGAACAAATTGCTGCAGGCCAGGAAGAACTTCTCAAGAGGGCTAAGGTAACTTTCAAGCTATGTTATCTTATTTCAGATTTCCTTCTTTATGTTTTATAATTTCGAAGCATCTCTCTTACTCTTTGATGTGTGCTGCTATGTCAGTAGAATAAATTTTTCTTACTTCTTTTTTATTATTGTGATTAACTTAGTTTGACTTATCTATGTTTTTTTTCTGTATGTAATTTTGTGTACAAAAGTTTACTAAAATATCTTTTCTCTTTCTATGTGCTATTTATGGGGATTTAGACTATTACCTTTCTTCTCTACATGTATTTTGCCATCACTTCTTTTTTTCTCTAGCTATTGCACTTTTCAGCTTTTTCTTTTAATACTTAGAAACTTTCCTTTCATCTTTATATAGTCCTATCTTTTTACATTTTTACATCTTATATACACATATACTATAGTTTTCATTTCTTTTATATTTAGATCCTATTCTAGTTTATTTTGTTAGGTTTAATTATTACTGTTTTATTTAATCTCTACTTTCTTTTTATCATTTGTTTTTTGCATGTATATATACTGTGTGATTGTTTAGGCAAATAGTCTAGCCAGCTTAGCCAAATACTCTGCTGGTAGCATTGCTAGTGCAGCTGCAAATGCCTCTCTCTATGTGAAATCTCATGCCTACTAAACTCTCTTCTTTTTCTGAGACATGTTTCCATAGTAAGTATCGTAGATAAGTTCTGTACATATTTGCTTTTCTATGTGTTCATATTATATGTACATACTGATAACATTAAGTGTATTTAAATACATATTGTTACTAATTATCGTTTCTAATTGTAAGTTACTGTTAATTAATTATTATACACTCCACAAAATTATATCCACAAAATAAATGTTGACCAAAAAATTGTCGGCGGCACACTTTTTATGTAAGATGCGATAAAACGTCAATAAAAATCGTATATCAACTTTTTAGATATCGTTGCAAAGGGGAGACTTGCCTTTTCTTTACAAGAAACGATTCATTTTTTAACGAATTTCAAAAAAGATTTTCTAAACTTTGTAGAGTCGTTCGAATTTGTCAAATCTAAAAAGAAAAAAGCAACTTTAATTTTCCATTTTTGTTTTATAATATAAATGATATGATATATGAAAGAATTTTTGAGAATTTTTTTACCCTTTAAAATGAATCCAGGTAGACCGTTGTACGATTTTCCTTCACGAAATTATAGCAATTCAAAATCGATAACTTTCCAGTTTTCAGTGATCTTTTAATTTTGTGGAGTAGTGTATTAATATAAAGTTTGTCTAAAATATATTCTTGTATTTATAGGCTAACAGCGAATCGGCACTCGGCAAATACGCTGGTGGTGTGGCGGGAGCTGCTGGTAACGCAGCGCTTTTCGTCGCGAACCACGCGTATTAAATAATCATTAGACATCGATAAGGATTAGACAATTAGATCGTTCGTCGAACATCGTCAACGTCGATTACCGTTGCCGGCATGAAAACATTATCATCGACAGTGAGGATGGGGGGGAACGAATGGAGAAAGACTCAAAAAACACTTCGAAATCTCGAAACACAAAATACGATCGCGCAGCTTCTGTATAATTTTGTTTTTATTAAAAAAAAAAAAAAAAAACAATAAACCTTGAAATCGAATCAATTGAATTTTAACTAGTCGCAATAATTGGTACGTTTTCACGTAATTTTCAATCGATATGAAATTTTGACAATGCGTTTTAATCTCGAATATGGAGAAGCTGAGGGATATAGATCATGTTTTACGATAAAACCTATTTCTCAGGATCACGCTGCTGTCGATCACTATCGATTCTCTTCATCGATTGTCGTGTTTCTAAGGAAACAAGCTACGAACGATCGCCGCTATTCTTCCTGCTTTTACACTTTCTATTCTAACCTTCTGCGCTATCCTTTCACTCTTTTCCTCGCCTTTATGTTCGTTCTGTCTAGGATTACATGATGCGACAAAGAGTGTTTAACGTATGTTTCATCGAAACATCTGGCGAAGAAATAGAAGAAACTCTGAAGATTTACGACAATCTTGGAGAGAATGTGGTCGGCATGTATGTACGCAAACCTATTGGGTAAAGTCAGTTGAAAAAGGTACAGGACAAAATACAGATAAAGATTGTTTAACAGATCGTGAACAGATTTCGTGACATTCGAATTACGCATGCGTTATTATATTCTGTAACACTACGGATAAAAAGCAGATATATATATTATATATATTGTCAATGTCGTTATAATATTCTACGTGTATAAAAAGAAGCAAAAAAATAAAAAAATAAAAAAAAAGACAAAGTAAAAATACATATTAAATGTTGTTTGTTAGTAAATGAGTCAAATATTATGAAGTCGTAATAATTATGTCATCTACCTATACAAAATAAATATCTTATATATTATAGATATAAGTAACGTATTGAAAAGTATCTCGTACATCGATGTTATATCTAATATTTTCATTGTAATCTAGGTCACCAAATACACTGTGGAGGGTATCTATTGTGTCTCTTTATTTTAAACCCACCTCAAAACATATATACATTTTCAACATCTTATAATTTGAGCGCTGTGATATTGTTCAAATTCTCGTAAATAATGGTCATTAAAAATGATTTCAATATTTATTTTATAACGTTAACATTATTATATTACAAAAGAGCTTCATCGGGTAATTGCAAATTCAATGAATGATACATTTTCTGCGTGCAATTTATTTCTATATAATTTTCGTTTCTTTTACACTTGTTACTAAAATGTAATTCTTACCACATTAATTTCTTGATTTTATTTGAATTTTATTTAAAGTGCCTTTTAAGTGAAAATTAAGTTCAATAATTAAAATAAGAAATTCCCTAAATTATATTACATTCATCTGTTGACCGAGTGTATATACGATGTGCATACTACATAAAAATAAATTTTTCACGATTAACCATTATTCTTTTGGATTCATATTGTACAATTTACATTATCCTCTTCGTATCTACCTTCTTGTTCGATCGCTTAATCGCTCAGAACCAATAAAAAAGCAAAAGCTTATGTATTTAAATGCATTTACCCAAGTGTAAATTTGGATTGGAAATTGATAATTAAAACCATGTTATTTATTAACAGAAAAATACTAATTTACATAATATTTTTTAGATATTTTATATAAATTGAAAATGATGTAAAAAATTAGTAAAACTTCTATGTATAAAAAATGTATTATTAATAAATAAATCTTTATATGAAATAAACAATTTAATAATAAATTAGGAATTTACATATAATAATTTATAATATCGTATTTATAATAATTATAATATTTTTAGTATGTATGGAGAAACTATTTTGAATCGTATTTTCATTTTAGGTTATGTTTGCTTGTAAACATCGTGTATATACATAAGCACATATTCCGTCAGAGGGATAATATAAATAATATAGTTTAAAAAATATATCAATAAAACTCATATAAAAATGAACGACAGTAAACAAAATTCACATGATGAAGTTCCAGAAATCGTAAAAAATGCTGTATTGGTAAACAGTTCTCCCATTCCAGTTGAAACACCTATTGTGGAAGGTTGTGTAGCTTCATCAAAATATAAAAAAATCAAGCTTTAGAATATAGTCAGCAATTAAATATGACTAAAATATTAAATGATATTAATATATTTCAGGGTACGATTGGAACAAGGGAATTGATTATCATGCTTTATTTAAAACATATAAAAATTCTGGCTTTCAAGCAACAAACTTTGGTTTAGCAGTGAATGAAATTCAACGAATGATAAATGCTAGAAACATTCCTCTTAAAGATGATCAAATTGATAGCTTGGAAGAAGATAAGTTTATTGAAAGAAAATCTTCATGCACAATATTTCTAGGATATACATCAAATATGGCTTCATGTGGAATTCGGGATACTATAAGGTTTCTTGTGCAACATAAAATGGTCTGTTAAAACATTTGGAAATCTTAATCCTGAATTCTATTGACAATTTAAATATACACTTGTGTTGTAGATCGACTGTATTGTAACTACAGCAGGTGGTATAGAGGAAGATTTCATAAAATGCTTAGCACCAACATACATAGGAGATTTCCATTTAGAAGGAAGAAGTCTTAGGGAACGTGGTATTAATAGAATAGGAAATTTGTTAGTACCTAATAATAATTACTGTCTATTTGAAGATTGGGTTATGCCCATATTAGACACAATGTTGGCTGAACAGAAAGAAAGAGTATGATTTAAAAAAGAAGCCAAACATTCTCTTTTAGGAAATTAAGTTCTTGAATATACATGAATTTTTAGGGTACGATTTGGACACCATCTAAAGTAATAGCAAGACTTGGTGTAGAAATTAATAATGAAGATTCAATATATTATTGGGCTGCAAAAAATAATATTCCTGTGTTTAGTCCTGCTCTGACAGATGGCAGCCTTGGTGATATGATGTATTTCCATTCCTTTAGGAATCCAGGTCTAATTGTTGACATAGTATCAGGTTTGAACTTATAAAATAAGGTTTGAAATTTTCGTGTAATATATATATATAAAATTTATTAAATAATATTATGTCGATTATTTTACAGATCTTAGGCGGTTAAATACAATGGCTATGAAAGCAATAAATAGTGGCATGATCATCATAGGAGGTGGTGTTGTAAAACATCACATATGCAATGCAAATCTCATGGTAATAAGAAAAAATGTCAAATAGAAATGATTTTGATAATAGATTGATTTAAAATAATATATATTTCAGAGAAATGGTGCTGACTATGCAGTATTTATAAATACATCTTCAGAATTTGATGGCAGTGATAGTGGTGCTCGTCCAGATGAAGCTGTTTCATGGGGTAAAATTCGAATGGATGCAAAACCAGTTAAAGTAAGAACATTCCTTATCATATTGAAATGTATTACTTAAATAATGAATTAACTTAACATTCACTAATATTTTAGATTTATGCAGAAGCATCTCTGGTATTCCCACTACTTGTTGGAGAAACTTTTGCTCAACAATATCACTCAACAAGAGAAAAAATTGTTTCAGATGTTTAAGAAAAACTTAATAGAAACATTTAAACAAAAAATAAAAACATTTCGATCTTTCTTTTTATACATATACATGTGTATGTATACAAGTAATACTTGAAAATGTTTTTCTGACTTTTCTAATTCTTTTTTTACTTTGGTTTTGTTGGAAACCGAATTGATTAACGTAGCATAAGCCATGTGTTAAACAAAAAGAGGAGAGTGAACTAGGGGAGAGAGCGTGATCTCAGAGTGTGTTCAGAGGAATTATGTGAACAACGTGCAACTAAGAACGTGTAGATAACTTGGCTCGTGTACAATTATTATTTCTATTTACTAAGTACATTTATAGCTTTTCTTACCTTTACACCGTTACGCTTGATTATTTATGCGCATATCACAATGCCTATTTGGCTAAATATATAGATTAATCGCTAAGTAAACGGTAGATACTTATATAAAACAACTCTTATATAAAATGTCTTCTTACTAAAGGAACGATCGGAGAGAAGAAAACGTTTTATCGGCGACGCGATATAATCGGCCACGTGCGAGAAAATTAAATATTGAATTTAAAATAAATTGCGTTTCACATTGACTTTTATTATTCGTTTATTAAGTTTATTAAGTTTATTAAATAAAATTTATTAATTCCTTCAACACAATCATGATGGTAACCAATCAGCTCATTATTTGTTATACAATTTATAATTGTATCATGTAAAATGATGCAATTAATAACTGTATATCAAATAATACCGATTGTCTAGGTCTTACCACATAGAGATTGCTGCGAATGGAGACCTTCTCTATACATCCTGCTTTTACAAAGCAGCAGCAAAGTTGCAAAAATTTACTAATTTTGTATAAACAAATTTTAATAAATTCTCCTTTTGATGTGTTCAACCCTTTGACCGTTGCGCAAAAAAAGACGTTAAAAATAAATTGAAAGTGTACAATATATTACATTATTAAAAATCAGTAATATTAGAAAAATGTACATTATTAACAAGTAAACATACCAGTGTTTCCGTTAATGAACACTATGATAATTAAAAGGGATTGCGACAAGATGTTTAGTGCAACCATATGAGTAGTTGGTATCAGATGAACCAAGGGCAGGAACGTGCTACCACAGATCAGTGGAAAAAGATTGGGCATAATATAAGCGCAACACTACTTCGAAAAATGCGATCATTCATTGCGCAATTCTACCTGGAGAACTAATTAAAACACTCGCGATGGAAGACTATTCTTATTCTTAAAACAAATTTCATAAAAATAACTATCTATATATGAGCAAAAAGCTACTTCAAATACTGTGATACTATAAATTACTCTCAAAAATATTCTAACAATTTATAATTAAAATTGTTGAAAACAATCACGGTTTCATAATTCGCGACACGAAAGCAAACACGATTATCGTTTTCTGGCAACTCTAATTCAAACAGTAATCAGTTTCTTGCAACACTAATAAAGAGTTGCAAAACTCCTATAACTCTAATTCAGGCCATAATTAATCTCTTGTAACATTAATAAGAAAAGCCGTGATTTGTCCTATATGGTAGTGGGACGACATAGGCCAACTACAATTACAAATACTAAAAGTGAACATAGTGACAAAGTAGTAGTGAAAATGACTTTCTATATTCTGGACTTTGGATGATCCAAACGATAGAAAGCCATTAATAGTTGCTCCCTTCTGCAATCTTCCGGGCCTCTTTACCTCGTAACCTCTTTTCTTTGGGCGCAATGCCCGCTATATCTTAAATCTAGGCTCATAAATAAAAAATAATTTATTAAAGTGAAATAGAAAAGTAAATCGTAGAAGCTGATTCAAATGTACACGGTCGATCAACGATCATAGTGATCACTGTCTACCCGCATGTGCATGCTTAAGCAACACATAAACGTTCGTTTCGAAACCTACTCGCGATCATAACCGCGAAATTCGAAAATTTTTTTAATATAATTAGAAATCTATCCTGAAGTAATAATAAATAAAATAGACAAGGAAGTGTCACTACTCGCGGGTATAATGAATACCTGCGGTCACTGTGTTCGTGAAAAGTTCTACATAATATAAGCAATCACCCATGTCGATTCGGACCTTTTGTTCTACGACATGATTGACTGACTAGAGGAACAAAAATGCATGCAACTCACGATTAGATGCGAAGAACGCTGTTATCGATATTATCGTGGCCTACAGAAAGTCATCATGAAGCCCATTCCATAGGAATCATCGAATTTCATGGAAGAAGTGAAGGCTGGAAGAAATCTGAAACAAAGCATAGAATATTATAGTTTGTTCTCAGAGTTAATTATTTGCAAAGTTTGAAATGATGAAACATTTATCTTTATTTTAATGACAATATCCAATTTAATTCGAATCCAATTCGAAAAATCTACAGAATTCACAACAAATTGATATTAAACAATTCGTTTAATTTCTTTAAAATAAAAAGTAATCTAGTATATTCGAAATAAAAAAAGATAATTTATAATCTTGTCTATTTTCATCTTAGTATTTTTAATAAACTGTGATATTATTTTGTTATATTACGTATTTATTATGTTAAAAAAATTTCTCTCGCGATCAACCAATAATCTGTATAAAAAAATCAAAACTTTTAAAAAAATGTTTACGAGAAACAAATTATGTACGAATGAACCATGATCAAGGTTAAATGTCGTTTTGGAAACTCATAACATGACCTTCCAATAAATGTAACAATCAAAGAGACGATTGAAGAAAATAAAATTATTGAATAAAAACGTACGTTAATTAAGTAAAATTAACAGTAGCCAACAGTAGCAACAAAGTTAATGTAATTAATAATGGCCACCCGAAATGATACATCTTAATACTACGATTTTCCAGAATCAAATAATTTCCCGCGTAACAGGGACGCATCTCGGACTAATTTTATGGGATGAGGTACAAGCTTACACGAATATTATTCAGTTGACTTTCTGGAGAATCGAAATGTTTTACGAAAATATTTCTCAACAATGAGCATTTCAAATATGGTATACATTTATATACGAATATTTAAATACATATAGTATGACTATGCGCTAATTTAATTCAATCAACTAGAATTAATCAAATTCAATACAATTTGTAAAGATCACTAAAGTATTTGCACATTCAATTACTTATTTACTATATTAAGCCACTCATTATTTTATATTTAAGATGGCTGCATATCGTATACTAATTTTGATTAAATATATGTTTACAGTAAATATTTTTTAATTTCTATATACATTTTCAGATTGGTTCCAAATTTAACAAATATAATCGCGATAGTTATGTATCATTATGGTGTTAATGCAAAATACTTTATACAATTGTACATAGTATACACATAAAAGTTTTCTATGATAACTGTCGAAATATTTTTGCGAAAATATATTCACCCTTAACCAATTTCAGTGATTATATGTAATAACTATTTAAAAGAACGTTCAGATCGTAGACGAATTCGATAATGGAAAAGCAAATCTAAGAATGCAATCTACTGATTACCTAATAACTTCTGGATGAATTGTTCATGTTTCTTCTTGCTATGTTTCCCGCTTAAAACTGACACTTTTATGTTACATCCTAATATGATAGATCGACTATAGGAAATTATATCGATTATGATTGAATACTGCGATATTTAATTCCATATTTCACCGTTTCATTGGCGCTGTAATCTTTATTTAAGTTAAAATTATTGCGCGCATATTTCATACGAAAGTACATTGTTTAATTTATAACAGAAAATAATACTTCCTCTAATTCTCCTTGTCTATTAAAGAATACAGCTGATTTAGCAAAGCGCCTGTAAGTCTTTTTTTATAGTTTGGCCTAAATAAGTCAAATAAACGTACTTTAATTTTAAGTCTAAGTTTCATTAATTTAATGAATTTAACTTATTTAATTTGGTAGTGCATAATGAAGTAATGCTTCTTCATACTTGAATGAGTTTAGTCCTCAAAATAATTTTCATTATTCAACAAAATTCTTGTAGGTATTGTCATTGACAAATACAGGATATCGTCTGTGGTTTATAAAACTCGAACAATTACCATTGAGGAAATACCTTACCTGGGCTACTGTCATTACTATGCCGCATCGATAATATCACATGTAACATGAGAATAATAAGAGCGATCAAAATGTAATACACGAAAAAGTATTGAGTATCAAGTCTATTCTATATATTTAGTCAATGGTATATCCTTGCTACTTGATGACGGTAAAACAGTTTCAATTTATATTAGTTTCAAATGATGCAAAAATGATGCACACAGTAGGTGCTGCCTCTATGCGGTAGAATATTTAAACAGAAATGTTAACCGTTGGTTCACCGCTTTTCAAATGTTCCAGTGAGCGCATATCGATTCCAGCACGAGAAAGTTAACCATCGGCTTTGTACGAGCTGTTTGTCAGTTAGGTCTTGTTCGTTTGAAATAATCTGTTACAATTAATAGATAACATGGACTCTGCTATTGTTCATCTCGAACAAAGTGTAAGTTTTTTATTATTTTTTACTTGTTCATTCTGATTGTCATTTGAAATTTTTCGTAAATACTGGACTTGATCAAATAAATGTCAAATGTTAAGTATTATTTTTTTACGTATAATAAGTTAGTATTTTATGAATTGGTTGATGTTATAGGTACAAGAAGCTGATGGAAAGCTAGACATGATCGCATGGAAAATTGATGCTTTCGAAAAAGAATTTGAAGATCCAGAAAGCGAGGTATGTTTTGTTTAAAACACTGTTCGAAATATATGTTTCTCTGTCAGTTGTTAGACTCGATTCATTTAAAAATCAGTAGCTAGTGCAAAAAATTACATTTTTCGTTCGAATATCAGTTGTTTAACTGATAGACAATGATTTGGTTAGAAAAAATTATAATTCACCTTATTTGCTTGGCAGTTACTAAATTTGACATTTAAATTGCCTTTTTTATTTTTCTCCTTTTTTTATGCTTCTAACAGATCTCTGTGCTTCGTCTATTACGGTCTGTTCATCAAGTTACAAAAGATTATCAGAATCTTCGGCAAGAAATATTGGAAGTTCAGCAGTTACAAAAGCAACTTTCAGATTCCCTTAAAGCACAATTGTCTCAGGTACATGGACATTTTAATTTATTGCGCAATAAAATAGTAGGACAAAATAAAAATCCACAGTTAAAATAAGATTAGAACATTAGTTATTTTTTCAATTATTTCCTGAGTTATATTTAATTTAATTTATAAATTCCTTTAAATCACAAATTTGTTGTAGGTACTATAGTGATATTAGTAGAATGTATTATAAAAGTACTATGATGCATACTATGTTGTTTTAGAAAATTCAATATCAGGTGTTCTTATTAGTATCAACAAAATAATATTCAGAAGAAAAATAATAGGCAAATATTTTGTCTTTATCCTAATTTATTAATTAATAAAATCATCAGCTTCTATGATCTTAAATTTCAAATGTTTTCCAATTAATTTATAACATGTATTTATTACAAGGCACTTCTAGTAAATATAATCATTTAATCTATATTATGGTGCAGTAATAGGTATAAGAAATTATATGTTGGACAATGATACAGTTTAATAACATCAAAATAATTTAATTGCAATTTTTACAAAGGCAGTTAATACTACAACATCTTCCAATGAAAATTTGTGTCTTGCCATAAACATTTGAGAAGATTTGAGAAAGACTAAGTTGTAAAGTATATTGAAATGATCTTTTAAATGTTTTGATATATTTGTACATAATAGCTAATGCATATTAGTTATATGAATTATATACCTATGTGATTGATTCATCATTATTATAATAATTCATTTTTTGACCTTATTACTTACTTCATAAATAGTATGGGATCAACAGATATTGTCGACAAATAATTTATTTAACTTCCTATGTAAGTGAGTTATTGGGGGCCAATTTATATGCTTGTATATCCATGGAAAACAATGGAACAAATAAAATTTGAAAATATTTTCCTTTTTAGACAAATATGAAATGGATCAATTTTTAATTATATAATTACATTTATGACACATTTATATTAAATGTACATAATAAATTATAATTTTAATTATATTTTGCAAAATTTATTAAAGAACAAGTTTAAGTTATGAAATAATTTAAGTTATTATAATATTTGAAAAGTTTTTAAATAATGAAAATCAAAATTTAAAAAATATTTTATAACTTATAATCTATGTAGAATTCATGATTATAGTGCCAAATTCTATTTATATCAATTAGGATGTAGAACTGTGAATATACATCTATAATACTTATATACTGAGTGACAGCATGATAATATCTATGTTTAAAAGTAACTATATTCAATTATATTTTATTATTATATTCTTTCAAAAATCTATATGATACTCTCATTAAATCTTTTGTAAGTGATTAAGAATTTTACTTCTTTGTATTTGTTATATAATCAAATTGTATAAATTAATTAATATGTTTTCATACAAAAAGAAAAAGAGCAAGTAAATTTCTGATAATATTTAATTATGCAAAATTATACTTTTTACATTGTGAACAATGTATAACTATCGTATATTTACTATAATCACCTTGTATGTAGTTGAAGTATTTCCTGCAACAATAATTAAATTATTCTTACATTCAAAATATATACAACTGAAAAGTTTACTCTTTATAATCAATAAGTAATTTCATTATTTAAAGGAATGACTTATGTATACATAAGTGACACTTGTTATGGTTTTATAAATTTCTGTTTTTAATAAATAAATTTTATTGTATATATATGTATGTGTATAGAGTAGGAAGTGGCAAGCATATTTTATGACACAAGGAATAGAGAGAGTAATGTGCAAAGCCAGTTGCATATATTAAAGTATGAAAAATGAAATTGCCTTAAGACACAGATGTGCATTCAATGAACTACGTGAACTGTGTTGGACTTTACTATGATGTATGTACATCAAAAAGTCTGTTATTTAGTAATGTATAAGCACAACAAGCACATTTTTATACATCTTGATTGGTCAATTACGTGCATTTCAAGAAAATGTTTTAGTCTTCTTCATAATATGGAATTTGTGCAAGTTAATTATAAATTTAGTTTGCAGTTATAAGTCTTAATGTAATTAATATATGTCACATTGTATTTTTATCTTACTGTTAATTGCTCTTCATTTTCTTCCTTTTTCATGTTTTAAAAAAAGCAGATAAGAACAAGAAAATCTGTGAGTGGTCACGTGGCATTTTCTTGAATGGAGTAACTGAGTTTCATGATCATAAAGTTGCTAGCTGTTCACATAAAAAGCGGTTTTCTTCAAATTTAAAGCAAGTCGATTACCTATTAAATGTAATCACTCTTTATGAGAAACTCCTCTAAGTCAATACTAATGATTCAGAAAGAAAAAAGATATTTGTGATACTCAGTGACTCGCACGTTTATCAGAGTTCATTTATATTTCAGTTAATCAATCGTGTATCTAGTTTCAATTGCTCTACAGGCAACGTATTAACTGAAAATATAAATCAACTTCTAGATTGACCTCTAGCCTTTATCTAAGCAATTAGATCTGGTCTATATCGGAAGTATATCGATGCATACACGTACACGTACATGTTCGGTAGTGATATCAGTCACAGTCACGTGTTATATTTTTATTGTTGTAGCACGCGGTAATAAAAATGAAATTATAACTCTTTTCATAAGTCACAATGGTGCATTATATCGATCGTGAATTTTTAATATTACCTTCGTTTCGATACTACGATGAACATCGTTTGATGTACATCGTTCAAAATTTCAATGATTGCGATTTAAATTTCGCCGCGAAGGCGCGAAACTAACTTCCGAATTAATAATTTCATTTTTTGACAAATAAGCGAATTTCTTTATATTTGCACGCTACAAAGACGCAATACGAAAGGTAAATACATCTTCTGATATTTTAATGCTGCAGAGATATCGAATGGGACAAAATTGAGTTTAAATATTGTTTGTGAGAAATACGTTTTTACAAATTTAATTACACAACAATCGTGAAATGTTAATTCTTGAAAACGCGTGACTTTGATTGTTTGGTCGATAGTTTAATACTCGTTAAAATTGTTTTTTAGAATAGATGTAGAAAGTAAGTGAAGAGAAAAATGGTCTGGAACACATTCAAAACGTGCCAAAAATACTTTGGTCAATTAGCATTAAATAAATATAATATATATGTATATATATATCGTTTCATTTCAGTGTAATTGAACGCAGATTTCAGAGCATCTGCTTTTCTGTATGTATAGTCTACATATCACATTTTCACGATTTTCGACGATCTATTTCACCTTTTTACTCGTGATATTTCTAAAAGGAAAGGAACGTTCATTAGTTCTTTATTTAAAATCGACACGACTAATCGTAACTGTGCAAGAGAAAAAAAAAAAAAAATAGCAGGGAGGAAAATAAAAAAGAATATTGTAATTATGTAAAGGGACTTGGTTAAAAACGTAGCAAATTTTTATCACGTTCGTTTTTTCAAATTATTAAATTTCTCTTTTGTGAAATGTTAAAAGAATTATTTATATTTAAGTATTTCATATATTCCCGACAAAAAAATAGTCGAATGTTATTTTGGAATAATAAATTGGAATTTGTAGTTTGTACAGCCGTGAATAACTAAATATATAGAATGCGATAGAATGAGCTACGTTTTTAATTAAAAGCCTTGCATATGTGTTTCTACAAATGTTACAAATGAAACTTTAATGCATGTTGCACGCTTAGACACAATATGAATATGGTTAATCAATCATTATTAAATAAAACTTCTTTATTGTTCATTCATGGAATACGCGTTCATGTGGTTCGTAAAATTGTATAATTTCGATTCCAGTCTGTATTCGTTAATAATCAAATAAGTCACATTTATCTGATTAATATGGATAACTATATTAATTATAATGATTAGTTATAATAATTATATCTCAGTAGTTATATTAATGGAAATGGTATGCAATAAAATATTAATTCAATATTTTTGGTAATTTTTATCAATTATTGTTATTTGTTGAAGTTTTTCATCCAATTTTAGGGTAAGAGTATTTCATTTTTAATAAATAAGAGCAATATGTTAGAAGCTCCACAAAAGTATTTGTTTTAATTTTTCAGACTGGAATTAAGTAGCATATAGTCCGAACCGAGCGTTGAAATTTATCAATCGTTTACCATTGTATTATACACGATTGCTCAAACATTTCGATGTATGTTATACAAAATTAAATAACACGACAAAAATTGTATCTTTTTAGATATTTATCACGCTATTATCTAATAAATTGTTAACTCCATAGCAAATCATTAATGAGAACTTTTTTCTATGGTCCTGTTTAAAACCTTTGTTTCTTTATGATGTGAGATAGTAGAAAAATATGATTAATATTTAATAACTTTATTTAAATAGTACAATGTAGTTAGTTAAAGTAGAGAATAAAGTTGAGCCCTAGAAATGTTAATTTTTTGGTTGGAATCCCATTTTAACATAATTATTAAGAAATGAACAAATTCTCAGAAAGAATACGTGTCTATGAGGTGTCCGGTGTTGAATGGCTAAACCATGAATCATGCATTTAAAACGGTTATCTCTATGTTACTTTGAAAATTCCATTATCGGCGTTTACATTTTAAGTAATAATTTGACGAATTTTTCTTTCCGTTTTTAATTTGATTTTTATCGGTTTAAAACTAAATCTGATTTCATGTCAAAGTTAGCCAAAATTAGCATCTCTTTAGTCTCCAGTAACGTTTTTATTTATTTTTTGAATCCTTAATAACATTATTTAGTAATGACAGAAAAACAGTGTAATATAGGTACTACAAGATAATTTTACAAATACTATTTTTTCTTACAGGATTAAATATTGTACACCACCTACGATTTATATATTTCAAGAATTAATAAAGAAGAAATATTATTAAAGAAGAAACATTATCAACCTTTTAATATATCTTAAAAGTAAATTTTTCTCAACAACAATTTCGTCAGAATTTCAAAAACTACAATATAATATAATACGAAATGCAATATTTTTCTTCTTTTTGTCAAAAGAGGAAAACCAAGGTTGCTCAGTATATTCCAAAAAACGTTTCAAATGTTTGGTACGAGGTCAGCTGAACCGTGAAACAGCCTAATCAATTACTCATTTCCTCCTACCATGAGCCAGAGTACAGTGGCCTTAGAGGCCCTTTGATTAGTGGCCGACCGTCGCGTAGAACGACCAGGCCATTTCCTTGATGAAAAATTCTTGTCCGTTATTTATTTACCAAAAGTTCCAATATCGCGAGTTGATATCATTTGAACGAACCGAAACGCGCGATTTTTCTCGTGATACCTGGACGCGTACGATTTTCTAGGTCACACGAGTACACCAAAGGGATTCGCGACTGGAAATGAGGTGACTACGTGCTGAAGATTCCTCGACGAATTAAAACTCGGGTTTTTAATTAGAGTAAAATGATTTTTTTGTATCTTGTGGCCTCTGTTCATCGTATTACGAAGCTTACGGTGATTTTCAACTCTGATGAAGGGTAGTACGTACATATAATATATAATTATATATTATAGAGATACAGATATTTAAAGGGTGATTTTATAACGTTATAATTCGAGGTGTTCGTTGAGACTTAGTTTGAACTGGTATTTATTTTCTCTTTAATGTGAAATTCCATATCAGGTGATAGGAGATTTAGGGAGACTATAATATCAATCTCTAGATTCCAGGCTTCAGGAAATCTTTTTAGTAAACCTGTATAGGATTAATCTTTGGAATTGGGTTTTCTGTGGCATTGAAATTTTAGAGAAGAGATTTGTGGGAAAAGCATTAAAGTGAAAATAAATGCTTCTGTAATTTAGATTAAACTTTAGAGAAGAGCTACGTGTGAAATATTAAAATGAAAATAATTGCTTCTGAAATTAATAACTTATAAAAGTGATCGTATTTAAGACTGTAAATGAGAAATTGAATAAAAGTATTTGCTGCAAGTATTTATTTAAAAATTAAGACGTGCCGTCTCAACGCTTCTCTTTTAAAATCAAATATTTTATAATAATCGATATTAAATTATTTTCAAAGGTCTTAATATTTTAATATATATACATACGTATATATGCATATATGTATGTACATATGCGTTGCTTGCTATAGCCGTTTCTTCAGTGCTTTTATTGCGAAGAGTTTTGCACGAAATGCCTTTGAAGAGGTTTCCTCGGGGCGAAAGGGAGGCTAGAACATGCAGAGAAAGAAGTATGTAATGCAGTCGTCTACAGTACCTGGTTAGAACGGAAAATCTGCTCCTTTTTTGATTTTAAGCCCTCTGCGATTTTATAAACTGCAGTTTAAAAAAAAGAAAATATGTTTGCTCCATCCGCAGTTGATTGCTTTTCGTTCGTATAAATTCCTCATTGCTATAAAATTCGAGAAATCATGCTACTATTTCGCTTGTCTGTTTGTTTGTACGCGCATAAATATACACGTTTGCATAAAAAAAAATATGTACAGGTTCTTACTGAGGTAAAAATTCTCGTTGATATATATTTTGTATAATACTTTTTTTTAAATAAAAAATATATTTCACCAAGAGTTTATTAAAAATTTATAGCGGGTCTAAATTGTATAACGACTCTACAATCGTTGAAAAGCTATTGGGAATGCAAAACTGAGTTACGGATAAAAATACGTCCAAAAATAAGTTACACGGTTTGAACAGAATAGAGAATAAAGCTCAGATCCAGTACAATAAAATGTACAAAGAAAAAAAAACGGGTCAGTTAAAAACAAAACTTGATAAAAATGCGAATGAAAATTGAATATCATGTTGTGCTACTTGAAAATATTACAAATATTTTATAAAGTAAATGTTTAAAATAAATTTTGTCGATTGCGCCTACCGTATTCTAACAGAACAACGACATTTATTAAAAAATGTGCTGGAAATATATGTACTAAATAAGGATATCTCCTAAATTCCTTTTAAATTTCCTTAAATAAACCCAAATAACAAGAAACAATTGATTACAGGGAAAGTTAATCAGCTTGGTGGGCTTGAGTGGTTTAAAAAATTCCAATTGCATATTTTTAAATTTTAAATAATTCTAGAATTCTGTGGCTCGCACGACCGATTCAATTACCATCTTCAATTGCTATTAGCATTTCAATTAATTAAAGGAACATAGAAGATTAATTAAGACAACATAAACGATTATAAAATACTGGAAATAAGTAAAAGTACCTTAAGGATATTTCTATAGACATGAATACTTTTTATCTCTCAGAGCTTGTTACATAATAGATATATAATGTTAAATTCAATGTATTATCAATAAATGACTGCCCTTTGCGGAAGCCATCTTGATTTTTAGATAAATTTTCAAACCTTAATCTACCACTACAATTTATTTTGAATAATTAATTCAAATAATTTACACGAGCAAGACGTTAAAGAATTGGATGAAAGTTATTACCATCAGATTTACTAACAAATTATATACAAGTTTGTTTCTGTTTCTCGTCTTTAGGAAAATCTCCTGTACTGTACATTTCATATAATATAACAAATAATTTTCATAATCCGAAGATTTATACCATTTAGATCGGGAAATGAATCGGAGTTGTGAAGGTAATTCTAAGGCTGAATTAAATTCCGCAAAATTGAAATCCGCTTCGAGAACACAAACAAAAATGTCTATATCGTGTACGATTTTATGGGTTTCTCCTTCACCTTTTAGAAGACTCCTTGGGTTCTAATAAAGAATTCTTATTCCTGTTTCGAGATTGAAGTCCATGTTCTTAAGCTTGGGTAGAAAATAGATAATTATGTTCCTTGATCATTCGTTGCTTTTTGTCCTTGATCTTCGATGTTGATCCCCAAGTCAGGTTTTTCCAGATGTTTAAGAATCCGATTTGCATATTCGACTTTCTAGAGTATGTTCGTACTTTCTATATCGGTATATCGATATCGACCTCATTACTGTCGCAATTCGACTACTGTGACAAATTTATACTGCTTCGCCTAAATCTGTTTCGACTTATGAATCGATCTTGCCCGTTTCCTCGGTATTGTGTATTCGTCTCTGGAACGTTAATCTACAATGAAAGGATAAAACAAGAACATTTTGGAACGATCAGTAATGCAATTCTGAGACCCAGTACATACATAATCAATCAAAAGTGAAAAGATTTCCGATAGAAACCTTCGCGAAAAGCAGATGCTTGTTTATACAGTATATACTAGCACATTCTGAGGCTTTAGTTGTGAACTTTCCTACTTTACTGCTCACTTTGCCGATAAGTGTTTCTAACATCACGTTCAATCATAGAGCAGCAACTATGAATATGATTTAAACTATATCGTGTTTGCTTTTATTTGAATCAGAGAAATTATTTTAATCACAAATAGGTTAATGAAAGTTTAATTTAAAAGAAGTCGAAATAAATAATGTTCCACAGACGACTTAATTCAGATTTACTAACAAATTATATACAAGTTTGTTTCTGCTTCTCGTCTTTAGGAAAATCTCCTGTTGGAACACTACAGCCTCTTGCGAGGAATTGCCTCCAATGGTGGAGATGACGAGTAATGATGATCGAGTACTTAACGAAGACTTCGTTCGTTCTCTCATTCGAGACTTTATTCATTCGCGCGTCTTTCGAGTGGTTGATCGTGTGAAATATAGTTCAAACGAGGAAGATGAGTCGAAGATATAGTTTATCTTTCGCTTTTAAAAGATATGCAAATCTCTTTTCGTAATACATATTTTCTTCGATTTGAACGAGTAATTTTGGTCGAGACGAGAGGTGGTTCTTTCTCGCCAGGTTACTTGGTTGTCGTTTAAAACTAACTTTGGTCATGTGGTTAATGATCGTATCGCCATTAGAAGCTGAACTGCTTAAGCACGCATAGGACGATCTTGGAGTTTCGGATAATCCGTAAGTGATTTTCTCCCTGCGGAGCAAGTTAAACCAACCGTAATGAAGACGTGTTAATCTTCTAACATGTATCTAATGTCTAAATCCACTTACTTTTCTATCGTTCGAGGTTTAAACTGTGCAGCCTATACGGTAATTCTCTGTGAGAATTTACGTATATACAGTGAAAAATTTGATTGTTCTTTTGTACGTAGAAAAGATCGTTTAAGTGTTTATGCCTCGTAAAGAAACACGTTTAAGTATGAGTTTCTCATACGTTTATACTGAAAAGAACAGGTTCGTTTTTCATCTTTCTTTGTCTCTAAGTTTTCAACTTCTACATTTCCATTCGGTTTCTGTTCAAAGATAAATTATGCACATACATGAATTTTAAAGAAAATTTTATGTTACTGTTTTGTAAGTAAATTTTCGTTCTAATATTTTCTAGGAAACGAATCGCCTGCTCTTTTTATTTGTTACTCTCCAACCATAAAGAAGTATAACTTTTTAAAATATTTGTCGTGCTTTTTATGCTGAATAGGACAAAGAGCAATGATAATTTCACTTGAATTTGAGTTTACTCGGAACTACAGAGCTAAGTTTATACGAAAGATGATGTAATATGTATAGCATACATAAACAATTTAATATTTTCATAAAATTCATAAAATACTTATTTCCTTATTTCCTTCTTTGTTATTTTCTTTTTTCTATCTATAATGTATTTCGCGCATAAATTATTTAGGCAAACAGCACCTGAATACAATTTTATATGCATTTTAAATTGAAACGAAGGAGAGACATTTCCTCTCTTCCTTATTAGATTTTCAATTTTCTTATGTAAGTGTCTCTCCCTGTCTGTCTCTTTTTCTCTTCAAAAGAGTGCAGGTAAATAGAATGACAACAGTTACCTCACTATGAAAATTCTTGAACGACGACGCGCTTGATGTGATTATAATGTGGCAATCGTTGTTCCTTGAGTATACAAATACATACAGATATGTGACTGGAAATATTATTCGATTTCTAATATCAGTGACCATGATGTTGCTAATTCGAGCAGACTCAAGTAGCTGAGCATGAATATTTATTAAAAAAGAGAACGGTGTATTTTCCTGTTTTATATCTGACAATGAATTATATCGTTGATAGAATATAAATATGTATTTTAAAAAATATGTTCCTCGCAAAGATTAATATTCGGTTGGTAAATGTTTGCCGCGTAAATGAAATTTCTTATAGAGGAAAATAGTCTAATTGCAATTACGTTATCCTATCATCTGGTTTTCTGTTATATTCTTATTTTTATTATATCTTATTTTTCTGTTATATTTTATAAAATTGTCATAATTCGACCCATCATTTCCAATTTAAACTGATAAAATGGTTTCCCAAAGCATTATAAATAAATACGTGAAGCATAAAATGATCATTTCTCGCGATTGAACACATTCATCGTGTATTCGTTCGCTCAGCTGAATTCTTGACACAAAAAGGCAAGAGGAAAAGCAATTCCCTTTCGACTGTGTCACGCGATGCAAAAGAGGGAGGATACTTCTTCCGAAATTATACTCTTTGTAGTCGTCTTTTCTCGAGCAATCTTTTATCGTCGAAAGCTGGAACATTTCCAGCAATATACGTTCATCCTGAAGATCCTATTGGAAACATTAATATTTAATCAACGGTATTAACTCCTTCTGTGAAAGGAGCTGAGCTATTTCTAGCAATAAACGTTCGTTGCGAAGGTTCTTTCAGCGGTATTAATATTTAAGTCACAGTATATCGAAAGAAACTCTTTTGTTCTATAAATATTTATCTCATAAAAGATTATTGTCTTTTTATACGTATATAGGATAAAACTCTTTGATTGAATTTCCATTATATGATTACCTGAATGTTCTAATTTTAATCAAGTTATACACAAATGAAATGGATGAAGATGAATTGAAGATTTTTTGATTTTTCATCACCTTACCCTATTATAAAATGGTTAATTAATGACACCATATATAATAATTTTAATAATAGTAATTTAAAAAAAATGAATTTTGAAAACTGTATTAAGCAGAATAAAAATAAAGTTTTATTGTTATCTACCGAATTATGAGTACTTATTTGTCAATTATCATCTAAGCTCTGATCTACGAAATAAAGACAGGAAAAATATGGGGTAAGTGTCATCTTTTAATACAACTTTGTATTATTATCGGGATATTGGGTCAAATCAATATAGGTAATCCCAGTTTTCCGGTACAACGCGTTTGCAGAGTTAATGGTCTCTCCGAATTCTATCTACAGCGACTTAAGAGTTTCGCACTTTCTCGTTCTTTAAAAATCCTCTAATTGGTTCTTAAGCATTTGCGTGTAAAAGCAAGCAATCAGCATATTATCTACGTACTTTAATAATTTTACTACTTAATTCAATTTATTCGAGATTCATCTCGCGTGGAAATTAAATTTAAACTAGTAAATTAAATACATTTCTAAAACTTTTCTTGAAGATGTAGTCTTTCGAATATTATATTTGTTACATTTATGAAATTCAACTTTCACGTTTAATTATATCTATTTATTGAATTTCGTGTATTATTCGATCGTATTATCGAATATCGTGTTTGAATACTTTTAGCGTCTTAACTCTTCTATGATAAAATTTTATCTTTTTAAAAACTAAGATTATAATAAAATTATGCGTATTTTAAAAGAATCAGCGATGGATTTGTCTCGAGTTTCGACAGTTTGGCTTTAAGTTGACCCGGGAACGGCAGGGACGAAACGCAAGAGCGATGCACGAAGCCGCAGAAAGCGAGGTTCCCGGTGAGAAATCGATCGGACGGTCTTTGCCTTGAGGGTGTTGGCCGAGTGCGGCGTTTATGGCTACGTGGATGCACCGTCACCGTCACCGTCACGGCGAACCTCCTGAACCGGTCATCCGGTTGAATCATTCCGTCTGGTTAAAAGGAAAAGCGTGCAGCCACATTGCCACGCCGATGCTCGACGAAAGTAAAAATGGTCTCGACACGACGATGGGCTTTTATCTGCTAGAAGCGATGTCTCAAGAATTTTTATCGGAGATTCAAAAGTTGATAGCTGTTTTTTAATGTTGACTGTCACGTTAAGGTTTACTCAGTTTTTTCGAACGATTAAAATAATATAAATTTTTTGGACCAACAAATTTTTAATAACGCGAACGAATTGGATGAAGCGCGAGTTGGAAAAGAGTGCGCAAATACGATATAATATTTTGTAAAAATTGGATGTTGCTATATGGTACATTTCGATCTATTGCGGCTAATAATAAAATTAGCGTGACGATTAAATTAAATGAGATGTTAAAGTAAATTTATAAATAACAACAAACAAAAGAGAATTTTAAAATTCATATTCGTGTATAATAACTACACTACGTTAATAGTAACTTTGTACTAAATTTTTTTTACCATATTGATAACAGTTACTTATTATACAGTCCTGTAGGTATAAGTTACATCTGTTCATAGTTGAATTGTTTTTGTCAAATGTAATTCCGTTTTCTAAAATTCTGATGTTCTTTATACCTTATCCTTTAAACTTTCTTTTGTTCTCCACTGTAGTAATTTGTGCAAAAAATATGCCCGTAAATTAACCAAGTTTAATAATTATTTTATTAGATTTCGCGGCTGTTTTCATTATTCTTGATTTTTGTTACAACTGAAAAACATTATTATTGAATTTTTGTTGAATATTAGAATCTTTTTGACGCGTTACTTTTATCAGCACTCTGACATAAATTGTTCATTAATTTTCTATCTAAAACGACTAATTAATGGCTGTAATAAATAATCGTAGCTTAATGTAATATCCTCAATACCATTTTCTGCGCAAATAATTCAGGAATTGGAGGCAGACCAAGGATCGAAATTGAATGGAGTACAGTAAATATTCGAGTAAGTCTCTACGTATGAATTATGCACATGAAAAACATATTGAGCTCTCCAACGTAACATAACGAAAGAAGAAATGGGACTGTTCGATTTACGTACTATTTAATGCGGAATAAATATTAATCTGGTAATAAAGCCGGGGCAGTACAGAGATCTTTGACCATTTAAAACAATTCGTAGAAGCCTCAACAACATATATACCTTTTCGTTTAAAGAAAAATTTAGATAAATATGTTGTACATAATAACATGCAGAAATTCTTTATTTTTTTACGAATGGTTAAAATATAAATGTCGAATATCATTTTACTTAAATAAAAATGAAATAAAATTTGTTTAAACGTTTGTTCGATTCTATGTCGTATAAAATTAAAGATATCGAATTTAGAAATATATTACTTTTTTGCAAGATCCGATTTCCACTTTAAGATTGAGCTGAAGTATTGCTCTAGGTGTAATAAAAGTTATAGAAACTCCAGTGGAAAAGATGAAACAACTTGCACGATTAATCCGCGCTAATGGAAGGACAAACGTTTCAGAAACTTCGATTAGTTTTAAACCAAGAGCGATAAGTTATTGGTTCTGTACGGGATATCGACAATAAGTGCCCTTAACAATGGAACTGCTTTTAACAGAGTTATAACAACTTACCACGAATTGCGACAGCGAAGTAACTTAATTACACAAAATTTCCACGAAATATCATATTAATTCTTGGAACTATTAAAATTTCGATCTTTTCGTAGTCTTGAAACTTTAATCGTCTTGGAACGAAAGGGAAAGACAGGGACGTATCAATTATTCGCTATTCGCAACTAATAACTACAGCTTTTAATTGTTTTAGTACACAACGTAATATTTCTACGTAGGTTTGGTTCTAGTTCGTTGAAACTTTATCTGATTTATACGAATGATTCGGAAGTCAATGTACATCCGATTTTTATTAAAAGAACGAGAAGAAAAGAGAATAGTAATTTGTTACTCATTATCGAAAATCTAGAAGAAAATTTAATTTATCGCGGAGTTCTGCTATCGAACGAAGTCGGTGTATATTATATGCTTGATTCAGCAATAGAAAACTAATCGAGTGCATCCATTTAAGCCGGATGCACGGAGCAATGTGTCATGGTGGAGTGCAACGACCGAGCACTGTATCATCGACAAATCGAGTGGATCCACGTCGATTAGAAATTCGCGAGAAATCGCGCAGACAGGACCAACCTCTGAAACGTTTGCAATTTCCTTTCTGCAGCGTTCGCGTTGCCTGTTCAAGAGTAAGGTACTTTCCGCTCAATTTCCATCGCGTGTCGCGCGAAAGTGCACCACCATCGAATACAATATCAATAGATGGCTGGCTGCATTTAGACTTGTTCGTGCATACAAGTGATCTCGTGATTTCGTCCATGAATTTATAATATATTATATAATATTATATATATATATATTATACAGTATATTATATAAATTGCGGTGGGACATTCTTTTCGTAAGTGGAATCTTTATGGTTGAACAATTTTATTTTATACGAGTTACAAGAATATTATGTCAAGAGAAATACGAGTTTCTTTAATATTGTAATATTTTATAACGAAGTACGGAGGATATACATGTATGTATACTTTATCGCGAGGATCTGTTAGCCTTGCTTCGATGTAACAGTTCGCCTTCATCGTTACTTTCAGTATGAGATCATTCACTTTTTACCCGAGAACGAGGCAATAGTATTTACATTGCTACATAGTATGGTCTAGGTAGTAGTAACAAAATTAACATATTTTATAGCAATTCAAAGCTTCATGCATTAGCGTATGTATCTGAATTAATACATATTTTATATACTCAAGTTTTTCATATTTAAAAAGTTATATTTTAATGCAGTCAGTATAACCCATTGACATTGTAAGAATTCTGATTAGAATACGCTATGATTAATAATGAATATTAAATTTCATCGTCATCGTCACGAATATATAAGTAAATATTAAGTAGAAACTATTAACGAGAGAGTAAGAAGCTTGTTTTTTTAACTACATTTACGTCAACAACGGTATAAGTAAGTTAATGTAAAATGCGCAAGTTTCACCGCATCACGTTCAATAACATTGAGATATTTCATTTTGCCCGTGTTCATGTGCATATGCACATAATAGAGAGAACTGTACAGTATGTGCCATTCGTAAGAACCAGAGCCGGATATTCGACGTAGAAATTCATGTTCACGGGTCACAGGAGGAAGTTCAGCGATTCGAAATTAATGAAATATCTGCGAAAATTATAGAGTTTGCCGAGGGTTGCGATTCTCTTTCTACAAATGTTTGCGCTGTATCTTCTTTCCAGAAACTTCGTTCTGCTGGCACGCAGAATTGAAGGGATGTGTGTCTTTCGAATCCAATGTTAGAGTTTCGTTTTCGTATAATGCGAAGAATAAACGTTCGAAACGGAAGCTTCCGCACAAAGAGCATAAGTTTAAATTAAAATATCGAATCCTAGATTTAATGGAAACTTTTGTTATACGTTTGTGTCGGTCGATTGTTTCACTTTAACGCAACTATTCTTAACTTTGAGTGTTATAGACAGATCATCGATGCCATATAAATTTTTATTTCTTATTTTCGTCGTTTAATTTCCTTCCGTTTTAATACCGTATAAAATCATTTCGATATGATTATAGTACGATAATAACGTGGTAACTGTTGCTTCATATTTTGATTACTTAATTCGATTTTAGTACATACTGATAAACTGGCGCATAATAAACTGGAAGCAATAACAATCTGTACGTATCAAAGCTATTAAAACAAGAAAAATTCATCCGTAAATAAAATCGTTTGCATAGAAATTGAGAGTTTAAATTAAAATCGATAGGGAAATCATTTTGGGGGACGTGGATAAATTTACAACACGAGTAAAACGATTCTGGTGTGCTATTTAATTAATTTACTTTATTACGAATTTATTATATCAGCGAAGTAGGAGATTTCGACAAGTACAATAGTTTTGTTGTATTTGCGGTGGTTAGAATTTTCCTATCTCTGTCTTCAATAATAGATTAATAATTTACCTACGCAAATCCAGCAATGCTTTGGAACGAAACTAAATTATAAATTTAATATAACGTAATTTGTTGATCTCTGGAGATTTGGTTTTTGAATAAAATTTATAATAGTTAAGAAAGCGTTATTTTTTATTTCAACGTAAAGTTGGAACAGGTGTCCCTCGAATTCTCCTGTGGATTCCTTCTGGTAAATTTCTAGGTTTGTTTCGCACATCTGTTGTCCCATTTTATCGATAACTCGAAAAATGTTGCGGATCGTCTGCGAATTGTTTGTACTGATTTTATCTTCTACGAAGCTTCGTAAAGAAAATCGAGAGCCGTCAAATTATATACACGATCTTGCTAATCAAGAACGATATTAAAACTTCATCCAAATAAAACCATTGATTTTCTTTTCTTCTTTGGAAATTATTCTGTTTCAAACATAATTCTGATATTTTACGTCAAAATGAATAAAGCGATAATTTTTGACAAATTATAGTTTCGTAAATTTTAAAAGTGGGACAAGTATCTATATACTGTCGAAGGCAAAAATTAAAATTAACTGTTTCAAATATTACTCGATATAAATATATTCCGTCTTCTGCTGCATTATTTTCGTGTAAACTAGCGAAGAAAAGAAACAAGAGAAGAATCGTGGAATTTAGACAGCTGCACGATAAAAAGAGAGGAGTGGGGCAAATGTTTGAATGGGAAGTAACGATTTCGACAGAAACCACGAAGTAAGGTGGCATCAAATAAATTTACGTCGTGCGGAAAACCAAGAACGACAAGAGCATATCAAATGCTCAAAGAGCGTGTCTTTGGGAAACCGAGCAGACTAGAATCGACCATAAGCGTTTGAAACGACCGACATTCTTCTCCTTCTCCAACATCTTCGTGCTCCGTGTCGCAGAAAAAGTGACGCTTTTACGAGTGGCAAAGAAACACTTCAGCCTAGAAATACGTTCGTTTAGGATATGCAACAGGTACGTTTATCTCTATTCTGCAATTGTATATTTCTTCATCAAATATTCTCGAAAGTAGAACTATACACGATTAATGTAAATTTATATCTATCAGAGTAGTTAAAACTGAGATTTTGAAAAAAATACTTGATTCGAGAGAAACAAAATTTGATCAATTACGAGAAATGTGTAGTAATTACAATGGAGAATGCATCGGTCTTGAGTAATTTTTTTAGAGACTATAAATCATTCATTTTGAATTGATCGTTTTTGCGTTACATCAATGACCAGTAAATTAGCAAATAAATCAAATTTTTATGTTTAATATAACCATGTCAAATGCCAGTTGAAATTTTAACGAATAATAATATTCTTATTAACTTTCAATGTTGCTATATGCATGAGTTTTTCTTCAGAACGTTTTACCATACGCTTAAAATGATTTCGATTATGCTCTGTTTCGTTAGAATTTCGATTTCTGAAACCTATTTACAGCCGCTTCGATCTTTCTACCAATCGGCTTGACAATTTTGTCACTAAAGATTTTACTAATATTTTCACTAAGAATATTTGTTAATTTTTAATTATCGCCTTTATCAATATTCCTTTCGAGTTCGCGTCTTTTGCAAACAATAAAAGTATCCTTTGTGCACCGCTGTCTTGAAATACAATCTCTTGTACAATTTTTTGCGTGTTTTATAAAATTTACTGTTATTATTTTCATCTTTTATAACAAAAAATTAATTTCCTTTGTGAAATGCTTGCGGTTTTCTGCTTCAGTAATTCTGTTACAGAATATTCAGAAGAAGCTCTGGCATCTATCTGATATTAAATCGAAAAGTTGCTTCAGAACTTGACTTCTACGAATATTGTTTCTTGAATATTTGATTAATATTAACCGCGGAATATGGTCGTTTGTAAAAATATTACTTTTTATCGTTGAATAAAAGACCGAATTAATACAAGTAGTTGAATAATCTCTCTACGTGTCTCACGGTTTGGATCTGCCCGCTCCAGAAACGTTCGTTCAAGGCATTGACTCCTCCTCCAAGAAAGAGAAGCAATTGGAAACGCACATTTACGAGGAAAATCTTAACGTATAAAATTTCTATTCTGCGATAAGAGGCAATCAAATTTTTCTAATATATCCGTTTAACGTTTTGCATTTGTCATCGTTCGTAATTGTCGACTTAAGGATTCGAAACATTATAATTTAGTTTCTCCTTCTGCATAAAAGATCGCTCAAAACCATTCGATACTTCGTATTTTACGTCCGTCATTTTCTACGATCGTAACCTTCTTTTCTCGAATATTACTTGTTTAGACCGTCAATTCTCGTCCTACATATCGGAGGAAATGAATGGAAATAAGCATAGCTTCTATATATATTTAGATAATTCTGCAGTGAAAGCTACGTGTTAAAATTGTTCTTTTTCAAGATATTTTATAGAAAGCCTACAGTAAGCGAAGTTCTTAGTTTCGTGTAAGAAATATCTCCAGAAACTGTTGGATCTTATTTTAAGTTCGAAAGAAGGTATTGGAAATGTGTCGAGAAGGCAGCTTTTCGCGGAACAAATGTTGGGCAAAGTTCCAACATTTCTTTTTCTAAAGGGGCCGTTTAAATCCCTTTGATATGTCTCAGTTCACCTATATTCGATATCAATTTATCTTCTGTTCTCTCAAAGAGTTCCTATCGTTAGAAATCGTGATATTTCTTGCAATCGTGTTAAAAGCTATTGGAAGATATCTATTTCGGAGATTAATTCGCGATCGAAATTCACCTGATTTAAATATTAGATACCAACTATTGCAATTGTTTCTTTCTTTTCTATTTTTTTCTTTCCATAGAAGGGAATAACTTGCCTTGTTACGTTATTCGATACAAATCGCTCGGGATTTAAATTCTTTGAACTGTGAAAGTATTGCTCAAGAATAATTTATTTTTCAATCGTAGAATCTATTGGAAAATTTGTATCGATGCAATTTACCGAAAGCCATCAAGAACTCCTATCGGCTAGCGTTTGTGCTTCGGTTTTAAAAATAAAGTCAATCAACTTTTTTTAACGTTTCATTGAAATTTATCTGCGTCTATATACTCTGCTTACTGCGACTCGCTGTCGCACGATATCGTCAAAATCAGTTTCTTTTTAATCATAGAATTATTGAAAGTGCACGCAGACGCTGATTTATCATCGAAAGTGTACAATGCACATATTCCACGCCTGAAACTTGTTCATGCGTTTCTTTACCAAATTTATTGCTTCGTACTACGGGAACTTTCACTCGATATATTGAACACTTTTCTTCATTACCTTCTTTTGCTTTGATAATCTCGTCTGTATCCGGAATTTCATTATTTGTATTATACTCATTTTCTATCCGAAATAGGAAACGTCGAACAGGACATTAAATGTATATTAATTTATGGGAAGTTTGAAGATATAAAAATGCATATAGTGTTTAAAAATATATAAAATACTTAAAATGTCTTTTACAATATTCGATATATAAAACATTTCTCCATCTAAATTCTATTTTGCAAATTCTATTTAGTGCAAGAATACGAATTTGCATAAATATCCGCTATAAATTATATATTTCGCTCTACGTTCTAACGCTTCAAATTCAAACTTTTCAAAGTATACCACACGCTTTATAATATTTAATACACAAGATATTTTTCTATCTAAATCTAGTTTTGTAAATTCTATTTACTATAAAAATACGAATTTCCATAAATATCCGGAGTTCAACTGTAACTTGCGTATATCTGGCCCTACGCTTTCCCTTCCAATGCTCCAAATTCCTCGCAATACAAATCTTTCAAAGTGTACGCTACTATTTACAACACGTAACGTATGAAAGATTTTTCAAGCCAACTTCTATCTTGTAAATTGTATTTACAAAACTACAAACTTCCAGAAAATATCCATCTAACCATAATCCGTATATCTCGTTTTACGCTCTTCCGCTCCAAATCGCTCGCAATTCAAATTTTTCTCGTCCAACAGACTCCGTTTGGGAAGAGCTTTTCCTGCATTTTTCTTCCTCAAGCGGAAGCGATTGGAAACGCGGTGCCAGAGGCGAACGTTTCGCGTGTCGGGCCGCATCATCGAGGCGATTCGTGGCGTGAATACGGGCGAGTGACTCGTTCTAATGACCTACTCCCACGTGGCTGAGGGTCCGTGGATCGCGGCGAATAAAGTCGAGTTCAGTCGTTGCCTGACCGGGGTCTGGAGTCTGGGCCTTCTCCGTGGGCCTGATTCAACGACGGCAGATGCCAGAGCCGTGTATCGTCCCGACAGACAGAGCTGCGCCTTCGTTCCTTTCGCGCACACGGTACGTGTACAACCAGACTTTTGACCCTGAATACCGGTTCGGTGTCGAGTTCCGGTTATCATAGAACTGTGCTGGTTGAAACAGTCGAGTCGCAGGGTTTTATTGTGCAGGGAGAAAGGATTGCAAGAAACATAGTGCATGGGTAGAGTGGCTTTCGGAATGTAATAATAGTCTCGTATGTAGAACATATTGAGGATCGTTTAAGGAGCATGTTGATATAGGGTAATGTATTGGTTTAGGAGATAGAGTGCAGTAATTAGCGGTAAAGTAATGTTTGCGAAACGGTGTACGAGCAGAGTATTTTATTGGTGAAGTAGCCAACTATGTTAGTTAATTATTAACAAGGTAGAATATACGGATGGTAGGTAGAGAGTAATGAAACAGGGTAATATATAAGATGTTATTGAATGTTTAAATGTTAAAAAGTCGTGTACCGGTGTAATGGCTTATTAGTAGTGTTTTAATAAAATAAACAGGATAGTGTATTGGTGCAGTAATTTAACGTTAACACAGTAACTTTCCATGCTATTACAGTGGACAATGCGGGAAGAGCAGAGGGGAAATGCTTTGTGAAGTGGCGCATTAGCAAAATCTCTCTTAGAAATATGATAAGTCCTTTGTATAAAAAGTAAATCTTAGAAGAGGTAGAAACGCATAATATTTACCTATATAGACATATAATAGTAGCTAGCAGGTTAATCTCTTTTTTTCGATATCTCTAATTTTTATCTCTAATTTTTGTACGGTTGTTGACTTTAGATTATCATCGTAGAAGAGCAAACAGGGCGTGTGTCTTGTACGAATAAGGCGACAGGTTAGCACATAAAGTACAGAAAATATATAATATTTGCAAAATGTTGTAACGTTATTCCACAGCAATATATCTCTCTTGTGAGAATTATATCCGCACGAAATTTCCAAATTACGTTAAATCGTAAATTCTAATGAATATCGTGTATTTTTGTCTTCGTTCTCGGAGCACAGTCGAGTAAAAAAAAAAAAGAGAGAAACGATTTTAACTCTCGTTGTACCTCGTCGTTGACCTACATACCAGCTAACGTGATACTCGAAACTTACTATTAAACATTACGCATTGTTACCTGGTGCACTAGAATTGATTTACTGTATCGATCCACGTTCTCGGGACCATTCGACGTTTCTCTTTATAAAAACTAGGGATCTTCTACTTTCTTCTTTGTTCGCTAAATAACTTTTTTCCATACAACCTCTGCTCGTCAGTTTCTTGGACCATTAATTAAAACAGGTAAAAGAGCAAACTTCCATCAGACGCCATCGACACTGGAGTCTTCGCCCAATAAATTTACCTTACCTTGCCACTCCTTTTTCCACCGTGTCTTCTAATTACCGGCAAACATTTCCCACGTATAATGTTCTTAAAACAGATTTCGCTTGGCTTGGCAAACGATATTCCGGATTTTTCTTTTTAATTAATTCCAACACAGAAAGCCGAATTTCTGGCACAGGTAGCGAGAACTCGAGCTGCTTTACATTATCGATCCTTATCCTCCGTCCCTCTCCGCCTACGTCTGCACGGCTGGAGACTTCAGTTTGCTTGTTTTCCCTTAAACCTAGTTTGCGCTACTAAATTTCCATTTTCCTCGCAGGCGGTGAATTTTCGCCTCGCGAATTACCGATTCCTACGCAGGTCGCGTTCGTTCATCCTGGCCTGTGACCACGATTTCGAATTTTCTCGCTTCGAGAAGAGATATCATATTGTGCGGTTCAGATCTTTCATTAAACTTAATGTATTCTGAATCTATGCTTCTCTGGGAGAGTCGGGTCGTCGCTTCTTCCCCGCGTCTATCGCTTCAGACTTTAGATTACTATTTCGATCCGTGTTTCATAGATCGATCGTGTGTCTCTCTTTCTCGTGCGTTCAGGCTACCTACTTTTTAAATATTCCATATGTATTTAATTGGATCGTGTCATAGTATATTTATTATTATTAATTTAAGTGGAATTCTTATGAGAGAAATTTTTTGTTGCATCAATATATAGGTTTCTAATAATACTTTTCTTTAGAAAACGAAACTTTTGGTTGTAAAAAGCATCGTCGTAGACGCGTTTCAAAGTTGCTAATCGATCATGATATAAGAATTATCGAGATGCAGAGGGTTAAAGTATTTTAGCGATTGAGAGGATTTTTATTTGACCAAGTGTGATATTGTACCTTAAAATATCTAAATAATTATTATATTATATATTAGAACAGTAATTAATTGTGGAAATGAGTATAATTTTATGTTAGTTCTACTGCATACATATACAATTTGTATGATTTTTTTTGTATTTTATTTTTTTTGTTTAGTGAAAATCGCTTTATATACGAATACTTTATATGTGAATAAATATTTGAATAATATTCTCTTAAAAGTATCGACTTTCTGAAATATGCTTCATTAGATTTTTTTATCCGCATACACCACAGTTGTAATAAACATTTTTTATAGTTGAACGTAGAATAAAGAACAATTCACAAGGGCAATCGAGAACCCGTAGCGTATCCCGTAAAGTTTCCATCTTAGAAACTTTATGCAGGAAGAAAATTAGATATTTAAAATTCACATCTGATAAATTATCAAAGTTCACTTCCACGTCGAAAGTTTTGTACTTTCAACTTGTCTGTCGACGTTCGCTTCATGTCGTATCGCACGATACGAGACATTATGTGCCGCTAACTCAAGTAACGCGAACAAAGGATAAAACTTGCTATAAAATTAATATTTCCAATAACAAATTTGTAGCAAACCTAATTAGAGAGGCATTCAAGGATAACAATAAATCAAGGATTCGTTGGAACAGTGGTATACACATATATTTTTCCAAATACGAAGTTGAGAATAAAATAAAGAAACTAAGATAAGGATACATAATATTTTATATTAAATCATAAATTATATTCATATTTACAGAATTTTATCATGAATTTTCAATCTTCTATAGCAAATAATATAATATATCTTCTTAAACGTCGGATAATATAACATATTTATAGTATATTATAATATCGATAATATAATAACGTCTTAAAATGTCTAGAATCATACAGAGTTTTAATAGAAGCCCTTCTTTTCGAAAAGAAATATCGAAAGCAAAGATTCTGCCACCTATAACGCTTATACAGCTATCAACGCTTTAAAATATAAATAAAAATCGATTCGAACAATAATAGCTCCGTTCAATTCCGTTCGTAAACGCTACTTTAAGCTTAGTCTTTAACCAAGCAATCATCATTACAATTTACAACCGTCCTGTTTGTTTTTCACTCTCCACATAAGTATTTGATCGTAACTTACTCTGCTTTTAATTCAATCGTATCTCAGCATATCGTTACAACCTCTGTCAATTAATTCCAAACAACTAATTTTCGATAAAAATGTTATAAATCACCGATACAAATATCGACAATCGGCTAGAAGATTTATAATCTTTATCTTTTGTCTAATATTTTTGTACAACGGCAAGAGGAAAAAGAAGACGCATATTCGACGGCTCTCGAGTTTCGTCGTCTCTAGGCTATACACAAAGGTTTCGCGATATTAACTTTTGTCATGGTGATATCTTATGATACACACGACATCCACGTTGCTTCTGATAACGCGTTTACAGTACTTTACACCGATGGCGGGCGTTGCGGCAACCGGTTTGCCAGTTTCTCCTTCGTGGCTGTAGCTCGGTGCCTTCCAGCTTACTCGATACATTCCAGCGAAATGTAGTCGAGTTCAGCTTCAAAGCTTTGTTAAAATCTCGTTTTCCAGCAACTTTGTGTCCTTACCTCTCGCGTCCCATATTGCTGCATGTTGTTTTAGGAATATTGTTTCCTCGTTATTCGTTGAAATGTATTTACGACGAGGATATTATAGTCGTTGAACGTAAGGCAACTGTGCACGTAAAATTATCGCAACGTCACACATCGTCGAAAGTGAAGCTGAACAGAGAAATTATGGTTGTAGAAACATTTGACGGAGATGAATTTAAATATCGTCTATTTTTCAAATATTTGTTTTGCACGGATCATTCGTGGAATGAAATTTCATTTATTACTCGTGTTTAAATATCCGTGTCAGGCAAAATGCTCGTCTCGGAGAAATTGTGCTTCTGCTTTCGTTAGAACGCGTTTGGATCGTCTAATGGACGGATGGTAGGGAAATAAAATAAACGGAATAAAGCAAATGTTGCTTCGTTCGAATTTCCAGAGAACAGAAACAGGCTTTTTCCAGAGCGTTTTAAAGAGAATTTAGAGAGGGTTCAAATGTTCGTTAACTTTTTTATACATGTCACGTAATCGTAGATATCGAATATGAATTTTCTGAAGTAGTAACATTGATCTTTGGCATTGTTATTCAAAATTTGAGCAATTTGGAAATTTAATTTGCATTAACTTTTTTAATGAAAATCAGGATCGGTGAGAAGTCTTTAAACATTGTCTTAAATACTCTTAAACTTTTCAGGCTATTCAAACGATATACTTAAAGCTACGTGTTTTATACATATAAATGTAAAATTACTTCTTACCGTAGCCACTTGTAGATGTTAATTACGAAGGTTTTAAAGTACGTACGCCAGCTTTTCATTTCTTCTACTTCAAACTGTATAGTTAATTAACCTGAAAGAACGTGTTTTTTTTTAAAACATTACCAGAGATCTGCAATTTCAGCTATTGTTTATTCAAAACGGGCTTCTCACTAAAAGCGAATATTTATAAGATAGTTCAAAGTAAATGACGTCTTATATGATAACAAAGTTATTCGATCATTCGACCAGTGTGTGTTACGATTAGTTCGAATAATCAAGTTTCCTTTGTACTTAAACGAAAAATTGGCAGATAATAACGCAACGAAATTTACGTGTGTGTATATTGAAAATTTCAGGGGCCAGATTTTGTCATTGCAACGATGCGTCTCCAGACTTTCAGTTTGCTATTATTCACGAGCGTGTTAGTCGTCCGGCAAGTTTCAGCCCATGGAAGACTGATAGAACCACCATCGAGAGCCTCGATGTGGAGGTATGGTTTCGATACCCCGCATGATTACAACGATCATGAATGCTATTGCGGAGGATTTACCAGACAGTGGCAACGAAATAAGGGAAAATGCGGAATATGCGGCGATGCTTGGGACGCGCCAACGGTAAGAGATGAATTTTTTACGGAACTGTCATAGCATGATAAGAATGCACGACAAAGTGTACACATAAGTGGGAGAAAAGGAAGGGTGTAGCAATAACATGTTGTCATAAAATTTCTTTCACGAATACCGAAACATGTGTACGTACACGTTTAGTTTTTCTTTAAAATTCATATAATATAGTTGCAAAAGATACAATGAATATTATCGCCAACAAATGGTTCTGAATGTGTGAAATTATGATAGTTGACGAATAATTAAGTTTGGTGCTCGATACTTACGAGTGTGTAGATTAAATATAATTATTTTCTTCTGACTTTAATTTCTCTTTTAAAAAAAGAAGGAAAATAATTTAGTATATAATAAATAAAATAAATCAAATATTTTTGTATATATATTATCACGTAATAGTAATTACCTAGCTTTCACAAATATTTCAAATCATTTTATTCCCGGTGACATATAGTCTATTTGTCGTATTTGGAAATGAAACGTAGTTAGATAACACGCGTGACAATAACAAAGAAACGAACGATTCAAAGTGAACTTTCTGGATCGATGAAAAGGTTTGCTTCTAATTTAAAATTGACGATTCTAATACACATAATCCACGTTAATATGGTCGTGTATATAAAATTGTTACCTGACAAATTCAACAAGTGTACAAAATGCAATAAAGCTAAATAAATTTCGCGTAGTTATATTATATATATTTAGTTAATTATGATACATATGCAAATATATATATATATGTATTACCATATAAATATATACTGTGAACAAGATAGCGAGGGCCAATTACAAGACGATTCTCGAAAGTTTCTCTCAACACATTTCGGACGACGATTGTCCTGTTATAATTCTGAGCTACTCATTTTGTAATTTCAGATCAGCGTCAATTTCAAATAGGATATCTCCATACATAGATTTCAAGTTTCAAACGATAATCTATTCCCGCACAAAAATAAATTTGAATAAATTTTAAACATCTCGTCGGTATGCCAAAAATGGCTATTTCCTCGTTCTCATTTTGTCCACACGATACTTGAGTTGTCGAATCGAAATTTACCCAACGGGACTTTTCCAGGAAGCCTCAACTCCTACGCGAACTGGAGCCTAACTGTATTAAATTTGAAGCACTTGAAATTCTTATAAGGAAGCGTAGCGCGGAATCGGCAGGCCAAATGACCCAAATAACGACACAGGGCATCAGGCGTGTAACGGCGTTGATGAAAACTGCTGGAAAAAATGTTCGCTCATAGGATCGAACAACTTTTATCGTTATTGCGCGCCATCGATCAATTTCACGCACTGTGCTCTCCATCTCTGCTTAAAATTTGTTTGGCACGTTAAATTGATTCGATGTAATAACGTTAGGAGACGGAAGAGAAGAGAATTTATTAGAAAATTAACAATTTTACGTTTCCACTTAAAATTTAGTATTCTTCTCATATTGAAATTTTAATTCGATGTAATAACGACGTGGAAAATGAAATTTATCAGAGATTTATTAGAGAAGAAATAATTTCGTTTTCTCGCTTAAATTTTCATCTTCCTATCGTCTTAAAACTTCAACCCAACTTTAAATTTGATTCTAGTTTTGATTACGATTTCTTTCATTTGCGATTTTCGTCTAAAATTTTGTTTCGCCAACGGATAATTATATTCAGGGTAAGTAAATTTATTCTGTCCGAACGGTTAACGTTGTCTATTTTTTAGTCAAAAACCTGATTTTAGTTTACCTAAACCTCACAATGGAAAATTCCACTAAATATATACGAGCGTTAGTCACGTAACTGGGACAAACTATGCCTCTATTTTGCTTGCAAACATAAAAAAGAAGGGTGGCGGCGAAAAAAGTTGAATTGTTTAAAAAGCTTTCCTCTGCTCGTGAATTCGCTTTTTCCCCCAGCGCAACCGCGTACTATTAATTCATTATTATCCGACTTTATTAATCAGCATATCTTTACACTCGTTATGCGTTGTATGCATTTGCAATAAGTTGGCTTAACAGTAATGTAATTACAGTCAAACATTTACTTATTATTAGATGAAAACGTTCAGCGTATCTTTTGCTCGACGTATCGCATACTCGACACGGAAACATTGAATGGAAAAGTAAACCACTCTAACATCAAATAAGAAAATAGCATTAAATTGGAAAAATGCAAGAAAGAAAGTTACTTACTGTTAAAATACGTAAACGTTGCCTGTATCTCTCGATTATCGTATTGTTCTCTTAACACAGAAAGATAAAAGAGAAAAGTGAACCATTGTAATATTGAATAAAAACTAGCATTAAATCGTAAAAAAGAAGAAAGGCAGATGCATCGGACGAGACGATTCCATTGTGAGGTTTCGTGTAATTATCACCTGGCAACATTCTTGCGACATAGAATAAATTACTATTTGCGGTTTTCCGGTCTGTCGGGTGGACATACGCCCGCTGTAACAATACCACGAGTTTCAACACCATCCCCGAAAATATATACCTTACAGAATTACAAGCTTACATTTTCTTGTTTAATTGTCAAATACGAGAATAAAAGGGAAAAAAGTATTATCCGACGAGAATTGGAAGAAATAAAGTGGTATAGAATGTATACGCTTTAATTATTTATTTAAATATCTGGATTATTTTAATTAAACGATACGACAAATACTTTGCTTTTGGCTATTTTTGATAATTTATATGTATGAATTGAACAAAAACGATTGTACTCGCATTCGAATCTTTTACATTCAACGCGTGCAAATTGCTTTACTTCGCATTCTGCGGTTTATTCGTTTAAACTTGGTTTATTTTGTTTTCCGCAATTTAAACAGTTTTTTTTTTTTTAGTAAACTATACAGGAGTTCCGTAGCTTGAACAAATCTGACGATGCAACGAATAAAATGTGAAAGTTAAACAAGAAACGATTTTCACCGAAGTTGAACGAATTCTAATTACAACGATGGAAATTAATTAAATCAAGTAGTTAAACGTAATAGTCGCTTAATATATTGGCACATATGTATATATAGGTTTTTTATAGTTAATTGCAACTGCAAATTTCTATATTTTCGAAAAATAAATAAAATAATTTATAATACTTTAATCTTACGAAATAAAAGAGAGTTCAACATAAATTTAAGAAATTATATAATACGGTAAAAACGTTTGCGAATGATAATATCATTGTCAATATAATAGTATAATACCGCTTTAGATCTTTCAAAGATGTTCATTCGAATCTCCTATGAATTCAACATTGACTAAAAGATATTCCTTCGACTGTTGTAATCGATTATATCAACACACTTAAATCTCGTAGAAACCTTTTACGACTTACTCTTCCCCAACTTTACTTCTCGTTAACCGGATAACAGAACGTAATTATTAGGAATTTTACGATCGTATTTTCGTAACTACTTCCACCAAACTGTGATATATCCCATAACTTTCCAAAGTTAGGCTTCGTAACGTGTTACGTGCATCATTCATTTTTCACGTATAATATAAAGTTTCTTCCAAGAGATTTATAATCTTCAATGTGAAGTTCAAACTTCTATCAAGATCCAAAAGTAACTCGGGCAACTATAATCCTACATTTTGTAAAAGTAGTAAATTTTCTTTAGGGATCAAGTGTCTACGTACATGTACATACTCTGCTTATATTAAACATAATTATAATATTTGATATAATTATTTAATGTTATAATTATATAAATATATAAATATAATATTATATGACAAATACAAATTAAATATTATAATTATACTACAATTATTATGTCAATATTAAACATTAAACATTATATAAATTGATAATCGACAATTAATTACAACCAAAGGTAATCAAAATTCCTTTGTACACGTAGAGCGCGTATCTTCTCTAACAAAGACCAAAGCAATTCGCAACGAATCATTACGTTTCACAGAAAACTTACTGGAAGTTGTCCTGAAAAAGAAAAGAAAACTGTATCGTTACAGCCTCGTCTGCACGAGACCGGTGGCAAATTCGGGAACGGAGTGATAGTAAGGAAATATCGAACAGGTTCGGTGATACCGGTTCGCGTGGAACTTACGGCCAACCATCACGGTTACTTCGAGTTTCGCACGTGCTCGATGACCTACAAGGGCAAGGAAGTTGATCAGGAATGTCTGGATCAACACCTGCTACGCTCGAAGAACGAATCGATCAGATATTATCCCGGGCCTGGAAACAAAATTTTCGAGGCTTTCTACAAACTACCAGACGACCTGACTTGCGCCCAATGCGTCTTTCAATGGAGATACGTGGCTGGAAATAATTGGGGCGACTGTGGAAACGGAACAGGTATTGTACGACGTTTTCAGGGTTTTACTCGTCGACAATATTGTATTCACGATGCTTCTCGCGCACTCGAAATTCGAATACGAGCAGATAGCTGTCGCGCTATCTTTGAATAACCGCACTTAAGCACGAGTTTTTCACTGGAACGAATTTCTGTTCCACGTAATTCAGGGACGAACATTAACCCGCGTTTTGTTCCAGCCACCGGGCAGAATGCATATTCGAGAGACGCCGTTTGCGACAAAAGCTTCGACCTCACGTAGGTATCGAAGAGATTGTTGTTGAAGCGGTGCATAGAGATTGGATTTTAGGGTTATTGAGAAAAGTTTGTTGAATGAAGCGTTTGTTCGAAGGGGCGAAAACGATTAAATCGTTAATTATACGAAGAATAAAGTAGAATAAATTGAATTACTTTTTCATGTTTTAAAGAATTCAAATAGAAATTCTAAGGCTATATATAAGGCGTAATTTAATAGAACAAATTTGCACGTAAAATTAATCGATATTTTTAGTCATCAATAAATAGCGCGAGAGAAAATTTCTAAAATATTTTCTTTTTCTAGGAAACGTAAAAAGTTGGTTATTTTAAATGGAATTATACATGCTTTAATTGATAAATAAGTTATATCAAGCTATTTATATGAGAATTCATTAGTTCAGGAAATATTTTAATGTGAATATTGATTGTTACTAGTCGTACTACCAAACTGCTAATACTAATAAATACTCTTATTTGTTATCGGTATGATAATTTGCATTTAAAGAACTTTAATGGATTTTGAAAAATCTATTATTGATATGAAAAGATATATATTTTGTAAGTTTTCAAGAATAACTACAAGTAATTTCTTAGTTCGTATTGAAGCTAAATATTTTGTCAAGCTAATTCTTATTACATAAGTAAATAATATTAGTATTCTATCGAAGTACCGATGGAAAGTTTCAACTATTAATAGATACATGTACGTACTAAATTACTAAATATTACATAATATTCACATTAAATGGTTGCTTCAGAACAATTAATATTCTCGATGAAGTTCATCTTTAAGCAACCACTTTATTATCTTCAAATTTCATATACAAACAATATTTCAACTTTATTTCTAATATTAATATACATATAATAATATATTTTAATATATTAATAACGTATTTAGGAAATGTAAATACGTTAGTTTACATCCACAATAATTACGATGTAATTTAACAATTTTACTTTCAACATTATTTGCGATTAAATCTCAATGTATCGAAAACAGATCAGAAAAATCAAATAAACCTTGAAACCCTATACAATATACCATTATACATCGTGAATTACGAGGATAAGATTTGCAAAATAATTTTAGTACAGAATAAATATATAAAAATGATAAATACACGAATTATAAAGAAAAAGTTGCACATAATTCCATTAAAAAAATACATAAAATATTAAATTATGAAAGTATACTAACACTATGTCCGCACAGGAGCCGTGGGTTGTGGTCCTCAAGAGGAATTTCGTGCTTGTGCTGATATTAGCATTGGAGATGACGTGGAGCCTCTTTCACCTCGACCACCAGCAGAACCACCGACGAAATCCATCCCAGAAGAAAAATCGCCGACAGACACAACATTGGTGCCAGAACCAAGTGGGCCATATTGGTTATTCAGTATCATTATCGCTGGTACGTGCCTGCTGGTTGTGCTGGCGGCTATGGCATTGCTTTACTCGTATTATTATCACTCTGGCCGAGCCAAAAAGTGGCTTATGACGAGGCGGTTGCTGACACCTGAAAGTCCACCTGTCGCTCCACCGAGGCATAAAAAACACAACACGTTCAATGCACCATTGCAGTTGTAGAAGAATATTTGTATTTCAATGTAGGGTGACCAAAAAATAATTTTGTATACGTTGTCTTTTGAAAACATTTTATAATGTTTTTTAATATAATTTTATACAGTATATATATACAAGATACACAGAAGAAGAATTCTTGTTTAATATTGAGAAAAATGGTCACCCTGATTTATTGTTATTTGCGATACGACTTTCCTTCTTATTCGATTTTTCACTTGTAATAATTCGGACGATTTTTCTGTCGTACGTATCTGTACGGTGAATGTATATTTGACACTGTGATGTATGCATGATGAGGAAGTTCTCGTTTGCGTTTAGAGTAATACGCGCTCACTTGCACACGCATTTTCATTCTGTATATATAAACTTTCTTACATTAAACATATTTATTTTCTAAGAATTTGTGGTTCTTAGTCTTCCTTTCATTTCATTCTTAAATAATACATTAAAGAAAAAACAATTCACAGGGGAATTTCTTTTCCACTGGATCGTAGTTTAAATAATGTGTAATTTTAATACTCTTCTGATGTATACACACTCTTTAAAGCATAGAGAGTTCTTGAAACAGACAAGGATTGAGGAAATGAGTGACGTTGTAGTAAATTATTTTTTATTTAATAACATATTCCTAAAATCTTGATTGCTCATTTTTGGAACGGCACCATTTCCAGTTGCAATTGCACTGCCGTTAGTAGCAGCAGTTTTTACAGTACGAGGTACCATAGATAATAATGTTTTGGGCGTACCAAATGTAGTTCTGCTTACTGTAGTACCACCTAGAGACTTAATGGGATCCTTTTTGCGTTCAGGCGGTTGGCTTATGGCTACACTAATTATTTTGTCACCGATTTTCATTCCATCAATAGCCAGAAGTGCCTTCCCAGCACTGTTTTCGTCCACAAATTCAACGTAAGCCAGTCCTTTAGAATGGCCATTACGGTAAGTGACTATACGGACTTCCTTCAATGACCCGTGAACCTTGAAAATTTCTTCAAGATCTTCTTTTGTCGTTGATACCGGAAGTCCTAATCATATTATAAAAATAAATATACTTTTCTAAAATTACAATTTTAAACATTAATTTAAACCCTCAGTTGATATCGTGATATATTGATAACTGCTATTGTAAGTTCAATTAAGACCGGTTATTTTGTAGGGGAAGTGAATAGCATTTCTAACATAATTGTTATGATCAATCATGTGGGTTACATGAGACATATAGCGGACTATTTACAAAAATTTCATTATTACGTAATTACGAAAAGAACGATAAAATAAGATATAAAGTAAAGGATATGTTTTTCTTAATTACATTATTACATTGTTACTAAATAATGTGGTGTACTTGACTGAAAATAATATTTAAAAAGAAATACAAACAAGTATAAACTAAAATTTTATTAATAAATCTAATCACTTTGGTATTGATGGAATATTATCTTTTTTGGAATACTAGCATAGTATAGTACGATAACTTTTATAGACTTTCGATGCAAGTGAAACAATAAATTGGTCGCAACGAATGTTGTTTACAGATTGTTTTTTTGCATTTTATGCAAAATGTAGAATATTTTCTGTCAAGCTTGCTTGGACATTCTTTGCAGCGTCGCCTTTTCGCTGGGTGAGCCTCCTTATGTATTGGATCATCTGTAATTTTTAGTAATTCTCTAATTTTTTGAGGAATCTCTCATGGTATTAAAATATTATATTGTTACTTTATTTGATCCTTGACCAGATTAAAGATTTTGTTTTTTGTATAAATTGTCTTCTTTTCATATTCAAACTTGTATCAGCATAATAATATAATGTGATTATAGCAATATGAGAGAATATCGTTTAATTCTACGATTGCACGAATAAATAGTATATTTTTTATTGCGTTTTATTTTATTGCAATTTTTATAAGCAATTGATTTTTGCTTCATAATATTGTGGACGAAAAAACGAAACTAAGAAAACTATTTTCTTATTTCTTCTGATAAAGTAAACCTAATTCAAACTGTTCTAGATTTACAATCTTGCCAGTATATAGAAAAAGTTGATAAAATATGTTCCAGAATCTCATAGGCGTAAAATGTTTTAGTCTGTATCGCTGAATGAAATCCAACCATCATTTTATCTGCAATTGTATAACTATAAGGAGAATAGTCCTTCTTACAATTTTATATGAATATTACAGTCTCTGTGATGTGAAAGATATAGTTAGGTTTTTAATTCGGCAGCTTCCTTTACTGCAAGCCTTCCTTTAATATTTATCTTCAGTTTAGATTCTAGAACTTATAGCAGAATTTATGGGAGACATCTTATTATGTCATTTTAGGTGATTACAATCATAAAAATATCTTTTATCTTCTTCCTTAATAGGGATTTCTTCATTGTCAGTTTCAATTTCTGTTTTAGTATCATGATCGGGATGTTCTCTTTTTACTTGAATATTATCGAAAGTCTCATCACTTTTATTCAGTCAATATCTCAGCATCACTTATATTTAATAAATTGTTTTCGATCTCCACGAATCTCGTAGATGTTAAATTTTTAGATATTTTAAATTATTTATTCTTAAAGAAATAACACAATTGTTATGTTGAATCCAAATGTGATTAAAACAGTTAACAACTAGGATTCAAGACATGACTAATATCTCAACACAAGTATAAAAACGTTTACTACATCCATACAATTTTTAAAAAGTCGAGCTAATAACTAGCAATCAAGAAATAAATGATTGAGGTAATTGTAGATCGTCTATATTCCAAGAACATCAACTGAGGGTTAGATATTACCTACCTTTAACGAAAAGCTTATTTTTTTCTAGAGAACAACTATATTTAAAAACAGATTCTCGTGTTGTTTTGTTTGGGTCGCATCTTGAAACAAACATTGGCCGTCCTCTTATAGGAACTCTATCTAATTCCAAAGCTTTATCAACTGCTTCCTATAAAAGTAATATTCTTAATTAAACATTCTGTATATATACTTATGTAATTCTATTATTAACAAAAAATATAGTTTGCACCTTGGAATTGAGTTGTACATAGCAATATCCTTTACTACGTCCATTATAGCTTCTGATCATCTTAAGCATTGTAATCGGTCCAGCCGGTTTTAAAGCATTTCTGACTTCTTCTTCACTCGCACTATAATCTAAATTACTTATGAAAACTGAGATTTTATCGTCCACTTCATGTACATAATCTATTTCCATTTGTTCACTTTCTGGTGCTTTAAAACCAGGTGGTGGAGGAATGTTTGGTTCCTTCAGTAGTTTCTTCATTAGTTTCGTTTTGGTTACTTCAGCAATTTCTTTTTCTTCAATATCAACGTCGTCTTTCTTTTCGAAATTCAGATGGCTTTCTCTTATTTTCGGTTTTAACTGTGTTTCAACTTTCATAATTTTTATCGGATAAGCTCCTAAATTCTTCCATTTACCAGTATCTTTTTGTTTTCTTTTATACGCTTTCTTGTTTTGTGATGGCGATAATTCAAGATTAGAAATTTGTTGTGTTTTCTGTCTTTCTTCAGCAACTTTATCTAATTTTTCTTTTGTTCGTATTTCACATAGTTCCATTTGTTCTAGTGTTCCTTCATCTCGTTCAAAATCTATCCAAGAATTCGCTATACTTTCTGGCCAATCTTTTACCGACGACAAGGCTTTTTGAAATAATTTTCTTAAATGTTTTGTATCTCCGTAACATCTACATAAAAAAAAAATTTATTATCAAATCCAAAGTAGAATGTAACATATCATAAACTGTTAGACTCATTAAAAATAAATACAAGAAATTACCTTTCTAACGAAATATATTCTAACCAGTAAGATGCTGTTGTGGAATGTCCTTGTGATAAAATGTCGGCCCATAATGATCTAGCTTTTTCCATGTTATTAGCATGTATGGCTTCAGTTCTTGCCCAATATTGTAATATAATACAATTGGGATCTCCATCTAAACCAAATGATTTAGCCAAATGTTCACAAGCTCTATTAAAAGTATTACGTAATATTTCTAACTGCTTTTTTTCATCAGAAGAACATCGATCAACTCTTCGCCGCAGATATTCCAAATATGTCATCCACAAATTTCGATACTCTTCTGCAGTAGAAAATCCAGTCGTTAAAGCATTTTCTAATAATGTTTGAACTTCTAATACTGATTTGTCCCACTTTTCATATGATTTTATCCATTTTTGCCATATCTTTGCACACCATGGAACGTTTCTTGTAGCTCTTTGGTACACTTGATCCAAGACAGATTCAATTTTGATATTTTCTTCTAGATACTTGAGATAATCAAGCCAAATTGACATCTCTAAACTGAGATCAGTAATTGCTCTTTCATACAAAACAGTTATTCGTCCAGGATCTCCATTTTGCTGCTCATATGACAAATACATTTTATAAGAATCTAGAAGTTCTTCTTCAGTTTGGGCGGAAACAATTCTCTCCTCATATGGTAAACGCAGATTAAGCTTTGATAGCGCTCTTTCATATCCTCCACTAACAATCTTATCATCAATAACAGCTTCTGCACCATCTCCATAGCGCCATGCTTCATATTCTTCATACGTTTTTTCCATATCTAAAAGAGGACAAGCTAATTGTCTTTTGAATAGGTTACCAATACGTTCCAATTGTTCTTTTCTTTCGGTTTGATTTGAAGGATCAATCTAAATATTTAAAACGTAAATGTAAAACATGTCCCAAGAGAATTTTAAGAATTTTTTTTGTTATTCTATACTTACTAATGCATATAACACAGCTTCAAACTCACGAAATGCTTCCCATATTATTGCACCTTTAATAGTATGTAGCCCAACATCTGTTAATGCTCGTTCAAATAACTGCCGAACATTCTTTGCTGCATCTTTTTCAGTACCCATATTACCAATACTAAATTGCAAATATTCTAACCATACCTCCACACCTGTAGTAAACAATTTAATGTATAACGTACTTTAATGTACAATCAATTTGTAAAATATACGTAATAAATTTATTACATTGAAAGCAGAACTTACAGAGATAATCTTTGACTGCTCTTTCACATAGTTTGACTACTTCAGCTTTTTGCTCTGGTATGGTAGCTAATTTAATTTCGTCGCGCATCCAAGACAGCCAGAGCTCAGAACTCAATGGATATTTGGTGCTCATATTTTTTCTAGCAGCACGTAATCGTTCTAATTCGCCCATTTTTTGCAATTTGTTGATAAGGGCTACATGACTCGTGTAATCATACGGATTCTGGGCGAGAGAAGTTTCTAAAGCTTTAACCTCTGCTTCGTCGGCATCCTCTTCATCGTCCTCTTCAGACTCCTGATCATCATCAACCTCATTATCCATGTCTTCTTCGGGTTCATCTTTAATCTCTATTGATTCGTTCTTTTCGTTGTCCACTGATTCCTCAGGTGAACTCTTATCATTATTTTCTTCGCTCCCTATATCCATCTCCTCCATTTTAATTCACAATTAATTTTGTGGAGAATTGTAAATTTTTACTTTGTATCAACAAAAATACGTGGTAGAAAAAACCGAAAACGAATAATGCTCACTGCACGTTAATAGCTTGTACACGTTGATAAAAGGTTATGTTTTGATGTTTTTATGCGAATCTTTATGTCTGACAGCTGTCTTCACTGCGCATGTGTATTAAGAGTGGTACCCGATTCGAATTTAAAATCCATTAAACTATAACATATTACAAAATAAAGGATTACATGATAAAAATCGAATATTTCATTAACTAAATTTTCTAAAGAAAATTACTATGCCGTTAGCATATCTATATATTAAAAAGATTTCAAATTGGTATCATAAAAAATAACTAAATTATTATTAGGAAAACTAATTTTCTTGTCTAATATTTATATATATATATATTATATTATATTATATTATTAAGTCAGTATCAATAATGAATTTACATGAAACATTTTTAATTTATCAACCTACCATTATTTCCTAATTCGGCTATATAACCGTTTATGACATATCAGTTGTAAGCAACTCGTCTATATATAGAAATCTAAATACAAAGTGATATTGAAGCATCGGAATATCATGTCACCTCTTCTATTTTGGTTAATAGAGATCTGTTTGTAAAAATCGATTGATAATTAATTAAAAACTACGCATTGGTAATAAATAACAAAACGCGAATATTTATTTGAAGAATTTGACGATATTATTCTCAGAAATCGGAAAGAAGAAAGGAAAACGGAAGTTCATCAAGTGTTCCAAAAGTAGCTTAAACCACTGCAAGCAGACGCTATTAAAATATGACCAGATGTATAGTAATAGCCCACGGGTGAGTTGTGAAAATACATATTCTGGTATGGAGAATATATCTCGATGATGGTTATGGTACTTATTTACTCTGCGCTTGATTTCGTAGATTCCACGCAGACGCTGTCCATTTCGCGTGAAATGATGTTTTTTATTCAGCTGTCAACGTAGTTTTAGGTAGTTTTAGGAGAATTGGTAATAAATATAGCGGGGTGAGTATCCTAGAACAAGTAGTCTTTTATATTTTAAAAAATAGCAAATGTTTTGATTAGGAAAAGGAGAAAGTTATAATTATTCTTAATGTGTGGCCACTTGTTCATTCACCTCATGCCAGTTCACAAAAGGAGAAATTTTATTTTTTATGTTCAATATTTGTGGATTATACATTATGAAGTATATCCTTGAAAAATTTTACGTCATGTTATCGTTATTGTAATAGGTAAGATATCGTTTCAAGAGATTGTTAGATATATCTTGAAACTTTATACTTAAACTTTATAAGATTCTTTGTAAATTACATTTACTTAAGGTAGATGTTTGTAATGCAATTAATAGCGAAGAATTTTTTTGATTTATATGACAATATTAAGATATGCTCTGTGTATTTTTAGAGGTAGATATTTATCGAGTATTGAAATATTGCATTTTTGTTAGACGTTGTTACGCAAGGATGAACTGAGCAGCGCGTGCAAAGAATTTTAGAAGAAGAAAAAGATTAAAATGCGAGGAATACGTTAGGCATTACAATGTTAGAACTCTCGTCTAGTTTTATTATTTCGCGCAAATAATGAATTTCTGGCATCTTGACAAAAGTATTTTTATTTACTTAGAAGTTTTAAATACTTTTTTCTTAGTTTCCATAGTATTATTTTTTCTCCACATTTACGCTATTGAAAGTCAGCATAGAAACATCTGGTTTAATATATCATAACACTCGTATATATACATATATATTGTTAATTTTATAAAATTTCTTTGAAAATTTTACTTTCTTCCTTCAATGAAACAATTTATATAAATCGTAAGATTTGTTTTGAAATTCTTAACTATTGTGCGATAGTCATTGATTAGTTATCTAGATGTATAGACATTATTAAGCAATAAGAATTAAGAAAATATGACTGTTATTATCGAATAATTTCAAATGATGAGTTTATTGTACCAATAGCTAACAGTTATGTTAGCAGTAAAAATTGCTTCTCTACTATATTACTTGTATTGCATATAATTATTTGTCAATAGATATAATTCCTACACGTATGTAATCGCTTGTAATGCTGTAGTAGGTAATGTTCATTAATGAGAATCCTAGAATTGTGGTTCATGCCATTGAAGTATCTTCTTTATGTAATCATTAATCACTTGCGTATGGTTACTTTGTTCTAATATTGTCGACAATATTATATCAAGTTTCGAATCATTGTATCTTATATCGTAAATTTTTAATTATATTAAGCTTACACACAGATATACGTTATATCTTATGTCGTAAATTTTTAATCATATTATGTTTACATATAAGTATTTAAAATAAACCAGATAGGAGACATAAAATAGATTGAAAAAAATATCGATACAATAAATAAGTTATTTAAAAAAAGTTAATTTTTGAGAAAAGCTATTATAAGAATGAAAATTAGTTTGTTCCTTCTGGGAAGAAAGAACACATCGATCATATTTAACTAACAATAAAGTAACGTAGCAGGTTCATGTACACCAAATTCATATACATACCTACCCATGAACGTATTCGTCAATATACGAAAACATATGGACAAGAGGACAATTTGTTTGCAACAATTTGTAACAATTTCAAAGAATGAAGACAATAATAAAAAATGATAATTCCAACTACGTAAAACTGCTTATTGGAAGAACTCATTGACAGTTAAGAACGAAACATATGTGATACATATACATATTGCAACAGAAGTTAATTGGGAATCACCCATAATAACTCATATGAAATTTAAATTAACACTCAGGTATTTTCATTATTATATATTTCATTATATTTCATTATTTCTATATTATTTAGAGATTTTAATGGAAAATTTTATGGAAACTGAAATTATTTGGAAATATTAATGCAGATCGTGTACAATTAGTTAATTTCGTTTCTGTCGTTTCACCTATGCACGTATGAATTATCCTTTCTAAATTTTATTACATCTGTGAAAAAAATTGTGGCGGATGTAAAATTTTGAATGAAATGAACCGACCAAAGGGATACAACTACTATTTAATATGTCAACAAACGTGGTTTATGGATATAATAACCTTAAGCTTTAAGTAAGTATCTAGGAAATTAAATTGTTCTATGGTTTTATGGTTACTCTCTAGAGACGAATTGTATGTTTATGGTACAAAAATAGATGGTAAGGTAATGTATACGTACATATATATGTAAGTACACGATAACTGAAGATGTACCGTTGGAAGAGGCTTAAAACACATAGAAACGATTTAGATTATTTGATAGAATAAGTTGAATCAACATTATATATCTAGAACATTATATATCTACGTGAATATATTTTGTCTTTCTTTCCGAATGTTTCTACTTGCAGAATTGAGCGAAAGGGTCGCGTTCGATCAAGGGAAGTAATCAATCTTGTTCGTTTTCGCGATGTGTGATTGGAGATAGACTGATGTCGATTGATTGATTGCGATTTTAGATATATTTATGCACAAAACTGGTGTGTGTATGTGTGCATGCGTTTATAGGGATATAACGATTGGATTTGACGATTCTGAAGAGATACTGCAATTTTGCTGAAAATATGTTATCTTGGTGATTTTTAATACATCGTATTCTCCCTTCCATTACGCGCTGTATCTTTGGGGGGGGGGGAGGGACCCAGGATTAGTGCTGATGCAATATATTTTTTTTGTACAATTTGTGTTTTTTGCCTGTGGGGTCACCCTTTTGGGAATCTCAACGTTTACGACACGTTATTAAACTATGAAAAAATACTGCAAAGAAATAAAAAATACAGGTATTGCAAATGTTTTAAATTACTTACGTAGCATTTGAGTGGTAGTACGCAGATGGTCGTAGCGCTAAAATTCTATTTCTCAAAAATAGCGATTGTTCTTGATTGAATCTTCAATACGTCGGGCTATGTTGTAACACTCAACATTATTGGACAAATAATACAATTTCTTGAGGGTATACAGGGTGTATATGGATTATGCTCCAGCTACTATGCAGCAAACTATACCAACAGATTATAGGATCGTGTAAATGCATTGTTACAAAGTTACAGGCAAATATTGAACACAGTCTGAATATGTACGTAGCACATTAAAGAATACGAAAACTCAATTGTGTTTACTTTTTCTGTGCATACCTGCTCGATGTCTTTTATTTTGCGATGATCACTTAAGGTATTTAAACTATCATTTCGAAATAATTCCAAATTTCTTGAGAATTTCGTTGCACTGATTTTACGCTTTCCACGTGTACTTCTGTCTTAGAATTCCCCGCAAGTAAAAATAAGTAAAAATCAAGAGATGTAGGATCTCGGAATTGATCTCAGGAGCCAAACAATTTGTTTTAGCGACCAAACTACCTTCTTGTATATTTTTCATTTTACTAATTTTTTATTTTTTATAAAATAAAAAAGATATAAGACAACTGTTCAACTGTATTCAATCATTGTGGATGTACACCAATTATACATTTTCCACTAACCCTCGTACCCCCGAATCTGAACGATGTCAAGTATTGCTTCCCGTGTAGTCGACCGAACCATCCGCCTTCCAAGGATTAAGTTGAATTGATAGAAACCTTTGAAGCGCTATAGGATAGCAATATATACTCAACTATGAAGAACGGATCAGCAAAAAGGTCGTTTATTATGCCCATCCAGACACGGACATAATGAATGTTAAAATGCGGGACCTATTACAAATAGCTATTATAAGAATTGAATATACTTCGTCTTGTAAAACTTATGGAAGGAAGGGTTTTCTCCTTACTGTATTGGTATACCAGTCACGAAATACAACTGTTTCTCAATAAACAATTAAAGTTCTTGCACAGGTGTGTAATAATACAGCATTCCTTCACTAACCCGTAACATTGATTACTATCATCATCAGATGGTACTCTCTTGGGATTTGCATATCCCAACACAGATCATGCACAAAATACATATCGATATATTAGTATATATCGACATATATATTTTATAAACGACAAACGGTAACAAAATACCGTGACGTTCGGTTTACAGTGAACCCTGCTAGGATAAAAAAAGTTGTCAGTGGAGATAAATCAAACATCGCCGATTTTCTTTTTTAACGCAGAATATTAATACCGTTACGCATATATTAAACTGCGTCCAATATTTGTTTATATCTCTATAACGAAACGCTTACAACAATGCTTTGTATAACATATTTTTTCTTATTTTCGTTTCTCTTAGCTTCAAACATTTATAGTTATTGCAACATACAAAAAATTGAAAATTCAAATTACATATAATAAGGTACAAAAATGACACGATATACATTATAATTACATTTGAAATTATTAATAAATAAATTATTCGTTGTATGAAAAAATGTTTCAGATAAAAGAGAGGCATTTGAAAAATTTGATCTTACTATATAGTTTGAATAGCAACATAGAAGATTAAATCTATCTTTTTTTTCAATATAATCGTAGTAATACTTTGGATTTTAAACTTTCACGATGAGTAGATGACATATTTTTATTTCTTCGTAGTTTCGATCGTGTTTCTATTAGTATATTGTTCTTTGTTTACAAAACATCAAAACTAAATCATATATTTTCGATGTATCAATCTGCGTAACTATGTATATGTTGTTCTATTTTGAACGTTTATCATAGAATATCGTGAGAATTGCATTTTTTTGATGTAGTTTCCGCGTTCAACGTGATTCATGGAAATCTGATTCCCGGGAAAGGACCATCGCGTAAAGTCCTTTCTTTTCTTCTGCCGTCATGCGCATACAAAATGTAGTTTCATTATACAAATGAAGTGGTCAAGAGGTGGTATTATCGGGGATGCCCCTCTACCACTCATGAGGATTCATAGAAGCGTCAGAAGGCGAACGTTGACAGTTGCTACCTGATAGGTACCTCGTGAACCTCGTCATATACCTCGTCAGTTGAAATCCTACCTACAAAGTAAACTGACAACCTGGGTTAGATAGACCGTGATCAATTTCGCCTCGTTAAAACTTAATGATATAAAGTTCGATATAAAGTAAAGAAAAAACTTCGATATAAAGTGAAAAGTGTTCGACTCTGAACGTAGAAAATCTTGATCGATCTATATTATGACGTGAAACAATTTTTTGAATATTTAATGTACTTTCTACATTTTTCATGATTTTATCTAGTTATCTGTGAAATTGACGATATACTAAAGGAGATGAATAGTTTCGTGTGATCATACTTGTGATAGTGATTAATTTGTGTTCAGAATTTCTTTTTCCATTCGAATTTCTTGATGATGGAATCAATGTCACTTAGTGCTGCTAATTCAAGTAGATTTTGACATACATGTAAGTAACTATGAAGGTAGAAAAAAGATAGACATCAAATATCTATAACTTATGATTTTACATATTAAAATAATGAATAGTATACACAAACGATTTAGTTTTATACTAGAAATATGTACATTGATAACTGCGTAGAACAACGAATCTGCTGACGAATCTTTCTCTTCATTTCATTTACACTTCATGTTCCTCACAGGCAAAATTCTATTATTTGTTTCCTTGGAGTAAGAAATATGAGATGCGAGTGAAACAGATTCATCATTTGATTCATTGATCTACGGTAGCTGTTAGTATTTTTCTATAAAATCAAATTGTTTATAACTGGAAAAATAAACTTCGAACGATGCTTTCGTCCATAAACTTTTCACATTACCGAGAATCACATCCTCTAAACATTTTTGATTTTTTCTAACTTCCTGTATAGAGAATCAGAGTATTTAACGAAGATTGGCTGAATAAAGTGTTTCGAGAAAAAGTTATCAACAGAGGTTATCTCTTGCTGAGGTAAACATTATAGAATCTTTATTGTAGTAATCTATCAATTTCCTTGAATCTTCTTCAACTTGGAGCAAGCGTATCGAGCACAGTGTTAATCAGAATAAAGCGGAATAGAGCCGCTTCTCGGTTAGATTTCCTTTTGAAATTATTCGTTTAGATTCACCGTCTATTTCTCTCTACACTCTACAAGATCGTTTTTTCGTCGAAAGAAAAAATTTGTTATCTCTGTGCTCGAAAACCACGTAATCTGCTTTCTTTGTTTTCTTGCCATTCAAATGGTATATTTTTATCAAAATTGCAGAGATACATTATTAATTTATTATAATCATGTTACAGAGTTCCAGGATGATCAGTATCATCGTCAAGACTATTTTGCTGGTGTATCTTTTTCAATTGTTTGTTGGGATAGTTGGCCAGTCGCCGTGTCCCAATTACTTCCAATATATTCAGGATGATGTCTCAAACGAACTCATCGGTTATATTGAAATACCATTCCCACCACGTGGAGTTATCTTGCAACTCAGCGTCAGATTAAGTATCGCTGTTGCACTACCTTCGGTAAATTGAATTTTTAAGCATTACTGACCTTAAAATCTTGAAAAATATGACTATGAAAGTTTCTTGCTTGTCTACATATCTGCCGCTTTGAATCAAATATAATGTCTTTCTCGGTGTACGAGTCGCTTTTTGGCTAAACTAGAACTCCACAAAACAAAACGTGGAGAAAATTGATGAAATTATATAAGATACAGGCATCGATCAAAGTGAATTGGCATTGAAATTTAAAAAATTTCAAAAAGTGGAGCTAACCACTTTGGCTCACTGTTCTTTTAAATTCTTGAATACAGCAGTAAAGCAATTCATTATACGATTCATATAATACGTATCGTAAGTAAATAAGTGTTTAGTTCAAAATAGTTTTTAAAAATGCAGTCAGAAGAGTTAAATTTGCTTCAATGTAGTAGGTACTAAACATTACGCTAATGAATAATTGAAAATAAATGGTGATCTTGTATATTGCAAACTATCTTGTTTTTTCGTGAATGAAGTACTTACTATCTTTCTTTGAAATCCCCATTTGATCGTAATTACGTACAATCGTAAGATTAAATGTGATGACCCGTGATATATTCGAAGCCTGAAACTTTTTGTCATATAGTAACGTTAACGAATGTTGAATCATTACCAAGCATTTGCGTTATTGGATGTTGTGTATACAAATCTATTGTATGTTTAACGTTAACTCATCGAATTTTCCCAGATTTAATAATAAAAATAGTAATCTAGAATTAGATGAATATGTAATAAGCTAAATAATTAACATTTATCGTTTTAAATGAAATGGGGAAGATATCTTTGAATTGATGTTTCTAATGTTCATTTCAGTCAGATCACATTAAAAAAAAAATATGTATATATTAGGAAAATATTATATCGAATTAGTACCAATGATTTTCCCGTATTTCAGAAATACGTTGGACGATTGGAATTGGCAAATTCGAAAGAACAGTCGATTAAGGCTGTGAACCAGGGCAGGCCTCTGTCGTACAAAATCCATTTTCCTCTACCTCGACCAATACCATTATTAAGCAGTTTGTGGTTCAACGATCAATTTATCTGTTCCGGTCCACGTGGTATGTATACATTTTCAAAGATAAATCATGCATTGTTCATTCTCTTTAAAACTAATGTTGCGTAGAAAATATTAGAAGTTATTATCAACATCTCCCTCAGTTTGAAAGATTCCTTTAATTAAATAAGTCCCTTTAATTTGTCTGCATTGATCTAATCTATGTCAGTGCGCTAAATGAATATAATAATCGGCCAAAGCATTTAACGACAATTACTGTACATCTTTATATTTCCTTAAATACTTACATTAATTTTGATTTAAATTACAATTTTTATGTATATGATCTAATGCATTTAATCTATTCATCAAATGAAATATAATTTCTTAGATATACAAACTTACAAAGTTTGATCAGTGTTTATTCGACCATTCGCGGGAGTCGTAAATTCCCGTTACGATTAGATAATCGACGCCACGAACTGATCGATCTCCTTATTTCTATTACGATAACAGGGGTGGTTTAATGTCGAATAAAACTGTAATCAACAGTTGTCGTTGTTTACACTTTTCGGTAGGAAAGTAAGGGTAACGATCCGCGATGCCCATTGGTTATAGCCAACGTTAATAAGTGAAAATATGAGGAGAAAGTCTCCTACAGACGTGGCTCATGGGTGTCCATGGGTGTTCATGGGAAAAACTTGCTTTTCCGCTAGACAAACATCCTCTTTCTCCGTAATTTGTAAGAGCGTGCAACAAACCCAAGGACTGTTTTAAGAACCATCCACAAACCGAAAATACTTATATGAATAGAGATTAAGCTAAAAAGATTCGGTTTATGGTGGTTCCTTAGGTTTATTGCGGGTCAGTGTAACGGTATGTGGGCCTTGTCGGCCAGACCATGTGGGACGTCGCACGGACCATCTCACGCGACGTAACAATCAGTTTGATTTAACGTTAATTTAACTAAGATAATTTGAAAAATCGATTATAAATAATTGGTTAATTATTTATGTAATTCCAGCAACTGGGCCGATTGTCACCTCTATTGTATTAAATCACACACTCTACCCACCTGGAAATGCTCTCAGCAAGCAGCCAGAATTTAATGACAATAATAATTGGAACAGGGTGGGAAATATATATTCACCTCCATCAATAATCAATCGACGCGAACCTTCGCAATCCTCGCAAATAGGACCAAATGTGCCAAATAATGAACGAATTAATCTAGCGTGTGGTCGAAGCAGTATCGAACCTGTTAATCCTCTCATAGCTAGAGGCGAGAAAGCGACCCCTGGTCAGTGGCCATGGTTGGTAGCAATCTTTTTGGCTAAGTTAAAATTTGAATATCAGTGCGCAGGCACGTTGGTTTCGAATACACATATTATTACAGGTTTGTAACTTTTTTCATACTTAACTTTGTTCATAATTAATTCCTTAACAAACTCTGTACATACATATAGTAATTAGAGTTGTACTTTTTAAAACTTCAATTTCTTTAATAAGCCTTTAATATTTATTTATATTTTTCCCGTCTAATGTTTGAAAGGAAGATAATAATAATAATAATAATAATAATAATAATAATAATAATAATAATATACTAATAATAGTATTAAATTAAAGTAAAAGGTTCATTACAGACAGCGAAAGAAATATTCATACGTGTTATGTTTTAAATATCAATTTAATGCTATAATTGAAATTTAACACGATATTAAATATTCTCTAAACTCGTAGCGAGAGAAAGAGCGATTACTTTAAAAATATAAAAAAGCTTTAGTTATCGTACCAATAATTGAACTGGCTCTTTTCATTCCTCTTCCATCATTAAACCAAGCAAAATCAGGAAGTACACATTGCAAATGAAAAGTCAATTTGTCAGTGACTAAGCAGATTTCGCTTTTCCTTAGTCATCACAAAGACAAATAATAATTATAAATATTTATGAAAAAGCTGCGGATATTTATGCAAATTCAAACTTTTGCGAATCACAACTGAAAAAATGCAATCAAAGTAAAAACTTGCTTTACCTACTAAATAACAGTAATGAATATTATATTTTAGATATTTTATATATTTTTGCATTTAGGTACATTCTGTGCATTTTTGTATTTCTAAATATTCTACAACTGCATGAAAATCCGCAGCCTATTTATGAATAATTCATCGATCTAGCATTTTATTGACGAGAGTTATGATATATTTTATAATACTATACGTTTATAACATATTCTTTTAGCTGCGCACTGTTTACAAATGAATAAAGAAAATCTACCTGCTGGCTCATTTTTGGTATCCTTGGGACGCTATCGACTCCAAGACTGGAGAGAGAACGGTTCAGAGAATCGGGAAATAATGGGGTACAGAGTTCACCCCGATTTTGTCGCGGGTGGTAATGCCGATGCAGATCTAGCCCTATTGATACTACGAGAGAGAGTGGAATTCAATTCGATGATAAAACCTATTTGTCTTTGGTCCGGATCTTCGCTTCTGTTGAACGTTGTAGGCAAGGCTGGCTACGTAGTAGGCTGGGGACGTGACGAATTGGGAAACCCGTATGTTCAAGAGCCTCGACAGATCAAGGTTCCGATCGTGGCTCAGGTAAAATTTTTATACAAAATTGATTACTTGCGTATAATCGTATATTTGATAAATAAATAGAACTTACAATGATTTATGCTGAATTAATGTTCACAGCAATTTCGTGTCTCGTGAAATACCCTGTAGAATGCTTTCTTGTGGAGCAAAATTGATGACTTGACTCTAGATTTATGGAATAGATTTAATTAATCATTTAATTTTAATAGAGTTTTATGTTTGATGTACGAAATTCTAAGCGTTTCAACCACATGTGAATAATGTTCGATGAATAAATTGCAGGAAGTTTGTCTCTGGAGCAACAGCAACTTCGTCGCGTTCACCTCAAACCGAACATTCTGCGCTGGTCAAAGAAACGGAAGCGGCCCGTGCAACGGCGATAGCGGAAGCGGCTTCGTGATATACAATAGCGAAATGGATCGTTATCTACTGCGAGGGGTCGTTTCGAGGTCCCTTTTGGACAGTAGCACTATGTCTTGTGACTTATCGCAATTCGTCGTTTATGTAGACATTGCTCAACATCTAAACTGGATACAAACAGAGATTTCTAAGAATAATTGATGATCAATGATTAACTGATAAATTATTGATGTTTGTAACTATAAATATGCTAGTCGATTAGATTTTGTATATAAATTATTATTTTATCATATTAAACCTTGAATAGTTAGTTCGTAGAATAGTTTTTAATTTATAGAATACCAAATCTTGATTAATCGAAGATGTTACATTACCTTTATTTTGATTCCTTAGACTTGTGTCATAGATTACATTTCGATTTATTCGTTGTGTTACGTGGCAATAAACAATTGAAATGGTCCTATGTGCTTGCAAAAAGTGGAGTTTAAATGCAATATTTCTGGACTATTCATGTTTCTGTTATTTTATTACTCGGCCAGTGCTCTCCGTATCAGTATTTACGAAATTGATGATGACAAGTGTATAAAAGTATACGATTTACCTGTAAGAATAGATGATATAGCGTAATTTAATTATTTTATATCGTATCGTGCGTATTATTTATTACTGACATACTTTTCGTTCTTAAATCGATTGCGTCTGCATTTATTTTCCTCTGCATAAAACATATTCTTTATCTCATATAGTTTTATGCAAATTGTATATAGTTTTATTAATTTGTAGAGAACTGTTTATTACGTATTCTAGTTTTAATTCCATAGCATTCCATTACGACACATATGTTTACACTTTTCTTACAATGTTAACCCGACTTATTGTATGTACAATAAAATGATCCTGTTGACTATGAATATATATTTACATATACATAACAAAACCTTTTTTATAACCGATTTTAATAGAACTGAGAATAACATAACCCGATCAGTAACACAATTAGAACACAATGATGCATATTTCTATTTATTTTCAATTATACATACTTTTACACATAAATCATTTCTTATTGTATAAAGACAGTGGTAAGCGAAACATATAGAATGGAAGAAAATAAGTGTACAACGATACAAACTAGAATGATATGTATAATTCTATATATACGACAAAATATGAGAAATACACGCGCGCAAAGAGAGACAGAGACTGGAGTGGAAAAAATAACTACAAGATGCTAAGTAAAACAATATTTCTTAATTATGAATGAACAACATGTCCTGACTACAAAAAAACAGGTCTATCAAATGATTTATTTCGAGATGCTATACAAAATATGCTGTTTTTAGAAACGAAGCATGAAAGGAGAGGTTTTGGAATGTTTTCAGTGAAAATAGTTCCTCCTGTATCATAAAATTATGTTCTTTATTGTCCCATTGAAGAAGGTAAGCAAAATTTTTCATCTCCAAACTAGCTTACTAAAGAATTTAGTAAGCCCGTATGAGGGTTTAAAATGCAGTATATTGGAAACTGCATGTATTTAAATTTGTTCAGTTTGGAAGTATTGTCGTGCAACTGCTCCTAATACGATTTCTGCACTGAACACACCTACAAATATTAAAAAAAAAAAAAGTGTAAGAGAATATTTTTGTACTATTCATATATATCTTCCAATATTTTTTAAAAAATTAAACAGAAATTATGGGAACTACTTACTGATATTTACACGTAAAACGTCAGAAAGAAGATGAAGATCATTTTCATGGGTGATGATGATATAAGTTAATTTATTACTATTCATTTCTTGAATCTGTGCTAGAGGTCTTCGCGTTTTTTCCATTGTTCCACCCGCACTTTCAATTATTTCTGCGATCGCTGATGGCGATGGTATTACACTTGGTGTAACATAAAATATTTTACCCTATTCAATAAATAATTATGTTTATGTTTAGTATGAATTTTAAATCATGATCATCTTACGAACTATTGGTACCGATTAAAATATGTTACCAATAAATTAACAGCTTAGCTAATAAAAGAATTACCTTAAGTACTGTTCCCCTATTAAGGCTGACCAGTGCCTTTTCAATATTGCAATTAAAACTTTTCTCGAATTCTGGATCCCCAAGCATGTATCCACTTTCATCTAAAAATGTGTTCCTTGCGGAACAATCGAGTAACCACTGTAACGTGACAATATATTTACAACGTGATAAGCAACATAACAATTTTACAGTTCTTCTTGGTGCTGTCATGACGAGATGAGTTGCATCTCGCCAACTTGCTGCCAGTGCACCACCTAATTCCCGAATTCTCTGTTAAACGAATAATTCAAATCCTTATTATAATATGAATTAAATTCGTTTTACGCGTTTTATACATTGAATTTAAAATGTATAAATAGGAGATCTTACTGAATTTCATTGTATGCATTACCTTCGCATGCTTCCTAGGATTAATACCAGAGAACAATATTCTTGGTTGCTTATCTGGAGGTGGAGGATCGGGATTACTAACGACTATTGGTTCGTCCAAGCCCAACAAATGTGGATCTTTATTCAGTAACGGGCCGTCTAATCGCGGCTTTTTATACTTTCTTATCGAATTTGGACCCTGACCAACCTGCTTTACTTTATCGTACGATTCCTGAGTAATGTTTATTGGCATCTTCCATGCAGCTGAAAGAAATGGTATTTTAACATTAGCCCGAAAATTAAATTTAGAAAGACTAATGGAATGAATAAGTTATGGTTTTCTTGTTGGAAAAAGATACAATTGGTCAAATTCACGATACCCATTAAATGAGGTACTAGCGAATAATCCAATCTAAAGGGATTGCCCAGACTGTACTGCTGATATTTCGGATTTTCGGTTTGATGCAGCGCATTCATTTGTCCGCAGAGCAAATCCGTCAACCATTGTGCGTTTACAACTCCAATTTGCCATTCTCGAGCCTTTTTATATTTTTGACCGTCCGGTCTGAAATGGTTTTTGTTAAATATAAGGATGTCGGTAGTAACGAATGATCGATCGTTACGCGTGGTATCATAAAAGGTGGTTATACTTCATTTACTCTGTTCTCTGTACATTTGGAGCAAAGGATGAATTTAGTATGTAAAATAAATAAAAGAAGTTTACATACATGTTTATCTTATTTGACGTTGTTTCCAAATGATAGATACTTTGGATTTCTGTAATTTTGTTAAAAATGTTATTAATTGCACTTTGTATGTTGTATCACATGTAAAATCTTGGTGATTACTTATAAATATTTCCATTACATATTATTTCAGGTAAATTTGATGTTATATACTCTATATAAAAAATTTATATGCATAATGCATACAAAAATAAATCATTTATAATCAACAAATAAAACCTAACTTAACATGCCACTGTTTTCATTCACTTCATACTTTAATGAAAGTAATAATTATTAGATATCAAGAATATTTTATAATAACTCCTGTAATATCTTAACATTTTAGAAACAAAGTCAAATAAGACAAATATCAACATAAAGTCTTCCATCATTCTTTCCTGTCAAATTCATTTCTAAACGTGTCCACCAACATTTTACTATACCCATTGGTATAATTCATATAACTCAATTATTCATTTAAATCAAGAATTAAAGCCCCAATAATATCAGGATTGCTTATGTTGAGTAACAAAACATCTCTACCTTCTGCAAATGAGGAGAGTGTTGTGCCTGGTGAAGTAATTGGTAACTTTAGCTCCCAATGCTTCCAGCATATACTTCACCTTCGCTCGCTCTTCTCCTTCAAATCCAGACGGTGATACAATTTGTTTTGCACACGGAAGTTCTGTCAAGCTGAATGGTGTTGGAAAATGCAGTGCGTGCCAAGGTGGAACTACCTGCTGTTTACTGACTACATCCGATAGCCAGTGAGCACTGACGCAACGTTTTCCTTCCCGTAATGCCTGCACTACTGTCGGATGTTTCTGCGTAATCGCAAGTACATGAGTAGCTCGGGTACAATATTGCGGTTCCACCTCTCCGCCGTGTCTCTCGATCACTTGTTTCCATACGGAAACATCGTTCGGACGTTGCACATCGTACTCGACGATAACAAAGATACAACCTAGCAAAAATAGATCTGGTGGGACTGGAAAGAAATAACAATTTATTACTCTAGTGAAAAAGAAAGTTTCCAGATAAAAGACGAAGATGAATTAATGAGTAGTATACTGCGGATTTCAAGAAAATTTCCAATCGGATAAAATACAGGTACATAAAAGAACGTAGTCATAATTAAGTATTTTGAAGAAACTGGAAAATCATACGTTTCAGATTTGGATTGTGACCATAGAACTGAGCTTTCGCTTGAGGCATCACCGAAGCATACTGCATCTTTATTGGCGCACCGGGTGGCGTTCCATTTGTGATATTACCAACGGTTCTTCGCTGATATGCCGCCAGAAGTTGTGGATCCTGAGACGGCGGCGGCGGTGGTCTGTGTTGCGCGGTCATTAATCTTAGTTGACCCGCCGCACTACCTTCAGCAGCACTACCCTGTAATCTATTCGTCAACATGTTTGCCAGGGCCGTTTTTGTCTTTGCATTAACGACTAATTGTTGGTCTGGTGGTATTTGGGCATTATTCGACAACGAAGTCAAGGGAGGCTCTTGTTGCGCGCCCTGTTGCTGTTGTTGTTGTTGTTGCTGCTGTTGCTGTAAGTGTTGCAGTTGTTGCAACCTTGCCATTTGTTGCTGTTTTTGCATATGTAATTGCGCTATATGTTGAGGAGTTAAAGCTTGACCCTGTTGAAACGTTTGACCAGGTTGGCCAGCTTGTGGACCTTGCACATTTTGATTGGTTTGCACGATCACCTGATTAGAAGAATTAATTGGTGTTAAGGCTGGTGGTTGAACCCCAGAATGTACTGGCTTTTGACCAGGCGTTTGCGCAAGTTGAGGTCCTATCATCTGAGGACGTGGTTGCTGAATCCACTGCAAACCACCAGGTTGAACTGGTTTCCCTGGACTTCGTATAACAGCGATATGCGCGCCTTGTTGCGCTTGACGATTTTGCATTTGCCTCTGCAGTAATAAGTTTCTTTGTTTCTGAATTTTTTGGATAAATTGAGCCCTTTGCTGTGGATCCATTTGTTGTAACTGTTGATGAGTTTGAGCATCCAATTGAATTAACTGCCTTGGTGGCTGTGGTGGCTGTTGAGCCCATTGTCCACTTGGTCTTTGCGGGCCGATTTGTTGTTGTTGCTGTCTTTGTAATTGCAAATGGTATTGTTGCTGTTGCCATTGCGAATCTCTTTGTACAATAAAACCTTGCTGATTAGGACCCATTAATTGTTGATTCTGAGGTTGCTGCTGTAATTGACCGTCTCTTATAACAAATTGTTGTGAACCTTGAGGCGCAGATTGTTGCAACTGTTGAGAGATTTGTTGAATCTTCTGCTGTTGTTGCTGTTGTTGCAATAATATAAGTTGCCGTTGTTCGGATGTGAGTTGTTGCGGTGGAGCTTGTTGTTGATTCAATTGATGCTGTTGTGTCCCAATTTGTTGTGGTTGAGTAGGAATCTGTTGTTGTAAAACTATTTGCTGTTGCTGTTGGGGTGTTAGTTGCACTTGTTGTTGTTGGACTAATTGTTGTTGAGTAGTAATTTGCTGCTGCTGTGGTAAATGTTGCTGTTGTTGATTTATTTGTTGTTGCGGAAGAATTTGATGTTGGTTTAGCTGTTTTTGCTGTGTTAATAATTGCTGTGGTGATGACATTTGATGTTGAGGTAATTGTGAATTGATTTGTTGCTGCTGTTGTTGTGTCATCAATGGTTGCTGTGCAAGTGACTGCTGCTGCGTTCCGATTAATTGCTGCTGCTGTTGTTGCTGAGATGTTAATTGCGGAGACTGTTGCTGATTCAAAAGCTGTTGCTGCGTGTATTGCTGTTGTTGTAATTGTTGATGCTGTGTAAGTTGTTGAGGTAACTGTTGTTGCTGATTTAATTGTTGTTGTTGTATTAATGTATGCTGTATATTCATTTGTTGTTGTTGTTGCTGCGGCGATAATTCTGGTTGTTGTATTTGTGATGGTATAGATTTCATTTGAGCAACATTATTTTGTTGAGAGGCTTGTGGCAACCAAGTAGTTTGTGCAACATTTTGATCAGAAACAGAAGACGCAATTGTGGAAGCATTGGATAAACTTGCTGTAGGTATTGGTCGTGGAAGATGTTGCTGTGGATTGACATTATTTTGCCCACTTGTTGTATATGGAATTGCAGTTACAGTTGCATTAGCTGTGTTTACGCTATGAGAAGTATTGGAAGATACCGGTGGACTCGGTTGATTCCAAGGCATCCGTTGTTTGAGTTGTTCCAACATGGCTTTAGTTTTCTCTTGTTCCTCTCGTGCAGTATTATTTTCAGTATCTTCATCCATAAAGCCAGTAATCATGGCTGTAGAACTATTTGGATATGTTAATAGTCTTGGGTGGTATTCTACCTCACTCACGATAGTTCTTTTTTTACAACATTCTGTTACCCAATCTGGAGTTACAATCTGGATAGGATGCCTCATTGCAGTTTCATATTTAAGCCCAGCAGCCTTTCCAGTAATTAAATGAGTGCAATACCGATCTAAGCGTAATTGACATTTACCACCTTGGAGCGTGATCATTGCCCATAGACTTTTGCTGTCTGCACGACTTATCTGAGACACACATGCTCGTACATTTGAAAATAACTGTGTATCATCAGGAGAAAAATAGTGAGGCCTATATTATTATATAGATAAGGAAATGAATTATTCTTATATAGATGAAATTTATTACAGTAATGTAATATTTTTCCTATACAAAAATGAAATAAAATTTACCATTGAATTACTCTAATGTTTTATTAAACTAAAATTTTCTATATTACCAATAGATTACAAATTTTTAAATAAAGGATACGGCAGAAGTTTATTACATTTGACAGAATATAAAATCCAATTTTGTGTAACTGCTGGTATCTCATAGATATCCTTTGCAGCACATATATCATTTTCCAGTGCTTTATAGCCTGCTATTAAATGTGTAATATAATCACTAAAATAATTTGATCTTTCAGCACCTCTCTCCTGTAGTAAATTTATAATCTGGAAACAATTTAAAAAAATATTTGTTTCTAATACACAAAAATTGTTTTAATGCGTTGTTAGAATCATGCATTTATATGGTGACAAATGTCCCAAATTTTTGTTCCAAAATTAAAGCATATATAAAAGTGCATGAAGCGATGAAGTCAGTTCCTAGTTTTACAAAATTCTTAATTAATCTTAATTGTTAAATTTTTAATTGTTACAAAATATTATATGTTCTATTTAATTTACATTAAAAATTTTGACGAACTTTAACTAATTTAATACAACAAAATATTCTATGTTGAAAAATGCTATACAATTAATGCTTTCTAAAAGTCTGTTGTCATCTTCATATTCAAGGAGTACAGTCTGTTAAATTTGACTCCATTTTATAACCTCTCTTGTATCAATCGCGATTAATTTGGAGTAATTGTGGACAGATCACGATTTTCAATGATTAAAATATAATAATATCGATATTATGAAATTAGTAACATTATGTCAAAGGTAAAGGAAAAACGCGGGAAACAGTAAAATGACATACCTTAGGTTCACCTACGCCGCTGACGTAGAACTTAATATCGGTGAATAAGGCCCCTTCGAGTTTTAATTCCTCGAGACCGGCCCTTATGTCCCCCATCCTTAACAAATTACAGGTAAAATCACGTATTCCACATCACAACTAAACGGCGCGTTTTCAAAAATGAAGTTGGAACACACACAATATTTGATAACAAAACCCACTCGTGACGCTTTTGTTATTATTATGATTTCAAGGTTATGTAGCTACTTCAAAGTCGAACGACGTATATCGTACTCGATATTTATCGAAAGCTTCGAATGCGCTAGATTTGAATATCGAAGATGTCAGTTGAATTTAATATGGAATCATGTTATAATATTTCTATGCCAGTCTTTATTAAAAAGCTTAAAAATAAATTAGAATACGCATAGAAACCTTAAATTTGCTGTATTAAAAGTAATTAATGATGTGACGAATAATTGATGTGAATTGTTTTCGGTTTCTTAGTTTTCACATTTTATTCAAATTTTAACCTTTGATTTAATTGCACCATAATAATAATAATACTTAAATGAAAGTGTTGAAGTGAAAAGTATTTTTGGATACTTTTATGTGTTTAATATTAGTGAAAATTACTGTGATAACATGCAACTGTATATCAATTTGACGGGATTAAAAGTAGCTGATTTAGAATACTATAAGGTACATGTATGACTATTATGTATATATTATATATATGGTCGTTATGTAAAATATACATTTTTTGGATAATTGTTATAATATGTGTACAAGACTTGAGAAACTTTAACTTGTTTTCTAAATTATTCTCTATTCTTTCATCGATTTGATAATAAAGAAATTGAAACAATTAATAAAATGATTTTCAAACCATTAAAGATTTGCATAATACTTGAAACATACGCTATTTTAGAAAATGTTTAACAATGTTTAATTTTACACTATACTTGAAACATTCTTTATAAAAAAAACTCGGTTTGTCTCAAAACATGAAAATATATTTGAAATTTTATCTGTTTACTGTTCATTGACATAAATAAATGTTACTATAGGGCCACATGAAAAACACAAAGTTTGAAAACATTTGTTTACTTTATTGTATACTCTTTTCATTCGCGTAGTAGGTACATATCAGCATCTAAAATGCTTTTCACCATAATAGTTCGCCATAACCTCTTCTTGTTTTACGCATTCTTCGTTTTCCTCTTTCACTCGCATTTGCTCTCTTCCTTCACTTGTGTTCTCCCGCTCTTTCTCTCACACTTTCTCTCTCTATCACGCACACTAAATATAATCCTCTCTTCTCTTTTCTCTTCTACATATGTGTCTCGTCATTCGCGCTTTCCCTCGCATTCATAGATAAATAAATTATAGGCTAGTATTTACAAGTTCTTCTTAATAGATTTCCTCTCCTTACTTAATTTAATAGTCATTTCTCACTTAACAGATTTATTTATCTTGTAAAGACTCTAGAAATATTGAGCTTGGTCTGGTCAGTATACATCATATAATTCCCATTAACTTTTGTCGCTTTTTTCTTTTAATTAAATTATGTGTATCTATGTATGCCTGTGTGTACGTGTATATGTGCATACGTGTCGCCGAAAATTTTTTTTCTTCGTTCGTTACGTTTTAATATTGAATATTTAATTTTCTCCTTTTTTCCGACCATGGTATATCGTTTCTCATTAAATGATGAAAATGATCACATAAATGAGCAGCGGCATGAGGGAGAACGGGAAGCAAAAGTTCAATTTTCTTGGGGTAGCGGTGGAGGGTCGGGGGGCTGATGAAAAATTACGCAAACCCTCTATTTATAGAAAATTTATAGGTTTCTTAATTAGCGTCTTGAGATATGAAATTAAAATTGTCCACTTATAAATATATATATATATATATGTATGTTTATCTGTGTACGTGTATTTGTATTCATTATGTATGCATATAGATATATCTCTTTCGTAATAACAGATTCGTAATTTATTTTAGTATTCCTTATTTAACAAGTATCTCGTGAAACGATATAGAGGTACGTATTGCTCTGTAACAAAAGAAAATGAAGCATTCACAGTGTTTCACGGACAATCGGTAACAAGTTTGTATCATATTTGTAGTTCGTAATAGCTAAGGCAGATAATGAAAAGAGTATCACGTGAATTCGTCTTCGATCAACTTCTTCTGCACAATGTTTCTCCATGGAATGAAAAAGAAACCAACGCGATATTGTTTGTAATTGAGTATCGTCCGTCCGGTGTACACATTACACATTTAAATAGATGCTTAACATTTTATAGTTCTATATATATCAAGTATAATATCCTCTCAGGCACCTGTGATTATTTACAATGCAACAACTGTATAACATAAGTAAAATTTCAACTCTATGCGAGCTATTAACAGTAAATATTTAATGAAACTTCGTAAGTTTTAATTGAATAAAAATATTCTTTAACACGGAGATCAAGAATCTTCTTTAAAACTGAGAAAAGAAAAATATCGTTATGAAAATGGAAAATGAAATTTCTTGTACTTTAAAGGAAAATCGCGTATCATTAGTTAAGTACACTGTTAATTTAACTTTAACAATTAAAGGTTTTAGTTGCGTTATTTCAAAAGACACGATTTATTTCTACGAGTTTCTTGCAATTAAGAGGATATCTATACTTAATCACTTATTATGTCTATTAGATGATAAAATAAGTTAATCGATTGAGTCGAAATTGTAATCTATTTATAATTTGCGCGTGGACAAGAGAAATTCTGTTGAAATTAAGTTGTCACGACTATCAGAAAAGCGAGGAGAGGCTGAATTGTCCATAAACTTGAAAATATTAACGTTCAACTCTTAAAAATTAATCAATGTAATTGCACTTCACATGCTGCTTCAAGATATCCTTTAAATCCATCAGCACGTCTTTTCGCAGAAACGAAATTTCACTCTGTTTTATCACTTTCTCTTTTCTTCCGAAGTATGTAGGTATATCAATTGCTGGAAGTTATAAATTTAAAAACGATTAGAAAAATGAACTGAATTCGTGAGTAATGACAAGATAATTAGGCGAAGTTAATGTAAATTAATCGTAATTTGTACCATACACGCAATATTTCATGAAGTTATATGGTTCAGAAAGCCGCGAGATCGTTTTGGAACTTTTAGCTTCACAGAACTGATTTTCGGGCACTGCGTAACCCTCTGGCATCCAGCTCTTTAAAGAGAAACGTTAATTCCAAATTGGTGGAAAATTTTTACAGACACTTGTAATATCACTTCTAATCGAGCGATATTTTACAATTTAATCAACGTTTAACGTAATACATCGTGAATATAATTTCGTTAACACACGTGTGTAGTGCCTAGCTACTCGTAAATATATGTATTTTCGTATTGATCGTAACGTAGCACGTAAAATTCGTCTCGTAATCCTTAAGTCAAGTCTTCGTAGTAGATATGAATATCTATATATAATTTCAAACCGCTATAAACTTTAATTTTCGAATAAAAGATTTCGTATAGTTAGTTGCTAGAGACAGGAAAAAGTATATTCGAATTCCATTTTATTTCTCCCGAAACCATACCAATTCCCTTTATTCAACCAAAATGATTGACGTAAAATTTGATTATCTAACCGAAGCCGTTGTTCGATATCGCCAAATAAAATGAAAGGTCCCTCGAAGGATAAGAGGATCACGATCTTCGATCAATGATCAAACAAAAGCAGACGAGTAGTGGTAGAAGATTTGTGAGAAATAAACCTAGAGAACAATCCTTCGAACTAGCGTATCTGCATGTGTACGTGTGTGGTATGTTGGGTAGATGTGCACAAAGAGGGAATGCGACTAGAACGCAATTTACGTGTGTATTCACGGCGTGCGGAGGCTTTAGAAACACGTGTATACGCTCCCCTCACGAAGGTCGTATATATTGGCCCACGAATCTCCACGTGACAAAAGTCCAGGATCATAGGAAAGGAACGATCAATGCCCTAGAATCTTACACATCAGTTTTACATCATGGTCTCCCTACAACTGTTCATTCTATCGAAATCTAATTGTAAGTAAGGGCAATCGTTCTCGCAGAGGGCCGCGCTGCCTGTAGCAGTTGCTGGGCCGTTACACCAACCCCTGGGGTGCAAAGTGCTGGTGAGATAACACAATACATCTAGGATTTCGTTAATGCGCTAGGAGCCCGGATTTGCGTCCTCGCTGCTTCTCCGCCTGGCCTCCAGTTCCTGGGCTAGCATAGCCGCCTCCCAATTATTATGTCCCTCTCCACGCACTTCACCTTCCTCGTCGTCATCGCCGTCGTTCTCGCTGTCGCCTCTTCCGGATCTATCGTCGAATTCGTCCTCGGATCTGCTGCTCTCGCTGTTAGACTCTAGATCGATCGCCACCTCGTCCCTCCACAGAGACTGTGGCACGATCGAGCTAGGGAGTTCTTGAAGCTCTAATGTTTCTTCCTCGGAGTGTTCTTCCCAGGATCTTCGGTTATGAGAACTAGACTCTATACATGGCGAGCAACGTTTATAGTGCGACTGAGTGGTCAGGACCGTGTCCACTGAACCGTCTCTCATGAACGGGTGGTCCTCACGATCGTCGTCCAAGTCTTCCTCGAACGAGGCGTCGTGCTCTGTACTGTCTCCCAAAGACTCGTCCCCGTTTCTTGAATCTCTTTGTTCCAGTTCTAGTATTCTTGCTTGAAGTTGAGATATTATCTCGTCTCGCTTGCGGATCTCTAATTCCAACGAAGTAAACTGCCGCTCGAACTTCGTCTGTATGTCCTCCTGAAATTTTATTCGTATGCGTATATTAGTTGCGAGTAATAAAGTCAGTATGCTGGTGTCTAGTTTTGAGTTTGCCGAAGGCTAGCTGTGTCACGGTGTAATTTTCTGTTTAGGTGTAATTTAGTTTACTCTAAGTAGTAGATGAGATTACTTTAAATAAGTAACGTGATTTTTATTTTTTGTAAAAAGAATAAGATATTTTGAAGTATCACTTATTCGATATTGATGCATTTTTCTTTGAAATAACTTTTCGAAAAATCCAAACATATTTTTAATATCGTGGTGATAGGTCGACAGGCTAGACTGTATATTACAAAGTCCAATATTTTACTATGTATCTATACTTTCACTTCTCTGTTTCTATAAATTCTCTAAGATACTATTGCAATTATTTCTTTAATTCATGAATAATTTAATCCATTCATATTACAATTTTTCTACCCCAGACGTTTCTGATATGCTATCAAAGTAGAATTTCTTTTATGCTTAGAATACTTCTCTCTCTATTTCTAACATCAGCATATTTCATGTACATAATTTTTTAATAAAAAAATTTCACTTGCTTTAGTGTAAAATTAGTAGTTTCACATCTTTTGTAGCATTGATGTAAATATTATGAAACATATTAATATTTGCGAACGGGGAAATTAACAGCACATGGATGTCGTTGGTTAAGCAGAGTACGCTAACAAGCAATATATTAGTGATTTGTAAACAGGGAGTAGCATGTAAATAGAACGAGGTTATAAGCCGTTGCGATACAAACTTCTTGCAAACTGGCTCAGTGCGCGAGAACTTTACGTTGAACAGCTCCGAAGTCGACAACTTCGAAGCCAATATCTTCAAAGGAAATTACAGGAAACCAAGGAATCTTGTAGAACCTCCTCTAGGAAATGTAATTCTTCCAAACGTGTTTCTTGATATCCTTATTAAGTTCTTGAAAATTTTATAAATGGCTTTCGCAAGTCTACCTATTGATTTTTCAGATGAAAGGACACATTCTTGATTCTAGGAAAACTTAAAAGTGTCAAACTTCCATTCGTTTAACTCTTATGAATGAAGAAAATATTCAGTTTTTCTGAAATATCTAGTAAGCGATTATTATAAATATTGAAGAAACTGTCTAAATACTATGTAAATATTGATAGTACATAAAGAAAAGACGCAGTAAAGAGTTATTGTGCATGTCCATTCACAGCTTTTCTTTCTATCTCTTATATGTATTTTTTACTTTATGAAAGATGCTACAAAATGATATTATCATTTCTGATTAATTACCATTAGAATTATCTACTTTTCGAATTAATTACATTCGATTTAATTACAGTCAATCGTATCAAATAACGTAAGGATTGATAGAATATTTTTCTAATTTTTCTCGATTACGTTCAACTTTTCCCGTCAATTTTAATTTTTTTCGCCAATTAAATCTCAATATGTTTGAAAATTCATCGAATAAAATATCACAGTTGCTTTCATTTCATTTGATAAATAACACCATTCGAAAATATTTTGTTTCACCATTCCCTATCTCTAGAGAAGAATTCGACAAAATTTGAATATTTAACTCTGTATAAATAGTTCGCCATACGTATCGAAGTTTAATCCAAATTACCTTCAACGAGCTGTTCTACGCGACGAGAGAAAAAGTATAAAAAAATAGCGACTTACCAGACGAGCCTTAACGACTTCTTTGATGCCGGTGACTATCTCCCCCAGGTATTCCTCTTCTCGTGGCCGAGATACCATTTGCAGGATACCTCCGCTGCCCAAAGGACGGAAATTGAGTTTATTGGGCGGTGGCAGTGAGGCCTGCTCTTGGGAGTCGGACAACTGTGACCCAAGCGGATAATTTGCCGGGGTCTGCTCGGACGGTGGGCTCTGCAGCGTGTATTTGTTAAATGTCACGCTCTTCGAGAGTTTCGAATGCCGTGCCGCGTAACCTTCTATCGTCGGTGCTCTCATTAATTTCCTTAATTCGGCGGTAGCCGCTTCGCGATCCGGCGTGCTCGTCGCCGAGGTCTCGGAGCTTCCAGTTCTGCTGCCGGCCGACAATTTCTTTAATATGCTCTTCAAGTTCCGCCTTTCTAACGTCTCATTCTCCGGTGAAAGTTGATCCGTGGGTGACATCGATGACATTCGATTCTGGAAAATGTTATGCATTGAAAGAACTTGAATTGGTACTGATAAAAATCAGACGTTGATATTGTTCATGATTGATAATAGTGATTTCGTCAATAATGTAAAATATTAAATATTAAGATATCGATTCGATATGAAAATTACTGACGAGATCATTTGATTTATTATTAATTACACGTTCCTTCTTTTAATCCGTTGATCAAGGTTCTTCGTAACGATAGAAAGCTACGGTATGTTCTTCTGATCGATCGCGATGCGCCAACTTCGAGATAGATAATTCTACTTTATCTTAACAGAATTATAAAGATGTAGACTGAAATTGACAGTAGATTGGCACAAACAAAAGACATTTTTCATGAAAGTTAAATTAAAAGGATTCTAGTTTGAAGAATTTTGATTCAATTTGTGCCATTATTAACTCTTCGCATTATATTATAATATATATATTCGAATATATTATATTCTGTATTAATCTTAGTCCGATTAAAGACTTTTCACATATCTGTACAATCTTTTCGCAAAAATAAGCTGCACTGCAGCATAGACTTTCAGTTATTGTATCTCTCAGATACACCGCGACCTCCGCAGAATTAAGTAGTTCTATTTGAATAGGACAAAGCGAGTAAATCATTTGCGTATAATACAGAAACTAAATGACAGAACTTCTATGCGCACGGTTTAATATATCGTCGAAGTTTCCGATACCTGACAACTGATATAAGCTATTAGGTAGTTAAATATCGCCCGAGTATAATACAGCGGGATCTAAATTTCTAGCAATTGGATTCGTAACTTAATGTTGACCGATATTGCATCTCGGTATATGCTCGAACGATGAAGATTTCTTTCATTTTACCGTATACGTCTTCATACACTTCGCTCGTCTCTTCACATACAACTAGAAATCAATTACTTTGATACCTCGACGTTACTTTCCATTTATCAACGTACAAAATATTTGCCAAAACTCTCTCAAAAACTTCAATCTACGTACCTGATTCAATTTCGCTAATTTCCTGGTATACTCGATCGCGCAAGCCTCCGAGTGGCTTCTCGTCAAGTTTCCATCGAACTCAAGCTCGGCGTTTTCTCCGCAGTCTAAACTGGAGCTCCTAACCGCTTTCTCGAGTTCCGCCAACTTCTGTCTCTCGTTAAGTATCTTCAGCTTCTTGACAAACGGTAGACCGCAGTACTCCGGTGAAAGATCGTCTACGGACGCGTACATCTTAGTCTGCTGTCTTAGGTGCATTAAAGTCTGTCTTAACCTCTTAGTCGGCGGACTCCTCTGCGGCGAATTTTCTTTGTTCGTTAACGAGGCGTCCTTCAGCATGGCCCATGGTTTCTTTGCGGTCGAACCATTCGCATTCTCTTCGTTCGAAGTGGTCGGCGATTTGACGATCGGTTCTATGGTACTTTGGACCGATGGCTGCTTCTGTACCGGTTTACGAGGCAGCTTGGGCGATTGTTCTTGCGATTCCTCGGGTATAGCGTTTTTTGGAAGCAAGGGCTCTTTAGTGGGTGCCTCTTTGTCAGCCTCTTTGGCCTCTTGCTCGTTCTTTGCCTTCAAGAGCAGTATTCTCTGAAGAAACGGCAAATTCGGGTTCATAGGGTTCTGCGCGTCCAACGGTGGTTGTTGTTGTTCAGGCGCGTGCACGTGCGTTTCCATTAGATTTCGACGTTCTTCGCGTTCCTCTTTTTCTTTTAATAATCTTAATCTGGCAAGCAGAGGTAAACCGGCGCCCAAAGGCGACACAGGTGGTTCTTGGACGCTTGACGCGGACGCGTCTTGAGTATCGTCGATCTTCTGCTGCCTTTTCAGCGTTGACACCTTTGGCGTCAATGGCTGCAGCTCCAAGCTTTCCTCGGGTTTTGTATTTCGTCTACTCTTTCTTAGCGCATTCTTTAGACCCTTTACGTCGCTCTTCAGCTTGTCAACGATTCTTTTGCCCGTGCTGTTGTCCGACGAGTCGTGACCAGGCGACGTTGGTTGCCTAGATGCTTTGGCCACCTTCTGCGCCTCCATCAAACGTTTCCTACCGAGGTTCTGTAGGATTTCTTGAGCGTCCGGATAATCTTTCATCGCCGCTAATACGTCCTCGCGGGAGAGGCTGAATAGCTCTGAGTAACCTACTGAACGAACGTCGGCTGTGCGTCTGTAATTGAGGGTTTATTCGTTGGCTAGATAGAAACATGATTTTTTAAATTCGAAGTTTATATGGTTTGAAATATGAAGTGTGTTGTATCCTAAACTGACGTAGAACTTCCATTTGAAGGATAAGGTAGGAAAATAAGTATAAGTACATCGCGAAAGAACTTTATCGAGAATATATATATATCGTTGGTTTTCTGGGAATAATTATGAAAAAATTAACTCTGAAAGTGAACTTTTTCTTGAAAATAACAATGAATATTATAACGAGTTTCGTGTACGCATCAATTATTCCGAAGTAGCTGCAGTGACTCTGTTCCAGTTTAAATTCATTACATTATCAGTTTTTGTAATTGAGTTAAGTTAACTCGAAGACTTCGGGACAAAGTTTAGGAAAGTTCAATTTCTTGCTCATACATCTGCTGCGAATAAAGAGAATTAGTTGTAAATTAATAATATTCGACGAGGGAGCGAATTTTCGTAGATTGCGAACAGTCACCTTCAAAATAATTATGGAATTCGTTTCTTCTAAAACAGACACTTACAAAGAATTTATTTACGAAAAACCGCAAGTTATTACTTTTAACGGAAAATATTTGTATCTATGGTTCCTTTAACTATTAAACTTTAATTTGTCATAAGAAGATTCAATCGTGCGATAGGTGCATTTTTAACAATCATCGGAATTAAATTGTTCAGTTTTGTGGAAAATACCGAAACGCGAAACGAAATTTCAGACAACTATGTTTCAGAGATACTGAACGATGTAACGAGAAAGTAGGACAAGTTATATATGTGTCAGGATTGGAAGGAAAATAAAACGCGTGCAAAGCTGAAAGGAGGTTTTTATCGATTGCAGTTTTCGACTATTGCCGCATTTCCATCAGCTTCACATGCTTCTCGTATAAATTTTTCCCAGTTTAAATTCATGTATCAAATAAAACGATTGCGCAACTTAACTTACAACTCACATGCGATACATTTATGGGACTCGCAACACGATTATTCATTAGAAGATAAAATAGCAGATTGAAAGTATAAAGCTTTCTTAAAACTTTTCCCATTTCTCAAGAGATATTCGCGTATACTGTTATAAGGTGCTTTAAATTTCGTTTGGCACTTTATTCGATTAAATTATTGAATTAAATGAGATTAGCGTGCTGACAATGCTATGACGATACGGTATCGATGAAATTAATTTCCCTTAATTTTCAAGTTGATTAAAACAATAATGTCACATAACGTTGTTGGCGATCTAATTAAATAATGTTTAATACCACAATATGTTATTGATACATGCATTTATTGTATTATAATTTGCATAACTTTATGCTAATTAGGCGAAAGTAGGTTTAACGTTATACGTATGAAGAATAATATTTCCTGAAGTAATTCGGAGTTAGAATATACGGAACTCGGAACAAAAATTAGAAATAGGACAGCATTTACTTTTAATCACTTACTTGTTTAATCCGTCTAGATTAAGAATTCCAATTTCTCCAAAGAAATCTCCGGCTTTCATGGTTGTTAAAACTCTGCCCGTTTCGCTAATCACTTCTAGAATTCCGTCGGCTATTATGAACATTTCTCTAGCTACCTCTCCCTTTCGACATATCGAATCACCAGGCGTAAATATATAGGCTTTCATCTTCAGCACTAGATCGTGTAAAAATTCGGGTTGACACTCCTATAAACAAAGACAAAGTAATTTCGTATGAATCTGTGAATCGTTTCATTCAAACCCTTAGTATTATAAATAAGGTAAGCGATTAGTAATTAACCAGAAGCGAACAGTGAATTTGAATATTCTAATTAATAATATTGTGATTAATAGTTAACGTTAATCATTTTAGCGATACTGTGATAGGTATACGGTGGGTTACGCGAAAACCAAATAAATATATTCAGGCGAATAAAAGAAAGTTCAAAATCGGTATAATTTTAGTCAGAATTGTAAAAGTTTTTTACCATATTGATAACAGTCATTTATTCTGTGGTATATGTGTATTATATTTATTCATCGCTCTTATTAAATATAAATCCATGTTATAGGATTATAGTATTTTTATATGCTTCTTATTTTATAATTACCACAGTTTTCTGCGACTAGTAATTCTTATCGCTTCAAGGTGTTGCATCAAAATGCGTTTTATATATTTCAATCCACAATTCATATTATTTTTATTCTTCTTCATATATCGATTGGAAAATCGCTTTGTCACGTTTTACAATTCAAAAAATATTATTAGGGAGGGATAATTATAAACTTTCTTTTGCCCGCCACTGTAGATGTACATAACTATGTAGCTTGCATTTATTTATTATCATCGTTTGTTCAAGATTTCGGTAGATGGACCAGAGGTACAAAGTGCTCACAATTTGCTGTGCCAAACGATTCTTTTTTGTATAGTCGATGTACAATAGACTTCGTTAAAATACGATCAACGAAATCACGGGTGGGTAACATGTGTATAGACGATCAGGTAAATATACGGTATACATACTGGCCACGATATGGTAATGAAAAAACATTAAAGGTTTGATGTCGCCGCCTTCATTGAAGCAAATGGTAGCGGCAATTAAAAGTCACATAAATGTGCCAATTACAGACGATCGTAATGATGGGTTGTAAAAGATTGTTTTCCTCTGTCTGCGAATGGTTTACTTGCGAATTGCGTGCCGGTGAGCATTATGGCTGCACTAGGATTTTCATTACACAGATGTGGCGCGTTTTATCGTAGGATCGTGGGCAGTAAAGCAATGAATTTATCTCGATTTCTGGGAAATGATATTCTTGAATCAATTACTATCCTTTTGTCTTTGTTAAATGATACAACATGGTAATTAAAGATCTTTTCCCCCTATGCAAATTTAAAACTTGAAACGTCCTGTGATAAAAAATTTTTGTACAAAATTGTCTTTGCAATTCCGGTATTTTCTTTTTGTAATCCATTTTCAAAAGTAATATCTTCAACGAAAGAAACAGAGTGGGATATAAAATCTCAATTTTTAAGTTTTTGATCCTTCGTTTCTTAAATATTTGTACAAAATTTTCTTTGCATCTTCGTGTTCTTCTCTCGTATTTTATTTTCAAAATTAACAGTTTTAACAAAAAAGAAAAAAGGAGAAAGAGAAAGGACAACAATGTGGAATTTAAAACCTTAGCATATTTTAAAATGGAAGTAAACATAATTTTATATCTCACGTGTAAAGAATTATTAATTTTTGTCATGAACATAGCTTATCAAAAATATTATCGAGAGAGTTGTTTAATTTTCCTTCCGTTTTTTAAATTATATTTGCTGTTACTTTTTGCATTGAATTTCTAAGAAATTCGATATAAATTACTTTTTTTTTTATATAACTTGGAATAGTGCGAATTATACGAATGGTTAAACGTTCGTTGATTATCTATTTACTGGAAGAGGAGTAAGGGAACCATCCATTTTATTTTCAAGGTCATATGATAGAATATCTTCACGCATATTAGCTGGTATGATCGCATACGCAAAGTGACTGAAATTAGCATCCCTCTTATCGATTCCTTGAGGACGACCTTGCGGTTTCTGTTCTCGCACAGGATATTGAGACGAGGGGTTCTCAGTGAATATTAACGGATGCTTGACACCGCTATACGTATACAGTGGTGCATTCATGCATAGTACATGCTCATTAAACATAAATAAATATCAGAAGAACAAGTCTGTGACGTAATTCATTCAGATATATCAGTCTATTTTCTTCATTCTCCTTCATTCTGAATTTTCTTTGGAAATTTCATTTATTCTGTATCGAAATATTATATTATTCCATTTGTGGAAAAATAAACGCCGTATTTTGATATTATCTGAAGTTTTGTACTTAACAAATTTTTATGGTACGATTCATCAACAACTTAAACATTCTTTTGTGGTAAAACTCTTTGTGACCGGGATTTTGTCTGGGAAAGAAAGAGATTGCAAATATATTTGTAAATCTATTTACATGTTAACCGCCTCCCTTTTTAAGATTTTCTATTGACAAAGAACAATTTCTACATTATCAATTCTACCGTAACGAAGTTGGTTAGGTACAAAGAATGGAGAGATTTCGAATAATATGTTATTCCTAAACCTTAGTATGCTTCGATATTCTTCAATTTAGAGAAGAAAAACGTCTCTTAATATACTTCTTTTTAAATATCTCTATTAAAATATAAATATATTCTTTTTCAAATATCTTCATTGAATATTATTCATCCAATATTTCTTTCATCATCGTTCAAATGTCAAAGGACACAGTACGCACGAGTTACTTCAGCGTAAAGATTTCCTCTTATAATTTTTATCCGCCTCAACGAGCAACGTCGAGAACAAATCTTAAAAGGAATTTTGAACCGACTTCTTTTAATATCCTTTCCTTCCTTTTTCTTTCCTTTTTTTTCTTCGCATCTGTTCCAGATGGCACGGAATCGCCTTCAGATAATAGACATTCTTCGAATATTATTTTGACGATCGCGTTTTCTTTCCTCTTCTCTTAAGGCCTCAAATCTTCTCGTTGAAGCTCTTTTCGTGACATTTCATGGTTTTCACATCGCGCTCAGACAGGCGAATCTGCACTAGTGACAAACGGGCGCAGTAGGTTTGCAGCGGATATACTCGAACATCGGAGGAAATCGTCCTCGGTAGCCTTATGGTGCCAGACGTCTCCACTGTCAACTTGTTTGTTGAATCTGGGACGATCCGTGACGTTCTCGTTGTGCATTCGCGAAGTATGTCACGCGTTTTGAATGAAATCGTTCAATCGTTACCCAAGGAACTTGAAAGAAGTTTCACAGAATTTTAAGAAAATTGAATAAAAAATTAACAAAACAAACGTTTCGAAAATTTCAATTATTTCATAGTTCGCGTTATACCTTTCATGCTAACTTGTTGTTTACTACATAGTTACATTTTGATAAAGCAGATTATGCGACTTGAATGGCAATGCTTGATTATTCTTTACAGAATTGTTTAAGGGAGTTTGGAGGAATCCGAATCAAAAATTGGAGAAGTTAAATACAAATTTTGGAGATAATATCTTCTACTACGTTTTATATTCTTCTCTGCTTGAATTTTGGTGAAGTGTATTACGTTTCTCGAATGACGACAATAGTCGATTCTTGTCTAAATAATCGTTTTAAGAAGTTTGAAGGAGTTTTAAGGGGGTCAAACAAAAATTTCGCAGTCAATGGATATATTGGTATAATAATACTCTATTTTATATAGTTTGCCAGCTGCGATTTGACGAATTTTCCACTTTGATGTATACTACGTATCTCGAATGTTTAAAGATTTGATTGTTGTTTAGAGCATCGTTTGAAGAAGTCCGAATGTTTTAAAGCAACAGAACTGCGTGAAGAGTTTGAACATGATATTCCATTGTATTATTCTATATCGTTTGATAGTTATATGTTAAGGGATTAACATAGGAAAATAAATAATTTTTAAATAATTTTAAATAAATAATAATAATGGTAGTTACTTGTTAAGGAATTAATACAGTAAAATATCCTTTAATAGGATGAGACAATTTAATATTCTTGCGTGTCTGAATACGATATCAGACTATCATGCTTTCCTTTGAAGTTGCTCGTGTCTTTTTTTTAATATTACAAAATAAGAAACGGCATACGTAAAGAAAGTGTGAATTTTAGGAAAGCTAAGGGAAATCCCGGCGTACACGTAAAGAGACTTAGGAACAGGAGAAGAAATATGCATTATAAAGTTAAAGTGTATGATTTCGTGTGCTGGAGTGGTTTTTGTAAATTAACATAATACGTATGCGTTGTAGCAGCAGTAAAATATAAATGTATATTATGTAAAAAGGAATTGCTATGCAGAGGGTTCCCGTAAAAGGGATTACTATGTGGAATCACTGTACTCATATTTTTTCATAACAAAAGAAAGTTTGTTGTAAAATTGAATTATAAAGTAAAACATAGTAACATAGTAATATAAAACAAGTCAACTTTCAAATTGTTATTATTATAGTTCCATGCGATTGTGGTAGTTTTCGTCACTTCAAAATATCGCATCAAAATGCATTTTAGATAATTTTACTTTGTCGCGTTTTATTATTCAAAAGATACTATCGGCGAGAGCAGTGACATAAAACACTCTCAACCACATTCGACAAACATTTTCATTTGACTTTGTAGCACGATATATGTGCTTGTTTAAACATTAGCAATACAGAAAGTCTAGAATTTTTGTCCATTTTCTTGTAGAACATATTTAATATCGAATTCATGTAGTTTATTAAATGTCATGGTCTGCAATTGAAAGTTTGTCCTCGAAAGTGCCTATCTTACGTAGGTGTCATAAACATTGCGACGAATTTTGTTCAGGTTTGCATTTTGTGGTCCAGCGAATACACGGAGAAACACGAAATTCTCGAAATCTCGAAATTACCTGGAAATCTCAAACGCAAATTATTCGCGCGGAAAACCGCTTTTCCACATTTTAACGTGACATCTTTGTATTTCGCTGAAATTTTGTACAGTATGCAATTTAAAGCTCGAAACATACTACAAACCGCGGATAGATATCTTTAAATGGAAATAAAATGAACGTTTCTTAAATTACGAATTCTAATAAGTCATTCACAAATATCGCAAAGGAGGTACGATTTACGGTATATGCAATTATAATGAGTTAATACGGTAATAGTGATTTATAAATGTATATAAATGTATAATGAAAATTGTGATAACTTCCGAGAGATATATTTAATTTTTACCTTATAGTATCAATATTGATCAATAAGAACTAACAAAACTAGATTCGACCTCGTTTTTCCACGAGCGTCGCCGTTATTATTAGTTTCGATAAAATTAAGTTTATATCCACAAAGGCTATAATTTTAGTTCGCTATTTTAGCGTGAAATCATATCTTGTATCTTTTGTGCTCTAAGATTAGTTTGAGTTTGACGTGGCTTATTTTGAGCTTTGCCTCAGCTACTTAAGTAAAATGAGTTTTGCAGGGGAGATGAATTTAGAGATAATACGTACGTAAATCCAGTGCGGAACGCTATATTCGCATCCATAAAAATTTAACTGATGCACCCCTATATGAATGATTTATAGATTCATTTTATGGATGATAATAATGGCACTAGATCTTTTGATGGACTTTTACGATGTAGGGAAAATTTAAAGATAAATATATTTTTCAATTTTAAACTGTCTGGTCGATGTATAAGTTGAAATACATTAAGTACAGTTAAATATAAATACAAACCATAATATTTCAAAACTGTAAGTACTCATTCTATAATTAATTAATATCTCTTGGAAGAAAATGTCTGGTAACAATTATATCCTAAATACAAAGGTGATAATTCAAATGCTATTTTTTTGATTGAATACAAAGTTCCAAAAATCGAAATCCTCTCTGCGTTTAAAAAATCGTCATTGTGGTAATCAACGATTGAATAAGTGGACACGATATTCATACGAAGACATCTATGAAGATGTGTATTCGGCAAGTAAATCAATAGTGGACTTAGAAAGAGATAAAAGTTACGCATATGCCTTAATTGTATAAAATTATTCGTCGTTGAATATTTATACACATTGACTTATCGAAAATAAATATTAATATAAAAAATTTGCAATGTGCGATTCTCTGATGGATATTGAATTTTTTAAATTCTTTTTTAAAATACATATGTATAACGTATAAAAGTTCAGGTAGTCATTTATATCTCCATCGCCAAAAAAAATCCAGGGTTCCGTTTCATCGAATAATACGAAATTTCTGATCGATAACGTTCGCATTTCACTTTCACCGTTACTAATAAATGTTTCTTTTCTACAAATCCGTCTATTTATTTTCGATCAACTTTATGGAACGAAAGTAAGCTGCTTCCCTTAAAGCGAATAGTTTCCACTGTTGCAGTAGCGACATCATAAATCCTTCTCTTTTTTCTTTTCACTCGTAAATCTTGACTCTGAGGTAGAAACGTTCGATCACATTAAGCGAAGTAACGCGTTTCACGAACATCCAGCAAACTTGATTTACTTTGCTCGGCTGGCATCACGACCATTGCCATTTTTTCCTACTGACAACGAGATAATGTAACAATGTACCTAAGTCGGAGATATCGCGTGTCATTTTACTTGAAAAACAAATTTTTTTCTACTACCATCGGACGTTGCCTCGATCTCCTGCTGGATTACTCCGAAGAAAAGTTCGTTTTTCCCCTGTCGCTTATATTATAGAAGGATTATCACCGACGAAAAGTTGCGCGATCTTCGCCCTTTATCTACGAGTTCCGCAATTTGCAATGTATTTTCAAAATTTCTACAGAAAACTTTATCTGTTGAGCGTTTCTCTGAAGGCCTTTTGCGCTCTTTTTGCTTTGTTTCAAATCATTCATCTGTATGTATGCGTACAAATTGGAATTTGAAGACATTTTAGGACAAGTGAAATTTGTTATTTTTTTCTCAGCTATATTATTACCGAGCGACGTTTTATTCGGATACGAATTTTCAATTTTCGTTGTGTAACGTTACCTTATTATTTTCTGAAGAAATCGTTCGAATCTGGCTATAATGTGTACAGTGTCTCTGATCTTTCGCAAAGAATAACTTTAATTAAATAACCGTAATTTACAGAAATTCATATTATAATTACATAGAGCGTAATATTGATAATTAGACAAAAGCCGATATTTTCCGCGCACGTAGCAAGCTCATTGCTATTCACTCGATATAGTTAGCCAACATTTTGTATCGAGTTTATACATGACTAGAGCGAACAAAAACGCCTTCCCAGTATGCACCTGGAATATTAATACTTGAATAATAATCGTCATAAATTAATATTAATGAACTTATTATACTATAATAGGTATCTATCACATAATCTCATATTTTGTGTTCTTTGAATTAGATTTTTAACGAACTTTCAAATTCCAAAGTTATTTTTTAAAATATTACCCTTTCCTACTAAATTCTGCGATGCAAGTACTGACGGTTTAAATTAATTTCATTCTTCGCTGCAATCTTATTTTGCAAAGAAATATTTGCTTCTGACAATGAATAACATGTTGATAGCATTCTTTCTGTAGCTTTGACATCGTATCATATTTAGTATAGAATAGTGTTCTTTCAGGAATATGAAATATGGAAAAAATTGTTAATTTAAGAAGAAACAATTTTTTCTCATTGAATTATCCGAATTATCTTGAACATTGAAAGTAAGTATTTTTATTAACAGTTTTAGTAATTATAGATTATTCTTCAAAACAAAAATTAAAAACTTGACGCAGCGAATGTTATACATAAACCGATTTTAATCAACGAACGTCACTTCCATTGTCCACGATCATACGTATTATCTTTCAAAATATTAAAAACGCAAATAGATTTAGCACAACCATGAGTAAGTAGAGTATCGATTATTTACACATATATCAATTGCTGTTATTGTCACATATCATCATCGTTGTACAATTTACAGTATACCATTTGAAAAAGTACCACACCATTGAGTAGTTGATCGCAGCGCTGAAAGTATAATGTCGCATTTAAGGAAATGATATTTCATATATGACGAACAATGTACCATTTAAAATCATAAAAGTTGTAACAAATAATGTATTTGCTTCTAATAATGATTTCTTAATTCTAATACGAGATTTCTAATTAATAAACACGAATGACACGTTTTCTATTTTACAATGTATTCGATTTTTTTATGAACATTTTCATAACAAAATACAAACACCAAATCTGTTTTCTTTTCTATATTAAATTCAGTCTTTCAATAATCCTCAAAATTCTACTCCACCGACAATAATGTTTCATTATTTCCATTTAAATTCAGATTTTCCACTCCATCGATATCTCCATAATCTCTTTTTAAATTCACATTTTCTTTGCTTTTTTCCACTTTCTCTATACAGCGACAAAAGCTCGGTGGAATGATGATGATGTTGAATGCGTGGAGTTTATCGCCGCATTGGGAGTATCGCAAGCAAAGATTCATGGTTCACGAATCGTAACTTCTTCCTTTCTTCCATATATCCCTCTAACCAGACCTCTTTTCGCTGTAAATTGTTGGTAGGTGTGAGAAACACAGCGTGTTTCTAGAAATTAGGCTGTAGATTCTATTTCACGTAGGTGAGATACTTGCTGGTATTCAGCGTTCAAATGTACTCGTTGTACTGCGTTTCGTAGTGTGAAGAAATACGAGCCTATATTTCTAACGGACTGAGATAGTGAAGACGAACTACAATATCACGCGTCGTTTCCTACAAATTTATGTAATAAAATTTAAGATGTTTCAGATAGATACGTTTTTATTGACAGAGACATTTTTACGTGAGTAAAAATCATCTAATTATTAAATAATAATTATTATATTATTTTTGTGTTTGTTTATTATTATTACTCGATTTTTAATTAGAAGCTATCGTTATTTAATTATTGAACTTATTATTATTTATTTATTGGTTTTTGTCACGTCTCCTAGTAAGGTATATATATGTATATTGTTAATTTTTGCCTGTTGGCTACAGAATGACCTTGATTTACATAGCTTTCTCATTTACACTCTTGTTCAACCTCAGGATACACTAGGCCCTGGTAACCGTGTAGTGTCTACAATTACATGTATTCTATAAATATATACATTTTTGAATAGTATTTACATGCTTAATTTGGTACAGTTACCAAAGTAGTTAGTGTTGCTAATTAGTAAGTAATTAGTTAACAAATTAATTCAATTTTGTATACTTCTATAGGCGGTGCAAAAGATGTGTCTCTTTTAAATTTTTTAATTCTTTAACGTAGTATTCTATTAGTTAGAAGCGATTGTACATCGTTGAATATTTTTCAGTTGCCTTGTATCTTCGAATTTGGTGTAGTAACACAGTAGATATTCGACGGCGTTGCTGGTTCTGCAATATTCACAAAGTTCAGGATACTGTTTTCTGATAAGACGCGAATGTGCAATGTTGGAGTAAGCTATCCTGAGTTTGGTTATCTGTATCTGTTCTTTTCTTCTGAAAGTCATGGGCGGGCTTGCTTCATGTATGCTTCTCCTGGATTTATGTAAGAAGGTGTTGTGGTTTTGCTAGAAGTTATTAATATTGAACTCCATCACTGGATGATTTTTATTTAAATAGCCTCGTATAGCTTAGTACGAAGAATTGTGATCTGTTCTAGTCGACAATGCTGAGAATCATATAAAACTTAATGGAAGATTAATTTTTATTTAAATTTGTGGAAATATAGAAAGATAGAAATTGGGAGAAAAACTTTGTTGCTAAATAGGAAACAAATCCTTTCCAGTAGTAGTATATTTTTAGTAGTACATACATTGTCTTCTAATATTAATAACAATAATGTTAGTATATATCCATTCGATCATAATTTGCGACGATCTCAATTTTCATTCAATAAATATATTGAGTATTTGGTTGCATTAAATAATTGGCTTTCTCGTGGTATCTAGTCTCACCAACATTAAAGCAGACTTTTGTTAGTCCGGGTTTTCCATAAATCTGATGTATCTCTTTTGAAATTCTAATTTCTTCCTCGGTATGTAAAGGTTATGGAAGCATTGCTTTCATTTTCTTCATGCTGTTTGAAATATTCTCGTGTATTCTGTTTGCTGTGAAAATACTATATCTACTGGAATTAACTCAATTCTAACTCAATTCTTAATTCAAGGTTTTAAGAAATACAATTAATTGTTATTAATATCGAAATGTTACATACATATGTATATACATATTTACATAAATTTTAATCTTCAAATCATTTTATATATTAAAGGAGCACGATAAAGAGTATTTTTATTTACTAATGTCTGCTTTACAAAATTGTTTATGAAGCAGATATTATTTATAAAATTGTTCAACGTCTAAAATCTTGAATATTTTCTCTCCTTTTCATGATTTCAGATTCCTTCACGGTGCATTTTCTCGCGTGGTATGTCGAAGTTTCTGAATCTACATGCGTCTCGTAACTTATTCTTCTCCATCTTCTTTTTTTGCCTTCCTATATTCGTAGTTTCGAAGCAAGGTCTGTTCACGACTGAGAAATTTTTCTGTCATATCCACAAGTTTTATCCTCTTAGCAACACTGGTTTTATGGAATGAATAAAATTCTTTAGATGGTATACGATATATAGCAATTTGTTATAAAACTTTAAAAAGTTTTTGAAAGCTTAGAATATTACAATTAAGGTGTGTAAAACAGGACCACTTTGGAGGCTAACATCGAATTTAAAGAGTATGTCCATCGAAGTACATTAATTCTTATTTTTCTGTCAATAAACTATACTTGCTTTAAAAACACGATTCTTTTTCTTCCATCACTATTGTTTATTTTAGTACATTAATTCTTATTTATAGAAGTTAATCAAGAGACAGAAATAAAAAAGACAAGTAACCTTCTTTCTGTTAACATTATTGCAATTGATACAGACCTGACAAAATTCTATTACTTTTATAATATAATTTTTTTCTGAAATGGAAATAAAGAATGTTATATATCTATTATTTTCTTATAAAATGAAAAAAACTTTTGGGACAACCTAATAGAATTACTTCAGATAGGTTGAAAATAAGAAAAAGGCCTGGAAGTTGTTAATAAATTATTAATCACTTCATTGACAAATTAGTAATATAGATTATCAGTAAAAATTGGTAATTTATATAGCTACATATTTGGCAAAAAATAAGATCATTTAGGTACGTTTGGTTGTGTTCTATGCTCGGTACACGATATACATATTGAGATTGAGAAGGAAATCAAAGAGCAAATGTGTCTACGTCCGACGTTAATTGCATCACCGGCTGGCACGAGACGATTGAATTCGTGATCTGTCATTGCCCAAGGCTGAATAGATTTCACGTTAAATCAGTTTCGATGTGCGGCCAGTTTGTTGTAGAAGTTAGCTTGACAATCATACGTTCACTGATTTCCTAATCGATTTTTCTCAGATCCACTCTGCTAATTACATTCTCAAATTGATGTAACTATACACTTCGTTTATTTTCATCCACATTTATCATAACGTAACCTAACACCGTTTCTGTTTGAATTTTATTTATTTAAATGGAAGCTGATTTAGTCATTTTTCTATTTACTTTTTTCCGTCTATATATTGTCGCAATAATATATCAATATATTTTCGAAATGATATTTAGCAAATAATGCTGCGTACATTTAGCTCTGCAAATAATATTAAATTAGGTTATGTTTCTTTAATTTCTAAAAATACCTCTATGTTTTGTTATTAATGAAGCATAATATCAAATAATCATAAATGAAATATTTTTTGATATTGTTTGTATTTCCACTCATCATTTCGTCTCGAAAAGCTAAACTTTTGAAATGCGCATATTTCTTGGACTGTTTTACAGCGTAATATGGTCAAAGTTAAATATAACGATTACCGTGCGATCTTTTCCATACTTAAGCAAATAGTTACTTTTGATTAAAGCTATACCATCGGGAAAGTAGAACATCTGATAAAGTACAACAGTAGAACCAACGAAAGCGCGCGAAGTGAAGACTTTACAAGATAAGAACTTCCGCTTAGATCTCGTTACATTTTTCCTTAAACTGCAAGTACTTTCAACTACAAGGAAATGTATTATACTTACAAACCTCGCTTACACGTTTACTTAGTCCTGCGTACCAAGTGAAACCGAAGAGGCCGTATCTTCGGTTATATTATGGCCCATAAAAAACAATACAAGTGCGAAATCTTGCGCCGCTACGTAACCGAAGAAACTTTTATTACAATACTGACGAAGCAAAGTGCAAAACTGTTCTATGACCTGTTCCACAAACAGCAATTACAAGCCCATTCGTATCTTAATTGTTCCGTGTTTTCTAATACTATGTAATTAGAAAATTAAGGAGGACGAGTTTCGTCTTAGCTGTGAACGTACGTATTCTTCCATCGAGAGGATAAAGGAAACGTTTTAGATTCAGCGTAAAAAATTAAAAGGTTGTAGGATCGATAATACAAATATTTTATATAATTTTGTTGTAACTTAAAATTAGACAGATAAATGTTTTATGCAGGATGAATCATGTGACACTCTCCGTTAAACTGCGGATTTTTCTGCATTTATGGGAAATTTATAGATACAAAAATGCACAGAATGCACGTGATATGTAGAAATATAGGTATAAGTACAGTACTTTGTACAATACATAATAGATAAAACATTTTTCTATCTAAGCTCCATTTTATAAATTCTATTAGAAAAATACGAATTTGCACAAGTATCCGCAGTTTACTCATTATCATAAAAATTATAATAATCGTCCTTCTTTAGAATATCGATTTAATCTCATCAAGGATATCAAGTAACACGGATAGTAAATCCCGTCATCAAATAACATCTTTCTTGTTAAACCTCATATCAAAGGAACCCTTATGATAACGCTCCCTTCAGTTAGTAATACCATTATTTAATTCTGTAAAATGTGTATTATATCATTAAACTAACTGTTATATTCAGATTAATATTATGTTATAGAACTATTATATTATATATAACTATGTAACTAATATAACTGTAATATATATATAACTATAATATTATTATAAAATTATATTGAACTAATATTATATTATAGATAATATTATATTATAAAACTGTTGTATTTAGACTAATATTTTTCTCGGACTTGAAATTGAATATCTTCTTTAAATAAATAAAATATAATACGAAGAAAAATAAAAAATTTCGAATAATAAAAGTTCGATGTTAAAGCGGCACTACGATCAATTGTTCTGCAATAAACAGCGTGCCGATGTTACTAGCAAATCATGCATTAGATTCATACGTAATCGACGTCTTACATTTCAATTTGTCGCAACACCTGGAACAAAGCCATTCGATTTGCCAGCATCTCTTGGATACGTCGATTTTTATCGTGGCATTCGCAGACCCGTAGATTAAAACTGTTCTATTTCTCCTTTCCTTCTCTTTTTTATGACGGAACGTCGTTTCTTCAGACAGTATAATCTTCCAATACTTCTTTCATGATTATTCGTATGTAATATATTTCTTTGTCTACCTGTACCGCTTACACCGTGAAACTACGTAGCAAAAAGAAAAAAAAAAAAAAAGGAAAAAAAAACGGGAACGAGGAAAAAGAAAGTCGAAAAGGATAGAATTTCGACGGTAAAGTGGAATTTTTATTGTTTATTTGATGCGTTGTCGCGCTACAGTTCAGCTAACGCTACAGTTTGTGTTTCTATGGAAATCGTTTGCCGGAAATGTGGCTCGTATTTCCGGCCAGACAGATCATCCGTATATACGTACTTTTGCATTTTTGCCATTCTAACACTAAAAAGAAGAGAGAAATATTACGTATAGAATGAACGACGTAGATATGAAAATGTAAAGTAATTAAAAATATATTAAATTCAGAGTAGAATAATAATTGCGGAATATAAATATTGTGAAAATATTTGGATTATTTAAAAACATTTATTTTAAAATTCTGTGAAGTTATGATATTAGAGAATCCAGAAGAAAGGTTACATCGTGGAACTTAAGCACTCAATGTACGATAATGTGTATTTTTAATTAATGCGATGATAAAAGATCTTATTCAAAGCTTGATAGAAAATGAAAAATTTGTTCTCTTTATTGTAGATAATTGAAATCTTAAGTTGTGTTGCGTTTGTGTCCAGGAATCTCATTTATTACAAGCGTAGGCTGATTGCCAGAGGTTCAATCTTATTATGCTTGTTTGCTATACACGTTAACAATAGGTCAATTGATCTATTGTTTGATCATAATACACACAAACTGCCTCGTTTGTTCACCATGAAACATTCGCTATGTATTTGAAGAAATACATTTCAGGAATATGCATAGAATATTTCAGAAAATTTTTAAATTTTCCTATCGCTGATTTGGCCTCTTGAAAGATTTCAGCTGTCGGTTAGTTTAATATACTATACAGTCGCAATAAGTCTCCAAAGTTATCTCAAACAGTTAAACAGCAAACATTTAACGAACGATTCCTTTTTAAAATAAAGCACTTCATAGAAGTTCAAATTCCTGTGAAATGCTAGTATTTGCTAGTGACACTTTTGTCCCCCTAATCGCGGGGAACGTATCTTCTTGTACAAAATCGCGCACAGCTAACATATTTTTTTGTACGAAATCGTGGACAGCTTTTTCATATTCTTCTATACAAAATTGCGAACGAAATTTATCTTGCGTAAATTTATTAGAATTAACAGAATAAAGAAGTAGACATATTTATTAACAGAGTAAGTAGACGCGATGTGGACGTCGCGGCCCGAGGATTAACAGTAATCATAACGTGTGCTTAATGTTATGTAATGCTTAATGTTGATTAGAACAGTCACTTAGAGAGCACTTAGTTGGTCATCGCATCATCAACTATAAGCACTTATGAGGTTAACCCATTACCAGACCAGTTGCCCTGGAGTCGTGTGAGAAGTCATGCTTGAACATACCGAATTGAATTGGAATTGCTATTAAAGGTGATCGATAAGGTCTTCGGATTGCGCGTATTTCAACGTCGATTTCAACTGAATCGAAATGGCACTTCACGCGGATAACTGCGTTAACATGACGAGCAATCGTCATTCAATTATAAATCTACATTGCATATTAATGTTAAATCAGAAATTAATAACAATGACAAGTAGTATTTACTGTAATTTAACAGAATTATAGAGAATGTTCATTGATATGTTAATATCACATGTAGTTCCTTCCTATTGCTATGACGCAATTGAATGTGTATGATGTATATGTATTTTTATATTTTAAATTCTACACGTATACTTTCCTCGTTTTATTCGTTCATGTATATTGTAAAATGGTTAAGAATATTTATGATCCTCGATGCCAAAAAAAAAAAAAAAAAAAAAAATTAAATATCGAAATCGATGTCAAATGGCGTACTATTTTATTTGATGTTTGCTGTTATATTTTTGGAGAGTGTGACTGATGAAACTTTTAGTGACATCAGTTTTCATTTTTCGGATTTCACCTGTACTTATGAATTTAGAGACAAGCTTATAATTTCAAATATTCCTTGATATTATATCTATAAGGGACGAAGAGCTATTGCAATCTAGAAATTGAATATTATTAAAGATTTTAAGAAGAAAAATTTGATCGGAATTTAATTGGAAAGTTGAAAGTTTCTGGGCATAAATATGAAAAAATTATATTCATTTTCTCTACAAGACAACATTCATTACTGCTAGCTTTTTTTTATTTTACCGTATTATGTTACAATTTTTTATTTCAAATAATATTATATTTCAGAATATAATTTATATTAATTATTTATTCAACAATTCTTAAGGATCATAGTTGTAATAGTATTTTATGTTACCTTTTACATTGTTTGTTATTTTCCCGTTTTTACAATACTTTTATAATTTCGTTATTCGCTTTACAAATGTATTATTATTAACGTATTGCCTACTATGAAGCAGCATTTCCATATCGTTTAAATCCAAAATTTTCTTTCGCAGCTCCATAGACACGCCTTTCATGCATATATACATATATTATATAAATTGAGGTATATGTCACATACCGTTTGTATCGACCATTTCGACGCATTGTCAATACGATGGAGGCAATACAGAGGCAAAGAAAAGAAAGAAGGTAAAATAGGAACAAAAAGATATGAAATACGATTCTCTCGAGCTGAAATATTTTCTTATTTTGTGTTCTTCTTTCTGTGATCGAGCGAGCTATACGTATATATAGCTATATATATATACGTATAGCAAAAGGCCATTGATGTATCTTTCGTTAAAAGGCCCTTTAAACCATATAAAATGATTTTCCATTACATTTCGTGCACCGATGAAAGCGAACATTTTGATATTTTCCTTTCTGTTCAGCTATGAAATACGAGAAATTTATTCATTACACGTAGGGTAGATAATTGAAAAGATGACGTATACAATTTAATCATAGCAAATAGTTTTTTAAACTATTTAACAAATTGCGAAAGTGTGTTTTGTGATTTATATATCATGTATTAATTGGTACTAATGCCGTAATAAATTTAGCATAGTAAATAGTAGTAACTTGTACCTTTCGAATATGTTGAATTTTAAATCTCTATTACCTAGATAAATATTTTTATAATAATTTAAATATAATTCAAATAGCAGAAACAAATGCGGAATATCAAATACAAATCAATAGTCATGCTGGCATCCCCAACCTCTTTACGTAGGATTATTTCTACTATTTCCAAGAGAAATGGGAGAATTTGCCAATAATTCACGCAATCATCGCGTTCCTTTCACGCTATAGTCGAACGTTTTGATTAAAAATACTTCTAGCGAAATTGAAAGTCATACCATCAAGCGTCGTACAACTGAAGAATTATTTATTTGAATCATTGACCTATCGATAAATTCGGAGCTAGTCAAAATGAATATGAAATTGGCAATCTTATAGGATATCTCTATCTCTATATTCTTATCAGATCACTATAAAATATTCATATATAAAACATCATTAAACCAAATAATTTAATGGTTAATAAATCTCTGAGATGGAGCACCATTTATATCTGATAAAGGTAAATTTCTACATGAAGACAATTTTCAAAATACGTTACATAAATCTGAAAAATTTTGCAATCTAATAAATGGGATGAACGTAGGTGAATACGAGAAGTTTGAAACATGGTTTATATTTTTGCATAGAGAGCATCGCTCTGTCTATATCTTGCTGATAGCCACTCCTACATCTCAGATTCTGAACGTCATCGCAGTTCCCATGCTCAAATTGAAACCGTTTTTCTTACTTACTACTAGCAATAAACAGAGAACTATCTCTCGTCGCGTTCATTCACCGACAACACAAAATAAAATACTTGAGAAGAAAAACTCACCTGAAAAATGGTAACCTTCTTCAATACGGAGAGATTCACATGTAGCGCCAGCTCGGTCTTCAGTTTGTCTGGAAGTAGACCAAGGGCGGTGTTGATGTCACCGCCGCCTTGTATTCTTCCTCGAGACCAGCTGTAGTCGTACCACCTGAGTACTCGTCTCTTCATCCCGCCCGGCACTTTATGATGTCTCATATATGTCTTGGCACCGTCGAGCAATCTCTCGAACTCCAGTCGATTCGCGTTTCGATTGGTGATCACGTTTCCAACCTGGCCGACGATCGTTGCGAATATGAAGACGCCGATCAGGTAGCTGACTATCGTAAAGACGTACCTACGGATCAGGAAGCGAGAAAAAGGGCCGATCAGTCCAAGGAGGATGTGATCAGTGTCCTCGGTTCATGGACGAGCGGCCCCCGCCGGAGCCTTTCTCCTCTTTCTCTCTCTCTCTCTTTTTTTCTCTCTATATTTCCTCCCTTATCTCCTCTCGTTCGTTCCTCCTTACTTGCCCCTCTCTTTCTTTCTTCCCTTCTTTCGTTCCTCCCTTTCTATCCTCCCTCTCACGTTCAGCTTGATCCAACGAATGTGTCACTTTCTCTACTCGTTCGTTCACACCCTGATTCGAAAGTTCACATACACGCGACATGTTACTTTTCACGCTCAGAAAAATGTGCGGGATTCGAAGAGATCGCAATGTGTTCTTTATGATTCGCCAGATCTGAATTTTTCCAGATTCTTTTTCGTGTGGTTCGAATTTGGCTACGCGTTATCGGAGCCAATAAACGCGAACAACCTTTCGAGAAGAAGACGGGGTTCGAACAGTTTGCCTCATGAAATATTCATGAGGAATTTCTGGCGAATCGGAAATCGCGATTCTTTTGTCTTTTATGATTGCTTCGGATGCATCTTCGAAAAAAGCAGATTTGTCAATGGCGTCAGTTTTTAGAACTTGATTACTGGTAGGTATTTGTTAGGTCTTCCGTCATCAAGAAAGCGTGTTTATGGGTCAATTTATGGATCTGTCTTATCTTCAGTTTTGAAAGAGCTAATTTGGCAGAAGTTTACTCAAGAATGCAGATATATATATTTGTGTCACTACTTGTGTTGGAAAATAATAATTTTTGATTATGCATCGATACTTTAAGAATTAACTTTGCGATCGTTAATGAAGAAAATGGCATTTCTTCATTCCTGAAAATAAAGGTCAACTTCTAGAACTTATCATTGATATTGTCAGATCTTAGTTTTCAAATTTTAGATTCTACAATGAAAGATGAATATTTCGAACAATAAATAGTTTTAAAAGTGAAAATCGAATACTTTTGACATAATCTATCAAAGTTACTAAAGGCGTAATAATTAATTATATGTTATTTATCACAAAATGAAGTCAAAATGACAAATTGAAATTCATAGAATATTTCACCTACTTTGCTGGCTTTATCAAATCGTTGACATAAATAAACGTCATTCATGGGATAAGTTCATGATAATGACAAGATATTTTGACAAATCTATCCTCATCTATGTCAAAAGATCTGAACAAATTGGAACGTCTTTTGCGACGGAGATTCACGGTATCTCTACTGTGCGTTTCTTGTATTTAAACGTGTTCGTTAGAGTTATCTGTCATATCCTCACTTCTGGTCAACGATGACGTACATTTTTCTGAGCGATTCCTTATCATCCCCAATTTTCCTACATTTTTCTTTTCACATTTAGGTCACGCGTAACCACTCAGACGTGCTTCTAACCATTTATATTAACCACACACGCATGCATACGTACAAGGTACAGTTGGAAGCAAAAATAAGTGGGCAGGTAGTGGAAACAGATACAAAGAAAGTTTTTGTTGAATACGGCTTATATACAGAAAAATATAAATATTAATTTCAATTATTTGCTAAATAGCTTATATACATACTATAAGAATATACGAGCACAGGGCGGTTCACAGGACAAACTGATTAAATTCTAAAAATTTTAGTGCCAAAGCACTTGATTGTTCAGCTCGTACTCACTTGCTTATCTTAAACAATTTCATTAATTTTCTCTATTTTCTGTTCTGTGGAGTTAACAGATTTGGCAAATAAGTGCTTCGTATAATAAATAAAGCTGAGATATGACATTAGTTCGATTAAATTTCATTGATACCTATTTGCAGTATCTGTCCACTTATTTCTGTCCCAGACTGTATATACACAGACAAAGAGGCAGGTTCGTGCAGTTTTTCTTTTCTCTTTCATTTCTCTCGTTTCGTACTTTAGCGAAATTTCTCATTCGCAGACTTTCCTTCTTCCTTCTTTCGCCCTGGAATTCTCGTACTACCACTGACCCGGAGTGTGTCCGCGTTCCGTGTTCTTTAGACTTTGCATCTCCGCTTTTATACTTTTCAGTCATTCGTACTCTTCATTCCCTCATCCTTTCATTGTCGTCGAGCCAGCGGAGGCTTTCTTTTCGCGTGTGCCTATAAATTTATGGGTAAAAATAGTCGGAAAGAAGCGAAACTTTCCAACTTTCTTTTAGCGTATCGATGTTTATTCATTGTTTTTGCATACGGTTGAGCCATTAATTTAAGAAATATTTTAGAATTTTTATATCACGCAGTTATTTATTATTTCACCATATTATTTAACGTTCCATCTTTTTCTGACACGTTGATTGCCACCACTGCTTTCTTTAACGCGTTGTTACGTGAATTTTGTACATTTTACTCTGAAAGCCTAAATAGATCGAAACATACCACAACTGTAATATTTAATTTTTGCAAAATATTATACCGCATTGTGCACTTTTTCCTGATAACGTAATCCAAGCCATTCGCATTGTTGTAAATACTTGAGTCCATGAAATTTATCTTATTTTAATTGTCCCAAAAAATTGAGTAACATGGGTCACCAAACATCATGTTGACAGTCAACGTATTAATCAGATAAATTTGTTTCTTCACAGTTATTAAATTCTCCCTCAGATGCGGATCACTAACTAGTCCGAATTGCTATTCGATATAGTGGAGTTCATCAGCGTTCTAAAAGACTCAATTACTGACCACTCGACTTCAACAATAATCCATTAAAAATTGTTCCAATTGCAAGTCGTATAAATTCAATCGATATCAAGAAAACGTTCCTAGCTTTCACGAAAATAGGGAGCTCGGAAAACTATCCGCAGGAATCTCCGGACCTGCCCCGAAGGTTTAAGGTCAACGGCAAACGAGGAAGATTCGATTTGTGATTCGTTGAACTCTGCAGCTAACGGTGGGTTAAATTTGACCCGTTCGTAGATTCGAGATTCTCCCGAGCGTCGATCGTACTTTAGAACGTCGATTTTCTTGCTTTCGGCTTCGGTTTCCTTCTCGAGCTTATAGGACTGCAGCTCTCTGATCATTAAGCGGTCGCGTCGTTAGGCGTGTTGCCAGGGTCGAGAGAGTTGGAAATATAAGTTGGGTCAGCTGGTACGACCGCGAAACGTCAGAGCACAGGAAAAGGAGCAGAGAATATTTCGTTCCTTTTTTCAATTTTATTTTTTGTAGAGACGTCACGCTCTCAACCATTCGTGCACCTTAATGATCGCGCACGGAAAATCCTGCAGAGCGCGGAAGCTATCAATTTACCGAGCGGACACTCTCTTGGCGTAGTGAAGAATTAGTCCATGGTACGTCGTGCTTCGGAAACACGCTGTTCTGCACCGTGATTAAATTGTTTTGTAATTTAACGGAGTTTGTTAGAAAGGAGAAACGTGAACGACCGAAGAAGTACAAATGGTAGGTAGATAATAGTGATCAGTAGACTGCAGATATACTATATATATTTATAGAAAATTAGAAGAGAAAAAATTACACAGAATGCACATAGCATGGAGGATATATAAAATATACAAATGCATTCTATAATAATATTTGGTAGGTAAATCAATTTTTCTGGCGAAATTCTATTTTTTAACATATATTGTAAAAAATATGAATTTGTATAAAAATTCGCAATCAAGCGATTAATAGACTACTACTAGGATCCATTATGAATTTATGGGAAACTTCGTCGCTCTTGTTCTTAAGTGTTCTGTCGTCGCTAGTTTATAAACTGAGAGAATTGAGTTTGTAGTTCACGAAGCTTAAATATTGCATATTGTGTGAAGTAAGAACTAAAAAGAACTGAATATTTGTCGCTTGCTAAGTAGAGTTTTCATCATCTTCATTATGAATTTTTATTCTTTATACCAATGAGACGTATGTGGATTGGTTAATTACATTTTTCTGAAGAAAGAAGTTAGAACAGTTAAGAACTAGGGCGACGATTTGAAAATGCAAATGTGCACGGAATTAATGTAATATGTAAAAATGCATAGAATGGAAGTAATATGCAAAAATATATAAAATATGCAAAATATAGTAGATACCCGTTATAATATTTAAGTAGTAAGACAATTGTCTACCTAGGCTACAGTATTAATTATATGCATAAGGATACGAATTTGCGTAAATATCCGCAGTCTAGTTAATTTTTGACACATTTGTGGTCCTTCGGGTACAAAACGTGTTTTTATTATAATAATACAAATTTTGTACAGCTCTGTCCTGAAGAAGTGAATTGGGAGATTAAGAACGAGGATCCAGCAGATCGCTAAGTTTTCTGCACCATTCAATTTCTGACACAATATCCTGGCTGACCTTGACCGAACGCGGTAACCACTGTCATCTCATTCGAACTGGATCTTCGATATTTTAATCAAAGCAATTTTCTCGACTTCATTTCGCTGAAATTATTTTTCCAAGTGGCACGGCGAGGAGGCTCGAAGTAAGAAACCTCTCGAAGTGGCTTCCGCGTTCCTCGTAGTTAAGGGGTCGGATTTAAATTCCGGGGGATCGATCTTTCCTACCCTGGAATCGTCTCTATAAAGAAATTCCGTTCCAACTGTTGTGTAATTTCAACAGATTTATTAATTTTTAGATGACAGTTTTGCAATGTTAAAAGTATTGTGGTATAGGTAAGGTTGCTGTTCCTTTTTCACTTTAAAAGCTAAAAGCCGATTTCAAAATCGATTTCATGTTTCCCTTTGGTTCTTAGTTCTATATTTATGGATGTTTTATGGTTGTTAAGCTTTTTACGGTTGCGCAATAAAACTGATTAAAACAGTTATCTGATTATCTGTTTTCGTAATCGACTCTTTATTGCCCGTGTTTTTTGTTTCTGAGTTATATCTTTACCTTTTTTTATGATCGTACAATAAAGCTGATAAAGGAATTAACTGCGTGTTGGCGTGGTTAATCTCCAGATTTCTTACAATTAAAGATGTTTTATATCATCATTCGCAAAGAAATCCTATAAATTTATACGATATGTTTAATTATCGACATTTCGCTAACGATTAAACATTGCTTGGGGTTATTATATTTTTATAGCTTCGTATTTAATAACAATTATGTTTAAATTTCGTTTATAAAATTTGTTAAAGTTCTAAAATTTGTTAAAGAGTTAGAAAATTTTCTAATGAAACGTCAATTGATCATTTATCATACGAAAGTCTTATCATACGATCTCGAAGGTTTTGAAGATTCAATTTTTTGTATTTGAAGCAAGTTATTAAATTATTTTTTAGTCACAAGTATATCTTTATCTGATCAAGGGTTTAAAAGAACTGGATTTATCTTGCTTGATAGTAATTCCCTCATCGTAATCTGATTTTCAAGATTGGTTGATCTTCAAGGTAGATCACAATAGAGCTTAGGATTACGATATAACAAGATGTTTCAACTCTCGACTCTCGACTGGCACAGTCGGTAGTTGTTATGTAACTAGAATTCCGCGTAAATACGTTTATTCGAGCTAAACTTGATTACAATAATGAAAATGAACTATAGTATATCATATTATCTAATTAAAAGTTATGAACTATTAACGTTATTTCTTGTGTGTTACATGATACTACCATTCGCTTGCATATTTAACAAATGGTTATTTAAGGTAATTTGATATAATATAATAAACTTCTAACAATTGTAATAATTCGTACTAATATTTTAATCCTATTATCAGCTTTGCTCTTCTTCTAAATATTCCTTTGTACAATATGGTAGAACCGTAATTTCCATTAAAAAGGTTCGCTACATTCAACAAACTTCTCCTGCCGTCTGTTCGATTGGCATTATATTGCATTTGTAATATTCAATCATTTTGTTTCTAAAGTAGTTAAATTTATTAAAATATTTATGAAATAATGGCGAATAATTATATATCAATATACTCTGATATATGTAATACAATATCGACTTTCGTGTTTACTACAAAGCGTTACCTACATTCGAAATCGTCTAGTTAGATTCGAAAAATTGTGTGCAATATATTCGATTTCATCTAACGATTAGTCTCCGTATAAAGTATCCAAATTGTAGCGATTTTTATAATACTTCATAGGTAGAACGATTGAATGCTCGCAGAAAACACTAAATGTTAAAACAGAAAGATTGTCTTTTCTGTTGGAAAATGTTCTGAATATTATAGCATAGAATTCAAGTGCAATTTTTCTTTCTAAATATTTCTTAATAATGTTAGAAAATCTTCAACGTCGCTTCTGTAGAGAAAAATATAAGCATCAATAAATGTCGGTTAATTGTTTCTTAGCTTTTGTCCATGCCATCTATTTAAGATCTAAATAAATGGAACATTGAGTTTTTTTATGAGTATGAGGTAGGGTATCATAGAGATACAAGAACAGAGCGCGTGAGTCGTACGCCGCTGTGTTAAGTCAAAAGGGCGTATTTGTAACTTTCGCTTAAATCAAGTCATTGCTTCCAGATAGCGCAAAAATAGAATACTCGTACCTATATTGAAGCTAAAGATATAACAATTTATATTTCTGACGTATGTGAAATCGATGCCTACTTGTATATGCTGTATATATAATAAAACGGTAGAAAGGGTGCGTTCGTACGTGGAATAAAAAGCAATAAATAAAACAGTCACCCAGGAACAGCTCATAAACTACGGAGTCGAAGAAACTAATTTTTGGAATTTTTATCTGTCTGTTTATTTGTCCGTTTGTAGTCGCGTCACGTAAAATCTGCTGAACGGATTTTGATGAGATTTTCTCTGTTATATAGCTCAGTAGCAAGGAAAGAAAATAGAGTATGTTTCATTTCGATCAGGTTTGTAAAAGCTGAGAAATAGCTTGTACGCTCCCACGTTTGGTAAAGGTCAAGCAACCACAGTTATTGTTCACGTCGTGTTTGTTCTAAAATCGAACTTTTTTTTTATAATTTAATATTTTTTATCACGGAGAACTATCTAATTGTTACTATACAAAGTACGTAGGTAAGCAATTCATAAAAATTCCTTTGCTTAAAAATTGTTCCGTATAATAGTAGTCCACGCGAACAAAGTTGCGCGTAAAAGCTGGTTGAATAATACGAGGCATTTTTCTCAGAACCATCTTTCGATCGGACAGCTACCTCTAGTTGAATTAACACAGCAATATGTTACCGTGTAAATGGCTACGATATAGGAGTAGAAGGAGAATGCTACATATAAATCCCTACTGTTTTTGGCTGATCAGACATGTCCACTACACGCTAATGTTAATCAATAATACGATTACATATTTACTGTACGAATGCGCATACGTTATTAAAACAAGGACGCTAGGGGCCTCTATATAGTGTTCTCTTCCGATTTTTATATCGTTTTTCAGCTCACTCATACACCATATCTTTATATCTCTGTGTTGGGTATCGCGTTGCGCCATCGCGTTTTTCTCTCGCTTCGTTTTCCCTTTATTCGTGGGAAATACAATGTGACTGGCGAGCGAGCAACGTGTTTCTCGACGTGTTATTAATTCGTCAGACGCAGTCCAGCCGGCGAACCCGCAGCTTTTCGTGGAAACGAAAAGTTCGATCTCTGGTGGAAATGACGCCGGAGGAGAGCGGACGTCTAGCGGAAAGTTGCGCCGAAGAAGGAACTCGTAAGCCTTCGATTAATTTTATTTCTGCGGAAGCGGCCGGAATCCACCTTCGACGCCCACCGCTTTTCTCCGCTAAGATTTTCATTAAAGCCAGCTGCGAAATATCGTGCTGGCTTATCCATCCACCCAACTCCGCATTCTCTTCGGAAATTTCTTTTCTCAGAGAAGTCGATAGTTATTGGATACGGACCGGCTTTATAGTGCGAACGTGACTGTTCGCTGTTTTTCAGATTATAACTTTTCAGTCTGCCCCGTGTTTACGCTTTCGGTTTACTCGCAGGTGGACAGCAGGATTCTTCTTGATTATCTCTATCTATTGAGAATTTTTGACATTTTTCATCATACAACGAGGATTTTCATTAAGTTTTGCTGTTTTATATATTTTTGCATATTACGTGTGTCTTTTGCACTTTAGCGTTTTCGAATTTCCCATAAATGCAAAAAATTCGCAGTTTACTAATAATCTTGAAATGAAACGCACGATGAAATGAAACACATTGATATCGTATTTATTGTGTTTGACATGAAATTACAGGAAACTATCATGAGCTAAATCAACGTAATTTCCTCCGTTCTTTATTGCCCTTTTCTATATGGAAAGTAGCATTTTTTTTATCGTTAACTTGTGAAATTTCTTTGATTTAGACTTCGTTAAAATTTACCTTCTAGAATCTTGAGAACTGTCTTTGATATGTCTATCCTTACGTCTATCATAAAGCTTCTGGATAAATCGAATTTATAGTTGATAAAAATCATAATGCATACGATATTGCAAATGTTCTTTCTTTGTGTTTTAGGTTTGTCATTCTTTCATCATTCTTTCGATCTTTTTAAAAAAATTTATGTGTAATAATATTTAGTATACTTTCGCCGAAATAAATTGCGGATTTACGAACTGAATTTCTTTAATCCTAGTTGCGTCTTAAAATAACTTTATTTAAAATGTGTAGAAACGTTTCAAGTAATCAATTTAGATAAACTATATAAGAAAATAAAGAAATGTTTATGAATTATCGAGAATCTAGGTAATGTTACTGCATATAGATAAAACCGTGACGAATCAATCAGAATCACGTTATAGAAATAAAATGCATCTACTTCTCCCATTTGCGAAGCTTTGTAAAAGGAGCTTAAAGAAAGTGAAATGAAATTCACTTCGTTTATTGAAAATTTTCTATTAAAAATTGAGAAATCCACAATATTCTGCGTACATCTTCATAATAGCAATTACTTAAATATTAATCATTTCCTTTCAATATCTTTTTCATGTATATTGCAATATATATTTCATGTATATTAGTAATTAATGGAAGAATAAAACTCACTTTTGCTTGGACCAATATAAATGTCATAAAGGCGTTAAAGTTATCAGATTATAAATATGAAAAAGGAATTTTTTACGCGCAGAGGGGAAGGAGAACAATTTTCATCTAAAGTCGCATCTTGCTTGCTTCTTCCCCGCTCTCCTCCATAATAGGCTACTTAACAGTTTCCGGACTGAAATTAAGCTATAACTGGAACGAGAAATTGTACGATCTTTACAATTTCATAAGATCCCATGATAATAGCGCTTTTGTAAAATTTAATCAACTCAAATGGAAAAGAATAGTAATTTTCTTAAAGCTTCATACGAATCTAAAGTTAAACTATTTTATCTTGATAATCTTTCATTATCCTTTTTATAACTTTTAACTTATTTGGCAGTTCTGGAATTGCTTGTGAGCGTTGTATTGTATAAATTTCATATACGGTAGGTAATAAATTTATACGAATATTAATTTGTGAAGCGAGCTGTGACGCGAGCGATGGAAGTAATAATTGTAGGTCTGTCTATCTTTTCTTTATATCGTAGACATTAATCATTTGGAACGATTTAAATGTTTCGTATGAAATTATTATTTGATAGATTTTTTGACAATGTGTAATAAATTGTAAAGAATTTAGCGATACACATGTTTCATAAACTTAACAATTTGCATCATATAAATTAATTTATTGAATTTATATGTTGCGTTGAATTGCAACATTTTTTTACAGTATCAAATTAATGATAAATTAGAGAAAAATAAAAAATATTGAAAACATAGGTATTTTATAGAGAATTATTTTTCAAAGTAATTAATGACACCTACATCGTCATCATAATTTGACAAATCGAATTGATGAATACGAAACTACATCCAAGCCGAGTAATTTTGAAGCAAATGAACTTGCAGTAATTTCGTAGCTGTATAATAGCGTTGTGTAACTTACATAGAAGAATGTTCGCGTTTCTCACGCAATCGCATTTTAAATCACGGAAGGAAATATTTCATTGTAAATACAATGTTTCTATAAGTATAAGCGACGCATACTTGAGCATGGTTTGAAAATTATTTTCTATTCAGATATGTAAATCACTTTTTAGAAAGAACGAAACAAAAATTTCCTTTCGAAATTCCAGACTAAATTTACATCTTCTGGTAGTCTAATAAGTTTTATTCTTTTTGTTGTTGATAATTACCAAGTTACAAGTCTTTTGAACAACCATCCAGCTAAGTTAATCTCGATAATTATTCAAAACGGTGCAGTATTACAAATTCCTGTTGATTATGAGTGCTAAAGTTTCTTAACTTCTTTCAGTTATGTTTCTGTTCTCGGAGAAGACTTCATAATTCTCCATGTCCCAATTAAAATGAAACATTAGAATTCCACGTAAAATTCTATTTGACGGTCAGCAGAAACGTGGTAAAAATTTCATGTATCTTCAATTTTTCATTAGCAAAGCTCGTGTAAGGTACTCCATTTAACGTAGTTAATTAAGACAGCTGCTTTAAGATTATGATTTTTTAAAGAATGAAATTTAAACATCTTCTCTTAAGCAAACGTACAGCCTTAAAACGATACAATTGCATATGGTGTTTCACAGTTAACAGAACAGTACGTTAATTAGTCTTTCATTGTAATGAATACGTTATTTTGGATTTGATTATTAAACATTATAAAAGTAATTATATAACCTGTCCCGCGTGTGTATGATAATTAATGTTATTTAATATTATAGAAGATTTTGTTTAAGCGGAAATTTCGTGACAAATTCATAGATGAAGATCAAACAAATATTTTTCTTCGAATATTTTATACATTTTTACATAGTTTATATATTCTGCGTATATTTGTACATCTACGTTTCCTATAAATGTACGTGCTAATCGCTATTTTTAAAAACTCAACGATCCACAAGAATATAATTCTCTACCTAAATAAAGCACCATTTCCACGAAGAATTCGACGATCTAGAGGAATACAATTTTTAACTTTAGAACGAATAGTCTTACTTCTCCATAACTGAAGAGATGTTTCAGTTTTTATTTCTCACGAGGAAGATTTTGTCAACTGCGTCAATTCTTCTCTATTAAATCCATCTTCTCGATCTATGTTCTGGAATTTTGAGAAACCTATCGTCGATTCTGCCGGATGCGAACAGTGACGTCTAATTCCATGACTCTTTTATTACAAGGGGTAAGAAAATAGGGGCGAACTGGTCCAGCCCTCTAGTCAGATCGAAATTATTATCTTCGCGCAGTAAATTCCATGGAAGAGGCACGGAGTTGCCACGACGCAATCCAACCACTGGCAATAGAATATTTTACCTCATCGCTGTTCCCACTGAACTTCTGGAAACGAATTACCTATGCTTGCTCTCTATCTGCCAGTCGGATTTCTTCCTATCATGCCCACCCTCACAATGGCGAACCGATGAGAAAGATAAGGTTAACAATATCGAGGATATTCTCGAGCTATCGACGTATAGTACAGTTTGCCGTCGTTGAATTGTCCCTATCGACTATGTACCCTTTATCTTGGTTGGAATAGAGCGCCAATTTCAGTTTACGAGATCCTTCCGTGGGCAAGGGTAATTCGATATTGAGTGAATTTTTGTATTACTTACGTAATGAAGCTAGGTGCACTATGGCTCTAAAATTTGAGACCATTTATTTAATAACAAAGGACCTTGCGTTATTTTAGTCCAAGATACAGATCATTTGGAAGCTTGGGTATATTTTAAATGATTAGAATATAATGTGTAAGAAATTATGTTTAATATATGAAGACGTTTTAAATATTTTAAAATATCGTCGAAACGAATCGCAAAATGTATTTTTCTTAATTCACTACAAGTCTGAAGATATCTCTGATAAAACTGGAGTTCAGAGATTTATGTTAAAGACCACAGTTTTTTAAGCCAAAACAGGAGAGGTAACAGCCTTAGTGAATATACTTTTCTTAATTAATTTATATTACTATTTATATTAATTATATTAACTGTGTTTATTCTCTGAATATAAATAAGGGAAATATATCTAGATTGTATAAGTCATTTTTTCTGTTACTCGATGACAAATGAGAAGAGACAGTATTAATTTCGATAATTGTAGAAAAATATTAATTCAGATCTCTAAGATATTTTCAATTTCAGTTGAATCAGCACAAAGGGTGCTTTTCGCAGATTCTACCGTTCATTTCCTTTGAAAACTATATTATAATAATAAATCATTTGTATTTTCACTCGAAAGCAAATAGAAAGAGGCAGTGTTAATTTCGATAATCGTAGAAAAACGTTAATCCAGATATCTGAGCGATTTTAAATTCCAGTTGAATCGACACGAACAGTATACCTCGCAGATTCTATCGTTCGTTCCCCTTGAAAACTATATTATAATAATTATTTCTGGAACGAAATTGGTATGGTGGAATTTACATCGACGTGGTTGCTGCTACAATATCGATCCCATTACGAAACTTTGCTATAGATGTTCTATACTAAATTATCATAATGTTTGTGGAATGCATTTTCTCGCTAATTTCCACAAGATTTATAACATAGCTAACATACAACATTACAGCTGCTGTATGCATCGACCCATTTTATCCTCAAACGTGAAAATTGAAAATATCGATTTAAATCATGATTAGTTAGGTATAGACATTTGTCGAAATTATTGGAGGCAGGGATGTACAATAAGAAATTATAGTTAACGAGTAAACTGTGAATATTAATTAATTTATGTCAATTGCAAAGATATAAAAGTAGGCAAGTATGTAATGGGCAGGTATATGAATGGACGAGTAAAAGTGTGAAAATGATATAAAATAGGAAAAATGAAATATGTATATATCGCAAGCTTTAGAAGGTGGGATACAGTTTTATTCAAATTTCATTTCTTTATCAATGTCTGAGAAAATACGAACGTGCATAATCATCAGCAATCTGTTAATAAATAAACGTTGAAAAAATATTGAATTTTGATTTTAATCTTTAATATTTAGTACTTCGAATAAGATTATGTATAAAAAAATATATGTAGGAAATGTGAAGATGACTTGGGTTATATTTAAGAGAAACTATTTGAATTGGAAACACTTAACAATCGGAGATAAATCTATTCTGCAAATATGAGCATTTGTTCTTTATATAAATAGTAGGAATAAAGTAATTCCAGTTACTGTTCTTTACTTGCGATGAAATAGATCTTTGTTACATAATATATTTTATCGTTATCACCTAAATATAGAATAGAGAAGTTAATAAATAAAATGATGACAAGAACGAGTACCATTATAAGAAACATTTTAAATTTCTTCTCGTGTTACAAAAATTACTTCAATTCGAAGTTCGCTTCACTTGCTTCAGCGAAAAAATTCACTCTGCAAATTGATTTGTATCTCCCCTTACTTGCTAAAACTACATCCCCTATTACATTTCCTACTTATCCTTCCTCTGTTCGATATCGCTGCAGCTTCATCACTTTAATTAACCCATATCTTACTTCCACCATCTAATCGATCAGTGGAAACTGAAAACAAGAGGAGGAAAAAGAACGAAACTTTCTGAGATGTCACTCTATATAGAAAAAATTCTTTGCTTTTAGTTTTATATTATATTTTATGTAATTAGTGTTATTAGCAATATTACCAATACATATTAATAATAACTAAATTGCGGTCGTTTATAAATTTCTGAAAAATTGAAGAGTTCGGAAATCCACAGAATACACGTAATATGCAAAAATATATTCAAAGTAGAATATTTATTATAATTTTTAACGAGTGAACAAAATTTCTATTTTGGTTCTATTTCTTTAGTTGAGTCCATAAAAATATAAAATTGCCGTAGTGGGCAAAAGAGACTTTAAATATAACTAGTACAAAAAATATCATAATTTTACAAAACAGATTGTATTTATCAAAAGCATGAATATAATAGAGCACATACTCTAGAATAAGTGACTGTAAGAACATAATAATTATAATCAATGAAGAACGTTTTGAGATATTTCTACTATAATAGTTTTTGGCTCGATAGTACCATATTCGTAATATAGCTGATTGAAAAATGTATGAAAATTTTAGAACGTGAAAGATGTGTTTCTTCGAGTCTGCCAGCGCGGAATAGAATATTCGCCGGAGTATTATTCAAATTAGGTGGACTGACTGTCGTCGACCGCGGGCTAGGACCGTTTGTAATAGACCTAGGCCGGAATCCTAAATGCCAGCGATAAAGGATGAGTTTCAACCGCGTTCCTAGCAGTACGTTCCCCTTGTCGTTGAAACTTGAACCGTGTTCAACAGCACGTTCGAGTATTTCTTGGTTGAAAATTCTGCCATGTTTTTAACCTCTGTCTTTAGTTACCCCTGACAGGGTAATATTCTACAATCTGATCGATATTTCTGATTCTTTCTAAACTTCAATATATTGAAAAGGACTATTTAAAAGAGTAAAACATCATTTACAGAAAGTATCGTAATTAATTCTAAATACACGTCAAACAAGAACTTGATGTTGGTACGTTTGACGTGTATATTCGTCGTATAAAAAAATTACCATTTACTATAAAACGTCCAAATTTTAGCAAAAAGTAATGCAAATATCATTTAGCGGTATATTTACTTTATAATATCAGTAAAATTGCTATGTATTTTATGAAGAAAAATTTGATTATTTTCTTTGGTATATCGGTTATTTCCCGTATAATGTATTTCTTTTTATAAAATCAGTTAATTTTTTCTGTAACCTTATTTCCTTATAAACTGGATGGATATTTTACTGTATATATCGGCTATTCTCCGATAACAATTGAAATATAATATGATAAATATGATATGACCACATTTTTTGGTCGAATGTGTTGAACAAATTATTGAGAAATATGCAATTTAACAAACATAAACTTCGAAAGTCGACCAACTACGATACAATATCAATTGTAAAATCTACACGTCTCACCGGAAAATATTTCACTAATTTTATACCAGCTACATGATCAAAAGGGAATTTCTTATATTTAAAAAAATTTGTCTTGTTTGTGAATTTTAGCATTTTGTTGCAATTTTGTAATTTTTTATAACAATAATTTGTTCAACAATGAATTGTTAATCTTTTCGAATAAAAATATAAGCCATCATCGTTTTGCTTCAATTTTGTTGTAAAATTTACAATAGGTACATCTGCCCTGCGTTTGACATGTATGCTCGTCATCGCTTGATTTTATTTATGCATCCCATTCATGAGATATTTCTAAAACAAAATTCCGCAGTTATCTGGTTAAAGGTAAACCTAAACCTAACTTAAAGCTCGCGTTGAATTTTCTAATTCTTATTTAGAAATTCGTGTAGTGTGCAAGTAAGTGCCATTATCGATATTTAAAAAAGTAGAAAAAGGGAAGTCATTAAAAAAGCGTTGCAAACAATTGTAAGTATTTTTTATGGCATATTAAAACTAAACCTAGAACCGTGATACGAAAATTGAAATACTATCAAGTACAAACAATGAACTAGATACTGATAACGACTCAGGTAACTACTAAGTTTCATCTTTTTTATTAATTCTTTATTTGTCATTTTTTGGTACTTATTTGGTGAATTTATTATTAATAAGCATTAAATTAAACTTTTTACTTAACCGTTTATTTTCTGTCACCTAATTTGTATTTATATAGTTAGTTTCAGATTAGGTTTAGGTTTAGTTTTAATATATAATCAAAAGTATGTGGAATTGTTTGCGACAGCCTATTCTATTCTATCTTCTTAAATAGATAATGTTTTCAATACATTGAAGTTTGAAAAAAGCCGGAGATACCGATCAAATTGTAAAGTATTCCTCGTGGCAGTAATCTTTTAAAGGCTTTCAGAAGTATTGCGTTCGGATGGAGAAATTAAGTCAGTGTTTTCACCTTTAGAAGATGGTGGATTCATTACACGATTGTACAAGTTTCTTTCCTTGCTCCTTTTTTCTTTTAATGGATCCTTTCTTCTCGTTTATTAAGGAACAAGTTTATATGGAATTACTATTTAAATACAAAGCAGCGTCATTTGTACTTATTTAGCATGGTTCCGATAGGTAAAGCGTTTAAGGCAAAATTTGTTAGATTTTTGGAACGTAGTTGCTTATTGGTTTGTTATTAACGTTATTGAAATAATGAGTGAACGAAACACTATACTGATCGCAATTTTCTACCAACCGAGCTGCTTCTATGAATATTATATCAGCAATTCCAAACAAAATATAGAAAAAAATTGCAAGGAACGATCACGAGTGAAGTGGAAAATACATTAACAGGATAAAAGTGAGGTTTTCCGTGTTCCACAATTCGAGCCGATACTCCATTATTTTTATTTCCGCACTTACGATCGACGAATATCCAATGTAGAATAGCTTCGAATAAATTACAAATAAAGTAATATATAGTTCTTGAGGACTTTATTGCTTAATGGTTTCAATTTTCAAAACATATAACTGCTATTTCGTTATTTGCAAATGTAAACTTTCTACGTTTCGCTCTATTTTTTTTTTTTTTTTTTTTTTAGACAAGAGGATATGTACGATATACGCACGCAGGAATTATAGTTTATTCATGTAATTATTTAAGATAGAAATTACATACGATACTCGACTACAATTAGATTTTTATTCAATCGTCACCTAGTCTCGCGAGGCAATTCTACGTGGAGGAATTTGGCGAAAATTAACGATTGAGGTTGATCAGTTTCGAGCCATCTCTATAGGGTTGTAATATCGAATCGGAAAGCACGCGAGGAATACCAGCTTCAGTCGTTTTGTCAATCGCGAGGAAACCACAGGCGGTTTTGCTTTGATGTTCATGGATACTGGCCCTTCGTGGTTGACGATCCCACGTTAAACGCGTTGGGCTGATGTCGCATAAATCTAATGTCAAACAGTCTTCAATTAATCTATGACCTCCTTTTAATACGTTCATCTAAATAAACGACCGATAGAAGAATTCTTAACGTTACCGATTCCAAGATGAGTAGTAGATGTCTCAAAAAGAAAATTGTTAATATTCTGGCAAATTTTCAACCTTTAATGTTAGCAAATTCTCAATTCCCGATATTAGCAAATTCGTAATTTATAATTTTGTATATTAATAGAACATTCTTTTTATCATACATTATTTTACATTCTTTATTTAGCGAAATTCTATATTCTCGATATACCTTGTCTAATTCACATAGTTATGGACAGAATATGGGTTTTGATCTATTGTTCAAATTAGGACACTGAGCAACCATATGACTTTGACATGCTCTTGAATAACCATAAAGTGCTTTTGAGCGACATTAAGTGACTAAAATAATCACGAAATGATCCTGAATAGCTGTCAAATGACCGTGAATATCCTTTGAATGACCTTAATGATCCTATTGTAGTGATTTTCTCGCGAATAATAAGATATCTCTATAAAATTATGAACTGGTGAATCGAAATATCAAAATAATCGACTGATCGCTGTCTTTTATAATATTTAAGTCTTTACCAAAAGTTTTTTAATCAAAACGCATCTTTCATTCTATTAATATTTTCCATTTTTATTCAAATAGTGACGTGAAACAGAAAGTTAGATATAATTATGTTGTATTTTTTTCTGGATTAAACATGTATAGAAATTTCGATTAAAAATGAAACTAAAATTTCAGAAGTAAAACTTTAAATGAAACATTTGCGTTTTTCCATAAAGCTACTGGTGCAATGTGGTGTAATATTTTCAGATTCGTTATACACACATTCAAATGTAAAAAGACTAACATATATCGTATATTAAATGTAACAACCAATGTAATAACATAATAATAGTAATATAATACACTTATATACTCATATAATAATAATGAAATAATATATTCTCTAACAGAAATCTATTTTTCAGAGACCACAATTCCACTAAATTGCTTCGTTAAACTATTTTCAGTCTTATTTTAAGTATAAACACCATATTACTAGATATTTGACGTAAAAAATGAAATTTTTCTAGTTTTTAAACTTGGCCTTTGAAGTTTGTTCTACTGAACGACAAATTGGGAATATCTACATTATCTAAGACCCATCGCATAATACGTTTCGACTGGCAGCAATATTGAAAGCACGGTTACTAAGGCGTCAAGGTGTCACGTATCTCTGTTGAGAATCACAGGACAAGCAGTAATTAACCACACCGGTGTTCCTCGTTGATTTCCGAGTTATCGAGCTATTCATGCGTCACCTTTATGAATAATGTTCTATTGATTTGTCATCCGTTCAAAGTGAAACTGCCACTTATAATAAGTCTAAAATTTTCCGATTATTATCATTGAAATTAAACGTAAAAAGGATGTAAAAGAATTTATCCTTAAAATACAAGGCTAGTTGTTAGTCGATATTTTTTCCGATTAATAATTACTTTTGTTACTGCTATTTATCATCCATCTGATTCGCACCGTATCAGTTGAGAATTAATAATATTCTAAGATGGACAAGTTATTTCTTATAATATAATCTATTCTCTCTAAAATCTAGAAAATTTCAAATTAATATGATTCCGAAGCTGCCTGAAAACTTTAATAGCATGCATTCTAAATGCATGCTATTAAATTATATTTTATTCAAGCGTTAAATTTAAAAGTATAATAACTTTAGCCTCGTTCGAAGAATCTATCGACGTAGATATACGCGAACACGACGTAAGTCGTAAGAATGCGGTTCTAGAAAATGTAACGAATCCAGTTTCATTTAAACGATATGATAAATATATATCAACTCTGGCAATATCGGAAGCACCAGGATCGGCAATAAACGGTTCGTACCGTTCGATAGCGGGGTACGGAATGTGACTTGAATTCTACCACGAGCCATATAAACCAAGAGTTTCCGTGCGCGTATTATTTGCAATCCGATTTCGCATGCCACGATCGCACCACGCTAAAGATTAGACAGGGACGACAAAACGAGATCTAAATCGGTTTACGGTTGGTTCTACTAATCAGAGCTTTTATGTACAGGCAAATAATGCCTTCTAATTAATTCGAACATCAGATGTAGAATAATAATAATAATACAGGTAAAATCTTTCCTCTCTCATATTGCACAAATAACAATAGTCGGATAATGTATCTTCTTATGATAATATTCTCTTAGGTTTATCAATTCAATAAAACTTCGATCCAGTTCTTGCAGACAGACGAACAATAATCGTGAAGTAGATAATGAATTAGCTTCATAATAAGTAATAGTAAATTATATAAAAAAAATTAATCTTCGATAAATCTTAAGTAATTTAAAGCTAATGTGTCATAAATGTATATCTTCCTTTTTTTATGTAATTATACAAGTGTTTAGTCACTGACTTTATTCACCGATTTTTATATATGAGAAATGAAATTTACTTCATTTAATTTCGTATGTAATTGTTGGATGATTCTCAATTACATAAAATGTAAATGAAATTATTTATGAACGACACAGTTAAAGCAAAATCTTATAATGTAAGTAAAACTTTTTTATATATTCTATATGTATTTTTATATTTTCCGTGAATTTTATTATCACATAGCAAAATACCGCTCGGCACTCCGTTTTATCCATTCGATGTTTCTAACAAATACGACAAATATGAGCCTAGAAACCATGCACTGGGATAAAACGGACTATGGCGATAAGAAATTGATTCTTGTAACATCGTAGGTAGAAAGAATGATAATGATAGAAAACTAATTGAATTATAAGAAATAGCGCTTCTTAACACTTCTTTCCACAGCTTTAGGATTGATGTGAAAATTAAAGGAATATAGAAGTTATAAATTTGCCAAAAAGCTTGCATGAGAGATACAATTGAAACTAGTCTTGAAAATAAAGTTTCTAAAATAATCAAAGATCCTCTATTAATTCCATAACGTAAAATATCAATATGTTTAATAAAATTTCAATCAGGGCAAATACTTTCCAAAAAAATATCGACTTCTCTTAAACTTCTGAAAAGTTGCAACCACGTGTGATGATTCTAAGTGCGCAGCGAGCGAGGGTTAAAGGCGAAACAAATTTTCGAGCAGCGTCCGATTTCTTTCGTTGTTTTCACAAAATGATGGATTCGCATAAACATTTACAGTTTAAATGCAAGAACTGCGAGCATTATCATTTTCAAGTATCCGAACTTCGTCGTCAGTTATCGGTTTAGAAAGGTTAGATCGGTTGCACACGGTGTACGTGTGTCGTGATAGATGTATCGCGAGCTGCGTACCGTGTAAATGTCACAATTTGTTTTAACGTTTCGTTCGTCGGCTTCATACGAAAAATATCCTCGTCAAGATACATCAAATAAGCATCGCGATACTGCGTCATTGGTATACATGTCCATTAGTATTTAATTAATATTTATCATACGCGTATCGCGATATCTCTGTGTGAAACCGGTCTTAAGTTAACGACCGTCCGTGTGCTTATCTTTCAGTTCTGTCTAGCGCAGACGTTACGTTAGCTTTCTTCGTTGTCTTCGACCGTGCGTAATTTTCTTTTTTCTTCGTCGAGCTATCGAGGGTGATCGAATGGCGTTTTCTTTTGTTTTTTTACGATCGATCCGCGAGTATGACGGGTGGAAACGTACATCGATCACTGGTACGCGAGATAGGAAGGCGTTTCTGCGCGTGTCGCTGCACCGTCGACATCTATTTACCGATACCTTCCTCGACAAAGAGTAATTGCTGGCTTTGCAGTCTCTTGTCCTGTCGTCAAAGGCTGCCGCACGCCACGACCCGTGAATATTCTGATTTGCGTGCGTGAAAGCCTCCTGTGCGACCGCACACGTGTGTCACGCATAAATTTTCTGACGTGTGAATAACGCGAGTTTCGGTTATAACACCGCGTCGCGTCGATAGAAAGTAAAATAGAGACTAGCTCGGTCCTGGCGTTTTTCCTCTTCTCTATTCCATATTTTTTTTTTAACATTGTTGACTACAGATGAGTAATCGAGTGGTTGAATGTTCCGAGGGGCGACAATTTTGAAGAATGACCCGATAGAGATTTTTGTACTCAATCGAGGATCACATGGTATCAGATAACATCGTTTTGCAGATTTTACGTTCTATATGGAAATTTTTTATTTTCCTTTGACATTAGGGTATTTGTTCTTTTCTGTGCAATTATGTGCACTCATTCGGTTCATTGTACGATTAGATTGTGCGATTAGAATTAAATAGCATTTGGATAAGATATACCTACTCAAAAGTAGAGAAGGAAATTTTACGTAATACTTTTAAAATTGCAGGTATTAAATTTGCGTGTATTTTTAAATCATATATTATGTGGTAATTTTAAGAAAGTTTTACTGGAACAACGATAAAATTTTCCACCCGTGTATAATCAGAGGAACTTACGCAATTTAATAATTACAGAAGACGACGAATTATTACTTCTTTAGTAAGCACACAAAATTATAAGAGTGTGCAGAGTAGTCCGTATAGCCAAAATTTCACCTACCTTTCACCTACTTCAATATCCTCTGCTTACTTAATCAAAGTCTATATATATATATATATATTATATATATTACATTATATATATAACATAATATAATTATTCTTCGTATAAGCAATATTGTCTCGTAAAAAAGTGATCTAATGCGAAGGTTGATTCGCAAGAACCATTTTTCTCAATCTTTACCTAGTTCACTTGATGTCATAAATCCTCACCGAAAAAGTACATTCAGCTAAGCTTTGGCAAGTCATTCTCCATCCGGCAAGACAGATTGGAGTTTCCGTCGAAATATTAGCGTTGCAAATGAAATACATATATTCTACTTATATCCATGCAGAAACTTCGTCGTTGTTCTATTTCTCCAATCGCATCTCACGACACCATGACACAATGCATGGATGCGGATTTTATTTCATAATAGGTTTCAACAACAGTACCGTCTCTAAACGATCATCGAGCGAATACTTTTTCACTACGTCACTGTGTCGCGTTTCGCGCGAGAAATTCGTAACCTGCCTGGCTGTACGCGACCAATTACTTTCTTCTTCCCTCTTTTAGCATCCACCTCTCTATTTCGCATTTCAATGATTCCTTTCAATCCACAGCACGCACTCTACTATTTCTATCGTATCAACCTTTCTTCTCACGTTCACCAATCGTTCTCACATCATGTCACTTTCATTCCCCACTGCATCACTCTCCCTCTCTCTTTTTCTCTTACTCGTTCATGACGTTCGTCCGTTTCAACATTCAATCTCAATCTGTATCGTACGTCTATCGTCATTTTCGCGATCGTTTCCTCTCTCACTCGCTGTCCTGGCGTTTTAATCGTTCTTCCGGTCTTATCCCCTTTATCTTTGCCCCTGCCCCTTCTTTCGAATCTCTGATCTTTCGGTCGACATTCTTCTCTTGCTCTAACCCTTTTTTTTATTATTAATGGTTTTTTTTGGTTTAATTCGATTTTGTTTCTTTTTGCACGATATCGTATTGCTCTCGTTATTTTAATTCTGGAAACGATACTGATACCCTCCGTTATGCTTGAACTGCAGAAGCCGGGACAGTCGGCCACGACGAGCGAGGCTCCGGGGATTGCCGCCCGATACGACTCTGCCAACACAATAACAACAAGGCCGCTTCACGAGTCTAATTTCTAGGCATCTATCTGGTTCGCTAGAGACTTGACTTAAGAGAAAATGGAATTCTGTACGCGCGTTGTTTTTTTTTTTTTTTTTACTTTTTTTAATTATTGTGTTTAAGGTCTCGTGCACCTTATAAGGTTATTAATGACCACAGCGAGAATTCTCAGCGGGACAAAACGTATTTATCGCAAGTAGTGTGAAACAATATCTTTTAGGAAATCTAGAATTTTTTTGCCGCAGTCTTTTCTCGCGCGTTGTTTCCTTAGCTCCTTGTGATCCCTTTCCCCCTTTTTTCTGGTTTCCTTCTTTTGTCTTCTTTAGTAAGTCGTCTCCCAACCCTTGTTTTTCGTGTTTTCGCGTTTCTTATTAATGGATCAACTTTGGCTCGAGGGATTAATATTATACGATGACGAAGGAACACGGAAATGGAAGTAAATAATAGGAGTTTGTTAGCTTAAACTGGCTTCTCGCAGTCTGTCCGAAAAATTCAGACGTTGGTTCGATTTTCTTTGGTTTTCAATGTCCTGACGTATGGCGGAAGATATTATAGGATAGAAAACAATGGTAGGGGTTAGGTGATATATTGAGAAAAGTTGGGAAACTTTTGGCGTACTCTAATTTATAATATTATAGTATACAGTTCATGGCGTGTGGATAATAGTTATATTAAACAATTTTATATTAATTAGTGTACCATAAGTTTTCTGCTCGTTATTCAAGGTGTTAAATAATATGAGAGGCTAGAAACGAAAGAATAAATATTTGATGACTTTTACTCAAATCTTATTGTCTTTCATGTATCAATTTGATGATCTGCAACTTCACCTGCAATAACATGGCTAGAATTTATTTCTATTTATCATTTCTAGAAATCTCATTCAATTCTCTATATCTTTCTCTACCAAAATAAAAAGAAAAGAAGTAAAATTTATTAACATATCCCAGCAGTTAAACAAAAATAATGTAAAATATGTAATTATATAAAAACGGGAATAAATCTAAACTCTTGTCACTTTACTTTAGTCATACATGCAACAAAATTTCAAATTCATTTAAATAATGAATTAGAGAATATTTTTCTTTTCCCAAAGTATGCCTTTGGTTCTAACATAACTATTATGTATCGTTTTAAAAACAAATATTCAAAAAAGAGTACCTACTTGCGAAGATATAATAGCGTAATATCTAAAAAAAAAAAAAAAAAAAAAAACAAAAGAAAAATTGGAAGGATTAAGGAAAGGATGGCAAGGCGAAGTTAAATCGTAGAAAAAGATGTTCGAATATCTTATTGGATTACTCTAACCGGATTTGTTCGACACAAGCATCTTGCTTCTAATTCAATTCCATGTCTACTAAACTATCTGTATGATAATTGATTTGTAAGACGTTAAGTTAAGACGTGTGCTTAAATAGGATTCACGTTGAATACGGAGTTAGAGATTGAAGGGTGATCGCTAGTAGTTTAGAATGTGACAACTGCGAAGATTAATTATGTTATAATTAAGTGGTGACTCTAAATAATGGAATAATCTGACGTAGAACGTGTTCAGTGTCACATGATAGTAGTGATGCATCAAATTTGTTTATACTGCTTGAAATACCAGGTCTGGTTTCAATCTTGTCTTGTCAACAAGGTGTACCTATATACCACAGTGTAGAATCTAGTAAATATATGCACTGTTCGGTTAATGTACGGATTTGCATAAAATTTTAACAAAAGTATCGGCTAAGTATAAAAATGCAAGTCCTGCAAAAATATATGTATAATTCAGTAGAATACATTTATAAAATTAATCATTTCACGATCTGTGCAAGTTGTCAAGTACAGCATTATTTTCACATCTTAAATTTATGGGATACCTTATTACACCGTAAAAGTACTGTTTAACATTTCAACAAATTTTTCACTGATTCGCGTTCATTAATTGTACGTAAAAATGGAATAACGAAGTTTATTATTTGGAACAATCGATTTCTGATGCATTGCTCGACTTTTAAAGATTCCACTTCTCACGTTTAATCACAAGCTGACACTTAGGAAAGCCTTAGAAATGTACGAGAAGATGCTTGCATCATAAGTGCTCGCATATTCATGAATTTCTTGTTAATGTTATTACTACGTTCGAATTTTACTCGTGAGATTTCGCGGCAACGGATCCCGAGAGATATTTTGAGGAATCTTGACAATATTTTGAGAGCAAATAGTGCACTTTACGACGGAAAACGACACATGAGCGTATGCAATATCCAGCTATCAGCAACTTCGTTGAAACTCTATTATGTCATGTGCCCAAAGTAGTGGTAGTCTTAACGTCTCATGGCGGTGACGTCAACTGGGTCTACTTTAGATCTTCATCCCTTTCTCGTGAAATGAAGTTCGCTCTCGTATCGAGATGCTATGCATCATCTATGTATCGATCGTTATTACAGAAAATTCTTAATTTCTTTTCATAGTATTTATGCTACTGTAAAATTGTACCTATTATCCATAATTTTCACTTTCGTAATATGTAATTTCGTTGTTTCTTCTTTTCTATACACGTTACTTTTAAATATTAGGAAAAAGAAGAAAAAAGAATGAAGGCGTTTATTTAACGTTTAAACATTCTCATTGAGCTGATGTTAGATGTTCGAATATTCACATGGCTCGAGTATCGATTATCGCCGGAGATATTTCAGATATTTTTAAGATTTACATTACGACAAAACATTTTTATATCTTTGCAATTTACGTATATTTTCATAGTTTATATTTGACTTAATATATGTCTTCACCCCATGTATATTGAAAAAAAGCATAGAAAATTAATATTGATTGTTCAAACAACTCAAATTGATTCCTACGGCATTTGAAAATAAAACATAAATAACCGTGGCGTTTATACATTATTCTTACCTCGTTTACAATTTTCGTTTGTTATCGATATTAATAAATATTATGTGATAATAATCGTGATAATTATCTAGTTCAATAAAACATTACTATTGTACAGAAATGAAAAATTTCATTGCAAGGTAAAATATTGCAGAAATATCTCATTGAAGTGCAAATAAAATAAGAACAAACTAGCAGAATTTCGTGTTGTTTGCGTTCAATTATCCAAAGCATAAATTTGCCTTCTGTCGGCGTAACGATATCCCTTTTATTCAACTTTTCTTCTTTTCAACATCGCAATTCTCGAATTCTGTTATTCCTGGACAGGATGCAAATTAGACATTTGATGCTATCACCTTTATTGGGTCAAATTTATACGCGCGAGGTAATTCGATTTTCCTGTTTCATTCATTTTTCTTTCTTTTTTTGCACTCACTACTAACTACGCTTTACACCGAAACGTTTGAGGGCAATTAATGGAAAATTCGAACACGTGACGTTATTAGACTACCTTTTCGTTATCGGATTTATCGACGAAGCAATTTCGATCGAGTCGGACGAACAGTTGCGGAAAATAGAAAAACAAAATAGAAAATAAAAGTAGGAATCGGTAGGTAAATTTACTTTTCCCATATTCATCAATTCTACCTGATTATTCGAGTTTATTCGAGCTTGTTTGCCTTTGTACGATTTCAAAGAAGCTTACTACCGAGCTCGAGCAAATGTATTTCGAAAAGTGTCGTTCGATTCCTGCCCACTTCGTTGATTATTCCGCTGAAATCAGTTTTCTGACCAAATAATATTTGTCATCGTCGATTATCAGTTGGAATTGTTTAACATTTGAGCTGCCATAGGCAGAAACGATTAACTACACATTAAAAAACTTTTTAAATTTTAGCAGTTGATCGATGCTTATCCTCTAGGATTTTATTAATTTTTTGTACTTTTTGTCATCGATGACCCATGTTACTAAATTTTTTAGAACGATTAATCGATACCAAATAAGATAAATTTCATGGACTAATAAATTTTTGGGAATGTGAATGACTTGTATAACATTGTCAGAAAAATGTTCGTAAATGTAATATTTTGCAAAGACTTAAAGGCTATGGTATCAAAATATATGAAATTCGCGTGGCAGTCAATATGTTAACCAATTTAACAGATAAGCGGCTCAATTACTTCAGGCGATATGCATTGTCGAGTTTGTTTTTACGGCGACAATCCTAATCACAGAAAAGAAGAAACGAGAAAGTTTAAATGGATAGAACGTTTGCTATATGGAATAAATGAATTTTGAAGAATCGTTATTTTCTTTATAGGAGTAAAAAATTTCTGCCTCTTGGTCGTTGTTTTTCTATTTTATAAATATGCTAATTTGAAAATATAGTTTTACATAGGAGTTGTTGAATAATGGATATACTGGTTTAGTATTGTCTATAAAATTGGAATTTCTAACGATGCGACCTGATATAATTTGAACGATAGTAATTCACAACGAAACAACGATGTAATGGAAAAGTCATTGACGAATCAGTAAAAAGAAAGTACTGCTTTATATTTTGCAAACGGGAATATTTTTCTATATTTTTACGTAAGTGCCCCCAATTTAATCAGAAACATCTGCTTTTGGCTAAATCTATCTTCAATGATTAACCAAAATTTCTTTATGTGCCAGTTGTGATAACTATCTTAATAGCTCCAATCAATATCGACTAAAAATTCTTCCCTACAGTTTACGATACTTAGCGAATAATCTGAAATGTCGTACTACTGTTACTTTATGATTACTTTTCATTTTGAACGACTTTTAGCTGAATGCTTATAGCGATCGTGAGCGAGGTTACTTTACAACTAGGTGTATACAAATTTAATTTAATTCATACGTGACCCAATTAAAATTTTCCGTGAGTTAGTTCCCGCTTTTAAGTTACTTATTGACAAAAATTCATTTATTCCCAAAATTATTATTCCCTGATATTAAAATATTTTTTGATAAAACTTTTCTTTACTAGAGTTCTTTATTCTCCGCACTTTCGAAACCTATATTTCCTCTTCGCCAAATACAAAAAAGGGCCAATCTAGTAAATCAGACCAGCAATCTATATAAATCAACGACGCGGCGACATTCCATTCTCTCTCAAGTCTCAAGCGTCGATGGGTGAAATCTAGTTAGAGGTGGCCGCGCCCTGTGTGGCGAACACTCGACGAGTTACCATCTAACCGGCGAGCAAACGGACAACGACAAATTACAGAAAAAGAGCCAAAAGAACCAAGAATAAAAATAGAATAGACGAAAAGGAAGAAAAAAGAAAAACGGAAAAATCTAAGAAAATGAAAAGTAAAGGAAGAGCGTGTAGTCGTAGAGACATATCACTCACTCGGCGTTGGTTTCCGGTGTGGGTAGGTCGCCGATCGTGGTGAGGGTGAGTGTGGACCAGTACAGCGAGCCAAGATATTTTCTGGTCAGGGTCGCGTACTCCCCTGGCCTGTACGGGTACACCCAGTCACCTTGGAATCCTTCCGCTTCGCTGAGCAAGTAGTAAAAGCAGCCGAACCAGTGCGCCAGTATCAGCAATATATGTATGAGATTCAGCACACGCCACAAATTCGGGTAAACTGTCCGCGACTCGACCATATAGTAATAATTGTACACACGGTAGATCTTGAGGAACCTCGGGAACCTGAGCATCGGATTACTACCCAGGTTCACCTGAAGTAGATCGAGTGGCACCAACGCTAGTAAGTCCAAAATGAACGACTTTGACTTGAGATAATGACCGGCCAGTTTCTTGCTGTTGTACACCATTAATCCTTGCTCGAGGTAACCAGTACGAAACTGCACAGCCACATCCAGAAAGAACACAAGATCCGTAAAACCGTCGCATGCGAGCCACATGACTGGCGCCACGGCCTGTAGTTCCGGCAGACTTTGTCTCACAATCAATGTCCACAGATTGTAAAGAACACAGCCGGATAGTAGCATCAGCCAGTAATAATAAAAGTTCTCGTCCGGATTGACCACAGTTCTCGGTGGTTTCTGAGGTCTCCGTGGCCGTCGTCGACGACGCCCACTCGAATCCTTGTCGTCGGCAGCGTCGCCCTCGCCCTCCCCTGTGTCTAACGTCTCTTGACTCTCCGGGATCTGTCTAGTGGAGAATCGTTTGAGAAACGAATCCTCGCGTTTCAACGGTGGCTTCTTCTGGATCGTTGAGATGGCTGACGAGAGCTGCACCGTGGTCCGCAGCTTCATCCACCGTTGGTTGCTCTTTGTTCTGAGAACAGACAGAAGAATAGATCGCCAGTGAGGGACGAAACAGGGGCTGCGAGGTCCAGGCCGATGACCCAGATCGCAGAGAATCGGGTCGAAGCTACAGTTCCAAATGGAAGATCGCAGAGATTAGAAGTTCTGTGCTTACCTAGAGACGCCGTTCGATATTTATCGACGAGCTTGGAACTTTTTGACGCAGAGTATGATTTTGTCTTTTTCTAGGGAGAAATTAAGAGGTTTCACGAAAGGATTTTGGTAAATTTCTTTCAGTGCCTGGTCTGTAAATCGACGAATATTTCGTTTTCTTACCTTTAACATTTATTGACGTGTTATCAGTATCTGTATAATTAGAAGCTATTTATATAGTCATGAATAATTTCTCCGTATGTGTTGAAAGTGGAAATAAAGAATATTCTATAACTCGTAAATAAAGTATTAAAATAGATATGTTTTAAGTAAGGTATCGCCATATATATATGGCAGGAAATGATATTATTTGATAAAAGTAAATTGCCAAAAGGATAATTACAATGGATGGGTCAAGATACGATATTCGAGAATTTATACGATTAAATTAGTTAGTGAATGAAAACTCCGGTAAAATGTTACACAGGCTACACGTTAAACATTATTCACTTTCAATAAAACCTCTTTGTTCAAGCGATTCTATTATTATCGCAAGGCGATTACAACCGACTATATACTTTTTATGCAATACGACCACCGAGACAATATAATCAGTAACGTAGGAGAATTTCATGTATAAAATCCTTTGTACTAACGTAAAATATCGTGGCCCATCAGAAACAATTAAACTCGTCTCTGTAAAGCGGAACATTTCAACGCGTACGGAATAAAACGGTTAACTACGATTTAGCTACGTGACTGGCGCCATTAATTGCCAATTTAATCGCTTGAAAGAATAATGCATCCTGGTGTCACTAAGTTGTTTATCTTTCGTGTTACCATTAAATACGTTTCCAATGAAAGAATTTTCTTTCTTGAATGTGATAAATTTCGGTTACGCTCGAATAATCTGACTCGTATAAAAACAGAGACGTTAAAAATTTTCCAAGTTTGTACCATTTCCAAATTAGAGTATCATAAGTAACGTCGTATAGTTCCCAATATTTAAGGATTGAGGACATAACAGAATATCAGAGGAATAGAAAAATTTTGTTTTTAGAAAAGTTGTAAAAGTTGTAAATTTTGACTAAAAAGGAGTAGTTTGTTGGAAAAAGTCTATAAGTATATAGTATGGAATATTTAAAAATTGTTTGAGATTATCGAAAAAGTAAAGAGATTGGAGGTTCATGCTAAAAGCGAAGATAGGTTAATAGAAAGATAATTTTCCTCGGAAATATCATCCCAGATTTCTAAAATAATAATAAATTTTATAATATCAGGAAAAGGAAAGCTAAGAATAAATTCAACGTTATTCGTATATTTATTTGTTATTTCTTTAACGAAAAATCTCTAAAAATATTTAGTCTAAAAGAAATTAATTTGTGTTAATCATCGTTCGATGTTTTGCATTACGAGTAAATAAATAACTTTACATACGATATTGTTTACACGGTTAACTTAAACTTCTACTAATGCAGATACTAAGAGAAACACATACCGCAATTAAAAAGAGGAGAAGCTTGAGAGTCTAGAACGTTTTAGGAAAAGTAATCTTTACATTATCTTATCGTTTCTTTTAAGCTGAATAATTACTATTCGTATTACATACTTGTTTCTCGTAATCTCAAACACAGGAAAGGAACTTACGTTTGCACTTTTTAAGCGGTTTATTTAATATACGCGATAAAACACAGACAAACGACTATCGTGGCGCTGTTCCTAAGGAGTTGTAAGTCCTAAGCTCTCGGAAGGATTTATGGGTGTTTTTGCGCGACGGAGCAATTTTGAACGTCGCTAACCGCGAATCGAGGCAAACTGTCTTTAATTAAAATGGTCAGCTTTTTCGAAATGATTTTTATTTCTTTGTCTTTTAAAAATACGCAACCAAACAACTAACCGACCACTGTCGTGGTTAGTTATCGTGTCGATCAAAGAAGAAATAAAAATAAAAAAATTGCAACGCGTGTTACAGAACTAAAAAACAGATAAGCCAAAACGATTCTAGCAAAAAAGAAGAAAGGAAATCGGAAAGAAAAAGAAAACAACCGTTATCGCACTTCTGGTAAAACGCATTGAATGCGTTTTATATCGGCGAATCCCGTGCAAAGTCGCTGCGAGAACCGATAAAAATGAACAAAAGTACGATGTGCCATGTCTCTTGAATCGTTTGGCTCGTTCTCAAAGCTCCATAGAATATTTCTTGCAAAATCCATGCATCATTCGTGACGCAAGACTTCTTTGCTAAGGAGCATATCTCTTCGAAACATCTCGTTCCACACATTTTTGCTATGGATATAATAAATATATATATATATTTAAGTATTTCTATAGTTGTTGCAAGCAGACAGATTAATTCTACTTGCGTTCCATTCGACAAAAAATCCATCGAAACGAAAGAAACACACCATTGCAGAGCGACCACGCCGATTCCTTTTATTTATATCGAATTTCTTTCTTTCGGTTTTTTCGGTTGTTCTTTTTACAGATTCGTTTTCTAACACTATGGAAAATAGATCATAGATGATAATTACGTGATTAATTGCTTGAAATAAGAAGTGAGCGACAGTCGAGTAAGATCAGTCTTAAGTATTAGAGCATCAGATGGATGAGAGGCAGACAGACAGACAGACAGATATAGACGAACAGACAGAGACAGAAACATCGAGAGAATTGTCAAGTACATTATATAGACAGAGGCAGAAACTAAAGGTATAAACTTTATTATGCCACTACGCATTCTTTAATCGTTAACACACCCATGTTCAGTATATCGTTGTAATTGTTTGAACGTGTTGAGTATTCTTTCTTGTGTTAAATTAGCAGCGTTGTGTTAGAGTGTTTATTTTTGTACGTGTGTTCTTCGCTAAACGTTTTGGATGTTCGGAGATCAGGATACATTTGGGAATTAGTCTTTCTTCTCTAATTCAGACGAGCTGGTAGAAGGGAGGCATTTGGGGTGTCAAGCATCAGCATTCGTTGAAACATCAGCGTCACTATTAATGACGTTGATAACAATTCTATTCTAGTAAAATATTTAGCAATTTCATACTTTCTTGCCTATTATTCTTTGTAATATTTTAGTACGAGATGTTATACACCGATTTCATTGAAACTTTCTGAAACTGAAACTAGAATTTTATCCCAGGATTGTAATAAACAAAGTAAGAAATATTTGGTTCATATTTGATCGTTCCTATAGTTATTTAATGTTTTACGAACTGTTTCAAAAAATTCTGTTGAGATATTTGATTTCAAAATAATGTGGTGATTCACAACTGTAGTTTAATCTTCGTTCGTCTCTTACCTTTCGCAATTGAATTTGTCTGTTGATATCAAATTGACATAATGGAAAAAAATCAATATAATGAGAAAAGAACAAATTATAACAAGGATACGATATAAAATGTTGGATAAATTTATAAGATTTCGCTATGATATAAAATATTAGATAAATATACAAAGTTCCGCTAAATTCGAAATCGGTCCACAACACTTCACGTACTTCCCTTACCAAAAATCCACAATAGAAAAATTCATCAAGATTTCTTGCAACTACGCATCGATACAAAGTTCTACGTATCTTGCATTCTAGCTTCTCATGCAAAAGGTACTGTGCATCGAGGACGTTATTTTAACACATTATCGACCACCGATTAATTACAATTGTTCTTCGGCATTCGAATGTAACAAACAAATTATAGCAATATATCCACGCTCAATCAAACTATAAAAGAAAATGCAACGATGAGCCAACATTTTTCTATAGCCATTGTACCACGTGGAACAATACTTTCATTTTGCCAATTGTCTAACGTTTGCTTTTGATTCTACTTCGTGAAACTTGAAGGATGAAACTTGTAGACTCACGCGATTCGTGGGTCGATAATGCGTTAAAAGTTCAGCACTAGAACATTGTTCCCGATGCTGCACGGAAACAGAAGTAAAAAGAACAATCTGCACGATTGGCCACGTATCAACGTCACCAATCTTCAGCTATACTCGTCTTTTCGTTGTTAATAATTGCCAGTAGATTGCCAGGAGACACAGTCGCAATTTGGCTAACAAACTGATTCTATCTCAGTAAAGAAAGGAACGTAGATTCTTTATGAACACATGCCAAATGCTAAAGAATGCTGCAGTCTAATTTTAATGCGTGCACTTTTCTTGAATTACTCGCTAGTAATTTCTGATATATTCGTTTTAACGAATGGTCATACTATTCTTTCTCCTCTATATTTCATTTTTTATTTCATTTCTTCTTCTTTTTTGCTTCCCTGCTACCGGAATCCTTATCATTTATTTACGTCGCGATACTTTTATTTCGTTGCCGAGTTTTGATTTCGCGTTTGTAATTCTTCGCGTGAGAAGTTTATCATGTGGAGGATTTACAATTTTTCATTTATGGATACCGGATCTAGCTTACTTATACAATCTTAAATACCACGTATGCATTCAGTAAACTTACACGTGTAGCGAGGATTACTAATTGAAACTAATCTATTTTATAATTTTAATTCGATATTCATAAAAATTCTATATCGTACCAATTTTTCTACGTTATGTTATTACGTTATACTTTATTAATCCGTTTTAGTGAGCGATAATGTAGCGGCGTATAATAAGCACGAATAGTAATTTTTATTAAATTTCGTTAATTCGAAAGATATGATTTTTGCATAGTTACGTATTTAATGTAGGATACAATCTTAAAATCATTAGACTAAAAAAATCAATAAAATCAATTACTATTAATTTTTTATTTCTTCTAAGATCTTTTTCCTTGTAATTAGACGATTTACTACCAGAATTTATTATACACTTAGTTTTTTCCATATTTCGCGTGCCATTGACCTCTCGATACGTGTTACACTCCGCTAGGACCAATCTCTCTAAATGCTTTATGTATGTTTCACACGAATTCATTCATCTAGAAGATGGATGGGCTATCATCACGTACGTGTTACCGTTTTTGCATATTATACCAGGTTATAAAGTTTTAAAACAAACGATAGTGCAAGCTGTCATGAAAGCGTATTACAAATTCCCAAAGTTCTTCTGTAAAAAATCCATGAAAAATTCCTGTGCTATTTAGTTTTATCGAGAAAGTACAATTCATGAGCGCAGGAATAAATGAAAAATCTAGAAATCACATACAAGAAATCAAGAAAGTTATTATAAATAAATCTAAAGTCCGGTAATTTTAATCAATATTTCCAATACTTTCCTATGTTGGTTGTATAATTTTGTACATTGTTAGTTATGTTTTTCACCCTTTTACTGCTCCATATAACGAGCTATATATAAAATACGGCTATACCTTTTCGTTTAATATATGTATTATTTTTAAACGGAATTGGAATCTACTTATTCGTAATGTCCAGAATCTATCTACGAATTGTAAATCATTGATGATATAGACAATAATAGAAAATATATGCTATACACTATACATTTATAAAAGAATTGCTATACATTTGTAGATATTATATACAATTGTTTTGTACATTGCAAGTAGTTAAATTTTATCGCATAAGCTTAATGAGTGCAATCGTGGCATTTAAGCATTCCAGATAAATTGAATTAACTAGTTCACGCGTCTGTGTCGAGGCGGACGTGTGAAAACGAGGTTTTAGGTAAATTGTTCCGTGGGTTGGAAATAAAACGGTCGTGGAGATTGCGAGAGGAAAACTGTCCCTTCCGTGTTGCTCGTCCATTAAAAATTACTCTTTTAGTCTTTCTCTCTCTTTACTTGTGCTTCATTAAAATCAACGGTGCATGCCGTTTAAAGATAAGAAGAGTACAATGATGGGAATTTATCGTGTCCCTTCGAACACCATAAAAGAGCTCGTAAAGCTTCGTGTTTTATTCTCCAGATGTTTAACTACCGATGCTTGAATTTATGTGTCGCTATAAAACATGAAAGGCCACATGATCGGCGTGCAATTGTTTATAGCTTCTAAATTAGTTTCTTTCACTTTTGATTCACTGATGAAAGCAATATGATCGATATGGTTTGTGAAACATTCGTTTCGTGATACGATTCATTTCCTACTTTTTAAAAAATTACATTAGATATTATGTCTATGAATAAGAGAAAAGAAAGATACGTCGTATATACATAACCACGCAAATGCTTTATCGAAAAGTTACAATAAATATATAAAATGGCAATGGATTAATCTTTCGTTTATAATTTTGTAGAGAAAACTGAAGTAGTTTTTATATCTCCGATTGTGAATTTTCTATATTATATTTGGGAACACTAAAGTATATGATTTTTAAATATTATTTAACAAGTGGTAGTACAGCATTAATGACGTGCAAATTTTACATTCTCCTAGAAATAAGTTTATCTTTCAACTGTAGCGATATCTGATGAAGATGTTAGCTGTGATTCATTTCAAACATTTATATTTGATTGTTTACCACAGTGGCACACTTAAGATATTTTATTACCTACTTTTCGTCTGTTGGATTACAGATAAAGTATAAAAATTTCAACGGTCTTTTGAGATTTTTACGATCAGTTTCTGCTGTTCAAACTGCTGTAAACTTTATAATGTGAGCCACAGTCCTGCAGGAAAATTTTTATGTCTTATGTAGACTATCATAGTACAGTGATTTGAAAAGCTTATAAAATCCTTGAATCAGTTTTGAAACAAGTACTTGTACATTTAAATCCTAACAATATCCAATAAACAATTGTATCTGTTACCAAATATTAATACTAGAACTACCACGTCAGTCAAATGGACTGGTTCTACAATTTTATAAATATGTCAACCCTCGTTTAGGGATCATGGTCCCAGCTGGATTAATAATATCAAAAATATACTACATAACATGGAATTCCTTCTGTAAGAAAGTAATAAATCGAAAGATATAAAAATATTCTATTACGTATTTTTTAAAGACGAGCCAGTTTGACTGGTTGTGGTAGAAATAGCTATCGGTAGTTCTAGTATTAAGATTGGGACGATTATTTATCGATACATTAGTTCGAATCGAATTGACTTTGTTTCTCTAAATGACGATTAAATTTCAATATTAAGCTTGAAAAGTTCGAAATTTATATCTACTGATTTATTCGTGAAGAACTGCATACTTACTCACGAATTAAAGTTAAATGAAACATTCAACTATTATATTCTCTGTCATTTATCAAAAGAGATGAAGATATTTGTATTATCGGATCTTTAATTGTCTATAATCAGAGTTATAAATATTCTCTATTTTTCGTTAATTTCTTAAACTATGATAAAATAAAACATCGAAATACCACATACATGTACGTGGATATATGTGCTACCACTCATTAAGAAAATATTACGTTATATCATACTTTTATTATTTTCTCTGCAAATTATACCTCCATTCACATGTCCATTCACGCGTGATAAAACTAAAAATACTAAAAATTCGAAGGAACACGATTTGTCCGGATTCCACCGTCACTTCTACCCTTCCATCCCTGACGTGAGCGTTTGATATTATCGAAAGTAGGAACAGCAATTGACCATTAACTATGTCATCTAGGATAAAGTGGAGCATGTAATGTGGTTGATGTCGCAGCTGAAGAAGAGGAGATCGGCAAAGAGGATAGAATTACGGTGACCAGCGGTTAGCCAATACTTTCGTGCGGTGCAACGTTCCTTTAGATTGACACTATTTCACGAGGTAAAAAGCAACGAAACGATCAGACATCGAACACTATTTCCCGATTGTCCCTTAATCCCTTGCGGTCCTGTGTTAACTCAGATACGGCATTGAATTTTATGCTAAATCGTGTATACTCGTACAAAGTTCTTCGTGTCATTGATTTGAACTTAAATTTCTCAAAGCGCTTTATCGTGAAAATTACAATACAGAATGAAAATTGCAATTACAATATTTTATATACCAATGTTAAATTTATTGAAAAATAATATTGCCTGCTTTATATATTATTGATTTTATAGTTTTTTTAAGAATTAATCCATTAATCAATGATGCGTAAAAGTTAGATTCGATACATAATATTACATATTGGAAAACGTGAAAAAGTACATATCAGAGGTAGATAATACTTTACAGAAGCCTGCAAAAATTAGAGACAAAAGAGATTCCCATGATGAAATACTTTAATTTCTTCAAATTTCGTAATATGTTAGGATCTACGTGGAAGAATAAACAGTGACAAAAGGAAATATTAAACAAATATCCGAAATTCTTTCTTTCCCAAAATACTTTTTAAAAGGTATTAACGCAACATTGGTCCTGAATGAGTGAAAGTTGCACGAAAAGACGAATGAATTCCTTTAATCGAGGGACAAAGGCAAAACCCTGAACAAGACATAAAGGGAGAGACTTGAGAGCACACAATATTCCAATTAACGTTAAATGCCGGTATTCTAAGTAACAAGGAACGTTCAAGAAATCTTGCAGAAAGGATTAAAGGCTCTCGAAACCGGTCCTAGGGGAGATCGCGGAGAATACGGTGACTTAGCCGGAATTCCCCGTTAAAATGGCACCGTGTAATATCAAAGCGCCAAGAGTTGACTGTGGATCGAAGGAAAAACAAAATAAGACAGCCTAGTTAGCCGTTTCTTTTCCATTTCCGAGGCAAACGACTTGTTTCGCGTTTATTGGCTTCCGCGCTGTTGAATTCCTTGCGAGATTTATGTCGTGAATGAGGCCGAGTGGCGCGTGTATATATGAACGTGTGTCACTCTTCTAGCACCGGTAGAGAGAGAAAGATGTACGCTGCTCGTGCGTGGGTGGCTGTTTGGGTTACGGTTAACACGTGGACTCTGCTATTGCACAATATTTGTTAACGTATTGCGGATGGGTGACGAGGCATCTGACGCTTCATATAGATATATTTTACTAACAGATGGCATTGAGGAGACCACCAACATTTAAGGAGTTTAAAAGTATCCGAACGTTTACATATTTTTGACAAGATTTAGTTTGATTACGAAATATAGTGGAATATTAGAACGATGCGATTAGATTCATTTTTAAAAGGTAATACGCGATAGAAACAATGACGTTTGTAATTGTGAAATCTTGTAGAACCGTTTCGTTGTACAAAATAGTAACAAGAACAGCTAACTGTTGTCAACATAGTTGGAAATTCATGTTAAAAGATCTCAGCAAAGATACGCCAGAAAAAGTTTGTTCGATCGTAGATTTATCTTGCAACAAGATTAACGAAAAGATAGAAACTGCCGAGTGAATTAAATGGGAAACTTTTGTGATTAATTGTCTAAGTTTAACGAGCCAGTAGGAAATTTTACAACATATATAGTGTTACTATACTATACTAGTAATTTAGAATCTGAAAATTTTATATACAGTATACCTAATACAAGACATATAATGAATACATTCTATAATTCTTAATCTAAGGTTTAATTCTGCTACGTTCTCTAACCATTTTGGATTTCAAAAATTTACTATGCTGAGATATTAGGGCTCAAAAATGCAAAGCAAGTGCAAAGTCCAAACACGATTGCTTATCTCGAAAAACCAATATCAAAGAAGTTCTTTAACCAATTTTTGACTCAATTGATTTTCCCTATCATTAAAAACATTTCCAAGTTTCAGAAAAATATGAAGGGATGGTTGTTAATATGTGCGATCTTCATCAAAGATTTATGTTAAACTTTCCCTCGAAACATCGAAAATCTTTCTATTCGTTGAGACGAAAATAAGCTTGAAACAGAAATTCGGACACCCTAGCAGGCTTAATCAATGTACTCAATGACCACAGACGTATCTCTTCTCTACGTACGACACTCGGACGTTTAAATGTACACTTTTATCCAAAATTTTCCTTCTTAAATCTCGAGACCTCTGCAGAGAAATGTAGCTATCCCTTAGAATCCACGATTGAACCGTAACCCACGAACAATAGCTATATTGTCTTCCGTGTAAGTAGCTACGAGTTCGTAAAAATGTACCGTCTGTGTGTGCTATGCACAGTGACTCACGAACATGTTCGTATACTCCTATAAACTTATTACGTATATATTATACAAAACATTTTAGAATTTCATTAGCATTGTAACGAAACATGACTATCGCGACTATATTGGTAAAATTTGAAACGAAATTGAAAATATATATAGAAGTTACAAAATACAACCTTCAGCAACCTAATTCATTCGTAACTTCGACGCTGCGCCGGTGCAAAATGCAAAATGTATATACTGAAAGCATACACTTCACAGAGGTTACCAAGGTATTTGAACAGTCAAATATTCGCTGCATTAGTAATCCAAAATATTTGGTCAGATCATCTTTATCAGCATTAATTGTTTCAGACTGTTATCCACGACGTACATTAGTTTTTCACTAGACGTGTGTTTGCAGCAGGTGTCTCGCAGCTTCTATATACATTTTTCCATTAGTTTCAAATTGTACTATTGCAGTCATGATAGTCGTGTCCCATAACAGTGCTAACGAAGTTTCACACAATTTCGTATAATGCACGTAATATTAAGTTGAGTACAACTTTACTCGCCGTTCGTTAATGCATACACCTTGAAGACTGTTATACAAATTAAAACTTACATCTTGATTATAGATAGACCTTACGTAAAAAGTAACAAGATTCGACGTGCACTTTTAAGAAAACATTAATGTAATCTGACTTTGATTAATAAAGTTCGAGAGAAACTTTCTTCTAAGAATACATTACACAATCTAACATATAAAAGAAATTCCATGGCAAGTGTTCAAATACTTGCGTGAGCCACTGTATATCATCATGTACGTACAGCAATGTACACGTGTCAGAGTGGGTAGTGGCGTGTAAAACGAGTTTGCAGAGTGACGGGTGAGAGTGCAATTCAGAGGTTACCGTCCATATCGAGCAATGACGGGAGTACCTCTTGATCTTGCGTAGGGAGGAATATAGCGCCATGACGGCGCGTACGTTACTCCATTTTTGCGAGCCCCTTGTACTACGGGGTCTTCTGGCTGCAGCTGGTATCTCTGTATCGAGGCCATTGCTCTCCAAGGATTCCGAGGTCGTTGAGGTTGCGCTCAGTCCCGGGGCATCCTTCTCCAAGGACCCTCCTTGGCTCGAAAAGGTGCCTCGACGGTACAGCTCCGATAACCTGCGAAGAAGACAGAACCCCGACGGGTTGCCTCTCTCACTCTCTTTCTCTCCCTCTCGTTTAGCCCCATTCGCTCGACTCTTTGGGAATTCCTCGCTTTCTTTCGTTCTTCCCTCTTATTTTTTCTCTCTTTCCTCTCATTTTTTCTTTCTTCCCTCTCATTTTTCCTTTCTTCCCATTTCTCTCTATTTTTTTTCACTCGTTCTCCACCTTTCTCTCGGTTTTCCCTTCCTCGCTCGCTTTTTTGTCTCACCACCACTTTTCAGCGTCACCTTTCAACAATCGCACAAGCTTTCACTCTCACTAGCATAGTGGTTTCGTCGAGATGTTACGCTCGCACACATACCCTCACGTTCTTCTTTCTTTGTGTATGTGTTTTCGTAGATATAGTTGGGATCAATGCCTTTGATTGTTTATGTTAAGTTTCTCCAAACATTTTTAGATACGTGATTTTGTTTTCGTACATGCGAACGACTAACCATTCGAGCGACTTCAACAGTTGTTGGATGTTTTTTCGATAACTTGGATTTAAGGTATACTTATAACCAGTTAACAATGAAAATGGTGTTGATTAGTTTATTAATATTGATAGTAAGAGTTAATGAATATTGGAATCAAAGTACAGACTATATAAGGAATCATTTAGGATAAACCGAAAATAGTAACTAACTTCCTGGCATACTGAAAAGAAAATTACAAAAATATAAAATACATGTAGAAAATTATTTGCGTTATCAAGATAGCACAAATATAATCGCACAAAATATTCATCATTTTGATATTATCATTTATACTTTTTAAAAAATAACTATCGAATAACTATGAAATCAGATACCCTTCTATTAATTTATAATTTGTTAGCTGGTCAAAGACTTCTGCTACTACGCTAAAACATACTTGGTCTGATGACAAAATACATAGCACGATTGAATAATTTTAAACAGTCAAAGATTTTGGTTCCAACTACAATTATCGCATATGCTGCAATAAATTAGGGAGAATGTTTAACGCTTTCGTTGTCAGAATACACGTTATTTGATAAATACAACTCATTAATCTTCCTTTTGATTAGTATAACATAGTTATATTAATTGTGCTGTTATAGTAAACTGGTGCGACCATGCTCTTTATTTTAAGTCATTAATATTGCAATAAACATTGTTTGTGTGATATTCATATTTCTTCGCTAATTAATATATAGAACTTCGCCATGAATATAATTCTACGTCTTAAATGTGCTTTGATAATTGAACGAATCTACGACAAAAGGTGCGTTAAAATTTCTAAAATATTGAGTATGAAAATCTGAATTTAGTGTACTATTTATAATATTAATTACTTACAAATCGAAGTCCAATTTTTTATTTGTATATTTTGTATATAGAAAATACTAAACTGTCAAGTTTAATATCATGCAATGCAGAGAAATCAAAATGTTTCTAAATATCCAAGGAAGATTAACGACTCCTCTTAAACTGGGCTCGCGTGATTCTACGTTCATAGTGATTACCCAATTTAAGCCGAAAATAATGTCAGAAAATCGCCCAACCTCTTGCCTCATAATACTATGGTATACTCGTGTACGAATTATGATTTCGATACAACAAAAGGAGATTTTATTATTTCTTAATAAATTTCTAGTTTAGACTCCAACTTTAATTTCAATTCTTCTGTCTGACGATTAATACAAAATCACAATACGTAATTGGCTATAATTTGTTCATACTTTATATTTAATATAACGTTGCAATTGCGAACAGATAACAATTACTAAAAGTGAAAAGATTGTAAGGCAAAGGGTTAAGAAAATTTTCTCTTTTGGTTGTAAATATAATGTACGAGGTTACAAAAACGCGACAGTATTTCTCCCCCATTGTAAACAATCTACGTAGAGTAACATGCCGAAAGCATCACTCTCTCTCTCTCTCTCTCTCTCTCTCTCTCTCTTTCTCTCTCTCTCTCTCTCTCTCTCTCTCCCTCTCTCTCTCTCAAATGACCCGAATTACTCTGTAATATCGTCCGAGAAGAGAAGCGTAACTAATTTGCTTTCTTTTTTGATGTGGATTCCGATCGTTTGCTCGTGAAACTCTTTTATTTTCTACCATCTCGCTTCAAGTATCTGGCATATTGTATTAAAGCCTTCTATTCAACGTTTCCATATACAAGAGCTCGCTCTAGCCTTTGATTCTTCAATGGGGATCGTTAACAGGTCAAATAATAAAAATTGATCGTCCATTCTCCCTCTTTTTTCCGCACACATCCTTTCCCTTCTTTTTATCTTTCACTCTTTCAATTTTCCAGCATCCTTCCACTAACGTAATTTCGCACGCACGCGATCACATTCACTCATTTTACTCTGTGTCCGTCTGTCCATCTCCATCGCATTGTAGAATATCGAGTTTGTCTTTCCCATGGCAAATCTCATTATCCGGTTCAACGGAATACCAATTCCATTTGTTTTCCATGAACCGAACTAACGTCTGCACTACCATCCGCTGAGGAAATTCCTTTTCAATTTTCGATTTCTCAATGAGAACACGATCGACGCTAACGAAGTCGCGAAAATTTCTCTTCAGTTTTTATCGTAAAGTTTTCTCGCCGATCTTTCGTCGTGGGTGATACGCGATCGACACTGATGAGTCATGAAAATGAACGTTCGGCACCATTATGTATTCTTGAGTGGTCGGTCAACGTGATTAGTTGAGACCTACCTTTCTGCGGAACACGGCGAGCCAAGAGTTCGCGAGATATCGAGTCTACAGGAATACCTAATGACGGTGGTCTTCGTGAGCAAAATGAGAATCATGGTAGAAATGTCGAAACGCTAGGACGAAGTCATGAGTAGAGGAAGAGAAGTATTAAGAAAAGGGGAAAAATTAACATGTTACAATTTTACATTAAGCTACGAGATGCAAGTAAAAAGGAGGAAACGTACAAAATATTCGCTTTAAGTTTCGTACATTAATATGTCATACTGTTAGTAATTTCTTCATTCTTTAGCGATATTCTGTAAATTTGAATTTTAGTTTTAGAATTTATGGATTTTTTATTACATCGTAATATTGTTCTACTACGAACTGCTTTGTCCTCGAGATGTTCAATTAATCTACCGAATCAATGAGAATCTACCGTATTCAATTTTATTTTATTTAAAAATTTATCTTCTTTGAAGCACCCTGGACAAGATTGTACTTACTTCAAATTCTAAAAAACTTTATTCAACTCTTCAATTAGAAAAAAAAAAAAAAAAGAGAGAGAAATCTTCAATTAATTCTTCTTCCACTCAGGAAGCAAAATTATTCAATGTAATCTTCTCCAAGGAATTGAAAGAATATTTTGTAAACGTTTCAGTTTGATTCCTCGCAAGTCGCTCTTCTTCTTCTTGCCTTTATGTTTCTTCTAGTAAGTTATAAATTTCTCTACGTGTCAATTTCTAAACAAACAGCTATTCGCAATTTCTCAAAAATTTCGACGCTTTGATTTATCTTGTTCGTACATCGGAAATGATCGACGGCCATCGTCATCGCGCGTTCCATCAGATTCGTCGACCAATAAATTTTCAATGCATTTAAATGTTCTGTAGTTGAAAAATTCACAAAGCGCACAAAGCGCACGGGCGATACATCGCACGAAGCACAGAGATAGAACGATCACGAGTAATAAATTTGGATTTGGTTAACCAGAACTTTTATTTCCTCCGTGATTCCCCGATACTCTTGGAGATCAACTTCTTGCATTAAGATGGACACTTATATGTTTCTGCACTCAAGAACCTACCTCGTCAGATTAATGTGGATATTATGAGCTATGGCATTGGCTAATGCACTGGCCAGATATTGATTCTGCAAATTGCATGGTTCGTACTGCACGCGTAGTAATTCATATTGATCTGAATGTATTTAGCATTGAGACTGAACATTGTGTGCATTATGCAATTATTAGACATTACATCAGACAATATAGATACAGTGACTGATGAAAGAATATGTAATAGATAGGTACGAAGAAACTCTATAATCTTATGAAATGGAATTATATTTGACAAAAACAATTAATAGATAATATTATGCAGAGTATTTACGCTGTTAATTTCTAGTGTTTTTATCATAAGTGATACATTTGAGAGAAAAATTAGAGAAGTTTCACTATTTTTGATAAAAAATAACTGATCTGAATAGATTTTCTAAATTCGTCGTAATTTTTATGCAACTGTGAGATCGTGAATTTACATATTCGTTTAGAGATAATTATATCGTATCGAGAGGTTGTACTTTAGTTTAAATTTTCTGCACATCCGTCAAACTCCAAGTTTTCAAAGATGAACCGTATTTTGATCAGAGTGTGCACTGTGCACTCTACACCTCTTTAATCTTTCCAAGTTATATCGTAGTTTGATCTTCGTCAAACTTTTTAATCCATCTAACTTGTATTTTATTTTGATCGTCCTGCGCACTCATCAAACTTTTTAATCTCGGTAAATTGCGTTATATCTTGATCATCAACCATATTTCATAGACTTTCTTTATTCCATAATCGTAATTGCATTTCATAAATATAAAACAATGTATTACAAATATACTGCATCGTAACGTTTAATGTTTTCGAAATATTATATTGTCTTTGCGCACTTACTTTAGAAAATGTTATCCGAGTCATTTACATCGTTAAAAATCTTTTAGTTCATGAAACTTATCTTATTTTAGTTATTCCAAACAATGCACTGTAACAAACGTGGATCACCAACATGACAGTCAATTTATTAAATAATCGAGGTCAGTTTCAACTGGGCTAGCAAACAAGGGGCAACAACATCGATCGAATCGTTTGAAAATTTTCCACCCACTGGTATTTCTCGAAATTGTCGCGTTCAAGCGTCGGTTCACCCTTTTGCGATTCTGCTCTCGGTCACGTACCTCGTTTTGATCGCATTGTTACGCGGCTACCCTCACCCATTCATGTATTTCCCTTTTTTTTTGTTCGTACCGGTGTAATTTCGCGCGGATTTGGGGAGAGATGGTTGTATAGTCTGGACCAGATCCACGATGGTGGACGAATTACGGACACGTATATGATGGAACATCAGGGGCGAAACGTGAAACAGAACTGGCACGTAGCTGGCCTTAATCTGATGGAAAATGAGGGATTTTCTATGTGAAATACGAAGCGTCGGCCACGGTGTGTGCACGAAAAAAATGTTCTCGCTCTAATTACTACGCAATCCATTCCCTCTGTTGGAAACGGCGGACGAAGAGGGAAATAATGCGAAATTACGTTTACTATGAGCGAATCACGCGATTGTCGTGCTTCAAGTTGCGTTATTTGTAGCGTGAAGAATATGTTAAGAGGTATTATCACGGTTCTTTCTTGCTAAATTCAATGGAACATCATGTTAGTGTCTCAGAGTGCATTCAGACAGTCAATGATATCGTCAACATTTCAAAGTTATCAACGAAAACTCGGTTTGTCAATAAATGTCGACAATATTATATGGACAATACATATTGATCCTTTTAGTTGAAAACTTTGAAATATTGACAATATACAGGTATCCCAGAATAAATAGGAAATATTTTGTATGCTACCTGTTATAAAAGATGTTCGAAATGGTTTTCTTGCGTTTCAATACAAGCTTGCAGATGTTTCATCAATGACTATTTTGCTCTTTCCAGACGTACAGATGTGGTTCGTATTTTCCTGGAAACTTCGTTTAGTTTTTTGACCAAATATTTTTACGTCGTCAGTCTTCACGCATTGATGTTTATTGTGAAAGAAGACCTGCTATAACTCGAAAACAAAGTGAAATAGAATATACATTTATAGGAACTTTTCTTTACTCTTTAGTTGTGCAGAAACCACCCCTAAAATATTTCCTACTTATTCTGGAACACCCTGTACATTAATAGTCCGAGGACACCGTTAGATTATGTCACTTCTATTGGGCGGGAATCCGTATGGTTCCAAACAATAGTCTAATCAACACTATGATTTATACATCATCAAGAACTATATTTTGAGCACGCTTGTAAATCCAGTTTTCTGCCGCTCCAATCGTTCATTTATCTCGACGCTAAAGATCTTATTCAAGACAATAATGCTCGCTCGATAGATGATAAGAAAATCAATTACAATAAAACGACGTATTTATATAGTCATATTAAATTTATAGTCCCGAAATGGCATAGAGATGTCAGCAACAATCATAGTTTTACCACAGACGGTAGTGACGGATAGCTCGAAACAGTTAATATTGGATTCTGAATGTCACGGTTTGCTTTTTAGTATTACGCTGATTAAGCTATCGTTTTACATATGTTATAATAAATTGGTTCATTCCTCCAAAAACTACACTTCATATAGTCTACATATAAAAATTTATATGTTATTTTCTATCTTTTCTTTCGTTTTGTTTTATATTTTATTTTATTTTTATATTTTATTCATTTATACATTCTTTTAAGGTAGTTATTTATGATGATTAATTATTCTTATTAGTAATTAGAAAAGTTATTCATCTCTAATGTTTCTGTCATAGGATCATTTTTTTTCGGGTTATGTTATCAATAAAGTATTATAACACAAACTGTGATGTATCCAAGACTCGTAATGGTAATTCAAATTAACCTTTAGAATGTTTTAGTAAAATAATCAAATCGCGATAAAGAAAAATTTTACCTATTTGTGACTTGAGCTCTGTATAAGTATCGCTCAAGTATTATGGTAATACCTGATAATTTTCCTATTTCTTAATAATTGTATTTTGTATAATATGTTTCCAAATAAGAAATACTAAATTATTTATTTCAAACAATTTGATATATTCAAGCAATATTTTTTTGTTTCGTAATACTGCTAGAAATGATAAATAAATTCTTATTTCGCAAATTTCTCCCAGAAAGGGAGAGACGAGTTTTTTAAAAAAATATAACTACATATATTCTTTGAAATGTTGGCTACAAAATAATTCCTATTTTGGTTCGTATCTGTAGACGTAACAATGAATAATAATTTAATAAAACTAAGCATGGTAGTTTAATCCTGTACGACATAGTTATCCGATTGCGATGTGCAAAAATGTACAACAAAATATGTGATAATATCTTTGTAACATGATAAAAAAGAGTAAAAATACTCGTGTACGAACACGCATTGAACACAGAGGAACTCGACATTGAATAAACGACAGTTCTGATTCGAGAAGATGAGAAGTTCTTGATACGCCTACGTAGAGATTCGAGTCGACTTCCTACTCAAGGATCGGCAAAGCTTGTTAAATCAAAGTTGGAGGAATTTGTTGCAAAGTCTTTCGAGAGCTCGACTTTTGATTAAAGCTCCCAGATGGTATGCCCTTATTGCGTCTGACTGGAAACCGTAACAACGTAAACCAAGTAATTAAGCATATACTTTGTCAGGGAATGAGCTACCTAATTTCTTTTGATTTCCCATGAAATTTTTTTAATTCGTTCATATGTGGTTTTTATGCAATTATTCTTAATTTTTCTTTATTTTGTTCGTGGTTTCTAAGGCTAGCTAATTGAGCTAGCTAATTCCTCTTGATTTTCGGTCAAATTTTTTTAACTCGTTCATAAGCAGCTTTTATGCAACTATTTCCAACTTTCTTTTATTTTTTAGTACAACGTGAACTATTTTACTTAATAACGAAAATTACTGATTTCTTAATAACGAAATTGTATTAGATTGCTGAACAAACTAATTTCTTGTGTAAAGATATGAAGAACAATTTTATAATTAACGGATCAATTTTGTATTGATACATTAATAAATGATAGGTGGACTGTGAATGTTTACACGTTTATGGAAAATTTGAAGCCTCAAAAATACATATAGTATATGATACGGTATATAAAAATTTATAAAATATGCAAAGTATAGTACTAATTCAAAGTGAATGAAACAAATCTCTGCTCAGATCCTATTGCTTTATTTGTACATAATTTATAAACATATGAATTTGTATAAACGTTTGTAGTCTAATAATGACTCTATACTGCATACAGGGTGTTTGACTATAGGTGTAAAAAAACTTTTAGGGGTGATGCTTGAAGCTAAAACAAGATGAAAATCAAGAATAAAAGAATTGCATTTTCAGCTTAGTTTTTGTTATTGACAACTAAACCTATACTAATTCCAACTTTATACAATTCTCCTAAAATTTCTCTTTGGCTGTCGAAATGATTCTGTCCTTCCAGAACTGTTTTACCTACTTACCGAATACCCTGTATAGCGAACATTTGCGTCGTCTTTAGATTATAAATTTTCATTCTTTGAATTTAGCTTTCAATACATGTAGTGTAAAAACGTGTCAGAGTTCGAGAACAGAAAAATGACGGCTAGTTAGACGCTAAAAGGATGCTTCGATTCAAAGCTAAGGTAAGCCACGTATCTCGTCGCACTCGAATATAAAATGTAATTGGCTTGAAAGTAATTACGTTGCCGTTCGCGAGAGCGACACAGCATCGACGTTATTAAATCTCATTAATGGTATTAAAAGATCTTGTCTGCTGTGGTATAACGCGAAAAAGACTGCGAAATTACTTCTGAACCAAGCTGATGACATGACTTTAATTTTGTTTACTATATATATATTTTTTATCTTCTTATTCTTGGTGGACTCAAATAAAAATTCTTTTTACCAGAATTTTTCATTTACATTTTATTATTTGATGACAATCTTGGTGTTACAATTAAAAAGAAGATAATAAGGTAGGAATAGAATCTTAAATATTTTTCACTTATTTTTATATAATTATATGTCTTATATAATTATATAATTACATTCTTGAATTTAGTTACAGTTTCTTCTTTCTTCATATGTGTATAATATTTGATTACGAAATAATATTATCTTATTTTTCCTCCGCGTATTATGCGCTGGTTCAGTGCGGGTTGTAATTATTGTTACGGAAATCAAGTGTCGACTAAAAAGCACTGATTGACGTTAATTTGCAAGTGAATCGAATGAAACCAGTTCGAGGCGAGATTCATTCTCATTTCACACGTTGACTGAGCAGTCCTAGCAAATTTACCTTAATTTCCCTTCACATGCGTAATACAGGACCGTAAAAAATGCGACCCGTTCGCGAGAACGACTGTTAAATTGAACGATCACGATAGTACGTTTCTGTCGCTTTTTAAATCCAGCAGTCAATTTGTCTGTCGAAAATGTTCAGTGAATATAATGCAATTAAAGTAAAGTATTCGAGTAATTTTATAAAACAAATATATCACAAAGACAAAATAGATAATTATTATATTTTACATAAATTAAAAGCCAAAAACACAAACTTTTATGTCTTTTTTATTTCATTTTGAGAAGCGAACCTTTTATCGTATAGTAACTTCCTACTGTAAAAGAATATATCTCATTTATCAGAATTTGTATCGTAATAGTATTTATTCCAAAATGAATTTGCAAAGAAACAGAAATGAATAATAGTTAATTTGTTGCAAAAATAAAATTTGGTACAGCAGTGTCAAATAAGACGGATTGCTCAGAAAATATCTGTTTCACGGAGATTTTTAACTGAAGAAAATCTCGTTGCATCATTTTCTAATTTTATGGAGGGCTTAGAGTAGTTGAATGAATGAATTTTAATCATTGTGTTAAATATTCAAAAATATTCCAATCTTCACCTTTGGTGCGACACGTGCAATAATTTGAGCGTAACGTACGTGAACTATGGCAAAGTGAATAATTCAACTTTCGCTAGATCTAATTAATCTCTTTGAGACGAATTACTTTCAATTAATTTCACTTTAGAGGGAAGTAAATGTAACTGTACTTCCTTTCATTTCATCTTTGTTAATGTTGCACGAAATTTGCGCACGAAACACACCATGTTTGTTATCCCTAGTTTCATTTTCAATTTGCAAATTGTCGATTCGATCTGATTGTTCGACAGTATCTGTCTTTCGGATTAACGCTCTCATGTCATCGTGTGAAATAAAAAATACAATATCTTCGTGCAGACTCGAATGGAGCTATTCGAAAAATCCCTCTCTCGTTACCTTTTGTTCTGTTACCAATATATTGACCGATTCCACCAATTGAACTTTTTTACTGTTTCGTAGAATATTAGTAAAGCTGATTCTTGATGAAAGGAACTATACTCTTTGATAAGTTTGTCAATTAATCTAGTACGACTTCCTAGTAAATTTATAGCATCGTTAAATTCCTTCGCCAGGTACTTGAAATTAGTGTCACTTCAAACATATTTTCGATAGAACATCGTCTTTATAAGAAGGCAATTTCTCACCAAGTATATAATCGTAAAACGTTCAAGAAACTTGTCAAAATTGGTGACACGTTTTGTGCACGTTCCTGTCACGGATATCACGTACTCGTAGTTACGTGCTTGCAAGCACAAAACTTGTCCCCATCGGCTAAGAAAGCTGGAATTCTATGTTATAGGGCTTTACCTCCATGAACAAGAAGCTGTATTACGCGCACGGTGAATGTCTAAAAGAAATAGAAGTGACGTTTAACACATCCTTGATATTTTCTCTTGCATCATTAATGTGACGAAATGTCGACTATTTGGACATTTCTATTTAAGAATTCCACCGGGAGAACGATTTCCAGAAATTTTACAAAGGCAATCTAAAACTGTGTAAAAATGGAAAACGGAGGAATTTCTTAACAGATATAATATAATTACGATTCACTAAAGGAGTTAGCAAACATATGATTTGATATTATTTTGTTTGAATAATTGCATCTAAAACTAACGTCTTCTCGTGCCAATCACTTTTTTATATGCTTCTTTGTAACTTACAGAAACTATTTTAATTGTTTTGAGTGTTTTGTAAAGAGAATCTTTTCTATTTCCTTAGGAAAACCATTTTCCTTTGTTTCATGTGTAAATAATATTTTTATAATTACACCTACTTTTACAGGGGAATAGGAAATTAATTTAAGGAAATGAGTATCGTAAAGGGTCGATAACGATTATTTAAACTAATTAAATTAGATACATTTGAATCAGAAGTAACAAAATCATTTTTTTGCTCATTTTTGAGTTGTATCGGTAAATTGGCTGGCCATCAATTTCCATGTTCAAGCAATTCGCCGCGACAAGTGCTCGCAATTGATTTCCATGGACTGAAACTTACTTCTAACCCAGATATCGATATTAATCCAGGCTTGATTTAATCTTCATGCTATCAAGAATTTTAATGCTTCTGAACAATTTCGATTCCCACCGTTTGGTACGTGACTAATATCATTTAGTATTACAACTAGTCTGCGGATGTATATGCAAATTTATATCTTTACGAATATAGTTAAAGAAATGAAATTTAGGTATCACAGAAAATGGTTCCACTTACTAGATATTATAGAGAGTACTATATTTTTTGGATATTTTATATATCTTTGCAAATTATCTGCATTCTGTGCATTTTTACATCTTCAAATGTCCTATAAATGCAGGAAAATCCAGAGTTGGATTATAACACACACACACACACACGCGCGCGCGCGCGCGCGCACACACACACACGCACGCACACGCGCGCACACACACACACACGTATGTATGTATACATTTCAAATTTATTATATAAGCTCCTGAGAAAACCTACTGTACACGTTTTTTAACGATCAAAAAGATATTTAGGATTATAAATTCTACGAATCTATTGGACATTAAAAGACTTCGAAGATTTTAATTAAATTTCTAAGGACAAATAATTTTTCTTTGTTACGAATCATTTATTAACCTCATTTCTACTTCCTTTCATTTCACATTCACTTCTTCTAAAAGGCTATTATTATATTTTCATATCTTATAAAACATCATATTAACAATTTTGTTTCAAATTGTACCTTTTTAAATTGAAATTAATTTTAATTGAAGTATTCACAAATTAATACGATTTTATTCTCTAATTGATGGAGTTTACTTTGAATTAATGAATTTTGAATTGAAAACGCCATTATAATATAACAAATAGTAAGGTTTATAGTAAAGCTATCAAATGTTGCACTGTTAATTAGTCCATTTATTTTATTGAAAAACACTTTATTCTATAGGTACTACTTTATTCTATAGGTCCTGCTTATATCTTTCGAAACTAATATCTGCAAGAAATGTAACATATTTTTTGCATATTTGGAACATATCGCGATAAATCAATGTGAATATCGAACACTACTTTTCCAGAACAATTTTATTACCGAAAATATTTCCGAAATTTATTAAAAAGCGAACTTCTAACATCTAGAATTTCTATATTTAAAATCAACTTTCGCAGAACGAAATAAAATTCTAATCTGCGTACCCTTCGTTTCCGTCATTCGCGAAGTATTTTCCTGCCACCACCCTCGTTTCACTCGAATTCATTTTCCACTGGAATTGGTCTGTTAGTCGCAACGTGTCGAATTAAAATTCTCGTGGGTTCTATGCTTCGTACGGATTATCGCCCAAGTGTTGCCACGATTATTCGGTGCGCGTTTCCCAGGCAAAATTCACTTTTGTCATATCTTTCTTTAAATTTGAACATTTCCCGGGAAGGCGGAAGAAGAAAGCGGAGGCATATAGAAAGAAGATAGATGAGAAAATAGTGAAATCTTGCTGCGGTCTTGCTGCGGAAATTATTTTTCTGCGACAGGTATTCATAACGAGATCTATCACTCCTGAATTTTCTGGTTATGAGAATCACTTTAATAATTTGTAATTTTTCAAAACTATATTACTTTAAAAAGAAATTCTCGGTAATTATTGAAACAATGTGTTTTATATTTTCCATTCTTAAATAGAATTCTGAAAATAAGTTTTGTTCTTACAGTTCGATTTAAGATTATTAGATTACATAATAATTATTCTTGAACCAGAACGAAATTTTTTCATACTAAGTGCAATATAAGAAAAACAGTTTTTTCTCTCCATAATCTGAAAAATGTAACTGCATGACAATTTTCCCCGTGCCTAATTCCTTTTTCGCAAGGATACTTAAAATACTCCTTTCTTTCCCAAAATTACGAAATTTCTCAAAAATCAAAATACGCGATAGAACAGTCAAAGCTTCAAAGACCGCAACAGGATGAGAAAAATGCATTATGAGTCACATGATGATACAAAATGATTCAAATTAATGAACAATGTTTCTAACAATTACGATATTGATGAACTTTTCGCGAACGAAAGGAAACATACAAATCCAGCCAACTATTCGAAGAAATCAATCATCAGTGCCACAAGAAGTCCATCATCGATGTTACGAATTCTGGAGAAATCATAGACCAACCCGTATAATCGATCTACAACCCGAATATACACATCGAGTCCACGCAATCTTGGCTGACAATTTAGCCAACGATCCTCGATAGAACTCTAAAACGAGGACGTGCTCTTGATCTTAGAGCTTCGTCGCTCGACGTACAAGGAAGCGTACGGTGTTTGGTAGGGAGGATCGTTCCAAGGGAAACACCGATTAAAACCGTAAAATAAGGAGAAAAAGAATCGAAGTGACTCACCGCGTTCCTGTGTGGCCATTGGAACGTCGCCCACTGCTTTCTTCGTCTTCGTCGTCTTCGTCGTCCCTCGAGGTCGCCAATGAGTGGGGAACAGAAGAGGGAGCACTGCTACCGGAGTCGGGCCCTGGGCCCATCCTCGAACCGGAAGCACCGCTGCAGCCCGCCGAAAACGTCGACAGACCACCCCCTCCCTGGCCCTCCTCGTTCTCCGCACGATCCACCTGAACAAATTTTTAAATCTATTAATTTTTTAATGGCCTTTATTTAGATTACTTTTCTGTTTGTCTGTCTAGATGCAATTTTATAAGCGAACAGCTCGAAAACTGAAATTTTCCTCCTTTGTTCTCTTGAATAAGCTTTTTGGACGAAAAAATTTCTAATGAAGGGGAGCCAGGCAATTCTCTTATGACTACGAGGTAAAGATGGGAGAATATTTGGCTTAAGTCACGAAACTGTTAAAATTCTGGAAATCTGGAAGAACTTCCAAACCCTCCAGGTTTTTATTTTTAGTAATACAACTTCAACAATTGAGTGATACCTTGTTATATGGTTACCGCGTGTACTCAACATATACAAGTTTCCCCGTATATTATTATTATAGTCGATTACTTAATGATATCTGATTAGGACAACTATTTTCTTTTTTTTAATACGTTTTTAAATAAAAACCAGCTTTTTTATTCTTTTTCATTTTTTTATCTTACTCTCGCTTTTATTGCGTAATATAACGATCGATTAAAATCTGGCAGACAAACGTGTGCTATGTGGTTTTATTAAGCCAATAATTAATTAATCCGATACCATTGGTTCTGAAATATCTTCAATTAACGAATCAGCAACTGACAGCAATTCGAATTTTACCAAACGAAAGTTAAAGAAGAAATGTCAAGAAGAATGTCGTTTACTATAACGAATCGGGTAGTGCAAGCTCTCCACGAATCTTTTCGAAGCTTTCACTCGAAATGACCGTTGCCGCTTGTTAGTACTATCATTAATAAGCCTTCGGGGGTTTGGATGAGTGGTCACGTTTTGGCGAAAAGTGACTTCTCCTCGATAGTTGGCGAGAACAATTAAATTGCTTTAACCCGTCGCGGTCGACCTAATTTCATGAGAGGACTATTAATTGAACGCATTATAACTTGAAGCAGCGCTCTGTTTCTATTAGCTCCTGGCCATTATCAAAATCTGTTAGTAATAATTAATTTATTAAACAACCACGGAAGGACGAAGGGGCTAAGCAAACGAATTGCGTTTGACTATACCGAAGGCTGAAGAAACGTCTAGCACTAACTATGTGACATTTTTTAAGTTTTCTATATAGGACAAAATATTTTAATACTTATGTATCGTAAGATCATGGATCAACAATAACAGATTATAAATAATCATTGCTCAAAACTCTTAAGACAGTTATTACGTTTACTTCAAAATTGAGAAAGACAGTGTGTAAATTATGTTCCGATAGCTCATTTATAACTTGATACTTTATACGATAAAGAAAGTATACATTATTATGTATTACATTAATAATTTTACTGAAATAATTAGTAAAATTGTTAATAATTTTACACCAAGTATTAAAGTTTTATTAAAAGATAAGACACGTCCTAAGACTTTTGAATAAGAATGTAAACTTAAACAAGTCTAACTTATTGTGCTGTATTTTTATATTTACTGTATTATTTTTATAAAAAAAAAACAACTTATTGCCCTATATTTGTTTTCCAGTTGTTAGCTAAATCGACTCTCAAATGGTAACTGTGAGAATAGAACAACTTAATCAGCGAAATAGATTGATCGATTTTGACGATTAACTTTTCGCTTTTACCATTGAGGATGAAAAATTAATTGAACGACCTAATTAACTATACAATCACACAAGGTGATGTAATAATATGAGTAAAACGCGTTTGGCTATATTTGAAGTATCGATCTCTCTATCAATAAAGTGTGTGCACTTGATGGTTTCCTAGTTGCTTTATTGTGTGCGTGGATTACGTCAATTTTTTCATGTTTCACTGCGTTACAATGATTCAATAATGTTACATAGAACCTTCGATATTTTCAATGGACTGGTTTATGTAATATTAGCGTTTAAAAATATACAGTAGAAAGGAACTGATCATAAATTGTGTACATTTTCACATTGCATAACATTTTAAACACTTTTAGGTATCGAATAATAATTTCACATTTGAAATGTGATTTTAACATTCGATTATAATTTGATATGTATATAGTACACACACCACCAGAGGAACATCTCGATTTTCAAATTTTAAATGAACGCACGAAAATTTTATATGAATTTATATCAGTGACTAAAATTCAGAAATAATGAAAACAAACAATCGCATTTGTATTTTGATGCAGAGTAAATTCAAATCGCAAGTTTGTGGAAACATTTTAATCTGCGTCATGAAGAATATTCAAAGTTTCAGATTTAAAATGAGTCCATGAAAAATTGTAATTCTTTACATTAACGATTAATATTCAGTAGCAATGAAAAAAAAGCAATTTCACTTTAAAGCTTAAATTCATGCTCTACCATTATGAACAGAATTTAACTTATCGAGAACAAAATCGAATTTAAAATTGAACATTATCGAGGACAATTTACGTACTTTTTTCAATTTCTAATATCGTCTGAGTTTTGCAGAGCCTGTGGTATATTAACTGCTTAAGTTTCAGCGGAATTCGTTAGGAAATGCGATACCATCATTCGCGTTATGGAAACTCGTTCATTTGCCGTATAATAAAACGTGTTCAGAAGCAAGCGCGGGTGCAGAACTTGGATTTTCTCTTGCTCTCGGTCAAAGGAACTTTAAGCTGCACGTTAAACGCGAATTGAGAAACTTTAGTTATCGCAATATACGCGCAACAAATTCGGAACAAAATAGAATTTCGCGAAATAATATTTCTAATTTTACGTCTCATTTCACTTATTGAATCTACAAAATTGTACACTATTCGCCAAATGAAAATTGAAATCATCAAGCCAGATAACGTCAATGTAGATCGTAGATCAATAATATGCGATATTAACAATAACATAATTATGGAATGATTAGTCTTTACTTTAACAAAACATATGCCTATTTAACATCGACTGTGTGTCTCAAAAAGACAAGAAATAATATTCTAAGGAAATAACAAGTACACTGAGGTCGACAATTAATGTCCGAAAATAAAAATTTTGATTTATTCATATTCAGTGGAGTTGTTTGAAGTGTTATTAATTCTTTTCGTGGAACGTTCACTTATATATATTGTTGAATTATTATACTGTTAAATCTTAAGCAAATTCAACCTCATAATAATTACATCTTAATTTCCAAGATAATAGATATGAAAAATAATACTATTATTTATGAAAATAATCCCGAACGGAAAAGGGAAGATAATTAACTTTAGCAGAATCTTTCGTTATCCTTATTTTCCTTATTCCTGTATCATGCAGCTGGCGTAATATTTTACTTACACAGTGGCTTTAAATAGACACACTGCGGAAATTTCGTCCGTGTTCGAAGGAAACTGCTGCAAAAGCTGGTTTCATGCTTCGGAGGAGATCTCGATTGCCCACAACAGGACTGTGTGTCTCGCAATTTTTTCGCTCATGAACTTAAAACGTTCTTCCTTCTTTCAATTTCCCTATAGCAAATTTCCTGTGGCAAGTCTGCATGATTTTCTAACATTTTAAAAATGGGATTTTTACTTCATCATTCTACTTCCACACTAAAGGAAAACATCTATGCTATTTAGTTCATTGCAGGTTGAAAAGTGATAGCGGATTTGCTTTGTTCGGTATAGAAAATATACTGTACCCCAGAAGAAAGCTGTAGGTTTTCGTGAACACAGCGTTGATAAATTCATAGGTAGGATACTGAGTTTCCAGTCATGGATAATCTTTACTCATTACACATTGATTAAGAGAGTAACTGTAAAAGAACCAGTCTGGGAGGCAACAATAGGTAAAATGTGAAGATTTTTTTCACGAGTAATTACAACGAAGTTCCACTGTAATTATTGTTGCAAGAATATTTATTATAATACATCTAGAAGTCTAGATTTCAATATAAAAATAAAACTATCATTAAATATGTTACGCAATAAGAGTGTAACGCAACGCAACGAAATGCAATGCAGAGCCTAGAACGAAGAGTGTCGTTCAAAAATGTTCTTTTCTTCTATTTTATAATTCTTTTCACTCGCTGCAGGCAAACACCGTACACTTTCTTAAAACAAATTTAATCGCGTCAGTCCTAAAACCATCAATTATCGTGCTTCTTTTATTCACATCCGAGTCTGAAGCGTTCGGTCCATCCACGCACATGTAACATTCGAAACTTAGTGTCACTTATTTTATACTGAAACTGTTATGATCGTGTATACTCAATTATCTCGGTGAATTGTTAAAGATATATCTACAGAACAACTGTAGAAAACTGTATTTGTGGAATAGCTTCGTTCCACGATCTACAAACATATGAACGCGCACAGTAGCGTATAGAAACTTCAGGGAAATTTCTCATTCGATGCTGTTCCAAAATATACGTATGTGCTTCACAGATTACGCGAACCACGATGTCCTACATTCGAATGTTCAAACAGATCCAAAATGCTGGAATTTGATGTGTCGCGCGCGTGTGATCGAGGGATTATTAATCCCCGAACGGCACACGAGAAATCGCGTCGCGTTGATTCACGTTAAGCTTTATGAAAGGTGTCAGAAGGTTGACTCGATACGAGGTGAGGACACACCGTTGCCTTTAATACGACATTAAATCCGAGAGGTTTGACGGCGCGACGAAGTCTTCTGAAATTGACGAGATGAAAGATTATCCCGAGTTAATGCTAAAGATTAAGTTGTGGAAAAACGTGATGTTTATTTCGGGCGTGATTTTTTAGATCATCCTTGATTTTTTAGCGATCAAGACAGAACTGAGGTAAAGTTATCGTTTAATGACTGTGATGTTAATTATAATTAATATCATTTAATTTTATTTCTATATACATCGCTCATAAATCATGCAATTTATAGTGTATTTAAAACGATGATAAGACAAGATATTTATGAAACGTTTGTGAAAGGAAAATTAAATGATAATATGTGTGTAAAATCTCTATAAACATCGTATAGAGAATAATATTTCATTCGATGTAGATGAAAGAACGGAATTGAATTTTTCTCAATTCCAATTTGTAATAATATTATTATTGTGTATAAAACATTTGCGTTTAATGTATACCATAAGGTTAGAATAACCATCCTTAAGGCAAGAAAAGGTATGCTAAGTAAATCAATAATCCGCTATGCCAAAGAATCTCCTTGTAACAGACATAAAATATGATATACGAGTATAAAGTAAATATTATTATGATTTCAATGTATACTTAATATCCCATAAATATCACGAGGAACACAGAAAGGAAACTTATTTTTGCGTTTCATATAAGCTGTAGTAAATATTAGGTCGTCCGCAAAGTTTCTTTCGTTTTATAAGGAAATAATGCAGGCACAACATTTTCCGTTTTATATTATTTTATCAAATTACGTATTCATTTTGTTCTATCAATAAAGATCACAACGTTTGATAGATTAGGTTTCATGTTTGTATAAGAATCGTTGTCGTGTCTGTAAAAGAAATACACTTTCCGGACAACCTAATACATATCCAACGGGATAGGTCCAAGAAAATAAGCAAATCAAAGCATAGAAACTGGAAAATGTTCAAAAATATTTTGAATCATATTAAAGTACTACTAAATTGTACGAAAGTTGTTACAGACGCGTCTAATTGATAAGTATATAAATGCTATAATAAATTCAGTGATGCATATTAATAAATACATATGCTATAATAAATACAAATACGTTTTTACAGTCAGAACAAATATACTTTCTATAGCTACTGTACAGCAACTAACATTTAAACTGTACAAAATTCCAAATTCCCTCTTGTAAAATATATATATCTGGAGACACCTCTAACAAAAAGTGAGAACCCTTTGAAAGCAGTGTGTGAACCGAGTGTTCACGGCACGTGTTAAAGCGAGCCTTCATAATCGCCAGGCTGTATCTGCAAAGAACAATGGACGTCGGATCTGCAGACAGCACGTTTAGGTAGATTCTAAACAGAACCTCGGCATCCATCACTTCTTTTTGCAGCAGCGGCGAGTCGTTGCCTGGACAACATTGTCCACGACTTGGTTGCGCATCGATGCTTGGTTGTTCTCAGAATGAAAATCCGCGACATGAGACGAGACTGTGATTGTCTTCGGCAGAAACGAGCGTGTGTAACGCGCATCGGGCGTTCTGTTGTTTCTAGCAAGAGTTTCACTAGGTTGAAAGCTTCACGAAGAGTGAGCTTGTAGTTAGGCGTTCGTTGGACATTGAGTAAATGCAATGCAAGACATGTACGTGCAGAGAAAGATATGTAATACATACAAGGTGTCCCATTTAAAACGTATGTCTTTGAAACTATTCAGGATATTGTGTAAAATGTTCCGAACAAGAGTCAAATGATTTCGGAAAGGGCTTAACATGTTGTCAGTAGCTTTTTGTAGAAACGCAGAGGATACATATGAATTGTTCACAGAACAAACTGTTTAACTTCACCTTTTCAAATTTTCGGAATTTTACTCCAAACGCGTTTCATTGTTGCTTATCTTATATAATTTCACCAAATTTTCCTACTTTATGTTTCTGTGTGGGGTTAATCGATTTGGCAGAGAAGCGATTTATATGAAGCTCAGAGTTATTTTTTTATAAAACCATATATTTTTTAATACATTAATCTTGACATCCCCTGTAGAATGTTATAGAGTTATTTATATTGAGCAAAATTATTACTCAGCAGATTTTTAAACAATTATTTTGTGAAACCTATCGTATGAAAAACAAGAGAAACAAATACAAAGGTTCCATAAAAAAAATGAAGTTGGTCTTCGTATATCCATCAAATTATGGATCCCTCGAAACCATTCAATAGAACTTTTGTGCGATACATTTTCTGGTATCATAAATAGTTTCGGAGATGTTTGCTGGGATCGATTTAACTGGGATACCCTGTACGTACGTATATCACCCTGGATGAAGTAATGCAGTACAAAACTACGTTCGATTTGTAGATGAAACACGGTTTCCTGCATCGTACGATAGTTTACAATGGGTCGGTGGGTTACCCAATTAGATTTACGTTATGTTTAGTACAGAACATTATCACTTATCTATTGCATGTATGCCGAACATTGTCGACTAAGTATACTAGGTATATCACTGCACGTATGATATGTGTAATAATATTAGTGTTATTTGAATGACGTATTTTACGTCAGCGATAACTGATTACACAGTTATGTTAAACATCAATGGGTACACGCTATTATTTCTTTGGTAATCTCTGTATGAATTTATGGATGGATTTTCTTAATGGCACCGATAGCCGACGAGATTTAGGAGACTTCATGGGAAGAAGGCGAACTCAAAGTATGAAATTTCATCTTCAGCGATTCATGCATTCAGAAGATAATGTATTTTCTGCATAACTGATCGAAAATCGGGACACTTCGGCGATGAATTATCATGTACATGACTCGATTGTGTGTAATAGATACGACCCGCCACTTTGTCATACTTAAAAAAAGACAGTGCTAGTGAAAGAGAAGGTTTAATGAAAAGAAACATATCGCTTAGATAATGTTAATGCAATAACGGAATTCTTTCTTTATTTTCAATTTTCATTTAAAATAATTTCTACCGATGTAATTTTGAGGTTTTTCTGATTAAAACAAGATCAAACACGATATAATTTGAAGCATACCTTTTATATGTATTATATACATATAGATAAAATGATTCTATATCCAACGTTGGCTGAATCGTACATGTATTGTCCCGTCTGGCTTTTGTGTGAATCTATTACCATTGCAGTCTACCATCTTCACAAAAGACTGGAATTGTCACTTTGTGAATAATGTAGACATTGGCCAATTGCCAGTCGAAACACTGAAATTTAGTCGCTTGATTTAGCGACTGAACTGGACTAACGTAAACTCAGCTTAACGTCTAAGCCACATGGATCTTTGTTTTTCAGCGCGGAGAAGCTAGTAGTTTAATGCCTTAGTACGTACACGCAGAATGAGCTACAATGATTTTGGTACAGTTGGAAACGTGTTAAACTTGTGTACTGTTTATGTGGATCTGGAACCACCAGAGACCGCACTGGAGTAAACACAGTGTAACCACTAATAAATCGAATTGCAGTGGTACCTGCTGAAAATAGGCTGCGGCATTCTAGATTCGAACCGATAAACCTGTTCTTATGAGTGTACCGACATATGCAATTATTTGTTATATTCAAACAGATCCTACGTGTTAAAGAAAAAGCAACTGAAATTGTTACACCTAATTCCTGATATGTGTATTTCAACTAATAACAAGAGCTGGAAAGTATAGCTATCTAATGAACCTCTTTTAATTATTGGAACTACTCGGTTATCCGAACTGCCGTATTTTCCGATCTGTTTGGATAAACGAGTTTCTATTACTATGAACTGTATGGTAAAAGTTTTTGACGTACAAAATTCGAATACTGATAAAAGAGGCAGCATTAACGTTCATTAAAAAATATAACAGTCGTTCAACAAACAGTATGAATGAACCGTAGTTATTTGAATAAACCGCAGGTCCGTTTTTCAAAAACAACGTAAATATTCCGAAATACCCGATGGTGGTTCCGTTAATCGCGTTGCGTCATTGTCGATAAACAACCAGTGTTATTTTACGCGAGAGCTCTAAGCTTTTCTCGTAAATCGAACGACGAGTGGCCGGATAAACGAGGATATCGACTTCTTTACCATAAAATCTAGCTTTATTTTCACCCTAACTGCAAGCTTTTCGAGTATAGAAGGGAACCGCGTAAATTGGCCAAAGGCCTCGAAACTTCCGTTTCACTTAAGGCCGATTTGGCGATCGCCGTTTTCGTCGAACCGAGCTATGCATCTGATTGGGCGAAGCCAGAGATTTCATGCTTCACGGGAAAACTTTATCGCGTGCATCGATCGACAAGAATATTGTAACATACATATAGAGTGGCTCACAAAATTATTCTAACACTTACCACGAAAGATTTATATTAATATATTATATTATGTGCATTACAGAAATCTTTTTAAAATTTCGTTAACGCTGTAATGAGACACGATTATAGTGATTATAATAGTAAAATTTGAAACCAATCCGAAAATGTATATAGAAGTTACAAGAGATTTACTGCAAATATATATTTAGTGAAAAATTAATACATGGTGTAAATAGTTAATAATCTTAATTATTGATGGGCTCATTAAATATTGTGATGTATTAATATAAGAAATAATTTTTCGAATATTTTGGTGATCTTTGTGAAGTATATGAATATTTGTAGTAGTATAGGCATGCGAATTTTCTAATCTCTACAGAGTCAGCAGTATAAGTAAATCACATATCAAACTACATGCAGTGAAGTTTCTTTTAAATTTTAATAATTCACGAACTATGATGTAAAACATTCGACACCATGAAATATTTTTATCGTCAATGTAGTTTTTAATTGTACTGTAAAAATTGCAGTCATTTAATATTGATCGAATAAAACATTTCCAACATAAAGTAATTTGGTTATAAAATTAAAGTTTTCTTTAAAATTAAAGGATTCTTAAGACTCCTAAGATTCTTCTAATAGGTCCTCCCTTGTTACTTTCAATATACTTTATATATATATATAAAATTCTAAAGTTATCGCGACATCGATAAAGCAAATTGATCACTTTTCTTTTTCTTGTTCTGCCACGTTTCCACAATTATACAGTGGTGTGTGAAAGTTTCCTGCGAGATAGATTTTTCACTTCGAGTTTCAAACGCGATATGTCCGCCAATATACCAAAAAAAAAAAAAAAAAAAAAAGGAAAATGTGATCTGTATAAAACCATAAATCCATCAACAATATACGATAAACATAAAAAACTTTTCCAATATTCGACGGTAAAGAAAATAGAATAGTACGTTGCAATATCTTTCAACGTTGATGGAAAAATTATTTGGCACCTATAATAACATTCGTCATGAATTTAGCGAACACTTTTACTTAGTTTTCGAGAAAATCTTTTACACGTGCTGAGCTACCATTTTAAATAGGAAGTTTAATTTTCGATTCTGGATCGTGTAACACCGGAAAAAGAATAAAACGTGAAAGCTTTTAACACTCATGATTGAAACGCGATCAGGCAAAATTTTTGTACCACTTCGGCCTACTTCTTAAACGCGGAGCGCCTTGAGAGAACGTGTTATGAATATCTCTTTGAAAATATTGTTTGGTAAGTTAATATCGGGACAATTTAATTTCTTATTTACAGCGGAGAGTTAGATTCGATTTTAAAAGGAGATTCTTCGTGAGTATAAATGCGATAAGAATTTTACGTAACGATGTCCTCTAAGTTCTCATTGTATTTTATAAACTGATAATGATACTGAAGAAATGACTAATACTTTAACCGAAAACTAAATCTATGGCATACAACTTAACATCTAGGAAGAATAGAAATATCAAGCCATTCTGTAGTCATATTATTTCCTATTTTACACATTAAATTTTTAAACCGAGATGAAAGAATATCTATAGATAGGAATTATTACGTTGATGCATAATAAATGTCGCTTTTCAACAAGGTCTCTTTTCGACAATTATCTTCATTTGGGCATTATGCTGTTCGGAAACTTATTATTGTTTTACTTCTATCTTATTTTTAAGCACAATTTCTATTGATTTATATTTTTGAACAACTTGCCTGCAACTCGATACTCCTACAATATGCTAGTTAGTATTAAAATAAGTACAATAGTAGACTAATTATTGAAATTATAATAATTTATTTTTTAAAGTTGGAGGTATTTGATAAGAATATTGTGAAATGTTAGCTCTTTATTCACCAAGTTTTATAAAGTTTCCATAGACACTTTACGAAACTCTGAATAAACCTACAACATAAAACCCTTTGATCTCAGAAGTTTCATAAGAGAAAAGCCAGATCACAATCTACTATTCTAAAATTCTAGTGTCAGCATAAACTAACTAAAGTTGCGCCGAAGAGCAAGGAAACTTCGCCTTAAATTTGTTCCTATAGAGTGGCACACCTCGAAAGTTTTTACGTCCGAATTGAATATCGAATCAAGTCATATGAATAAAAATTAAGTTTTCGTAAGCTTCTTAAAAGCGAATATCCTACAAAATAGACAAACATTATATATATATCGTATGTAAATTTCATCAGTTAAACAAATTTAAATAAAGTGTTTGTAACGTTCTAGATTACAATAAACTATGATAATTTTCATAGTTCAAAGTATCGTTAAATATTCACTATCATACATCATATCGTCAATAATACATTAAACTTCTACCAAACATATTGTTGAAACATATTTTGCAGGTTTTCGTGTATATTTATATACTTCATGTGTATAAATGCTTTTTGTGCGTTTAACATGCATAAATATCCTCGGTGTAATTATAAGCGTAATACACCGAGGACCAAATAAATATTAATGAATCATGTCGCTCGTTCAAGCTACGCTTTACCAAGACGATCTGAAACATTTCCTGGTACGTGGCGCACTTTACAGTGGCACTTCACATTTAAAGCTCTCCTCGGACACTTGCCTAGAAATGTTGGTACACGTGCATTTAAGGCAACGCCGTCTTAATTGCAACTTCACGGCAGCCCGCAGATCGCGGTTAACCGTCCAAACGTAATAACGAAAACATAGATTCGACTGCGGTCCGAGGAACAACAGTTGTTGACCGACGCCATGGTATACGATGAAACGAGCAGTAGAATGGTGGATCTTTGTTAAGATTATCGGGTCCTAGATCTGTTAATTCCGTCGCTAACTCTTGCCACATTTATTCTTGACCCAATTCCAGCTGAGGACTGCATTACTGATCGAAACTGTTTGCTAACTGATTTGCAACTGTTTGCCAGCTGATCCCGTCAGGTATAGCTGTATTTCGCCCACGGATAGACCATTTTAAACGTAGAAATATTACATTACGGTGATGTCGAAGCGATATTTTGGCATTTACCGATCGTAATATGGAAATATGGACGTGTTCTAACGTTATTGATAATCATATAAAGTTCTCATGCACGTGTACGTGCACCTATTGTATGTAATCACGTGTGTAAATGTTATTGATTTGCTGGGTAAGTTGCGACAGCGTATGGTATTATATTTGTGATTAACTTGCGTGGCTGTTTCATGTCGCATTTCGAGGATCGGTAATGCGCGATATTTTGCTATCAATAAGTGTTTGTTAATGAGAATTATATCAGAACATAATAATTGAGCTTTTTGCTGACTTATTAAGTATCAAGTATTTTGACCTTTCTTGTTAATAATGACATTAACGTTGTTGACGCCGTGGAATTAGTTATGGATTCTCTTTTAAATTGTATGTTATAAACTGCTTGTTTAAAATATGATACAAAATATTCTATTACAATTTTAATAGTATTACAATTCAGAATATTAATTTTATTCGCTTTTTATCGATTAATTGAATTAAAAACAAATAAATTATTATCTGCGCGAGAATTAACGTCTGTAACAAACGCAAGAGATACCAATTGTATAACAAAATGATTAATCACCTCTGCATTGAAAACTATTGTTATCTACTTTTTCATCTTTCATTTAGATGCAATTATTCATTTAGACGCAAGTTTTGGCAACATTTTACGTACTCTGAGTTTAATATTTTGAGGTGTTATATAATAACTACATTATTAAAACTGAAAAAGTTTTATTGTATTAATTTGGATGTATTCTAAATCAATTTTTTTTTTTTTTATGGATTTCACGTTGTCTCATTAATTTAATATGTTTCATTACATTTACTATACTTCATCTATCTTCTCTTTTAATATAATAGATTTCTCGCATGTATTCGAAATGTTATTAAAAAAGAGAAAGAAAAGAAAACATCACGAGTTGGAAAATATTTGAACTTGTATGTTTGCACCGTACACGAAGATTGAGTAATGTTGGTGAAAAGGATATGTTACAACAATGTTGCAGTATTTCGGCTTTATTTTCGGAAACGTGCAACAAAGGCTGAAATCGTTCGCCGAAAAATTGGCATTCCTCGAACAATCGCATTGTAACATACCCGAACTTTTTGCTTTCACTCCATTGTTAAATGACGCGTATCAAAGTGGAAACGGTGTGAGAAGAACTCTTTCCCCCCTACGGGATTCTCTCGCTTTGAAATTTTTTTACGCTTGAAGTTTGTTACGAAATTGGCGAACTTTAGTACAATTTCGCAAATTAGGATTTATTTTCGCTATTGCGTCGAAATTCTCTTCCCTGGGAAAATTTTTTATGATAATTTCAACAGCAACCTTATATATATTGTTTCTTTCGTATACTAATATTAATTGTCTTTCAATTTCGTGCTAATTCAATCGTATGTTAATTGCACGCTAATATAAATCATTCCTCTAACATTTTTATTTCTTACAAATTTTTGCCACAACTATGTTTTATATCCATTATTGCCTTTTAAGAACATACAATGTTGATCCATCAATAATTTTAACAATCCAAACCAATTATCCCGATTTCTACGAGATTATGTGTTTTAATATTTTTGAAAGAAAATATATGTCTTAATATTCTATTTGGAATCAATTTACTAAACTGGATCATAATATTGTGCAAGTATGAAAGAAAAAATAGACATTTATAGATAGTACGAACAACCGAATTGTTATACGGTAGTTATTTAAAATTCGGAAAGTTCAACTTGGCAGACACGATTGGTTCATTGGTTAACCGAATTAAGAATTTAACTTTATGCATGAACGTACGCGAAATCATCGTATTTCAGTTTGTTAACGACCTCGTAGTATACGCGCTAGCAAGCGTCGCGTAATCGTATATTTCCGTTTCAACAATCAGCACGTCGACAAAAACGACATCATATGCTTCGTTGTTTGTAAGTTTATTATGCCGAACATATTCATCGCGATCTTTTAGCAGGTGTAATGTAAAAAATATTGTTAAAGGACGTCTAAAAATCATACATAAATGCAGTAGAAAAAGAAACTATAGGTAGAATGACATAAAGATCGTCAAACATAAACGGGGAAATGTGAAGTAATAATTACATCGTGCGACTAAATTGTTGCTTCATTAATATTATTTCTATGAATGTCTTTACCTGAACTTCTTATCTAAGTTTTTCGTATCTGATTTTTAACGAAAAATAGCATTTTTAACCGAACACCTATAGTCAAGTATACAAATGTCTCTTTGTTTTTCAAACGCAAATATTCGAGTTAGAAAGTAAAATCCGTTTCATACGGATTAAAAATATAATTAATGTAGTTCTAAACTACTGAACTTTAATCCAAATATTTCCTGCAGGTGGAATTGTTTGCTATTTAGTTACACGATTTCGTAATAGTAAAACGTATTAAACGTGTGTATTAATATATTATGTCTAACTTTTATGTTTCATTTTCGTATTCATCATCGATAATAACGACATTTTCTTTCATTTTAAAATGTCTACTTGCCTAAACAAATTAAAATTATATTTGTATTACTTCTTTTTTAAAACATCGTTTTTAATAAACAAATATGTTTTGCTTAAAACCGACATTAGCCTAAAAAAAATTACTAATACCCTGTAACTGCTTTTATCGGTTAAAACTTATTAATTTTATCGATCAGAAGCATTTAATACTCACTCGCTCCGGATTAATTAATATCTAAAAGTGGATTTTAATAATATCAGAATTTCAATCCTTTATGCTTCACTGACACTTCTACGACGATATCGATAATATGAAAATTATTATTTGGTTTTGTTTTCACGGATGAAAAGAGAGGAAAAAGAGAAAGCCACTATGTTCGCAAATAAATTTACAGGAATTAATAATCTTTTAATCTGTATAACAAAGATTTTTATCGTAAACATGTACCGAAATTGACCGCATTAAAAAACTGTCCGAGTGTAAATGGTTATAAATACATATATAGTATATCTTGTCGTTAATAATAAAAACTAACTACATACATAGTCAATATTGATTTCTTTTTGTAACAAGTTCTACTGTCCTAAATTAGGTATCGTTAGAAAGTAATTTTACGAGTGAAAATGTACTCTCTTTCACAGAAACTGCGAACTATGAAGATTGAAAATCCTTAGAAACGGAAGCTAATCTAAACGAGAAAAAGCTAAAAAATTGATATCTCATCAAACAAACTGGGTGTAAGCGGAACTCTGAATTATTTCGTCTAAAAACCTGTAAGAACTAAGACGTTCCATTAAAAATTGGCGATATTTTTCAGTGGAGTCTTCGAATTGTTCATAATACTCCGGAAATCATAATTTTACGCGGAAAGACCTCCAACAAAAAGGGGCTTGCATGGTCTACCATATTCTTTTGTCACGTGACTCTCAGAGACAAATAGCTTGGTGATCCCATTCGAACAATGCTTCGTAGTTTTAATGCTTCTTTCACTGGAAGATGAAAAAGCGTCCTCTTTCTCGCGTAGAACACGCGTAAGAATGTATTCTAAGCATTCCTAGAAATCGTACGAGCCGAGAGTCCTATAATGCGACTCATTCGATATACTCGAGCACCATTTTGGTCAATTTTACTGGCAATTCTCTAGCACTTAATGTAAACGTGGGAATATTCAGTCTTTTCGAGTAACCTGCGTTATTGGCTCAATATCGCTTCGATTGGTGTCTCAATATCATTGAAGAATTCTTAAATTACATTATTCGTTATATTATTATGTTTATACAAAAGGTTGATTATAGGTATATTACAATATACACATAATGATTGACGTGTGATTCTTAATTATTGAATCTTATCTGATAACAAAATTTTGTTAAGAAATAAAACAAATTATACTGTAGAGTATTGTTATATTTAGTGCAGAAATATAATTGTTTAACTTGTAGGAAATAGATATACTCTGGATCAGACAATGTTATTGCAAATGCTAGAAGAACTGTGTTCACATATGTTCATCTTATATTAGGTGTCTTAATCAAGTGAAATACTGCAGAGAAAACTCATACATAAATAGAATATTGTAAAATAATGGAAATTACAATGTACAGAGATTATAACGATTTAATGGTAATTATCGAACACGAAACAAAAAGTTGATGTACATACGATATGTTATAAGCGAGCAGTGTGTGAAAAACAAATTATTACGTGCACAATAAGTTGCAAATCGATTTAAACTAGTCCTGCACATGTGTAACTACTGTTACAAGTGTTATACACGTACCATAATAGTAAAGTGAAGCAGAGGAAGAGGAAACAAGGACTATATGAGAATATGGAAATTAATGTCACGCAATCATTTACGTAACATCATAATTTCAAATAGAATCGTTAATAAGAACTATTTCTGGAAGTACATTCGTTTTAAAGAGTATGATTAACTGCATCTAAAAATAAAAATATTATATGAGACTGAAAAATATAAAATAATATAATGCTTAATAATATAGTAGTAATTGTAGTATCACAATAATTATATGTATTGAATCTAATTCAAATTAATATCCTAAATTATAATTTAATTTTATTCATAAAACTTAGAATATGAAAGAATTTTTCGAATTTATATTTTCTTAAGCAGAATATAAATTAAACTTAATTAATAACGAGGGTCAGCCTGGAAACATTTTGTGTACTAATTTAAATAATTTACGAAAGAAATAAACATAGTAAATCAGCGACATAACGAGCTTTTCGATGTATGTACATATAAAGGTTTTCGTGCAAGCCCAGTCTGGCGAAGAAAATAATTGGCAAGCTGAAAATAAAGTGCCATTCAGAGTGCTGTTGAGACTCGAGGGTATTGAGAATTTTGTATACACTTGTCTGAAATTCTTTGGTCCTCTCGATGAAGGACCTTCTTTCACAGAATTTTTGTCATTTTTTTTTTCTTGTTTTTTGAATGTGCAGGATGATACGCTTTTAAACATACATATATACACGTGTATAGTAAAAAGTATACTGCATGTAATACGTATATTTTACTAAGGAGGCTTCTCCATCTCTCCCTCTCCTTCTACAGCAACATCACATTTTGTTTATTTCATCGAAAAAAGAAACAACTGATAATTCATAGACTTTAGGTACTGCCGTTTCTATTTTTTTTATTTCATTTTTCTTAAGCTATTTTATATATATACGGGGTGTTCTTCGCGAATAGGCCAAGTTGTAGTTTTAAAATAATAGGGAACGAAAATTTCATTCGACAAAATTAAGTGGTTTCTAGTGTTGTATCACATGATATATACATATGTGTGTCCTCGAAACGGAAACAATTGAAATGAAAAATGTTGAAAGTTTTGAGTGGTTCTACTTTGATAGGGAAGAGTTATATATTTATTTAAAGTATTGAAGAATTTATATCATATGACGTTATTTCACGTAAAAAAAATTTATTTAATCCGTTGGACGAGTGAATTGCACGAATGAAAGAACAATAGGAATTGTTTTACAAATTGAAGATAGCATCGGAATAAAAATTTAAGTAATCGAAGGATTTGCGTTTGTAATGTCTGTCGCATACGTGCGCGTGCATCCATATTCAAAGGATGAGTTTGAACAGCCCCTCGAAATCGTATCGTTTCAGGAAGTGGTTCTAAAGCCGGATTCTCGAATTTAAGAGCCACTGCTGCCAATTTCAATGTCGTTTGCGATCCTTGGTAAATCGCAGGGTTTGCGAGTACGTGTCCGCTATTCTTATCGCACATTTTCGACACATTCGAATAAATAAATGGACTATTACACGTATCGAAATTTGTGCGAATCTTTGTAAATATTGTAGTAGTTATAGTAGTTAATAAAATGACACATTTTGTTCTTTTGGAAATTCCTAGTAATAAGAAATGCAAATATAGAGCAGTTATAGCATTCTTTAATTAATTTTTATCATACTAAAATGGTTGATTTACTACTGTTGTAGTACTGTTATATATATATACTATTGTATTTTATAGTAATGTAGGCATAGAACGATTGTCATTTCATTTGTTTGTTGTTTCACCGTTTTATTGTTCCATTTCTTTCTTGATTTATTATTTTGTGATTTTACTGCCCCATTGATTTACTATCCTTCGATTCCTCTGTTTCACTGATTTACTATTCTATTGTGTAACCCTATTGATTTACTCTTCTGCAATTCTACTGCTTTTACTCTTTGACTTACTGTTATTTAATTTAACTGTTGTACAGATTTGCCATTCTGCTAATTGACTCTTTTTAATAAATTCAATAAAATATTTATCAAACGGCAAAAGACTCAGTAACGAAATATTGAAAAAAGAAATGAATTTAATACATTGGTATGTATCCATTCCATTATCCTTAGATAATTTGTTTGAGTTGAATTACAGAAATATTATTCGACAGTAATGCATTAAGAATTGACTTCTCAATGTAGATTTCAGCTCGTGTGAATTTCTGGATCTCTGCCATGTCAGGAAATGTGCAAATTTATATGAAATTCTCCTTTCCTAGTCATTTAACATGAGAACGTTGACGTGCGAGGTGTTACATTTGCATATGAATAAAAATGTAGATGGGAAAGCGAAACAGATGAGGATTTCCTGACATTTATTTCTCTTTGAAGACGCTTCTCTATTGCATCAGCTAGACTCGGGAATATATAACATGCTAAATTGTTTCCAAATAGCAGGTTTAGTTAAAATAAAGTATTATCCTATTGTAGGATCTTACTACAATTAGTTTATTTAGAATAAATGGATTAAACAGATGTTGGTTAAACAGGAAATGATGGTTGTTTAACGTGAACTAATCACAATAACGTATTATAATTAAGACAACTAGATAGTTAATTTGCAACTCTCGTCACCACGCTCCATCCAACGCTCTCTCTTACGCGGATCACACTCTCTCGACAACGCTAACAATACTATCTCCCTGACTTCTCGATTCACACTCTCTGGCTTCTTAACTCACACTGGCTGTTAATTCGCCTTTCTCCCTTAGCGTCTCTTTGTCTTTTGTCTTAGCCCCATCACGTACGTGTTCCGCAACTGCTCTTAGCCAGGATCACGCAGGCCTTTTCCGCGAAACTATTCGATTGAAGGACCGATGATACATTGTTGGGTCTGTCGGCACTTCGGCTTTCTTGCGATATTGTTTATAGTTCGCCCGATATCTCTTAGGCCTTTCGTCCACGATACTACACTATATTAAATTAAATAATATCAAAGTGACAATAAAAGTAGAACATATGAACACTAAAACAAAAATTGAAAGTTGCAAGACGAAATATAATATAAATTATGTTATATTATGAAGATAAAGGAATAAAAGTTGCATAATATAGATAATTATAATAGCAAGATAAAATTGAAAATTCTCATTAAAATTTCTATTTCGAGATATTCAGAACCCTATATTCTTGAGATATTATAGTATCAGCTCTAATTTTATGAAACTCAGTTTGATTAGCTAGTTAAAGTTAAATCGATAGACTAATTACATCTTGGTATACATTTCTTATAACGTTGTTCCCCGAAGATTAATCATACTTTAAAAATGCACTAGAGAATAACTTTAATCAATGTTGTGAATGCGGAGTAGATTTTTGTAAAAAATTTATGTCCTGTTTAAAGAGAAGAAGACTACCAATCGTCGTCAATCAAACTATAATCTATAAATACATAACATCTTAAGCTTGCAGTCTAACTTTATTTAATCAACTGAAATGTCATTTTTTGAAACGAAATAGTCGTCTCAGTTTGATGTATAATATTATTTAATATCTCTTCTAGAAAAGAAAAAAGACATGACGTAAAAATTGTACGTCTCAAAGATACAGAAGTGATTAATAACGAATTAAAATCTGTCAAAATTGCACGATTTTGCTTGAGATTTACGACAGGAGATATATACATATTCATAAGAGTTTTGATTTCAACACGATATTCGTTATCTATTCAAAAAGGAAACGAAATTTTATTAAACATTTGGGAATCGTAAATCGGCGTTAAGCTTAATATTTGACCGCCAATCTATTACTACACTTCCCTCTATCTATCCATTCGCGGAAATTCATGTTTATTAGTACTAATTGCGCAACAAATTATATTTCTCTCTTTGCGAATCAAAAGTAGCCAGAGTGAAACGAAGGAATTAGAATCACATACAAAGGATGTTCCTAAGTTCTCTGTGGGAACTTGATCAGAGGAGATTTGGCTTGCATTAACAAACAATATTTCACAGTTAAATGGAAACGAATTCGTAGCTTCTCTTCAGTAAAAAATTGCTGAATATTCACGTGCGAATTTGTTCGAGCGAACGCGATGTATCTTGAATGATTGGAAACCGTTTGCGGCTGTCGAATCGAATTGCTTTTGATTTGCATTCATTAGCGAATCGTCGAATGTAACTAGCAGTTTGTGACTGTTTCCGACTATTTCAAGCGTATGATGTTTCCATCTAAGAAGATGAATCGCCAGAGTTTTGTTTCGATAGATACGAAAAATGACAAATAACCGATTATCGATGAACTGATGAATTATTATATTATTGATGAATTATAAATGAATAATTCTGTTTCTACATGAGAACTTGCCTAATTTCTATATCGATCAATTCTATACATTGACATCAAAAGCAACTTTTATTTTACAAATTTGGTGCTCATGTTTAATTCTTAAAAAACTCAACGAAATTATTTCCGTATTCTAAGATCTTTCCTTGTTAAATTAGGATCGAATCTTTATTAATATTACTTTTCCAGGTTATTATACTAATACGATTATTCGAGAATAATGAAAGAAAATTGTGAAGATCTGTGTCCAATAACAATGTAACGTAAACCTCTTTTCCTTCCTTATTTCTGGCCCGGAACTATCTATGAGAAGATCTTCATTCGACTTGCATAAATATATTTGTATTAACCAGAGAAAACGGATAAGTATATTTGCTTTAATTAAGAGAAATAGATAAACACATTTGTTCTGTTCAAAGAAGACGGATACGTTAGGATGTAATATTTAAACAAACTCACCATTGAGATATAAAAGCCAAAGTGAAACCAATCCAAACCTTATCGACCGCGTCCATATACATAAACCTCGTCTTCGTGTAACTATCGATCAAATCGAACTATCCCGAACACAGTGAATTTTATATTCCCGCCTATCTCATCCCTAAAATATATCCACGTTCGGCGCTTCAGCAGCACTATGCAATAAAACGGCGACTGTCCTTGTAGCCACGAGAAGTGGCCAGTAGTATAGATCGTAGCGCGTGAGACGTAGTAGTATCGAATTCGAATTCATCGGACGTAAGTATATCGAACAGCCTAGCTGTCTTAACGAGCCCCATAAAAGCCCCGTGGTACGTCTTTGTATCTCTTGTCCTTGGCGCGTACAATCACGTAGCCATTGTGATCTCCGCTGAAATTCTACCATGACACCAAAACAATATCGGCTAACAAGCATTTCGCTGGCCGACTTTTCGTCTGATTAACGCACGTAATTTTGCGCGGTGATTTAAATGCGCATTAATTTGCATACCGAATCACGAAGGGTGTTGCTCGCCTTTCGATTTCCTCAGCTGTCTCTTGAGCTGGCCTCGTGGCCATGAAAATGAGATGCGACGCAAGGGGAAGAAAGGAAGGGCGAATTTCTCGTCGCTATCTTTTGAAATTTCTTTTCCTTTTTATATCATATCCGTCTATGATACGGTGTGATGACGTACAACATATTTGTAACTCATCGGTGTCGTGTTATTATTAAATAAGTTGCTGTTATTTTTATGCATTTGTGAGAAATTTTGTTATTCGGTAACTTTTAATTCGTAAACAATTTATCTACTTAGACTCCATATCTAAAATTGTATTTATATTTTATACTTATGTACATTGTTATGTTTCATATTACTTTTATATTATTATTTGTTTCGTATCTTTGTATCTTAAATTATATAATTTAATTATATATATATATATATATAATTATCATCAAAGTACTTTTTTCTTTTATATCAAACGTTTCTTTTTTTTCATTTTTCTTTTGTTCACTTTCTTTGAGCAAACTAAAGTTGTTATAAAATTGTTTTTCGGTTTTTCGATATAGCAACAAAATTGTGTAAATACTTTGATAAATGCTCTGTGAATAATCGACTAAAGGGAGCTTTGGGTTTAATTAAAAAATAGGAAATATCTTATAAATGATTATAGAGTAGCAGGTATTAAGAGAATGATTTTTTAGAAAGTATGAAATACGATTATAATCGGAATATTGATATCGCTTTGAAAATACGAAATTTTTCGACAGTAAAATAACGGAAGGTAAATGGGATTTATGCTGATAAGGGCGATATGGGATTCAGAATTGTTACTGACAGAATATCTTACGTCGTATATTGATGAGCTTGAAGGGAGAAAGAAAAGCAAGAAATAAAGGGAACAGAATCGAAAGATACAAAGAATGGAGAGAAAATTGGTTTGCATTTTGGAAGGCGCGTGATACAGGAAACCTATTCTACAATAGAAACAGTTGTTTGAAACTACAGAACATGTAAGAAATAAGAATGAAAAGAATGAGAAGAAGGAAGTTCCAAGAAAAATAGAGAAATATAAATGAAGAAAGGATAGAGAACAATAACGCACAAACGGCAAAGTATAACGGATAAAAGAAAGCAACAAAAGATAAAAAACTGATAAGGGTGTAAAAAATGAAAACAATGGTGGTGGAAAATAACAGAAAATGATTCAAAGTCGAGGATGATAGATAAAAAATACAAGATGATTAGAAAAAAAAAAGAAATAAATAAATTGATCGCCAGAAAGTATAAAAAGAAGATGGGATAGGGAATAGGTGAAAGAAGAAACGAGGAAAGAATGAGGAACGCAATTGCACGAGATAAAGGAAGAAAAGAAAATGGAAAGATGGGAATTGCCTGCGACAAGGAACACGTGTCGGCACTCTTATGTGTATTCGTCTCTGTTGAATTTTAAAAAGTCAAATAAGGACGACGACAAAGGTAAGCGACGACAAATATACAATGCGATGCCTTTTGTTTCTCACTACTTTTCAAACGCACGGTTATTTGGAAAGCGATGTTTGTCCCGAGCAAATTCGAGCTTTAATACTTTCACTTCCCGCATCTCTGAAATTTTACATACATTTCATTTTTATTTTTATTATTCCACCTCACATAATTTCGATCGCTCGTATAGATTTTTAGCGATTAGAATTGAAAACTTGTATGTTTGCACGTATGTATTCTTTATTGTAATTTATAATATCTCCTATTACAATTTACCAGTTCCATTCAAGTAGAAGAGTTAACAACCTAAGAAATTTTACTTTCTTTAATAAGCTTTTTTCGCAGATATAGGCTTCAGTATCGTAACATATTATGGAAGATTATTAGTTCAATTAGTTAGATTATTAGTTATTCACCATTCTGTGTTCATAAACGCCGTTTTCCGAGTACAATTTCTATAATATAACAAATATAATATACAATTCCATATTGTTACACGGTACAAAAATTTTATTTGAATATTATCTTTAAATATTACAATGTACTTATACAATATATAGCACAAGCGTAATGTCGCTTTCAAACAAGAATAACACGGATTATACCTCCCTGTAGATATATGAGCGATCAGGGTTTGATAAAATACAGACAAATAAAATATGAAATATAAAATATGAAGAGAATCGCATTAATAAACGATAGGCAAACAGACCGCGTACTGTGTTAAACTGCGTTCCGCTTTTAAATTTCTATTACCGTGGAAATTTCACCCGACGTTCAAACTTTATTCATGCATATACTCGTGATCACGGTATAATAGTTCCGCTGTGGTGGATCAAAGCTAGCCTTTCATTTGAAAACTTTTCAGGGTTAATTAACGGAATTGTGGCTGCAAAATCGAGGGTATAGCTCTCGCTATTTTGCGATATGAGTGACCGTATAAGCCGTTCCGAGTAAAATCAAACGCCTATTCATCCTAATCACGCACTTCTATTTCATTATACACTGATTTGATATACACTAAGACGAATTTCACTTTGGCGAATTTTTTTATTCTACACAGTTTGTAATGGTTTTATTAACGTTGAATGTAGTTAAGGATAATAATTTATTTTGTGAAATTTGAAGAATATTTATCAACACATATTCGGTCCAAGGGTTTATGAATCTAAGTTCCTTCTGTTTTAGAGAAATTATCAACAGATTTCAAAAACAAAAATGACTATGTAATAGATAATACTATCAGTGGAGAATATGTTTTAAGAAGAACGTAAGATCTACCTTGCACAGCAAGACGCTTCATATCGTGATGTTTAATGAAAGGAAAAACTGCAACATAAGTTCAATTCTCAGCTTTAATATATAAGTTATAGTCAAAATGTTCCTTAATTACTGACAAGTATAATGTAGAGAAGTGAAGACCGAGGATGCTTTATGGAATTTAATAAAGAGCAATTTTATTTTCTAACTAGAGAACGAGATAGGTATTCTTCGTATAAGAAAAACTTAAAATTTACGATCATAAAATATTACCCAAAATATCAAACAATATTTCAATGATCGAAATAAATTGTCACGAATATTCTAAAAATGTTGTACTTTCTAATAATATTCCGGTTCGATTACAAGAAAAGGTATGACTTGTAGAGTATCGACTTGATTTAAACGCCAAATGAAACTTCAGAAGGTGAAGCGAATTACAACAAAAGTCCCTGCAAATTTCTTTTAATCGCAGAAATAATCATGTTATCCGTGCAAACAGACCTCAGCAAAAGCTTTCTGAAGTCTCATATTTTTCAATCGCTGCAACAATCGCGCTACTGAAAGCAAGCAAACAACTTTGACCACAACTGTTAAAAATCTCGCGTTTATTTTCAACTATAGTAATAATTGTGCTACCGAAAGCAAGCAAACCAATTTCGCGTACACTTTCAATGACCGCGATAATCACGGAATAATTATTAAGAGCTAGCGATTAAAGCAAATTGCATTCTCCAGTAACACGTTTCGTTTCAACCCTATTAACATAGACATATCCAGTATGTACAGTCATTTATGCGAATTTTCATTCGCACGAGTCATTAGAGTATCGGGAAATTAAATGAATAAATATCGAATAAAAGTTTCGACTGTACGCGTGCATCGTTTTCTAGGTAAAAATACAGCCTGTACGTGATCATTTCGCGTCAATGAAAACGATGGATGGTGGGCGCAACGACGCCAGCGTTCGCCTACGTGCAAACTACGCGACAGTTAATGCATACCCAACGTCGTGACCCATGAGATTACTTCGAATAACGTTATCTTATTACTATGCAGGGGTGAATTATCAAGAATGATCTTCGCAATTTTCTGTCGAAGCAACATCGCTTCGACACGTGTATAGAGTCGTAAATTTTCTTCCAAGCCGTTCTCCTTCATGAATTAAACAGAGTTCTATCGATTAAACAATATTGAGTCAATTAATGTAATATCATGCCTTGACTGACGGCGATTAATGAGGGATATTGCAAGTAATTAAAGGTAATTGATGGTATTTTGGATAATAATATTGTAATTAATTAAGAGGATAACAATCGGTGAATTTATATGTTTCATGCTTTTAATGTTGGTTTCAATTGCTTCGTACAAATGCGTTTTGTTTTCGTTTCCTTTATATGTTTATAAAAGAAAGTTTCACCGAAAGATTGTTTTATGAAACCTGTTAAAACTTTCATTCGGAATTTACTGTAAATTACATCAACCTTTCTTTGGAATTAAATTAAGATATAAATTTTCAGCGGTATTGTATCATTATGAATAAAGTGAATATAAATGAAAACATGTATTATACTCTCTGTTAAATTCGTTCCTATCTACAAACAAATTGCGTTCCTTATCACCATATAATTTTATTAGTTATCGAACAGGGCACATGGAAGAATGCACATGCAAACTGAGCTTTAAGCCACCGATAAATCACGCTCGGTTCTGTGAGATCCATTTGTTCTCGTGTACGCTTAATTCAAATCTATTTTCAGGAAGCTGCGAATCTAACCTTCAGTACAAGCTGGATTTTCAATGTTTCATCCAAAACCCCTTACTGTTTATTCACGTTGACAGCTTCTACATTAGAATCAGTCTTTCGTTGACTAATGAAACATCATCGAACATGTTTCCGTACATCTGAGACGTCTTCCGCGACCCCGATTCTTCCGAGACAAGATACCAAAACTTACAACGAATGACATACTAAGTTTTTCGAAATAATATGTCGAAATTTATTTTAATTTCAATTTTCAATAATATGGATCAATGGACCGATAGTTAATAATTTACGTATAAAATAAGTCATTTAAAGATAAAGCGCGCAGCTTTATTTGCGAGTTTTTACATATTCCTCCAGTTCCTATTTAAATTACTTTAATAAAGATTAATAATGATAATCATTTTAGAAAAGTGATTGTACAAGTATCGATATCAACAATACATTATCTACTCAAAATCTATGTATTAATTTCGCACATGGAAGCAAATTTTGACATAAACCTTTAACTTTGTAAAAGCCTTAAGAAGAATTGTCAAAGAAGAATAGTCAATCATAAAATTTAAGGGAATACGGGGCTAATTAGGAGGATATAAATTTAAATTTAATAGAATATACGATTACAATGGAAGAACATTATAGCAGATTAATAGGAGAATATTTTTCCTGTGAATTACAAGTTTCTTGTTTCTTTTGAATTATGTATTTCATACATGTTTACAAAAATTTGCCCTAAATTTTGTACACGCGGAAAAGCGTATTTAAAATACGTATTTAAAATGTATTTCCAAAATACAATTGGAAAAAATTGTATCTATATTGAATTACCTGCTAATTTTATTATTAAAACTCGAAACTGATATTACAAACAGTAATAATAATAATAATAATAATAATAATAATAATAATAATAATATTCTCTTTTTCGATAGAATTTGCTACCAAAGTTTCCTAAAATATATTAGAATTCTAAACTGATGTTTTCTAAATTCTTTGGGTTCTACAGAATACATAGAGATTGAATAATAGATATATAGAATACGTAGCGCAAAGTTTTGGTTCCCAGTGCATGTTAGCTTAAAGATTTGGTAGGAAAAAGAACTTGCTGCGCAACTGTAAAATTTGTTGTGCGAAGTCTTAATCTTGACAATGCTGAACAACGTCTATACGACGGAAATCTAGCGTGAGAATGACGAGGGGCGAAGGTCACGCGTCAACAGGAAGCTTTTTGTTTCATTTGTTGTTTTTCGCGTCAGCTAACCGAGGACAGGAGGAAAATGGATCTTAACTTACGCGGTAGGATGCGTTGGTAGAAAAAAAGGGAAGCAATTTGTTTTAACGTAACGTACCTTCGCCATACTTCACGCCGCAATAACCTACTTCCTCGTAAATTTCTACCCCCGCAACTAGCTGGACCCTAGCGTATCTCAGCCCCAAAGTCTGCCGTTATGGTTTACATGAGAAGTTTTCGTGAGTCTGAGACGCGGATTGCCAACCCCAAGGAATTTTTAGCGAACGAATAACTGTGAACAAAAGTCCTCGTAAGAACTCAACGACTGCTTCTTATGCGAAAATATGCGCTGCTTTCCCGTTTCATTCTTTCGCGTTGTTGTTGTTCTTGAATTATGGAAACGCGGATGAAACGACGTATTTAAATGAAGTGGAAATATAACAGAATACAATAGGCAATGGTTAATAATTAATATTGAAGAATTTAAATGTTTACACAAAAGATGAGCCATCGAATAAATAATAAAATAATTGAGTAAAAATTTGTTTAGTTAAACGTTATTACTTCTAACATGCATGAAATATGCATTATCATTAATGTGTATCTCGTATGCACCTTCCATTTGTTCAATGAATGCGTTCACGCCCATTTGCATCTTTGTTACTTTACACAGCGTCATCCAACCTTTAATCCATCTCTGACTGTGACATGCTGTATCATTGGAATGTACATTACGGTGCATACATTACAGTCTATAAGAAGTTCTGTCATTCCACCTAAAACGCATTGGAATTACAAATTTTTTCTTGTTCTCGAAACTTAAGATAATGAAGAAATTCTTCTTATTCGTGAAACAACCACCCGTGGTCTAATAATTATACTATATATAGTGATATTAACAATGTTTTAAATATGTAAAATTTGTAGTATAGTGACACCCTAATTGTTCGAATTAATTATAACATACGTTGATACAAGAAAATTTATTAGAAATTAATGAAATTCATTAAAAAAGACAAAAGACAATTAATGAAATATTTATTATGTAGTTTGATAAAGATTCACTTGCTGCAAGTGCTTGAGAATCATTAAGTTTCAACTTCCATCCCATTTTGAACATTTAACAGCACGAAGATAATTTCAAAAAGCCGCATAATTCAACAATAACGCACGGTTCATCGATAACATAACTTTGACAAACTTCAGTTTAAACGTTCGTGAACGGCGGAAATTTCAATGAAATGGGAAAAACGAACATTAAATTCAAAACTTCACAGAATCGCGACAGTTCGATAGTTTCGAAGTCCTAAACTTGAAGTAATTCCAACGTTGTGGAGTGGAATAGCTTAGAAAATTCGGTCACCGATCTTCGAAACGCACCTTACACTTCAAAACAAGTATAAAACCGTTATAAACCTCATCCGTGATATTTCTGATATATAATGAGCAACAACAAGGAGCTCACAGGACTGGAAAGAAATTTTTTTTCATAGATCACGATACACCGATCGCACACTATCTTTTTTATAACAAATTAATTATATGTGCTTCGTAAAGAGATATTCTTATTAAATGTCATAGCCAACAAACTCTTGGTATTTTTTTTTTTTTTTTTTTTTGTGTGTATTCAACTTCATGCACTACTCCCTGCGCAGGACCAAATTAATTAAAGTGGATGCAAAGTTACATTTTTACAACTCTCAGTACTGTACGAAGCTTAGCGAAGGTGCGATTGAAAACGAAACGAGCTAATTTCGGTAAGTGTTTTAAGTAACGTGTAGCTTAAAATAGAGTATTCTGCACGTTCAACGGTAAAAGAACGAAATATTGAAGAAAATTCAACAAGTTGCACATTATTTATAAAATAGTTCCTGATAGATAATCTTCTCTTATACTCAAGCATATTCTTTCTCTCTCTCTTTACCTCTCATATTCAAAATTTAACTTGAAAACGAAGTTATTCAACTATCCGAATAGCGTGTGTCATTAGTTCACATAACCGAGATCTCGCTGTACTCGAAATTCACGCAATCTTTCATAATAAATCACATTAAATTCTCTTCCGCGTAATATGCAAACTGGCAATTTCCATTAAATCAAAACACCAGAATCGTTGTCTACAACTAGAATGAAAGTTCTCGCAACTCCAATTATAGTTTCGAGGTTACATTTTCTCTGGATAATCCAGTCAAAGCACAATAAATCAAGCTAACTTTCTAAAATACCTCTTAAGGATGAAAACCTCCTCTATAAAGTTTTAGATAAGTGTTTTCGCGCGAAACAGACCCTCGTCCGTGAATCGCTGTCGAAACGATCTTAAAACTTCCATTTCCTTTTGCTATTTACTCCCGAAGCATTGGCACCTTTATGAACAAGAAAGTTCAACAGCCGACGAAATGGACCTTTTGTTTCGCGAGAAAGAGAGGAACATTTCGAGGAAAACGTTGGCCAACATTATTACGGAAATGCTTGCAGACCCAAAGATAACGCACCGGTCATTATTTGCGCTTTGGTATGAATTTTTTCAGCTAAAATTCATTTGATCGCAGCTGCTGAAATGGAATACGAATGAAACTTCTGGAAATTATTCAGTCGATTTCGAATTTTTGTCAACAAAGTAGGATAAGTGGATATATTTGAGAATGTCTGATAAGTTTATAAATTATTTCCATCAATTAAAAACTAGAACATTATACAGATATTTATCATTTACCTCCGTGGCCTTATATAAATTTCGACTTAATCTTCGTCCAAGACAATACCTAGAATGCAAAAAATATTTGTCGGCCTTGTAATCGTGAAAATCGCTGCTTCATAGCGGCCATTAATCCGAACCGCATGATTGATGGCCAAAGATAAAGATAGCCGACATATTCGAACGGAGGATCGCCACCTCATTGTCAACCTCGTCAATCGTCTCTCTCCCTGATCTATGATTGATGAAAGCACCAAACTCAAGCACAAAAATGCTGCTTGGTTCTCAGTGCCATTCGCAAAACTGCACTTCACCAATGTGAAAATGTAGTTCGGTGAAATATCGTGAGGTTTTTCCGTTGCACGACATCTCGTTTCATAAAGGAGAATAAATTGTTATCTTATTGTTAGAAAATGTCTGTCCTGGAAATAGGTATATCGCAGCGATTATCTTTATCGTGTACAATATAAGATTCAACATATAATCACCAAAATTGAGGAAAGTTGATAATTTATGTATTGAAAGGTGTTCTAAAAAGAAGTAAAAATGCTTATGTTAAACTAATGTGTAGATATAAACAAGTAATATATTCTTCTTAAGAATTACGATTCTATGAATTTTTATTTATTTCAGAACATTTAATGAATGGTATAAAAATATTACAAGTGTTCTGTACTAAAACGATTGTTGATAAACTATAATCTGTAGTAGTGTTGAAACTGTTTAATAATTTAAGTTCTCATACGCAATAGCTTGATAAATCTCGCGTACGGGAGTATGAAATTTTCTACTAACTGTAACGACAGCAAGAGGTTTAATATCTTACCAAAAACTCTCTTATCACGTACTCCTTACCCTTAAACGTCCATGCTTCCCTATATAAATACATACGTGTTCTTGAATAGGTCATTTCCTAATATGTTACGATCCAATTAAAAACTCTTTCAGTTTCGCAGTCCTACATTGCGTTCGTGCAGGCAACTAAAGTTTGAACAGAATTTTCCCAGAAAATTTTGAGTAAAGCACGTTATGCGTTTAGAACGTTATTCTACATGGTATGTATGCTACATATGTAATTTTAGCCAAATTAGTGACCTGGATATGTTCCGTTCTATTTATTAAACTAGGACAGCCTTCGCTTGCTAGATTCTAAGCGGTTATTATATGCTGTAAAGAGAGAAAAATATCATATACAATGATAATACGTATTTTTCTGTTATCTTTTACACAAGAACGAAAATAAGAATTAGATACAATTTTCTTTTCTCAAATTACTAAGCCACTTTACAGCTTATTTCTTACTTTGAGAAGACCAGTTTAATTTTTGTTTCTATTTTCTACATTTCATCGTAACCACTGTTTTCCTCTACACATTACACATTCATTTACATTCTTCCACATTTACGTTTTATTTAAAGTAAGTTATTCTCGTTATAGCGCGCTTCTTATTCAGCAACTGCCCTCATCTTTTTAATATATTTCGCATTGTATAAAGTCTCTACACAACAACAAAACATCGCTTTGAAACGTGATACAAAGCATAATTCTAAATGAAATGTAATTTCAAGAATTACGCACTCGTAACTATATCCATGAAACATTATCGTAACAAGACTTCCTGTAAAAGTTTTCACAATGGTGGATCAACTCCCGTCATCCTTGCTTTACTCAAGGAAAAGTTTAATACAACATCGTTTAATTTTGACGCAAGTTAACCGCGAAATCAGCTACACGATCGTAAAAGTGAAAACAAGTTCTCAATTCACTACGTCCTTATTAACCTCCTAACATTACAGCACAATATAGTAGCTATAAAAGTAAATCTTGCATCGCGTACAATACTGAAACCTTCATCTTGTCCTTTTACGATCCGTGGACACTGAAAGAATACAATAAGCCCGGAGAGACTAGTGATTACCCTGAGAGAAATCGAGCTAGGGAATCTCCAAAGAGGCAGTAGCCCCGTTGTTCGATAGCAGTTTAACGTCTTCAGAGAGAGAGAGAGAGAGAGAGAGAGAGAGAGAGAGAGAGAGAGAGAGAGAGAGAGAGAGAAAGAGAGAGAGAGAGAGGAAGATCGGAGAAACTGTCGGAAATTCCGGATGTCTGGTATCTAAGAGTGCGGTTCGTAGTTCCGAAAGCGACGTTGAATAAACGTTGAATAAATAATGACTGGCTTTGAGATACACGGCCTTGCCTCGTCCCTGCCACCCTGTGATTTATAGTTAACGAGATTTCGATATGTTTAAACGAGCATTGAGATTGCACAGGCCAGATTACAATCCTGTTATGGCTATCCCTAGGAGCCAAGAATTACTTCTACGTTATTGTACACAGGGAAAACTCATCATGATCGAAACGGGGCATTCGTGTACAATGTTGGAGCAGTATCTTAATTAAGTATTAATAATTGGTTTGAAAATGATGGTATTTTCGAGATATTCTATGTTGTGGGTAGGTTAAATTAGGTTGCTTGGAAAATTCTATAGTTGGATTTTGATTGTGCATTTAGAATGTTGTTTGAAGAGTTTGGTCTGGTCGTAGATATGTAATTGAAACGTACTTCAGTCGTCAAGACAGATAAGATAAAGTCAGTTGGATCAGTGAGATATTTGGGTCAAGCCATTTGGGTTAATTCGCCATGTAATTTGTCCATTTGTTTTTGAACAATTTCGGTTTTGAACAATTTTTTAAGTTGATTCGCGTATGAAAACAGGCTTTCTGACTTAAACACTTCACTGCGTGTGACGAGTATACGCGTTGTCGTCTGTATTTATTTACGCATTCCACGGCCTAACTTCATGAGATTTCTAAAACTAAATTCCGCAGTTAACTGATTAAAAAGTTTGCAATTTATAGGAAATATAATGTTTGTAAAACGTGTATTTCAAAGTAAATTCTCGAAGTCAGTTGTTTTATATCGGTAAAGATAACAATTGATGAGATTTCCTATGTTTCATCATAATCTGAACCGTTATTTGTATCTCTACAGAGGTACAAATTTTAACTATTTTTTTACTCTCGAAGAAATAAAATAAACTAAAAAGAATTCGTACGACAATTCTATAAGGGTCTGTTGGAAAACATTTAATATTTCCCAAGATATTTCAACAAACGAACAAAGTGAAACAAAGTGGAAAGCTTGAAACAATCGAACAATGTCGACAAAGTAGTCTATTTAATGGATCATGAGCATGTTGTAATTGGATTAGTAGTTCCTTCCAAAGGAACCTATGGTCCACATACGACTCTTTCCTTTGTGCCTTCGTGTCCCAGTCTTATCCGGAGACTGTAAAAGGAAAAAACGAGCTGGCGTTGATGCAGTGAAGTGCTCTTTCTGATTTTCTTTACTCTGACCCCAGCGCCGAGAAACGATAGGAGTTGTAGCCGCTTTGATGGATCGAAAGAAACACAAAGAAACAACTGTAGAAGCAGAATAACGACTTTTCTAGGTGCTCAGAGAATTTTCACACAAGATATCGCCGCGTTTTACATAAGATGTGGTTGTAAAACAGATTTGTGGGGAAAAGATATAAAAAGCGAATTTTCTGTTTGTTGAAATTCAAACACAATAAGCTAATAAGTACTACATTTTTAGATTTTGAAATTTTATAAATTTTGCATAATTAAGGTTTGAAAAGTGACGTAATTTTTTAAGAATCAATGTAGAAAACAAAGTCTTTGTTTCTTGAAACGGAAAAATAGCAGCGAATAAAATATCGTTTCAAAAATATCGAATATTTTTATAATTAATACTCGATAACTAATATATTAAAATAAATTTGGATAGATTCAAGGTTAAGGAAAATTATGGAAATACATGTTCCTTTGGCGCATTGCGCGCGAGTACATTTTACGACATACTTGTTAACTGATGATTCTATTTATCCCTCTTACTGTACACTATACACCCGTAAAAAGTAAACAAAAATGTTGTAAAAAAGTTCCCAGGTTTCTCACTACTTTACATATTTTTTACAAGCGCACATTCGAATGTAAATGATGAACTCCTAATTCTTTAATCTACGCCCTCGTTCATAAGTATTAAGATATTTATAGAAAGATAAGAAAAATCTGAAATTATTAGGAAATTGTGAAAATCGTGAGGAGTTGTTACCTCATTTGAGTCTTCAAACTATAAAGAATTCATATGTGCGTTTATTTCAACATCACAATAAAAATCTCATCAATCGTACAGGATGAGACACGCATCATGCTCAGGTTACATTAACCTATCGTTAGTGGAGCGGTCGAGAATATTAATGTGACATTTTATTTAAATTCGTATATTATGCGCGATAAATTATTTCACATAAAAACATGAATATTTCAAGGGGCTTAGACTTGTTTAAAGTTGCTTTTACAAGAAGACGACCTCCCATATTACTTAATGTTTCCCACTCTCGTTTTACGTTTTACAAATTTCAATCCTGCCGCGTTCCAAACCAACTTTATAACCATCTATCCACGTCCAGAATTGTTACTTACGTTTATCATATCTCCGCAACGTCTTCACCATGCACCAAGTTTCACCACAAAGGTATCCTTTGCGCCAGTCACATAGAAGAGGATCAAACGTCTCGAGAAGAAGATACTACTACAACATTTACTCTTCCTGGTTTCCGTTTTCGTGACCAAAAGGGAAATGGAATTCGATAAGGTCTTTTGGTTACGAATCTCAGCTACCACGGCGCGTTTCTGAGCTTCTTCGCAAAAATCATTCTCAAGAAGAAGGAAGTATCCTGCTCCATGTTGTTAATAAAAGGTACCACTGTTGGAGAATCAGGATCTGACTAACGAGATGAGAAGACTTCCCGGTGAACCTCCCTTCGAGGCATTTTAAAAGATGCAAGCTGTTATTCGTTACAAGGCCGTGAGATTTCCATGTTTGATGATTGCTTTTCGACTATGTGAATTGTGATGCATGCGATTGAATCGGTTTGTGAAAAGCTCGTTTAGAATTAGTCACTTTGATAGGAACTATAATTTTATATTTATCTGCGTTGAAAAATGTATACGAGTGTTTTGGCAAAATATTAAATGTTAATAGCAAAATCAATCCAGAGATATATTAATCGAAGAAATTTCAGAACAGCATTGTATCACGACAAAAAAATATAATGGGAAAATATATGATGAAAATATAATGGAAAAATCTGAAAGTGTGTCTCCATCTTCTGCTAAAATACGATGTATGATTAACATTTATAGATCTGAAATTAGAACTTGTGCAATTTTTGTTCTTTCAGTTGATGACTTTTTGACAAATTCCGTTCCTATTTTCCATACTGCTCACTTGGTTGAGCTGTCAAGGTCAAAAGCATTAGAACCCTCCAGTTCTATGGGATTAACGACACCTTCATTATTGCTGGGTGTTCTCTCAAAACAGCGATATCCTATGCGATCCTACTATGAATTTAAAACTCATTTACTATTCCTACGCATATTTTATCAACATTTTGCCAACTTTTCTTGACATTTACCGATACGAATATATTTCTAAACTTTTTCAATCGATATAAAAATTGTTATCTTCAAAAAGAATTTAAACCTAGAAGACAAATTTTCAAGTTTGAAGCTAGTCGTTAATAACGTTGAAAGTTGATACAACTTTAAATAATAGAACAACAATAACAATTTATACGTATTTTTCACTACCAAATTTGTTACGGTTATACAAGACAATTTAGTAACATTGGTAACTTTTAATTTATTAAAGTTTCACTGATTAATGTATGATCGATCGTACAATTTATAAAAAATTAACGAACGCAGAAATATACAGGACATACGTAATATGCAGAAGTAAATTATTTGTTATAATATTTAATGGGTGATGCAAATCTTTAGTTGGATTTTATTTCTTTAGTTAAGATAATAAAAATTTTCAGAGTCTTTTTTATAATCAGATTTTATAGCTGTACATTTATCTTCCATCCGCAGTACAAGTAAGTGTCTGTATTAATAGACGGTTACCACGTATTTCAAGCGCAGGATCTTCGACGTAAAATCGTGAGGGTACCATCCCTCGCCCGATTATCTCGAGCAAGTTCACTATATCTCGGTACGTGTAATTTTAGAACGAGCCAGTGAAAATGTTACCATGACATTAAAGCTGTACGTGGCCATTTATGGGGATATGCTGGACCCCTGGTAAATTTCGACTAACAAAGTTCTCGACCGCGCTGAGAATGTTTCGAAACTTTCGACCGACGCGAGCTTCACTAAACTTTCGTTCGTACGAATACATGTGAATACTCGGAGGAAAAAAGAAAACAGAGAAAAAAGTTTGTAGAACACCGTCTATTACTTTCGACCAAGATAAATCGTGAATTACAGAGAAATCTATTGGATACCAGCTACAAATTGTTTGTTATTCGACTAACGTGCGAGAATTCAGAGTTACGGCAAACTTCTCTGATTTACGTTTAAGATTAAAGGTGTCCAAGAAGTATTAAAGTAAGTACGTTTAAGTAAAACGATAGATAAAGTACTTTGAAATATGACGAAATAAACGGAATAAAGCTATTTAGTTTGATAAATAAATGTTTTCGTATTTCTGAGCACTATTGCCGTGATTTAACACGATTTCTACTAAAAGAAAAAACACAACATTGAATCAAAAAGAAGGAGATTGTTTTTATTCGAAAACTAATATATTTTACTTTGTTTAGCATACTACGTTATATGTCACATATGACGTAACAAATTTATTTAATTCAGTACCCGATATAATTTACAAGTCTCATATGACGCAAATAACAGGTTTATAATAAAATAACTAGAAAACAAAAATAGCGAGGAACATTCAATTTGTATTAAATACTAGTAAATGTCCTCGTGCTCGTGACCGGCAATGTACTTCGAACGAATACAACGAAAAATAATTGTCCAGTCTTATATACATAGTAATAATAGTAATAATAATAGTAGAATTACATAATTTTAAACGTGTCTTCGCTATATGATTCCTATTTAGATTTTTCAGAATATACGCTTTTGTATGCTATTTCATTAACGTGTAGCTTTATCGCTTTGGTGTGTAATAAAAACTTCCATCCTTGGTAATCCTTCTACCAAAATATACAGTACAAATACCGCCCTGTCGTAAAGGCAGTGCCAAAGTGTTTCCAATTCTGCAACTTACTATCTCGACATCGATTGGCGACGAGTTCGGATTAGAAGGCGATTGAAGCTTCAAAGTGTAGGGAAAGCTGAATCTTGAACTAGTACGCGGTAACGCCAGAGGAACGAATTTCCGCTTTAAATTTCACCAGGTAGATGTTTGTTGTCATTTTGGTGCCAACGACGTTTTCTATCCAGTAGAACTTTATTACTCCCCAGTCTAAGACACTTTATCAATGGTTTCCGATACTGGAGTCGCAGCTCCAATTTCATTTTCCAATTTGTCCACTTTCACGATCAACGTTAGCCATCGTTTTATTATGTGAAGCCGATATCGAGCAGCCAATCTTTCCATTTTATCTTTCTGAGCGTCTTCATCTCTCTTGCGTTATACCGGTCTGTATCTGTAGAATCTAAGTGCCTCTGATGCTTTTTATCAGCGCCGCAGCTGTTACCACATGTCAACTGCCATCGCCGAGTGCCGAGTATGTACGCGAGTACGTCCTTATTTCGCCTTAGCTGAACCAATGTGTTGCAACATCGTGAATTCGATGTCGAAAGACACGGCGCCTTCGAGTGTCAGGATATTGTTATGTGGAAATACTGTTCCATATATTCATTTTATGACCACGGGATATAATAGTGATAGTGTTCGTGTTTAATGGTAAAAGTACACTGCCAGTCACAAGTATTAGGACATTTACTTGTTACAAATTTAAGTCACACAGAAGACAAACTAATCAACTTTGACTAAATATCAAGAACCGTTCGATTTCTGAAAAATTAACCACTGTAATCATGTATTTTGTAAGAGAAACTAAAAAATTATGGAGACATGAAATTAACTAGTTTGAATTTTTAGTGGCCCGTTTATTGCAGTACTTTAATAAATACTTTATTTAGTACATTACATTATGCAATGCCAATACATTTGGAATTACATTTCATTTTCACTGTTAATTTTATTATTAATTTCCAATTAACACTACAAATAGAAATGACAATATCCTTTTCTTTGATGAAATTTTACAAAGAGGAGGTTCCTAAGGAATTTTGAACTGATCTTTAAAACGATTTATGTGGTAATGAAGTATAGAGCGAGTCCAAATTTTTCATAAGCGGTGTATACTGTGCATGAAATAGTATATTCATAAACTAACTAGAAAATAAAAGCAATGGTAAACGTTGAATTTGTATCAAATGGCATATTTGGTTCAGACACATATTTGGAATCTGCAGCTTGAATATAGATAAATTTCTGATAACCCGGACAATAGTGGAAAATATATATTTATTCATTGGAAAGATTTTTCTACATATTTATTTTATCTTCTCATAATACCGATTTAGTTGTAGTATTGCGAGTCGTGTGAATATTCACACATATTTATTTATACTGCTTGTATTATTATTTTATATCCTTTATGATTGAGTATTATCTCATATATATAACAAGAAAAGTTTATCCGAAAAGATATCTATTCTTTTCTATGTTATACGGACTTCTATTGTATCCTCACACGTTAAGGATATACTACCCCTGCACGTGTGTAACAGATGTTTATGACGTCAAGACTGTTTTAGTACTACCTTATATCATTGTTGGCTGTTAAGAGTAACATAATATTTCTACTTCCTATTACCATACCCTTGTATGTTTGAGATATTGATTTGTTTATTTCTTTAATAGAGTGCATTAACAACACGTGCAACTTCTCTTTGCTCAATATTACAATTATTTGCCCATCGTTATTCAATATTTTAATATTTAATGTTAGTCAAGAAATGCAAACAAGAATTTAAATTATTTGCTATAATTATTAATTGACAATAAACAACTTGATATAACGATATAGCAGACAGTACGTGAACATTAAATATTCTCCTTAAAAAATTTCAACATTAAGATCTAAAATCTCCTATAATGACGTTATTATACGTCACAAGTTATCTGATTATTCCATTGAATGTAAAATTGTAAAATTGTGATGAAATTTATAATCTGCAACCTGTGGCTTGTCAATTGTCTGCTCTTCATTGAAAAATATATTCAATTGCAATTGTGTGCAAGATAAGCGAATCCTCACTTATCAGATTACGAAATCCCTTTCAATATATCAAAGGTTCATTCATCAATCGCACGCGCGACATTCGAATTTGTCATAATTTTATCCACACACCAAAGAATCTTTCTATTATGATAATGCCTGGCGTTAAAAGTAACCCTAGCAATCCATCAAGCTCGATCCCCAGCTGCCGTCGCGCGTAACGGGACTCTCGAACAGAGGCATATCTCGGAAGTTCCTGTCGGAAATCTCGAGCCTACCAAAGTGGTTCCCGAGGGCGAAAAACGGCGTCGATCGTTTTCCATGTATCAATCAACGATTCACCGCAGCCGAATATTCCTATCTGACAAGCGAGACGATTTGCGTTATTCATTTTTTGGTTAAAGAAAATGCTTGTTATTCGATCGAAAAAAGTAAAATTTCTTTTAGATTTTAAACTTTCGTAACGTTTATCAGATAACATATTTGGAAGGATATTAAAATTTATTTGAGATTTTAAGCTTTCAGGATGTTTATTACATGGTACATCTGTCGCTCTGTTTCGTAAAATGGTATCTGCAATTAACACTTAAGCTCAATGTACCATAAGAAAGGTCACAAATGACATAAATTCGAAGAACTTGGGAACTTTTAATTTCTGGACGAAACAACTCGTAATCGGAGGAAATGAAAATGAGACTCGATGAAAATGGGAAAGCGACTTTCGCTTCGAGTTCGATAATTTCACCGTCACCTGGTAATAATTACCATTATGCTATATATTTTATTTTCGAAATTCAGAGAATCTCGAGATACTTTTCTGCACCAGCAAATACTTGGAAGATAAATGGGAGAGAAAAATGGGAATTGGGTGGATGCACCGTGAGATAAATGATATCTACTCACCGTAGTGCATTTACGAGTGGAAAGATTAAGAAAACCATTAAACTTGCTTGTGTCTTTGGTCGTATAATTAGTGGTACAGTTAATTGTGTACCAGTAGGTATTATTTTAATTATGTACATCGTGAGAACGAGGAGAAAATATATAGGTAAATACTGTCTGCATGCCCATGTATACGTATAATTACATTCGTTATACTTTTTTTAATTAAATAAACCGTAACCATTAACGTGAAAATAAATGAAACACATGTTCACAGTAAAAATATAGAATTGTACATCCAATCCGTATTTTACTTTGGATTTATGTGGTTGAAACGAAGCTATTATTAATAATGTTGTTCGACAGATTACACAACTTCCCACATAGAATCTCATGTTTTAGAATTTGATTGAACAAAAGAGAATTAAAAATATTTTGTAATTGCATATCGCAATATAACATGACCTTTATGGTATTTCAACAAAATACAAATTGAGCTTTAGGAAAAGATTTCTTATTTTGTACCTATCCATTTTTAGCAAATTTTCCATTATTCGCTATTTTTAAGCAATATTCCTTATGGTCATATAAATATCATTCAACCTCGACATTTCCTCACATTTCACATTTTCTCATTCTAAGTAAGCTCTTTTTTGTCGAAAATGCTTACATTTATACACCTTTATCGATACATTCTAAATTCGATTTCTTATTTGTATAATCACAAGAAATTATTCCTCCTTTTCCACAAGAATATCCATCCAACTGATGTTGCAAACTTTTCACAATGAGATTCTAAGAAATTTTTCGAAAATTCTTAGTTCTCATCCATCAACGCGTTAACCTCGCTTCAACTCTCTTCGCAAGATACTTTCACATTTTGAACTTATAAAAGAGATTGCACTTTTTATACAAAACTAGACCTGATCTATTACAAGACAAATTCACAAATGTTTAAAAAAATCGGATATTAACAAACAAAGACACAATTTTAAAAGACAACTATGATTTTGTCTGAATCAAAGTTAATATTGCCATACCTAATTCTTCTTAATGAAGTGTTCCAAACAATATGATTTAGACCCTGCTTGGAATTTAAATTAAATAGATAAATTATATTTTTGTATAGCTATTTATCGTTTATTTATCATTATAGTGATTGAAACGAGATCATTTTATGAGTAAATAATGCTGTTAAAAATCGCAAAATGAAATTACCTTGCAATTATTCTTCTGGAAGGATAATAGACATGTCTAAGTATCTAATTTCGCAAATTTTAAACAATTGCAAAAACAAGAAATCTGACTCTATATTTCGATGTGTCTAATAATTCCAATATTAAACGTAACGCGTATCACTATGTGAACAATGGTCACCTGCCTCTGGAATAGGATCTCGCAGTTACTTCGAGCATTTCTAATTAACTGAGATTAAGAGACTTTTAATGCATTCCCTTGGAAACAAGATTAACTTCGAATTATGCGCTTCCGGCGCTGCACAATTTCCCCCGTCAATTTAGCCCCGTCGCCTCGTAATTTGTAAAACTAAGTGCCTTTTAAAGCTGGACACCCATTATGCCATCAGCATTTGAAACTGGATGCCTCTGGGCGAAGAAATATCGCCGCGTTCGCCGAAACGATTGTTCACGTGGAAATTAATGTGGCCGAGTATCTTTCCAGAAACTAGCAAGGTTCTGCGATAGTACCGAACTGTTGGGATGTCTGTCACTTTAATCCTGCGTTTGTCTTCCTTATCCGCTTGTTGTTGTTCTCTTAATGCAATCTTACATCTAACGCGTGTATTTTAAACTCACACGTGCGTTTTAATGCTACATTCATCGAGATGAGCTGAAAATGAATTTGAATTTTAATCACGTCTAACAGCTTATAGAGCTGTATTACAACTTTTGCCGAACGTTATGAAATATAAAATGCGGGAATGGAGAATCATTTCGTCCGTAATTGCAAAACGTTTAATCGGTCTGTGATAATTTCGGGCATTTTTTGTCGAATATATGTGGAAGAATTATTCATTTCAGAAATACTAAGGAGAGTTGTATATATTTATAATAATAGCGACAAGGAAGCTATATGATACTTCGAATTTTTATATATTTTTATGTCAAGTTACAAAGAAGACTGGAATTTTTTAGCTCCTAGATAGTCCTCTTGTTAGATGTTGAGAAAGTGAATGCCAGACGAAAGAATGTAGTTCGCTTGCATAAAATAATTAGCCGAAGAATCTGAGAAATTATTATATTGGCGTAACTGGTCAACGTTAACATACATGTAAAAGCGCGCAACTCTGTAGAATCTAATTTATCGAAAAGGTGGAAAATAACAAAAATATGAAGTATTATACTAAATGCTTGCGAGCTACGTATCTCGATAAAAAGTGTTATGACAGAAAATCATCATTAATTACAAGAATATTAATTTCAGCTCTTTATTGTACGTTAACATGATGACTTCAAAGAATCTTATCACTAACATTAGAACTACATTTCCTCTTGTTTCATCTTATTCCTAGATAAGAATTAAAACTGTATAAAAAACGTGTAATAATTACTGAGACTGTACATGTACGTCTATGGTTTATCGATATTTAATTATCTTCCAAAGATTATTAATTGATTATTTAATCAATTAATTAATTACACTTATTACCTATACGTGAAAGTAAATAATTGAAATAATTAACTAATAATAAACTAACTAATTGAATTCGTATCTCTCAATTATTTGTCCGAATTAATTTCATGAAACTACTAATCCCATCTATTCCTGCAATATTTTAGATAGCATTGGAGTTCACTTATCTTCCCTCGATAAATTTGGTACTATTACCAAACTACAATAGAAGTCTCGTTTTCTTCTATGTTGTAGTATGTCGGGTGTAGTTTATATATTCTTGAAGTCTACTGTATGAAGTTTCATCACGAGGTATAACAAAAAACTTTTTTGGTCAAGCAACTTAACGGGTGACCGTATAATTCACAATCTAGCATTACCTAAGTACTCGTATTCGCATTCACGATAAAGAAACTGGGTTGTTTCAGAAAAATAACAAATAGTTTCGCGACTAGATTAATAAACTGCTGGGCTTCGTACCACTTCCCGTAAATATTAATGTCTCCGTTTACTTTTTAGAACGTACAACGCGGAAAAATTCACTGCGATTTTACTGAAATACGAGTTTCAAGCGTGCCAAGCTAATCGGATATCCTATCACAGTCAAGAGTTCTTCCTGCTCAAAAGTGATCCTGTATCAATTTTTTATACTGTACAGAATACCGAGCAAAACTTCTACTTGAAAACTTCAACAATGTTCGCGTAAGACGATCCCATTAATATATTTACCCATAAACTTTTTATACGTATAATTTCGTTTATTAAACTTCAACAATGAATTGTATTTTTTACGTTTTTTATAGAACTAGCACTTCTGTAAAGCTATTAAAACGACGACAGAAATAAAGTAAAATATATTAGTATTCTAGAATCTCAACGTTGCAAAATTTTTTAATTCTTACTTGATTTCGTTACAAAATTATAGTGAAACAAATAAAGAAATTCATAGTGTCAGCGTTTTAATAAAATAATATGTAAATACAGAGGAAATTCATAAAGAAAACTTGAACATCTTTATTTTTGTTCAATACTGGACATCTAAATAATTCTAAAACTTCTCATTTAAATGATGAATTTCTCTTATTACTCCAAATGTACACTGCACATATTCAGCACGAAAATAGCTAACATCTAAGAAACAAATAATTGTTAATGTAATATTTAAAAAAATGCAAAGTTAATATTACTTGCCTGTACTTTGAGTTATTTCCGATTTTTCTCATTGAAGATATTCCTTAAATTTAAACAATTATTATTAATATGTTTTCTCGTTTCGACGGATACGAAAGTCTTTTTTTACAACATTAATAGTTCTCCCAATTCCTGAAAGAAGGACGAGATCAGGACATAAAAATTCGAAGACTAACAGAATTAATTAGAACATCCTCGCTTTCGATCTGAATTACTTCTGTTTAAACTGTCGTTCTGCAAAATTTCCTCCATAATTCAGCAATTACAACTATAGATGCCTCAAAATGAACGTTAATTAAATGTCAAGCACTGTTTGGTCATCGATGGACGGAGCAAATACGATAAACAGTAATCAGTGGTAGATTAATCTGCACGATTGGTCAGATTGAGTGACGTTTTTCACCGGCGAACCTACTAAATGCGTTCTTTCCCACGTTTGGCTATCCTCCAAAGATCGCCGCGCGTCCCTCGCCATCGGTGAACCTTAAACCACCGTTTATTTCACAAATGTCCGCGACTCGGCCAAATAAATCGGCACGGAAATCGTGTAATCGAGGCGGACGTCGTAATAACGAACCATTATGCCGAATCTGTTTTCTATTAATGCCGAATATTCACTTAATTCCCCATGCTCCATGAATCGTGCGAAGTTGGCCGCGACTGTCGCGCTTTCCGGTCGAAATTGATACGCTTTCAAGGTATGTCATTTTTTTAATCGTGCAATTTTTCACTAAAAAATTTTAGAGACAATTTTAGAATTTTGCACCTTTTTCCTGGAGAAGTTAAAATTTTGTTGATTCGGTCATTAAAATAGATTAATGGAAAAGATAGATTAATTCAATTACTTAGATACAGCGATGTATTTGTTTAGAGTTCCTTCATCTTTTTAATGTGAGTTTTTTAATATGATTATTGTGTATTCCTTGGATCTGAGACACCAGTTTTAGAGTATTGAACACGAAACGCGAATCAAAAATTGCGAAAGTAAATATTCGAAAAGGGGTTTTCATAACAACTGATTCAACATACGCATCTAGATTATAGATTTTTTGTGATACATTATGATATGATATTTGGTGATTATTAGCACACAACATATATTGCCAACAACAAGTATTAAGACATTAGTCGACGTATAGTACAAAGTAAATAATGTTTATTGTTGCTAATTTCTGGTTATTGTATTATAAGTCCGTTATCACGTTCTCATTATATGTACCTTATAATGGAATACTATATAAAATAAAACTTTCTAGAGTTTTCAATAAATGTAACAAGTATACGCATGCTGATACTTATGGCCGACAGTGTATATAATGAAAATTCAATCAGCGATGAATATGATAATGCATCATCGAATTTGTATTAAAAATATATATTCACAAAAGCAAAAACCGTGACAGTGATAAAATTTTATACACATTAACACGTTTCTTTCAATATGTCAAAAACCTTCATGTATATCTTTCACAACGAGACAGCTCTCGTCTAGACCAACATATCTTCGTAACGTCTAAAAATTTTTATCCTTTGCCATGGAATACGTGTGAACGATTTAATCTTCCATTAATTTGGAGCACTTAATCGACATTGTTATCGCGAGCCATCTCTAGAAAGCAATTACGTCGGTTCGCCAGACCGACGAGAATTTACAGCCGTTCGAACTTTACCATCGATTCTCGTCCAAAGGATCGAACGCACCCCGGTTAACCCGGTTAATACCGCGCGATTCACTCAGTCACTCATCCTATAACTCTTGTAATTTCGTCTGTTGTAATATCAATTAAGCGTCTCGTAACTTTGTTCGATTAAACTCGCTCCCCTTCGTGCGTGATGAAGAAACCCCAATGCTCAGCGCGACGAGTGTTTAAAGGACGATAATTCGAGTTCACAGAATAAAGTATTAGATTAATTCTAGTCGTTTGCCTTTCAAACATCTATACATTGTTTTTCGAAGGGACTTGAATTTATAAAATTAATAAAAATTATAACTAGGTTGCATAAATATTTTTATGAACCTTAATCAAATACGAATCTAAATAGAAATTTCCTTTTAAGGCGATATATATTCCTTAAGAAGAATAACCATACGTAGCATAGAATATCTGATATTAAATGATGCCACAACTAGAAAAAGAAAACAATTCATTTAAGTGAAATGTAGATAAGAAATTTATTTCACTCCTTAGATGTTGCAAGAAGTGTTATACGAGATTCTCCAACCACTGTGTAGAACAGTCGTGGGTAACATGGGACACATAATTTTAAATGATGTCAAAAGTAGAAGAGCAACACGATATTCCATTTAAATAGAATTCAGATAGAGATCTATTTCAATCTTTAGACATTACAAGGAATACCATAATTTTTGGATATTTTGTATATCTATGTTTGCATATTTGAATTTTCTATATATAAATATCTGTGATGGAGGTACAACTGTTTGTGCTTCAGTAGCATCATTACAACGAAATTGCTGCTGTGAAGAATGCTTTTCGTGCTGTTGTCGCTGATATAGTGAGGCAACTATACAGGTATGCTATTCTAGTTCTCGCCAATTATACGTTGTGTCAGAATATTTTATGGATACAAATAAGGAAAGAAGATTTTATAAAAATATTACACTTTATGAAGAAATTATACAAGAAACACGAAATACGAAAGTAATGCAAACGAATGAAAAATTGATCTAAAAGAACTAGTTTCGAAATCTGAAGATCTAAAGATCCAGAAGCTCGGTACAATAATCATTATGTATACAGATCTGGTTTATAGTTAAAGATTATTCTGAACCATTAAAAAATTAACAAACCGCTAAAAAATTTAACGAACAAAATCACATTATTTAACCATAGGAAAATAGAGAAGAAACAAACTTCATGAATATCTAATAAAAGAAAGTTTGTTTATTAATGCATATTACATATTATATATGTGAACGAATAGAACTGCGTAAATCAAATTTTCATTGCTCGTTTAGCAAGTAATTACATTTTAAATTAAACAAGATCTACATAATCAAACGATCTTCTCGCCCTAATTGTAATTCTACTTCCTAAACTGGCTGCTATTCACGGAACACTACATGGAAGGACTAATATATTTTCAGTGTAGAGAGGTGCGACAGCCTTGCAGTGATTTTAATTCAGTCGGTTTAGCGAAACGTTTGTAATGCAACCATGGCTGCAGCTGTGGCCTACCTGTTGAAGCGATAAAATGAAAAACGTTTGAGAGGCGATCAAACCAACCGGATTTCACGCTGCGGTATATAGCAATGCAAACCAAAAAGAATTTTTACATTCCTCTATGAACACGGGCACGGACAAAGAGGCAAATTTTAGTCAGCGCGCACCATTTGCGCGATACTTACAATAGCTGACCCAAGGTCAAAAATTGGAATCCCTTTTTCACAGCTGAAAAACTTTCCTTTCCTTTTTTCTGTACACTCGAACGAAGTGACTTTGAGCTACGTTTCAGATAGGTATTTATTGGATGTAAAAATTGCTAGATGAGACGAGATAGTCCCATGAAGCGATAAATTTTTCTACGAATAAGAATGAAAAAAAGAAATTGAGGATTTGAGAAAGAATTATTTATTTGAAGAATTAGAATAAGGAAAATATTTTGAAAAGTAAGCAAGAAATATTTAGTAGAGAATTAACGGAGATAGAATTTTTAAAGAATTAAGGAGGAAATATTTATGGAAGAAGAGAATAAAGGATTAATCCCTTGAGAGAATCGATGATAAAGAATACAGAAAAGAATCAAAGGAAAAATAATTAGAAATAAAAATATTCAAATAAAGTTTGTTCTCTTTGCGATATAAATATACCTCAGAAAGAAGTTTAATGTTTAGAAATAATTACCCTTCTTTATTTTAGTCAAGCACATGAAAAAATGTAAGAATAAGCACATCTTTAAAATGCTAAAGTAGTTATTAATTTAAATGTTGGATTAGTCATTCATTTGAATTACACAAAATTCATTATTATCACAAAAATGAATAAAACGTCTTACTTTTGAAGAAGATAAATAAAATTTTCCATTATATCCTTGTCGAAAGAAAAATCTCGATAAAAATCTTCTCGACATAATAAAATTCGTATCTCTATGCACAGTGATTATAGTCATGATAAGATCAGAGATTTAACGCATTACTGTTGTAATTCCAATATTGAAAAAGATTTTTATAAGATATTATTATGGTAGAACACGAAATAATACATATATTCGGGTAGTTTTTTCTTTCTCGATCAATCGGTTTTCAGTTTCTTGTGTAAAACATTCATATTTAAAGTTATAAAAGCTAACGCGACATAAAATAAAAAAATAATAATAACAAAATTTATTCGAATACATAATCGACAAATTATTTGTTATATCAAGATATCAGGAAATTTTTCTTTTGTTTTTCTTTCTCATAATACTACATAATATAGACATTTCTAGATATAGTTAGACTAGATATCTATCATTTATCTTTGTTACATCTAAATCTACGATTTAAAAATATTTCTATTTATAGCAAATCAATCCATTACATGATCAGCCTGTAATATTGAAGAACTTCAATCTTAACTAATTCTAATCGATTTATTAATGAACAACCGTGACCAAATAAAATTAGAAACAGTCATATTAAACAAATATTCCATAGAAGAAATTTCTCAAAATAAAGAAATGCGAAAATGAATTGCTATTATTGCGTCTTATATGGTTCCAAAATAATAAAAATGGCAAAAAAATTGTACGAAAAATACGATAGATTGGAAAGATTACAATGTTGAATTTAGAACATGTTACCATTATATTCCTATTAAATATATTACTTCAAAATATATCACATATGTATGATTTTTCTAATTTTATTGTATACACAAAGAATTGACATTATTACAAAACTTAATTAAAAGATCTGCTTAAATCTAGATCTATAATATAAGAAAAAGTCGCTGAAAAAGAATGTGCCATTAATTTAAGAAAAACACAAAGGAATGACACTCACCTTTCTTAGAAATTAAAAGTTTCCCATGAATAATTATACTTGTCGGCGAAAATAATAGCTTTTATTATCTTTGATTAATGACTGAAAATGACTAGGCATGCCCATTAATCTAATTCCAGTATTAAAACATCAAGTGCTGATAAATAAATCCCTAGAATATCGTCCTTCTCGTCGAGTCTTCAGTATCCGATACTTAATTAACTCTGTCTTGGTTGTAACCGCGATCAATACCGCGTTAGATTCAACAATTACTTCAACCCTACTGAATCAACTCCCAGACACTCTATCGTTTACCCTAATACATTGAAATGTAATACTCGCGGGATCAATCAACGCATGTATAATACTGTATATACATACGTCGATGATCGTGGGACCTCGAGAACATGCAGACATCCGGATAGAACGAGCTCGATCGACTGTTATCGAGACACTGCACTCCTCCGGCAGCATGGAGAACGAAACAAAGCAACGCTTCGTGCAACCATAAATTCCAGTTAACCAGACTCTCTGGCCTGCTCTGTTGTGAGATCAAGTGCAAGAAAGGGAAACATCGATGCCCCTCGAAGACACCTAGTTCTCCCCTACATCGGTCGCAAAGGATCGACCTTGCGCTCCTCCTTCATAAAGATCAAACACCGACATCAAAGAGCGACTCGTGATCGCGAAAGCTGACCATTCTCAAAGGAAAAGGCAGACCGTTCAGCCCTTGCGCTCGACGAATAAATCAAAATTCACTCGCTACGAGGACTTAGGGCGTGGAGGACTTTCTTACAGTTTAAACACGGATTGACATCTCCGTTCGCGATACGACGCTCGCCTAGGTACAGCATTATTTAACTCCTTCAAGAAGAAACTCTTTCAAGCAAAAGCCAAGGAACGTTTTATCTTAATGGTATTAAAGAGAACTGATAATTCTAGTTTTTTTTTTTTATGATTTATATGTTACGTCTTTATCAATTAATCCAGCTGTTGTCTCCGAATTTTTTATATTTCGATTTTGTTTCAGTTTCAATCGAAAGAGAAAATAATATTTTAAGCAGGAATTCATGTATATATCAACAATGATTCTTTTATATTTTCTTCAAATATAGATTTTCTAGCAAATTCAAATTCGATTAAAAATGGCCCGAAATGATCCTGGGCACGCGAAAGAGATATAATCATGAAATAGAAATGATAAAAGAATTGTGTTGCAAATCTTGGAGGAGTTAAGAGTTTCCAATTATTTAGGCTGTTTGCGCATTATTCATTGACTTTCATTGTTCTTACTGAAACTTCAGAATATTGAAGAAATTGATGCGTCTTGAAGATCACCAACTAGAAATGTGATGTTTCTTGTAGAAGATCATCAACTTTAACAGTACGTTTAAAATTTTAAATATATCTAATATCCCTATTTAATAGCTTTAATCGTGAACATGGAATTGCACGCGATCGAGTGATTAGAGTTTGTAATAACGAACGAGTGTAAAAAACTTGAACAGCGATAAAATCTACACGCAACCAATTTTCCACACTTCCTCTTGAACAACTTTCAAACAACCAACCTGTGAGAGCGGTTGAGCTACCGCTCGATTGTCACCAATCTTCGTCGACGGCTCCGTGGTTCTCGCCAATGATTAGCAAATAACAAAATCTAGGATCGAGCACTGTATTATCTGTACGAAACACCGGCTCGTGATCCTGTCACAGGCCAAATCGTCCTGTCCTCGCATTAATGTCAAGAGGTTGAGTCTTCGACGCGAATAATTCCCGTGGGATTCTGATGACGACGTTTGGTCGCCTCGTGGTGAACATGATCCAGCCGCGGATAGAAATTCCCGTTGGGATGGTAGTGATTCGAATTCATCGTGCGTCTAACGCGAGATGTGCGACACCAAACGATAATTCGTGCATAGATTGCGTTTCAGAGTTTCAAAATTCCATCGTTGGATCTCTCTTATGTCGACTAACGTCTTTTAAAAGAGTGTAAGTATCCGTTTCTCTGGACTTTCATTTATTTGTCGACTCGCTTCAAAACATTTGTTATATCTCCTTTGCTGTCATAAAGATATTTGGATATTCATTTGTTTCAAATTTTAACACTGCTCTATCAATTTTGCCTTGTTGGTCGCATTTCGAAATTCAGCATCCTATTAAAAATTTTCATTTCATAGTTTCAATCGGTCAAATAACTCGAGTCTCTTAGACGATCCTGACATATCTACGAAACAGCAAAACATTCACCGACGCAAAGAAATATATAATAGACGTTCCTATTTCTCGAATCTTGTCCAGGGAGTAATAAAAAGACTTTGGACCGCTGGTTCGCTTTATCAGTTCCTTCTTATCTTGCAATCTGGCGTTCAATAGCGACAAAGGTACCCTTTGGTACAGTTTCGAGGTGTGACAAGGATTTTAAATTTCTAGTTAGTTAGTTGAGCAATAAGAATCTCGATCGAGCAAGTTGATTCGTGGGATCCAATTACCGTGACCTCACGATAATTTCCTTCTTTCGATCAAGTCTTCGAATTGCTGCAGACGTTTCTAGACGTTTCGCGAGCGTGTCTTTAAGCGATTGCTCTTCCAACCGATCGACCGATACAGCTTATTATAGCTTTGTTCGTTAAGTCCAATCGTCTTTGCAATTATTTTCTTCGAACTTCTTTCACGCTCGCTGAAACGAACAATTTGTTAGAAGAAACGTCGAACAGTCGTTACGACGTGCTTCGAGTGACTCGGTTAAGTGACTCTTAGTACTTCCGGCTGTTCTCAGATATATCAAAGGTATTCGGGTTAAAGCTAGCAGAAGCGAATGGAATTAACGGGTACAAAGACCGACTAAATCCTGCGAGTCCTTTCGTATTGTGTCTCCGCGTATGTGGATGCTGTTGCCAAATGGAGCAACTGTAAACGCTTCTATTAAATTTCGTGTAGCGTCCCGCGTTACTTCGCATATGAAGGTCGGTGATAACTGGTTTAACACCATTTTCGCTTCTGATGTAACGTATGCTTTTGAATTATTTTTCCGTATTCGTGGTTTATGGGTTCAATGGGAAAAGGTGTACTATTTACGTTTTAATTATTCCTTTAAATTTCCACGTGTGTAATGTAGGTTTCGTTACAGAATTAATAATTCGTATGCTAAATTTCTCAATTTTTCAAGCTTTATGTAAATTTTCCTTATAGAAGCTTGTCCGATTTTCTCATTTAAAAGTTTTGTTATTATGCATCCCAATTCTCATATCAGTCATTGTTTTCATATGAACGTTGATTTTAACGATAGGTATTTACTAAGAACTGTATTATTTCCTTTAGAAGAATAGATGCAGATATTTAATGAGAGATACTGTTTCTTTTTAGAAATACGAATTTCTTTAAAATTAATATATATCTACTTTCAATAGAAACCTAACGAATCCTGTGAAACTACGCGGAACACCAATGTTTGTGTATAGTTCCACGACTCTTTCGACAGTCACTTTTGTTTCTCTTCAAGCGCACGACATTCGTACTCCGCGACTTACATATTTCGCTACGGAATTCAGTTCCACTTGAAATCTCGTGTTAATATTGCAAAATATATTCAAAAGTTTCCACACAATTTTCCGTAGAATTAATCCACGATTATTTAGTTTCGAGTCGTTATAAAATTTCCCAGGGAGAATTATTACAGAAATATTAAACTTCTATATACGATCCTCGAAAAGTTTGCACACAATATTTAACGCAGTATACACATCATTGTATAGATATTTTCCAAAGTTCGATACTCATTTAGAACTCCGAACGAACTCTATCAACACTGTTACACTTTTTCACTGATTCTTCCTTCGAAACTCTCGTTTCATACACAAAGGACCGCTATCGAAAGCGCCTGATCTGCAGGTCACGGGTCGAAACACTTCCTTCGCCTTTTCAGCCTCGAGAGAACTTCACCACCGAACTATACCACTATTCTCTGGAAATCAGTCACGTGTCTTGGCTCCCAATTACTGTCCTCTTGAACCGTGCCATAGAATTCCGCCTTTCAAAGTATGCTCGTAGAATTCCATCCTCATCCCGTTGAGATGCACGTAAGCCAGGAGAGATTCCTCTTGATTGGAAAATGTAAACGCCCCCTCAGACCACACTCGCAACACCAAAGAACTTGACTGACTAAACACAATGCTTGTAAACAAGCTCTCTGATACAAACTACCCCTATAAGACGGAGACACAGATTGAGAACGAAGAAGATGACAAAATCGATTAGAGGTCATTGATCGCTCGTCTTTTTTCAATTTCGACCACTTTTTTTACACGAATGAATTCTATTTACGATAGCACGATACGCGGCATCGAAATTAAACTAGCGATACAGGACAGTATTGCAACACGATCGTAAAAGCACGATTTGCAGGCTGAGTCACGTGGAGGACAGACTAGTTGGTCCCAATGTTCGAAACGCATTGATTGTCCGCGACGTCGTCGACGGTAACGGCGGCAGGACGGCTGTAAGTGGAGGCAAGAAGTCGTTGTAGGCGACGCCAGCACTTTTGGACCACGCAGACACGACGGCGAAGGCCAGACTGCACCACCCTGCCGCGCTCTCGGAATCGATACGTCAATCGTCCCTCCGGTCGGGACGAGAAAAGCACCGACACACAGGGCAAAGAGATGAAGGGAGACACGGGGACGAGATGAGTACAGACAGAGGGTAGAAGAAAGAAGAAGAGGGGACAAAGCTCGTGATACACATTAAAGCTCGGCCATTCGCCACTCCCGTTGCCACGGTCCGGTTTTAACCGCGGGAATTCATTGTCAGTCGCGGATAATTTCTAGAGATCTATCATTCGGAAATTAGAAATCATCGCGTTCTTTCGTTTCAGTTTTCGTTTTTTATCTTCCTTTGGTTAAAGCGTAGCTCTGCTAGTTGTGAATGAACGTATCGTCTTCTATCTGTTCCTTTAGTTCGATACTCCTTTTTGCTTTAACTTGAGTGAACTTTGAGTGAAGTGGTGATTGATTGGTCTGTTTGTGAAAGATTTTGAAATTGGTGTATCACGGTACGCTTGAGGTATTTAATCTAACGTTCCTTTTTGTTTCAGCTTGAAAGAAATGGCTTTTTCTTACGTTCTTTGTGACAGATTTTAAATTTCGTTGTATCTTGACGATTGGAATGATCTTGCTGTTTGTTCTTGCGCTTGGATGAAGTAACATTTAATGGATTTCTTTATAACATATTTTAAAATTGCTGTATATTGGTTGTCGTTTAGCTTTCTCCTTTGATACGCCGTTCCTTTTTGCTTTAGCTCAAAAAGGATAGCTTTTACTTATCTTCCACGTGACAAATTATACATTTGTTGTATCTTAACAATACAATAGTTCGAAGTCGTAAGATTCTGCCTGGCTCACAAAGAATCTCCTGAAAGTCACAGTCCGAGTGTCCAAAATTGTATGACCGTCCATAGTCCGCTTCGAGAATCCTAGAAATCAAACTTCAAAGCTGTCGCATCACAGAATCTGTGACATCATTCTGTAGATCATAATGGTTTCCACGAAACTTCAAAATTCTGATTTGTCTCCTATTCACAATGCGTGTTCTATTTTAAAATAAAAAGTATGAGGAAGTAAGCCGAAAACAACTTCAAAATGTTACAAAGACTTAACAGAATAAAGCGGTATTAATTTTTAACTGAAGAGAGCAGAGAATATCTATATTCTTTCTCTATCTAGTGTTACGTGTCTAAACAATTCTTTGTCAGTATTCTCAACTTAGACAGTCCCTGATGTCTCACTTGATCTCTATTCTGTACCCTTTATTCGAAACCTGAGAAAGTCCAGAGTGATTCTCTGGTCCCTGTGATGGTATATGTCGACGTGTTCAACTTTGTCTCTGTCAGTTTCATGGAGTACCATTTCAAAGTTCTAAAGTGTTCCGAAATCTATTAAAGCCAATTTGGATCACTTGTTAATTATTGATCAATAAATAAACGTAGGAATGAGAGTTACAGATAAGTTGAAGTATCCAAATACTTAAGAACGGTAGTATATATCTAATTATAATTTTGTCCAATTAAAGACTATAATTAGATTCTAATCTGTATTTATAGAGAAAATATAATAATAAAATAATAAATATATTTATATATTTATATTATCAATTTTATTTCTTAATACAAATTATAATTACATTATAGTCTGTAATGTATTATTATACTATATTATACCATAATCTAATTACAGTCTGTGCTATAATAAAAATCTCTACATACATCGTTATTATTATTATTCAGAAGTTCCATACATTACTTATTTCGAGTCAAATTTTCACGTTGCATCTTGTGGATAATTACTGAATCCACGATATTCATTATTTGCCTCCAAAATTTAACTGGCTGGCCTAAGTCGGTGATGAGATAAAAAGACCAACATGGAAAGTAGTGAAGAGGAAAAGGACCCTAGACACACAGCAGCGTTCATTAAAACTTTAGCTTCGAAGCTTTGGGACGCAATAGAAGGCAAACAAAAGCAAGTTTCGACAACGAATACACGAGCGGTTGCAATTGCCACGGTAATTAAAACGAGGAGGAACATGGTTGTCACTGCGCGATTCTTTGCCCCCTGTTAATTGGTTCAAAAACCGATCTTGTGTTTCGTATTATTCGGAAGATCCTTTTAGCAGGATATAAATTGATTTTAAATAATAATATCTTGACATTACCTTTGAGATTTACTTTTATCATGATACTTTTTTTACTCTTCTTCGATTTCTTTTAATACTTAATTCGTATTCAAACGATGTTATTACGTCTTCGCGTTTTATCTTTTACTTTTATCTTTTTTTTCCTTTTTCCTAAAACATTCATTGCTTTGTGCATGTATCATTATGGAATCATTGTTAATTTATAATCATTGTTCGTAATTAATCTGTACATTTTGGTCAAATTCAAGTACTGCTACTACTAATCGATCAAAATGTCCGAATAATTACGAATGTATTTGTTGATTGAAAAGAAATACAATATAAATCTTACTATTAAAATTTCTCTCAAAGTTTATTATGCTGCTGATAAATTTTCTCTTTTCCTTGCTAAAAATATATGCATTAAGTAAATAGAATTATTGCTTAAACATTTCTTGCACTAATAAAGAAAGACAGAAATACAGTTTTGAGAATCTTGCTATTAACTTTTCTTTCAAAATGCATTTACAGTAATAATTTCACATTCTCTATCGCTAATGAATTGCTAATAAATACATTAAATATCATTTTGTGAAACAGTACAGCGACAGTGAATATGTTGTAGCATATAATTTAACAGTACTTGTTTTACGCGTATTATCCATGAAAGAAGATTACAAGCGCGTATATATATGAGCACGATAGAGATAATTTCTAAACAAAGGCCGAAGCAAAAAGGTATTACATACGTATATTTCAGAAGGCTTAATATCGTCGCGTCTTTATTGGTACAAAACACGGCCACGTATTGTATTGTGTTTACGATCACGGTTGGCAGAGCTGGAACAAGAGCAACTCTAAGACGATCTCGTATAAATATCCCATTTTTAATAGAAAGAGGGTTAGTCGAAGCAGAAAATCGATAATGCGTGTACCACGTATCGTGCGTGGAAACCGTTCGATTCACCTGTATTTCTCAAAACGAACGCGTTGAAACAAGCGAAGAAATCTTATCATCGATTTTGGTTAAGTAAAAACATATGCATTTCCTTTCCCGATAATGGGACTTCGTTACCACGAGAAAGAAAACTCGTAAAAGTGCAGTGCTCGTACGATAAGTGACAAACAGAAAGAAATGGGTTGAAAGAAAGTAGCGATGTACGAAACCTGTACAATAATCATGAAATAAAAATCAAAAAGTCAGATGAGCGTACTGGAAGAGATATGGAGAAGAAAAAGATATAACTAACAAAAAATATCGATTAATTAATTAGATATTAATAAATGGAGATAAAACGTTCTGCAAAACGAATTTGGTTTATAGGATATTTTATATTTTTATTTATTAATTATTTCATCTACTGAAAAAAATGTAATTTGTTCTGATAAAATGATATAACAGAACAATGGAGTACTATGTAAAAGTTTAAAATCTTAAAATTTGGGTTATATAAAAAAAACAAAATTAAGAAATATTGGAAACACGTAAGGAAGAGACGTAATAGACCCCAACAGTTCTCTTTTAATCACACGAGCATGCGGTACTGGACAGGACTGTTAATGGAAGAGACTCGATGAAAAAGCCACTTAATTTCCCGTGCTCCTTCCGAACGTACATACACTCTCATCTATAAGTACCACATTTAAAATAAGGATAAATTAATATTATAATTACAGAGACAATTGTTAGGTACAGCTAAGTAGATTTATTATTAATGATTTTAAGAAAATAAAAATTTCCTATATTTATTTGAAACAATAATAATAATCGATACAAAGCATATGATATTTAAAATCAAACTTATCACATTCTTTGCCTTAAGTTTTTCCTTAATTATATAAACTCCCAGAATTTTTATAAATTGCATACGCGTTAATAACTATTTTGTTGGAAATTTACAAGTGATCAATGACTTATGAACTGGAATGTACATACGTACATATGTGCCTTTCAAACGAATGAACGCGTCCCTACTTTGCACGCACCACTGTCATCGATGTTCTCGATGACTATTCCAAAGACACTCGATGCATAAAGCCGCGCCTGTATGTGCACGCATATCTGTGGCTCCTTATTGAACCATGCATCGATTAAGCTCGCCCTGTGCGGAAGCACCAACTATTTCCGATAATTTTGATCATACGGAAACGAACATTCTCTTCGTTTCAGCTTTTCCGCTGAAAACAGCATTAATTAGATGGGGTAATTGCGGATGACCGACTCTCACGGAAGTGACTAAGTACTTTGCGGGATTGAGCGAAAAACGGGATTCGAGAATATTAAAACTAATTTATTTGGCAGAGGAAGAGAAAATATATATAACGAATATAAAGTGGTGTTTTTTTGTAAAAGTAGGAAGTACCTACAGATTAATGTTCGAGATTTTATTGAAGTGAGTCCAGAAATAAGAAGAAAGGTAACAGTTGCGCGTGCATAATTGCAATCGACTATATTTCTAAAAATGAAAAATGTTTTATTTTCGTAAATTAAAATAAGAAGTCGAGAGTCATTGAAGCAATATCAACAGAAATTAACTGTAATGTTTTAATGAACTATAATGGGATACTGTAGACATTTGAAATAAAATCGGTAGAGAATGGCCGATCTTGAGAGTTGAAAATTCATCCTAAGAAATATTTAGATTTATCGGTATATATAACTTATTAATTGTATATGTAATTTATATTTTTACTTTATTGAGCTATATATAATTTAACATTTGGATTTTTCATAAGTGAATTTGATATTCATTCAGTAGAATGAAAAAATGTATATATATATATATATATATAACAAAGTAATGAAAATACTTGTTATAAAGTTCTACTGTTAATAGATAAGGTGTTAAGAAACATGTAAGAAATTGAAAGAGAGGAAAATATACATTTTTCATGTAAAGAAGGAAGACATGTGGAAAAGCATGAAATATTCCAATGTCGCCTCCACGCGAAGGAGGTGATATAGAAATATAGAGACACACAGAAAAATGATACGGTTTACACTCAAAGAAATACGAAGTATGGAAAGCTGCAGAAAACTGGTTGACAGTAGGAAAATACATAAGAAACTGAAATATCTCGAATGGGTTCAGACATTTCTATACTTTTCGCGAAACACAAAATTCGTCTTATTCGGATTTTTCGAAAATATCTAGGGAAACAAATTTTTAGTATTGCACGTCTTAATATCTCTGCAACATTACGATAACATTCTCTTCAAAATTTTCATTATTTCTTGTAAACTCATAATCCCAAAAATCGTAAACTCTACTTAACAATAATTAATTTTATGTAGAATCAAGACGATGGTATTTAAGATGCTTGTGAACGTAGTTTCAAATTTCATTAATTTTATAATTAATGTTGTAAAATAGAGTACGTTCAGCGTTTGCACTTTTATTAATCATTAGAGTAATTAGAATACTGTATTCCCCAATTGTCACAAATTTACGCTTAGAAATTTCAAATTTCGTTATACATCACGACTTACTTTTAATTTAACGTTAAATTCCCAGACCACCAATTTTTCGCAATTGTACTGCGGTATTTTATGCATTATATAAAATTCAATAATTCTGAACGTAATTAGTCACTGCGAAAATGCCAAACAAAAACGAACATGGAAGAAGATCATCAATATTTCAAGCTCTCATGGAAGGAAGTTTAACGGGCTTATACTTGACTGTAATTACTTTCCAATTACAACAGAAATTCATGGAATATTCGACCTGTGGGCCACGTTCTAATTATTATACGAACCAGTAGTCGATTAATAGCTTCGTTAAAATTGCAAAAGAGCAATGTCTTGACACGCGACTTCTACACAAAGATACACGTTCGGATAATAGCCGAGCAAGGGTGGAAGAAATTCCACTTCGGAAATTACCACGTCTCGTAAGACGTTCCCGATATCTCTGATAATTATCGAACCTCTAGAGACGGTAGCGACAACGTCTATCGCGAGAGATCGCGCGAATACAATGCGAAGAAAGATCCGACATGATACCTACCCCTTCTTAGGTTCGTTGTAAGGTACACGCTCAAAGAATATAACGAGAATGGATCGAGAAGTTTCCTATTGAGATTCACGGAGAAGGTACTTCTGCTCGTTCCAGAAAAGTATGAATCCATTCAATAACGGTATCGTTTGCTAACCTCACGGTTTCACTTCGATCACGAAACACACAAAACGTACCCAGTATAAAGAACTTGAGCGATGTGGCTTGCGTGTGTTGGACAATTTCTATTATTTATAGTTTTGCTTCAATTTATTAGTAGACAGCGAATATTTATATGCGTTAAAATAAAAATATACAAGGAATATATGATATTTATGCATGTACAATATGCAAATGTTCAGAAAAGGTATATAAAATACGCCAATCATATGCTTAGTGTCAATCATACGTCAATCATAAGTTTTGGTTAAAATTTGGAGTGTTTAATTAAATAATGTTTAACTTTGCTAAACTGAGGACTTTGCTTTGACCACAGAACGCTGATTGTAAAGAAATTAAGGAATATGGTTTACGTATGTTTGGGAATTTCAATTATTTACGATTTTATTTAATGTAGCCTGTAAATATTTATGTACGTTAAAATAAAAATATGCAATAAGTAGATAAGAAAAAACCATATGCTATTTATGTACGTAAAATATGCAAATGTACACGAGAAGTATACAGTATAGAAGTATGCGAGCGAATAACATGCATGTGCAGACTTAAGGGGATTCCTTACGAAAAAGTAAGAAGAAAATGTAGAATAAAATTTTTCCCTTTCATGTTTCGTTTTCAAGAAAATCGAGTTTAATACTTTTATAGTTGAACTTGACTAATTACCAACTGGCTATGTGTAAACAATCAATAGAAGATTATTCTATATACGAAAATAAGTAACAAATGTCGAATAAAACTTTTCCGTCATTTTCAAGAAAGTAGAGTTCGAATGTGTTTACTTAAGAATTGACCTAACCCTTAAATTTTCAAATTTATTTTTCTCGGAAACAAAATATCTTATGAAAAAAAGTTTATTCTATATTTTCGATTTATTTTCACACGTATAACAATGACCTGTCGATTATTTACTTCTGTTTAGACCGGAATTAGTCATGTTTAAGTATGCTGATAAATTTTCAAACTTGATTTTTTCGAAAATCAAGCATTATATGAAAAGGTTTTATTCTATATGTATTTTCATCTTATCTTATCATAAGAAATCATCTCATGTTCCGCTCATTTTCGATTGTACATATTATTCAACCGCATCCTGTATGATGTGCGTCAAACATGCGTTTGGTGTTGATTTTGGCCTAAATTTATAGCGTTTGACTTTAGGAAAATGATAATAACCTTTAACTTTGCTTTAAACTAACTTTAGAATTTCGCTTGAACCATAAAACACTGAGCGTAAAGAAGTTAAGGAATGTACATTACGTGTATTTGAGAATATCTACCATTTACGGTTTTGTTTAAATTTATGTTATATTGGTAGATCGCGAATATTTCGAAGGGTTAAAATAAAAATATGCAAAAAGCATATAATACTTATGGACGTAGTATGGAGATGAATAATATATAAAATACATCAGCCATATGTTTGGTATAAATTTAGAACGTTTAATTTTGCACAAATAGTGATAATGTAATGTTTCTTTTGTTTCTTTCTAAATTTATCCTTTTTATTTATTAAGAATGTTATTAACTATTATTAAGACTAATAAATAGCGTAGTACAATCTTCTAGTTTTCGAATGACTAAATCATTCCTATAGAATATCATAGCGCATTTTTTTACTCAAAGCAATCTTTGAACTTCTGTCTTTAAAAATTCTTTCTACTTTTCACATAAAATTATTAAAAGCCATTCCTATTACTACCGAATAATTTCGTACGATTCGAAAAAATATATTCACGAATTCTAAGCGAATGTCACACTTTCCCTTTGACATTAAGCTCGGTATAATTCGTACAAGTTCGAACAGATTCTCTCTTAATTTTCTTTCTTAATATTTTGCTCCTTGTCTATCGCCTTTATCGTTCTTCATTTCATAACTCACAAATATACATAATATCAATGATTTTGCAATAAAACAAACACGTATGTAATATCTTAAATAACGATAATGACGATACTTACAAAAGAATTTTATCGAATATGTTTAATTCCTTTATCTATAATTATCTCATTATATTTTATTATTTTTTAATATCTTATACTAAAAGACGATTAAAAATTTTCGAAATAAAATGGGAACATTGCTTCAAGCGACACCCTAGTATAAATACTCTCTCTTGCTCGATCTTCAATCACTTGTCATTCACGCCCACGATAAATGAATTCTATCATCCCTGTAATATTAACCACATTTCCTGAAATATTTAATTACCACGTTTTGCCTCGCTCTGCCATATAAATTTCGAACACTTATCGCGTCGTTCGAACCACCCTCTCTCCGACTTCCCTCCCCTCGACTACTCGAGTAAAATCGGCAGATGTGGGTCATGGGTGCAGGCAACGAACGAAAGCAATGGCGTAGTCGCTCGACAAAAGGACGATTCGCATAAAATAACGGAAAGCAGCAATAGTGTCTGCTGGAAACGAGCGGATATTCATTTGTGATTTAACGTCATCCGCGTTATTCGGCCAGTCGCCCGTCCGTTGTTTCGCCGTTTTGTATCGAGTGCGAACGAGTAGGCGAGCTCGCTCGACTCGCGACCCTCACGCCGATTGACGTGACGATTACTGGTAATAAATTTTCTGCTACTATGGAGGCAGTCCTTAATACGGCTACAAGAGGCAACGAGATAGAAGTGGGCCTGTCGACGACAAAACTGTCCACCCCGCCTGATTTTTCTTCCGCTTCGATCGGAGATCTCCGCTGATTTATATACATAATATAGTCTTTCTTCCAATTGTGTCCATTGTACACGGTATTTCACACAGTTGGAAAAAGTTACAATCTTCGTTCTGCAAAAATTCCTCGAATTGTTATTGCCTAATCTCGCTGTTACATCAACAAACGAGTTTTGAGGAAGGGAGGATTTATGGAAAAACCGGATTGGAAATTTGATGTTTTTAGAAAAAGTGAATTCTCGCAACTGGGCAAAATTGTAACTTTCGTCCTACATTCCTTGAATTTGTACATTCCAATCTGGTTCTTGTTTCAACAAAGCTATTTTGCAAAGAGTAAATTTATAGAACAATTAGACTGAAAACTTAATATTTTTATGCAAACTGACTTCTCACGACTGAGTGAGAGAAGATAAAATCATAGAAAATTTTAACCGAGAACGATAATTTTAGAGAAAGTGAGTTCATAGAAAAATTAGTCTGAAAGCTTCGTGTTTTTAGGAAAGCTTTAACATTAAATTTAAATGAAAAGTCATGTATATGAAGGATAATTCCTCTCAAATTCTATAACAATGGGAAAATACGACTGGGTCAAAAGTGTTTCAAAGGTCGTGGCACGATTAAAACGATTCGATATAGACAAAAAGGTCAGAGGACAGAATTAAATGGTATTGTGGGATATATATCATATATTCTGCATTATCTATATGTACTTTTGTGCATTAATGCGGTTGCGCGTTCTTTAAATGCAACTACTTGTACTATATCGTTCATGCATAAATCGATTCTCTGGTTCTAATTGCTTTAAACACTTGCACATAGCTCTATCCTATTGTGTGAAAAAGCCTGTACAGTGAAATGTATAATTTGAGAAGACTTACGGAAAGTTTGTAACAATATTTGATTTGTAGAGAGAAATCGATTGTTCCTGTTAATGGTTTTTGTTGTAAGTGGAGAGGAGAAATAGAAACTGGGATGCGTATAGGGGAAACGAGACTAGTTTTTGTTTCTGACGGGGTATTCACTCGTGCTACGTCAGGCAAGTTTGTGGAGATTTATTTTTGGGATCGTTTGTTAGAAAATAGATGGTGAATTGTGTGAAGGAAATGAAGGCGTTGTAGAAGTTCTTGCGATGTGATATACAGTGAAGTTGAATTATCATTTAACATTTAAAAACTAATACAGTAAATGAAAAAAGTTATGGAATAAAAAAACAACTATGTTAATCTCTAAAGGGGATTAATTATATTAATCCCTATCCGTAAAGATAAATACCGACTTTTTATAACTACAATTTTTCAAACGATTGATAAATTCAAAATCATTTATTGTTTGTTAAGAGAAATATGCAAATTATTCATTTTAATGAGTTACATACGGAAATCTCATCAACGATTCAAATTGTTTATGGTAATAGTTCATGATAGAAATCATATAGATTCTTATAAGTACTATAGTTATGATACAAATATCGCTTTGTATCCAAAAGTGATAAAATATTTGTATCCAATGCTCTGAGATAAATAGAGAGACGAATAAAATTAAACATTTTTTGATCGGACGACATCGATTCGATTCGTGTAGATTGGTCGCGACTACGCAGATTCGTTTCTATAAAAGCAAATCACGTTCTGTCAACAAAATAAAATATGTTGACGCCCGGTGGGAGAGATGTTTTTCACGCTTCCTTCGAAATTCCGTTAAAATTTGATGAATTCGTGTTTCGTGTTTTTCTCTTGACGGCGATAGAAAGGTCCGATGACGAACGACTCGTGAAAAATCTTTTGTGCGGGAAATCGCTTGTAACTGGAACCAAAAGATCCACGGTACTGTTACAGTCAAAATAACGAATCGTGCAAACTTTCCAACCATGTACATCGAACTATGAGAGAAATAGTTCAATCGTTTTAATTGCGTTTGTTCAACTGATTTTTATAGTTTCTCAAAACATGAAAGAGTATACTAAAAGAGTATTTTTTTAATAATTACGATCGTTCATATTTATTAAAGGTATCTGTTAAAATTTGTAAAATAAAATTTTGCACGTAATCTATTACTGCGTATATTCAATTTATCTTTCAATAAGTTAATTATCTTTAATATATTCTGTCATACATTTAAGAAACAAAATCATGCGTACACACATGATAATTTAGTAGGAAATAAATATTTGATATTTAACAGAACTATATTCTTGGCTAAGTATGCATGTCGTAAATCCGAGGATCACTGTCGGACAATCGATGTGCGACCTGTTTGAAAGCTGACTCATTCGGTCAACGAGTAAAGTGCAGTGTAAGTAGAATAGGAGCGTTTCTCGTCAGCCACGGTCTGACGATTACTCCGCACTTGACCGCCTAATTGCATCTTCACTATTCTTTAATGGCCTCGTAATTTCTCTAACTCTCCGAAGTTCTTCGAACGCGAAAATGTTCAAATTATTTATTGCAAACGTTCATAAACATCGCAAACAGTATCTTTAGGTTAATAAAGTTGAAACAAAATACGTGAATTTTTACACTTCTTAACATATGTATGTATATTGCAATTAATTTATTATGAATTGGGATATTTAGTCCCCTCATTGTTTAATTAAAATGTCTACTATCTGTGAAAAAATCTATTATTTTTCATTTCATGCGTGTTTCTATTTTGTTTTCTACTGCTTTCTAGTTAAGTCTCTTTCATCGCTTATTCTTCCTTTCATTTTATCTTAATCTCTTTATCTATTGGTTTCTACAGTGTAGTAAAAATAGTTTCGGTTTGCAAAGTCAATCAAAAGAATGTTAATTAAAATAATTAATGACAGAGATGTTAAAGTTTAAATGTACAAATCAAGATTTCGTAGTTTAGCATAATTTTATGAATTCCAATTTGGAAAGTGCAAATTCTGTATTCGTATAACGCAAATAACAATAAAACGAAATTTATACTTCCTACGGAATGTTTAAAAGTAACTAAACACAAAATATGCAATATGTCTACATAAGTAGTATTACTTTAGTAGTATTATTTTATAACAGAATATATATTGTATAGAAATTTAAATTTAAGACATTCCAAATTAAAAATTTGTATCGAAGAGTTAAAAGATTTCCTATAAAAGAAGAGATATCAGTGGAAATTTCCTATGCAGAATTCGCAGTCTAAGCAGAATGTTGATAAGTTGGTTACCGGATAGGCCATCAAATCCTTCATCAAATTAAAATCATTAGCTATATAAAATTCGAAGATCTAATCAGAATACGAAAGATTTTAAGATTCGGAGAATGTCTTTCTATTCAGAATAACGACTGATGTAACGTATACTGACACGAGCATCAGATTCGGCCGTTTCTCGGGAGTAATGGATTCCAGAATTTACGAGCTGGCATTCTCCAAAATTACTGGCGTATACAACAACCCTATGCAGCATATTCGCACGCCTCGTTGAGGATTTTGCAAGGTGTATGGAAAATTGAGAGAACTGTACGATAGTTTCTATTGATTAAAATGTTTATTATGACTAAATTGATAAAATGTCTTATGCGCAGAAAAATATTTCATATTATATTATATGACTAATAAGTCATACTAACGAGATGTACTTGTACAATGGACCTCTATTTTCAACAAATCTATTTTAAAAATATAGTGAAGTCGCACTGCAGTCGAGAACTTCTAGCAGTCAGAGTACATAATTACAAGAAGAGGACTCTGAAAGTTACCTTACAGTAAAATGTATTTGACTTTGTTGGCGTTGCAAACGGTACAATTAAAGTCTAGCACAGAAATTAACTAAATCTTTTTGTAGCTAAATTGTCATATAAGTAAATGAATAGTTAAGTAATAAATGAAGCTACGTGAATAATTATTCTCTTACTCTCATATTTAAGTAAACGTGCTTATTTAAATAAATTTTTATTTCACAATGTTTATAGTTTATTTCTTACAACAAGATTTGAAAGAAAAATTCTACGTTAAAATCCTAATAAATCACTAAAAGACAAACAGTCTGGTGTAGTGTTGGTACTGTTAATCGGAAACTTATTGAATGAACGTACATCGAGAAGACACTATTATATATATCTATTACACTCAAAGTACTGTCTCAGGAATTCAATTCGATCGACACTTTCAGGTAACTTCGAGAAAGGTACATAAATCAAATAGAGGTAGTACAGAATCTCAAGGAAACCACCGAAGTGTTAGTGTCTATTCTATTCAGTTTCCTTTTAGGTACTACTCATTTTTGGATCCAATCATTTTTGGATATGACAAGAGATAGACATTACATGGTAACATTACTAAAAGACAATGAACGCTAAGTCCCAGACATTTTTCCTCTATTACAAGCAATTATTTACCAAAAGTTACTAAAATGTACTATCATTATTTCTCATTAGAATATCCAAAATAGAGTACTTATATTATTTAATAGATGGACTAAAGTTCTATTTAAGTTTAATTTTTTTGGCTAATACAAATATAAACATGCATAAACACCCGCGGTCTACTTATCAGTTAATTATCGTCCAGTTGTAAAGTAGATAACAAACTCTGAAAAGATTAAATTGCAAAAGAAGCCGGTTATTTCAAACTGGAAATCGAATAGCAAAAAGAGATCTCTTCTAAATTATAACTTTTAAAAGCACGGCAGCGAATTCTCTTAAATACTCCGCTAATACACTCCACGAACTTTCAACCGCCATCAAACTTCATTCATCTTCGACTTTCGTCTTGCCATATTCAAATACCTGGAGACTCATAGTAGAGTGTTCTTCCTCGTTCGAATATCAGAGATTTACAGTAGAAATGCCAGTTCCACGACAGCACAGACTTATCGACGAGTTTCCGTTCGATTCTCCCGTTTACAAACGTTACAAGAACACGTATGTAGATCAGTAAGTACGCGTAGGTCGAAAGTGGCGCGTTGTTAGCGCGTCCTATCCGGGGAGAGCGGAAAGCTCTACGGCTGAAACGATAATGACATTCTACCGCGTGCTTGGAGCTTCCTAATTAAATGGATATCGGCTTAGCCAGGTCTTGACGAGCAGCGATAAGCCAGGTTTCATTTCTTCCCGCTGTGGAATTAATTAGCGTTTACTGTAGTTGGTGTACTTGTTCGATTCCTTTGTGGATCGTATTTCTGTGCGCGGAATTGCGATGATTAAGAAACGGACGGCCCTTCTTATCGATGAAAACCATCGTCTACAACGAAACATGAATTTCTAAGATATTTCCTAGAAAATAAAAATATCTCGAAGGAATATTGAAAATTGTTGAATAACACAATGGTCAAAGGAACAACGCGAATGAGGCAACTACCAACCCGTAGTAACATATTTGTTACTAATACTGTTAAAAATAGATTTTCATATTCTATGAATAGGATGGATAGAGTGCCTCCTTTGATTTCTGAGGTGGGAGGAAATAAATTTTTTCATCTAGGTGCATTGTGTGATGTTTTTTTTATTATTGCTGTATATTAAAGAATTTTTTAATAAATTTTCACAAATTTTTAAAATATCCCAAAAATTCTCTGTTGATAGTGTTATATAGTTCGCTTTATAGCTATTACGCTTTGAGTATTTCATTTGATTTCTCATTGACTGTGAAAGTTCAAACACTTATATAATATCATAGTGTAATAACATTACTTCTATTGTGAATTAAACCTAATGTCCCCTCGTCAAAATAATAAATAAGTTACCATGTTCGTAAGTTTAATTCAGCATGATAGAAAAAAAATGAATAAATAGTTAGTGAAACAAGTGATTATCTTCAGTCTTTTTAAAACACACGCATAAGTGCATCGACTGTTAGATTCTTTTTATATTCACACGACAAAGTGACTGGTTCCGTGCATCATAAAAAACATTCATTGATTGTGCCGTGAATTTTGAAGTGTCACAAAGCGAATACTTACAGTGTCGAAACATTTGAAGAACCGCATTTCGTAGATGGTCCCTGAAATTCATCAATTCACATCTGAATTTTTTGGCACGCTATCAGTTTCTTTCTTAATTGTGTATACACTGTGTACGCCGTGAAACTCGATTTGTTACTCAGGACAATCGATAAACTGTGACGATACTTCATTATCCTATTAAAATAGCTGATGTTAAGAGAACGCAATCCTTCATCGAAGAGAATAAATTTGAATTTGAATTCACAGATAATATAAATCCAGATTCGAAGATTTTGTTTCGTTATTCTTCTCCTATTACAGGATTTCCCGCTTCTTGTACAGTTCGAAACCACATGAATATGAATGGATATCGGAAATTAGCATAATTCAACTTCCTCTTGAATAATAGTATCTACTTTACATTTAAAGTAAAATCATGTTCTCCAGAAAAAGAACTAGAAGGCGAATATTTATCGCGTAATTGCGATCGAAACATTCGGAACAAATCTTTTCGTTTACTTGTGAGAGGATTAGTCAGACAACAAACTTTAATAGAAAAAATTAATTTTTGTTCGATTCACGATACTACAATTAACAAAATTGAAGCAATTATATATATAAATATTATTTCACGAATATTTGGCAATATTTCTGCATTATGAATGATATTTTATATTTTCATTAATACCGAGTTAATTTAAACTACGAGACGCGTAGTTAATTTCAAAAACTCGCAAATAAAAGGCGAATCGAATGACATTTTAAAATATATACTAATTCATCTCTAGATCAAACTAATTCTGTTTAAAAATTAAGAACTTCGTCTTCATTTTCCTTTATTATAAATTGTGATTATACTTTATCAAAGCAAAGAGTCAAAAAAATATTTCGAATATTGCCCTTTCAAACACTTGACAGATCAATTTTTTCAACAATGTGCTTCGTTGCAACGTGACGCGATACACAAGATGATCGACACAAACTGATGAGCTAGTGACCACAGTGCACCACTGAAACTTCAGTGTTGGAGCTTGCACAACATAAAAGATAGACTAGAAACGTGGTTTACGCGTTTACTGAAAATAACGTTTGTATACCGTGCAAGCCTAAGCTATCATAGACATGGCCACCGTCCTGCCGCGTAGAACACTTTGGCTAGTTTAATGAGTAAGGATCGAATTTACATTAGCATCGAGCAACTTCCTATTTAACACACACACATATATATATATATATATATATATATCTACACGACGTTTACTGTTTCGACATTGTTGACCATGACATTAAGTACCACCATGATATACTACCTAAAGGGATTTCAAATACCGATTCTGTATATTGTATATAACCTGTGTATAACCTGTAATACTCGTCACATCCAAGCTTGCAATATACAGGTCTTAAATAAAGATGAAAGATCAGTGGTGAGTTTAAAATAATGACGCTCTTCAACTATTTTATAATTTCTATTTTAATACTATCTGATATATAGACCGTATTAAACACTACGAACCTATAAATGAGGTGTTCATTTACCAGATCGTTTAACTCTACAAATCAAAAAGTGGAGAAAATTGATAAAATTATACAAGATAAACATCAATCAAACGTTCTGGAAGTAAAATTTTTAAAATTCGAGTTAATCATTTTGGCCTGTGAACGACTCAAATACTATCAATATATTACTGTTAATTAACTGCATGTGATTATTTTGGAATATTATCTCGAGCAAAATGAAATTTATGAATTATTTTAAATTGTTTGTATTTAATCTAATTTTTACAATCATGTTTTTTATTAATTTCATTGTAATAAAACTTATATTATGTACGGTACATTTGTATTGGAATATAACATTTGAATATTAGATTACAAATATTTTTTATAAGATCACTTACTCTTAAATTTGGCAATAAAATAGAAAATAGCTCTAAAGAAAGATCAAAATATCTATGTGTATCGTTTTAAATTAAAAGTAATATGTTTTATCATTGTATCAAATGCGTATCGATCCTGTTGCTTGAATTTGTTATTTTTAAATCTCCAACATTGCACCAAACGTCAATCGATACGCGCATTCTAAAAAAGAAGAGAAAGAAGAGAAAGCTAAATGAAGAGGAACATTCATCGGAATGTCAAGGCTAGTCGATTGTATATATCGAATGTCGCGATGCCATCTGTTCGTGCCATTTCTCATTTTGTCTCTTGTGCAGAATTATTTCCCTAATAATTTGGACTATACACTTTCGCCTTGAGAGTTGTTTCGTGAACCGGGAAACTATTCAAAGACAATTACTTTACCGAAAGAAGCAAATGAGAAGCAGGAAGAAGAAGCAAATGGAACATTTTCAATTTACTTAATTATTTCAATTTTATTAATTACAGAAAACTAAGTCTGAGTTATAGAAGAAACTCTGTTCATTTGAACCTTTGGAAAATTTTCTTCAATCTATACTATTGTAATTACTGAAGTACTAAATTACTTCAAACGTTATTTTACAACAGCGTATTTTATAACAAGTTATTTCTAACAAGCTTCTGTGACAAGTATTCTAATAAGTGTTAGATTACTCTGAAGAGATATCACGAATCTTTGGTAAAATCATTATGAACGGCAACTCATAGGTTACAAACTTCTGTTACACGACCGGCATTTACAAGGTTATATCTTTACACAAAGCACTTAAAAAGAAGAAATAAGAGTAATACAAAACGCATCAAACTTTACCAAAATAATAAACGTTTTTCTTACAAATGAAAAGTTAAAAAGAATCTGTTTTTTTTTTTTTTTATCGGATAATTTAAATGTTTGAATCGACTTGAAAAACAGTGTAAACGATATCACATCCCCTTTAACATGAATAAAATTGTAACCTGACAAGATAAAAAATATTTTTCGGTGGAATAAACAAAGTGGTCCTTTTAGCATGGATAAGATTATAATGTAACAATGAAAAATACGCCTTTTCGGTGTAATCGAAAAGATTATATAATAAAATAAGTTCCTAAGTAAAATCGTTCACACCGTGACCGGATTCGATAGATAGAACGGTCGAAATTTAAGGACACTATTATTATGCATTCAATCTTCGATCGGTAACTCATCCTACGTCCCGACACACGCGTGCTTTATCTGGTTTACGATACCCAGCCGCGAATATGTAAGGGTAACACGGATCATTCTGATTCCTTTTTCTTCTTTTTCTCTCCCTGTCCCTTTTCCATTTTTTATGAGCTACCCATTGCAATTGGAAAAAGAGAACTCTCATATGTACCGTGGAACGGATTTCCATATTTGTTGAATACACAATCGCGAGAACGCTCGATCAACGATTTGTTACAAATTCAGAATTTCCAACGACTACGACCCTATCGTTCGCCATTTCCTGCTGAACTAAAATAACTGTACTTAAATTGCTTTTCTATATCGACCACATCACTACCCTTGGAGTAAAAAATATAAACACGATCTTAAGGGGGTTGTAAAATATAATGTACATTTTTACATACGTATACAATGAAAACATAAAAGTATGTATTTCATTGCACATAAAGAATAAACGGTTTAAAGAAAAATTAATAATTTGATACATTAGAGCATGAATGAAATACAACATAGACTTAACTTTATTTGGTATTTCGTTTCATACGAAAAGTTGAGAATTTCACAATTTGAGAAGATTAAAGACTGTTTATATATAAAATTATATCGTAAATGATGTCCACAATGAAACTGAAGAGTCCGTTCAAGATTTTAAAATATAGTTCGTAATTACCTAAGCTATAGTTCTTTTATTTCTTCCTGTGCCCTGCAAATGCAAACATATTTTTTTACATGAAAAAAGGGCGAGTATTCGGTTTCATACAACGAAGAAACAGATGTAGATATCGGTAGATTTATATTTGACATACACATATGTAGACATATTTGCTAGTATAATATTTGCAATGCGAGAAATGTTCCATAGTATGTCTACCAGCGATTTGACCCAGAAATTGATGATTAACATTCAGGATGTTTGAACTAAACCAAAATACCAACTTCCGTAACTCTAGCATTGCATCATCAATACCAACATTTCCTAAAAACTCTCAACCATCGACGTGAAAGAAATTGCTCGGATGTACTCGTGGCTTCCCTAATGAACCATTCAAGATGTTCCCTTTCGCCTCAGCGTCTGTTCAGAGACCAAAGTTTATCAGAAGGTACACGAGAAAGCAAAGCTTGCGAGGAGAGAAGCTAATCCACGGTGTCGACGTTATCCTGTCGTATCTTTTGCTATTATTACTCCCCGTCAACGGGAACCATTGTTCGCCGGTAACAATAAGGCCTGGTTCTTTTAATGGTAACAAGATTGTTACCATACGTTGATACGTAGACTCTGCTTTTCACGCTCCTTAATGAGATAGAATGATACTTAAAGCACCGCGCGTGACTAAGGGCGAGCTCGACCATGGCACGTTGTAGTTAAACCGCTAAACGCCTGTGTGTCCACCGCGTGACTTTGGTTTTATCTTGCTTTTCGCCGAACTGACAATCTGTGTTTAGTCAAGGTTGTAAAAGGGAAGAGGATGATGGCTCCTGAATCGCCCAGCATCACACGGAAATTCCCGTAATCTCGGTTTGTCGAGGTGAAACGTAAACTTCGGAAGCTGGTGAAAAAAAGTGACGAATAGTAGATCGGATTTTACCTTTTCATGGTTGACGTACCTCACGAACTGTGCTTTAATTAATCTTGTCCTTTCTGATTCCAATCTATTGAAACCACACTTCAAAGTTATTTATATCATATTTTTTGTTTCATCACATTTGTAGAATAAGTGGATTACTATAGTAAATTCTAGGGTATGTACGTGTATGAAGTTTTGTCAAAAAACTGCCAAGTTTTCGACTGTTGTACAGAAGACTGTCAGGACTGGTTTCATATTGGAGAAATAAGAATCTGATCGGTTGTAAATCAGGAATCGCAAGTGTAAAAGTTGTCTCCGACCGTACATATTTTTATTCGGTTGCATTCGTGAACCATATTTGATTTTCATTTAGCAGTGGAGGTGTCAGAATTTGTAGGCAGCGCCTGTTGAATGGCGCTGCAAATATTTGAAATTTATACGATGGAAAATATGTAGCAGTTAAATATTCATGAAAATACCGATAATATTGTGAAGCGGTAATATTATTGGAAATGATGAAAAACGTGGATAACGAGTAATCAAGGAGTGATTGAATATTTATATCAAATGGGTTACAAGCAAAAGGTAATTCGGAGAATGCGTATGAAGATTTACTGAAAATTTGACTGTACGTCGCAAGAATGCGTATTATGGGCGTGATATTGTTAAATAATATACATATGTAAATACAAAACGAGAAAATTTGTCTTAAAAGAAGAAAATACAGCATTTCTAGTTTACCAGAGAAATATTACACTCGGGTCGGAAAGAAAATTTTCCCATCAAGAATAGAAGACCATGTTTCGCTACGGAAAAATCCAGCAAGACGATGAGTGGTATATAGAGAAAAAATAAAGGATCGAAATATCTTTACCGGCACTCTGTACACTACTGTATTTTGAAATATTTCGCATAAAGGAAAGATAAAATGAAACTCGTTTATATCTTAAAATTATAAATTATATATAGTTTATTTTATATTATAATTAATTTGATATTATAAATTATATATATAAATATTAAAATAAAATGAGAAAAATCTATCTAGTCTTTTTCTGTTATTGATTAAGCTACGGATTTTTATATTTTTGTGGACACAATTAACAAAATGGGATTTAAATGAAGATGTGTTTTACCATCTAGATATTATAACGAATACTTTACTTTGGATATTTTGTATATTTTACATATTTTTGCATATTTAAATGTTAAAAATGAAAGTAGACCACTTGTGTAATCCGTAAAGTATATTATTCAGTGGTACTGAGTAATTTTATTGTTGCGAATAACTAGTAATTTAGAGTATCATAAATAATGATATAATAAACATAATATTTCGTACGGTAAAATACCTACACAAAATATAATTTTATTTAAAGGAATCTTCTAATTGAGTCGGAATAAGTCTGTGCAAATTTAATGAATATGAACCGAATTAATTGTAACACGAATATTAATATACACTTGGTAAATTCAAAGTTTGAATTGCTGTATGAGAGATGGTACCGACAAAAGAAATTTTTTCTCGGATAAATTATTCAGATAATTATCCAAAAAAGAAAGTACATCGAACTAACGCTTATATTACGAATTAAAGTACGAAAAGTTAATGGTAACCAATTACCAAATCGTCGGACGTTACAAAATCTGGCTGCTAATCCTCTGAGAATCTCAAACATCTCACCTACCTTGATAATTAGAAGGTTAACAAGATGATGATGTGGGTCAACGGAGGAACTAAGCTCAAGCGAAAGTGGATTTCCCATCCACGACCTGCTCATGCACCATGTTATGAGTTCGTGAGACACCTATCGCTACTGCGTGTCCAACTATCATTTCACACAATTTACAGAGATGCAGACATTCTTCGCCCATAAAGTAATTTTCACACTTTGACATTTAGCTCGATTGATATATTATAGTATCTATACAAATTTATTAACCTTGCTGCGGTCTTCTAACTTTGTATGACTCAATTTCACTATAGTTTTGACTTAAAAGAAGTATTTAAAGGTTTCAAGAAAATCTTTATGGTAGTACAATTGACGTGAGAATTCTTCCATGTTCTCCTCAGATTTAAGAAATTTTTTAATACAATAGAGAAACACTAAGAATTGTTTGCCACTGTTAATATTCAAACCCTACTATATATAGTAGTGAACGAAAAGAGATTTTAAAATTCATTGTATATAATAATATAATAAGCATACTACCATCAGTATTAGCTTTTATTAAACAATTTTATCATATTAATAACAGTCATCTATTTCGAAGGCATACATACGATTTATTTACTACCTATACCAATTCTTTACTATCTTCTTCACAATTTAATTCTTCTTGTCAAATATAATTCTGTTTTTTTAAATTATGGTATTTTCTTTTTGGTACCACTTATCCTTTAAACTTTCTTGTGTTCTCCACTGTATTATAGTAACAACTCAATCAAACACAATACATTAGTAACTCAAACCATGTGAAATGATCAATTATCATCCGAAAATTATGGCACTGGTTAGGCGAATGCAATATTTCAGTAGGAAACTACCAGAAACCAAAGAGTGTCTAGTGTCGTACAATCTGATTTGATTGCAGTCATTAGTTGGAGTAATTAAACGCCGGGAAGAGCTCGCTGGTGTGCGTGGCCGTTGTGAATGAAGTTCCAGTGTTCAGTGGAGCCGCTTCTCGGCCCTATTTCAAAACGAGAAATCGCCAGAAACGGAAACCGCAATTGCTAGCCACAGTGTGAGAAATTCGCAAATTCCTCGCGCGGTTCCGTACATGCCAATTCACTTAAATTGTAGGAAGACCCGTCTCGCGGATCCTGACTGACGTTGATCGCGCTATTCTATTTCACCACGTCGCGATAACTTCGTTTCTTGCTGACTCTGATTCGCCTTCGAGAGAAGGAGCATTGTGACAAAACGTCGTACAGTTTGCTGACGTGTCGTTGTTCCGACGGTTAAGCATTTAAGTAAACGGATATAAGGATAATAGGTGCGGAGGAAGAAAACTGGTATACTGGTTAGGGGACAAAAAAAGAAAATGCATTCTTTGTAAAATAAAAGTAGGTGTACTAAAAAAAATTATTAGGAGATTGTCGTGGAATAGAGCCTAGCGTATTGAATGAGGAGGAAATAGTGGAAGGCAAAAGAAATGAGGCAGTGATAAATTAGTTACGATCTACAAAAAAGAGACGTAAAAGTACAAGGAATAATCTAAGCCAAATATAAATGTGGAATCATATTATAGTTTTTACAGGGATGTATGTGTTAGAAGAAATTTAAATTATAACGCATAAGAATAGGTTTCTAGTTTTATGAAGTAAAAATATCTGTTAAGTATCTGTGAAAAAATGTAAAACCAAGTCCATTTCCGGACTGTGAAACCGAAATTAAATAATATATATTATAAGGATAATACGTGTGGAAGTATTATATACATATGTACACATATTACATACATATATTATATTCATATATGTACATTTCTTCATTGATAAGCGTTTTAATGAAAATGATACTTAGTGTTGTCAAATACTGAGATATATATAAATGATAGAATTCTTCTGTAAGAAATATCAAAGTTAAATTAATATGCTTGAAATATTTTGCACTTTTTATGAACAGGTTTTAAAAATTGGAAAATTTATGATACTCATAATATTCATATAAGTATATCTATCTATGATTAAGTTACGCTTAATTGGTTATCCACTACAAATTTTTAATTGTGTGAATAAACTTGCCTCTATAAAAAAAAAGGGGGGTTGATGAGCATGACATAGTGTCTAATGACATCGTCAGGGACACTTTTTTAATTGATTAGCTAATTAAAAATCTGTAAACAGGAATCAATGAGCCGTAATGTGAGCGCAGATGCCTTCAATAGGCAATAATTACAAAAAGCGCACCATGTAAGTGCGTAAAATATTGACGCGCGCGAAGTACCCAATATGTTGTCAAATATTCTTAAAATAAAATAGGATACACAGATATTTCAAATTAGAAATCTCGTTCTATATAACTATTCTTTAATTGAAGTTTATTTATTTATTTATTTATTCAGTTGACGGAACGGAATATCTTGTTACAAAACGACTAATGAAGAGGGAAGAATTAATCTAACAAGATACAGGCGGAAAAATGAGTACAGTTTTAATAAAGTTTTAAGCAATGTTGGATTTTATGCATGTATATATATGAATTAAAAGTTCTCTTCATGTTGAATATATTAATTTACACAATTATTGTGTATTATACAATTTTACAACAAGTCATTTTCTGTTCTCATACATGGCTAAAGATTTTTGACATTTGCAAGTTTATCTAAGAGAAGTAGTTTATTTACTATTGATTCTATACTCACTTTTCTACTGTTTCTCTCCTGTAAACAATCATCGTTTGGCAGTTTCGATAATAAGAAAGGAAATTTCTGACGCATGAAAAATGACTGTTAATCACTAGTTGATTTTCATTAAATTTAAATGTTATTTTTTCCTATTACTTATTTCTCGAGTTACAGCGTGTCAACTATAAATAGTACTATATCTGACACTATGAGAGAGCTGTGGCAAATCTTATTATTCAAAATCAAAAGTATATAAAGCATATGAACTCTCCATTTAAATCCCAATAAATTTTATGAAAACAATTGAAAACTTTATCGTTAAATTGGACGGGAAGCCGACAAAGTTAATTAGTCGCGCTTTTCGATAACTTTTCACGCGGTGACCCATTGGAAAATCAGCGAAACGCACATATATCGTCTGACTGTGTTTAATTAATTAACTGCTGCACCCAGAATCGGTGCCGGTACCAATTAATTAGGCTTAATAATTTACGCCCACGTCAAGACCATTTTAATCGGATTAAAAGCATCGAATGTCATAATGTACTTTGCCAACGTAATCCGCTAAGTAGCGAACTCTACAAGAGAGAAAACGTAACTAGGAAAAAGCGTTGCAGTCGCACCGTTTCACTCCATCATACAGGGAAATCCCATTTAGATTTTAATAGGAGTCAAGATAATTTTATAACCCGCCTAATGATACGTACGTGTGAGAATACGGAGGTAAACAGTCTCTTTCTATATACTTGTATCTATATTATACTTGTCTTCTTGTTGGTTTAGTTCTTGAAATTTCAAAAATGTAATTGTAGATGTGTTTAAATATCGCAAGCCAAGTAGATAAATTGGTCATTAAAGGGCAGGCAGTTTGTAGTAAAAAATTTCAGTAATTAAGAATAAATTTACATGCCTGTTCATAAGTAATAGAGCAATTAGCAACAGGATGCATTAGTAACAAGATATACTTAAAAAGTAATTAAGTACTTTTTGTAAGCTATGGAATTATTATTTCGTGTAAAACCTTGTGATATAATCTACAGTAATAGTAAAATTCATTAGTCAAAAAAGGAACAGAAAACAGACGAAAAATGATTTAATTGTATTATTAATGGAATTGCGAAATTCTTGTAACACAATATATACAGTAACTACAAAAAGTATTTACACGTATCCTTATCTTTTTTATTAGGTTCTCTCCTAATTTAACCAAATTTAATACTGTGTGCAAATACCTTTTACAGCCACTGTATTATAACTGTTTCCCATTTGATCCACTTGAATCATTTATCATTAGCACCAATTCTATTATCGTCAATTTCTTACAGAACAATCTTTCTATTCTTCCAATCCGACTAAACCCATTGGGTTTATTTTTCACCATAAATATTTATAGAATAAAACGTCACACTCTTATTTTGGTAGCCTTATCTTTCCAAGCTCCCTTATCATTAACGCTACATCGAGGTGGATTCGCTCACTTAAGAATATCGAATTTAATTATTTTTACCCAGCCGAACACCCGGCACTGTTCTTGCCCGTCGAAATAACCAGAAAAGTGGAGAGGTTAATGGATTCGCACGATCGAACAACGTGGCGAGAACGGCCAATCGATAGGAAAAGCGATCCCCGTTTCTGTTGCCATTGTTCTCGATTTGCGAGTGCCACTCGCCACACTATAGACCTAAGGATCGTTCGAATAAATTCAAATGACCGGTAAGATTAAATTATAGCGCTCTTCGCGGTCCCCACCACCGTGGACGATACAATCGAATCGCGTTTCAATCGAAGTTACACTCGAATTACATTCAACGACCGCGCAACTTCTCGCTTGCTATCGATACGCTGCTGTAATTAAAACGTCCATAGTGATTAATGAGACCGATACGCGAGCAATCGGACGTCTCTCGCGTCCCTCGTGATTTTCGACGTCTTCCAACAGTTAAATCCCCCGACATAATTGCCGAGTAAATCTTCCTATCCGCGAGTATCGGTTAAGATTTCTTCGCGTTTTTATTTCGCCAAGAAGAGAAGATTAAACGTCCAAGGAGGATGGGAAACGTGATCGCGAACGACGGAGTTTAGAGCATAATAATATGTCGGTCGGAAATCTTGATGAAAGGATTTGGGATTAATGTGATTTTTATGGCGATGTAGAGAATAGATTTTTTAACGTAAAATCTGGAAGATTGTGTTACACTAATAAATTTATGAAGTTGAAGGATATTTGGATTTGGCTGAAGGATTTCTTCTTGAAAATGAAAATTAATGTTACACGAGAAAATTCAATTATTTTCATCGAAATTCTATGCGAAGTGTAGCTACGAATTGCTTTGAACGACAGACAAATTTTTTAAATCTATATCATATACATTTTGTTTGTTAACAATAAGTTTTATATTTTTCATTCCTCTGCTAACAAAATTGAGAATCAGTCGAATGTTGATATCGTCAGTGTCATCAATTTATGTATTTTAGAATTGGTTATAAATCTATGACTTACAATTTTAAATTAAAAAAATGTCAACAGAACATCGAAGTCATTTTGTTGTACAACATATAAATATTTGGCTCTCAGTGTCAGTTATAAAGGTTTATATCTGCCTCGAGTAGCAGGCTGTTTAATTACACATAAATTAGGTTTAATGTAATTTAATGCCTATAAATATGTAATACGCGGCTTAAATTATTGATGTGCGATTTGATTATAATACCATTCTACAGAAATGCTGTTCACCGTCATCTGTTCGATATTCGGCCAGAAAATCAATGTGACTGCAGAATATGTTACTGACACGGCCGATAAATTGACTGAATTCTCGCATTAATAACTGAACGAATTTAATGGTAATTGCCATATTTTTAATCGTTGAATCGAAATTCGCTTATTTTTTTTCTCTTTTTTTTATCAAACGCTATGGAACTATATATATTCTCAAATTGATTAGCTTCTTATAATAACGAACTGTTATCAAATAACCAGTAATATTCTTCCTTACTTTATTTCATATTTTCCTAACAATAACTTTAATTGAAATTAAGGGTTATATATATTATTTTAAAAATTTGTTTCGTATTATCGTCCTTCCTAATTGGTAAGGAAATAAAAAATTGAAAATGGTTTCGAACGAGTCCAAGAGCTCTTCAAATTTTCATTGTGAAATTACCAATTTATTGAGCGAACGGAACAATGAATAATTTTTAAAACCGTTTAAATTTATATATAATTTTTTAGCCTAAATACTATAATATAATATAATAAATATTTAAATCACTGATTTAATTACAAAATTCAAAAGATCCAGTAAGGTCGAACATTGGCAACATGTTTTAAAGAATATCTATGACGCCAAGGTCTCTCAGTAATTCTTGATAACTGTATAAAACGTTTTCCGTAGTTGCGCGAAGACTACAGCTGCTAAATTAAGAATCGGCAGGAGCTGTACCGTTGAAAGTTAAGAAACGAACGAAATGGAATTCCGCGTAGTCATCAATTATTTCAAACTTGTTCCAATCCTCTTTTCTGATAGTTCTCGGGAGCGGATACGAAAGTTGCCGTAATATCGATGCCCCGGTGTATCCCTGATTATGATAACTTACAACGAAACGAGTCCTGTCATTGGTCCTTTTGAACTGTATAATGTGCTTCCTTTAACGTGTAGAGCTGACAAAATTTAAATTTACAAGCACAGATTTCTATAGATTTTATGACCACAAAAAGTACTTATACATTACATTTATTATAGCATTTATGTATTGATTAATCAAGTTCAGGTATATTAAGTTTCATATCATTTAGCAGTATTTTCATATGACCACAAAAATTGAATACTATGAAAACGAAATATAAAATATAATAGAAAAAATTAACAAATATCTTCTTGTGTTCACTGTATCTTTCTACAGATTTTAAATGAATAGTATCGCAATAAGAAACGCGTTTCTGTCGTTTAAAGTTGTGAAAAATCCTACCGGACTCAGAAGAGCTAACACATTCTAACACATTCCACTTCGATGTGCTTATCGGCGTTCGATCAAATTGATGGTGGTTCAACGTCGTCACCAAGGAAGCGAGAAAATTTGTTGGAGTTTGGTTGGTAAGAAGAAGAAAAATGAAAGAGATCGAATTACATGGCGGGAAAGGACTTAGCATCGTGGATAATAAAATTGTAAAATCGTCGAATCCTCACACGCTAAGAGTCGTTAATTCGTTAACAACGATTATTGCAATGTCAAGTGTTTTAAATATCGTAGTTTATTTATTGTTGTAATTTAAATAATATCTCCAAAACCAAAATATGTGCTCTTGTATCACGAGACTACACTTGACGTTGTACTTACACTTCACTCGTCGACAAAATATGACGAAAAAGAAAAATCCACAAATCGCCGAAACAGAATGGACAACAGTAAATTTCGACGCGAGTCATGCATCATCATGCGTTCACTGGATGCGGAAAAGTCAGCGGAGAAATGGCGCGTGTGGACCTTTTAATCTCGCAAATTGCTCCTGGCGACGACGAACACGTCAATTCCGGCGGCGAGCCGTATGGTGCTAACAGCTGCCACTATCCGCAGTTCCTAGTCTAGTGACACCGCGGTTCTTCATTAGCAACCGTACTAACGAGGCCTCTCGTGGTGAAGAGAGGAATTTTTCTAATTTGTTCGGAAGAACGAGCAGACCATCGAACGTTTCGTGCAGCTTTACTACGAAAATGAAAACTCACGCGAGTAGTACTTTATTGATGGAGCTCGTAACTACGTTTGTTTAGTGTTTTTAAGGAAAATTAGTCCTCTGACTAGAAATTAGAGTCGTGCGTGAAAGTGGTGATTACGTGCATTGGGTAGGTTCAGTGAAGCGTACATTTCACTCTGCTTCTATTCTCTACCAGATGTTACGTGTTTTAAGAAAAGAGCATCAATGTTTCTATTGTGCAGTAAAGATGAATTTATTCGTGAGGCTACTTATTGACTTATTTATTTTGCACTGTATGATGGCATACTAAAAAATATAGGATTCATCGTGATATTCAGTAAAGGTCGGAAATGGACAAATATAAAGGTCTTGTAAACTTTGACGTGTAACATGAAAAGCAAATGGATTTTTAATACTCGATGTTTGCGATATTGATAGGTATTCATACGACTCGTGCTGATCGTTAAAAATATATAAGAAAAAGAAAATAGATCATTTATAAGAAAAGATATTTATCAAGAAATACTTGTTTATCAAAAGTACTTAATAAATAAATTTTAGAGTGGAAATAAATAAGGCCTTACGTGCCGAAATTAAAGTTTTGTGAAATACAATTTTTCGTTTACCAAAATGTTATTTATTCACAAAATATCACAAAACTTATTTATTACATGTAGTACGCCACTCTATATAACTTTACAATATTTTTGGTTTAATATTTGAAAGCCTTGTTAATTAACATAAGAGATAATATAATAACAATATAATAATATTTTTAAAAAGGATGTAAGTCCATTATCCAGTGTACTTTAAAAGCTGAAATGGTTGATAAATCGATGAAGAATAATTTTATTTTCTTTGCTACTATTTTTCTTCTTAGATGATTGATCTTTTTTGTCGTTCTATTACCTTCACACCCTTCATTACTTCGTCGCTTTATTGTTTTTTTAACACTGATATCATCGTGATAATACTCTCCATAAATATAATATAACAGACACGTATATGCGTTCATTTATATTAGTGTACGCGGTCTGTCTGGTATGGTCACGTGACAAGCGACAAGCAACGAAAATAAAAATAAATTTTTGTCAGAATCAAAGGCACAACGCACATGTCTGAGCACGAAAAGCTCGTACATTAAGCTTAATTTAGGAAACAGATCCTGTAACGTGCGTCCTATATCTTGTACGAAAAGCTAAAAATTGTACAGGTTATTATGATCACTTGTCTCTATATTTACTGATATTAGCCTACATGTAAACAATCTTTTTAAGGAAAAACAAAATTTCTTCTTTGAATGGCACTCATAGCTTTCTTTATTTCCCCTCTTTTATTGTTGAACAGAATATAAACGATTATTATTAAGTAATAAATGTATTAAGTGTAGTTTTTCTGTTAAAAAAAATTTTTAATATTTTCAGTACTATTTCTAGCTAAAATTCGGCTGACAATAGTATAATAAGAACTCAAAGAAATGGATAGATACAATGAAATAAATTCGATGTAATGGAGCGATCGTCGATAGATTCTATTGTTGGTCAGATCACCATCTCCACGAAATATCTACAGAATATCTCGTTTCCATTCGACTGCTTCACAACGGGTATAAGAATTTGATGCATTAGGCTACATACATATACAGAATGCATCGTCCAACGAAAAATACATAGATGTATGTTTATGAAAACCTTTTCAGAAAACTTTAAAAAATTGTTATTGAATAACAATATGTGCGTGTATGTTGTTATACAGTACGTACTCGACCCAAAGGAGTTGAACGACGAGTCGCGTATCGTGTATATCATGAATTTCTAATACGTATTTCTCGCATGCGCTCGAGTTATGCACCTTGCTCACATACATATTTACTCTTCCTGCAAAATGTATTGACGGGCCACCGATATTGTGTGAAATCTTATAAATACTTGAATCTCGAATAAATCCTGTCACAGAGTGTATAACTAAAGTACACTTTCAATTTCATAGCTCATAGACAATTTTTTTACGCAGCTGATAGTTTTAGTATTCATATTTAATACGATTGATAATAAATTGATTACTTGGTAATGACCTTTTATGATTTCATAAAAGGATCTTGATAAATATTAGTGCAATATACATAGAAGGACTACAAATTCTGAAAACAGAATGATTAAATTTAAAATGACTTAAGTATTTAATAAGTGCATTATGACCTTAAAAAGGAAGCACATTAAGCTAAAAGCTTTCATAAAGTGGAAACTGCAAAATTTATAATATCATAACCAATAAAACAATAAATAAATAACGATCTGTACCTTCTTGTAATTTCAAAGAATATATACATCTCTTAAAAAGAAAAATGTTAAAAAAGATATTATTTCAATTGAACTACCAATATTAAAAATAACAAATAAAATCACACAAATTTATCCACTTTACTAAGCAATTTACGTTTCTATCGATCCCCCCGATTGTAAGGATAAAACTGCTTGCAGCAGGCAGAAATCCATGTGATAAAGACGCTTATGTGACTTGCTGCAATCGAACGCTTGACATGATAAGGAGATTCAGTTCGTTGGTGCACAGACCTGATTCTGCAACTCTATGTATTTCTACTTGATCTGTTAGGTCTGTTAGGTGGTCCCCCTTCCTGAGGCACCATTGAGTCTCCATAATTAAAGTCGCGAAACAAGCATACAATTGTGAAAACCAGGGAAAACTGTACACCAAACAATTCATTCACTTTCTCTCTGTTATTTCCTGGCCTGGGATGACAAAATTCATTAAACGAAACGAATTTACATAACTTCACGATTAAATTAAACATCATGGAAAAATTTCGCGACGATTTATTTTCCTCGTCTCGACTTTCGAATTCTTATCTTTCACGCTTCGGCCATTGAAGAGGGAAACCGGTGAAGGCAGTAAAAAATGGAAAGAAGTAAACCGAATGAGAATATGGTTGCGAAAGTTTCATCTGACTAAGGACGCGATATTGCGAAATAGTAAAATAGTTGTTGGAATATGAGCCGATAAATAGTTTGATGGTGATTACGAAATATTGATATTAAGAACATATTAGAGAACATTCAGATTATGGTGAAGAATTTTTGAGTTGTTTTAAACCCTTAACTGGTATGGTTGCGAATAAAATAGTTTGGATTAAGTTACTTAATTTATGATTTTTAATATTACATTAATTTTAGATTACAGATCGTTGAAAATTGAACTATGACTCTCTTATACTCTCCATTAAAGGATGCATAAAAACACAGAATTTTCAAAAGTCTTTGTCTAAGCATCCTGTCCATACAACATTCATCTTCTGACTGACCTCCATTATCTGTATGTCGAATGTATGGTCATGCGAGAAAGCCTTGCTGGTTCCATTACCAGGTCTCAGATGAAACGCATCTTCTTTCCTTTTCCCATCGTTCTTCCATTTTCTCCCTCTTTTACTTTGTCCCATTTTAAAGCCATTGACGTAATAAGCTTTTATTTTCAAAACGTAGAAATTTTTATTGCATCACAAGGTGATTATGTGCGAGAAAAGACTGAAGTATACATATATATTGTATACATTCAAATTATCAGTCTCTGAAATATGTAATAATTTCTTCATTTAAGGGATTATTAATCATTTCTTTTGTCCCATATTTTTACGTGCCGTTTTATTTGTGTCAACGATAAATTATATCATAGGTATTATATCATATCATATATCATATATAATTATATCATATGTATTTTCAAGGACTAAAACCGCTTTCCAAATTCAGCCAGTTTACGAAGAATAATGACATGTTACAAAACTAACATAAATTAACATAAAGTTGGATAATTTTAATTTTTAACATTTGTTCATATTCGATTAAAATTAACCTCGAGGGAGAGACACCTACGAACTTGTGCAGGATAAAAAGTATCATATTCGCAGCCTATGGGCTGAAACAGAAGGAAGATTCTTTCCTTCGTTTTTCAAGCGTGAACGAGTCTTGTACGCCATAAGAAAAAACGAACGAGCAACGCAGTGAAGACGAAAGAACAAAGAAATGAGCCGAGTCCAGAAGGAGTTAACTGAAGTGGCAATACTGTTGATATATAAAGCTAATTAGGTCAGTATGCTGTTACAAAATTTCCAAATAGATGAACCAGAGCCAAAGGGTAAAAAGCTTTGTTTATTTGTTATTACGCATTTGCTAATACGAACATTATGCCTAACATTACACATGGAGCAAATTTAATTCGATCATCCGAACAGCGTGTGTCATGGTTAGATCGGAAAATCAAGTTTCTACGTATATATAACAATCCTTCCATTATTCAATATTTATATTTGATAATATAAAACTTTTATTCCTGATAAATAACTACACCAATGAATATATGTACTTGATATTGTATAAGTCTTTGCTATTGTTCATATGTAATTGTTTATAGGTACTAAATTTTATTGGAAGGGATACAGTGTAACGCGGCATAAACCATTAACGAAATAAGAGACATAAATCTACAAATATTTTCCGATCAAACATGGGACCAATATCGTAATATTTCACTACATATCAGTTTGCCTAAATATACATCAACATATCAGAAGATGAAATATGATTATATATTCTCTGTTATATAATACGATAATGTGACATTATAAATTGTTTAACAGCAATTACACTTTATTTGTATGAAATCAATCCGTATCTAAAACAGTTAACTTTTTATTACCTCATATCATTTATCCTTGAACAATTTCAGTCATTATAAATACGGTAATTTCTCTTTCAATGCATGTGTCACTCTACAAAACGGAACTACCAAAAAGACCGCTCGTTTAAAAGTTAATCGTTCTACAATAAATTTAAAATAGTACGATAATTAATTGGCTTGAATAAAAGCTCATAAAACTGATGAAGACAAAACGATTTGATCAGTAGATCAACAGCATTGTTTTATTTTGTAAAATGCGTGTTCAAAAGCTGGCACATCGCTCACGGTTGTTAGAAAACAATTAAACGTCGAAACTCAAACGAAACACGGAAAATAATTTCGGTTTGTGTAGACATTGTTCGTTCTATTGTATCTAGTACAGGACATATTTATTAATTCAGTTTGTTACAATGAAATAAAATAAGATATATCATAAAATGTACAGAAGAAACGCCCAACAGAAACGCTCTGGACACATATACTAAAATATAAATTGTGGGGAGAAAAATTAAATTACAAATTGTAATACACTGAAGAATCAAACGAAGTGTACAAACATTTTATTCCTTCTTTTATTGGTTTGAATGGGATTTGATTGATTTTTTAACTTTTCATATAATATTTTCAATTTTTGAAATTGATTAATCAACTTAACCGTTTTTAACACTTTTCAATCCTAAATATTTTGTGTAAGTTTAAAATTGTTTCCTTTTCCAAAATAACAGAAAAATATCTGTATTGCTGCGTTTATTATGTAATTTGTTAATTTTTTGATCTAATGAAATGTTAATCCAGGAACTTCGAAAGAGTTTCACTTTTTGATCGTAAATAAACTTCAAAGAATTTAATATCTTAAGAATTTCTTTTATCTCTCTCTCTCTCTCTCTCTCTCTCTCTCTCCCTCCCTCTCTACCCTCTCTCTTCCTCCCTCTCTCTCTCTCTCTCCCTCCCTCCCTCTCCCTCTTTCTGTCTCTGTCTCTCTCTCTCTCACTCTCATATTCTATCGAATTCTTCATATTCCTCCGAATAAATATTGAAACAAGTTTTCGTGTATATTTATTCTTTTGTACACCACAATTTTTACGCACGAGCTACCAGCCTTTCTATTTTATGCGGTATAACCCTCGATAGTGCTTCCTCTTCGGTAGAAATAACACCTTCGACAACCAGAATCTCACGTAATTCCTTTCCTTATCACTTTTCCGTCCTAGCTCGAACGTTGACATGAGTTCATAATCAATGTTGTGGTATCTGCTTCTACACACCGGCATGACAATCTCGGTTCGATCGAAGATGAGATTTCTCGAGATTGATACTTAATAATATTTCCTAAAGTTCCAATGTTCCGTGAAATTCTTAATAGTTCAAAATGTTCACTCTCAGTAATAGAGTGTGGAAGCGTTTCATCAGATAGCGGAAGTTAAATTACAGATTATAATTCTGAAGTACAAATTCTACATACTACAAAATTATTAATTCTGCTGACTGTTTGTTTTTAAAGTTTTTCTTGTCGACATAAAAATGGCTAATATCACTTATCCAATAGAACATATCTAACAGAGAACGTATGTCTAACATATACAATTTAATCAAACCTAATCAAAAACAGATTCTTCAAACAGCGAGGTTAATTCGATGTTCGATATTCGAAGAGTCTTTTTGATAAGACTTTTGTCTCACAGAGAGAAGAATAAGTAAATTTTGGATAGAGATGACTAGCTTCGTGGCTTTCAACGAGCTTGAACAAATAGCAAGCGTCTCGAGGCGGAAGAGCTGTCTACGCTCGTTCCGGTTGAAACGAACACGGCGAACGTCGCGTCGACGACAGGCGAAGATTCATGGAAAGGAGGAACTGGGCGCGTTCGCGTTTCTCTCCTGCGAATCTGTCGGAAATCCTTCCCTCTCATCCGGTCCACGATTTCTCGAGACTTTCTTATCGTCCAGATAAATGATGTGGAAGTAACTCGCGCTATTATATCGCACATGTGTTTACGTGTCTCGAGGAGCGAGAAAATCCTGTATTTGGAACAGAGAAATCTGTGACAATCTATTTTTTTTACGGAAAAGTTTCTGCGAGGTAGAGAATATTTTTGATAGTTTAGATCGTACGATTTATGTGTTCCGGTGTTGTTCGTTATTGAATTGGGTTTTTGTTGTTCTGTTTTGTTGAGTTTAAACGTTTCAGAACGGAAGAGTGAAGTATTGTAGTCGTTCATAGTTGGATATGTGATACGAGAATTTTTTCCAATTTAGAAAGACCGACAAATGTAAATCTTGTTCATATTCTTGAAATGTCACATTAAAATTCGAGTCCTAACAGCATTATGGTTATTACTAAACCTCTTGGAACGTTTCAACTGTAAGTTCTATTAAGGAGAGATTAAGTTAACTCTTTATGATCTGCCCTTAAGATCTGCCCTGTAAAATGTAACCATAAGCGGAAACTTACGAGATCTAATAAATTTAAATTTAAGATTTCCTTGCGACTTCTGCTAAGCTGAATATGCTCTGAATTAACGAATATGTATAGTAATGTAGAAAATCATAATAGAAAGAATTATACAAATTTCAGTAATAAGATTTATACATATGTGTAAAGTTACTTAAATTAGTTAAGAGCACTTAAATTTTTATTGAATAGGACGAAATAAAATTAGAATTAACTCATTATTTTCAAAGATAACAAGATAATCTTAATTATATCATAAACTGAATACAATTCAACTCTTTTGACAGTAGTGGAACGATGCTATGGAAATGACGATATTGAAATATTTCACATACGCGTATAGAACGATTTAATTTTCACATTGTGTGTACTGTATAGGTAATGCAAGGAACATGAAATCAGTAGGAGCACTTAAAAAAATGACTCGAAGGATCACCTTCAAGAGTTCCAAGGATTACCTTCAGGAGTTCCAAGGATTACTCAGAAAATTGGATTCCTTGGAGCTGTAATTTTTGAGCGCGACTCTTTTAAACGAAGCAACGGCGAAATTCGTTACATTTATTAGAAAAAAATGGAGAGGAAAAAGGTAGAAAGAGATTTATGTCCCTTGCTTGCATTTTCCTAATGACTGCCACGTAGCGAAAGTATTTTCTTTTCTCAAAAATTCACCTACTCGATTTCCATAAATAAAAGCATTCGTATCTTTTTCTACAGTTATTTATGTAATAATGCAAAACCTAAATGTATATTATTAATTCCCCGAATGTGTCCTTAATGAAATTCCTAATGATTTTTGTTTTATGAATATGAATATCACATTATTCGCACACAAATTATTCGAGATGATAAATAACGAAATATTTAGCATTCAATTTAGAATAATATAACTTTTATCCGTTATACCCCTTAAGGAATCAAAGGGACATAACATTATTTTGGATTTTGAAAAACTTGTGTTTCTTTTAATGTATATCGTATAAAATAAGCGCAAATTAAAAATATAAATCTGTTTCAATTTTATATTGATACAATAATTTAACGCATACTCTTAATCAAATAATTCATAATATGCATTTTTCATAGGAGCAATAATGAGTTTCCTTGGAAGGAAAAATTTGATAATTCTATATTTTATTTGAATAAAGCACGAAAATGAACATTGTTTTGTTCGTTTCATCGATACAGTTGTTACAAACATTCGAAACGCAGATAGTTAATGTGCGTTGCAGCAGAAGTAATCGTCGCTGACAGATAGTTGGTGAGAGCCAACGTCAAATTATTTCACCAACTCTCTGCGAATTTCGATAGATTGGCAAATTTGTTGTTGACATGTGATTTCGTCGGTATTTTTGTCTCGAAGTTAAGACAGAAGTTTTAATTGAACGTCATCCGTGACGTCTTCACATGGGATGCTTCAATAATACGTCCATTACAATCATGAACAGCTAGCACGATGTTGAGAGTAAATAAAAGAAATTACGAAAAATTCACTGTTTAGTATATTTATAATAATATTTCGATGATACAGAAAGCAGAAAAATATTGTTTCAAAACTTAGATGAAAACATATGAAATTCAGGGATCAATGAATTAGCTCTTCATATTCAACTTATAGCGACACTGATAATGTGAAAATTTGTCGCTCATTATTATCACTGATAAAACATGAAAATAAATTTATAAACAAAACACTTCGAGTCTTCCTATCTTCGAAATATAGCTCTTGATCTTTCTTAAAATTTCGCTGTAATCACGTGTTGGAATTGTGAATCGATCGTGTCATAAAAATTTTCAGAATTCAAGAGATTAAAGAGAATTTTGAATAATATTTAACTTGTATAATACAAATACCATAGACAAATTTGACCCAAAAGTTCGGAATCAATAAGGAAAATGCTTTTGAATTTCGCAGACTAACAGAGAAAGAAAGATTTTAAACGTCGACCGATGTTTCATTAAATTGTTGACCTAACAAAGAAAAGCAGGAAGTTTGGTCGATACGTCGACAGCAAGTGGCCGTAGAATGAAAAAAAAACACGATGAACAATTGAATTTAAAGCAGTAACGTTAATTAAGTGGAGAAGAAAAAGAAGAGTTTTAAAAAATGGTCGAATTCACTCATTAAGTGAAGCATGCATTTCACCCAACAACTATAGTAACTCACGAAAGTATTTGAACACTTGTAGAAATCATATAAGGATATATTGTATGTGTTATATAAAACTTCTTAAAATTTATTTAACACTGTAGTAAGATACGACTATCATAGTTATACATATTGCTAAAGTTTGAAACAAAATTGAAAATATACATAGAATAGACACATCCTTTTCAAAGATGCTACAGAAATATTTGGACAATCAATTGTTCATTGTATTAATAAGCCACAATTCTTAATGGCATCATCTAGGTTCGAACTCACTATTCATGTTATACACTAATTTTTTACCAAGTAAAAGTGAGTTAAAGTGAATGATTTGTAATCTTCATATACAACATTAAATTAATTTCCAATTTTACCAGTAATATCATTATCACAATAGCCATGTCATTACAGTGCCAATAAAATTTCACATACTTTCATGTAACACGTATAATGTATTTATAAAAGTTTTCTATAATAGATATTCAAGAAATAAGTAACTAACTAATGTAATTAGAATAGAGTAATAATTAGGTTTAAATTATCCCTCTCAAGTGCAATTTTTAAATTGAAAAACTATACAGCATGGAAATAATAAATAATAATAATAATAATAATAATAATAATAAATATTTAAATATTGTCGATAGTCAGTGTATTATATCAACACTCGTTAAACGAATTATTCGCATAACAAACATTCCTGGTTAACCCTGATTCATTTTATCTACGATCAGGACGAACGTCCTTCAAAAGTCTCGATATCCTCGTAATCGCATTGAAGAAATTACAGCAGGTCAATCGTTCGGAAATAACGAAGCTGCACGTTTCGCGGCACCGTTCGCGAAAAGTCGAGCTTGGGAAAACTATCAATAGGAGAAACGGAAGTAGAAAAAGAAAAAGAGAAGGAGGAACAAGAAGGAGAAGGAGAAAGAGAAGAAGAGAAGGAGAAATTGATAAGGAGAAGACGCTCATATCGTGCCACTGAGGAGAGACAGTGTGCCGTAGTCAAGAGAGAAATACGATTGGTAGGGATATTGATCTTCCGTGGGAGGTGCCATGTGCAGCGTCGCCGTTCAAGCGACTTCGCGATTCTTCTTCCCTAGATCACTCTACTCCCGTTGTTTTCCTTCTTTACCAATCCTTGCTTTCCCTTCGATACTCTGCTACCCTTTCTACTGTCGCTCGTAAGTACATGGACACTGCTCTATTTATACTAACGACACAGAATATTAGTAAAGTGGATGAATTAATGGTTAAAAGTAATATTTATTATTTTCTTGTGGAATCAACAAATATACATATATCACGTGAAATATCAGCTAATTATTTGTTTTAAGCCTTATCGTGATATTATCGTAACGTTATTATGGTATATTATATACATATATAATATACAATCTTCTCTTCAGATCTGATGGTTAATTTCTTCGAAGACCTCTGTTATTTTGGAATTCCAATAATGAGGTTAGTAATGTATTTCTGTGATTTACTAGTCTTTTGTAACGCTTTATACTTTTTTCTTTGATAGTCGCCAATTCTTTTTATTGCACGTTAACTTCTAAAACCAAATTTTATCATAATATATGTCAATTCTAATAAAGTATAGAATTGTCCTGAGTCTGTCCATCTGTGTTTATGTAACTAGATTGCATTACGTTAGAAAAAAGCAATTGTCTATATATTTGTGAGAATGTAGCGTACACTGTGATGTGTGTTGGCAAATTCTGCCATGGACGCCTGCTAGTTTCTTCAATTCGACTGGCCATCCCTTTTTAACATATCAGCAGCAGCCGTTTAAACGGGTTTGTCCGCAGCGCAAAGAAAGGATCTCCTTACCAAGAGACCAATAATCCAGCCAGTCAATATTCCCTTTACGTGAGGATGCCACGTAAGGGATGTATAATTTCCTTCGTTTGAATCGTGGTTATGCTTGTTTGATCGAAGAATGGTTTAATCGCCGCCAAGGGTGGAGGAAGACGTTTCTGACAAAGATGATATTCTTATGATACGGAGAAATGCTGATCTTGTAATGCCAGTTAAATATATTGTTTGGAAACTTTTTAATATATCCTTTATAACGTTGTTCGTACGAATGAAACTACGAAGTTTCTTCTAGTTTATAAAGTAATTAAATGTTACATAATCGAAAGCGCTGCAATAAATAGAATACGAATTCAAGTATTACAGATATTTACGACGAATAAGGAGAAGAAAACCAAAAATGGCAGACAGTATCTAAAATATCGAAAGGCTAGAAAATAAAAAATAAGTGTATTGATAAGTTTTTCAGTGGCATTCAATAATTCTGATCGAATAAAATAAATTTTTAGATACAATTTTTTGGAAACAATATTAGAACGAGATGCAATCTACCACCTTCAACTGTGTTGACACTAAACACAAATACTATTGTCACGCTAGTTTCACGTTGTCGAATATAGCTAGCTAATCCTTAAATCTATGCGATTCTCGGAAGTGCATAACCTGAGATGCTTCTGCACACTTTGCCACACACCTCTGAGACCTATTTTCTCGTAATGCAATAACCGAAGCTCTGTGTTAAGCCCTTGCCACCTTAGGCTCGGAACGAATAGAGTTTCCGTACCTATGTAAAATAAAGAAACATCACGGTTTGATGACAGGCAGTTTCGCGAGATCTATGTTTTTAACTAAATTCTATTACGATTTACGACTTTCTGTCTGACTGTCTGTGATTTAGGAGAATTATTTCTCATATATAATACAAGTTAAAACTGTTATATATAATATAACACAATACAAATACCGATAAAAACACAAGACAAATATACGTTTTGAATACGTTTTTCTGAATTCTTTCGACTGCTTTAAATGGGGTGATTTTTTTATCGAATGTACAAAGAGTAAGTACATTACCGATGAAAAGTTTCTGTACATTAAATATCCTAAAAGACGTGGACACGAAAAAGGAATTAACCATTTTGAGTTAGTTTATACAAAAATAAAAATGTATATATTTTTATATATATTTGTAGGAATATGTATGAATTTATAGGAATTTCTAAGAATATGTATATATTTCTGTATACATTTTCAGATTGGCTTCAAATTATACCAATATTTTACTATGATAGTTGTGTATTACTAGAGTGCTAATGATATTTCAAATGTTTTATAAAGCACATACAGTATGGACATAAAAGTTCTTTATGTTAAGTATTCAAATACTTTTATGAACTAATGTAGTAGTGAGAATCTTAATTTCTATTGTAATGTTCTTTCAATTTTTAAATTTTATCACCTCTTCTTTAAGTCTCTGAATTGCGGTTAATAACCAGTAGGCAGCAGCGGGTTTCTTTTAATGAAGTTTAACTTCAAACACAAAAGTTACCGCGGCGATTGATAACATCGAAAGCGTTTTAAGTCTTAAAAGGATCCAGTCTGCGAGAGAATTTAAATCCTTGACGGAGGCAAAGTATTTCAAAGGTCGTGAACGGCTTGAAAAATTGTGAATTATTGCTACACCTCACGAAGTAGTACTATGATACTTTCTTATACTTTAATACGAGATCCGAGCAATTTCAGTTTGTCTCTGTCCAGTTGCTTTCAAATGTCTACACACCTTGCAACTTGTCAATATGTCCTTCTTTTGTTATATAAAATTTTCAACCTTCAGAGTCTACCCTTTATGAAAATATAAAAGTAACTTCAACCCTTGAACTTAGCTTTCGTTTAACATGTTTACACGTTAGCCACGCCAGACTAATTATACCACGTATAATTTTAATATAAAAAAATGTACAGAGAATGCACAATACACATAATATACAAAAATATCCAAAGCACACGTTACAATGTTTGAAATATGAAACAAATCTCTATTCATTCAGTAATCATACAAACGTGAATTTGTATCAGAATCTGCAGCCTAGTAATTACTAAAGACGCATTGAGTGAACAAATCTTAAAATAAAGCTATAAATTTAAAATAAACTAGGTACGTATCCGAACAAAAATTTTCTTTCATCTTAACTATCTAATATGTTTTGTGAATTCTATAGCCATCGCGATCGAAATGTCCATTGAATTTGTGCAATTTTTATGCTCTCATATTTTGGAAACTTCAAACTTATAGAAAACGACCAGGTCGTTCGTGTGCCAATCACCGGAACAACACCAATGTGGATAAAAGTTTCCATTGAGGCGATAGACGTCTGGCGTCCTTTTCTTGTTAACAGGCACAGAACACGAACGATCTGCGTTTATACGCATACCAATGCACCGTTCAAGATGCGTATAAAAGGCTCACGACACAGACATTCTCAAAGGGAACGAACTTTTCCAGAACTACGTAAGAACTACCTATTGATACATGAGCATGACCATTGACATAAAATTTTCCAAGACTGATAGCCGAGTACAGAGAGGCAGAAAACGTCGAAGCCATGGGATTAGTCGTATAATAGTGACGGGGACATAAAACAGCAATAAATAATATTTATATTAATATTATTATTGTCTATTACTTTAGATCCAAAGCCCATTACAAGGAGATTATTGAGTTCTCATTTATAATTTTGTATACTGTATATGACACTTACATTGGATTTATTATTTCTATATTACATTGGTTATTTTATTATATCATATTATATTATATGATATTATATGATATTATATTATATCATGATATACTATGTGGCGACACACGACTATTACTACCATAACACTATTGCACCTCAACTACATTATATTACATTACATTATATTATATTATATTATATCACGTTATATTATATGATATGACGTTATATCATCTTACGTTATATTATATTACGTTATATCATGCTACGTTATATGGTATTACGTTATATCAAATCATGGTATATTATATTACTTTATATCATGTTACGTTATATTGTATTACATTTTATTGTATTACGTTATACCATAACACATTATATCATATTACGTTATATTGCGGTACTAGTCTGCAGAGAATATTCTCTTTTCAATGGGTTCTTCGCTACATAGTATAGCATCGTTGAAAGGCTGATTATAAATGACTGACGAACATACACAAGGCCGCGATAAAGCGTAAGTGCCAACAGAGCTAATGTCTCATTGATATCCGTTTTACCCTTCCTTCCAATACTGAGAAGAAGGCGTTTGTTACAATGATAGCGAACGGTTACGAACACGTGCGTAATGGGGATATCGAATAGTGACAAAGGGAAGAAAGTTGATCAACAGTGCAGTTGACATTAAGCAGTCGTCCTCATAAGTTGCGAGTCAACAGATGTGAAGATGTATCTGATCGAAGTAATAAATAAATTCTTGAACAAAACGGCGAGTATTGAATTGGCCCCTATCACGTTCTGCACCTTAGTTGCATTATATGACGTTACATTATATTATATTACATTACGTAATATTACATTACGTTATACTATATCATGTTATATTAGATAACATCATGGTGTATTACGATGTATCGTATTATGTTCTATCATGTCAATTTATATCCTACAACGTTATGCTATATTACGTTATGTTGAATTACGTCAAATGATAATGCGTTACATTGTGTTACGTTGTATTGTATTCCGTTATATTATATTACGTTATACTATATCACGGTGTAGTATATTACGCTCTACTATATTACCTCATATTATATTAGGTCCTACTATTAGTGTTATATTACATTACGTTATGCTATATCACGATATAATATATTACGTTATATTATATTACATAATATTGTATTACGTTGTGTTGTATTATCCTATATACTATTACGTTATATAGTAATACGTTATATAGTATTACATTATACAGTATAACGTTATATATTATTACGTTATATGGTTTTGCGTTATATAGTATTACGTTATATAGTATTGCGTTATATAGTATCACGTTATATAGTGTTACGTTATATAGTATTATGCTATATTGTATCACCTTATATAGTATTGCATTATACAATATTGCGTTATACAGTATTACTTTATATAGTATCACGTTACGTAATGTTATGTTATATTATATTATGTTATTTAGTAATAAGTTATATAGTATTGCGATATATAATATTACGTTATATCGTACTACGTTATAAGGTATAACGTTACATATTATTACGTTATATAGTTTTGCGTTATATAGTATTACGTTATAAGATGTAACGTTACTTATTATTACTTTATATAGTTTTGCGTTATATTTATATTTCCTAATAATTTCTCATTAAATGGAGTTAATTTCAAGCATAATTGAGTCGCTTCTCTTCCTCGTGTTAGTATTATGAAAAGACATATTGAAATGTGAATTATGGATATGAGGATATAAATCATGTAGTTTGACAATATTGTGATGCTGAATTTTCTAAACTTTAATGTTTTGAAGTTGGATATTTTTCGAATATTATTTAGTAGTTCGTTTACGGATATAAATACGAGTACGTTTCTCAGTATCACTTGTAAATAAAAATCGATGAATTAATATTTATGATTCATTGGTAAAAGTTTATTGATAAATATAATTGAAAGGATGATATCCTATAACGATAGTTTCCTTTCTGATTGATTTTGTACACCTCAGTCAACTGAAAATCGTTTAGGACAAATAGATTGAGGCAGAGTTAAAGAATTGAAGTATTTTCTTTCCATGCTAAATTACACATGTTACGTTGTTGAAATTGTGTGAAATATTAAGCGAAATACATCCAGAATTGAGAATATGTTTCAAGCCCTCGTAAAGTAAAATGTAGAAATATGTATCTATTACATATATTTTTTTGAAAGTAGATTGAAAAATTCTAAACTCGCATTATTATCTAAGAATTCATGAGAAATTTTTTATATAATGCCACGAACATAAATTGCATCGATCCAATATATTTTTATCGTTAATATTTATAACCATAAATTCACGCAAATTTTTATAAAAATCACAATATTTCAATTTTTCGAATAAGTTTACGAACATTTCTATGCGGGGATAATTTGTTGAACATGTTATCGAAATAAAAAGAATAATATATAAATTTAAAAGTGATATTCCTATTAAAATAGCTATAAGAATAATTCATACATATATATGCCTATAAAAATTTATATACCTTGATCATGTTTATGATATTTATTACTTATCGGGCAGATTTATGATCGCTTTTCCGGAAAACCTTTTGTCTTTTATCAACAATAAATTTTTTGGAAAAAATTTTAGTTTTTAGTGGCTACTAGTGCATTCGAGTTTTGGCATTAGAAAGACTTTGTTACAAAAAAATGTAATAAATGATGGACGATGCTACACCTATGTCTGATAAATAGAGTAAAGTTCAATATCCATATGCCCTTTGTAAATACACACAAGAACAAACGTTAGTAAATTGTATATTTTCTGTTAGCTGCTAACTAATATCGAATTATACTCTTTAATATACGAAGTGTTACCGAATTAATGATGCAAGCTGAAACGAGCCAAATCTATATAAAAAATAAATACAAAATGTAGAGTAACATTTTTCCTGCAGAGCTTTGTGTTCGAGGAAATCGAGTTTAAAAATTTGTCAAGTATCCTTGAATTTGACTAATATCGGACTCAGCAAGAATAAATAATTGATAAAGAGTAAGGGTTACAGTTAGGGTTTCACGTGCGAAAATAACTACAAAATGTAAAATACAACCTTTTCGTAAGATACTTTATTTTCGAGAAAAGTAAATTTGAAAATGTAGTATACTCGTGCATTAAACTAGTCCTTAAGTGTGTAACATGTTCAAACTTTATTTTCTTGAAAATGAGGTCTTAGAAGGAAAAATTTCACTGCACAATTTTTACTTATTTTTACATGTAGAATAACCTCCTGCTGTTTGTTTACTCACACCTAGTGTGTAATTAGCTAAGTTCAACTATACCACTTAACAAATTTTAAAACTCGATTTTCTGAAAAACAAAGCGTCATTTGAAAGAATTTTATTCTATAGTTGCAACTTTTTTCTTCGCGCAAGATCATCTCCTGTAGGCTTGCACTATCAATACGATAACAACCTACCATCATTTTTGCTACGTTTAACATCCAACTCGGAACACTATGTATTTGTGTAACTACGGTATTTCATTATTTGGCAGATGTTCATATAAATATTCCCTTTCCAATCTCACCAAACATATTTCACAAATACCCAGCAGAACATATCGCTTGTCAAAAAGGCTACAAGTTCTCCAAATAACCCAATGATGTCACTTGAAATGGGGTGAGAGATACAAATTGTTAGTACGAATGGCAAGATCATTCGCTCGTTAACTCGTTTAACGTCTATTTGCTACTTAATGCTTGTATAGTGTCGTAAATATGGAATTTACAGCATGAGATTACGTCAGACTTATCTTAAGCTCAGTGCAATTCTGGTGATTTAAGTTTAAGAAAAATGAGCAAGTGTAAATATATATGTGCGAAAGATAGATAGCTGCATTAGCTTACCAAAGTCCAAATGAGAAATAAAGAGCGTAAAATGTAAATGCTCTGAAGTACGTGATGACAGAACATTTTTCAAAAGTTTAATCTGTGAGATGTTTAACTACAAGCGAACTAAGAAAGGATTCTGGCTTAATTTTAATGCTTATGTCTTATTATAATATATATAATTAGTATATAAATATACTAATGTACTATATATATAATATACATATATAGATATATGTTATATACATAGACTAACATAACATATGCGAAATACGAGTACATGAACGTTTCCACGCTGAAACACTAGCCAAGTCATGTGATATATTACATATAATGTAGCGTCGCTATACGAGAACCAAAGTCAGTATAATTTCTTGAATTCGGAAGATACGGAAGATACGAAACTTTATATTATATCGCAATAAAGCATGGTATGCAGCGAAATATGTGAAACGATTTATGTATATCTTCGAATAACGACAAATTTTTTGAGATAAAAATTTTAATCGCATTCAAATTTTAATTTTACACCTTACAAATTATTACAATTATACTTAAAATTACATTTTATAGAAAAATGATAACTGTTTATCTTTGAACAACTTTAACTAGTCTCGCACAACAGTATTGGAGTCCATTATTAATAGACTCCTGTCTTCCAAACAAGATCAGGCTGATAATTCTGGAGTTACAAGCTCATTATGCACATATTTATAACCGGTGCACTCAATCATGGTGAATGACAGTCACGAAATCAGATTATCTGATCATATCGACAGAAGTTTCATGGGTCCGTGACATGTTACAGGATGCGACATAATAATTCGTGCTTGGAGCTGTAATTGCATATTATCAATTGAAGGTATACACTAGAAAATAGAGAAGCCTCAATACGCTATGATTAATATCGTCGACACAAACAAACATGTTATAGTTGTTTAAGAACGTATAAAAAGAAAGTTTTGATACGTGCTTAGAAATGTTATTTTAAAAACAAGTAGTATTTCAAAGAAAATAATGCGAATAAATATTTGTTAACATTCCATTCAATTGTTAGTTTACAAAAGTTCTTTCTTTTTACATAATGATAGAAACATATCGAAAAGAGGAAAGCCATTCTATGGCTAATAATAGTAATAATGAAATACTTTTAAAAATTACAAAAGTGAAACGATGAGCTAAATATCATTTTCTTGAATTCCGCACATCTTGATATTAGCAAAAGGTCAAACAGTATGTTAAATTGGGGACATTCCAGAAATTTTTGGCAGATACCTAAATATTTATTAACTTCACGTTTGATATATTGTTAGATCCTAAAAAATAAGCAAGACCATCAAGATTTTACAATCAAACAAACCTAGGAAAGAACATTTCCTGCTCCAGAAATTCTGACGTCTATGAAATCGTAAAATATCTGAAGAAATATATAACATATTCCTCTCGTTCGTCTTGATTTATCAAACTTAATATTTATAAGATCCAGAAAGTTACCCTCCCATAATAAAACTTACTTTTTATGCTTTTCCGTATCCCTTTAAATTTATTCCTCTAGCGTAAAAGGACAGAAGAATAATGCAAATTATATGTATATTACAGAACATTCAAAAATGTAAAAACCACAATTAATGAATAAATGTTAAAAACACACGGTAGTTTTCTCTATTTCCAAAGAGGAGGTCATTTTCTATGAAATTCCTCGTACTCAACGTTATCACGAAATTTTATCAAAATGAGGCTGTTCGGGTAACGTAAAACATGCAAAAAATTACTACACAAGCAGGATTTATGACAGAAACGTGACTTCATTGCTGTTTTTAAGATTCAGTATTTGCATCTCCTTTTATTCTGACTTTCTTGAATTCATTTATTTATGGTCAAGAAACTTACCACGGTAATTAGGACTCGGAAGACTTACAATTTCTTTCGGCGTCTCCATGACGATTAATGAGTTGTAAAGTTGCGAAAAGTCGGACTGGGAACAGAAATTACGCGATCGCTAGATAATTTTCACAAATCAAAACGTGGGAACCATGTCTACCCAAACAGTTGATTTGTTCGAGGCTCGTGGAAAAGGTCAGCAAATCGTTCGAAAAAATTTCATTGGCAATTTCGCGTCCATGCAATTTACTCGTAATCCTTTCAACGTATTAAAAAAAAAAAAATAGAAAAAAAATTGTGTTGATATTGATACTAAACGAATTTTAATATTAATTTGCATTGATAGTAAATTATTTTGTACAACACTTTTTTGTTATTATCGAAAATTGTTTTAAAGAAAAAATCACCTTTTAATTATGACGAGAAAATTTTTAATTAGTAGTGTATTAAAAATTTCTGAACAATAGTGATTATTTCAAAACTGTGTTCGTAAATTACAAATCCTAAATATGTATTATTCTGAAATGTGGTACTTTCACTGTTATGTCAAGCATATGGTAAAAGCAAAATCTCTTTACTTCTACTTTCTGTAGACGGACAACACAAATTTTTTGTTTAGGTGTGTTGCAACAAACATCAACTTTTACGCAATGCAAATTCGGAGCACATGAAATTCATACAGCGAATTTATGTAACAAGTTAAAACCATTAAGCTGGCCAAGTCTATATGGAACAAATCACAAGAGTGATAAATATCTCTGCCACAACATACAATCGACTAAATCCACATTTCATTGTTGCCATAAGCACCGTGCATAGAATCATTTATATCGTACATATGATCATAATATTCTACTACACCAAATATGTTACAAAACCATTTCAAACATGTCATAGAACACATTCTTATCATAATACACAGAATATAACTGAATGTTGTAATTGCAAAATGAACTTGAAACTTCTTGATCATATATATTATGAGTAAAACTAAATTATACTAGGTTTTGAAGATTTCATTACAGATCTATTTTATTAGAGCTTATGTTCAAAACTAACAAGTGTTCCGTAACTTATGAGGTTAAACAATTATATGGTTATGAGGTATTATGAAGTTAACAATTTCGTCAAATCTGAATTTCTATAAATTCCACTGAATGATGCGATTCGTCTTCCCCACAAATAAAATACCCGAACTATGAAGATACCAGGAACAAAATGCGATGTTACGTAACGGCTACAATGTCCTACGGAATCTAATCGGGAAGTATAGGCCTTTGAGCTCGCCACCACATTACATAAGGCAGTCACTTTCAGCTGCTGTCAGTCTGGCTGTATAAAAGTTGCGGAACTGTAGCCGAAGACAAAATAAATCGTTCAAACGAAGGGTGAATCTGACGGAAAGTAGCATGATACGGGTAGGTATTTAGATTAGATTGCTATGTCAGACATACGGTTAGAAGTTACCCGGAAAATACGCATTCCGACATTTCGTTAACCGAATCAGTACAGCTGCCTTTCGCTATATTTAATCATACGTTACACAAATTTGTACCTTAAAATTTGTACTTTAAGAACAAACAATCAGTATAAACTACTCAGATAGTCGGGTATTTTGTAACTGTATATCATAACTTGGCAATTGTAGTACTATATCGACGAACGCAACATTTTCGAGAAATAGGTAGGCGCCATCATACCTTCATTTTTATTCCAATCGCAACCAAACAGAAAATATGTCTGTCCTATTTAAATTCACGACTAGATGAAGTGGCACTCGATCTTACTTTAACAAGCGCAAGATCGCGGTCTTATGGTTTCCAAGATTACCATGAGTTGCTCATAATTAGACGAAATCGAAAGGAAAATCATTCATGGTCTAAAGGGAAGAAAAAGAAAAAAGAGAACGTCGATATGTTGAATAAGCATTACGAAATGAGGAAGAAGAAAGGCGAACAGGATCGCGCTTCCGTATTTCCCTTCCATGGAACCTCCATCGAATTAAGCAATAAAAGGAATGTATTACAATAGTAACAACAAGCGATGCAAAGATCTTCGGTAAATAAATCCTATCATATTTCCATCTTCGTTTCGTCGATAACAAATAGGATATATGTCTTCCCTATTTAAATTCACGACTACACCAAGTAACGCTCGATCTTACTTTAAGAATCGCAAGATCAAGATCTTATAATTCAAGAGGAAAATTCATACGTGCTCTAAAAAACGTGGGCGAAAAAAAAGAAGGAAAGGAAGAAAAAGAACATCGATGATAACATGTAAAGAAGAGAGGTTGGATAACCATTACGGAATGAGGAAGGAGAACAGGATCATGATTCCGTGATTTCCTTCCATGAAACCTCTATCGAATTACTGCTTACTTCACCTAGACCGCGTCACGTCGTCCCGCTTATTTCTCAGTCGCATGCAATGCAAATGTAATCGAATAATAATATAGCATAACCAACGCTCCCAGTGGACCGCGAAGACATTCTCGTAAATAAAACGGTTGCGTTTATTCCAAGGAAATGTAGGAATAAAGTGATCGCCTCTACTCTATGAAGAATCTAGAACAGGAAGGCGTTCGCTTGGGATCTACTCCCGAGAGAGCAACTACGGCTCCTTTAAAAACAACGCGTCGATACAATTCCCAAAACGCACGACCCGATAATACTCATCCATCCTATGTTGCCAACACCGTGATGCGCATATCATGGAACTTTCATTGTAAAGCTCAAATGAAACATTTGAATCGGCTCGGGCAAAAGTGTCCCTTTTCTTCTAACAAGTAGAAAGTATTATTATATGATGCCTTTCTAAACTTTGAGCTTAAATTTTTTCTTACGAGGTTTATTTAAGAATTAGTGGAAGGTACCAATAGTGGAAGGACGTGGATTTTGTCAGTAAAGGTCCGATTCCATCTTTTAAATGACAAATGTACAAATCATCTCGCTCGTACCATAGGAGAAATTTCTGCTTTAATGAGATACCTATACCATTTAACCATTTTTACAGTTTTAAGTACATTTCTCGAAACTCTGTACATCCTTTTAGAGAAGCATCCCTTGAAGTACGCACAATTATCATTCACGCAACATGAGCCCTATCGATTATTTAAAATTTAATTAAGCTATTATGTCCATGAGCAGTATATAACCACATCGTAAGTCTACAGAAACATCTTTCATCTATATTCCAGATATGTCACATTACCATGAATATTATTATAAATATGTCAAAAGATAGATAGATATTATAAATATGTCACATAGATAGAAAAACTTTACTTACTTTATAAATAAATAGAATTACTTAATCAAACAGTCTCGTATTTCTTTTAAATTCGAAGTCGAATTTTCCACGTGGAAATTTTTCTTTTCCAAGTTGATAATCCGATCCATTCAATCGAACTAGGATATTAGAAAGCTGAACGTGAAAGATTATACATCTGGCAACGGTTGATAAATGGAACAATACGCAGAGAGACTAAGAAGGAGAGCCTATGAGTTATCGGAGTGGGAATTTATCGAAAAATTCTAGACAACATCGAAAATCGCAAATATTTGTGGGTCGCTCCTCGTTTCGAGTGGAAATACCTGGATCGTGGAAACGGATAAAACGAATCGTCGATACGAATTCGTTGCAGAGTATCGGAATAATTACATGAAATGTAAAGTGAATATATTTAGACAGAAAAATTACGTGTTATTATAAAATTAGTGAAAGATTACGGCTGAAGAGAGCAACGAGAACTGCCATTTCAGTCTTTTAGTAGGGTTTGATACGCGATAAATAATGAAAGCTGCTTGTGACACCGGCATATTACAAACTGGATCAACCATACTTCGGTGGAAGCTCTACAATTTCTGTCGTTAATCAGGTACGAGTGATTAAAAGTAGATTAACTGAAAAACGCAGACAAAATAAGGAAGGATTCGTGTATGATCTGTTTACATCTGCAACTATCTTTAACTCATTTTCAGTTGAGACTTATCCATGTTAATCACCACAACAATGTATGTTTTAACACGAATGGTTAGTTAAATGTGACAGTATGGAGATACTTCATAAGGGATATTAATTTGAAAAAGAATTTATAACAGATATTCTCATATTTTCGTACGCGCTTTAGGCTCTTTATATTTTAATCCCTTTAACGAGTCGTTATACTGGTTTTTGATAGGAGAATAATACGATGCATTATCGATGGATGTTGTACAATAATCGTTGTAAATTTTACGCTGTATTAATTACAAATAAATTCCTAATTCATAATTGATGATACTAAGAATATCAACAATAGTTCATGGAATTTGCACGAGTAATAACATGATCTTTAGCATAATCTATATGTATGCAAATTACCTATATTAGTTTAACCAGAAGTTTATCGACTTTGAAAGACTAGACATAGAGAAGACAAGACTTGCATAACTTAACTTGCATAACGAACTTTTCGATTAGATTGATATATGTTTCTTCATAAAAATCATATGAAACATCACAAAATTTTATGCAAAGATTTTATAGATTAAATCTGGTAACAACGATTTCGATTCCTGTACGATAAACTATATCTGCTACTGGTATAAAAATTCCGGGGCGAATCATCCTTAATAACGTATGCAAAGATATAATAATAATACACCCAATTTTAAAAAAGATGAGTTGTCAGCATAATTTTAAAAGAAAGTAGGTAAATATAGGTATTAAAAGACTATACATATGTATAACAAACATATGTATAGATAGTTTCATTTATAACGGGATCCAATATATTTCAGTGGCATCAAAAGCCACTCAGTATCGTCTTTGTAAAATTTACCTCGGGACGTGTTATCTCATTGACCTCACAGACATCGGATTGAAACTTGCTTACTCATTCCAACAAATGTTTCTCCAAACATTTACCCTTCTACTTCAAAACAGCAAATCTCAAGAAGTCATTGATAGCAAATCCAAAATTCTGAAAAGCTCGACGTCGAGGTACGATATCGCGGGGAACAGCGATCCTCATATACGTGAGATCAGTGTTTTTAGCAAGATTAAGCGTCATTTAGCGCGTACACATTAATTCGAAAATTAATTAACGAAGTAATCGGCATCGGTGTATATGAACGTCATTTACCGAACGTTGTTGCACTAAACCGAGCGTATGTTTCGAACTTAGTCACGCATGTCAAAGAGAAACACATGATCATCGCGTTTCGAACGGAGACGTCGTAACTTGACCGAACAGAGTATGTACGTGCACACTCACGATTCACAATACAAACTTTATTAAGCGCATCGACGTGGAAACGACCCACCCGACTGTGGATCGAGTAATTAACTGTTGCATGCGCGGAAATTGATTACAGCTGGAACCTTTGAACAGATGCTTTTCGTTATCACTGTTTTCGTTTTGTACCCCAGGATGAAGTGCCGTTACTTGTTTCTGCTTTGTATATATTTGTATAAATATATTGAATGATAATTTAATTGCTAATGATGTAATGGTCATTTAAGCTATATACATATAACATGACATACATATATATGAACAATATATATCTAAATTTTTTCGAAGAAATATTTAATACTAGCAAATGATTAATCGAATGTAGAGATATACTTAACAAATTAAACTTCTCACGAGAACAAACGCAGCCAACCGTTGCTCCCACTCGAGCAACGAACCACCCATTATGAATTATAATTTTCGTGTATATAATTACGAAAATATCACGTCACGAGTACTTTATACACAGGAATATTTGTTAAAATTCATCCGTTGGCGTATGTAAATTATTTACATTTACGCATGTCCGGACAGGATGATTACACGATTTGTAGTACACTGAGATCTTATTTACAAACGTCGATACCGTTCGAGAACATCAATCGCGAGCAGTTCGATAGAAATAATATTTGACGGATCCATGATCTTATTTGTGTTGTGGCATTGTTATTTGCGCTCAGCAAAATGTAATTACAGCGAATAGTATCGATTACGAACACCGAAACAATAGGAAATGTTAGTCTCTTTTAATGTTAGTCTAAATTAACTCGCATAGGAACTCGATTTCATTCATAAAGATAAACGCTTTCTGTTTCTCGATTTTATTTGCATATGTATAGTATTAATGAAACATTAATTGCTAACGTACAAAGCATTATGCGTAGTAGGGCGTCCTTTTAATTTTTCATATCAAATTATTCTTACATTAAAAATCTTGCAATTAAAGTTTCAGAATTAAAGTACAATGTTATAACAAAAAGCCACTGATGAAGTTTAATACAAGATATATGTACTACTCTAATCCAATGACTGAAGACAAAGCTAAATGACACTAAGTTCCTAAAATACGATTATGTCACAGAAATACATCAAACTTAGAACAATAGCAAAACCCTCGTAAAAGCAAGATAACTAATATAGATTCAAGTAAGTTAGTATCCCAATTCTAATGGAAACCATTCTGGGAACAAATCTGGATTCTCGAAAATTAATCTATAAAATAATCTTAGAATTCGTGTAATATCGTATACTAGAGTTATAAACTATAAAAATACCGACCCTTAATGCTTGTATCACCAGATTCCTGGAAGCCTCACTTCAGAAATTCATACTTCTAGACCATAATAACACTATTATCGAATCAATTCAATTGAATTCCTAATTCTTACATTCATAGCGAATAGCACTTGCACGCATACTTCAACGAAAAAGTACAGAACATCACTCAAATAAACGTAGAAATAATTTCACGCTGTCTCAGATTTGAAAAACTCGAACACGATTTATCAATTAGCCACTGATCACAAAATAATAATATTGGTTGAAAACAAGTAAACTTATTAAAGAATAATAATTTTGGTTAAGAACAAATTATATACATTTTAATATTGAAATATATACATTTAATATTGCAATATTTAGTATAAAGAAATCATTATACCAATGCGTTAATATAATCACAAGAAAAAGCGAAGCTATTCAATCCTATACTGATTCAATTTTCCTTCAGCATTAACGAAGACAACTAATAAGAACGATCAAAACAAAGTACAAGATCGTTCCATGCGAGTTAGGCTGCCCGATGCATCGATCAAAATTTAATGTATCGTTTTCTCTGGACGCGTTGAAATATCGACGTTCGCCATTGCGCACGATCAACGAGGAAGATCGAATTGAAAATATGAACATGGACCGATCGAGGTAGCCGTCAGCAAGCGGCACGCATGCATGTATCGTACAGGCCTACTAATTGAAGTAGCATGGTGCTCGTCACGCGAGCGAAAGCCGACCGATCGTTTCGCCTCCAGCTGGAACTTTTCCCTGAGGGAACGCTTGATACGAGAAATGTTCGAACGGTAACGAAGAGGGCAATTACAAGTAATTGGGAATAGGTAAGTGGACCACGTGACGTCCTTATTTTCAAAAGAGCACGGCTTATTTCCTGCGCGCGACACCACCGTCCGCAGAAGGCCAAGCATGCAACGCGATAGCAAGAGAGAATTAGTTTAACTCTGGCGATGTTAACGAGCCAGTCTCTCTACACGTATTTTTTCGTGAAAATATAATACGTTCGTTGATCTCGTTTCTTTGTTGTGCTCCTTGTTCACATATAAAATATTTTTAAAGAGAAGGAGGACATAAAAGTGAAACGTAGTAGATATATTTAGGTATAGGCTACTTAGGTCATAAGCATCGGGACAGTTTGATCGATTTGTAGTAACGGTATTTGAAATCAGACAAAATATATGAATTAATGATGATCAAATATTTACATATTATGTATATATAAGGAATTATATATAAGAAATACATAAGAATATATAATTTTTATAGGAATAGCGTTTACTCTCTTTTTATGAAATTAGCAAAATATAAATTACCTAGTAAGGAAGCGTAGAATAGAAGTAATATATTTTACTATTTACTGTATATATATACCGCTATATATAATATTAACTGTCACTACTTCCATTAACATCAGAAGTCTTTTTATCATTTTAGAAATACCTTTTGAATTTCATTCGGAATTCACAAATTAAAGAATTTGAAAATAAAGAGCTTGTCAAGTATAATAGAATAGTCCTGCAACACGGCTTCGCGATAATGCAACTTAACGCTGCCTTTTAATTACTGTAACATTTACTCGATCAAATTTGATCTCCCGCGACTACTTGTTGGGATCTCATTTTCCAAGGGTGAATATTTCATACTCGAAGGCCATTAATGGGCCTCTCTTCATTACCTTGAGTTTCAAAAACCTCGAAACAATTTTGCAACCAAGAGCTTCTCTCCTGTAACGGAGGATTTCACCCGTCAATGATTTCAACGTCACTTTGGTAATTTCAGGACACTCTTTTGAATAATGAACCACAAAGAAATCGAGCATAGTTGCAACGCGACTCTTCTTTTCACTGATGGAATTCAAGATCGGTCTCTGGTTCGATTCAACTTGAAAAGTATCGTTATGTATTTCCTAAAACGAATCAAAAATCGTATTTACGAAATGGAATCCGCGAAGTTTTCGGTGATATCGCCGACACGTGTCCAGAACCACCGGAATTCTTGGTATAGTTGGAGGTTTGTATCCGTCTTGAAAGAGACGAATTGATGCGAACCTTTGCCGCCACACACCCGATCTACCACTTATCCGAACTATCCAACGCAACTCGACCGTTACGAGAAACAATCGGTACACGTCTAACTTCCGATCGCGATGGCAGATACAATTTCACTCTAATCTCGAAAGCAAAGCGTAGTGGCGACCTAATGGTAATGTCGTTTAACGTTACGAAAGGAGATGTAGAAAAACACAGGAAAGAATGGAGCTAGTTGTCACCAGAAATTCGTTGCCATAGGTCACATTATTCGTCGTTAAATTTTAGTTTGTGAAGATCGGAGGTTGTCGTTGAGACACTTAAATGTGTCTATCGTTTCAATATTTTAAAGATGATTCTAACAGGATGAGACAAATTTTATAAGAGAAAGAATTCGTTGCTAAACTGCGGATGTCTACTTTCGTTTATAGAAAATGTTAATGTAAAAGATATATAAAAATCACAGGAGAAAGATATGATGTCATATTTTTCATATGAGGGCAATTTAAGAATTTAATACATTGTTCGATCAATTACACATTACCAAAACTATCTTTTTATTAAATTTGATTATGGGATTCTTTCGAAAGATATTTACCTCAGAAATATTGATTTCTCTCAAAAATATTGCTTGTCATATTTTAGGTATGTATTAGATATGTACGAGCATCAGTTTCTTTCACAAAACTTTTGATTTTTTATCAAACTAAACTTAAATTTAAAACTATGGATTTTTTATCTATTGTTGAGAGGCTTATATCTTCCAACCGAATAAACTGTTTCCTTGTTTAGATATACAATATGCTGTTATATTAAAGTGCACCCTTTTAGTTGTTAAGTAACATCAGAAATCAACGAATTTGTGCTTATCATATTTTTCTCCAATAACCTTATCGTTTACATGTTTCAAAGATGGTTCTGACAGGATGAGATAATTAGAAAGAAAATTGTTGAGTTGAAGTTTTGTCTTGAAGTTGAGTTGATGCGTGTATCCAGTAGAATCTTCGATTTTAACCACTCTTTAGAAAGTACGAAACACATCGAGACATAACCGTAAAAGATGAGATTTTCGAGTTCTATGGCTAATATTGATCTTATATTTGATCTCATGCCAGGACAACATTATACTCGCGATGAATATTCGTTGAAACATTCGATTACGGATAAAATTACGATACGTTTAAAGCTACTTTATTTTTGTAGAAAAATAAGTATGTACAGATCTGAATAATTTCAATAAAAGGATCGTTCGATTTTAAACAACCTGTTAATGTCTCAAATATTATAGCATAACCGAAAAGGAATTGATAAGATTGAGAAAAGATGGAACAAGCTCAGCATCGACAACTTAGAATATTTTCTGTTCTATCTATTGGATGATATTACGAGTATCGGATCAATACGAGCGTTGATAGCTCGGGATATATTTTGGAGAGGAAAGAAATATTTACAGAAAGATCTCTAAACGTTTAAATCTTTTCAAACATACATACAGTATCACTAATAATACAAATTAAGGAATTCGTGACGAAATTATTAAATGGCAAAACCAACATTATAAAAGGTGTCACACTAGAAAATTTCACTGAAAATCTTTATTAGGAAAATTATTATATATCAAAGATATTAATATATTTAACAACTGCTTTATTTTTTTATTTCACTATATTATTCTTTTAAATAAAAATATGCTTTTTCAGGACACCCAATATAATACTTTGTTTCATTCTTACTTTCCAAAAGAATAAAATATACACACCCAGCTATTATTTCGCAAGACAAAGACTTTCTGACTAATTTTTAAATCTATCGCTTAAAATTATCTCTAATCGTTTAAATACATAACATTCACTACGAATGATAGAAGAGAAGACGGAAACAGAATACACCTAAATGGTAAATATAACGAAAGAAATATAATTCGAAACTAAATTCTCGGATAAAAAAGCTCGTACCAGTGTTTCTAATGCTAGACATCACGTGTAGGGAATAAAATCACAACTCATACGATCTCTTTCACACGGCGATACATGTATCGTGATACATACATGTATAATATCATACACGTATCGCGTACGTATATCGCCATGTGAAAAAAGGCTAAGGATTTCTATTTTTCCTATTTACGCCCTGTCTGGTCGCTAAAGACTGGAAGAGGGGAAAACTACCGAACAATCGATTACACGCTACGCTTGGATACTGGGCGGAAACAACCGAACATTATTCGCATGTTTTTCCTTTCGGCGCTTCGCATAATAATTTCCGTGTGTATAGTGTATACTCAATCAGAGTAGATAGCAGTAACACTTACGGGAACCGATATACGAACCACTGGCAGTTTATTCGACATTTTCTATGACTGTTGCTCCTAGCTGGCGCACTCAGAGCTGCATCCATATAAAAGAAAAAAAATCAATTACCGTTGTTTTCGCTGGTAAAATTTAATCTCTTGGCTAGTTAGTTTTTATAACTGTTCGACTACGGCGCAGTCGTTAGTAACATCGAAACATCAAAACGACGAGGAACTTATTTGCTTCGAAGTTGAGAATATATATCTGTACTTGAGAGCAAATTAGAATTAGTTCATCTCCTTCGGAATTAAGTTACATACGTCATCTATTTTAACGTTCGTCCTTTATTTCGTTCCTTATTTCGTTCTTTATTTTGTTCTTTGTTTCGTACTTTATTTCGTTCTATATTTCGTTCTTCCTCACAAATTTGTTTATTAAAAATAGAGAAGATTTAGTGGTGTTAATTTTTTTAAATGCGATGTTACCTTGTCAAACATCGTCTGGTTACATATCCAAAAAGATAGATTTGGAAAATTTCATTTTAAAAGCTTATTTAGCGAAAACAGCTTTTAATTCTATGGAGATTGCGCTCCTAAAAATTCCATTGCAAGTCTAGGTATATCTGAGAAATATAATAACTTTAATCCATGTTGCGGTACTAATTTTTGCATAAAAATTGTCCGCATGCAAGAAAAGTATTTAATTTTATTAAATTAAACAAATTATTCGTCCTTCCGTTGCTCTTTATTTTCTTCCATATTTTCTTTCGCTGTCAGATATATTTCAGGTACAGATATATTTCTCTAATTTTCTACCGATCACATCAAATTTACGTAAAATAGACGTAAAATTCTTCAGATGATGTTTTATTAACTTACGTTAAGAATTACAAGATTACTCTTGTGTAAATAGAAATCTATATTAGATTACATGTATAAATGATTTTCTATAAAATGATTTTCTCTAATAGATATACAGAAAATAAGATCTATTCAATTCAAAATGAATAATTTTTATATTAAAAGTAGGATACATTTTGTAAATAAATTAATTACTAGTTATCAATGATAACTAGTTATTGTTGATGTTATAAATGAAATATAAACTCGTCTTTACGAGTTCATAATATAAAGAAAAACAATCTTTCTCATGTATACTCTGTACAATGAAGAGAAACCTACCATGTGATTGCGAACTTTCATTATAATGACTGATTATCACTACTGCTGTAGAAATCACTTACATTAACGCTACTATCTACATTAAGAGAACTACATTCGTAATGTCATAATAACTCTGCAACTATACCCAAAAAGTAAAAAGAAGCCGATATTTAAGCTGTTCAATGTATGTTTCATGAAGACAGACTTAAAATCCAATGCGACAAATAAAATGTCGCAACCATCGCCCGAAATTATAACAAGGAATTATAATACATTCATAGTATGTATGTAGTAGGATTATACACTCAAGTATGAAAAAAGTAAAAAGTAATTTAATATGTAATTAGATCATATCTAGGCCAATCGTGACAGAAAAGTTATACAAGCCAGCAGTATTTGTAAAAATCATCATGAGACGTATTATTCTATCAATCTTTGAAGAGTTAACAAATTTATTGCGTTTATCATATGTCTACGATCTTCTAACACACAATAATAACGGTGTAAAATGTATGTACAAAGTTTTAAATTGTAAACGTAAATTTCGTATGAAAATTATTTTTCAACATATACATAGCACATATAGGCAAGGAAAATCCGATTAGTGACGAATATGTATATTCAACATGAAATTTAGAAAAGATATTTTCACGATAATTTACGTAAAACGTATACATAAAATTTGCCAATAAGAAGATAAATATTTTATAAAAATGATTTATTAGTTAATAGACATGTAGCATAGATAGTAAAGATTGGCTCAATGACCGTAATAATTCTAAAAAACGATAAATTTTATTCGCCGCAGAAATGAAATTATACTCTCCCACTTGAACACCGGCCATTAAGCGTTCGTTTGCCGTTGTGAATGAAATCTCGCTTTAAAACGCGTGCTAACGATTGATATTTCTAATTTCCGGCCGATATTCCCCGATCCAGGTATCGCGCTAATGGAGAGTGAGCTTTTAAGTCCCTTATTCCCGTCGATAAATCTATCATCTGCAAATTTCGTCTACGAAAAAAACAACCGTCGACACGCGGTCGACGCTACAACGACGATAAAGCTGCATAGTTATCGCGATTACAGCCAACAATCCTCCTGTCGTTTCTATGGGTTTGTCCCGTTGGAGCATGTGCGAGAGCACGTAGTCGTCGTCGTTATATCGACGACATAAGCGTGTCGAAATCGTTTGGTTGCTCGATACAACGAGCACGGAAATTCGTTTGAAATTTAAATCACGTGGCTAACATGCAAATCGAGGATGCCATTAAGAAGCGATACGTCGCGCGTCGCGGTGACGATTTGTAATGGCGTGGCAAGTCGAAATCTCGTTCCATCAAAGTCAAAGACTGGTAAATTACTTTGCAATTTCTCAAGTTCTTAAATCGGGGATTTTTAACGACGATAAAAAACAGATTTATTTAGCTTGGTGCATAAAAATGTAAAATCAAACAGAATATAAAATTTTGGATAAATTGAAATTTTTAAAAATTATTACAGTTTTACGGTGATCATGAAAAACGACGTAATCGTGATTAACTTATAGTTTGGAGTTATAGTTTGGAGTTATGAGAAACCATTTTTTTTTTTTTTTTTTTTTTTCTATAATATCTTTAGAAGTTAAGAGTTTTGACAACGTATTAATTGGTTGATAACACGTAACTGAAATTCCCAAGTAATAAATAATCAGAGAATAAAATTTTCCTAAGTTTTACAAAAGACTTTTCAATGGATGCCCTAATTTTACACTATTCTTCGAAAAATATTTTGACAATTAAAAGGGAAAACGGTGAATACTCGAAAAGTTCACGTTTTAAGCGTACTAAAAGTTTTTAGAATTAAACCTTTTTATTTCTCAACTAGTACATCTGCTAGGAAAATGAGGACAATACTAGAAGGAGAACCACAGTTTTGTAGAAAAACTGAAGTCACAATTAAGACCCGAATAAAAACCAAGCACGTACATCTTACCACGTTTTTTGCCCTTCCGTATATTCTCCTTGATTAGCTTTTTTAATTTTACTCATTCCGAGTTTGAAACGTTTCTATATTTGTCCCAAAAACTGTCGAGCTTAATACCATTTTAATAATTTCTGATTTTTTCGATTTTACAATAAAATATGTACCCTATCACGAGTTTATTTAATCGAATTGTTTTTGAAATGATTTTGTAATAACCAGAGAATCTATGTGTATGTGTTTAATAAAAAATCACGTATTCCAAGTAAAGTCTGAGGTTTACCTTTTACCGCTTCTCGATCCTAAAATCTTGTTTTATAAAAAAAAAACTAAGCAAACATTGTCTCAAATACACCTAAACAAACAGAAAATTGCTGTAATTGCGTGAAAATAATCAAGCTCTCCAGAGTTTGTCTCCTAAATTATCCTCTAATTTTCGTACTGTCAAAAATACGAGCTCGTTCGGAATATAGAAAACTACTATCAACTTGAAAAAAAAATTAGCAATTAATAATCACGAAAACAATTTAAAAGCTATTGACCTAATACTACCCAAGCAAATATTTGAAGCTTAACGACCATTCTCTATTTTCCTATCAGGAATGAAAGACATGGTAATAATCCTGACCCTGACCGATATCATGTTATAAACGAATCCCATTTATTAATAAATCTAGTTATTCCCAGAACAAATACTCACCATTGACACATGATAAAACACACTGAATTCCGTGAAACATATCATTCAATTAAGTTTTTACCGATTCTGAGATGGATACCCTGCATTTACGAAGAAACCTTCCCCCACATAATTATACATCCGAGAACTTGCTATTATTTTATTATTTAAAAAATTAATATGATCAAATATATATTTAGCACTATTGATAAAAGTAGGTAAATGAGCACTAACCTTGAAGCCAGTAAGGAACGTCGCGGGATCAGAGGGGGTCCGGGCCGAGGACGCCTGATTGGTGGCCCCGTAACTCAACTGATGCTGATAGTTGGAAAGGATCTTTTTGTGAGCACTGGCCTGAGCTCTATAAGCTGACACTGATAACTTCATTTCTTCGTGTTCCCGGTAAAGGGTCCGATTCTCCCGATACTCCAACCAGGGTACATTCTCGTTCCTTCGTGGTAAACGTTAAGTCTTTTTAAGAGATCGGCACACGCGGCCGGACAGCTACGATGAAAATCCCTCGGAAAAGGAATGAAAGCGGGTCAGCTACCGCGTTCGACTAGTTATCCGCTTTTCCTGCCTTCGATTCCAGCCGATTTTCCCGGTCTATCGTAGATGTTTACTTTTATTTTCACGAGTTCCCTTCGTTCGATATCCTTATCTCAAACTCCGCCCACGATTTCGTTTCAATTCTTGGTAGTTTTCCCCAAGCTTCTTTCCCTTTTGTATCTGACTTCGACTGACTTCTACTAAAGAGACAATCGTCGTTAAGCGGTACTCCAATCTTGTTTCTTCGCTTTGGAATTTATTGTTTCGTTAAACATCAGAATCTAAAAAGGAAGTAGCTAACTCTCGCTTTAAAAAGCTTGTAATACGGATGCACGATACAAAGAGGCTTTACGGGGATAATTCGTCGAGAAATTTTCTTCCCTTTCGATGATCGTGGGATTTATATCTTCTTAACGGATCGGTTGTTACGAATTTTCTCGATGTCACGGGAAAGGGCTACGGAACGGCGAGATGTTTCTCTCTATTCGTTTGTGAACGATGATTTCCCGCGAGAGAGGCGAATACGAGGATACGTGACTCTTCGGCTTGCCTTGTCCCTTTCGCGGGCTCTCTTCTCGCGTTTCGACGGCTACTCTCAATATATCTGTCCGATCGAATAGAATAGTTTTGCAACCGAAAGCTTTCGAAGGTGAGCAGATTCAATACACCTAGCTGGACGATCGAGGAGTAACTCCTTTTAGGAACCGTATGAAGAATTAAACATCTTACAATGGAAGAAAGGGTATCGATCGTAGGAATAATCCTTCTTTCGTTTACCAGTCCACGTTCGTTTTCTTACCCAGTTACGAGCAGTTTAACGTTCTTCCCAAGCTGTCGTAAATTCACCGTTTCGCCAAGAACAAACTCGCCCCCCCCCTGGACTTTTTCTAATTGAAGCTTCCCTCCATCAGGATTCCCTGTAGCGTAAACAGACCGACTATCCACGGTCTAATTTCAAATCTTCTAAACTCTTTTAACGATCAACGTCTCATATTCTATATAATGTTCTACCGATAATACGAACAACATACATCGAAGGCAGATCGCGTATTAATTTCTCGTCATCTATTCACATGGAACATCTCCATCTTTGACGAAGGAACACCCTTGGATTTCTCGTCTCTCTACAAAAATTAGAATTTCATTAATTCACTAACAACGATTCTAAGTCATAGGAATGACGAACATTTATAATGTCGCTCGATTATTCGCCCCTTGAACGCCTTCTTTCTACTCCTTTTTATTCGTCGTCGATTCAAGCTATAAGGCCACGTGCCGTTGTTCATTAAAAGTCGAATGCGCAGGACGCCACGAGTAAAGCGTGTTCCCACAATCAAGAGACCGTGACAAGGATATCTACGTCCCTTTATCGTCCCTTCGTCGTGTATCTCTTCGTTCGGATGACTTCCACGTACTTCGCAGCTCTGCTCCCTTCTAGCGTCCTGTGTGATCGATTCTATTCCAGCTACCGTGGCACCGAAATGCGAAAGAGATCGAGCATGATGTCCGACCAGTCCTCGAAGAACCATTGGATACTTCGAGCCGGATCCTTGGGTCCAGGCGATAGAACTAGCTTTCCACAATGATCCTTTGGTTCGCGTTTTTCTATGTTTCAATTTTGATCCTTCGATCGAACTCGACTCGCGACAACATAGTCATTTCCTTGTGATATCGAAAGATTTGCAGGTTTCACTCGTTCGAACGGTTATTTCTTATTCCTCGAGGTAACGTCTCAAACACTTTCACGATGAAACGAATTATTTCTTCAAAACTATCCGGATCTTGATCGCAACACTTTGGGTCGTTGATCACAGCACGAACAACAAAGATTCACTAATACGACAACGCTGTCTATACTCAGCATAGGACAGAAGCCGCAAGAAGTAAAGGAACTTTCGATTATAGCACTGAGCCAAATATTTTTCCAGTTGATTTCAGGATACGAAACGATCGTAGACGATCACCTGGAAATAAGTGGAATTGTCACCATGTTGCGAAAAATCTGTTCGAACCGACGAAACACGTGTCACCATTGGTAAAGAGCCTCTCGAACTCGGAGGCTTCGCGAACCGATGAGATTCGCAGCAACGAAATATTAAGACGCGTCTGTAGCCGTAACCTATCGATTCTGACGGCCTGATTCGTCGTGATAAGGCGAAGCATTAAACCGACGAACCATTACCAAACGGACCAAACTACTTCCGAATCGATGCTCTGATCTTCGACATTGTTGTCACGACTCCGTATAACGGGTGTAAGGGATTAACGAAAGGATTAACAAACTCGGGATCATCGAAAGGTACGAGTCACGTACGAAACGAGACAGAGAGAGAGACACGTTGACCACGTCAATTTGCTTTGCCAACAATAGACATTGTCACTCGATGGAAGATCAAAGTGTCACGTGGTCAGTTGGTACGCGGCAAACGTCAGTGACTAACCCCATAATCTGCTTAACCGAGGAAATTAGTCGTTCGCAGGCCGGAACATGGAAAATCGTTGTCGCAAACTTTTCCAATTGGTCCAAATTTGTTATTCCTTACGCGGTTTTGTCGTCTATTTTTGATCGTCCGATCTTCTATTTGTACGATCGGTTGAAACATAAACGATAAACGAGTAAATCAGTGAACAGAATTCGGTCGGACCGTTAGTAGACCGCAACGCGTTGCGTCCGTAGCTCGAGCATAACTGGATTACCGCTACCAACGACACCGTGCATCGAGACATCGACTAACCACCACGAGGTTCGGCCTGTTCGTTCTATATTCACCCTTCGCTATAACTGGATTAAATATTATCATAAACTGCGCGCGACCGGGCGAACGTGCCACCTACGCGGATTCTGCCTCGCGTGATTCTAGTCCGCGTTTTCATCGCTCGTGTTACCGCTCGGTCTCCGATTCGTTCGCAAACGAATTTCACTTGTTCGGATGATTTTGGGGATGAATAACTGTAATGTCAAAGGAGACTCAAAGACGGCCATCGCTTTACTCAAATTCGGTGGTTATTGGGTTATAGTTAACTGAATTTGAAGATTGGTGTAGAAATAATAGAGTAATTATATTATAAATATATGTATATATTTGTAAAAACATAGAAGAAAGACTAAAAATATAGGATTTTTCAAATTAGGCCTTTTTATGACAAATTGTGAGGACATAATTTACAAATGGCAATAAGAAATATATTATGTGAAGATTAACTCTATCTAGATGTTTCGTTATGAAATGAGTAATGAATGTTGAATCTAATGTAACATGTATAATTAAATGTGCTTTGTCACAACATCGCAGACAAATATTTTATTGTGCAATACATGTAAGAGATCGCAATTTATTATAAAATGTTTTTATTTCCCGTAACATTAAGCGTTTAACTATAAAAATATAATAAAACATTTGCAGCCAAAATTTGTACCGTATTTGCTTTCTTCAATTTATCAAAAACACCGAGAACACCTCATCTGCATGATATGAAAACTACAAAAATGATTCACTGACTTATTCATTTTATTTGGATTTATCGTACTTATGAATGATAGAAAACAGTAACGCGAAAACCAAAAGATAAAACAAAGTTTTAAATGCGAAATTGAAACATATAATATAAACAAAACATTTTTAATTTAAGCAGACAATACAAAATTATCTCGCTTCTTTGAAACAAGTACAATACATTTAGATCCACAAATACCGCTATAAATGAAAGAAACAATCACCGATCGCACTATTATCCTTTGGTTACGTCCTATATCGACCCCCAAGTCGTAATATTCATTTCGTTTCAACCCTCTGAAGACAAGAATCGAAGAAATTCTCCTTCCCGATTGTGCGCTTTCAACGAACCCGGATCACCATTTTTATGCGATGATAAAATGGAACCTCGCAAAATCAACCTAAAAAAATATCGTTCCAACCTCCGGTGGAATAATTATTCTTTACGCTAAGATCCGTTGGAGGAATACAAAAGCATTGTTTGTTCAATTCCACGGCCTAAACCGCGATTCGTTTAACGATCACAATTATTCCCTAAGCAAATACCTGCTTCTCATTTGGTAGTTTGGCTGGCACTGTAATGCATAAGCACACGGCGTACATGTAAATTGAAATGCGACAGGACGAGAGAAAGAGAAAGAATAAAAGTGAAAGTGGGAGAGAGGAGCAACCAGCAAAAAGCAGCATAACCTACTCGTCAAATACGTCGCCCATTATACGTTGACTGCATTGCTGTCTCTCTCATCACTTTCCAGCCCTTTCCCGTCTATCCAGCAACGCTCTTACACAAATACGAGCCTGACTGTCATTCAGCTTATCGATCATTCCAATTGGTCATTACGGAAGATCGAGAGGGACAGTGAGCACGGACCATCGAGCGGAACCACCCTTTTTATTTTCCTATCGCCCCTATCGTTTCACCAGCAAGGAATATTTCGCGTAAACGTTGAATATTGTTTTGTCAAATAGCATTTTTAAAAAATATGGAAGCCGTACTTCAAGCAAGAACTAAATTTTGGACTAAATTTGTATCTTCCAATTTTAAGATTTCCAAGATTTGAAATATCGAAACTGTCGCTAAATAATTTTTATTGTGGAAAAAAGAATAGTGATAATACTGCGAGTGCTGATTGAGAAATTAATTTTAAAAGATGATGAGGATTAAGTCATGTGTAAACCATTGATAGAGGAAAATAAAAAAAAACAACGTCACCTGCATCCCTAAATTAAGGCGTATAATGAGAGATTTAGAATGCGACAAGAGGAATAAATGCGTTACAAACAAACTTGCAACATAATTCGTAAAAATACGTCGTATAGAAGAATCTCGTAATATAATTTTATGGAACGGGTAGAATCGTAAATCGAATTGAAAAACGAGGATATTAGTGTGCAAAATATGCATATGATCAACCGCTAAAAATGAGGAACCTACAAAGAAATGTGCGTAATACGTTTACTATAAACAACATGTACATATATCTAGGTTCGATCTTTAACGTTAAAGAGTCAAAAAGACACGTTGTCGGAAGGCCAACAGCTCGGAGAATCTTTTGTCAGCACTTCTCTTTTCATTAACCCTTTCCCTTTGACTTTTATCTTATCTTCCTTTTCGCCTGTACGCGTTAGTAGAGTCACGCCAACAACGAAGAAACCACTTTGAGGATAACGAGAACTTCTCGAATCCGATATAGAGACGCGAAGCAATCGAACATCATGTTTAAGGTGATAAAAGCACCGTCGAACTAATCCAAATATAGCATTGTTCCGCTTCCTCGGTCTATTTCTCTCCATAAGGACGAGTCGAGCTGCGGACGCCTGTATTTCTGGACGGTTCTCATAAATGAATTACGCGATTTCAAATCGGGTCGACTGGAATTGTGCAAGAAGGTCAGAGCTTTTCTCGTTAACCGAACAATCATCATCACGCGACGAGGCTTTATTAGAACGGCATTCCTTCTTCGAGTGCTTCCTTCCGCGAAGTGAAACGAACGTTACTCGAGCGAACGGCTAATTACGTTCATTAAAAAACACGTTGTTTCCTCCGATATTCTCGAAACGAAAAGAAATACACTATGAAGTAAATCCAACACAAAGTACCTTCACCTACACCATCGGAACTTCTACTTACTTTAATCGCACTTAAACTTAGCGTTTCTTTCGTGAATGTAAACGAAACCAAACACTATTGTACTCGATATCGATCTACAATTAGCATCCGAATCGCTACCGATTTCGACTAGTAAATCACTGACGATACGACATCGACAATAAGTCGATAATTCCTTCACCTTCCAACGTGTAGAATATCTTGCGATAAACGATATGCTTCTGATCGTTCACAGGCACACAACACCCTATCCATAGTTCCTCTAGAAGAAAGGATCAGCCGATCGGCCCTTCAACGACGATCTTCAAACCGACACGACCGACCAACATATGCCAGTCATCAAAATGCAATTCGTTGTGATGACCGAATTGAAGCAAACTATACCGAATCGATATCGAACCGTGTACGATCGCGAGTTCTTCTTGGCAGTCAGCTGATGAGCGCAGCTTCTCGATGATCGACGACACCAGAGTCACCCACCAATAGAACTATCACCCGCGACGAGGCACGTAAAAATACCATTACGATATCGCGTTGATACGATCGATTTAGCAATCGGCCGATCTGGAGGTATCGTCGAAGGATACCGGTCGCGTTTCCGCACGCACGTGTTATTCGGCCCCACGAAAGTCACTAGGAGGCAAGTAGCAACCCCCGCCAACCGTTGAGGACGGAGGGTGTGAGACAGGATGCCGGAACGTCTGACGATGGGAGGGATGATGGTCTGGTAGGGAGGGAGGTTGTAGTGGGAGCGTGAGAAAGAGGGGCGAAAAACGGCGAGGGGTAAAGAGTGGAGTGGTACAGAAGGACGACCCGCAGGTTTCGCGATATCATTACCACCCTAGCGCGCGGGATTCCTCCCTACTTTGTTCCAGCCTGCAAAACCCCACCACGTATCCACATCTACGGATTAAAAACCGAAATCCTTCCCCTATCACCCCCGCTCTGTGTCCCGTTTACGTGGCGTTCGTGTGGTGCTCGTCGGTCGTGGGGATGCTGCGCAGTCTCTGGACCGTATATATACCGTGCAACACCGAACGAACTTTCTGCGATATAGCCTGCTGCCGCTTCCTGCCCTGGCGAGGCGCTATGCGAACCCGAAATGCAATTTGACCAAGGGGGAACAGAGTGGAGCAAGAGAACCACGGTCGAGGATGGATCGTATACGTTTTTGACGAAAGTTCCTTATCGAGATACGATGAGGATGATCCATCGGATGGTATTGACGAATCGTATTGATACTGACGAACAGATAGCTTTTTCGACCAGATAACGTGCGATTTCCTTTTTTTCTTTTTTTTTTTTTTTTCTTTTTTTAAGGTAATAACGTGAAATTGTTGAAAAAAATAGATATCCTTGTCATTATTAGTAGAGAACAATGAGACTGATTTGATCGAAGTAATTACTGATGAACTATTTCTGTGTCGCTGACTTGTGTGGTAGATTTCTACAGAAATTATTATTCGGACAGCTGTTTTGTACTTTGGCAAAACTATTTGTGAGTCTAATTACAATAAGTAATAAGTTATTCATTTATATTTATTAGCGATGCATGATTATCGCAACACGTTACCCTTCTGTTTGATTTCTAATGATTAAATGAACAATGTAGAATCTTGAGGAAAGAATATGATGCTGAAAACGGTTGATCGCATGATTCTTCATATCTTTGTTGTACATTTCATTCATTTCTATTTTAAATATGGATCTTGAAAGAGAGATCGGTAATAACGATAATATAGTGTTTAGTAAGATAAAAAAATAGAGATGTACAAATATATCAGTGTATGTCTTTGTTTTTTGAACTCACAATCGTATTCACATAAGTTTAAATATACCATGCTCGATATGAAGTTTTTTATCTAAAGGATAATTTAAAGGTGAATTAATTTCTAAATAAAAACCATTTCATTTCCAAATTCAATGAAGAACCATTAACCATTAACCATTTGTTGGAAAATCGCTGTAATGGAGTGTACAGATTTTTCAAATGTACCGAACTTCATTTTGTTACCCGTAATAGTATAAATCTTACATACATTTTAGTTACAATTTAAACATTGACCAGCATTATTACCTTGTTTACAATAAAAACGGAGAACGACTTTTTATGTTTCTCAATCTCATAACATATTCATGAAAATTCGATAAATATTGTAACACCAATGTAAACAATTTAATATGGATATATTTCGATGAGTAGTAATAAATCAAAAACATATCAAAGTACAATTACAAAGAGTATCGAACATCATATGTCGCAAGAAATATGATAAAATTATGAATAATCATCATATAACTGGAGTAAGATATTTAACTTTCAATTGATACTTTACAAAACACCAATTAAACTATAAAAACTTTATAATGAAACGAAATAAAAAAATTTTATTTCTATACTGATACATTTACATTATTTTTTCTTTATTGCAGCATTTTAATTCGTAGTGAAAGATCGTTTAGATTTTCATTTTCGATATTTAATATCATTAATCTGGCACTTCATACGATATGCCTCACACAAATTATTACATACTTATGAACAGATAAAGTTGTCACTTGTATAAAAAGCTAAATCTCTGAACTTAAACAACTCACGTTATGATACAAATGAATGTGTAACAAACGTTTCCTGCAATTAGTTTCCATCTACTTCAATTTATTATTTCACATATTAAGAAATAATTAAAAATAATCAAAACATTTTATTAAATATAGCAATATTAAAATATATTAAAAATACACATAGGGATACTCTTTTTACATTATATGCATATTCTTATGTTATTCCTTTATAAAATTTCAATTATATATCCCTCCGTTGACTTATATGTTTAAAAAGTAATAAATAAAATATTCATTGTTATTTATTGTATTTCACCTGTATTGTTGTAGAAGATGATTTATAATTGATGCAGTAATATACAACAACAATCGCAAGTTGTAATTTTAAGTTTAAAGTGGAAAATGTGATGTTGGTATGGGCTACGATGTTTTAGCGGAAGCAACACACAGCGTCCTCTATATCTTCTGGCTACAAATATGTTATACAAAAAAACTATCATTTGTAATTTACAAAAATGTTCTACATGAAAACACTTTTCTAACCAGTGGTATCATAATACGGCTGAAAAAGTACATATTGTAAAAATATAAAATTCTACATTCTTCAATTAAAAGATGTTCTATTTCATGCCTGATTTGTAATTTTAGAGGAAAATTTAATTTCAATTCGAATCACTACTATACTGAATCGATAACGTCGCATGCGACATAAAAATGATATGGGGCGTTAGATAACCTCTATGGATAATTTCCAAAACATAGAACACGAAACAGTATCGAGTGTCGCATCTATTCTGTACCTCGTCGATAATTTCACGTTCTGCAATGCCGACCTGGAAAAAGGTCAGTGTGTTTCTTATATCCTCTATGATTTGCGACAGCAAATATTGGAATTACATATTGTATCAACTGAATCGTCGGAAGAAACAAAGCCAAACGTATAAACGTAAGGGAAGTACCTAATGAATTCTTTAGTGATTCACAGAAGAATTAATTCCTATTAAAATTAGTAAACAATTAATGTTTATATGTATTTGAGATATTGTTAAAAATTCATATATATAAGTAATACTTCTCCTAGATGTTAATAAATTTGTAATGTACTTATTTATTGGGTTGATAATCTTTAAAAAAAAAACAGTTGAGAGGAAGACACAAAAAAATATCAAATTATTAAATGAAAGATGTGATGGAACTATATTATGGACTATTGATAATTACCATTCTCTTTACCTATATTAGGTGATTCAAGAACATATTTCCCCACGATTTTTGTAGAAGAATTTGGACATTTTATAAACATAACGTTATTTAAAAAGACACAATCATTTATATTTAGATCTAACTATACAGAAACAAGTAACTTAAACAAACGCGATAAAAAATATAGCAACACTGTGTTTTGAAATGAATTCAATAAAAATCACTAAATCTGAACAAAGAAAATTTTATTTCAAATATTTGCGAATCACAACTTTACAAACGTAATTAAAAGTTAATGTCTTTCTAATTCGACTTCAAATACGTTAAAGAATGAAAAATTCTAATATTTAAGACTCTTTATTTATAATTAAAAACACTAGGAAGAACAGCTGTATCGTATTAGAATTCGCACAGCTACAGAAATATCGCAATGCTAGTACAGGCCAAAATATTCTCTTGGCTTCAATTCAGATCCAAATCAATATCCATTCGCAATTTTAAATCAAAACGGATTTAGATTACTTTCCGATCCTAACTCAACAGGAATTCAATTTTTCGAAATATTATAAATATTGTAAATATATCAAAATCTACGATTTGCCCAATGAATATCACGATATATATATATATATAAGTAAGAGAAACATATACTAAGCTCATGAAAAATAAAGCAAATATACGAAAATAAAGTAAATAAAATAAAATATAACAAAACATAGTGACAAAGTAGCAACAAGAGTGACTTCCTATGCTCTGAATGATCCAGAGGATCGTTCGTCATTCTGGTTGGCTCTACCTACTTATAATTTACAGACGTACCAAAAAGTATGCTATCGACATAGGTAAGAGTACCTATCTATACCTACATATCAGTAAGATAATATAGATATTACATAAGTAAGATAACATAGGTAATGCAGATATCCTACCTATCCAATGTGGCCCTATATTTAAAACATGACATGACAAGCACAGTACATTGACTGCATAATTCACACACATGACACCTGGGCGCTAGAGTTTGTCGTATCATTTTCACACTCTATTTACCTATCATTTTGACGAAACCGAATGACCAAAGCCAGTAGCCGTTGCGTAAAACACACAACGTGATAAACGCTGTATATGATGCAACTTGTTGCGATCAACAAATTATATATTGAAATAATAAATGAATTGAAGTAATATTTTAGCATAATCTTATATTAAAAACTATAGCAGACCAACTAGAAGATATAAGATTGACATATTCAAGAAATAACTGTTGAACAACGGTGTATATTGGGAATTACGTTGAGAAAATTTACCTAAAAATTCTTACAAAATATTGGACTAAACATTAGCTTCCATATATTAATTCATATATATTATTATTTATATATATTGTTTAATGAAAAATAAAATTAATTTCATGAAATATACAAGGTTTTATTTCTTAAAGAATACATCCCGATTTTCTATGTTGCATTGAACCGAAAGAATCTGTCTGATGAAATCAAACAACGTTCTTACGTTTCTTTATGATTTACTATAAATAAGGAACATTAAAATGATATCGAAACTAACGACATATTCCTTGATTTACCCCGATACATGCAAGATAGAAGTAACACACATTTTATTGCCATCGTACAATGATCTAATGATGTGATCAGCTGCAAAATTCATAAAAATCAGCGGGTTGCGACATCTCAACAATGACATCCTTTGATTCAGGCACTTCATAGTAAAATAGCATTAGATGCCAAGCCATGTGGTAACACCGTGATTTCCGCAATCTGCAAACAATATTTTTATGAATACTAAAGTTAACCATTACCAGCATAATTAATAATGTTTACACAATACCCAGATATGTCCAATGCCCAAATATGAAGAATGAAATAAAAGAAAATATCAAGTAGGTAAAATAAAGGAACATAAATAAATTAAAAAACAATAAAATAGGAGACGAGTTAAAATAAACGAATGTGTAAAAAGCGTTATGTAACTCTACAGTTGTTATACGAATTATATGGATTTATATAACGGCAGAATTAATAATGTTTCTCTATACAGGTATTGTTCGAATACCTAGACTCGAAAGGATCACAAATTCTACAGAAACGTGGAAACGAGAATAATATAAAGGACATTAAAACCAAGGGTTAAAATTTGAGACGATGATGTTGCTGAGAGATGTTACAATGTGTATAGTTTTATGGATAGGCATTTTATCTGTACATACCTCTACCGATCCCGGTGTTCCTAGCACGTAAATCACTACTTCGGCGATGTCTCTATCTTTTAATAAAACATCTGGGGAGACATTCATGAAAGTATAAAGCCGTTTCAACATATCCGTCCGAACATATCCAGGGCTAATGGTCTGGTTAAATATACAAATAAAATAATGTGAGAATTTATAATGTCCTTATAATATATGCATGACTACATTTTATTATTGAGAATTATATTAATAGAAAAATCATAAACAATTCTACTGAGCCAATTTTAATTATAAAAGTAGGAACGTTATATATCAAGCAGTTTGATCGCATTCCAAATTCGTTGTAAAGAGGATAATTTAAAAAAGGAATATCACTGAGAACCCATTTGATTTCATTTTGAACAATTTCCCTAATTATTGAAAAGGTAATTGTTTCGTGCAAACAAATTAACATTATTAGAAAAATATAATAAGTTGCATTACTAATTAATGAACTTTTATTTTCATTGAATGTAATAATTTTAAATAGCACGATGCGTATTCATGAAATATTAGTTCACCTTGAATGGTCTTACATCATTATAGGCCATAATTCCCAGCCTTTACTTACCGAACAAAGATAGCAATATATAATATTGTATACAAATGTAAATAATGACCTCTTACCGTTAATTTGATTTTCAGTTTGGCCGCCGATATTTCGTGACGGAGTTCTATCGCTAGAGCTTGTAGACCGTATTTACTAGGACCATACATGCCCATCGGTATGCTTAAAGCTTCAAGATATAATCTGGCTATGCTACAAATATAACATCATATTTAATTTAAAAATGTCATAATTCAACTGAGTGTGCAAAATTAGCATGATGTCCTCATCCTGGATTTTAATAACACTTTTTTATGTTCTTCCTTCTATCAGGCAAACAATTGAAAAGTAATAATAAAGGAACAGTAGAATTCCAATGACATCGCAGAATAATAAAATAGCCATAATTATTAAAAGAAAGATGTTTACTTAAAGTTACATCGCGTTAAAGGAGCAAATGTGATAACGTATCGTTTCTTCTTATTGTTTTTGGTCTTGAGCTTACATCGACGGAAATTATATCGATTGAGTGGATTATGGAATATAAAAATATACAGATGCAGTGACACACTCGCATATTGTTGAATTTATTCGATACATGAGATCTTAGTTTGATAAATCGATCTATATCTGTATGAAATGCAAACATTATTTATATATTCCGGCTTTACATTGCATTAAAAATAAACTTCTCCTCGTTTTTCTGTCTGATATGTATATTATAACTTTTTAAAATTCTAAGAATTACTTAGACAAAGTATCTCCCGAATTTAATTAAAGTTTATTCTAAGCTAAAACAAATATTTTCTGACAAACCATACTGTACATTATTTAATGATTTAAGTAGTTGTAATTAAGCAAATATATATATATATATATATCATTTTATTATGAAAACTGAAACTATATATTTCGATTTAAAAAGAACAGATAAGATTGCAAAGAATGCAGAGGAAGACAGAGTAATAAATATTTTCAAGCGAAACAGTGATTTTGTAAATTACTGAGGGAATAAATATAGGATGTAATAATTACTCGGAGATATTAATTATATGACCCCTAGTGTCGCGTTTTCTCATAGAATTCATTGCTTCTCGTGCAAAAATTGCTGGAGCTATCAAGTTGGTATTAACGACATCCTGACATTCCTCGGTATATAAGTCTGTAACAGAACGTTTATAATTAGATCTAACAAATACAAATATACATATTATTATGCATCCAAGTTACAGTAAAACTTATTGGAATTAATTGTGTGTAGAATGGTGGGATTTTTTAAATATTAATCGTATTGTATGCGTATATTTTCATCTTTTTTATTCTCCGAGGATTTTTGAGCTGTTAAATTTCATAGTCTTTTCAGAGTTAGTAGATATGATTTGATTTATAATTTACACCATTTGGTGACTAGCTCTAATGCTGTGAATAATTTAGAATGCGCGAAAATGTCATTTATGGATATATCGTCTTCTTCAAAATATCGCTCTTTCGTCCTTTAATGCCACAAATTATTGATTTATAAGTACTGCAGGACGCTATTATTACCATTGTATTTATAATCTTATCTCTTTTTAATTAATATTTCACGTTTCTCCCGAACTCATAAGATGAAAACCTGAGATAAAAAATCTCAACACTTAATAAAGATAAAGCTGAGTTTATAATTGTGAAGCATTTGTAACATAGCATAAGTTGCAGACGTCAGTAAAATATCAATGCCAATTTATAGATAACAATTTATTAAAATTTATCACTTAGAAATTGTAACGACTGAGATTAACGTATCTTGGAAAATCAAAGATTCTTCTTTGTTTTGTTTGTACGTTTGAGCATCCGGTTTTCCTCGTACCATGGAACGCCTTCAACAGTAAACCGGTGACTTTAACTTAATGACGTTAACTTAATAAAACAAGATCATTCCGAATAATGTTTGTATTCACTCAAGCTGTCATATTAATGGCAAAGCAAAATTGAATTTTTTGAAATTACTCACATAACTGACTTCTCGGTTAATTCTGACGAATTCTGAGACACTAATTGCACATAAACACTATTTATGCAACGAAAGCTTTCCTACTACAGATAATGATTTGCTACAGGAAAATCCTAGATACAAATATTATTCAGCCATCTGGCCACAAATGACTGGCATTAAACGAATCAAGAATATTGTAATCATTTTACACCTTCAGCACAATAAGTGTATAACCCATGGTTACTGGCAATATTTGAGAAAAAAAAGAAAATGCAAATGCAATCATGTTCGTAAAGCATCCTAGATTGATATCAATAAATATTTTACCCATGACATATGAGAGACTAAAGATGCCAGTATTATTCACTAGAATGTCAAGGCTACTTTTCCGTACCAATAATTCATTACTCGTATTGTCGTGTTACAAAGTAACTGCGCGTGATAGACTTTTCCGTTATAAGAAGGATTTCGAACTCTTGCTCCTACCAATCAGCGGCCACTTGAAACGTCCCGCAGCAAGTAACGCGTACTTACATCTCCGTAGAAATGTATATGTAATACCTTGCTATTTATAGAGTGCCCAGGTGCAACGAGTTAAATATCTCGAAACACAAAATGAAAAATACGGAAGAATATTTCGAATGAAAGTTATAAAGAAGCTGATGGTACAATCATGAAAATTTTAAGAAACATAGCGATTATATTTCTTTTATATATTCATTATTGCGTGATTTGCATTTATAATCACAACAAATACAAAATGAACAATGCAAAAGGTAGCTGTCTATTCTATATGATCTCGGAAACCTATTCTACACAAGTGGTCGTTACATGTGTTTTATACCAGCTAACTTCTGTTTACCGAGTTCAAAACCTACAAGATAATGATGACTTATTACGAATTGGTTATTATGATCACTGTGGTAGTTTTTGTGTTATACCCGTTCCTTATTTATTTTAACCGAAGAGAAGGACGGGTACATGTTGTTACTTTGTAACGAAAGTTTATTTGAAATCTAGGATAATGGATCGTACATGTAACTCCATCATAATATTTAATCAAGAGTAACTGAAATATTTTGTCGGCCGGTCAAACTGACCGCCCGCGGTAGGTAAGGCAAAATACAATTTTTTCTTAGAAAAAAAAAGCAAACTGAAAGTAACTATCGAAAAATATATTGTATGCGTCTTTTAGGAAAAGTCAGAAATTATGAAGGGATATTATAACGTTTAAATATGGTATTACGTCTCATAAAACGAGGCTTTTTGATTTACCGTTAAAGCCGTCAAGTGGTATAAAACATCTTCAAGTCAAGATGTTCCTTATGGTTGCACCATATTGCTCCATGAGGTAAAAATAGGGGAAACGTGGGTTTTCCCATATTTCCCAGAATTCCACCCGCAAACGACCAGTGATGGGGCAATCACCACCAAACAAGAGTTTTCCTTTGCAAAAGCATCAACACCGGACTTCACTTGTTCATCATCTTTAGAACAATCAACATCTCTTTATCGGGTTTTCAGCCTTCAATCAGTCACCTACTTAACTTATATCTACGCACCAGCGTAACTATCTTCTCTACAAAGTTGTTGGAAATATATAATATCTTTGAACTGTTAATCAAGTGCTACATAAAATTAAACCACTTCTATTATCCTAATCGAAATAGGGAATAGATCTGTTCGTGGCGTCGATTGTCTCGTAACGTAACGGGAATTTACGACTCCCGTTGACGCGCTTCCTCGCGATCGTGTCTCTTCGCGACTCGTCGAAAAAACATATAGTTAAATTTGTGTAGAAGTTCGAAAACGGTCGGTTTGACCGGCACTGGCAGGTTTAGTGTTAAGATAGCTACTTTTTCCAATGTGGCAGTTCTTCAATTGTTGACATAACATGCAAGCCGAAATATTAGCAAAAGGTATATAAAACAAGGAGATTAAGTGGAACATCCACTTTGTTATTTTATTAGTGATGAATGGACCGCAGATTTGTATGCATTTGTGAAATGTTTAGAGGCGCAAAAACACACAAAGTGCACATAGTATGTTAGAATGTATTAAATATCTAAAGAATGGTACTCTTTATAATAATAAATATATCAAACAATTTTTTAAACAAGTTCTAGTTTTCTAATTAAATCGGAAAGATATAAGTGTTGCAGAAGTTCGTAAATATTGCAAACTAATGATGAATCATCAATCTTTACACATTTACATTATAGAGCACTTATCCTTGTCACATATATATCACCTTAATTACTTATTACTTTTTTTCGAAATATAAGTCGAAGTCCACGATTTGTCCAATGCCCAATATCACGATGGAATGACACATATATCAGCCATTAAAAACAAATACTATGCTTATTACAAATAAAACAAATACCACGAATAAAATATATAAAATAAAATATAACAAAGCATAGTGACAAAGTAATAACAAGAGTAACTTCGCATGCTCTAGATGATCCAAAGGATCGTGCGCCTATCTACGAGATAGGTAAGAGTACCTTCCTATCCTATATAGTCCTCACGACCACCACGATTCTCACACACGACATCTAAGCACCACAGTTTGGCACATCACTTAATGCGATCAGCGAAATATATATTGAAATAATAAATGAATTCAAGTAATATTTTAGCATAATCTTATATTTAAAACTATAGCAGACCTACCAGAAGATATAAGATTTATATATTTAAGAAATAACTGTTGAACAATGATGTATACTGGGAATTAAGTTGAGAAAATTTACCTAAAAATTCTTACAAAATATTGGACTAAATATTAGCTTCCATATATTAATTCATATGTATTATTTAATTTATCATTCAATGAAAAATAAAAGGCTCTTTTTCTAGTACTTCTCGTTTATTAAATAAAATAATTAATTTAACGGAATATACAAAGTTTTATTTTTTAGAGGATACATCCTGATTTTCCATGTTGCGTTGAATCGAAAGAATCTACCTAATGAAGTTAAACAACTTTCTTACGTTCCTTTACTATTTACTATAAATACAGAACGTTAAAAGGATATCGAAAATAACGAGATATCCCTTGATTTACCCTGATACTTGCAGAGTAGGAATAACACACGGAGTTAGTTGCCATCGTGCAATGATTTAATAGTGTGATCAGGTGTGAGGTTTATTAAAATCGGCAGGTTGCGACATCTATGCGATGACACTCTGTGAGTCAGTTATGCTGTTGATTACCTGAAGTTGCCGCGCCATGTGGTATTATCGTGATTTCCGGAATCTGCAAACATTATGCACACCTTTTGCAAAGCGATCGGAGAGAATCTGCATGCTAATTCCGCAATGTCTTATTCAGCGATTACAGCAAGCAATAAATCCTCATGAAGCGCTCTGATTCGACCAATACATACTACAGTAGAAAATTAAAGAATGGAAAATTCCTAACTCGCTGAACGTTACAGACGACTGGTAACAAATAGCAACAGAATAAGTGTATTCCTCAATGTCTTCATAAAGTTATTGGTGCTAGGAGAATCAGAATTTCTTATAAATATAAACGTATAATGATATAAACATACAAACATAAAAACATAAATGTATAAAGACATAAATGCTTAAAAATATAAATGAATAAAAATATAAAAACATAAATCTAAGATATAAGATGATCGTAAGAAGAAATTCTGACTTGGTATATAAAACTTCGTATACAATGAAATGCGAAGGATATCTGTACGAAACAGATATCTTAAATTAAAAACGAAATAAAACAAGTACAAATGAGGGACCGTGGAAAGGAGACTAATATAGAAGACATTAAAGCTACGGGTTAAAATATGTGACGATAATCTTGCTACAAGATGTTACAGTGTGTATGGTTTTGTGGATAGCCATTTCATCTGTACATACCTCTACCTTTTCCGGCGTTCCCAGCGCGTAAATCACTGCTTCAGCGATGTCCGTATCTTTTAAGGCATAATCATCAGGGATGTGTATTATATTACGAATACTTCTTATCATATCCGTTATCACAGCTCCAGGGCTAATATTCTATTGAAATGTAAAAATAAGACAATGTGGGAATTATATCATATTGTATATGCGTATACTAAACGCATGATTACATTTTATTATTGAGAATTATGTTAATACAAGAGAAATCATAGACAATTCCGTTGAGCCAATTTTAATTATAAGAATAACAACGCTATATATCAAGCAATTTGATTGCACTCCAGATTTATTGTAAAGACGGTAATTTAAAAAAGATATCATCAGGAAACCATTTGATTTAATTTTGAGCAATTTGAAAAAAGTAAGTATTCTTAAAAAAGTAATTGTGTTGTACAACCAAATTAACATTATTAGAAAAATTTAATAAGTTGCCCTGTTAATTAATGAACGTTTATTTTCATTGGTTGTATTAATTTTAGATGTCATGAAGCGTAATCATAAAATATTAGTCGCATTAAATACTAATACATCTTTGCAGGATCGATCTTTATCTTGATAATCTTTATCTTTATCTCGATCTTTACGAACCGACCAACAACAGCATATGTAATATAGTATATATATGTAAATAATGAACTCTTACCGTGATTTTGATATCCAGCTTAGCTGCGACTATTTCGTGACGGAGTTCTGTCCCTAGAGCTCTTAAGCCATATTTACTAGGACCGTACATGCCTAGCAGTATGGTTATAGATTCAAGATATAATCCGGCTACGCTATAAATATGAATTATATTTAAAAATGTAACACTTTGTATGGTTTAATTTGGAGAAATGCACCCCCATTATGGATTTCAATGAAACGTTTTTAAGTTCTTCATCCTAACGTACAAACTACGAGAAAGTAAGCAAATGTGATAGACGTTTCGTTTGTTTTTATGCTTTCTTATGTATTTTTTATGTATGCTTTTTTGGATGTTGTGTATATATCGATAAAAGTTATATCTATTGCGGAAACTATAGAATATAAAAATATAGAGACATTGACAAATTACTGAATTTATTCGATAAATAAAATCATAATTCGATAAATCAATCTATATCTGCGAGACATGCAAATATTCTTTATTTATTTTGGCCACACATTGTTTTAAAAATGAACTTCCCCCCAGTTTCTCTATGCATGATATGTATATTATAACTTTTTAAAATTCTAAGAATTACTTAGACAAAGTATCTCCTGAATTTAATTAAAGTTTATTCCAAGCTAAAACAAATATTTTCTGACAAACCATACTTTACATTATTTAATGATTTCAGTAGTTGTAATTAAGCAAATATATACAATATACATATAAAAATATATTAAACAAAAGCATTATTGCCACGAATAGAGTTTGTCTTGTAATGTTCGATATGAGTTATGTGTCTTACTGTAGATCATTTTATTATGAAAACTGAAACTATATATTTAGATTTAAAAAAAAAAATAAGATTGCAAAGAATGAAAAGCGACATAAAGTAATATATTTTTTCAAACAAAATAGTGATTTTGTAAATTACTGAGGGGATAAGTATAAGTTATTATAATTACCTGGAGATATTAATTATATGACCCCTAGCATTGCATTTTTTCATACATTTTACTGCTTCTCGTGCAAAAATTGCTGGAGCTATCAAGTTAGTATCAAGGAGTTTACGATATTCTTCAGTTTTCGAGTCTAAAACAGAACGTTTATAATTAGATCTTATAAATACAAATATACATATTATTATCTACCTAAATTACAGTAGAACTTCGATTATCTGAACTAATTGTGTGTAGAATGTTGAGATTTTTTACATATTACACGTATTATATACATATATTTTAATTATTTTTATTCTCCCAAGTTTTCTGAACTATTAAATTTCGTATTCTTTTTAGAGTTCTTTCTTGCTGTGGTTTATACCATCTGGTAACTATATTCGTAAAACACCATATATCGATATGAATAAATATTTTTACCGATAATAGGTGTGGAACTAAAAACTCCAGCATTATTCACTAGAATGTCAAGGTGACCAAACTTTTCGTCGATCCATTTGAACACCTTAAGAATATCTTCTTCGTTCGTTACATCGCACTCGATCGGGAAAAACTTATCCTTTCCAATTTCTGTGGCAGCTTCGTGAAGCTTGTCTATTCTTCTTGCTAAACCAACTACTTTAATGCCATGGCTAGTCAGAGCCTTCGATATAGCGAGACCGATTCCTCCGCTCGAGCCAGTCACAATTGCTACTTTTCCGATCCAGCGATTCATCATTCGTATTGCCGTGCTACAAAGTCACTACGCGTGGAAGTGTTCCGTTGTAGTTTAAAAAGAGATTTCGGGCTCTTACCCCTACCAATTGCGGCCACTTGAGACGTCTCGCAGCAACTAACTACTTAACATGCCATCTACAGAGTGCTCAGTTTCAATGCAACGAGTTAAATATCTCAAAACAAAGTGAAAAATACATAAAGGTGTAATACGAAAAATACGGAAAGTTATAGAGAAGCTGAGGTTACGATTCTGGTAACGATCGCGATTATATTTTTTTTATGAAGTATATTAGATACAGGAATTATAGTTATAACTATAGCTATACGTCCGCTTCCCTCACCCCTTCTCCAGAGTTGAATTAGTCAGTGCAAACATTCGAATTACATTACGTAAAGATACGTAATAAATATCTATAGCGACTAGAGTTAATGAGTGTAATTCCTAGTCAATTACCTACCTAGCCAAGTGATCGTTACATGTATTTGCTTTAAATAACTGACTCATATTTAACGTAGCTATTACATGTACTATACTCATAAAATGTTGATGACCCATGATGAGTTGGTCATTACGATTTCTTTTAAAATTTTTTCTCCTGCGAGCGCGTTTCTTGTATGTTTTAACCGAGAAGAATGACGGGTACATGTTGTTGTTACTTTATAATAAAAGATTTACTTGAAATCTTGGATAATCATAGTATTCAATTAAAATCGCAATATTTTCCAATGTGGCAATTCTTCAATTAATGACATAACATTCAAGCGGAACTACCAACGAAGGCTAGATAAGATAAGAAGATTAAATATTGTAGAATTATCACTTTGTTACTTTGTTAATGATGAATAGACCGCGGATTTGTATGTATTTATGAAAAGTTTCGAGGTGTAAAAACACACTTTGGCTAATATTACAAATCGCTTATCTTGTTACATACAAATTCTGTCGATTACTTAGATACACGCAATTTCAGTAATACTACTTGATTAGCTTTATCAATTTTACTGGTAGACATATCGCCGTTCCAGTGCTACAATGACGCAAATACGAAGCAATTTTTCAGGATTCGAAAAAAAAACAATTTTATTTAGTAAAGCTTGTAATTAGGTAACAATGTATATGTTATATAATGTTAAGACAAACAATATTTTTTGCCTTCTCTAGTTACTCTTAAGTACGTCTGTGCAACTAACACTCCTATCGTTACTCTTACAAAGTGCGATAGCCAACAGCGAATATTTTTTTTTCTTTTTTTATTTAACGAGTTTGAACGAGATTGATCACACAGTTTTCTTAAGTCTATGTTACAATTGTTTTATCTTGCACTAGTATTATTTTAGATTACCTTATACTTTATACTTTGTACTTTACTACAGTAGCCATACTGTATGTTTCATACATAATTCCGACTTATAATTCTAGCTTAAGGTCGTGATTATACAAAAGAACGATAAGCGATAGGTCGTCCGATAGGCAGTAAGCGGTAAAGCGGCAAATCGAGCACGGCTGAGCAGCAGAAAATAATTCAAACCTATATCATTGGCTCAATCACGTCTGTGGATTTATTGTATGTAATATATATTGTATGTATGTAATATAATAAGCCGTATAGCAGCTAAGCGACGAATGTATTCACTTAGCGATGCCACGATCTATAACTTTAATTTATTTTATGACGCCCAAACATCTTTTGCTGCTTATCGTTTTTTACTCATCACGGCCATAAAACGCTATTCAGTTTTAAGTGCCCAATAACGAATATTTCCATAAAAACATAATTAAAATTATGAAACTGTTATACTGAAGATATTAGATATGTCTGAGACAGAGAACTTGTCTCAGAAGTTGCAAATTTGCAGTTACGTCATAATTGTCTTGGAACGAAGATATCTACATATATTGTAGGTGGTACATCACACCCGACAAGAATGATTAATTAAATCTTTTTTTTCTTCTACGATTTATCCCAGTTTCATTTGGAACAGAATTATATTTCAACTAGTTACGAAAATTACACTGCATAGTTGGATTGATCTGAAATTTCATGAAACTTCAAATTATGCTGAATGGCTACTCTTCATTAATTTATTTCATTGATCTATGCACTTAGTAGAAATAGAAAACATAGCAAAGACCAGAGAATAATTATCAGTATAAAAAATATACATATATTAAACACGTTGCAACGCATGTTCACTGCATGCGTTACGATTGAAAATTATATTTTATATATTTCTCACATTAACTTCTAGAGCGACATTTAGCTTGACATAATTATGCTTATGTAAGCTGTTAGATATTATTCGTTTTGGACATTATATAAAATGTTATAAATACGATTAATATGCATTTGTGGTGCTCTATTCTGATGATGATTTATATATATATATATATATATATAATATATAACTAATCTGACAATAATGACAGTCCTCCTAGAACAGTAATTTTAAAAAAATATCACCAATGGTGATTTATACAAAATATGTCAAGGCCCTTGAAGATAATTACAATGTCTTTATCTTTCTCCTTGTTCCCTATAACATGTAAGACTAGTAGTACCCTAAAAAATTTCATATAGTTAGAGAAAAAGTTTACTGCTCGATCTTTTGCAAATACATAACAGGATTTCACTCGCTTCATAGAGATCATTAAATAATGATCATATTTAAAAGCACTGGAATTGATTCTGTAATGAGAAAAGAATACATGCATGTATACATTGAATTGTTTGCATTAAATTCTATCATATTTTACACATAGATACCAGAAGTATTCAAGTAACGCTTACTGAGATACTTCATTCTCTGTTTATTCAAAACGTGATAACGTGTATTTTAATCGAATAATTGAGGCTTATCTCGTAGCATTTACTTTTCATATTTGAAAGTCATTCCCAAGTGAAACAAAAAAATAAATAGAAATTTGACAAGGTAAGATTGACTCGCTAGAGAAATGGCATACACAAGATATTCCGTAACTGATAGTACAATCCAGCAATTCTAATCGTAAATTTCGTATTGAATTTATTCAACTTCCACTTTTGCTCGCATTTGTATCAGCAAATGCAAAGTCAGGGATCCTATGACAAGGTTAGGATTATTGTCTGCGAGGATGAATCTGATGCGAAGTCACGGTAACGCTAGAAAGTCACATGCGGGCGCCTCTAGCGCAACACAAAGAAGCCTAAGGAGGTGAGTTCTAAGTTATCAAACAAACTCGATCCGAAATCAGGGTGTAACTATAATTATGTATATTCTAAGTACGCATGCCATATGGAATTATCATAAAAAGTTATAAATAATAATTGGTAAATATGATATTTAATCAATGAATTTAATGTCAAAATTGTTTTGCTCGTTCAAAACATTTATTTCACCACGCCAAAATTCACACTACAGGGAACCGCAAAGAAAGATACATGACATTATTAAAATTAGTGACGGAACGCCGCAAAATTACGAAGATAATAAGAATATCAAGATAGAATGCGTGCGCGAACTACAAAGGCGATATGCATAAGAGAGGAAATGAATAGAGAGTACTAGATTTTACGAACACTAAATTTTCCAGACAATCAATTACTACATATTTATGACGGTTTAAAATCTCGACGAAAAAAATAAGTATTATTTGCAAACTAAATATAACGCAAGCAAGTACTTTGCACAACAGTATTTATACACGTGCATTTGATCGTTGTCGTTCGCGAACAGTTTTAGGAGTCAAGGTCGTCGCTGATAGGCGATCTTCGGACGATCCCACGACCAGCTGCGCGCCGGTAGTAAAAAATCTATATAAGAATGTCGCGAATTTCCAACATTAAACAAATGTGAATTAATCTTCTTTGATGCGCATGTGAATATTAATATATTATCATAAGTAGCCATTAATTATTTCATTACTTCATTACGGACTATGAGGTATAAGTACCTAAGACTACTGGGTACAGATAACACTCAATAGATACATGCGAAAAAGGGAAGAAGAACAAAAAGTTCAACACACGCGCATTTTTAACAGTAACAGCATTTATGTATAATTCAAATGGCAAATAAAAATATAGTGGGAAGTGGATTGGATTAGGACTCTGGAAAGGTCTCATATGTAGCCACTTCCACGCGGTAAGAACTGGCAGCTGATACTTGTTTTCAGAAATTAATCTGTAGAAAACAATGCCAAGCTAAGAACAGTGTAAGACGTCGTAAGATGTACACGCACCAGTTTTAATTATGTGATAAATATATGTAAACTATGTCTATTGTAAGAACTTTACGCACGAAGAGGTATTCTTTTACTATATATAAAGGGATAAATATAAAGCTCCGTTTTCTAATTCACTTCTTTATTAAATAGGATAATTGATTTAACAGAGTGTCCAAAGTCCTACACCATAAACCATTCATACATACATCTTGATTTTACCATATTGCATTAAGATTCACAATCGCTCTCATGAGGTCATCGGTTCTTACATTCCTTTGTATAAATGGTACAAACTTAATAGTAGTAATAATGTAAGTACAGAAGGTTAATTGCATATCTAAAAAAATATGTCTTCATCTACTGTGATACTTGCAAAATAGGAGTAGCACACTGATTTTGTCGCCATTATACATTGATGGAAAGATGTGATGAGGCGTGAAGTTCATTAAAATCGACATGTTACAGCATTTAAGTGATGACTAACTGTGAGTCAATCCCTCTGTGGGTAAATAAATCCCGTGCCGTGTGGTATTACCGTGATTTCCGGAATCTGCAAACAGTATTTGTATGATTATTGAAGTTAATCATTACCAGTAAAAATAATAATGTTCACATAATTTTGACATATCTTCTTAATTGAAAAAAGAGGAATTCTATCATCCTATGATAATAGAATGGTTACTTCGACATATCATAGAAAGAAATATAAAAATTGTATGTCTAGAAAGAAATGAAGGAAAATATCAAGTAGGTAAAATAAAGGAACATAAATAAATAAAAAAATAATAAAATAAGAAAGAAGATAATTCAATAATCAACTGTATAAAAAGGGTTATCTAGCTCTATAGTTGTTATACGAATTATATGAATTCATATAACAACGGAGTAAATAATAGTTTTTTATACAGATATCTTAAATTAGAAACGATATAAAATGAGTACAAATGCGGGAACGCTATAAAGGCAATTAAAGATGTGGGATAAAATGTGTGACGATAATCTTGCTTATAGACGTTATAGTGGATAGGTATTTTATCTATACATACCTCGACCGTTTCCGGTGTTCCTAACGCGAAGATCACTGCTTCGGCGATGTCTCCAACTTTTAATATAAAATTATTGCTCACCGCATCTTGTACACCTTTTATCATATCCGTCATCACAGCTCCGGGGCTGATGTTCTATTAGAATATAAAGATAAAGCAATATGAGTATTATTTGTTCTTATAGGGTATTCATGGTTATATCTGATTATTCAGAATTACGTTAATACATGGGAAATCATAGACAATTTTGTTGAGCCAATTTTAATTATTGAAATAATAACGCTATCTATTAACGCCATGTGTTATATTTAGGTTTTCAATGTTACCACCTTCGAAAATTTTCATTTTCTTGTCTGAACGTATGGACTACAGATAGCATTAAATAATATACTATGCATATGTAAATAACGAGCTGTTACCGTGATTTTGACGTTCAGCTTGGCCGCGTTTATTTCATGGCGGAGTTCTATCCCTAGAGCTCTTAGACCGTATTTGCTAGGACCGTACATGCCGATCGGTACGGCTATAGCTTCAAGATGTAATCCGGCAATGCTATAAATATGCTTCATATTAAAAAATGTAATAATTTAATCAAGCTGTCTGTGAAAAATGAATATAATGGAAAATAGTATAGTTTAATTTCCACGAAATCATGGATTTTAGTGAACCTTTTTTAAGTTCTTTATCCTAACGAACAAACTATGAGAATATAAGCACAGACATTTTGTTTGTTTTCATGGTTTTTATAAATTTCGGATGTCCTGCATATATCAATAAAAATTCTACTAATTGGGGAGATTATGGAATATAAAAATATAGGGATACACAGTGACATTGACATATTACTGAATTTATTCTACATATGAAATCTTAGTTTGGTGAAGCAATCTAATAGGTTCTCCCAAAAGATTGTTTCATTTTATAAAGAAATAATAGATGCACAACATTTCTTATTTTATATTATTTTATCGAATTATGTATGATCCATTCTGTTCCATTGGAACATATGAACAACACATGATAATAATATTATTTCCTCATAAAACGAACGAAACTTTTGGTACAACCTAATATATCTGGGCGAAATGCAAATATTCTTTATTGATCCCGGCCTTATATTGTATTGAAGATAAACGTCTTTCCGTTTACTTGATGCTTGACATGTCTGTTATAACTTTTGTAATAATTCTAATAATATGTTACGAGAAGTGTTTCATGAATTCAACTCAAGTTTACTCTAGAATGAAACAAATACCATTTGAAAAACGATAGTCTTATTTTGTAGTGATCGATATAAAGGTTACACGTTTTGCTTTTGTTTTCTCCGTTTGCAAATAAAAGATGAAAACTGCTTCTTTAGTTTAAGAAAAAAACAATTAAGATTTGAGAGAACAAAGGGAACAATAGATTCATCGGCATTTTCCACAGATGTATTTAACCGACGCTGGCATCAATAAATTACGGAGAAAATATATTCTTATGTAATACATGGAGTTACCTGGAGATATTAATTATATGGCCGCAAGCGTTGCATTTTTTCATAGATTTTACTGCTTCTCGTGCAAAAATTGCTGGAGCTATCAAGTTGGTATCAATGACTCTACGGTATTCTTCGGTTTTTGAGTCTGTAACAGAATATTTACGATTATTTGATACAAACAGAAACGTATCTGTTAGTATTATTATATATCCAAGCTATTATTAGTAAGAGTAATTGAATATAACAGTCGGGACATGTAAAAATCAACGTTTAGATAAAATAACTTCAATTTCGCGAGTAAAACTGTATTATTTGTGTAATATTTGACATTTATAACATTCACATTTGAAAATAATGACTAGAACAGCATCATTATTCTAAAATAGTAGATACTGTAGGGAATCACACAACTGGGAACAAAATATGAATTATAATTGAAAACATCAGTCGAAAATATCAAGCACAATTTTTTTTATCAGATTTGATTTTCGTAAAAACTGTACAGATATGTCTTAAATACATGTACCAACGTTTTTATATGGTGACTTTCGCTAATTTGAAAGAAGAAAGTCTTGATCAAAACCTGATTAATATAAACCTAAGTTTCGAAATTGCAAAGCAACTGCTAGTAAATTATCAATAAAATATCAGTGATAACTTATAGCTAACAATATGTCCAAATAAACACTACTTAGAGTTTGTAATAACTCAAAATCACATATCCTGTCACATCAAAAGTTCCCATTTGTTTATTTGTACGGTTGAATTTCTGGTCTAACAAAACAAATGTTGTAATGCTTATGTTTTAATGCAAATGTATGTAAATACTCCTTCCTAGTACTAAGGTATGCCTTCAACAGTAAACTGATGACATCAAGATTAAATTAATCGAGCACAATAATTCAGAGAAATGTTTGTAATCACTCGAACGGTTATACTGATAACGAAATTGAAATTTTCTTGAAATTTTCCACACAACCAACTTCTCAGCTAATACTGAGGAAATCTGGGACACTAACCCCACATCAACACTATCTGTTCAACGAAAGCTTTCCTACTACAGATAGTAGATAAATGAATCAAAATTACTGTAACCATTTTACACATGTATCACAATAATATAACTCATGATTGCTAACAATACTTAAAAAGAAAGAAGAATACAGAAAAAAGGAAAATGAAAATGAAAGCACATTTGTAAAACACCACATATCAACATGAATAAATATTTTACCGATGATAGGTTTGTCACAAGCAACTCCAGCATTATTCACTAGAATGTCAAAGCGACCAAACTTCTCGTCGATCCATTTGAAAACCTTAAGAATATCTTCTTCGTTCGTTACATCGCACTCGATCGGGAAAAATTTATCCTTTCCAATATCTGCTGTAGCTTCGTGAAGCTTGTCCATTCTTCTTGCTAAACCAACCACTATAATGCCATGACTAGCCAGAGCTTTCGATATCGCAAGACCTATTCCACCACTGGAACCGCTCACAAGTGCTACTTTACCGGACCAACGATTCATCATTCTTGTTGGCACACTGTAACGTAACTGCACATGAAGACATTGCGTTACGTTATATGAAGAATTGCACGCACTGGCCTTGATTTCGACCAATCAGTGTTCACCCATGATATGTCGTAGCAAGTAAGTACTTACATAATACATTACATTCTGTAGAAACGTGTTTGTAATGGCTTTCAATTAGCAGGGCTCGTACATCAAATGCAACTAGTTAAATATCCCGAAACAGAACGTGCAAAATACAGAAAGATTATTCAGTTGTAAATTGTAGAGAGACAGATAATGCGATCATGTATATTCCGAGGAGGATAGCAATTTTTTTTTATTAGAAACATTGGATACATAAATCATAGCTATAACTATAGTTCCACACAATCAGTCCCCCTTCTCCTACAACGAGTTTAGTAGTCATAATTAATCGGTGTAAATAATCACAGCAATCCACTACTACAAAGACACGTACTATGTATCTACATCGGCTGCATTTGCTAAGTACAAATTCTAATCAAACATCGATGTTCAGGTAGGAACTTTTGTCGAAATGAAAAGCTAGTTTTAGAACTCCATTTATGGTATTCTTTATATTTGAGCTGGACTTGCGTTGTGGGTGATAGTGCTACACTAGTGTAGATGTCGCTGCTGTGGTAGTGCTGCTTTTCTTCTTATTTTTGTATCGTGGAAAAAAAATCGGACTCTGATCTCCGGGATTTGAACCCGGAGGCCTAATGTTCGTAACCTAAGGAGCTAACCACTTCGCTGCCGTTGTCCGACATTACTTAATGTCGTCCGGTGGTATTTGCGATCGAATGCCGCCACATGCTCATTGTTATGTGATTTATATTTATATTGACAAAAAATAAAAACTAGAATACAAAAATAGCTCTCTATTCCATAAGATCTCGAAAACCTATTCTACACAAGTGATTGTTACATGTTTTTGCTCATAACAACTGAGTCATGTTACAAAAAGACTTACAATACTTATCGAGCACCACAGCTATAAAATAGCGATGAATCATTGTGAGCTGGATATTTCGATCACTTTGGCAGCTTCAGTGTCACAAACGTGCTTCTTATTTGTTTTAATCGAATAAAACGACGAGTACAAGTTATTATTACTTTGTAATTGTTGATTTACTTAAAACCTTGAATAATGTGTCGTACATGTGACTCTGCTATAATTTTTAATTAAGATAGCAACATAAAGTGTATTTTAGTCGAGTGACTCATGCTTATCTTGTTATATTCACTATTGATATTTGAAAGTCATTGCTAAACGTGACAGTTGCGAAATGCAAAAGTAAGTGAATAGAAATATGATAAGATAAAATTGACTGGTTAGAGATGTTACATGTACAAGGTATTCGGTGACTGTAGGTGCAATCCAGCAATTTGAATCGTAAATTTCTAATTGAATTGATTCAGCTTTCACTTCTGCTCGTATTTGTATTCATAAATATGTTACATGTCAAGGCTGTGAGTACCATGATACGGTATTTTATGAAATACGGTTGCAATTATTTTAGTCGAAATGTTTCAAAGGTCAGAGAGCGCATATCAAGTTCTGGATAGTTGTATGCGAGGATGAACTTGAGTCGAGGTCAGGGCGCTTCTAAAATGAAGTCATTTGTAGACGCTCCTGGCACAAACATCAAGAAGCCGAAGGAGATTCAAAGATGGCGAACAAACTCGATCCGAAATCAGCGTGTCACTAGGAGAAATGGAGCAATGGATCTTGATACGAGAACGTGGACCTGTTTAGGGAATTGGACAATGACCCTAACGGCAAATCGGGGAGCTTTCATTAGGCATGTTGTCAAATTGTTTTGCTAGCGCAAAACATTCATTTCACCGCGCCAAAATTCACACTACGGGAAACAGCAAAGAAAGATACATGACATTATTAAAATTAGTGACGGAACGCCGCAAAATTACGAAGATAATAAGAATATCAAGATAGAATGCGTGCGCGAACTACAAAGGCGATATGCATAAGAGAGGAAATGAATAGAGAGTACTAGATTTTACGAACACTAAATTTTCCAGACAATCAATTACTACATATTTATGACGGTTTAAAATCTCGACGAAAAAAATAAGTATTATTTGCAAACTAAATATAACGCAAGCAAGTACTTTGCACAACAGTATTTATACACGTGCATTTGATCGTTGTCGTTCGCGAACAGTTTTAGGAGTCAAGGTCGTCGCTGATAGGCGATCTTCGGACGATCCCACGACCAGCTGCGCGCCGGTAGTAAAAAATCTATATAAGAATGTCGCGAATTTCCAACATTAAACAAATGTGAATTAATCTTCTTTGATGCGCATGTGAATATTAATATATTATCATAAGTAGCCATTAATTATTTCATTACTTCATTACGGACTATGAGGTATAAGTACCTAAGACTACTGGGTACAGATAACACTCAATAGATACATGCAAAAAAGGGAAGAAGAACAAAAAGTTCAACACACGCGCATTTTTAACAGTAACAGCATTTATGTATAATTCAAATGGCAAATAAAAATATAGTGGGAAGTGGGTTGGATTAGGACTCTGGAAAGGTCTCATATGTAGCCACTTCCACGCGGTAAGAACTGGCAGCTGATACTTGTTTTCAGAAATTAATCTGTAGAAAACAATGCCAAGCTAAGAACAGTGTAAGACGTCGTAAGATGTACACGCACCAGTTTTAATTATGTGATAAATATATGTAAACTATGTCTATTGTAAGAACTTTACGCACGAAGAGGTATTCTTTTACTATATATAAAGGGATAAATATAAAGCTCCGTTTTCTAATTCACTTCTTTATTAAATAGGATAATTGATTTAACAGAGTGTCCAAAGTCCTACACCATAAACCATTCATACATACATCTTGATTTTACCATATTGCATTAAGATTCACAATCGCTCTCATGAGGTCATCGGTTCTTACATTCCTTTGTATAAATGGTACAAACTTAATAGTAGTAATAATGTAAGTACAGAAGGTTAATTGCATATCTAAAAAAATATGTCTTCATCTACTGTGATACTTGCAAAATAGAAGTAGCACACTGATTTTGTCGCCATTATACATTGATGGAAAGATGTGATGAGGCGTGAAGTTCATTAAAATCGACATGTTACAGCATTTAAGTGATGACTAACTGTGAGTCAATCCCTCTGTGGGTAAATAAATCCCGTGCCGTGTGGTATTACCGTGATTTCCGGAATCTGCAAACAGTATTTGTATGATTATTGAAGTTAATCATTACCAGTAAAAATAATAATGTTCACATAATTTTGACATATCTTCATAATTGAGAAAAGAGGAATTTTATCATCCTATGATAATAGAATGGTTACTTCGACATATCATAGAAAGAAATATAAAAATTGTATGTCTAGAAAGAAATGAAGGAAAATATCAAGTAGGTAAAATAAAGGAACATAAATAAATAAAAAAATAATAAAATAAGAAAGAAGATAATTCAATAATCAACTGTATAAAAAGAGTTATCTAGCTGTATAGTTGTTATACGAATTATATGAATTCATATAACAACGAAGTAAATAATACTTTTTTACACAGATATATTAAATTAGAAACGATATAAAATGAGTACAAATGCGGGAACGCTATAAAGGCAATTAAAGATGTGGGATAAAATGTGTGACGATAATCTTGCTAATAGACGTTATAGTGAGTATGTTCTTGTGGATAGGTATTTTATCTATACATACCTCGACCGTTTCCGGTGTTCCTAACGCGAAGATCACTGCTTCGGCGATGTCTCCAACTTTTAATATAAAATTATTGCTCACCGCATCTTGTACACCTTTTATCATATCCGTCATCACAGCTCCGGGGCTGATGTTCTATTAGAATATAAAGATAAAGCAATATGAGTATTATTTGTTCTTATAGGGTATTCATGGTTATATCTGATTATTCAGAATTACGTTAATACATGGGAAATCATAGACAATTTTGTTGAGCCAATTTTAATTATTGAAATAATAACGCTATCTATTAACGCCATGTGTTATATTTAGGTTTTCAATGTTACCACCTTCGAAAATTTTCATTTTCTTGTCTGAACGTATGGACTACAGATAGCATTAAATAATATACTATGCATATGTAAATAACGAGCTGTTACCGTGATTTTGACGTTCAGCTTGGCCGCGTTTATTTCATGGCGGAGTTCTATCCCTAGAGCTCTTAGACCGTATTTGCTAGGACCGTACATGCCGATCGGTACGGCTATAGCTTCAAGATGTAATCCGGCAATGCTATAAATATGCTTCATATTAAAAAATGTAATAATTTAATCAACCTGTGTATGCAATATTAGAATAATTTATAAACAGTATGGTTCGATTTGCAGGAATGCGCCCACATTATGGATTTCAATGAAACTTCTTTAATTTCTTAGTTCAAACGTGCAAAATACGATAAAACTGCATTCGGATCCCAATGACTTTGTAGAAAAATAAAATACCGACCCTCATTAAACAAAAGGAATTTGTGTAATGTTACATCGCGTTACAGACGCAAATGTGATATTTATTTCGTTTGTTTTTATATGTTTTGGTGCAATTTGGACGTTGTGCTGATATCGATGGAGAGGACTATAGGACTTAAAAATAGAGAGATACAGTGCATTGAAGCGCGAGATATCACCGAATTTGCTCGATAAATGTAATTTTATTCAATCTATAACTATCTATGTCTAGTATATCTATGTGAAATGCAAACATTATTTATTAACTCTGGCCTTATTCGTTATTAAAGATAAACTTCTTGTCGGTTCCTTTGAGATTGACGTATCTGTTTATAACAGCTTTAATAATTCTAATAATATATTAGGCGAAGTGTTTCATGAATTCAACTGAAGTTTACTCTAGAATGAAACAAATACCATTTGAAAAACGATAGTCTTTATATTATTTAATTATTTCAAAAATAATATGTAATTCAATAAATATGTAAAATGTGCATATAAATATTATATTGTAAATATATTAGGCAAACAATTGTATTCGCACGAGTCGAGTTTATTTTGTAGTATTCGACGTAAAAGTTATATGTTTCGCTATTATTTTCTTCGTTTGTGAATAAAAAATAAAAACTGCTCATTTAGATTAAAAGAAAAACAATTAAGATTTGAGAGGACAAAGGGTACGATAGATTCATCGGCATTTTCCACAGATATATTTAACCGACGCTGGCATCAATAAATTACGGAGAAAATATATTCTTATGTAATACATGGAGTTACCTGGAGATATTAATTATATGGCCGCAAGCGTTGCATTTTTTCATAGATTTTACTGCTTCTCGTGCTAAAATTGCTGGTGCTATCAAGTTGGTATCAATGACTCTACGGTATTCTTCGGTTTTTGAGTCTGTAACGGAATATTTACGATTAGTTGATACAAACAGAAACGTATCTATTAGTATTATTATATATCCAAGCTATTATTAGTAAGAGTAATTGAATATAACAATCGGGACATGTAAGAATCAACGTTTAGATAAAATAACTTCAATTTCGCGAGCAAAATTGTATTATTTGTGTAATATTTGACATTTGAAACATTCACATTTAAAAATAATGACAGAAAAGCATTATTATTTAAAAATAGTAGATATTGTAGGGAAGCAAACATCTAGAAGCAAAAATCTGAATTTTACTTGAAAAGATCAGTCGAAAATAGCGAACACAGCTTTTTTGAGTCGGATTTAATTTTCGTAACGATTGTTCGGATATTCCTTAAATACATGTGACTACTTTCTTATCTGATGAATTTCGAAAATTTGGAAAACAAAAGTCTCGATCAGAGCATTTTTAACAAAGCATAAGTGCTAATCGTTAGTAACACATCAGTGATAATAAATAACGGTTTGTCAGAATAAATACCACTTAGAGATTTTAACAACTGAAAATCACATATTTTGTAAAATAAAAGGTTCCTATTTATTTTATTTGTATGTTTGAATTTCTGGTCTAACAAAAGGAAAGTTGTAATGCTTATGCTTTAATGCAAATGTATATAAATGCTTCTCTCACGTACTATGGTACGCCGTCAACACTAAACCGATGACATCAAGATTATTTTAATCAAGTGCAATAATTCAGAGGAATGATTGTAATCACTCGAGCGATTATACTGATAAGTCAATTGAAACTTTCTTGAAATTTTCCACACAACCAACTTCTCAGCTAATACTGAGGAAATCTGGGACACTAACTTCACATCAACACTATTTGTTCGACGAAAGCTTTCCTACTACAGATAGTAGATAAACGAATCTAGATTATTGTAACCATTTGACACCTGTAGCATAATAATATAACCTATGATTACTGGCAATGCTTAAAAGGAAAGAAGAGTACAAAAAAGGGGAAAATACAAATCGCAGCATATTCGTAAAATACCATATATCGATATGAACAAATATTTTTACCGAGGATAGGTGTGCTGCCAAGAACTCCAGCATTATTCACTAGAATATCAAGGCGACCAAACTTTTCGTCGATCCATTTGAAAACCTTAAGAATATCTTCTTCGTTCGTTACATCGCACTCGATCGGGAAAAATTTATCCTTTCCAATTTCTGCTGTAGCATCTTGAAGCTTATCTATTCTTCTTGCTAAACCAACTACTTTAATGCCATGGCTAGCCAGAGCTTTCGATATAGCGAGACCGATTCCGCCGCTCGAACCAGTCACAATTGCCACTTTTCCAATCCAGCGATTCATCATTCGTATTGCCGTGCTGCAAAGTTACTACGCGTGAAAGTGTTCCGTTGTAGCTTATAAAGAGATTTCAGGCGATTGCCCCTACCAATCGCGGCCACTTGAGACGTCTCGCAGCAACTAACTACTTAACATACCATCTACAGAGTGGTCAGTTTCAATGCAACGAGTTAAATATCTCAAAACACAAAGTGAAAAATACATATGGAAAGTTATAGAGAAGCTGAGGTTACGATTCTGGTAACGATCTTTTTTTATTTTTTATTTATTTATTTGAATTTTTACAATTTGTCCAGAAGGACATTTGCTAAAATTTTATGCCTTAGTTTTTTTTTTTCTTTTATTGATTATTTGTTAAAATTTTTACAATTTGTCCAGAAGGACATTTGGTAAAATATTATAGCTTAAAGAATAAAAATATAGCATGTGGATGGTTACCCCCAGCGGGGTTCCATCTTCTAGGTTTCCTATTGCATCTCTATTTCGAGGTCTGCGGGATGCTTCCTCTTCAGTCTTCTTTCTATTTTGGTTTTATTTGTTTCAGCAACCAGCTGGTTTGGGTGTGCTGCAAGTCTTTCTTTGTACTTTTTTGCGTATCTAGCAATTTCCTCTTTGACTGTTGGAATTTTTAGATCTTTTCGTAGGTCTTCATTTCTGACGTACCATGGAGCGTTAACTATTGTCCTTAAAATTTTTGCTTGCTCTATTTCTATTTTGCTTATGTGACTCATTGCTGCCGTGCCCCATAGTGGGACTCCGTATGTCCAGATTGGTTTGATTATTGTTTTGTATATATTTAGTTTATTCATTATGCTTAAATTAGATTTTCTATTGATTAACCAGTACGTCTGCTTCCTTTTTGCACTTATTCTGTTTATTATTGATTTTATATGGTGCTTCCATGTAAGGCGTGTGTCTAAATGTATTCCTAGATATTTGACTTGCTTTGTTTGTGCTATGTGGGCGCCGTTCAGTTGGATATCTGGTGTTTTTCCTTTTCTAAGTGTAAATGTTATGTGGTTGCACTTGCTGGTGTTCGCTTTTATTTGTTTGTTTTGCAGCCATTTTTCTATTTTTGTAATGTGTTCTTGTAGTAGTGCGGCGGAGTTTGTATTGTGACAGTGGTTGCTTGTAGGTGTTCTTGATTTGTTTGACTATGTAAGTGATGCTTGATGTCATTTTTTATTATTACTGCAGTTCCTCCATGTGCTTTACCTGAGGGATGTTTGGTATCGTATATGGTGTAGTACGGTATTTTCATGTAGTTTTTTAGAGTGAAATGTGTTTCTGAGACAAGTAGTATATCAATATTATTTTTATACAAAAATATTTTAGTTTCGTGGGCTCGCTGTTGCAAGCCATTGGAGTTCCAGACTGCTATTTTCAAAATGTCCATCTCTATTGTTTACTTAGCAAGTTAGTGAGTAGTTGTAACATGATTGTTGTTTGTTGTGCTTGTTGTCTTAATATTGTGTTTAGCTCACTTACCATTTTTCCTAACATTTCCATACCTGTAATGGATTGTTTGAGCATTTCTTTGATGTCTGTAACGTCTTCGATGTTATTGTTTTGATTCTGATTGTTTGCAAGCATTGCTTTGCTAATGTTTTTGGTTACTTGTGCGTAGCTTCGGTTACCTTGGGGATCTATGTTTCTGTTTATAGCGTTTAGTTCGTATTGTGCTTTCAATGTTGTTTCGTTATCCGTTATACTTTGTTGTGGTTGATGGTCATTGTGTGATCTGTTGCGAAATGGAGGAAACAGTTTACGTTGTATTTGTTTCCTTATTTCACATCCTTTGTAGCTAGCTGGGTGGTTTCCGTTACAATTATAGCATTTAACTTCTATTTTTCCTGTGTATGGGCAGTGTATTGTTAGATGACTTTTTGCACATTTAACACATGCCGGGCTTTTGTTGCAATAATTTTTTGTGTGTCCGTATTGTTGACACCGCATGCATTGTGGTATATCTTTTTTGTAGCGTGGTGGTTCCACTGTTACAATTGTATTTAGTATTTTTTTGATTTCATAAATTTCCTTGTTATTGGTTCTGGGTTCAAGTTCTATTAAGAATAATGGCAATGGTTGCTTCGTATCGTATCTTGTCATATTGTTTATTGCTCTTGTTTCATGGCCAATTTTTCCTAATTCTTCACTTAATTTTTTTGTGTTAGTTTTTGGATGTAAACCTCTTATAACTATTTTATAGCTCCTTTCCGTTTTGAGTTGGTACGTGTGGTATATAGCATTTTTTTCCTTTAGTTCTTTTATCACTTTCCTATAAACTTCTGGGGTGTTTGTTTGAATTTTTACTTGTTCTAATTTTGTTTGTTTTATTGTGTAGTTATCCTTCCCGACTATATTGTTTAGTAGATCAATAAGCGGGTCTATTATTTGGGCCTCAACAAATATTGGTGGTGGTTTTGATATGTAAGGTGTTTTAGTTGTGGTTTTGCTTGTCGGGTCATTGTCTATTTCTTCCGTTAGTGAGCTGAAGGAGTTTCTTAAAGGTAATTCTTGCAGCCATCGCTGCTTTCCTGTATCTGGGTTTCCTGCAGCATTTGTGCCTGGAATTATTTTACGTTTTTTGCTAGTCTTTGCTAGCTTCCAGTTTTCGTCCTGGTAACTTATTTCGTTGTCGTGTCTGCACTCCTCCTGTCTCCACTGCTCTTCTATTTCTTCTGTTTCCATATCATTTTGGTTGTTATTATTTTGCTGTTGTTGCTGTAAGCCTGGTAAATCTAACGACCCTTTTATATAATATTTTTCTCCTTTGGTTGCAATCTTGATTGTTGATATCTGCTGCTACATTGTTTGTCACTATCACTATGCGTAGCACTTCTCTGAATCACTTGACTGGAGCACACGTTTGCTTACACACATCTGTTCGCCTCGGTTGCCCGAGCGATTTTATGTCTTAGTGAATAATAAAAAAAAAAAAGAAAAAATAGAAGTATAGCATGTGGGTGGCTACTCCCAGCGGGGTACCATCTTCGTGTTTGCTAGGTTGTATCCTTTATGAGATCTGTTGGGTGTTTCCTTTTTAGCCTTCTTTCAATGCTTGTGTTGATCGTTTCCGCTGCCAGCCGGTTCGGGTGCGTTGCTATTCTTTCTCTGTACCTTCTTGCAAGTCTGCTAATCTCCTCCTTGACCGTTGGTATTCCCAGGTCTTTCCGAATGTCCTCGTTTCTAACGTACCATGAGGCGTTTACTATAGTTTTAAGAATTTTAGCTTGCATTGTCTCAATTTTGCTTATATGGCTCATTGCTGCTGTTCCCCATAGTGGAATTCCGTACGTCCAGATTGGTTTTATGATTTTTTTGTTTATTTTTAATTTGTTTTCTGTGCTTAATTTGGATTTTCGACTTGTTAGCCAGTGCATTTGTCTCCTTGCTGTCTGTATTTTGTCTATTATTGATTTGATATGCTGTTTCCATGCGATTTGTGTATCTATGTGGAGTCCTAGGTATTTGACTTGCCTTGTTTGTATTATTTGCGTGCCGTTCAGGAAGATGTTTGGTGGTATCTGTTTTCGCAGTGTGAATGTGATGTGGTTGCATTTATTAGGGTTAGCTTTGATTTGTTTAGCTTGTAGCCACCTTTCTATTTTTGTGATATGTTTTTGTAATATTGTGACTGCTGTTACAGGGTTAATGTGTCTGACTAGTACAGCTGTGTCGTCCGCGAATGTCAGTATTTTGCTATTGGTAGTTGTTGGTATGTTGGCCGTGTATAATGTGTATAGTATTAGTCCTAAGACGCTTCCTTGCGGAACCCTGCCTTGATGTCTTTGACTTCGGAGTATGCGTCCTTGATTTTTATTACGAAGGTTCTGCTGCTTAGATATGATTTTATTAATTGGTATATTTGCTCCGGCAATTGTTTCTTGATTGTTTGTAGTAGGCTTTCGTGGTTTATTTTGTCAAATGTTTTCTCTATGTCCATAAAGAGGGCTGTACAGTATTGTTTGTTTTCTAGTGCTAGCATTATTTCATTGACGAGCCTGTGCATTTGCTCTATAGTGGAATGTTTGTTTCTGAATCCGAATTGGTGATCTGATATTAATTTTTCCTTCTCTATTATTGGTTTTAGTCGGGCGTATATTATTTTTTCTAGTATTTTGGAAAGCACGGGAAGTAGTGATATTGGTCTGTAAGATGCTGTTTGGTGTGGGTCTTTGCCTGGTTTAGGTAACATTATGATCTGTGCTAGTTTCCATAATTTAGGATACTATCGGATTCTTAATATTGCATTGTAAATTATAGTTATTAATCGTATCACTGTTGGAGGAAGGTTTTCCAAGATTTTACCATTGATTAGATCGATTCCTGGTGCTTTATTGTTTTTTGTTTTTTCGATTATGTTCCTAATTTCTTGTGCTGTTGTTTTAGGTATGGTGTATTGCTTGTCAGTTGCGGAACTAGTGGTTTGCGCATCCTCGTCCGTATGGCAATTGAGGTTGCTGTTATTGATGCTGTTATTTTTTTTTTTTTTTTTTATTTGTTTTATTAAATTTTTACAATTTGTCCAGAAGGACATTTGGTAAAATGTTATAGCTTAGAGAATAAAAGAATAAAAAAAAAAAGAAATAAAAATAAAAATAAATAGAAATAAATAAAATATAGCATGTGGATGGTTACCCCCAGCGGGGTTCCATCTTCTAGGTTTCCTATTGCATCTCTATTTCGAGGTCTGCGGGATGCTTCCTCTTCAGTCTTCTTTCTATTTTGGTTTTATTTGTTTCAGCAGCCAGCTGGTTTGGGTGTGCTGCAAGTCTTTCTTTGTACTTTTTTGCGTATCTAGCGATTTCCTCTTTGACTGTTGGAATTTTTAGATCTTTTCGTAGGTCTTCATTTCTGACGTACCATGGAGCGTTAACTATTGTCCTTAAGATTTTTGCTTGCTCTATTTCTATTTTGCTTATGTGACTCATTGCTGCCGTCCCCCATAATGGGACTCCGTATGTCCAGATTGGTTTGATTATTGTTTTGTATATATTTAGTTTATTCATTGTGCTTAATTTAGATTTTCTATTGATTAACCAGTACATCTGCTTCCTTTTTGCACTTATTCTGTTTATTATTGATTTTATATGGTGCTTCCATGTAAGGCGTGTGTCTAAATTTATTCCCAGATATTTGACTTGCTTTGATTGTGCTATGTGGGCGCCGTTCAGTTGAATATCTGGTGTTTTTCCTTTTCTAAGTGTAAATGTTATGTGGTTGCACTTGCTGGTGTTCACTTTTATTTGTTTGTTTTGCAGCCATTTTTCTATTTTTGTAGTGTGTTCTTGTAGTAGTGCGGCGGCCGTTTCTAGATTTGCATGCCTCACTAGTATGGCCGTATCGTCCGCAAACGTCAGTGTTTTACTGTTGACAGTTGTTGGTATATCTGCCGTGTATAGTGTGTATAATATTGGTCCTAAGACACTTCCTTGCGGTACTCCTGCCTTGATGTCCTTAATTTCAGAGTATGCATCATTTATTTTTACTACAAAGGTTCTGTTGTTTAAGTAGGATTTGAGTAGTTTGTAGATTTGTTCTGGAAATTGCTTTTTGATTGTTTGAAGAAGTTTTTCATGGTTAACTTTGTCGAATGCTTTTTCGATATCCATAAAGAGTGCTGTGCAGTATTGTTTTGTTTCAAGCGACTGTAAGATTTCGTTGACGAGTCTATGCAATTGTTCTATTGTGGAGTGTTTATTCCTGAATCCAAATTGATGGTTCGGTATTAGTTTTTCTTTTTCTATTGTTGGTTTTAAGCGGTTATATATTATTTTCTCTAGTAATTTGGAAAACGCAGGTAGTAATGATATCGGCCTGTAGGATGCAGTTAAATGTGGGTTTTTGTTTGGTTTGGGTAACATCACTATCTGTGCTATTTTCCATAGTGTAGGAAAGTACTGTATTCTTAGAATTGCATTAAATATTATCGTTGTTAGTCTTATTGCCTTTGGGGGAAGGTTTTTTAAGATTTTCCCATTGATCAAGTCAAATCCTGGTGCTTTACTTGTCTTTGTTGCCTCAATTAAGTTTGTAACTTCTTGCGCTGTTGTGCTGAGTATGGTGCAGCGTTTATCAGTTGTGTTGCTGGCATTTTCCACTTCTTCATTTGTTTGCCATCCAGGGATGCTGTTATCAATTTCATACGGCGAAAATATATTTTGTAGGTGCTTTGAGAATTCTTCTGCCTGTTCTTCGTTGGTTCTGGCCCATGTGTTGTCCATTTTTCTGATTGCTGGGATTGTTTTTACTGTTTTCTTAATTTTGTTAGTGACTTTCCATAGGGAGTAGTCGGTATTCTCATGCGCGGATAGTGATTCGATGAATTTTGAGAATTCGTTATTATGATGTTCCCTTATTTTATTCTTTAGTTCCTTTGCAAGTTTATTTAGGTTTTTCTTGTTTTCTCGTGTTCTCTGTTTTTGCCATTTTGCTTTCGCTTTTCTTTTTTCCCTGATTTTGTCTAGGATGTCCTGCGGAATAATTTTTGATTGCCTGCTATTTGTTTCATAGGTGGTGGTTGCCCACGCTGCTTCCTGTATTATTTCTGTCAAAGTTGCTACTGCCTGCTCAATGTGTTCAGGTGTTTTCAACGGGATATTGCAGTTGATTTTGTTTTCGATCAGTTCTTTGAAAGTTTGCCAGTTGGTGGTTTTATTGCAAAGCGACTCTGACTTGTTATAAAGTAGTGGTTTGCTTGTATATTCTATTATAATTGGTGTATGGTCGGAGTTAAGCTCGAGGCTGGTTGTTATTTTTAATTTGCTTACATTTAGCCCTTTTGTTACTGCAAAATCCAACAGGTCAGGTATTTTATTGGGGTCTGTCGGCCAGTACGTTGGTTTTCCTGTAGATAGTACGTTGAGGTTGCTGCTTCTAATGTATTTTTCCAATGTTCTACCTCTCGGTGTGCTAATTCTCGAACCCCATAATGTGTGCTTTGCATTAAAGTCTCCTGCCGCTATATATTTGTCGCCTAAGGATTGGAAGTACTCTTCCCATTTTTTAAGTGTCATTTTGTGTCTCGGAGGTGCATATACTGCTGACATCTGGAAGTAATTGTCATTGGTTTGTATTGTGACAGTGGTTGCTTGTAGGTGTTCTTGATTTGTTTGACTATGTAAGTGATGCTTGATGTCATTTTTTATTATTACTGCAGTTCCTCCATGTGCTTTACCTGAGGGATGTTTGGTATCGTATATGGTGTAGTACGGTATTTTCATGTAGTTTTTTAGAGTGAAATGTGTTTCTGAGACAAGTAGTATATCAATATTATTTTTATACAAAAATATTTTAGTTTCGTGGGCTCGCTGTTGCAAGCCATTGGAGTTCCAGACTGCTATTTTCAAAATGTCCATCTCTATTTTTTACTTAGCAAGTTAGTAAGTAGTTGTAACATGATTGTTGTTTGTTGTGCTTGTTGTCTTAGTATTGTGTTTAGATCACTTACCATTTTTCCTAACATTTCCATACCTTTAATGGATTGTTTGAGCATTTCTTTGATGTCTGTAACGTCTTCGATGTTATTGTTTTCATTCTGATTGATTGCAAGCGTTGGTTTGCTAATGTTTTTAGTTACTTGTGCGTAGCTTCGTTTACCTTGGGGATCTCTGTTTCTGCTTATAGCGTCTAGTTCCTGTTGTGCTTTCAATGTTGTTTCGTTATCCGTTATACTTTGTTGTGGTTGATGGTCATTGTGTGATCTGTTGCGAAGTTTTTTTTTTTTTTTTTATTTGTTTTATTAAATTTTTACAATTTGTCCAGAAGGACATTTGGTAAAATGTTATAGCTTAGAGAATAAAAGAATAAAAAATAAAAAATAAAAATAAATAGAAATAAATAAAATATAGCATGTGGATGGTTACCCCCAGCGGGGTTCCATCTTCTAGGTTTCCTATTGCATCTCTATTTCGAGGTCTGCGGGATGCTTCCTCTTCAGTCTTCTTTCTATTTTGGTTCTATTTGTTTCAGCAGCCAGCTGGTTTGGGTGTGCTGCAAGTCTTTCTTTGTACTTTTTTGCGTATCTAGCGATTTCCTCTTTGACTGTTGGAATTTTTAGATCTTTTCGTAGGTCTTCATTTCTGACGTACCATGGAGCGTTAACTATTGTCCTTAAGATTTTTGCTTGCTCTATTTCTATTTTGCTTATGTGACTCACTGCTGCCGTCCCCCATAATGGGACTCCGTATGTCCAGATTGGTTTGATTATTGTTTTGTATATATTTAGTTTATTCATTGTGCTTAATTTAGATTTTCTATTGATTAACCAGTACATCTGCTTCCTTTTTGCACTTATTCTGTTTATTATTGATTTTATATGGTGCTTCCATGTAAGGCGTGTGTCTAAATTTATTCCCAGATATTTGACTTGCTTTGTTTGTGCTATGTGGGCGCCGTTCAGTTGAATATCTGGTGTTTTTCCTTTTCTAAGTGTAAATGTTATGTGGTTGCACTTGCTGGTGTTCACTTTTATTTGTTTGTTTTGCAGCCATTTTTCTATTTTTGTAGTGTGTTCTTGTAGTAGTGCGGCGGCCGTTTCTAGATTTGCATGCCTCACTAGTATGGCCGTATCGTCCGCAAACGTCAGTGTTTTACTGTTGACAGTTGTTGGTATATCTGCCGTGTATAGTGTGTATAATATTGGTCCTAAGACACTTCCTTGCGGTACTCCTGCCTTGATGTCCTTAATTTCAGAGTATGCATCATTTATTTTTACTACAAAGGTTCTGTTGTTTAAGTAGGATTTGAGTAGTTTGTAGATTTGTTCTGGAAATTGCTTTTTGATTGTTTGAAGAAGTTTTTCATGGTTAACTTTGTCGAATGCTTTTTCGATATCCATAAAGAGTGCTGTGCAGTATTGTTTTGTTTCAAGCGACTGTAAGATTTCATTGACGAGTCTATGCATTTGTTCTATTGTGGAGTGTTTATTCCTGAATCCAAATTGATGGTTCGGTATTAGTTTTTCTTTTTCTATTGTTGGTTTTAAGCGGTTATATATTATTTTCTCTAATAATTTGGAAAACGCAGGTAGTAATGATATCGGCCTGTAGGATGCAGTTAAATGTGGGTTTTTGTTTGGTTTGGGTAACATCACTATCTGTGCTATTTTCCATAGTGTAGGAAAGTACTGTATTCTTAGAATTGCGTTAAATATTATCGTTGTTAGTCTTATTGCCTTTGGGGGAAGGTTTTTTAAGATTTTCCCATTGATCAAGTCAAATCCTGGTGCTTTACTTGTCTTTGTTGCCTCAATTAAGTTTGTAACTTCTTGCGCTGTTGTGCTGAGTATGGTACAGCGTTTATCAGTTGTGTTGCTGGCATTTTCCACTTCTTCATTTGTTTGCCATCCAGGGATGCTGTTATTAATTTCATACGGCGAAAATATATTTTGTAGGTGCTTTGAGAATTCTTCTGCCTGTTCTTCGTTGGTTCTGGCCCATGTGTTGTCCATTTTTCTGATTGCTGGGATTGTTTTTACTGTTTTCTTAATTTTGTTAGTGACTTTCCATAGGGAGTAGTCGGTATTCTCATGCGCGGATAGTGATTCGATGAATTTTGAGAATTCGTTATTATGATGTTCCCTTATTTTATTCTTTAGTTCCTTTGCAAGTTTATTTAGGTTTTTCTTGTTTTCTCGTGTTCTCTGTTTTTGCCATTTTGCTTTCGCTTTTCTTTTTTCCCTGATTTTGTCTAGGATGTCCTGCGGAATAATTTTTGATTGCCTGCTATTTGTTTCATAGGTGGTGGTTGCCCACGCTGCTTCCTGTATTATTTCTGTCAAAGTTGCTACTGCCTGCTCAATGTGTTCAGGTGTTTTCAACGGGATATTGCAGTTGATTTTGTTTTCGATCAGCTCTTTGAAAGTTTGCCAGTTGGTGGTTTTATTGCAAAGCGACTCTGACTTGTTATAAAGTAGTGGTTTGCTTGTATATTCTATTATAATTGGTGTATGGTCGGAGTTAAGCTCGAGGCTGGTTGTTATTTTTAATTTGCTTACATTTAGCCCTTTTGTTACTGCAAAATCCAACAGGTCAGGTATTTTATTGGGGTCTGTCGGCCAGTACGTTGGTTTTCCTGTAGATAGTACGTTGAGGTTGCTGCTTCTAATGTATTTTTCCAATGTTCTACCTCTCGGTGTGCTAATTCTCGAACCCCATAATGTGTGCTTTGCATTAAAGTCTCCTGCCGCTATATATTTGTCGCCTAAGGATTGGAAGTACTCTTCCCATTTTTTAAGTGTCATTTTGTGTCTCGGAGGTGCATATACTGCTGACATCTGGAAGTAATTGTCATTGGTTTGTATTGTGACAGTGGTTGCTTGTAGGTGTTCTTGATTTGTTTGACTATGTAAGTGATGCTTGATGTCATTTTTTATTATTACTGCAGTTCCTCCATGTGCTTTACCTGAGGGATGTTTGGTATCGTATATGGTGTAGTACGGTATTTTCATGTAGTTTTTTAGGGTGAAATGTGTTTCTGAGACAAGTAGTATATCAATATTATTTTTATACAAAAATATTTTAGTTTCGTGGGCTCGCTGTTGCAAGCCATTGGAGTTCCAGACTGCTATTTTCAAAATGTCCATCTCTATTTTTTACTTAGCAAGTTAGTAAGTAGTTGTAACATGATTGTTGTTTGTTGTGCTTGTTGTCTTAGTATTGTGTTTAGATCACTTACCATTTTTCCTAACATTTCCATACCTTTAATGGATTGTTTGAGCATTTCTTTGATGTCTGTAACGTCTTCGATGTTATTGTTTTCATTCTGATTGATTGCAAGCGTTGGTGTGCTAATGTTTTTAGTTACTTGTGCGTAGCTTCGTTTACCTTGGGGATCTATGTTTCTGCTTATAGCGTTTAGTTCCTGTTGTGCTTTCAATGTTGTTTCGTTATCCGTTATACTTTGTTGTGGTTGATGGTCATTGTGTGATCTGTTGCGAAGTGGAGGAAACAGTTTACGTTGTATTTGTTTCCTTATTTCACATCCTTTGTAGCTGGCTGGGTGGTTTCCGTTACAATTATAGCATTTAACTTCTATTTTTCCTGTGTATGGGCAGTGTATTGTTAGATGACTTTTTGCACATTTAACACATGCCGGGCTTTTGTTGCAATAATTTTTTGTGTGTCCGTATTGTTGACACCGCATGCATTGTGGTATATCTTTTTTGTAGCGTGGTGGTTCCACTGTTACAATTGTATTTAGTATTTTTTTGATTTCATAAATTTCCTTGTTATTGGTTCTGGGTTCAAGTTCTATTAAGAATAATGGCAATGGTTGCTTCGTATCGTATCTTGTCATATTGTTTATTGCTCTTGTTTCATGGCCAATTTTTCCTAATTCTTCACTTAATTTTTTTGTGTTAGTTTTTGGATGTAAACCTCTTATAACTATTTTATAGCTCCTTTCCGTTTTGAGTTGGTACGTGTGGTATATAGCATTTTTTTCCTTTAGTTCTTTTATCACTTTCCTATAAACTTCTGGGGTGTTTGTTTGAATTTTTACTTGTTCTAATTTTGTTTGTTTTATTGTGTAGTTAACCTTCCCGACTACATTGTTTAGTCGATCAATAAGCGGGTCTATTATTTGGGCCTCAACAAATATTGGTGGTGGTTTTGATATGTAAGGTGTTTTAGTTGTGGTTTTGCTTGTCGGGTCATTGTCTATTTCTTCCGTTAGTGAGCTGAAGGAGTTTCTTAAAGGTAATTCTTGCAGCCATCGCTGCTTTCCTGTATCTGGGTTTCCTGCAGCATTTGTGCCTGGAATTATTTTACGTTTTTTGCTAGTCTTTGCTAGCTTCCAGTTTTCGTCCTGGTAACTTATTTCGTTGTCGTGTCTGCACTCCTCCTGTCTCCACTGCTCTTCTATTTCTTCTGTTTCCATATCATTTTGGTTGTTATTATTTTGCTGTTGTTGCTGTAAGCCTGGTAAATCTAACGACCCTTTTATATAATATTTTTCTCCTTTGGTTGCAATCTTGATTGTTGATATCTGCTGCTACATTGTTTGTCACTATCACTATGCGTAGCACTTCTCTGAATCACTTGACTGGAGCACACGTTTGCTTACACACATCTGTTCGCCTCGGTTGCCCGAGCGAGACTGAGTGTTGCATAGGTGGTTGGAAAATTCAACTTGCTCTTCGTTGCTATCTTTATTTCTATCATCAGCGGTTCCGAAGCGCGGCCCGGTCTTTGATGTAGATCGAGGTGTAGTTGATGTTACACTCGGATCACGCCACCGTTCGCGCCGATGATCACGTATGCCGACTTCTTTGTGTAATTAAAGAACGGATCGAATCGACGTTTCTGGAACTCGCGGCCGGGCGGCAACCGTGCGCTTGTAACATCAACTACACCTCGATCTACATCAAAGACCGGGCCGCGCTTCGGAACCGCTGATGATAGAAATAAAGATGCGGCCGCACTCGGCGACAGTGTATGTCGGCGAGGCGAAGTGCTCAATGAACCCTCAATATCCCAACGGTCCTTTTGCCGAATATTCGAGAACGGTTAACAAACGCGTGGATAGTGGGGATATTAAGGGATGACAAAGAAAGAAACAAATCAGTTTTTAAAGGTGGAATTGTAAGAGCTTCAGTCTTAGAAAGTCGCTCCTAGAGTTCGGAAGTCAAGTGTAAATCAAGTGTGAAGAAATAAATTCTGTCTTTTTTTATGTTTTTTTTTATTATTTTTTGTGTTTTTTTATTATTTTACGTGACAGGGTCGTCTCCCCGAGAAGACAAGAAATTTATCCTAGGGCAGTCAGTCTTTCTTCCGAAATCTTACTGCACACGTCTTAAACGCTAACGGATAAAATCGCGAATTCATCGAACATCGATACATATCAAAGTCAAGTTCTCGGCGTTCTATCCATCAAATCGATCCATTTTCGGATTAATCAATTACTGTGCTTTCCGACACGACGAAGTCAAACAATTTCTGTCGACGCAATAAGTATTGTAGGCTAGTGAAAATAAATATATATATTATATAACTGTGGATTCCAGTTATATTAAAAAACTAATCACCCCTATTATCCTAAAAGAAATAAGGGGATCGCCCTGCTCGTAGTGTCGATTCGTGCAATCGTAGCCGGAATTTACGACTCCCGTTGACGCGCTACATCAAACGATCGCGTCTCCCCGCGACTGGACGAAAATACACTAAGGTTTATGGTTTGTTACGGGAAAACACGGGAAAGTTAGTTTTTCTCACGTGCGATGCTTCCTACTACCAACTTTCTATCGAGGGCGGCTAAGACCCTTCCTAGTCTACCAACAGTCTTAATAGCCAATCAAAAACAATGTCTATTACCCTCACTTTCCCGACCAAAAATGTCATTAACAAATCCGATGGTCCCGTGCGCTAAACACACCCATCACTAGCTCTTCTCTGACACAGCATCGTCACTTTCGTACTACTTCTCTTTTCGTCGTTAGAACACTCAACAAGTCTGTAACGGGTGCTACCCTTAAATCTTTTCTTTTTCGTCGTTAGAATAGTCAAAACGTCTGTAACGGGTCTCTTACTTATGGAATAAACTTACTGTTGGAATAAACATTATTTTATACGTGTAAATTCAGTGTAAACTCAATTAAACCACCCCTATTATCGTAACAGAAATAAGGGGATCTATCAGTTCGTGGCGTCGATTTTCTAATCGTAACGGGAATTTACGACTCCCGTTGACGTGCCTTCTCGCGATCGCGTCTCTGCGCGAACGGTCGTAACACCATGACTGCTGTCAATACTTAAAAAGAAAGAAGAATACAGAAAAAAGGAAAATGAAAGTGAAAGCACATTTGTAAAACACCACATATCAACATGAATAAATATTTTACCGATGATAGGTTTGTCACAAGCAACTCCAGCATTATTCACTAGAATGTCAAAGCGACCAAACTTCTCGTCGATCCATTTGAAAACCTTAAGAATATCTTCTTCGTTCGTTACATCGCACTCGATCGGGAAAAATTTATCCTTTTCAATTTCTGCTGTAGCTTCGTGAAGCTTGTCCATTCTTCTTGCTAAACCAACTACTATAATGCCATGACTAGCCAGAGCTTTCGATATCGCAAGACCTATTCCACCGCTGGAACCGCTCACAAGTGCTACTTTACCGGACCAACGATTTATCATTCTTGTTGGCACACTGTAACGTAACTGCACATGAAGACATTGCGTTACGTTACATGAAGAATTGCACGCACTGGCCTTGATTTCGACCAATCAGTGTTCTCCCATGATATGTCGTAGCAAGTAAGTACTTACATAATACATTACATTCTATAGAAACGTGTTTGTAATGGCTTTCAATTAGCAGGGCTCGTGCATCAAATGCAACTAGTTAAATATCCCGAAGCAGAACGCGCAAAATACAGAAAGATTATTCTGTTGTAAATTGTAGTGAGACAGATAATGCGATCATGTATATTCCGAGGAGGATAGCAATTTTTTTTTATTAGAAACATTGGATACATAAATCATAGCTATAACTATAGTTCCACACAATCAGTCCCCCTTCTCCTACAACGAGTTTAGTAGTCATAATTAATCGGTGTAAATAATCACAGCAATCCACTACTACAAAGACACGTACTATGTATCTACATCGGCTGCATTTGCTAAGTACAAATTCTAATCAAACATCGATGTTCAGGTAGGAACTTTTGTCGAAATGAAAAGCTAGTTTTAGAACTCCATTTATGGTATTCTTTATATTTGAGCTGGACTTGCGTTGTGGGTGATAGTGCTACACTAGTGTAGATGTCGCTGCTGTGGTAGTGCTGCTTTTCTTCTTATTTTTGTATCGTGGAAAAAAAATCGGACTCTGATCTCCGGGATTTGAACCCGGAGGCCTAATGTTCGTAACCTAAGGAGCTAACCACTTCGCTGCCGTTGTCCGACATTACTTAATGTCGTCCGGTGGTATTTGCGATCGAATGCCGCCACATGCTCATTGTTATGTGATTTATATTTATATTGACAAAAAATAAAAACTAGAATACAAAAATAGCTCTCTATTCCATAAGATCTCGAAAACCTATTCTACACAAGTGATTGTTACATGTTTTTGCTCATAACAACTGAGTCATGTTACAAAAAGACTTACAATACTTATCGAGCACCACAGCTATAAAATAGCGATGAATCATTGTGAGCTGGATATTTCGATCACTTTGGCAGCTTCAGTGTCACAAACGTGCTTCTTATTTGTTTTAATCGAATAAAACGACGAGTACAAGTTATTATTACTTTGTAATTGTTGATTTACTTAAAACCTTGAATAATGTGTCGTACATGTGACTCTGCTATAATTTTTAATTAAGATAGCAACATAAAGTGTATTTTAGTCGAGTGACTCATGCTTATCTTGTTATATTCACTATTGATATTTGAAAGTCATTGCTAAACGTGACAGTTGCGAAATGCAAAAGTAAGTGAATAGAAATATGATAAGATAAAATTGACTGGTTAGAGATGTTACATGTACAAGGTATTCGGTGACTGTAGGTGCAATCCAGCAATTTGAATCGTAAATTTCTAATTGAATTGATTCAGCTTTCACTTCTGCTCGTATTTGTATTCATAAATATGTTACATGTCAAGGCTGTGAGTACCATGATACGGTATTTTATGAAATACGGTTGCAATTATTTTAGTCGAAATGTTTCAAAGGTCAGAGAGCGCATATCAAGTTCTGGATAGTTGTATGCGAGGATGAACTTGAGTCGAGGTCAGGGCGCTTCTAAAATGAAGTCATTTGTAGACGCTCCTGGCACAAACATCAAGAAGCCGAAGGAGATTCAAAGATGGCGAACAAACTCGATCCGAAATCAGCGTGTCACTAGGAGAAATGGAGCAATGGATCTTGATACGAGAACGTGGACCTGTTTAGGGAATTGGACAATGACCCCAACGGCAAATCGGGGAGCTTTCATTAGGCATGTTGTCAAATTGTTTTGCTAGCGCAAAACATTCATTTCACCGCGCCAAAATTCACACTACGGGAAACAGCAAAGAAAGATACATGACATTATTAAAATTAGTGACGGAACGCCGCAAAATTACGAAGATAATAAGAATATCAAGATAGAATGCGTGCGCGAACTACAAAGGCGATATGCATAAGAGAGGAAATGAATAGAGAGTACTAGATTTTACGAACACTAAATTTTCCAGACAATCAATTACTACATATTTATGACGGTTTAAAATCTCGACGAAAAAAGTAAGTATTATTTGCAAACTAAATATAACGCAAGCAAGTACTTTGCACAACAGTATTTATACACGTGCATTTGATCGTTGTCGTTCGCGAACAGTTTTAGGAGTCAAGGTCGTCGCTGATAGGCGATCTTCGGACGATCCCACGACCAGCTGCGCGCCGGTAGTAAAAAATCTATATAAGAATGTCGCGAATTTCCAACATTAAACAAATGTGAATTAATCTTCTTTGATGCGCATGTGAATATTAATATATTATCATAAGTAGCCATTAATTATTTCATTACTTCATTACGGACTATGAGGTATAAGTACCTAAGACTACTGGGTACAGATAACACTCAATAGATACATGCAAAAAAGGGAAGAAGAACAAAAAGTTCAACACACGCGCATTTTTAACAGTAACAGCATTTATGTATAATTCAAATGGCAAATAAAAATATAGTGGGAAGTGGGTTGGATTAGGACTCTGGAAAGGTCTCATATGTAGCCACTTCCACGCGGTAAGAACTGGCAGCTGATACTTGTTTTCAGAAATTAATCTGTAGAAAACAATGCCAAGCTAAGAACAGTGTAAGACGTCGTAAGATGTACACGCACCAGTTTTAATTATGTGATAAATATATGTAAACTATGTCTATTGTAAGAACTTTACGCACGAAGAGGTATTCTTTTACTATATATAAAGGGATAAATATAAAGCTCCGTTTTCTAATTCACTTCTTTATTAAATAGGATAATTGATTTAACAGAGTGTCCAAAGTCCTACACCATAAACCATTCATACATACATCTTGATTTTACCATATTGCATTAAGATTCACAATCGCTCTCATGAGGTCATCGGTTCTTACATTCCTTTGTATAAATGGTACAAACTTAATAGTAGTAATAATGTAAGTACAGAAGGTTAATTGCATATCTAAAAAAATATGTCTTCATCTACTGTGATACTTGCAAAATAGAAGTAGCACACTGATTTTGTCGCCATTATACATTGATGGAAAGATGTGATGAGGCGTGAAGTTCATTAAAATCGACATGTTACAGCATTTAAGTGATGACTAACTGTGAGTCAATCCCTCTGTGGGTAAATAAATCCCGTGCCGTGTGGTATTACCGTGATTTCCGGAATCTGCAAACAGTATTTGTATGATTATTGAAGTTAATCATTACCAGTAAAAATAATAATGTTCACATAATTTTGACATATCTTCATAATTGAGAAAAGAGGAATTTTATCATCCTATGATAATAGAATGGTTACTTCGACATATCATAGAAAGAAATATAAAAATTGTATGTCTAGAAAGAAATGAAGGAAAATATCAAGTAGGTAAAATAAAGGAACATAAATAAATAAAAAAATAATAAAATAAGAAAGAAGATAATTCAATAATCAACTGTATAAAAAGAGTTATCTAGCTGTATAGTTGTTATACGAATTATATGAATTCATATAACAACGAAGTAAATAATACTTTTTTACACAGATATATTAAATTAGAAACGATATAAAATGAGTACAAATGCGGGAACGCTATAAAGGCAATTAAAGATGTGGGATAAAATGTGTGACGATAATCTTGCTAATAGACGTTATAGTGAGTATGTTCTTGTGGATAGGTATTTTATCTATACATACCTCGACCGTTTCCGGTGTTCCTAACGCGAAGATCACTGCTTCGGCGATGTCTCCAACTTTTAATATAAAATTATTGCTCACCGCATCTTGTACACCTTTTATCATATCCGTCATCACAGCTCCGGGGCTGATGTTCTATTAGAATATAAAGATAAAGCAATATGAGTATTATTTGTTCTTATAGGGTATTCATGGTTATATCTGATTATTCAGAATTACGTTAATACATGGGAAATCATAGACAATTTTGTTGAGCCAATTTTAATTATTGAAATAATAACGCTATCTATTAACGCCATGTGTTATATTTAGGTTTTCAATGTTACCACCGTCGAAAATTTTCATTTTCTTGTCTGAACGTATGGACTACAGATAGCATTAAATAATATACTATGCATATCTAAATAACGAACTGTTACCGTGATTTTGACGTTCAGCTTGGCCGCGTTTATTTCATGGCGGAGTGCTATCCCTAGAGCTCTTACACCGTATTTACTAGGACCGTACATGCCGATCGGTAAGGCTATAGCTTCAAGATGTGATCCGGCAATGCTATAAATATGCTTCATATTAAAAAATGTAATAATTTAATCAACCTGTGTATGCAATATTAGAACAATTTATAAACAGTATAGTTCGATTTGCAGGAATGCGCCCTCATTATGAATTTTAATGAAACTTCTTTAATTTCTTCGTTCAAACGTGCAAAATACGATAAAACTGCATTCGGATCCCAATGACTTTGTAGAAAAATAAAATACCGACCCTCATTAAACAAAAGGAATTTGTGTAATGTTACATCGCGTTACAGACGCAAATGTGATATTTATTTCGTTTGTTTTTATATGTTTTGGTGCAATTTGGACGTTGTGCTGATATCGATGGAGAGGACTATGGGACTTAAAAATAGAGAGATACAGTGCATTGAAGCGCGAGATATCACTGAATTTGCTCGATAAATGTAATTTTATTCAATCTATAACTATCTATGTCTAGTATATCTATGTGAAATGCAAACATTATTTATTAACTCTGGCCTTATTCGTTATTAAAGATAAACTTCTTGTCGGTTCCTTTGAGATTGACGTATCTGTTTATAACAGTTTTAATAATTCTAATAATATATTAGGCGAAGTGTTTCATGAATTCAACTGAAGTTTACTCTAGAATGAAACAAATACCATTTGAAAAACGATAGTCTTTATATTATTTAATTATTTCAAAAATAATATGTAATTCAATAAATATGTAAAATGTGCATATAAATATTATATTGTAAATATATTAGGCAAACAATTGTATTCGCACGAGTCGAGTTTATTTTGTAGTATAAGTTATATGTTTCGCTATTATTTTCTTCGTTTGTGAATAAAAAATAAAAACTGCTCATTTAGATTAAAAGAAAAACAATTAAGATTTGAGAGGACAAAGGGTACGATAGATTTATCGGCATTTTCCACAGATATATTTAACTGACACTGGCATCAATAAATTACGGAGAAAATATATTCTTATGCAATACATGGAGTTACCTGGAAATATTAATTATATGGCCGCAAGCGTTGCATTTTTTCATAGATTTTACTGCTTCTCGTGCTAAAATTGCTGGTGCTATCAAGTTGGTATCAATGACTCTATGGTATTCTTCGGTTTTTGAGTCTGTAACGGAATATTTACGATTAGTTGATACAAACAGAAACGTATCTATTAGTATTATTATATATCCAAGCTATTATTAGTAAGAGTAATTGAATATAACAATCGGGACATGTAAGAATCAACGTTTAGATAAAATAACTTCAATTTCGCGAGCAAAATTGTATTATTTGTGTAATATTTGACATTTGAAACATTCACATTTAAAAATAATGACAGAAAAGCATTATTATTTAAAAATAGTAGATATTGTAGGGAAGCAAACATCTAGAAGCAAAAATCTGAATTTTACTTGAAAAGATCAGTCGAAAATAGCGAACACAGCTTTTTTGAGTCAGATTTAATTTTCGTAAAGATTGTTCGGATATTCCTTAAATACATGTGACTACTTTCTTATCTGATGAATTTCGAAAATTTGGAAAACAAAAGTCTCGATCAGAGCATTTTTAACAAAGCATAAGTGCTAATCGTTAGTAACACATCAGTGATAATAAATAACGGTTTGTCAGAATAAATACCATTTAGAGATTTTAACAACTGAAAATCACATATTTTGTAAAATAAAAGGTTCCTATTTATTTTATTTGTATGTTTGAATTTCTGGTCTAACAAAAGGAAAGTTGTAATGCTTATGCTTTAATGCAAATGTATATAAATGCTTCTCTCACGTACTATGGTACGCCGTCAACACTAAACCGATGACATCAAGATTATTTTAATCAAGTGCAATAATTCAGAGGAATGATTGTAATCACTCGTGCGATTATACTGATAAGTCAATTGAAACTTTCTTGAAATTTTCCACACAACCGTCTTCTCAGCTAATACTGAGGAAATCTGGGACACTAACTTCACATCAACACTATTTGTTCGACGAAAGCTTTCCTACTACAGATAGTAGATAAACGAATCTAGATTATTGTAACCATTTGACACCTGTAGCATAATAATATAACCTATGATTACTGGCAATGCTTAAAAGGAAAGAAGAGTACAAAAAAGGGGAAAATACAAATCGCAGCATATTCGTAAAATACCATATATCGATATGAACAAATATTTTTACCGAGGATAGGTGTGCTGCCAAGAACTCCAGCATTATTCACTAGAATATCAAGGCGACCAAACTTTTCGTCGATCCATTTGAAAACCTTAAGAATATCTTCTTCGTTCGTTACATCGCACTCGATCGGGAAAAATTTATCCTTTCCAATTTCTGCTGTAGCATCCTGAAGCTTGTCTATTCTTCTTGCTAAACCAACTACTTTAATGCCATGGCTAACCAGAACTTTCGATATCGCGAGACCGATTCCGCCGCTCGAACCGCTTACAAGTGCTACTTTACCGATCCAACGATTCATCATTCTTATTAGCAAACCGCAACGTAACTGCGCAGAAAGACACAGCGTTACTTTATATAAGGAATTCCACACACTGCCTTGATAACTACCAATCGATGTTCTCTCACGATATGTCGTTTCAAGTAACTACTTAATAATACGTTACATTCCATAGAAACGTGTTTGTAATGGCTTTGAATTAGCAGGGCTCGTACATCAAATGTAACTCGTTAAATATCCCGAAACAGAACGTGCAAAATGCAGATGATGTTTCAGTTGCAAATTATAGAGATACAGATGTTGCGATCATGTAAATCCCGAGGAAGGTGTCGATTACATCCTTTTTATTAGAGACATTAGATACATAAATCATAGCTATAACTATAGCTTCACACAATCAGTCCTCCTTCTCCTACAACGAGTTTAGTAGTAATAATTAATCGGTGTAAATAATCAAAGCAATCCACTAGACAGACACGTACTAGGTATCTACAAGAGCTGCGGTTGCTAAGTACAAAGTCTAATCAATTATCGATGTTCATGAACGAACTATTGTCGAAATGAAAGGCTAGTTTTATAACTCCATTTATGGTATTCTTTACGTTCATTGTTACCTGATTTATATTTATATTGACAACTGTTAAGGTTATTTAATGTATGTGGAATCAAAGAAACGGGTGGGTAAATTGTAAGGTATTGTAAGTATGTATATATTGTGAATATTAAAGTACAAAGTGTGGAATACAATGTAAGCTGGTCCAGATCCGCATGCTAGCAATGTTACCCTGAGACTAAAAGAACCCCGAAGCCAACGTCGCACATCTACCGCTTATGGTCTGTCATCGACGCATTCTTTTGTCTATGCGCTATCGATGGCCTCAGCGCTTGAGAAAACCGAAGACCAGATGTAGAGTTTTCTTAGAAGTGGCAATCACTTCAACAACAACAAATAGAGAATAAAATACAATATAAAAATAACACTCTTCCATAAAATCCCGTAAACTTATTCTACACAAATGGTTGTTACATGTTTTTGCTTATAACAACTGAGTTATGTTACAAAAAGAGACTTATAATACTTATCGTGCACCACAGCTACAAAATAGTGATGAATCATTATGAGCTGGACACTTCAATCACTTTGGCAGTTTTAGTGTTACAAGCGTTCCTCAAATAAAAGCGAACACCAGCAAGTGCAACCACATAACATTTACACTTAGAAAAGGAAAAACACCAGATATCCAACTGAACGGCGCCCACATAGCACAAACAAAGCAAGTCAAATATCTAGGAATACATTTAGACACACGCCTTACATGGAAGCACCATATAAAATCAATAATAAACAGAATAAGTGCAAAAAGGAAGCAGACGTACTGGTTAATCAATAGAAAATCTAATTTAAGCATAATGAATAAACTAAATATATACAAAACAATAATCAAACCAATCTGGACATACGGAGTCCCACTATGGGGCACGGCAGCAATGAGTCACATAAGCAAAATAGAAATAGAGCAAGCAAAAATTTTAAGGACAATAGTTAACGCTCCATGGTACGTCAGAAATGAAGACCTACGAAAAGATCTAAAAATTCCAACAGTCAAAGAGGAAATCGCTAGATACGCAAAAAAGTACAAAGAAAGACTTGCAGCACACCCAAACCAGCTGGTTGCTGAAACAAATAAAACCAAAATAGAAAGAAGACTGAAGAGGAAGCATCCCGCAGACCTCGAAATAGAGATGCAATAGGAAACCTAGAAGATGGAACCCCGCTGGGGGTAACCATCCACATGCTATATTTTTATTCTTTAAGCTATAATATTTTACCAAATGTCCTTCTGGACAAATTGTAAAAATTTACCAAATAATCAATAAAAAAAAAAAAAAAAAAAAAAACAAGCGTTCTTCTTATTTATTTTAATCGAATAGAATGACGAGTACAAATTGTTGTTACTTTGTAATTGTAGATTTACTTAACATTTTGAGTAATGTGTCGTACATGCGACTCCGGTATAGTTTGTAATTAAGATCGCAACATAAAGTGTATTTTAGTCGAGTGACTCATGCTTATCTTGTTATATACACTATTGATATTTGAAAGTCATTGCTAAACGTGACAATTGCGAAATGCAAAAGTAAGTGAATAGAAATATGATAAGATAAAATTGACTGGTTAGAGATGTTACATGTACAAGGTATTCGGTGACTGTAGGTGCAATCCAGCAATTCGAATCGTAAATTTCTAATTGAATTGATTCAGCTTTCACTTCTGCTCGTATTTGTATTTATAAATATGTTACATGTCAAGGCTGTGAGTACCGTGATATGGTATTTTATGAAATACGGTTGCAATTATTTTAGTAGTATGCTCCAAAGGTCAGAGAGCGCATATCAAGTTCTGCATTATTGTTTGCAAGGTTGAACTTGAGGCGAGGTCAGGACGTTTCTAGAATGAAGTCACGTGCAGACGCTCTTGGCGCAAACATCAAAAAGCCGAAGGAGGTGAGTTCAAAGTTTTTTTTTTTTTTTTTTATTGATTATTTGTTTAAATTTTTACAATTTGTCCAAAAGGACATTTGGTAAAATATTATAGCTTAAAGAATAAAAATATAGCATGTGGATGGTTACCCCCAGCGGGGTTCCATCTTCTAGGTTTCCTATTGCATCTCTATTTCGAGGTCTGCGGGATGCTTCCTCTTCAGTCTTCTTTCTATTTTGGTTTTATTTGTTTCAGCAACCAGCTGGTTTGGGTGTGCTGCAAGTCTTTCTCTGTACTTTTTTGCGTATCTAGCGATTTCCTCTTTGACTGTTGGAATTTTTAGATCTTTTCGTAGGTCTTCATTTCTGACGTACCATGGAGCGTTAACTATTGTCCTTAAAATTTTTGCTTGCTCTATTTCTATTTTGCTTATGTGACTCATTGCTGCCGTCCCCCATAGTGGGACTCCGTATGCCCAGATTGGTTTGATTATTGTTTTGTATATATTTAGTTTATTCATTGTGCTTAATTTAGATTTTTTATTGATTAACCAGTACATCTGTTTCCTTTTTGCACTTATTCTGTTTATTATTGATTTTATATGGTGCTTCCATGTAAGGCGTGTGTCTAAATTTATTCCTAGATATTTGACTTGCTTTGTTTGTGCTATGTGGGCGCCGTTCAGTTGGATATCTGGTGTTTTTCCTTTTCTAAGTGTAAATGTTATGTGGTTGCACTTGCTGGTGTTCGCTTTTATTTGTTTGTTTTGCAGCCATTTTTCTATTTTTGTAATGTGTTCTTGTAGTAGTGCGGCAGCCGTTTCTGGATTTGCATGCCTCACTAGTATGGCCGTATCGTCCGCAAACGTCAGTGTTTTGCTGTTGACAGTTGTTGGTATATCTGCTGAGTTCAAAGTTGGCGAACAAACTCGATCCAAAATCAGCGTGTTACTAGGAAAAACGGAGCAATCGATCTTGATACGAGAACATGTAGCTGTTAGCAGATTGGACAATAACACAAATGACCCTAACGGGAAATCGGGGAGCTTTTATAATGTTGGAGTAAGTACAGCCAAATTTGACGTGAAATAAGAGAGCTGTAGTGTCCAGCAAACCTCATATCAAATCAGGAATTTGCAAAGGCTATTATTTTCCTCACTAAACCGATGTGAAATCGTGGAACCATTTAGTTAAAAAAATTTTCTTTGGATACTGAGACAAATACGTAAATACGTATATGATAAACAACAAATTATTATACATGAGTATATGTCGTGAATAAATAAGTATAATTGTGTATCATCCAAGTGCGCATGACAAATGGAAATATCGGAAACAGTTATAAATGATAATTGGTACTTATGATATTTAATGAATGAATTTGTTGTCAAAATTGTTTTGTTCGTTTAAAACATTCATTTCACCGTGCCAAAATTCACACTACGGGGAACCGCAAAGAAAGATACATGGCATTATTAAAATTAGTTACGGAACGCCACAAAACTCCGAAGATCATAAGAAAATCAAAATAGAATGCGTGCGCGAACTGAAAAGGATATGCATTGAATAGGAAATGGATAGAGAGTACTAGATTTTACAGACACTAAATTTTCCAGGCAATCAATTACTACATATTTATGACGGTTTAAAATCTCGACGAAAAAAATAAGTATTATTTGCAAACTAAATATAACGCAAGCAAGTACTTTGCACAACAGTATTTATACACGTGCATTTGATCGTTGTCGTTCGCGAACAGTTTTAGGAGTCAAGGTCGTCGCTGATAGGCGATCTTTGGACGATCCCACAACCAGCTGCGCGCCGGTAGTAAAAAATCTATATAAGAATGTCACAAGTTGCAAACGTTTATAAATTCTATTACTTCATGACAAACTGCATGTGTAGCAAAGTCCAAAACTACTGGGTACAGCTAACACATAACTGATATACTCAATGAAAAAAAAAGAAAAGAAGGGAAAAGTTAGCAAAAAGACAGTGTATTTTCGTCCAGTCGCGGAGAGACGCGATCGTTTGATGTAGCGCGTCAACGGGAGTCGTAAATTCCCGCTACGATTGCACGAATCGACACCACGAGCACAGCGATCCCCTTATTTCTTTTGGGATAATAGGGGTGATTAGTTTTTAATATAACTGGAATCCACAGTTATATAATATATATATTTATTTACACTAGCCTACAATAATTATTGCGTCGACAAAAATTGTTTGATTTCGTCGTATCGGAAAGCACAGTAATTGATTAATCCGAAGATTGATCGATTTGATGGATAGAACGCCGAGAACTTGACTTTGATATGTATCGATGTTCGATGAATTCGCAATTTTATCCGTTAGCGTCCAAAACGTATGCGGTAGGATTTCTGAAGAAAGACTAACTGCCCTAGGATAAATTTCTTGTCCTCTCGGGGAGACGACCCCCTCCGTGCTCGGATCACGCCATTGCTCGTGCCGATGATCACGTATGCCGACTTCTTTGTGTAATTAAAGAATGGATCGAATCGACGTTTCTGGAACTCGCGGCCGGGCGGCAACCATGTCGATACATAGTATGCCCCGTTGGGAAGATGAGACGATTCGTGTATGACGCTAGAGGACCGCGAGAGACGGTTAGAAACACGATCCATATCAAGCTTCGCGACGTAACAAACAGTATGCAATTAAAATCCAAACGGTAAATAAAAATATAATGAAAGGTGTGTGGGATTGAGAGTTCGAGCAGGTGTTGTATATAGCCACTTCCACTGGATCAGATCTGGTAATTAATATTCTTTTTCAAAACTTAAACTTTGGAAAGCAATACCAATCTAAAAACTACGATAACGTAACACGTCGTAAAATATATGAGTGTGAGGTGTACATGTTTGTTTGTTGCTGCCTGGCCGGTATAGTTGCTGGTGATAGTGCGTTATAGTGCGATGATACACTATACATATGTAAATAACGAACTGTTACCGTAATTTTGACGTACAGCTTGGCCGCATTTATTTCATGGCGTAGTTCTATCCCTAGAGCTCTTAGACCGTATTTACTAGGACCGTACATGCCGATCGGTATGGCTACAGCTTCAAGATGTAATCCGGCTACGCTATAAATACGAATTATATTTGAAAATATTATAATTTAATCAAGCTGTCTATGCAAAATTAGTATTTAATTATATTCCAACCCAATCACCTCCTATTTTTTCCCAAAAGAAATAAGGGGATCGCCCTGTTCGTGGTGTCGATTCGTGCAATCGTAACGGGAATTTACGACTCCCGTTGACGCGCTACATCAAACGATCACGTCTCCCCGAGACTGGATGAAAATACAAAAATCATAATTCGATAAATCAATTTATATCTGTGAGAAATGCAAATATTCTTTATTTATTCCGGCCTTATAATGTATTAAAAATAAACTTCTCCCCTTTTTCTTGGTATCTGGTATGTCTGTAATAACTTTTTTAATAATTCTAGTAATATGTTGGACGAAGTATTGCATGAATTCAAATCAAGCTTAATTTAGAATAAAACAAATACTTTCTGAAAAACGATTCTCTTATTTTATAGCGTTCGATATAAAAGTTATATGTTTTTCTTTTGTTTTCTCCGTTTGTGAATAAAAGATGAAAACTGCTTATTTAAAAAAAAAAAACAAGATTTGAGAGGACAAAGGGTACGATAGATTCATCGACATTTTCCACAGATATATTCAACTAACACTACCATCTATAAAATACGGAGGAAATAACAGGAAATTACATGGCCGCACGCGTTGCGCTTTTTCATAGATTTTATGGCTTCTCGTGCTAGAATTGCTGGTGCTATCAAGTTGGTATCAATGACTCTACGGTATTCTTCGGTTTTTGAGTCTGTAACGGAATATTTACGATTAATTGATACAAACAGAAACGTATCTATTAGTATTATTATATATCCAAGCTATTATTAGTAAGAGTAATTGAATATAACAGTCGGGACATGTAAAAATCAACGTTTAGATAAAATAACTTCAATTTCGCGAGTAAAATTGTATTATTTGTGTAATATTTGACATTTGAAACATTCACATTTAAAAATAATGACAGAAAAGCATTATTATTTTAAAATAGTAGATATTGTAGGGAAGCAAACATCTAGAAGCAAAAATCTGAATTTTACTTGAAAAGATCAGTCGAAAATAGCGAACACAGCTTTTTTGAGTCAGATTTAATTTTCGTAAAGATTGTTCGGATATTCCTTAAATACATGTGACTACTTTCTTATCTGATGAATTTCGAAAATTTGGAAAACAAAAGCCTCAATCAAAACTTAATTAATGTACAGCTAAGTTTCGATATTGCAAAGCATTTTTAACACAGCGCAAGTGCTAATCGTCTGTAATATATCAGTGATAATTAATAAATAACAGTTTGTCAGAATAAATACCACTTAGAGATTTTAACAACTGAAAATCACATATCTTGCAAAATAAAAGGTTCCTATTTGTTTTATTTGTATGTTTGAATTTCTAGTCTAACAAAACAAATGTTATAATGCTTATGTTTTAATGTAAATGTATATAAATATTCCTTTCTCGTACTATGGTACGCCTTCAACAGTAAACCGATGACATCAAGATTAATTTAATCAAGCAAGATAATTCTGTATAATAATAAAAATTATTTTTTTCTGTTACATTGATAACAAAGCTAAACTGATTTCTTGAAATTTGCACATAACCGTCTTCTCAGCTAACGGTCAACATTATTTGTCCAACGAAAGCTACAACAGATAGTGGTTCGGTACAGAAAAATTCTGGATAAGAATGTTATCCAACCATCCGGCACCAAATAACAGGCATTAAACAAATCTAGATTATTGTAACCATTTTAAACATTTTGCACAATAATTGTATAACTCATGATTACTGACAATACTTGAGAAGAAAAGGATTACAAGAAAAGAAAATACAAATGCAAGTATATTCGTAAAGTATCATAGATTGATATCAATAAATATTTTACCGATGATAGGTGTAACACAATCAGCTCTGGCATTATTTACTAGAATGTCAAGGCCACCAAACTTTTTATCGGTCCATTTGAATGCACTTAACAATATCATCTTCTTTCGTTACATCGCACTCGATCGGGAAAAGGGATACTGAGACAAGTACACAAATACGTATATGATAAACGGAAGATTATTATAAATGTGTATATGTCGTGAATAAGTAAGTACAATTGCATATTATCTAAGTGTAGATCGTACTGGCAATGTAGGAAAAATGACAATGACAATAAACGTGTAAAGTAACGAGTTATTATAAATAGTCATTAGTGGTAATGAGAAATTATGACACTTAATGAATTTATTATCAATATTACTCCGTTCATTGCCTCTTCTACACTGCTATATAATTCATACCGCATACATTTATTTCACCGCATCAGAATTCACACTATACTTATATATAACGTTCCTAAAATTAATGCTATGGGGTACCACAAAACTGCAACGATTTTTAAAAATATAAAGATAGAGTGCGTGAAAGCGAAACTGAAGCGCTCTCAGTACGAGAGCTGAAAAGCAATATAGGAATAGAGAAAGAACTCTGCATAGGGGGAGATCTCTTGTTGCCTTACCTAATAACGCCTGCATATTTGTGCAATAAATATGTAAATGTTACAGCGATCAACGAACGAATCAGCCTGCACGCATGCAACCTTCTGTTTTCATTCTTATGTCGCATCCACTTACACGGTAACATATGGCTTACCTACTCTATCTTTATACTCTATAGCGCCGATACATAACATTACTACTCTCATTGCCTTATCATGAGGCATAACACAAAGTTTAATAAAATGACTACACCACGATTATAGTATAAATATGTCTCGATACTCGCTAGGGACAATCGTCCAAAAATTGCGTCGTGAAAAATTAACATGGAAAACAATAAAGTTATCGTGTTTGCGAGACAGAGATAAGTAGAGTGTCTGCCTTTGTTTGAGACATTCATAGCAAGTCACGCATGCGCAGAACGAGAACTTTCTTATTTTCTATGTTGATTTTTCATGACTCAGTTTTCAGACGGTTCCTTGTATGCTTTCAGCATAGGAGTGTCCAAACCTATTTAATGATTGTGGTCTATATTAGATGTAGTTTATGATTCATAATTTCATTTCAGAATTTTAAATGGAACTATATGCAATATATTTTTTATTATATTTAATTTAAGATAAGTTAAGTTAAGATTTAAAAATAATTTAATGTATACCTTTTAAGGAAAAAGGATAGTTATTTTTCATAAAGATAGCAGAATTATAATTCGAATTCTTAGAAAAAATCTATAAACTTTGATTTTCTATTAAAATATTTGAAAATTACTGATGGCCTCCGATACATATACATTTACATGTAGACTGCCATCTATAATGTAGTTTCAGACTTAGCCCACAGTATAAGATTTTACGTGTCTTGTGTCTACGAATGTCACTGTATCGGACGATTTAGCCAGAGTTTGAAGCAGATTTAAAGACAATATTATCAAGTGCGCGGTACGCTGCAAATATGGCAAGTCAAAATTATTTAAGTGATCCAAAAAATCCTTTCTTCTCTCTCGAGGATGATATAGACGACGAAACTTTTCTAAAAAGTGCACCACCAAGATCTGGTCTTACGACTTACAATCAGTATAATAATTTTGACAATGGCCTCGAACAAAAACGTCAACAATTATTGCAACGAAAAAAGGAAATAGAAGAACGTACAATACAATCAACAAAAAGGTCTATTTCTCTTTTAAGAGATTCCGAACAGATTGGAGCTGCTACTGCAGAGGTGATTCTAACAATTTGTCACTATTAAATATGTTATTTTTTATGTCTTACTATAAAAATGTATTTCTTGAAATATTTATATAATGTTTATTTGGTAAATCCTGTTTGCCCATTTTTTATTTACTATGTTAAATTGTTTTTAATATAAAAGAGATAATTTGTTATTATAAGGAAACTACTGCATTTAAATATTTAATTTATCTAAATATACAAATTAATTTGTGAATTATATAAAATATATTAAAATGTCAAATTCGTTATACAATATGAACAAAATATTTATTTATTGCATGTTCTCTTTAATGTATTTCACTACATATATATATAGCTGTATATTAAATGTTTTATTTCAGGAACTCATTAGACAGAGAGAACAATTAGAAAGAACAGAGAAAAGATTGGATGATATTAATAGCACGTTAAGGTTTAGTCAAAAACATATCCAAGGAATAAAAAGTGTGTTTGGAAGCCTTAAAAATTACCTCAGTGGTAAATCAATGGATGCACCAATACCGTCAACTATATTATCAGAATCTTCTAGCTCTGAATCTATGACATCTCCTGCTCTATCTAATTCGTTAGAACAAGTACAGACTAATATAGCTAATACAAGTCCAGCATTAAAATTACATGGCCTAGATAATGATATAGAAACAAATTCTTTAAGCAATAATGTGAGCAAAGTATTAGAACAAAATTTAGATGAAATGAGTGGTTCATTAGCTAGATTGAAAGGTTTAGCAATAGGACTGTCGGAAGAAATAGATCTACAAAATGACTTGATCGACAACATAACAGATAAAGCAGAAAAGACAGATATTATGCTTCAGAAACAAAATAAAGACCTAACTCATTTATTAAAAAAATAAGTCATATATGTGCAATAGATAAGATTTAAAAAAAGTGTTTAGTATATTAAATTCATTTATATTTTAAATGAATGTGTAATAAATATTGCCTTCTTTAATTTAAAAAATTTTCATATATGTTATTTATTTTGTAAGATTACTTTATGATATTTTGTAAAATACATGTTAGAGTAATGTAAAACCTTATGAAGAAAAGTATAAAAAAAGAATGCATTTCTATACTCATAATTATTATTTCAACTATTAGTTTTATTTTTATTCACTTTGTATATTATAAGAAATTTCAATTCAGAACTAAATATATATTATATTTCTTCTTTCCTGTTCTCAGCAAGTCAAATTATCTTTAATTTTCCTGCTAAAGTTATTAGACTTAAATTTTTTAAAATATTATATTAAGATTTAAATCATTTATATATTGTTTTAACCTTATATATCAATCAATGAACTAAAAATTATACAAAATACTGTGATAGAAAAGAATCAGCTGTAATGGATAAGTGATAATTGGTATCTTATGACAATTCAAATATTACATTTCATTAAAATTGATGGCAATGAACATTGTTGTTAGGAACATTAGATAAACTTAACAATTTTTGTTTAAATTAGATAAGTTTGATAATGCAATCTGATGTTCAATAATAATTGTGCATAAACCATATCAAAAAATGTAAATAAATTACATATAACATTAATAAATGTTACTATAAATTGAAGAAAATTGATTTACGGATATAATTCTGAAAGCAATGTTCTGTATACTACAAACTGCTTTAAATGTAACAGTTTATGTTGCTTGTAATAGGATAATTTTCTTTGGATAAATTTTCATATAGATATTTTGTAAAAATAAGTATAGGAATACATTATAAACCAAATTATCTAAAGAAGAGGAACTTCCCTTTAAAATTAATAATAATGGAAAATGTACAAATATTTATACAAATTACAATTGCTATTTACACAAACCTATAGTTATTCGTTTTTATTATATTATATATATATATTACATATATATTAAATATTTGGTAATGCCCATATAATCATAAAATGATTAAATACATTTATAGATTTTGAGCATATATGCTACTAAGGGAAAAAGATCTTAATTACATGGTATGTCACTTGAACAAGGAAAATATTCATAGTTTATAAGTACAACTTCAATCTCACTGCCAGTGATATTAAATAAAATTAAAAAAGAAATGTGTTATAGTTGTTTGACCTCATTTAAATTATATTGTCATCTTTATATGTGTATATGTAAGTTTGATATAATATTAATAATGTTGTATTATTGCACATGTATCGTAGCTATATAAATGTATTATATTTGCATGTACTTATGCATAGTCACTTTTTTTCTCTTTTGGAAATAAAACATTGATTTCCTTAATACATTTTTTACACATAGAACTATATATGTATAATTTGATATACTTGTATTAAAGAGGAAATTTCCTCTCTACTTATATATAGTACCTTTATACATTTTTAATATATAAGATAAAAAATAATTAATGTTTTATACATATAGAATATTTGATATATTAATAAATAATCATGTTAATAATGTAAGAAAAATATAATTAAAAAACTGTCATTGAGGTATAAAAATAATAAAACCATGACATTTATCGTAAGTTCAATTTATCTACAAGAAAATGTTCTATTTCTTTTCATTTTTGTTTCATTATGTGTTAAAAACAACAGTATATATAATTATATATATATATATATATACTTTCAACAAAAAAATATAATTCTTTTACAATATTTTATTGATTTGATCTTGTTATTTATTTTTTTTTTTTTTTCTATTTCATTTATCTCAGTTTTTCTGCATTAAGGTTGTTGAGTGGTACTGGTGGTGGTGCTTTGTCTACCTGCAAATAAGTACAATAAATTAAATATTATGTAATGGAAAACTTTTATCATAAATTACTTGATATTTCCAAAAAGGAGTATTTAGATTTAAAATGTTTATTGATATAGTTGTTTATATTTAATGATTTTATATCCAAATCAACTAACTATTAAAAATAACAATTAGTAATTTATGAATATTGAATTTTGAAATTTATTAATTTAAAGATAATATTTGCTACTATGCAAATGTAACTTACCACCGTTTCCAAAATTTAACCATCGACAACCAACTTTACCATCATGATGGGAAGCAAAGTGAGATCGAACATTCATAGAAATTCCGCATGCCTATCAATAAAAAAGGTCTATACTACACAACGCACTATTAAAATTAAAATACATTTTAGACTAACGATTTTTTGATATAAATAATACAATATCTGCTTAGAAAATATTATGGGTTGCATTGATTAATGTATTAAAATATACGCGTATGATCTTACTTAAAAAAGCTATCTTGATATCTATTTATATTACATAATCACATGATTTTAAAATATACAAAATTATTAACGGAATGAATAATAAAAGGGTTATTTGCAATAGAAATTATAAAATTTAGATTTTTATTATGAAATATTATAAAGTTATTAGTTAATATAGTTGGTAATCATTTGATGAATGTATCAGTAAAATATTATACCAATGATAATAAAACGCCCTCAAGATTACAGATAAGCTGTTTCAGGAACGAAGCAAAACCGTAAAATGATATAAATTTATTACCTTAATTACCTTCACAGAGGAACCTAAAAACTAACCACAGTATATTTTGCAATAAAAAACAATAGTAATGCAAATTTCAATTCATCAAAGAACATGATTTTATGCAAAAATAATACATAATAATATCCACCGTATAGTATAAAACACTATATAATAATAGAAATCGTTCCGGTGAAATTTTTGATGGAATGATGATATATGAAAGGGACGTAAACAATAGTAGAATAAAATACTTAAACAACTACATTTCGATATATTATTATCATATTTGTAATTTCTCGGGAATCAATATGATAATTATCAAAACTACAACAGCATATTCATATAAATTGCAGCGCCAATTTTAGTTTTTAGTTTTATAAATTTATATGCATACACGATGCAATAAAAATAAGTTTCTTTTGCTCTTATACAAATTGTTCTAGTTATCTAAGGGCATTTCAAGTCTTCTCTTAGTACTACATTTATAGTAGTACAGTCATTTATGATATTGAGTGGCAATACAGTATGAAAATATTATTAAAGCCTTACCGCAATGAAAAGTAATATACAAAGAAATAAGTGCATTTTGAACAACTTCATCCTGAGATTTAAATTAGAAAAAAACTCTTGTAATCTGGATGTTTGCGTATTTATACTTGTACAATACAATTAAAATTTTTATCTTCCATCAAAGAAGTACATTTGTACGATTACATTTCCTGTAATCTTCTACAGTAATTGCGTGTTTCTATCTTTGTTTTGTGTTAATATTACTCTTATACAGTAGTTAAAAAATACGTGTTATTTGTTAGTTGACGTAGAATTTAATTGCAGTAAAATTGCATAATTTTAATCAGTTCAAAATCTTCAGAAAAGCACGATAAAAAATATCAAACGAATGAAAAAATAATTACTAAAAATTCCATTCGTGTCAAATAATCTTCTTCTTACTACTCGATTTAATTTACGATTTGTTATATTTATTAATTACATTATTATGTGCAACTAAAAGGAGCGATCTATCGTTTATATTCTTAATTTAATATAAAATGATTATAAATTGTACATATACATACACATTTTGTCATAAGTGACTTATATTTTTCAATATTTTATTTTTATGAATATACATAATTTATATAAAGATTCTGTATTCGTTTAATAAAAAATACGTAAATTATATAAGAAAATAAATAATGTAAATAAAACATAATATATTACTTTTATTACATAATATTTTATTTTATATTTCATATAATTTGTAGTAATAAAAGTAATATGAAATACGTAAGACTAGTTATTCTATTAGGTAAAACTACAAATAATTTATTCATAAAATAAAGTTAGATATATAAACAAAATATATTTTGTTTATACGATTTTTATAATCTAATTATTATAAATAAAGACATAAATTCACTGGAAATGTATTACTTGCAGTTACTCGTATCTATTCGTATAAAATATATCGATATTACAATCGAGATACCGCAACTAAAAGTCGGTAATCGATACGGAAACGAAGCTTTAGAATTTCTGGTAAGTTCTATGGAATTGATTACTTTAAACGAACTGCGAGACCAGACCAGTCAGTTTCTAGTTTCTAGAATCGTCTGCCTTACTTTAACGTGTTTTTAGTATTACGTAAAAGACTATTCTATTACAAAGATATTATTTAAAGATATAGAAGTGAGTATTTTTGTACATTTCGTGTACATATGTACATATGTACATACCTTCGTTTATACTCTGGAATAAATATGTATATTTGTATACATTTTCTTCTATTCCTATAATAGTTAACTGTATTAAATTTGCCATTTTTATTAAGAACTATGGCAATATTAATTTTCAATTTATTAGTATCACTTTTCTCTTATATTGAATTTTGAAAAGATTCTGTTTTATGTTATGCTTGTTTATTGTTTGTTATGTTTATTCTGCGTTCTGTATCAATAATCAAACCTATTATTTTCCGTAATATAAAATAGTAAATAGAAATAAAACATTAAATAAGAAACATGATATTTATTATGCTTTCTTTAAATTTAGAATGGCCATAGACATATCTCCGAACAAGGATGGAGGTGTACAGAAAGAAATAATTAAGGAAGGTATAGGAGATGAAACTCCATCACCTGGAAGCAATGTAATAGTACATTATACTGGTACCTTAATGGATGGAACAAAGTTTGATTCAAGCAAGGATCGTAATGAACCATTTCAATTTGAACTTAAGAAAGGAAGTGTAATTAAAGCATGGGATATAGGGGTAGCTACTATGAAAAAGGGCGAAGTTGCACTATTAACCTGTGCTCCTGAATATGCATATGGGAAAAATGGCAGTCCACCTAAAATTCCTCCAAATGCAACACTTAAATTTGAAGTAAGTTATTAGGTTCAAATTTTTTACAGTTATATGAAAATATTAATTTTTAATAATAGTATATTTAAAACTTTAATTAATAAAAAATTTAATATTGTGAAATATTGAAAGATTGAAATGATTGATTGGAAAGGAGAAGATTTAAGTCCTGAAAAAAACGGTAGTATTGAAAGGTATCAGATTGTACAAGGAAAAGATTATATTACTCCACAAGAAGGAGCTTTAGTAAATGGTAAATATAATTGTGTATGATATTTTTACTTTTTGAATATAATCTTTGAATATACTCTACTTTGAATATAATCTATCTCAAACTTGTTCCTTTTTCAGTACATTTAACTGGAATGTATAATGGGAAAGTATTTGAAGATAGAGATGTACAATTTTCCCTCGGAGAAGGAGAAGATTGTGGTGTTATAGAGGGTGTAGAAAAGGCTTTGGAGAGCTTTAAAAGTGGAGAAAAATCAAAACTAAAAATTAAAAGCAAATATGCATATAAAAACGTTGGAAAGCCTGAATTTGACATTCCACCAAATGCAACTGTAGAATATACAGTAGAATTAAAAAGCTTTGAAAAAGTAATTATTTCACTAAGTTATGTAAAATAATAAATTAATTGTATTATTTTTTAATTCACATATTCCATGCACATTCCAGGCTGTAGAAGGTTGGTCCTTAAAGAGTCATCAACAAATAGAACAAGCTAAAATGTACAAAGAAAAGGGAACAAATTATTTCAAAACAAATAAATATAACTTAGCAATTAGGATGTATAAGAAAGTTACTTCATTTTTGAAATATGAAGATGGCTTTGAAGGAGATCTTAAAACGGAAAGAAATAATCTTATTTTATCGGTGCATTTAAATTTGGCTTTATCTTACTTAAAAATAGAGAAAAATGTTGAAGCAAAAGATGCATGTAATGAAGCTTTGAAATTAAGTCCACAAAATGAGAAAGCTTTATTCAGGAGAGGACAAGCATACCTCGCATTAGCATCACCTGAAATTGCGATTAAAGACTTCCAAGAAGTTTTGAAAATAGAACCAAAAAATACAGCAGCTATAAAACAAATTGGAGTTTGTAATAATCTTATCAAAAGGCAATTAGCAAAAGAGAAAAAACTGTATGCAAACATGTTTGACAAATTTGCCCAAGAAGACAAACAGGTTTGTGAAAAACAACAATAATCTTATATAATATATACTGGAAGTATTTAATTTTTTGTTTTATTCTTATATGTATAAGCTTAATGATTGATAGCATGTGTTTCATTAATATTATAATACATAATAAAAAAATATGTAGAATACAATAAAGGTGATTAAATTTATGTCTGGTCAAATTTATACTCAAAATAAGTTTCTACGCCATAAATTTCTACGTCGTGATACGTTTGACCATAAATTGTTAGTAATGTCACAGAAGGAAGAGGAGGAGCTGCGAGATCAACCAGATGTGATGTGTGGGGCCTTGGGTGAATGGGGGCAGGAAGAACGACCTGGAGGTAGAGATGCAACTGCCTTTGAAAAGGAGAATCCTAATATACTTATGCTCAATGCTAATGGTACTGACGAATTTCAAAATATGTAAAATATTAATTATTTATCTGCCCCATTCCTTACACTGCCCCGGTTTTAACTACCACCGTTATGAAAATATGAAATTCTGTTAACTATTGGTTTCTAATGTGTTCTAAGTAGTACCATTTCAGCAGTACCACATAGAAATGCATGTCATTTAGTTTACTATCTAGTTTATTAGTATTCTGTAACATATGATGCAGCCTAGTCAGGAAATCTCGTATTTTGCGTAATTGAATCAAAATTTTTAAGGAATAAAATTTTCTTACTACTCATCTTGTTCAGTTTTTTTATATATATTCAAAACATAAGACAAGAATTATCAAAATTTAATTCAACATAAATTCATTTTGTAATTTTACCAAATGTAATTTGTCTTTATTTACAAATTTATATTCAAAATTACAATGTTTACATTATTATTATTACATGTTTTTCATTCCATATAATTATAAATGCAGTGTGATAAAACTAAACGATAATATATAATTCTTGAACAAGTTATACCCTCGAATTTTATTTACCTTTATATAAATAATTTTATAAATTATTATTATTACATGCAATACTAAAATAAGGTAAGTGATTTTTAACAACTTAAAAAATCTCAGAATGTTGTGTTTGAGCGGACCTAGGCATCATTTTCGTGCAGTTTTATCTTTCGAGGGTATAGAAACATTCAGTATCATTCTGATCGCAAGAATCTCAACAATTCAACCAAAACAATGCTATAACAATGAAATAAAAAATATAAAAACTTTTATTTTTCTTATTTTGTTGATTTAACAATAATTGCGTCATCACCGGAACAAATTACAGGGAACAACGAGAATTGCTTTGAACCATCAATTTCATGGAGCAACAGTGGTAATATTTACGATTTATAACTTACAACGCATAATATATAATTTCGTAATATAAATAGTTCCTGGTGTTATCTATAACCTGCACCGACAATGACACAATTATTAATAAATCGCCGAAACAAGAAAATAAAGTTTCTTATTCTTCATTTTATTGTTGTAAGATCGTCTTAATTGAATTGTTGAGATTCTTACCGAATGATACCGAATATGGTATTCTCGAAAGGTGGACGATGAGGTCAACTACACAAGCGGTTGTGTCCGAGTCCGTTCGAAAACAACATTCTGATATTACATTGAATACTAAAACTGATGCTACATGCATTGTTTAGATTTTAGTTCGATTTCTCATCGCTATAACATGAACAACTTTCGTCGCTTGCCAACTAATGGAATTCGGTCGTAACGTATTCGAGGCCAGACGGATTCAGCCATCGCCTTATGAGGGTTAAACTAATTTCTACTTTTTTAAACTGGTCTGTCTAGATATGAATTCCGTGAATTGTCTTGCTATACCACATTTGCTTTCCTTATTCCTCATTTCTACATTTAATGTATTTACAACAGTGAGATCACATCCATAATCAGATAATAGCATTCAATTTGTAGAAAGTCATCAGTAAATAAATTTTAAGTTACAACAGAAGAATATATTTAATACGTTAAAAAGAAAAAATGTCGAACGAAATAGGGAAAGGGTCATGATGTTTATAAAAATATGAATAATTACATTGGAATTACATTTCAAGTAAGCACATCGAGCTAAATGAGAGAATACACAGAAGCAGCTAATTGCTTGCTTTGATTTCGAAGCTATGTCAATATTCGTGAGCGCGTGGGTAAATAGAATCATCGGACGAAAACGCGAGACTCGCTTCTCTTTATCGTATAGAGAACAGTGATCGTCTTCTCCTAATTGTAATGTCAGATATTTCGAAATATTAATCCTTTGGCGATAACGCATGCATCCAAACCGCTCTGTGTTCTCGCCTATCATATAATTATGCTTCTAGCAACAGCTTACAGATGGCGCGCGACATATAATTGTAATAGTAAGCGTACTTACATGTTGTACTGCTGTCATTATGAATGTTCTCGCGAGCGCGGGTTCCTCCGAGTTAAACGAATAACTCTGTATCCTGTATCTAACTGCTTCCTGAAGAATTTTTATTAATTTGCTTAGCAACAGAAATGTTGATGCAGTAATAAATTAGCTTATGACAAAAAACTGATAGTTTCAGTTAAAACGTAAATATTAAGGCTGTAGTAAAATTATTCTTTTTACTTACTCTTACAATTGAAATAAGTAAAAGATAAATAAATAAATATATCAAATAAAATTGTATAAAAATTGAAAACTTATAATATTAATAAAGAACTATGCAATACAATTACCTAAAAGTAAATAAATATCATAAAGTATGTTGAATTATATACGTAAATTTTGTTTTTGCTATTGGTTATCTTATAAAGTTTAATCTGGTTTAATTAATACTGCAATACATATATCTTACAATCTTATTGGTAAGCCTTACTATTTGTACGTGTTAAACGAATGATATGTTCAATTACTAACACATAGTCAACGACTATTAAACACATTTAAGGAGATCAGCGATCAGCGCGAAACTGCAGTCACATTCACATACATATAATCATTAGCCCTCGACAGGACTGGATTGAAGTCGTGTGCTAAAAGCGACTGAGGAACTAATTGTTTTAAAAAATGCCTAATATTATAAACGATATCAAATTAGATTTTAAAGATGTTTTATTACGCCCAAAAAGGAGTACGTTAAAGAGCAGATCCGAAGTAAGTAATACTTATATAAATTTTATTAAGATTGGCAGACAAGGCTACATTTTTCATCCTTTTTTTTTAGAGTTTTAATCAAGTTTCATATATAGTTAATAGAATGTAAAATTATAATAATACAAACTTTTCGTAATTAATATGTAAAAAGGCACTTTTTCTTAATATGTATAATAAAAGTGTTTTTCATGAACACAAGAATATTATTGAAATTTCTACTTATTAAATTTTCATATTATTTCTGTTTATTAAAACTTACTATTAACAGATAATAAATTTGATATCATAATTATAAAAAATTTATATATTTGCAACTTAATACATAGTCAAGAACATGTGTATTTATATATCTCATTTTTTATGAGTATTTATTAATATTATTTCAAATTAATTAATTTCTTATTATTAATGAATGAAATACGTTACAATTCTAGGTTGATTTATTTACAGAAATTACATTTCGTAATTCAAAACAAACTTACAAGGGAATACCTATAATCGCTTCAAATATGGATACAGTAGGAACATTTGAAATGGCTAAAGCTTTATCAAAGGTATGTTCCAAATGTTTATTCTTTAATATGCTGCAATAAAACTGACTCTTGTAGTAAAAACTATTATTATTATGATTAATAAATGTATAATGTTATATTGTAGAATCACAGAATATGAACAAATTTGATGTCTTCATATTCCTTTTATTACATTTTTAGTACGGTCTATTTACTACCATTCATAAATATTATTCGGTGGAAGAATGGAAGGATTTTGCTTCTGAAAATGCAGAAAATCTTAAATATGTAGCTGCCAGCTCTGGCACAGGGAAAGAAGACTTTGAACGGTTGTCAAATGTCTTGACAGCTGTACCAGAATTATCTTTTATTTGTTTAGACGTAGCTAATGGTTATTCTCAACATTTTGTTGAATATGTTAGAAAAGTGAGGGCTGAGTTTCCTAATCACACAATAATTGTAAGTAACTATATTATAATTTTTAAAGAAAAAACAACAAGAATTAAATTTTTTACCACTAATTTAGATCTTGTATTTGAAAGTAAAGATTTATTGCTGCTATTGTAGGCAGGAAATGTAGTTACTGGTGAGATGGTAGAAGAATTAATATTATCTGGAGCTGATATAGTAAAAGTTGGAATTGGCCCTGGATCTGTGTGTACTACACGAATGAAAACTGGTGTAGGATATCCACAGCTAAGTGCTGTAATTGAATGTGCAGATGCGGCTCATGGTTTAAAAGGACATATTATTTCTGTAAGTAACAGTATACTGTGTTTGTATATGTAATAATCTTTGTATGAATATAATTTTATGTGAATTATTAACAAATGTATTTTGTTTTAGGATGGTGGTTGTACTTGTCCAGGTGATTTAGCAAAAGCTTTTGGTGCTGGAGCAGATTTTGTAATGGCAGGTGGTATGTTTGCGGGACATGATGAATGTGGAGGTGATTGTATAGAAAAAAATGGCAAAAAATATAAACTTTTTTATGGTATGGCTTCAAGCACAGCAATGAAGAAGCATGCTGGTGTTGCTGAATATAGGTTGGTATATGGATATAATTATAATTTTAAAGTAAATTATATTCTTAATTTTATTCTTTAAACCTTTTTAGATCATCAGAAGGTAAAACTGTGGAAGTGCCTTATAAAGGACCAGTGGAAAATACTATATTAGATATATTAGGAGGTTTGCGTTCTGCATGCACATATACGGGAGCTGAACGGTTACGTGAACTCCCACGTCGTGCTACATTTATACGCTGTACGCAACAATTAAATCCAATGTATGGACCACCACCAGAAATCTGAAGCTATTCTAATTATTTAATCTATTGTAGTACACATTTAGGGAAATTATTATTACAATGGATCAATTAACAAATGCTGTTATTTGCTGGCAAATAATGTTTATGTAAAAATTTAAAAGCTTCAACTAATGTAAGTGTACATACGTTTTGACGACAATTTTAAATTACACTGGATTCGATGAATTCAAAAGAAATAACGCTTAAGAGCACAAATATGTGAACTTTATTTTTGTATTTATAATCTTTTTATGAGTATTTCAAGCTTAATTGTATATAGACATATACATATATAACATTACGCATATTTAATAGTAATACACATACAAGTAGAATCTGCCAATATTAGAATGAAATATATTTAAATTTATTTTGTAAAATGATTCTATAAAGCTAGCAGGATTATATATTTGATGCATATATGCATATAACTTCCACATTTACATTTACATTACATTTTACATTACTTGATTACATATATGTACATATGCAGAAAGTAAATTTACATATACATGCATGTGTGGAATACGAATTTTAAATATATGTATAGTAATATTATGCCAAATAATATGTTAGTAAAAATATTAAAAGCTGGAATTCTGAAATATTTAATTGGTGATTATTTTATGAATAATAAATAATTATATCTTGAGAATCATGTTTTATTAAGATATTTTTTGTAATATTTCACAAATTAATAGTTCTACAAACCTTACAAACCTTTCCTTTAAATATTATTGAAGCTAACATTTTATGTTAAATATCATACGCTTCAAATATCCATTATTTGAATTTCTTGATTAGAATGTATGAAACGTACCATCTTTGTTCCTGAAACATTTTCATTATTTGTAACTACTGCTATAATTAAAAAAATATAATAAATATAATCTTTAAAAAAATTGTGTATAATATTTCACGTTAACAATTATATTCAAATATCATTAATACACAAACTACTCTATCTTTTAAATAATAAAAAAATTAAGTACTATTTGGTTTTACTTACTTTAAATAAATTGTAACTGATATATAAAATATATTACTAAAACAAATATAAATATACATTTTTTAAACTTTTTGCTGTTACATAAAATAAAAATAATTCTCCTTAATTTAAATGTCTAATATAACGTTTGTACATAACTTGCTATTAATTATACTGTATTAATTGTACTTAAACATATATTAGAGAACAAGACACACATTAAAATTTTAAGTTGTAACAGAAAAAGGGAATACATGGTATTAAAAATCATACCAAATCACTGCCGGTTTAATTCATAACTGTAACAAAAAGGATAAATCAAAATTTGAATTTTCATATTATACAACTCTATAAAAAAATATAAGGCAAAATTCATTTTGTACTTCAGTCATTATTATATCTACACTACCTAGATGTAGAGATTGTGATTTAATAAGACTACATTTATATAAAGTTTTCTTTCAATCATGCTATTTTCGGCTATGTTTAAATATATTTGTACAGATAGATATTCAACCATACAAATAAACTATATTTAAGTATAATATAATATTAGCAACAAATACAGGTATACAAAACAAATAAAGTTCTGATCCTGAAAAATCAAATATGTTTGATACGTACAAGAAAGTAATGTATTTATAAAATACATAAAAATATGTTATGAGTAAAAAAAATAATTTTATTATGCATATGTGTATCAATACATATATATTAATAATTGTCACTTTTTAATAAAATTGAATACTTTCTTTTATCATTGCAAGCGTAAATCACAACATTAAAAAAATGTAAATAACAAGTTCTGTTTGAAATTGTATCTAGTACACATCCAATACCACATGTCAAAATTTTTATGCAATTCATAAGTAAAAAATGAAACAATAAGTATACAAACAACATTCTTACATTACTTATTTGAAATTCAGTTATACAATTAGTTTGTTTTAATAAGTAAAATATCATATGTGAAGAAACAATAAATATATAGCAAAAAAAAAAAAAAATGCCAGTCATGTTTACAAGTATGCTTAACATGATATATGTAGAAATACGTAGAAAAAATATCTGAATATTGTAGATGACAAAAATTTATAAATTCAATTTTGATAAAATTTAGATAATTTGAAACTTAGTTTTACATATGACTAGTAGAATTGTCTACTATAATTAATATATTTGTGAAAATTAGTAAATAATATGTAAGACATATTCTATAAGTTATATATAACAAATAATGTGTGTGATTTGATATGCCATCCATTATTCTCTGGTTTAGCAGGTCCTGATTCCTTTGAATATAAACACACAGAATGCTGAATGAAAGTCTTAAAATAGTAGATCCCCCTGATGAAATTTATTGTAGAACAGGTAAACATCCCTACAATTGGCTGCTCCAAAAATCTAAAATAGTAGTGGTATATGACAAGAAAAAGCAAAGAAACCAAGGTAAAATTGTATTTAGTATTGTTATAATAGCATATATGTGTACGTAGACCATCATATGTGTATCATATGCATACATAATAGATAAAACAGTTCATAAACAATAGAAACGAATTTTAGCTGTCTTTATAGCCAGCTTTATACTTATAAAGTTTTCCTAATTCGCTAAGGATAAATGTTTCATGAATGAACCAGTGAAACATAAATAATGATATATCGAAATAAGTATCTAAATGTATTTCTTATCAATACATTGGTAAGGATAATTTTTAGTATCTTTAATGATAAATGGGAAGCATAATATGGATATTTTGTTGTAGATTCCTCGTTCCTGTTTCTCACCTGCTGCTTCACCTGCCAGTTTCAATTTATGTTACAATCAGGTGTTATGGAACAAAAATACATACAATATTATAAGTAAAACACAAGTAGACATCATGTTAATATCATATAATGTTAAATTCTGGCATTTCTCTCGTTACTTAAAATTAAAACCATGAGTATCCTACAATATGTATATATCTATGTATATAAAAGAACACAAAATATTATGGTATAAACAAAACATAGTTGGTTCTAGTGGCATTTTTTAAAGTTTATGGATTTTGCGAAGCGATCAACTATCGTAATTTATTGTAAACAGTATATGAAGTTACAGCAGGCATTAACCGCATCCTGATGGGAAACTATCTGAAAACTATCTGAAATAAACAAACAATAATAAAACACATGAAGCATATATAAATGTAAATGTACTTTCAAAGGTGTAAAATATATCATATTAATATTTAAATAAAACATTAAAATATCATAGAGATTTGTCATTTTTACAAACATTTATCTCCCTGAAAGTATCAACAGTTATCAGTGTGGGTATGATATTTCCTTCTTCTTACACCATTGATTTTCATAATAAACAATAAATATATCAAGCCAATATAAATGTAAGTGATTGAACATAATAACATATGATTAATATATGCACAAACAATCATGTTGTATCAAATTATTTTGTGTGTATTATATCAGAAAACAATTTTTCCTAAGTAGAGAAGAGGATATTTTGTTTAATCGTAATTTGTTTTGTACTGAAACATGTAAACATATATATAAATGTACATAATATATACAATATTCATGAAATATGAATTATTGTACTTATTTTCTTTAAAGTCTATACTATAGAAATCATGTATAAATTTGTAAACAACCTTTTCGATGAATGCTTTCCATTTGTCAGAATTAATTAAAAGATAAATCAATTCCTTTCTTTCCCTCTCTCTTTATGTCACTTACTAATTTCGTAATTCATCAAATTAGAGTTTTTACTATAATAAGTTTATATCTCTGAATTTCATGAATATTTTTTTAGGTTCATGAGTAATTTAGGAATAAATTATAGTATAGTTATAGCATACTTTATATATTTTACATACTTTAGTATACTTTATATAATTATATAACTTCAAACATTTCACAATACTTAAAAACTGCATGATTTTATTGCACTCGATTTTACATTGACTTAATATAAATGAATATTTAGAAAAATTGTATGATACAAAAAAAGGAAAAAGATATGAAAAAAAAAAGAGAAGAATTAAATCATTAGTTTCTCAAAATTCTTGGATCTTCCATTGTAAAGTATTTAAAAGATAAAATAAAATTGAAGGTAGGAAAATTGTACCAAGAAATCTCCTTGACATATTATTAGGCTAAAACTTTTATCTCATACAATTTTCTAATAATTCATGCATGTTTATTTATGGTACATAAATAATAAATACTTACAGCTAATATTTTTCCTGATGGAAGTTTAACTTTCTGTATTTGTTTGTGAGTAAGGATAGTTTTGATAGCCCGTTGGAAAAGACGGATTCTGTTGACCGGTTTGTGGCTGTGTGGTAGTTCCAGCTCCCGCTGCATAATAGCCTGTTGGAGTTGAACTAGCGTTTATTGTTGGATAACTACCGTAAGCTTGTGGAAATGCATTAGGAGTCCCACTCGCTGGACCAGATTGACCTTGCATACTTTGTTGCATATTTTGAGCCATTTGATTGTTTTGCATTCCCAACTAATAAAAATATAAAATTTACTATTTTTTATACATTACAATCCATTGTGCTATAGTTTTTCATATTTGTGATAATTAACATACCTTCCCTGCTTTCATTTGAGCTTCTATAGCTTCTGCTTCTTTTATTTTACCAATACTTCTATAATACTCTGCCCATTGTGCACTATAATCAGCCTGACCTCCATTCTGTGTAGCTCCAGTTTGTTGTTGTTGCTGTTGCGTTTGTGGTTGCTGTTGTTGTGCTGGACCAGCAGTATTAGCTGTTGATGTATTAGTTTGGTTTTGTGTATTTCCTAAATGTAAAAATAAACTTTTTTTAATGTTCATATTTTGTACCAACCTGCCTGACTTTTGCATTTTTATAATATTTTACCTGACTGTTGATTATGATCTTGTTTTCCTTGTTTTGCTTGTTGTTCAATCATATCTGCTTCTCTATGCATACCTAATGATCGATAATATTCTGCCCATTGTGCACTATAATCTGGTTGTCCTGTTTGTGGATTTACTTGAACAGGAGCTTGACTTGCTGTACCTTAATCAATGTATAATGTATAATAGAATATATGCATTGAGTACTTATGTCTTTTTACAATGTAAATGTAAACATACTTGTATCAGTAGTTTGAGGTTGGTTTGGCCAGGCTTGGTAAGCTGTTCCAGCATTCCAAGTTGGATTATATCCAATTGCTCCTTGTGTACCAGTAAATGATGTATTAGCTGGAGCCTTTGATTTAATTTATATCAATGAGTTATTAAGTAAGTTAATAATATTTTTCTCACACATACTTAGAGATTGTATTATCAAATATTTACCATGCCTAACTTTTCACTAAATATTCTTTTTGCATGCTCCACTTGTTCAGGGTTTCCACGAATTATGAAAATTTTTTCATTTTCATTACTTTGATTTCTTCTATCTAGTTCACAATGTGCTCCAGTCTGCTGATTTATTTGTTTAATGGTTTCACCACCTAAAGTAATTAAATGCTCACAATATTTCTAACATAAAGGATACTTAACTTATATAAAAATCAATATAATTTTACCTTTTCCTATAATAATACCACATTTCGAAGATGGGACAGTGAACATTGTTTCTATTTTATCTTGCATAGGTCCTCCTTGACGCCTATCCCATCCACCATATTCATTTGGATTGCGATTATTGCCAAATCCATTGCCTCGTGGGCCACTTCTTGCTCCTATATTACTTCTACCATCATCTCTTCTCTAAAAAATAAGTACAAAGATTGAGATGAAGGTAATATTATTCTTATGAAATGTAAAGAAGATATGATAACACAATATAGAAAAGATATAATAATTACCATTACACTATCAATAAGTTCCTGAATGCGTTGACGCACTTGTTCTACAGCTTGATGTTTGCCAGACACTATGCACTTTCTGTCCCCTGGGCCATCCTCCCGTCCCTGTTGAAATTGAACTCTTGCACCAGTCTCTGCCTGTATTTTTTTAATCATATCTCCTCCTTTACCAATAACAACACCTACTGCTGCTCTTGGAACAAGTACCTAATAATTAAATACAATATTTGTTTATACAAATACGAACATAACTACAAAATAGTTTCTAAATATTATAGATAGAAATTACTGATATTTGTAAAAAAATATGATATCGTACTTCCACTCCATCAGTGGTTCCAGAACCATGGTTAAAACTACTATCATTTGAATAATTTCCACTCCTATCATTTCCTCTTGCACCTCTATGAAACATTTGCATTTCTTTTTCAGCTATTAATTCATATACTAGTTGTTTAGCATATTCTACCTTTTGTGGATCACCAGTTATCCTATATAAAAAAAAAAGAGCTATAGCTTTACTATCTCTTAAAGCAGTTTACATTTCAAAAATGATTCTTCTTTACACAAAAATAAATTACAAAAGGAACAAAAAATAAAATTGTAATTATTATTACCTTAAAGGTTTTTCTTGTTCTTGAGAAGGACCTTCTTGAATAACAACCATCTTAGCTCCAGATTTTTCTTGAAGTTGTTTTATCGTTTCTCCGCCTTTTCCAATAATTAAACCAACTTTTGGCCCAGGAATCATTATTTCAACAAATCCTGAATGACTCATTATTCCACCACTGCTTCCACCCATATCACCAATTCCTTCAGTTCTACTTCTCTGATTTACAATTGATAATACCAATTCTTTCGCTCGACTGAAACACACACAATTTAAATGTGCAATGTAATTGTGAATAATGCTAAGTTAGAATTATAATATAATCTATTAATGTACAGTAATGTAATTTGTTTGCAACACATGATGTGATGTCTACTGTGTGCCAAGGTATTATAAGTCATGAATGTAACATTAACATTTTGTTGGACAAAGAGTTATTTCTTAAGTGTATAATAAAATTAAATTTCATGTTAAAATGTCGTAGGCTTAATTATAAGCAGATTTAAAGAAATAAAAATTCAATTTCTCTTCTTGTTGCGAATAACACGTCCCCATGCATATCCTATCCTCCTTCCTTCCTTCTTTCTCTCCATATCCTATTGAAAGCAAAAAACTATTAGTAAGTACAAAATTATTAAATTAAAAGCCACAACTTATTGATAAATTCTCAATGGGAAAATATTCTGAAGCGTATGTAAAGTCAAGTATGAGCCCGCTATTCACATCCAGGAGCTAAGTAAAGACTCTGTAAAACATTTGACAATTTCAATATGCGAAAGCATGTAACCTACATTTAAGAAATGCATGTTAACATGAAGTGATAGCATATGGAGTATACTAAACACACGCAAACTATATTTCACCAGTACTATCTGTGCTTGCAGCACATTTTCTAATGAGTACAGTCAGTGTATATAAAGCATTATAATTATATATTACAACATCACAATGTAGATTTTTAAACCATTTTGTCAAATAGTTGATACTTTCAGGTGTTTCTAGGAGATTTTACAGTGGAACTAGGTGGATAATTTGTTATTTAAATTAATAATAATCTAATAATTTCGTATATATCAAATATAAGGAGGATAGCAGGTTTGTTTTCCTGTATATGTGTTTATAAAATGTACACACATATATGTAAATACATATTTATATATATGCACATATAATTCTTTCTTCCTTTCTTTCTATGTATATATATATAACTGTATGTATATATACATAAGCATATGTACAGATGTAAAATATATATTTTGCATTATGAGTGTAATCAATAAGTGCCACTTGACATAACACCACGAAGTAATCCTTTGTTCTAGGCAAAACTTTATAAAGTGGAAATTGCATTGCATACAAAATAGTTGAAATTAACGAAATAAGAAGGGAAAAACAAGTTACTTGACAGCTTCTCGTGAGCCAGTTAATGTGCAAAGACGTTCAGGTAGCCCACCACTTTCTGGTGCCATTTGTATTTTACATCCTGTTTCACTCTGCAATCTTGTTATTTGTTCTCCACCTCTGCCAATTACTGTAAAGATATTATTATTAATTATGATAATCCATTCAAACTTATTATGCTAATTGCTAGTTTGAATTTATATAAACTACATTAAATCTGTTGTCATTAATGTTGGTAAATTCTTTTATGGTAGTTATAAGATTTATAAAAGAGTATTGAAACATAACATAATGCTAATTGCAAATCAAAAAATAGTACTTTTTGATTTAAATTTAATGCATAGATATCGAGAATATCTAAAACATATAAACATATTTTTATGTATATCAATTGATTTTTCAAGAAAGAAGAAATATATAGGATAATATACTGAAGTAAGTAGTCAAATTTTATAACAACATTCTGTTTTTTCTTATTTTGAAAAAGGATTACATAAAGATAGGTCTAGGAGCTTTTCTGAGTTATAAACACTCTTCATTTATGCTTACAATGCCTGTAATTTTATAAAATGCTAATAATTAATAAAATAATGCTAAGAAGTGTTTAATATCTCAGAAACAAAAGTTGCTGGACTTATGTTTGTATGACCTATCTTCATTCTTAAGAAAAGTAAAATATAATATCAAAATTTGATCATCTATTTTGTCATCCTGTATACAAATAAATGTTTACTTACTCAGTCCAACCATGTTATCTGGAACTCTGATATCTTCATTACAAATACCTCCTACATTTCCAATTGGTCCTCCTGAAGATCCTGCTTGTCCTGTTCGTCCTGTTGGATTAATTGATTCCCCTAATGCATTACTTCCTGCTGGGCCTCGAAGTCCCATTAATGGGTCTGATACCAGTGATGCCATTTTTTTTGCTTCAGGTTCTAAAGTCGTGAATCCATGTTAAAAATATAGTTTATTTTCATTCTCTATTGATATCTTATAGTAAAATTCTTGTTATACTTAAAGAAATTCTAAATATGTATTGTATCAGCATTATTTTTATATATATACATCTTAATTTTAAATTCAATTCTTAGTATACTTAATTTTATAATAAATTTTTATTGCATATACGTATAATATTACCTGATCCATCTTCAAGGGGTCGTTTCAACTTTGTATCTTGATTATTTTGAGCACCAGCTGGATTAATCTTTGCAGCTATCTAAAACATATAATTATAAAAAGTTTAAATTATTCATAGCTTATTGAAACCAAATATATTTAACTAATATAAATAAATCAAAAGACAATACTAATAATTATAGGATAACATACCAATCAAAACTTTTTTACTATATTTATTAAAAATATATAATTCATACATATATGAATTATGTGCGTATAAATGACACAAATTAAATAAAACAAATAAGCACTGTAAATTAAAATTTATTAACACTATGAATATCGTGTAAACATTCCGAACTCCTTTTTTTTTTTATAATTTCCAAATCAAAGTCAATAAACGTTTAAATAGAACACCATTAACCGAAACAAATGCGATTACTCATACAGATATGAGATTTTTGTTTGTTGATGATAAAAGTCGACGTATGGTTCTAACAAAGGTGTAAAGTGTGATATGGCCTACTTACGGAAATATGATTTAACCATAACCTAAACCGTATTAACTTAACGTATTTACTTACTTGTTTTGCACGTTGCAAAGCTGCCGCAAATGCTGAGCTTTGACTAAAATTCTGAGGCGGAGCAACCGCTGAATAGTCACTCATGATGGAACATGAAGCAGTGATACAAATAAAACTATTCTAATATTTCTTTCAGGAAATTGCTACTAATGATTAATTTTGTTTGATTAACTCTAATATGTGAGGTTTAAAACGTATTTCACACAAAATAGAAATATTTTAACAAATTGTTTTGAAAATATACAATATTACAAAGCAAAAGTTTATGACTGAAAGAACTGTGCTTTCACAGAAAGAGCAGTACAGCGCAAGCGTCGGTCATAGAATATAATATTTTGAAGACTGGTAATTATTTTAGAAAGATATATCAGTGAAGACAGTGCTTGAAACAGAAGTGTATGCAGCATGTCTGGATAACTAGAAGAAAAAAGTTGGCAAATAAAGTTCTCTTCCATAACATTTAAATTCTATTCGTTAACACATATTTAAAATACATAAATAAATAATATATATATTTTTTAGAATTATATATATGCATATGTTTATTACGCAAAGATGAATTAGTACTATTTAAGTATTATCAATGCAAAAATATTTATTTAAATTAAGGAAGTTGGCAAAATAAAGTTTGGATAAATGTTTCGGGTACATACACATGTTCATGTTATATATATGTATATATTATATATAATGTATATATTGTATATATTAAATAATACATTTTTATCGAATATTGTATCATCTATTTATAAAATAATAATATATATAGATACTGTTTATGAGAAATGTGATATATCTGTACGAAACTTCAATATATGTGAAAGATAAAATTTATAATGTATTTATTATTGTTAAACAAAATTTCTTTTCTAAGACGATCGAAATATTTTTCGGAAATAATGACATGTTATGGTTGTTGCAATTGTAATATTTACACGAATAATTATTTTTATTTGAAACTGGAAATATATGATAAGGATTTACATTATCATGTACGTATATGTTTACACATACGCGTAGTTTCGTCTTTGTGTAAAGTTATGTTTAATCATAAGATAAAGATATGGCTAGTCGCTTACCCAATAATTATTTTGAATGGTAGTTGATGCAGACTTTAAGTGTTTCTTGTTTGGAATTTCGTATATTGTATTAAATTTATATGACAATGGAAGCTTCACGTTTTGAACCTTGTATTCAATTACAATTATCAAGGGAAGAATTAGAAAATGTTGTAGATAAGGCTAAGGATTGGGCCCTTATGCATGGTATTAATTTATAGATATATCAAACTAATGAAAAAACTGGCTCATTGTTTCTTATTCTTCAAAATATATGATAATGATTTTATTGAAATCAAACAATTCAAATTTAACTTATTTTTATTCAGGTATTAGTATGCGATCAAAAGTATCCTTTAATAAAAATCAGGTACAAGTTTTACCATTTACTTTATTACCATCAAGTTTTCCTAGGAAAAATTTTGAGAAAGCTAAAGGTATACAAGTATTATTGAATGAATTGATACATAAGGTTGCACATGATAATAATTTTCTAATAAAAAGTTTAAAAAGGTATATAAAACTAATAAGTTGTTTGTATTTGTATTTATATGTGCTATAGATAACTGTTTTATATCTTTTAGTACAATTGATGCAGATCCATTTACAGCAAAATTATTTAACATATATGAAACTATATATAAGGAAGGATTTAGTCAAGTAAAATATTAACATAATATATTTATTTTAAATAATGTATGATGAATAAGTCTCTAAGCAATTTTTCTCTTATAGACTTTAAGTCTTGGTCTACTTCGATCAGATTACATGTTACATGAGAATCAGATTAAACAAGTTGAATTAAATACTATTGCAAGTAGTTTCGGAGGAATAGTTACAGTTACTACTCAGTATCATAAGTAAGTTTTTGTTACAAAGTACGCAATATATTTTGTATGTTTAATCCTAATATAATGCATTTTTAGATATATTTTATCAGAAGTTGGACATGCGGATAAAGTAAAAAATGTAGGTATCTTTAATTATTCCGTATTTATTAAGTTTTTCTGATCCTTATTAAACTTTTGACCATGTTTAGATTCCAGAAAATAATCCAATTAATGGACTCTGTAAAGGGCTAATATATGCATGGAAATTATATGATAATGAAAAGTAAGTAGTACAAATATGGTAGCTAACCGTTAAATAATTAACATATTTTATTATAGGGCAGTAATATTATTTGTTGTTGAAAGTATTACTTATAACGTATGTGATCAGAGATTTCATGAATTTGAAATTTCTAAAATTAATCCTGATATTAAAATAATCAGAAGAAGTTTAAGAGATTTAGTGTCTGAAGCAAAGTTGGGACCAAATAAACAATTAATAGTGTATGTAATTATATAAAATATTTGAGAAGTTGTTTAGATATTATTAAATTTATTGTCTTTTAATAAAAAATTATCAAATAATATTTTTTTATTTTTAGTGGAGATGTAGAAGTTTCTGTAGTTTATTTTCGTTCTGGTTATGAAGTTGAAGCTTACCCCACTGAACGAGAATGGGAAATTAGATTATTAATCGAACGTTCAAAAGCAATAAAATGTCCATCAATACAATATCATCTAGCTGGTACTAAAAAGGTATAAAAAATACTCATTTTTTTTCTGAACAGTGTAAATAATAAATAACTTTTATTAGGTACAACAATCTTTAGCTTATCCTAATGTACTTAACGTACTTTTAAAAGATGATAATACAATAAAACAAATACAAGAGGTATTTGCTGGACTTTATTCTTTAGAATTTGTAAGTATTAGAAAACATTAATTGCAATTGTAATTTATACATATGATCATTTTAATATTACATTTTGAAGCTATTTTTATACTGATCTGCATTATAAACAGAATAACGAAGCAGAAGTAATAATTGATAATGCTATGTCAAATCCTAAAAAGTATGTTTTAAAACCACAAAGGGAAGGAGGAGGAAACAATGTTTATAATGAAGATATAAAGACTCATTTAGAATCCATGAGAAATTCAGAAGAAAGAACAGCTTGGATATTAATGGATCGTTTTTATCCTCCTGTGCAAAAGAATTATATTGTACGTGCTCATAATGAACCATTTGAAGATAATCATTTGGATTTCTCTGATGTTGTATCAGAACTTGGTGTTTATGGTGTCATTATAGGGTGTGTAGTAAAATATATTTCTTTCATAATTATTCTAGAAATTATATCGAGTGACTGAGTTCTCATTTTACAGAAATAATAATGATATTATATATAATGAAGAGGTAGGACATATTCTGAGAACAAAACCATCAAATGAAAATGAAGGAGGAATAGCAGCTGGAATTGGAGCTATTGATAGTCCTTATTTAATTAGTTAATACAAAATATATTCGTATAGTAGCGAATTACCGGATATAGTCCAAAAGTATGAGAAATTTATATTATAGAATTATATCTTTATATATAATAATGTTAATAAAGAATGTTAAATCATAATTATTATAATTAAATATTATTGATTATTCTGTTTTTATTAATTGTATGTAAAAGGATATATACATGAAGGTTTTATATATTATTAAATATTTATAAAGTAAGTAAATAATTATGTACATAGTTAAATTTGAGTTTTATTTTAATTTAGCAAAAGAATATATATTATACTATATTAAGCGAATATCCTGTCTATTAGTAGATTCTTTAGATTCGTCATCTGATTGATCGAAATTGAGAAGTTTCACCATTTGTTTTTCGCCCTTTTCTGGTATATTTTCATTGTGATCCTAAATACAAAAAAAAAAAAAAAACATATATGTTTTCTATAACTGAATATGATGTAAGTAATTTACCTTTTGTATATCTATAATCGGATTAACGTATTCATGTTCTCCAGGTGGTAAACCAGAAATATAATTGAGCGAAGGTGTGATCTCATTTCGTTGTTGGTATGATGGATTTTGGAAATGGATACTGCAAGTAGGATAAGAAGCTAATATTTCTGACTAAAAGTGAATTATCGATTAATTTACCTGAGATTATTTTTCTTTGAAAAGTGTGGTTTAATTTTCTGGTAATAAAAGTAGACTGACGCAACTACGATACATGCTAGTACTGTAATTATTACACCAATTAAGGTCCCGTGTTGATAACGAATATTTTCGTTTCTACGGCCAGCTATTCTCGTATCAAATTTAATTTTTATATTTGTGTTTTCCATGCAAGTACTTCTGGAATCTTTCAGATATCCATTATGACAAATACATGCGGGTCCGTTGTTTCCCGAAACACACATGTAACTGCATTTATGTCTCTCGCAAGTGTTTTTTCCTAGTACAGAAATGTGAGTTTTGAACGTATTTCTCATTAGAAAATAACATAAAATTTTATTAATTAATTAATTATTTAACTCACCAATAGGTTGCCTTATTGGGTGCGAAATAATAAAGTACTTGTCGATATTTGAAATACCAATGGTAATCGTTACACACGATTTGTCACCGTATAATTTGCATTTTTTTACTTTACCAGTTGTACTCATCGACCAATATAAAGAATCCTCGTATATGCTAATGCTCAAAGCCTGATGAACCTATGATATTAAAAATAAGAATAATATGAACATATCTCGAACAATATCTTCTTTGCATAATTTATAATCTAGTAGAACTTACATCTGTGTTTAAAACTATAATACGATTAGAACCATCTAAATTCGAGGACTCAATATTTTTATGAAACGTATCTGACCAATACAATCTGGATCGCGTATAATCAATAGTTAACGCAAAGACAATACCAAGATCTCGATGTACAATCGCTGTTATATTAGTACCCATTGTATTGGATCGATATATTTCCGTCATAGGTCTATCGTAAGATGTCCAAGAAGTTTGGCTCCAAAACAACCACCTAAATTGAATAATAATAATAATAATATATATATATATATATTAATGTATATTATTAATAAAAAATTTTTTTGCTAAATGAATAATAATAGAAAATAAATGTTCAAATATAAAAACTGCTACAAGATAGTATACTTTACTATACTATCAGCACTAAAATTTTATAAATCATATAACTAAATGTTTCAAAGAATTTAGTACTGTGATTCTTGTCTCAAATTACTCTAAATCTTTGGGATGAATGATTTACGATCGTATTCTTTAAATCCTTCAATTTTGCAGATAATATATATATATATAAAATATTATATAATAATAAAATTTGGAAAATAAAATAAATATTTATTTAAAATCGAATGAAATCATTTTTAAATGTTAGACGCCAAAGAGGTATAAGTTTCTTAATTAAAACATACCCTTCTTTTGGTTCGACGGCAATAGAGACTGCTCGGTTTTTTAGTGGGATTGGTACTACTTTAGCACACTTCTGCTGTTCTAGATTGCATACCTGTAAATTAAAATTTAAAAGATTTTCATAGCTAAATATAGATACCGAATGAACGCGAATAATGAATATTCGATACCTGAATACTGCTAAAATAATCATTATCATTGAAGTATACGTTGTCGGTAATCCAATCAACAGCTAGAGCTCCCGGTCTGCCAAGGCCTTTAACAGTCTTTCGTTCCTTAGTTTTCATGTTTATTTTACTTACCATGCCCAAGATATCTATGGGAGATATTGTATTCGGAGTTTAACAAAATGAAGAAATAAAATTATATTAGGAATTTAATAAAATGTTTGAATCAAAGCAATAATGTGTATGTTGTATATAAAATGCATATGCATGATTTAGTCCGTAAGTGAGCTATAGAAAAATTTTTTTGCTAAATCGTTAAGGATAGAATGCGTTTTGGAAAAAAATATTTTATGCATTAAGACAAGTAAATTTTGTTTGATATTACCATTGCTCCAATAGATAGTGTTTTCCCTCGTGTTCGCGTCAATACCGCTTATTTCAGGATTTGGTTCTTCATGAATAACTTGAATTGAATTTAAATTTGATGATAACCTCCTGATATCAGCATTAGAAACAGTAATTATTTCCATTTGTGATCCTACAATAAAATAATTTGTTACAGTATAAAATATTCACCTATTATACATTTTCTATAATTATTTAATTATTCCAAACGCAAAATAAACAAAATAAAACTTAAGAAGCTAAGTGTTTCTTTACCAGCCACTTTGCATGAAGTTTTATCGTTTCGAATGACGTATCCCTCGTGGCATGAACAAGTAAAAGATCCATTAGTATTATAACATACTTGTGAACAAACATTGTCTTTACATTCGTTAATATCTTCGCAGGATTTAAAATCATTACTCAATTGATATCCATTTCTACAACCACAGACGGGACCAATGGGTGTTTTGTGGCACATATTTGTGCAGGGATTGTATTTGGTACACGCAGTTGCTATAAAAATATATACTTTAAATGTAAATTATTGTGTTCAGATATTACAGTAACATTGATTCAATTTATCAATCACTAGAATTGAGCTTCTGAATAATATTTTTATTATTAAGTTACAATTAAAAAAGATATATTTACATTTCTTTTATCTGCACTGTACGTACCACATTGTCCGAATTCATCGCTTCGATCGGAACAATCTACTTTTCCATCGCACACATTGGCAAAGGGGAGGCAGGCACCGTTGGAACATTTGAATTCTTTGCAAATAGAATTCGTGTTGATACCACTTATTTTCGAATTCGAATTACCACCGTCACAATCTTTTTCATCCGATCCATCGCCACAATCATCTATCCGGTCACACACCCAGCTTTTATCGATGCATTTCTGATTGTCGCAAACGTATTCTTCCTTTTGGCATCGAGGGCAATTACGTTCATCGTCGTTTTTTGGACAATCTGTAACGCCGTTACATCTACGAAAACGATAAGTTAATAAAACGGAATAATTGTTTGCTTTCTTCATTTCATTATGATGAAAATACATTTATTAAAAAAAGGATATATAAAATTAAATGAAACTCATTGTAATTTAAATTTACTGTACTAAGTAAGTAAGCAATGTGATAGTCTTAGAAATTGATTAAGAAAATGAATGTAAAATAATTAAAAAATTAATAAATAATAGTGCTAAATCGACTAACCTAACTTGCTTCGGAAGACACAGTTCTGTGTTGAAACATTTATACTGATCTACAGTACAATTGACATAATTTCTGTTACCCGTGTCCTTGCAATATTGTTCATCGCTGTCATCTTCGCATTCACTGACTCCATTGCATTTCAGCATTAAATCGATGCAACGACCGTTGGAACAGGTAAACATCTCGGTTGGACACGCGTTTCTTTGGCATGTTTCGCTCTCGTCCGAACTGTCTGGACAGTCAGCCTTTATCCACATGCGGAATTAAATAATTATGCAATTAAATATTTTAACAAAATAGGCTGGGTTTACTTTTTAACTAGTTACATACGACGTATAAAAAATAAGTGTAAAAACTACCGTAATGTGATTCTACACTCCTCAATCGGTGGAGTTTCGTAAAAAAATATTCAAAGGGAGAGAAAATTTCAAAGGAATTATGGGTCGCAAATGTCCTTCCTGTCAGAAAAAAATATTGAAGTTTTAATAATTCTTAAACTGGCTTTATTTGCAGTGCGTTTATATTCTGCAGTCGGATCTCATGTATTGTATGATTTGCTTAGGAGACGTGAACATAAAAATCGCAAATACGTCGCATTTATTACGTATGCAAATGTAGGCAGTGATGTAGGCAAAAAGATAGGGGCGATAATATGATCTCCAATAATCATCTTTGATCGTAACTTTCAACATCACTGCTTGTGGATTTTTGTAAGCCCAAATCCTGGCACTTTGTCGATTGAGGATGTTACAATTCGAGGAACCGCTCTCCATAAATAAATCCATAAATAACACACGCTCTAAAAAGTGTGGATCGCATGGTAACTTACACAGCATGGCAAAAGTTTTGTCGAGTAGCATAGTCATTTGTCTGGAGTGCTTGAACGCGGCGAATTTTTTAAAGCCGTAAATTTTTTTCTCTGATTATTCGTCGCACTGTTACGTGACTGATTCTTACTCGATCAACTTCTTTATGTAGGTCTAATAGTTGATAAGAACGAATAAAAGAGATAATCAACCTATTCTTCTTTACGCTAATTGATGCGGGCTCGATCTGTATTTAAATGCCGCAATATTAATTTTTGATCATCAAATTCTTAACATAGCCGCTGAAAATTGTATTATCATGGAATGTCTACTGCACACAGAGATTTACCATTATTCCTGTATTTTGATATATTTCTCGAGGTGATTTCTAATTTTTTGTTGCTTTGTAATTCTCATAGCTACTTTCTCATAGCTACTTTCTCATTAAATGAGAGTAATTAAATGTAAACACATTATGGATTAAACCAGTTTAAGGATTATTAAAACTTTAATACTTCTTTCTGACAGGAAGGGCATTTGCGGCCCATGATCCCTTTGAGATTTTCGTTGCTCGTGATGAGTAGAACACGTTGCAATAAAAAAAATTTGTCCTTAAAAATCATGCTAAAGGTTAATTTTTGCACGAACATTCTTTTTACAAATCTTCACCGATTCAGGAGTGTAGAATCACGCTACGGTAGTTTTTACACTTATTTTTTATACAGCTTGTACGTTAAACGAGTTAGAATACGTGACCAAGTTGTCGTTCCGCCGTTTTTCTTTGTTGAGGAAAGTATTAACTACGATATAATCAACAAAGACAACGGATAGTGCAATAAGATTGATTCATCTTTCTCGTTTCCCGTTTAAATACAATTTAAGTGCATTAGGAAAGTACAGTTGCATTGTTTTTAAATTACAACGCATTATACGTTGTTATATTAAAAAAATAAACAATAGTGTATAATTTACACGTAAAAAATGAATGTTTTGTAAGGTACTGATATAAAGAAGCCTAATGGAAGGTTTAGACTCACCTCTCCATCGCATTTCCACGTTTTGGGTATACAAGTTCCGATTTCGCATGCAAAGGCTTCGCTATCGCACTTGTGTTTGTCGCAATTAAGTTCGTCCGAAAAATCGGTGCAATCACTTTGTCCGTTGCACACGAGATATTTCGATATGCAAGCCCCTTCGTGACATTGAAACTCATCTGGAAGATATTAGAGTCATCGTGAATAATTGTTGGCCGCTTGAGTATGACGAAGGCCTTTATTCAGCCTTCATTCTGCATACATATCGAACATAGTTTTTCGATGTTGATATCTTATGACAATAGCATTATTCGACTGGTTTACACGAGTTCGAGATATCTTATCGCGTCGAATAAATTGATCGAAAAAGAATCGAAACATGATCTTGATAAGGTATATAACTGAGAATCAATCGGATATTTATTTTTATTTCCATGCGAGAGTCAGAGTTCGAGGAGAAGTATGTATATAGAAATATAAAAACAGGAAGAAGAAATATAAATTTTTCTCTCCTTACGTATATAAATCGATAAAGTCAGTCGTCTTTCTATTGCTTCAAGCTTGAAATCAGTTATGAATAGATATTATCAATTCATTTAATCACTAATAACGTGACTTCAGCTATGATTACTTTATTCGCGTGTTACGATTGTTCAAGCAAACAACACGATAGTTTTAAACAATATTAATTTATTGATTCAAATAAATATTCGATCTATTTAATAGTTTCATTCACTGATCTCTCAATTTGATCTACATTGTCGTTCGCTTTATATACACAGTATATAATTTATCGCTTATAACGTGCGCTCTAAATGTTTAGACAGTCTTGTTATTGTAGACAATAAGCACGTTATAAATAAGATTTAGTAAGGGTTTTGATTTACTGGAGTCGCATTCCTTTTTATCACAGCCTTCCTCATCCGATCGATCGACACAGTCGTAGTGGGAATTACAACGTTTCGTCTTGCTTATGCAGTCGCCGTTTTTACATTGAAACTGATCCTCATGCTTGCACCTTGACCAATGGTGTTCATCGCAAATACTTGATTCATCTTCACCGTTGGGACAATCCTGTATTCCGTCGCATCTGAAGTTGTTGCGAAATATTTAAGTTTAATAACGCATGCAGATATTAAATATAAAATATAAATGATAGTAGTATTTTCAAATTTACAGGTATATTCTGCATATCAAAATAAAATAAGATGAATTCGTATATTTTTATCCAATAAGGGTATGAAATAATTTTTATTGTCATGTTACAGTCGTGAATTAGCAAGTGTTGAACGCCAACTGAAGACTGATGCTTTCCATCGTTTAAGTGATCTTAAAATTATAAATCGATTGAACATCGTACAATTCGTTTGATACGATTGATTTATCAAGTCTTATACTAAAAATATAAAATAGTAATTATCCATGAAGTAAGAATTTCAGTGACTATGTTTCAGAGATTAAATTTTTATCTACTCATGATTAATAGACATAGAAAGTTACAGAATACACTTATAAATTGATAAATTCCATGACTGAAACATTCAAGATAATAATATCTTACCTTTGATGGGATTTTATGCATATATCGTGTTCTCCACATTTTATTTCGCCAGCATTACACGCAGTTTGAAGAGTACACGTTCGATTATCTACGTTCAGCATCATGTCGGGTGGACACGCACAGATCTGAAAATTTAAATGAAATATAAGTACAAGGATAATCGGACCTTAAAGAAATCGTATTATTCAAATACTCTAAGCTTACATATGAACCAGCATTAGATAACAGGCACACGTGAGAACAGTTTCCGTTGTTGTTGTGACACTGATGATCTTGTACGTACGTTTGGTGTAAACTTATTAACTGCATTCTATTCAAGTCTTTAGGTACTTCTGAAAGATACAATTGTTTCTGTATAATTGGTATAATTCTTTCTTTTTTATATTCGATTATCTATACGATAAATTGGGTTGCGTGATTAATCGCTATTTGTATTCTTTATTCTCTTTATATCTCATTATTATTTTATTTAATTGCATAAAATGCTAAGAATACAGAAAACTTAGTTAAGATTACATCCATTCATCAACGATCTAGACAATATACTTAATTATGGTTGACGATTCAGGTCTGTTGATTAATAATTGATTATCAAAGAGTTTTGTAACTTATTTCATATTACTCACCTAATGTAGTATGCTTCTGATATTGCTGTGTGTTGCTTTTGTTGGTCCAATACAATTTGTTCGATTTATATTGAGTCCAAAACACATAGTCACTAAGAACAGTGAGACTCACGGGTTCCGCTAATCCAGTGCGGAAAATATATGTTTCGAAACCTAAAAAATTTAATTATATTTATATTTATATCTATATTATAGCCATTAACATTAGTCATTTATCACGATAGAAATACAAACCCGGAATGGTCGTACTACTAATACGACCAGTGCCTTGATCACTCCAGAACAATAGTTTCAGAATTCTGTCGTAGCACAAAGATATTTTCGGTCCAATTAAAGGTATCTTATTCCCTTCGATCGTGACTCTTGGACCAAGCCCGTTCATGTTCATCAAATCTATGCGATACAATTCATTCGCTCTGAATACGACCATCATGATACTAAAACATCATTACATAATGATCTTTCCATAAAGATTCTATCATAATGTTTAGCAAATTAAAATAAAAAAACATATATATAGAACTATATCGAAATTCATTCGTCTTTTTGCGATTCATGTACAAAAATGATTACCTTTCTTCAGGTACAAGTGCAATATCGTAAGGCTCGTCTTGGAAGTAGAAGATCGTTTTCTCATTGTTGTTCAGGTTGTGGACCTCGATAGTTTTGTGTTTCACATCCGACAAATATAGATTATTTCCGATGTAGTCGAAATCCATTCCACCTAGTATTTCGTTTTCAATAGACATCATGCTTTTCTCTTCACCAGTCTGCATGTTAAAATGGAAAATGTTGTCCCTTAGCTGATCGCTGGCTAGTAAACCACCTGTGTCGATTTTTGTTCGATAATATTGAAAATATTTAAAAGCAGCAATGTTATATAACTATAACGATATAAATGTTACATATGCTCGATGATTTTTATAGACATTAAAGCGTTGTGATGTCATTATAAGCTTAAATAAAATCACGTTAAATAACATTATTCGACTTTGAAAGGTTTCGACCGCTTGTTTAGAGCAACGAATATATATTTGTTATATGAAACATCATGGTTTGTCTATTGGAATAAATAGGATGTTTGTCAATAATCGATTATTAAAGACGTACCAGTAAGAGGATTATAAGCAACCTCAGTGACGTGATTTAATGTGTCGCTGGTAGTAATTTTCGGTTTTCCCAATAGTTCATGATAATAGTCTATGAATGTGTTTCCTGCTGCGATAATTAAATGCGTCTTCTTCTTGACCGCTGAAATTTATTTAATTCGTGTGTATATTTATTTAATTATTAAATATCAAGTTACGTCTTATATTTAATTCACTAGTTTACAACAATAATATAACTTACCACGGCAAGTATGGTTATCAGAATTTAATTCTTTGTCCAATGTGCAAGCGCAAGTATAGTTATTCGCTGAGTTTAATAGACACAATTGAGAACAGGGACTTGAATTGCAGGGATTCGGCATCTATTATCAAATATTGTATCATTTATTTACGAATAAATTGACGAGAAAGAAAGAAATGAACGCATAGAGTTACCTTGGGTTTTAAAACAGAGTGATATATGTGTATGCCATAAATAGTACTGTTTGTAGACACTAAAACTTCCCAATTTTTACCAGTGAATTTATCACATGATTGTATGGTATTAGATATCCAATCGCTCCAGTACAACTTATTTTCAAATACAGCTAATGAAAATGGCCTCTTTGCTATATCTTTTAATATGGCCTAAAATGGTACAGATAAAAAGCGAGTAAATAATTTTTACTGCAATTATGGTTCTTCAGACGAACATTTTTTTAATGTTTGGTGTAGAAATGTGAAATATACCCTTCGATCTGTACCATCCAGTCGTACCGATTCGATTACTTTTGCTTTAGCGTCTATCCAGTATAATCTTTCGTTCGCGTAATCGATAGATAAACTGTTTGGCAATTCTAAATCTTTGCTGACTAACACAGTGTTATTTTTTCCATCCATTCCTGCCCTTAATATGCATGAATCCATGCCCCATTTGGACCAATACATTATACTGGGAACACATAATTTTATTATTTATTTTGAACTTGTAAAAATTCCTTAACTTGTGTTACTTCTTAAACATTTAATTACAGAAAGTATGATAAAAATTTGATAAAAACAAGATATGGCAATTTTATAAAAGTAGTAATATAAAATTTAATAATTTTTTTTTAAACAGATATTTAGGGAGATTGAAATACTTTATTTATCCAGATGCTGAAATTTAATCTAATTTGCTGATTTGAAATGAATTGAAATTGCTGATTTTGAATCTCAATTGTTCAGTCTTTTACGTTTGAAATGCACTTACCCACTGGACGGTAATAAAACAAGACCTCGCGGTTTATCGTTTTGTTCTTTTATTATAACAGTGCAATAAGAACCATCATTGTTACAAACTCCGATATGCATATAACCACCGTCCGTGAAATATATGTTGCCTGTTACCCAATCTACTGCCATATCATCGGGGCTGCTCAAACCTTGAAGATATATATATGAAAATGAGCAACAAAGGAAATAAGTAACGTACATGCAAACTTCAGATGTGAGTATCAATCTGATCTAATGAAATTAAAATTTTATAATAAAGTACAGTAGGAAAGATTAGAGTAATTTGAGAATACGATTTATATGCATAATTTACCTGCTGTAACAATGACCTCTCGCTGCGAGCCATCCTCTAAACTTTTGATTATCGCTTCGTTTCCGTCCTCGACATCGGACCAGTATACATTATTCGCGTCTAAAGAAATGGCCACGGCGTGTTGTAAATTTTGAGTCACCGGATAATACAACTGAGAATTGAGATAAATACCACGGATTTCAGATTTAACTGAAAACATCATCAAACCTTCGCCACCTGTGGATAAACAGCAGAAAATAGATACTAATTAGAAATACGTAGATATTTAGAAAAATGAGGCTTTTTATCTTTCAAGAAGGTATTTATCTTTCAAAACTTTTCCTTTTTACTGTTTCTATTTGTTCTATCACTCATAGAATATAGAACCTATCACAGATAAGAATTAAATTTTTAAAAAATTTTGTTTGTACAAAACTGAGAAAAGATTTACCTTCGGCTTGACAAGTTCTTTTGTCATCATTCAGACTGTAACCAGATTGACACGAGCATGTGTAAGATCCAACACTATTGATACATTCTTGATCGCAAATTCCGTAATTATCGCATTCATTCATATCTATAAAATAATAAATATGTACATAAAATAACTTTGTAGTTTCTTCTTGATCATGGCTTTAATAATTAACTCGAATCTAAATCAGATCTGAATATTTATGCCTGTATTCAAGCTTTAGTTCAGTAAAAAAAAAAAAAAAAAAAATAGATTGTTCATCTTTTATCTTTACCCTCGCATGAAGTCTGATTGTTCACCAACTTGTAACCTGGTCGACACGAACATTGAGCACCTTCAGGTGTTTTTCTGCAATTATGTTGACACTTTGCTTCCTTGCACGATGCATCAGCTATGATTTGAAACAATTAAACCTGTTACTGTTAAATTGCCAAGGCTTGACTCAAAATTGCAATCACTCAGACTTTATATTATTGAATCGAAACAATATCTCCTTTACTACTACTTACCCTTCATACATGCATCTATATCTTCATCTGAATTATCCCCGCAGTTGTCCTTCTCATTACAGGTTGCGTTCAGAGAAATGCATCTTTTATTTTTGCACAGATATCGATCGTACTTGTTGTTACATTCATCGACTGGTATCATATAATTCTCTATGGATTATAAAATAGCAATATAAATTTGAAACTTGTACATTTTATTTAACATCAAAATATAGTTTAAGGAAAGAAAAGAAGAAAGATTACCGCATTTTTCTTCATCGCTCTTATCCGGGCAATCTGGGATACCGTCGCAAACCCATTCGTTTCTTATGCAATGGCCATCTTTGCATTTGAATGCGTCGCAATTTACCTGCAGTAATTAAGAATATATCGATTAGAAGAATATTTGTAATTCATATGATTTTCAAATTAGTAAGTCAATCTGCTGTAAGAAACCAAAGAACCACCTTGTAACATACGTAAAGTCTGATGTACAATAAAGTATTATTATTATTATTATTATTATTATTATTATTATTATTATTATTATTATTATTATTATTATTATTACTATTATTATTATTATTATATAATATTAAAATTCATTTAGAATATAATATATCGAGAAAATTAAATATTTTACTTTTGCGTTCAAGTTACTATAAATTGAGACAAAAATAATATATCTTATTAACATCGTTATTACTTAAAATAAAAATAATAAGTAGCTGATCAATTATGGAATGCTTGATACTTGCATCATATATAGATAAAAGTTATGAATAATTGTAATAAATATCTCCTATCTGTAATATCGATTGACATTTAATCTAATTTATATTATAATTCATAAACAAACTTATATATTTTTTCATTCTCGGAGTACCGATCTAGGAATTATGCTGTTACTTGATAAGAGGTCAAAATTTAAATGCGATCTCACATCTTTTACGCAACCATCGTACTCATCACTGCCATCGGAACAATCTTCTTTTGCATCGCAGAATTGTTCTATCGGTATACAAGTATGATTATCGGAACATTGGAACTCGTCTATAGCGCAACGAATCATTTCAAGGTTTTGAAGCTGAAATAAAAAAATTGATTTTGTTACATATTAGAAGTATAATATAAGAATATAATATATATATATAATATATAATATAAGAAACCATTTCGTTGTAAAATATATCGTTCCGAATAAAATAATAATTTATAAGATAAAAATAAATATGTATGTAATACAATTATATAATGTATAATACTTTATCGACTTATGGAATATATTGAGAAATTTCAGACGTGGAATATTTTGCAATCTCTTGCAAATAATTTTAAATAATTTAACTACACAATTCTTTAATAATAAAAAATATAACAATAAGCAATATATTATTATAAATATCGTTTTGATGATAATTATGAATTAATATATACTTGGTAGTCTTCACAACCCGTTTCGTCGGAACCGTCACCGCATTCATCTTCCCCATCGCAGCGGAAGATGGATGAAATACATTTTTTGTTCGAGCAGAAGAAGAGATCCGGTGGTTCGCAGCCTATAGCTTCAAATTAAAAGGTAAAAATTAGATAAATTAGAATGCGCTAGAAACAAATTGTTACTGAATCTAATTGTAGTATGTACGATTAAAGTTACCTGCGGTATCGGCGTGCGGGTTCAAGATGCTTACAACCAGAAGTACAAACAATTTGCGATACATAATCTGAAATAATTTTTGTCGAATTAATTCACATTTTTATTAAGCAATTGGATATATTTTCCTATTATTTTAAAGTCTTCACTGGCATAATTTGTTTAATCGTTAGAATGCCACGGTCATCGTAGAAAACTAATTCAAAAATATTTGGTTTTTATATCATTGATACAACAGGTATGAGAGCAAAAGTTCAAGTGTTACAACACAATGAAGTAAACATAAGTTGAAGAACGTAATTATGATAGAATTTGAGGGTCAAATCATCATCGTATCACTTTTCGACGGTTAAAGTCTTTTCAACGGCACCAATGTTCCTTGTGTATTACTAATTGTATCTTCTCATTTATGTTTTTCATACATTTTCAAATATTATAAATGCTTGAGAACCTCGTAAATGACACAATATGAATAATAAATAAAATACTAATCAGTATATCCGATACATTGACAAATGTAGATTTTAAGTATATTATACAAACTTAGATCTGCAAAAATGATATCACAAGCGAAACATATTTTCATTAAATTAAGTAAACTTTGTTTTAACTACACCAACCCCTAATAAAAATTACGGAATCAGATCTGAATTAGGTATTCTTTATAATAAAATTGGCGAAATTAACATTTTATAACATAACTACAAAGTGGAATAGGCATAAAAGGTTTCTAAAATAAAATATTTCGTTTCCATATACTTACGAAAGGTGTTCTTACCATTACGACTGTTAAACGAAAACTAAAGGCCGTTACAGAGACCGTACCAAAGTTGTGTAGTTGAGGTCGTTTTTCTAATAATACACATATTGTTATGAATGCCTCTGTGTAGGTTATTATACATTAATATAGATTTCATTCTATTCAGACTTTTGAACGGGATTAAATCATAAATAAGAAATGATTTACACATATATAAATTATTTCTTTTTATGTATATTCATTAAATTTAATACTAAATTTATTATACAATATATTATAAACAAACTAATAAAAAAGTTAATAATTATAACAGTAATGTTAGAGTAATGTGTATAAATAAATATTTTTTAAGAATATTTCGTACAATATGTAAGTACACGTGAATTACGCTTAGGAATGATAATTTGTTCTTTTAAAAGTTATAATTTATCGTAAATTTCGCGTGATAGAAGAAATTGTGTATGACGGTATAAGTTTCGTAAGAAATGTATACAAACAGTTGGTTCGATTATGTACACACATTATTCTCAAGTTTAAATTTGCTCGACCTTTACGAAACTAGAAACGAATAACGTTTATACGAAAATTATTCCAACAATTAAGCCATTTCTCATTGCAACTATCATACCATTTTTAATTTTTTATTTTTACAAATTATTATTTATTATTATTTTTAAAATTTTTATTTTTACAAATTCTTATAAATTTTTACAATCTTTATACAAATATAAAAATATGAAAAATATATATATATATATTTCGGGTTTGCGTTAGGGCTTGGATTTGGGGCGTGTAAGGGATCTGCGCCTGGGTTGTTCATCGTCGTTGTACAATCGAGATAACGTTTATTACCACAAATACAAGATAGACAACTGGCCTCAGTAATTAAACAATAATGACAACGATCTTAGATTCGATATAACGAATCCACGGTTCACGGGATAACGGATATACTTTGCTTCAAAGTCTAAGTCGGACTCGACTCACTCCTCGTGATACACTGTTCGCTCGATTTACTCTTTACTACTCGTACTGACACACTAGGGCTCTGGCTAGTAAGACTGCAAGCAAGAGAATCAATTCTCGTCACCACGACGCTGCCGAGCAAAACTATGATGAGGTGTCCTTATGGCACTAGTTCATCGGATTCGTTGGGGAAAACCTCCCATAACGGGCGATAGGTATACGGGCTGATAAAACAAATGCCGCCTGCCAATTGTGTATGATGCGTCACCCTCTGGCGACCATCCGTATGTGGCTAACCATGGGGCTGTTAGGTCGTTTATTGTCAAGTATCGGTACGGCCGATTCATTAAAGGCGGGCTATGCAATTCCACGTCTCCGTTAGCTGGAACGTTCATCCCGTGACCGCGGCTACGTTCGGCGATCGGTCGTCGCTTCGAGCCCAAGCTCATTGTCTCAAGTTTCGAATAACTGTGTTTAGGTTGTTTCCTAATTGCTACAGCATTCGGGTTTTTCCGAGTGATTCCAACGGGGGGCCCCGTTGTCTTTTCATCTCCGACATATATATATATATATATATGTACTTCCAAATATTCTACTGTAATATTTCCATATGCAAAATAAATAGAAAGATTAATTTCTATAAATAAACTATACGTATCGTTCACATATCCTATAAGAAAAGAACAATCCCTTAACATATCGTTACCACCTATACTTAACAAAAATGATAAACTTTACCCTGCGCTTAATTTGGATAATTTGAAGAAAATATACATTTTATTATATTATTTAATAATTCATTTTATTATATTATTTAATAATTTGCTTCTCCTTTTCGCCTATCCTGAGTGAGAAAAAGAATCGATCGATGATGCCTGGAAATGCGTTTTTTTCTCACATTGGCTGTGGGTGAATCTTTCGATATTACAGTACTGAAGGCATAAAGAAGGTAACAAATGCCTATCAACTGTGTGACAGTGGTTTGCTCCATCGCTGTTGCAACGCCCAACACTTTATTGTATTTCGTTCCTTTCGTCAAGTTGTGTCCGTTCGTATTCGCGAAAACATGCCGCGTTGTTTGATCAAGTCAATGACAAGATACAGAAAGACCGATAACTCTTCTGAAGGTAAGAAACATTTCTTTGCTGTACAGTAAGCTACAGTATGTCCAGAAACGACGAGTGATATTTTAGCGTGGTTATGAAGAAGAAAGTACATATGTATATCGTGTAACTCATAAAGTTGTTGAAAAAGATGAATTGCGTTTCTTGCCCTGAATCTGAAGGTCCACTTTTAGCTAGATATTCGTTAATGATAATTAAACAATTCGCATATAGAGCGCGTATTCTATCGTAAAAGAAGAGAAAAAATTTGTTTCATGAGACTTTACCAGTGCGCGCCCCTCTCTCCCCCAAACTTCTAGCACATATTATACGTTATTCTACTCGTTTTCACGTGTTGAATACGAATATTGTATTCGTTGTAGTCGGAGATGATATATTACCTAAAAATTCGTTAGATACAGTTTCAATTTTGACCGTGTTTTCTTTGAAAGCTAACCCAAATCTACCTTAAAACTAACTTAAAATCAAACATAAATCTAATGTAAAAATTTGATGGTACGAAACGAAAGGTACGTATGCCGAAGGAAAGATGACAACCATAAAGTGTATTAGCTTGGCTTTCCACGTTTGTATATTTTTTTTTGTATTTTTGGCACGGTTTTGCCCATTCCGCCAAGAACGAATGCGATATTGGTATTCAGCGTGTTAAAACGAATAGAATGATGTGCATTATGTGCAAAAAGCTTGAGGACACTGGTAAAGTTCGATCAATTGTTTTTCATATATTAATAGAGGCAGAATTACCATGGACGCCGCCGTCGTCGGTTGATGCGAAAAGAAAACATCAGACCAAAGATAATTCTACGAAATGTAGTAATATATGGACGTCTTCAAAATTACCAATCGTAACACGATATACGTTTAACAAAGAAAATACTATGTTGTGGAATAAAGAATCTAATGTAGACAAAGTAGAGTTAGGGATGATAAATTTTTCTGACATCGAAAATACGATATCGTCGACTACTACGAATGTTTCCATGAATACCAATCAGGTAGTGATTGACCCTAATAATAAACAAAACGTGGGGAAAGTGCAAATACCATTGACATCAAATTCCGAAAAAGTAGAGTACCCGGTAAACGTAAGTAATAATGAAATGAAGGTGGCAGTAAATTTGAATAGGACGTCCAATGAAACCGAGAATCAAACGACCTCGCAAGCATTATATCTTACTCCAAATAAGAAACAGATTGATTCCCAAAATCAGTATCTGGGTGGCAATATGAAAACGTCGGGGGTGGAGAATCCACAAAATTGGAAGCGAAATAAAACTATGCATTATTGTCCCTACTGCCGCAAAAGCTTCGATCGTCCATGGGTGTTGAAGGGTCATCTCCGCCTCCATACTGGTGAACGACCTTTTGAGTGTCCAGTCTGCCATAAATCTTTTGCTGATCGGTATACAATCCTTCCTTGGTTTCGTTCAATATTTATCGGTACACCACAAACATTAGCACGCGTTACGAATAATAAAAAGATTTTGTAATTTTGTTGATATGTAATGATTATGATAGAAAGTTTTTAATGAAAAATGTATAAGAATGAAAACGACAATCAGATATCTTGATCGCGTAATCCGTGCGTAATGTGTTAATTCGTGTATCTCTTGAAATTATTTATTTTTTAATAAATTAAGAAGTTAATTTTATTGATTTAATTGTATCGTTTTATAAAATTAAGGCTACGGTGTGACGTATATATTTTGTAGATCAAATTTACGTGCGCATCAAAGGACACGGAATCACCATCAATGGCAATGGCGATGCGGGGAATGTTTCAAAGCATTCTCACAAAGACGATATTTGGAACGACATTGTCCGGAAGCTTGTAGAAAATATCGAATATCTCAAAGGAAGGAACAAAATTGTAGCTAGAAGACAAATTTTATTTCTTTAATATAAACATATTTATATAGACAAATGTATAATATTATACATTAAATATATTTCGTTAATTAACTACGCAAAATTTGGATTCGAAATATTGTATTGTTATTCTAGTATAAATATGTACATATACTATACAATAGTATGATAAAACCATAGAACAACTTTTAACTTTTTTGCCCGTATTATTTCTCTTTGGTCAAGTTTATAAATTTCAATAAGTGAAAATATTAATTATATAATGTTAAGACAAATTCACATGTCTCTTTTCTACGAATAATAATTGTTTTATTTATTACCAACGATAGAAGCATTTGAATCGACAAAGGATATGACATAGAAATAAAAATTCGAATAGCTTGATCTTTATTCGTTAACTATACATATTCTTTGAGAAACAAAATCTCATTCAAAAATATTATTTAATTCTGTATTTACTTTTATTTGAGATTTTATGCAAGTAGTAACAGTATTAATTGAATTTGGTTTATTTATCGTCTCAGTTTTGTGGCTCCCCGTAGCGTTAATTTTACGAATGTTACATATATATACACATGTATATAATAGACCATTATAGTCTTATAGCTTCCCGTAATGTGAATATTGGCACGATAGATATGAATTGTACAGTAACGTAGTCGAGACAATGAATAAAGAAATTTTAGTAATAAATTGATTGATTACGTATCATAATTACATATTATCATTGATATATATATACCCACTTGTTAATCTACATATTTACTTTTGTTGTTAATACGTTTAAGTTCAAGTCTGTTTCCAATTTATTATTTGATTAAAGTGTTGAATAGTTCAAATCTTAATTAGTTAGGTTTATTTCTCAATTATTTAGAGCTTCATGGGTAACAACCCAAATCTGAATTCCCCAGAAGAACACACAATAAATATACCGATAAATGTTGGGGCACAAAAACTCAAGTGGTACGAAGCGAAGTTTTCTAAAAATTATAAAACAAAAGGAAAATAATAAACTAGCTAACTAACTAACTAACTATAATGGTAAATGGATCGACGTTCGATCGAGCAAGTTCGAGATACGATACGAGATACGATTTAAGAATGCGCCTTAAAGCTTCGCGTGAAATTAGGCGTCGTCATCGATAGAGTGCGCGCAATAATGTAACGGTTTCTAACCTAAGTGAGTTTACTCTTTCATGGCGCATGTCGTGTACGTTCAACGAGGAATAATTATCACCCGCATTTGACGCAGTGCGTTAGTCTCATATTACTAACGGAAAAGAACGTAATATAGTGCCGCGTATTACGCGATACGCTTTCCGAGCAAGTAATCCGTGTTAGTGCTCCGTAAGAAAGAACGCGGCGGTTAAGCACTGCAAAGAAAACTTGACATTGGAACGGCCATTTTGGCGTGTTGTTTCCTAATCGAGTGCTCAGCTCAGCATCGATATCCATCCATTTCAAGGCAAGTAGCTCTGTACTATATAAAAATTTTGTTAAACGAATGATTTTGCATTTAAGGGAATTTCGTTTTTCGTTCGGTCGTGTACATATATTCAGAAAGATTTTGGACTTGTTCCATAGAAAAGAAAATTGACTTTGCACAGATGGTCTGTACTCTGTTTTTCATCCTGCTCACAAGTATGTCTGACGGTAGTAACGTGATGTATTAACATCGACCACCAAATCAATCTTATTAGTATATTGAAAGTATGCCGTATAAATAACATGCGATTATAATATTAGTTACGATTTTCTGTTGAATATGCATATGTATAATATATAAAAATGTTACCAATATTTTAAACTTTCCGAATAAATTATCTTCGTTTTTCTCATGGATGTGATATATTTGGTAAACTTCGTTTAATTTACTCCGTAAACAATTTTGTGTCTTGTAATTGCTGTTTTTGTTAAAAGTTATATAAAGATTATGAAATACATTGAAATGATTGCAGTATTAATGTTATATTAATTTAGGCAATGTATTATAATTTTCCAAAATTCTGTTTTATGATATTATGTTGTAATTTATAAATTTAATTTCATGTTAATTCATAATAATTTTATAACGTTTTAAATGTTAATGGTGTTGTGAAATCGATATGTCTAAATGTAGTATGTATATGTTCTTCAAAATTCAAAGTTTTTCTAAACAATATCAGTAGCCAATATTGAACTGTTAAACTTCCTTATAAGGTTGAAATACATAAAAACTAGTATTCTTCCAATCAGTATACCTATGATGTTTACATTCTATTGTGATCTTTTCAACAGGTCACATATATTGATATTGCTTTTTGTTCTATGAACGTGTTAATGTTCCATTTATGTCTTATACTCGCAATTTCAAGTAACTTCATGGTAGTGTTTATTGTTTATTCTATTATAGTTAAACAATTAATTGTGTAAGACATTTATTATATATTTCAAGTAAATATTCCATTTATAAAAGAAAATTTATATTTTTAGGAAATAGATAATATTTCATCATTTCCAAAATGATGACAGAAACACATATAAATTCCAATCATGTCCTAAATTCTGGTTTGAATACCAAATCAGAAATAGACAAAATGGACGATGTGGGTTGGAAAGCCAAATTAAAAATTCCACCAAAGGACAAACGAATTAAAACTAGTGTAAGTTATATATTATAATCATTCTAATTTTACTTTTGTTATACTTTATCCGCTAATACAATTTTATGAATTTAGTTATTTTATCTATTTCTGGCTTAAATTATTAATAAAAATGTTTACACAAAAATTTTTAGGATGTTACTGATACTCGTGGCAATGAATTTGAGGAGTTTTGCCTAAAACGAGAATTATTAATGGGCATCTTTGAAAAAGGTTGGGAAAAGCCTTCCCCAATTCAAGAAGCCAGTATTCCTATTGCATTATCTGGTAAAGATATCTTGGCCCGTGCAAAAAATGGGACTGGTAAAACTGGGGCCTATTCAATTCCAGTGCTAGAACAGGTTTGCATATACTTAATTGCTCTAATATAATTAATTATGTTACTAAAACGTTTCATTGTGTTAACTTTAATATTGTTATTATTAATATATCACCTTAGGTTGATCCACGAAAAGATGTGATTCAGGCACTAGTACTTGTACCCACTAGAGAGTTAGCTCTTCAGACATCGCAAATTTGCATTGAACTGGCAAAACATATGGACATAAAAGTAATGGTAACTACTGGAGGAACAGACTTACGGGATGACATTATGAGGATTTACCAGACAGGTTTGTATTTAATGTATCTTTTTATAAGAACTAATTATAAAAATTAAAAATATTTTACTTATGATGTAACTCGTTTTTAGTACAAGTAATAATAGCAACGCCAGGAAGAATTCTTGACCTTATGGACAAGAATGTCGCAAATATGGATCATTGTAAAACTCTAGTTTTGGATGAAGCAGATAAACTACTGTCGCAAGATTTTAAAGGAATGTTGGATCATGTCATTTCCAGGTATATATTCTAGTATATAATTATTGATATCTTTTTATATTATATATATTATTGTACTTCAATTTTTTATTGTCATGCATATATTTAGATTACCACATGAACGTCAAATACTGCTGTATTCAGCTACATTTCCCCTGACAGTGAAACAATTCATGGAAAAACACTTAAGAGATCCATATGAAATTAATTTAATGGAAGAACTCACATTGAAAGGTGTAACACAATATTACGCCTTTGTACAAGAACGACAAAAAGTTCATTGTCTTAACACACTGTTCTCCAAGGTAAGGTCACTGTAAGGTCTGTTTGTTTTATATAATATATTTAATATAAAAATTTACTGAAATAAATTCTACTTTTTTTTTATCAAGTACTTCTGCCTAATTAATTTTTTGTTTTTCAAGTTGCAAATAACACAAAGCATAATATTCTGCAATTCAACACAACGTGTTGAATTACTTGCAAAGAAGATAACAGATCTTGGATATTGCTGTTATTATATACACGCGAAAATGGCGCAGGCACACCGAAATCGCGTGTTTCATGATTTTCGAGCAGGACTATGCAGAAACTTGGTAAGTGTGTAAAATTATTATATTATTAACTAAGTAAATTGTATGTGTTTATTGACTTTTTTTTAATGAAAAAGTTATCGAAGTTTAATTACAATGTTTAATTTTATGAAAAAATTTAAAGTTATATATTAATGTATTCTCTATAGGTTAGCAGTGATCTGTTTACTCGTGGTATTGATGTACAAGCTGTGAACGTCGTTATCAATTTTGACTTTCCAAAAATGGCAGAAACATACCTTCATCGTATCGGCCGATCAGGACGATTCGGTCACTTAGGTATAGCAATTAACCTAATCACATACGAAGACCGTTTTAACTTACATCGTATCGAACAAGAGCTTGGAACAGAGATTAAACCTATTCCAAAGGTAATAGATCCAAGTTTGTATGTAGCAAGACCAGAAGACAATAATAGCATGGAAGAGGGTAATGTGTCTAAGTAGTTTCGATACATCATCATGATGTTTATATGCGCTCAAAGAGTTTGAAGTGTTAAATGGTGATTGTGTGACTCGTACATGTAAGGCATACATTGCTATGCTTTGAACTCACAGAGTGAAACATTATTTCAGTCTGAAAAGTATTGTCTGGGGTGTTTAACAGTGTATAAAGACAAAACAGTGCTATGAACATTTAGATTTAAAAAAAAAGTGGTCTATATAGAAAAAAATTGAAAATTTCAATTAACATCATACTAAAACGGCGAAAACATGAATTACTTGTAAATAAGGCATACTGAGCATGAAACAGTGAACTCAGTGAATGAAGTGATGCGAATGCCGGTGCGAGTCATTCTTTGTACATAAATACATATAAATGTACATAATCTAAAGTGCGCGCCAGAGTCAAGCCATTATCAAGAGCACAACATGTAAACAAATAACATGAGTAACATAATAATCATTACATTTTACCACAAACTGTAAATATTACATGTGAGTATTCATCATTTTAATAGTAAATTTTTATACAATGGCTTCATACTTCCAAGATTTTTTTGTTCCTTAAGAAAAATGTGATGGGATGTGTGATTTAAGAAGAAACACAGCATAATGAGAGTAAACTACAGTTTAATGCTGTTTGTATCTGAATACCACAAATTAATCCATATACCCATTACTTTTGCATTACCATACTTTACATATAAATTCTTCTTAAATATATGATCACAAATTCTAAATATTATATCGATCTTAATATTTGATCATGGCTTGATTTTGCTACCTGTCAATGCTGTCATACAACTCTGAAATTCAAATCACTTTTCAAAAAAGGCGAGATAATCTTTTTTCTTTCTGTAAAGTGGTAATAGACTGTTTTAAACTTAATCTGATTTTTTTTTACGAAATTGTGATTGAGAGTCAGAGGTTGTAAAATTGACTAGTTTTATATAATTATTTTTTATAAATAACTGGCTGGTGGCATTTGTCGAAGTTAGGGATTCTATGTAAGATGTCTATTAAATATTTGTGTCTACTGTAATTCAAAATTGTTCCACCAATTGATATATGAGTAATGACATTATCTAGCAAGGATTCTTTGTTACATTTAAGACACATTTTAGGTAAAACTACGAATATAAGCAAAAATGTACATATTGTAGCATAATAACAATATCATTTTCTGCAACAGATAAAGACAACTGCCAAAATAAAACGGAACGTCAGCATGGAATCCCCTTTTATTCTTGGTTTTTTTTTCTTTGATATCTGTGTACATGTTAACCATATAAAAAGGTAAAAAAATGTAGACGCATGTAAGAAGTAATTTTCCATAAAGTAAATTTCTATTGTTAATATTCTCCCATGAACGAAAAAAAGTGCACCACCAGCCAAGACGACCTAGGTTTATGGAACGAAATGTGTATACATTAATAGGCAATAGTAGCATATTTCATATTTGAAGCAAAAAATTTCAATGAGAGATATTAATGAGAAAAAGGTGATGGAAAACGGTTTGGAATGCCTTTAGACTTATAATATCAGTTTTGACGGATATTTTGCTTCTGTGGTGGAGGAAACAGGAGAGATGTCTTATGACGACTAAGATCTTGACTGCTGGAATAGAGAGTTAGTATAGTATAGTATGATCTTAAAAGTATTTGAAATTTTGCTTTAATACAAATATGGAACTAAACTTAATTTTGAATATCTATCTAATAACGCGATGGATTTTTATATGTGCAAAATTTTTAAATCTGCATGAGATAAAACACTAAGCTTTCTAATCAATATAGTTCCATATAATGTCAATATAAAATTAATATGTAATTATGCTTATTACTTAAAAACTTTGACTTTTAATTTAATATTTCGTATAGATGACACATATAAATACAATCATAATGAGTACGAATATTTGATACAAGAGTTCTATGCACTGACTCGTACGCATATCAAAGATGAAACGAAAAATCCTTTTCGTTCTCCGTTTTCATTGCCCACAATAAAATGTAAGCCTGTTTTTAGTATACGGGGTAATGCGGTTTTTGCACAAAACATTTTATATAATTCTGTTCTATTTAAGAAAAAGAAAATGATATGCTGTGAAATTATTAATTATCTGACGTATTATAAATTCTCTCTTGTATCCGCTATCTGAGCATTAATGCTGTGATTTAGTATTATAGTATTAAAAGCATTAAAAACCGTTTTTCTGTGCTGACACAAATTATAATTTCATACGTACGACGTTTCAATATTAAAAATGTGTCTGTAAACGCACGTATCAGGGTGCAACAGCATTATCTATCGATTTACACTTTTTTGCCAGTTTGAGAAAGAATGTGATTTAAGAAATTCGTTTATTATAGAAAATCTCGAAACAATTGAGTATAAGCGCGCATCGTATTGTTGCAAGAATCAGGCATTATGATGCTTGGAACGATAGAAAAAAGAGCCAGTTAATGGTAGAGAATCAATGTGTAAAACGTTCTTTGCCATGTTGGAATATAGATTCCAAAGTGGAAAGAAAAAAATTAGTTACAAAAATTGGCAGTGATTTATTGAAATAATTACGTAAACGTTGTATTTATAACAGTTTAGAGAGAAACGCATAGTGTTTTTTTCATTGTGGCTCTATCTTTTTACCGATTATTACGTTTTTTTTTCATATACGAAGTTACTTATGCTGAGAAAGAAAGAAGAAAAAGTGCATTTTCACCAATTGGATATATTGCATACAGTAACATCGTATATGAATTCCGTTCTAATATTATATTATAATCCTTTTTTGTTTCTCTCGGTCTCATTCTTTCATATTTTATTATTTTCTTCATACGGAAACATGTAATTCAGTAAGTCGGACAGTATTTTGGATAATGTCAGTTCTAAAACAAAAAGAATACTCCTACATATTCACCACAAAAATTTTACATTTGTGTTATATATATTTGTGAAAGTTCTATCATGGTTCTTTTCGCGAAGTTGTACAGACTAGGAAGACGTTCGTGTGTTCTTGGTCTTATTGACTTATAATTTAAAGCACCATTAGATCCGATACCGGAATATTTTGTGAGATATATTTTAAATCAATCTTTAAGAGAGTCAAGAATGTGCCAATGAGGAAAGAAAGAAAAAAAAAAAAGTTCTTAAACACGCTGCATGGAACTGTGCCTAATAATTTTACGTGCATCTTGATTATTTCGTAAAATGTTGTATACGTGTGTATTTGTTTATTTAGCAATTGTGCAACTGTGTCGAGCTATAACGAAAACGATAACTGTTGCAACATAAACGAATCATAAAACATGTGACTAATTGGGAATGGTCATTATAGTGTTTATCTTGACTCTTTTGAAAGACTGATATTCGTGTGAAATAAAAGTATAAATCTCTAATAGAAGCAGGGTGATAAAAAGAAAAAAAAAATTGCTGAATGCAATGCTATGCGTATAGACTGAAGGAATAAATATATATTTGTTTTGTTCTATTATTGAAACTACGACAAGTAATCTTAACTTTAAAGTTACGTCATGCTCCATGTTGTACATGGAATTTGAATCTGCAAAACCATAGAATGCATGTAATAAATATATACATACATGTATTTCTTTTTGAAGCGTTTATGCTTGTACAAGAGTCATATAGTAACTTTGTTCTTTACCATCTTGCGAATGTTCCCTCATGTCTGTCGCATAGATAATATTTCCAAGTGAAGTTCCTATACCTCATCTTGGAGAAGGAAATACCCTTGATGTGGAAACAATTGTGTGAGGGCACCTTTGTAGCGATGTGTTAATATCTGGATTATGGGATACGTAAGGGAAAAACCCTTGTCATCATCCTAAGGGTTAATAATAATCTTTAAGTATATACGATTCACTTCGTATGTGTAGTGAAGGAAATAACATCTTTACGAGACTGTGGAATGTTATATTCGTGAAACAATCTCGTACCTTCGTTGCAATTTACATTGGTTTTAACAACCAATGCCAGCGAGCTGCAACACTATAAAATAAAGCATACTTTCACAATAGGCGAAAAACATATTTGGTCTCGAACGCATATCCGAAAAATATTTTGTAGTCCACGCAGCTCGTTCATAATGTTGGGACAACATCTCCAACAATCCGTGCAGAGACTATTAAAAAGAAGAAGAAGGTGAAAAAAGAAAGAAAAGAATTCGTAAAAAAAGTACCGTCAATATTCTATTTATAACAACTATGGTCATTCATTTTCCAAAATCTCATTTTAATAGTATCTGAACGTCGAATATTCCTCAGCGACGGTACCTCGAAAGAAACACATATATTTTGCAAATTGTACCCTTTTCCGTATTGTTCACAAACAATGCAACAAATTCTTCATGACACGTTCAAACGGAATTGGTTTATCCTTTGACAAAGAAAGAGAAAGAAAAAAAAGAAACTTTTGAAATACGAATTCTCTTGTAAATGCAAGTCGTACAATACCGTATATTTGTTTCTAATGTTTTATACATGAATATGTGCACTTTAAAACCTTTTCATTCGCAAAGCAATAAGTGTCATATATTTTGAGACAATCGCACGATATTGTTCGGATTGCATGAAATTAAAAGATAAAAAGAAAATAAAAAAATAAAAAAAAAAAAAAAAAAAGAAAAGAAAAGAAGAAAAGAAAAATGAAAAATCATAAGAAATCGTATGATCCTTATCTGATCGTATGTGTTGATCGAATGTTTTTTGTATCTGAAATTTTTAAGCATTTCTGTAACTTGAGAACACCACCCCCTCTGTGTTGTTATGTACGTTCGATAACGTGAAATTGATCGCGTGCGAAAACAGAATCGAAGAAAAAAACAAAAAGATGAGATTATCTGTTATATATCAGGAACATAAATTGTTTATTTCTCAATTGTAAAGATAGGTTTGTGCCTGAATTACGAAAAGAACCTTTTTTATTTGTTTTTCATTTCTGCAAAGCACAGACCCGATCTGATGGAAAAGATTAAAAAAAGAAACAATAAAATTAAAAGGCATGTCAATGAATTTTGTTTTCGAAAGGAACAAAATAGCAAAGAAAATTTGATCCTTAATAAAATTTCCGGTTCAGTATACCACGTATATTTTCTTTCCAATCTGCCCTATTTAAATTAATCATAAAATAATATTGACATATTAAATGCGCAAAAAATATTATATATACAAGCAAGTGTTTTATACGAACACAAAGTGGATAATTAGAAGATAATTTCTACGTGTAATTACGTATAGCTGAAGTGGATAATCTGTCCAACGAATTCAAAAATATCGTGGCTAAATCTAGCTGTATCAGAACTAATCGTACAAGCATTACATTTATCTTTTACGGATTTTATCAGCTGCTATTGTTTGTTTCGCTTGCAACAAGGACGAAGAAAATCAGCTTCTTAAAAGATTCGGACGATCGATATTACGTGTAGTGATCATGAAAGTGTTCTAAATTGAAAAATTGGAAATATGTGAATTTATTACTTATTTTATATTATCTCGTATAATAATATTTTTTAAAGGGAGTTGAAGATTTTCTTTAATATACTAATCTCAAGATTTTTCAAACTTTGTTAGTTGGATGTTTTATGGATAAAAATAAAAAAGAAACATTATGCAAGCATAAGGTTTGATCGTTTGAATATTTATTAAAAAATGATGACACAAGTATATAATATAAAAAATATAATAACCAATTACTTGTTAGTACGATCCAGGATAAGAATACAAATTTATTTTATTACTATGTGTTTCTTATTTTATATGATAATAAATTCATCATATTTCATTGTCATAATTTAATAGAATTTCTTTGTTTTTTCATGAAACGATTTAGTACCGAGATAGTACCTATGCAAACACAAATAATCTACGAACAACTCGAAACGAAAGCCGTGTAATATAATTTAATTTTACAGTTACAAAAATGTTTGAACTCGTGTCTCACGAGATTAGTGATCATCGATCGAAATTAGACTAGAAGTTTCATTCACAAACGATAAATCCTCCGAACTGTTTCGCGCGATTAATCAGAAAATATTTAATGGCGCTTGCTAGGATCACTCGTGTTCTCCGATCGGTCATGGTCGGACGGGAATATGTGTTGGAAATATAATTCCTGGTTAGAAGCGACAAATATTGATACGATCGTGCAAATACAATTCCATCCTTGTAATTACATTCATCTATCCATATAGTATAATCGCGAATCTCTGTTACGGATGATCGACACGACAGCATACGAGTGTACACAAACGTGCGATCTACCGATTGCTCTCCGGAGTATATATAAATTATATCATTCTGAAGTATTCTTTTCTTCCTGCACACCGGTGGAAGACATGAAATAATACTATCAGCGATCCAACATGACACCGGTGTTGTAGCAACCAATTAACGGCCGTCTGTGATAAGTATTCACTCCCTGATCGTACTTATCGTACGATCCACGCGTCGTAAATCTACGAAACAGTCGCGTTAACGCTCGTAGTACACGCGTGCAGAGGTGTCGTGACCGGTTGCAGGGAAGAGGGGTTGCTTGAAAAATGTGGCGAGCCAGCCAAATCTCCGATAGAGCCAGCAGCGATTCGACAAACTTCCACGGCACAAATCCAACCGTTTGGTCGTCTTCCGGCTCGATGTTCTTTTTTTTTCTTGCGAGGCTTTCAGCTTCGATCCGGCAGAGGGTTGCTTTTGCGGAGAGCTGATGGAAGACGAGAAACGGGAGCATAGTTTCGGATAAGAATTATATTATCGGCTCGTTGGTGCGCTCCGAACGAGCGCTATTGATTTTAAGTAATCGCTTAAATAGCGTCAGTGGCCTGTGCAACGGGTTGCCATCGAGTGCAAACGACAGAGACAAGCGAAACCCGCGCCAGAACTTGCAATAGACGCCGTGTTCTTGCCTCCGTGGTTTCATCTTCCATTTAATTCACCTAGTTCGACTTTCTTTACAATTTCTTTACAATACTCCCGTCTTAATCAAAGAAGCTATCTGTATCTGTGAGATTTGTCGGCACTGGACAAATTGATAGAGGCTCCAAATCGAATCTCGCATGGGAACAGGAAACAGAAAGGGACTCACCGAGATGTACAGGAGGGTGAAGGGTGTATAGTTGAATTCTCGGAACATATTGGACAGGCATCGAACGTCTTTACCGGAGGGTTCTTTGAAGGCTCGCGTCCATTAAGGGTGCATTACGCGAGGGCGTACGAGCGAGAAGGCACGTGCACTTGTCGCTTCGGACGATCAATTAACCCTAAAAGGTCCTTTAGGGAAAATTCGCCGGCTATGTACGTATACGTATGTACATATGTATATATGTGTAGTACATAATGGCTGGCGCCGTTCACCGTCATCCTCCGTCGCAATGTCACCTGTACTCTCGTTGTAGGCAGATTTAGCGTCCTCCCTCTGTCTCCAACCCTCGACTTCTTCGAATGAACCTAACTTCCCTCTACGGAAGGAATACCTCCATTTTCCGTATAATTTCCACGAGAAATGACAGAAAAGGAAGGAGATTCCCTGGACGGGCGAAGAGGCGGCGAGCCGGCCAGGCGGGCTGATGGGGAAGCACGCGCAAACTTCTCGAGAATGTAAACGCGAGCAACGAAGAATCGCGTTGGTGGAAGAGAGAACACGCGAGCGAAAGAATGAAAGTAGGAGGAGAAAAAAAAATGGGGGAAGAATGACTTTTCCAGGGCTCTGTGATCGTAGCCGAAAAACGACGCGAGGAGAGAGAGACCGTCTGTGGCGGTTGACGGTAGCCGATAGACGATATCGTAACCACCGTTGCTGTTGCCGGCCTTTTCTCTTTCTCTTTTCCAGCCGCTTCCACTGCATCCACCCCTCTAGCAAGCCAGCCGTAATCTGGCAGTGCATTTAACCACTTTGTGAAATAGCCGTATATCTCGCCACTGTGACGTAGCATTCGATACGTCGAAAAGGGTGGTTGGAGGACTGTGGGTGGCACGACCATGACAGGGGGGAGGGGAGGGAGGTAGGGGGGAGAGAGAGAGAGAGAGAATGTGCGAGGAAGAAACGTACGGGGGTAAAGTAGAGGGTGGGAGTGAGGTCAGGAGACTCGGTAGGAAAACGTGGAGTAGGTTGGGGAAAGAGGAGCCACGGCGCGGCAGCGAGAGTATCTAGTGGCTAGTAGGTTGTGCGCGCGCCCGTACACCCGTGTACCCCATTTAGAGGGGTGGAAAGCGAAGGTACGAAGGTGGGGTGGCTCGTGTCCAAGAGTAGGGAGTAGAAACGATCCCTACTACCCCTCTCTAGCCGGTTGGGAAAGCGCACGAGCTGTGTCTGGTTATATGCGAGTGGCGGGGGTTGTGGGGGGATTTCATAAGGGTAGAGGGGTTGTGTATAGGGGTTCGAACAGAGCTGGCTTAGGCAAGGGGGTGAAGGATGCTGGTGGATGAGACTGGAGGAGAGGAAAGGCGCCGTAAGGGGTGCTCGGAATCACGGTGGTGGTGTGTACACCCTGTGTATATAGTCTGGCCAGAGTGGAAGAAGGGTGCGCCCTACTTCGCGTCGGCGTTTTCCCTCCTGGCAGTGTGCAACGACGTATCGAAAGAAGGACAGAGAAAGCGAGCACAGGCTGTCTCTCCGGTTCGGTGCCGGGCTTTTCATAGTCTCTCATTTCACGACGAGCGTCCGTGCCATCGGTTTGAGTGTTTTGCGCGTTCGACGAATATCGGGAGTGAGAGAAAAAAGAAAAAAGAGGAGAAAGAAGGAAAGAGGTAGCGAGAATCGGCTGGGAAAACAGAACGGGGAACGCGAACCAGCGAAGATCGCCTGGCACGGACAACGCCTCGGGCACGGAGCAACGCGAGAACGAGATAGGACTTCGGTCTGTATCGCGAGTATATTTGGTGATTCGCGTCGTCCAAGGTGGTGGTGCATAGTACCGTCCGTCGACGCGGGTGTTGTTGCCGTTATTGGTTCTTATCGATAGTGAATCGTGGAGTTGGTTTTCGTCAGCTTCACGGAAAGTGCACGTTGATCGACGCGTTTACGTAAGAACGACGGACGCTCGTGGTGTATGCTTACTCGTACGTGCTCGTATGTATCTCAATGTGCGCGCGCGCGTGTGACAAGTACCGTCAAATACGGGAAGACGAGTCAGGGAAAGAGATGGTGGAGGTTTTCGTCGATTCGTGAGTTTGCCGAAAATACCAATTCGGTCAGCTTCGATCATCGCGTATCCTTCGAAGATCAAAGGAGAAGTATTCGTTATCGTACATCGAGTGGTCGCCGAGTCGACGAATCAGAAGAATTCACGAATGGACGAGCCGAGATCGTTTAATCCCGACCCTCTCGTTTGCATAATTAGCCGTGCTGCACTGCAACAGTTACACGGAGAGAAGGGTTCGCTTAAACTTTATTATAAAGGCTGAGGTGGCGGTCGTATTATTCGACGATACGAGGAGGAGGAATCGAACGTGTCGTTAGAAGGAGACGAGAGAAGGTGAGAACAACGACCGAAGGTGTCTCGCCACCGAAGCCTACTCGAAGAAGGAAATGGAAAAAATGGGCGTAAGCTTGTTGACAGAGTATTTTCTCGGGAGAGCGAAAACATTTCTCGCTTATTGATGCGCCTGGCGAGGCTAGCGTCCTCGAGCAAGATAGTCGGGGCGGATAGCGTCTATCGCAACCAGGACCAGCATTCGACAATAATAAACGTGTTCGTCATGGAAATCTCGGTGTTCTTGTTTTACGTGACGACGTTGCTGGGCATTGTGACCAGCGACAAGTGCGCTGTCGAGTGTTCTTGTAAGTGGAAGAGCGGGAAGCGCACGGTCGAGTGTGTAAATCGTGCCCTGACTAGCATACCGGAGTGGGTCGATCCGGAAACGCAAGTGTTGGACACAAGCGGTAACGACATTCGGACCCTGCCGAGTAACATCTTCAAACGTGTACGTTTGACGAATCTACAGCGTCTCTACCTACGCGAGTGCCGTATCGACCGAATCGATAGCGAGGCACTGGCCGGCCTTACAAATCTGGTAGAGCTCGATCTAAGCCACAACCTCTTAACGGTGGTCCCTACTGCAAGTTTCTTGGATACACCGTTCCTCAGGGATCTCGTACTGTCCAACAATCTTCTCAAGAGAATTCACTCGCACGCGTTCAAGAGTACACCGAACTTGGTCAAGTTGGATCTGTCTCACACGCAACTGGTTGAGATCGAGGCGAAAGGATTCCGAGGCTTGGAATTGTTGGAAAGTTTAAAGTTAAACAATAATCAGTTATCGACCCTTCATCCCGGCACGTTCGAGCCGTTGAACAAACTCACGAGCATAGAACTTCACGATAACCCCTGGATCTGTGATTGCCATTTACGCGAAATGAAAATGTGGCTCGTGAAGCACAATCTGCCGACCCTTCAAGCACCCCTTTGTCACGGTCCGAAACAATTATTGAATCGTACCTTCACCGATTTGAGTATCGACGATTTTGCCTGTCGACCGATTCTCTTGATAGCTAGTCGCTACGCTGAGGCAACGATAGGCGAAAATGCCAGTATCGTGTGTCGAGTTAGCGCGATACCACCGGCCAAGGTGAAATGGTATTGGAACGGACGTTTGCTGACCAATCATTCGGCATTCAGTGGCTATCAGAAGATTTTGATCTTTGAGGAGGGTCAGTTCCGGAAAAGAAGTACGCTAGTGCTGACGAACGCTCAGGAAGCGGATTCTAGCGAGTTCTACTGCGTGGCAGAAAATCGTGCTGGTAGCGTCGAGGCGAATTTCACTCTTCACGTATCTCTGAGAACCGCTGGCATGTCTACTCTCGGTTCCGGCCAAATTGCCGGTATATCCGCCGCTCTGGTCGTGCTCATTCTCTTTATACTCCTTATCATTCTCGTGTTGTTCATTCGTTTACGAAGAATGCCGTTGAAAGATGTGAAGTCGTCGGTTCCTGCGGAAGGGGTGTCCGCCGATAGTACAGGTGGTAACAACGAGAATCCATCATCGGCAACGTCGACTACTCGCAGAAAACACGAAGAAATCGAAACGACGTCGTTCGGTGTGGAATCGAAGCCACCGGTGTCCTTAAACCTGAGCTACGTTCAAAGACCTCAAGCAGCGGTCTTGCAGACAGAGAACGAGTACGGTTCGATCGGTCGTTTCGATGATCAGAGCCAACAGCCCTCGGTGATGGTTGCACCGGGTGCTTGTTTCTCTTCTACTACGTCGCTGATGCCGATCGACAATCCTGATCTTATCAGGGACACGCGACGTGGTTCGGCGGAAGACATCACTCCTTACGGCGGAGCGGACTATAGTCGTATGGAAGTGGTGGATGACGCGAAGATCCTTTATACGAGTTGTATGTGGGAGGCGAGGGATACGTGCAGAACAACGGTTCCGGTGAGCACGTACCCTTCGAAGGAAGCCCTAGCCGTAGTGGCACCTATGGTCGAGCAATTTCCGCCAGGGGCGAAGCAAATAAGAGTATGGCAGAAGGGAGTTCCGGTTTTGCCACCGGTGTCTGCGTTGAAGCGTGTTCTCGGCTCGACGCGTAGCTCCCCCGATGAGGGTTATCAAGAAGGGACTGGAACCGATGTCTAGGTACCGCTGCTTCATTACTGTGACGCCCGGCACCGTTACCTGGAGCTTCGTAGACGCCACCAGGACGACACCGACTGCTGAGAGACGTCCTGTCCAGTGCCGGACGAGCGGTAGTGAAAAAGAAAAAAAATTCTCGATTTAATTTAAATATCGAACTCCGTCGCGGATATTAACGTGATGGACTAGGACGTCGACCTGTCACGTGGATTGCGTATACATAAAACGTATAATATATACATACCATATGTTACACACTCGTACATACGTATATATAGACCGAGAGAGTGATCGATGAAATGGTTCGAGATGTATTCCGTATGTGGATATACATTCGTATAGAAGGGTGGTAGACATCGAGAATGGGAAGTCATTCGGCCGACTCGGTGGAAACGAACGTCCACTTGTCGCGAGATTTACGTACAGTGGTCGATGAAATAGTTGAAGGTGCCGTTGTGACTAATGCACGGAACACATAAAACGAAGAATCTGTCGAGGACTCGATCGATAAATTCCGCCATCTGTCAGCTCTCGAAAAATAACGCCGGCTTTCTAACCTCCAAGAACTTTTCATTTCGAACGTTTTCGCGTCCGTTTTGTGTGTCCGACGTGTAGCACGATAGGAAGAATATCCTACTCGACGTTCTAAACGAACGGAACGGTCAACGCAATCTGGTAAGAACGACGACGTCGTTTCGGTGATCTTGCAGTACAATGTTGACGGCTAATACTTTCTATATGAACGATTAAGGGATATTCGGAGGAAGAACAAAAACGAAAAAAAAAAGAAAAAACAGAAAAAAAGAAGCGAAAGAGAGATCACGAAAAATGGAATATAATAACATAACGTTTAAAGATACGGTTTAAATATACCGTTTCTTAAGATAATGTTTACGAGAAGACTGCAGTGCATGTTCCGAAGGATGTGTAGATAGAGACAGATACGCGAGAGAATAATTTCTATTTACCGTGTGTGTTGGCTACCGTGTATACTACATACGTGAATTTTCTAGTCAATTTCGAAGGTGTAATTAGACGATGTTAGATGATTTGGATATGGTGTGAGCACGACGACAATACGAGATCGAGAATACGGCCGACGTGCGATTACGCATCGCGGTAACGATGCACGAAAAATTCATCCCATTTTCCGTCGCGCGTCTAACGATTCGTCGATCAGATTGTTTTTTCATTTATTATTATCATCATCAACGGTACGTACGAATTATGAATACGTTATAACTTCGATAGTCGGAGTAAGATCGAGTATCGAATCGATTCGGAATAACTAACGGAAACGCGACATACGAGGGAAGCGATATTGTCACATCGGATAGTTATTGACGTTCGTGTTCGAGGACGAAAATTCACGGAAACGGTAGAGCGTGAAATATGACGTCGGGTACACCTCTGGATCCGTCGTTGCAATTCTCCTGACGATAAATTGATTTACTTTGCCGTGCGTTAGGAACCGTTCAAAATATATTCGTGTAACGACACACTGTCTCTTTCGATATCGATTCATCGAGAAATTTCACAGACCTTAAAAGCGTTAGTATACCTACGTCAATGGTAATATCATAATATGTGCGTATATATCAATATCGATACGTCGGTATCGATACATCGAATAATTGCTGACATCGCGAATGATGACAATTACGAACGTCGCGATACCTCTATCGAATGAAATATCTAATCAACGATTGAATTCGGTGAACAAAGAAAAAGTAAAGTGAGAAAAAAGTTCGCAATTCCCAGAATGTATCCGTCGTCGTTCGATCTCTGTCTGTTTTTTTGTATTACCCGGAGCCAATAGAATCAATTACATAAGACTGTATAGTAAGCACAGGAAGCCCGTAAGCCAATTGCAAGCGAATATAAACTATTGCTCAAACACTGAAACGAGGGGCTTGCGATTGGTTGACCGGCTCATGCCTCGCGTTAGTGTCTTACGTAAGTGAGTCTGTGTGTGTTGATCTAGACACTTTGGCGGTAAGCGGTAAGCGGTAAGCCAAAACGCCAATTGCGAATATCGGTCAGTTATCAACCTGTGTCTGTGTTTGTGTCCTGTGTGTTCCGTGTGTGTGTGTGTGCGTATTTCCCCGACTATGGTTCGTACGTGTCTTGAGAGCAGTGTGCCTGAATATACGTATTTGAACGTATGTGATAATATGATCCAGACGTGTGAATGTATGAGTGCACTAGTTTATACGTGTGCTCGCGCGCGGCATCGAGAGATCGAGGGTGAGATAGTGCATGCGGTGCAGTGCTTGCAATTTCTACCGATTGGTTTATCGCCTATCGTTCAGGCCGGCTACTTTTCTCTGCTCAATGATCCTGGAACCGATCGACGTATTCGTGATGAGGTAACAAAAAAAAAAAAAAAAAAAAAGAAAATAAAATACGAAAACAGCGGAAAAAATGGAAATAAAAATGCCATGCCAAATACACTGACTGGTTCTATTGAATCGTATATTTTACGCGGATCAATAATACGTGGTACAGGCTGGAGAACACGACAGGACACGGTTCTAGTGGTCATTTTATTCGTCGACGAACGAGTCCACGGGTTTATTGGTTGTTTCCCGACCGGTATCTTGGCCAAATCACGGTAATCGCAGTGAAAACACGTGACAACCGGGGCACGAGAACGCGTTCAATGGATTTTACTGGAACGATCTTTTTTTCTCTCTCCCGATCGAATTTAACTTTATTCGTTGCGATTCGTAACGAACGTTTACGCGTAACGCGCGTGGACCGTGTTCGAATGGAATTTAAAATTAGGCAAACTAGGGAAACTATGGAATTTATGTTATGTATCTGTCCATAACACGAAATTTACTGTCATGAGAAATAGACACGAATGATTTGCCGCCTTTTCCCTCGAAAATACATGGTTAGCATCACGTCCAGAATAATTTACGCGTATCATCGTTTAAAGTGAGCCATAAATGATGTGCATATGTTTAACGTGGATTGCCCTTTGTCCTTTCACGTATTATTTGTACTTGTATGAATATTTGCCCTTTCTCGAATATTCGTCTTGTTACGATAACATTGTTCCTTAACGATCATTTTGTTTCTATTAGTGTTTTACAATATCGTTCGTGTTATTAAACGTTTATCTATTTTTGTTTTATTATTCGTTAATAAAAAGTTGATTCAAGACATTTTATAATACCTTCTAGCAATTATATATAGAAATGTTAATTATTTTACCGTTCAGAGGTTCTTGCAACCGAGTCACGCCAATGCGACATTTAAAGACTACTCGTCCATGCATCGGAAGTAACGATATTTACCGCAGATTGTTTTCGTTTACCCGATCTTTTTATGCGTCACTGACACGAAACGCTATTTTTCTTTGTCGTTTCCTGCAACGAAATCGATCAAAATCAAACAAATTCTTCTCATGTTATATCTTGATCAAAATATTATTGATGAAACAAACGAATATCAAATAACCAAATATTTCTCGACATTAGAAATACAGGTATAATTAAACATACAGGCGAACAAAAAGCTCAATATTAAGTTTGCGAAACTATTAATTACAATGAACAACCCATATTATTTACTGTTAGAAGCTCTTCGATACTATCATATAGTAATAATTTATTAGAGTATATATACATATATATCACTCGAATATTATGACATATCAATCCACCGTGTGCCATATTAGTGAAACATATCATGCATTCCTCGATACGATTTACATTTTATCTATCTCAGTGTTTTCCTTCTTCTAATGACCCGCTGTTTGCGTAATCGAGTATCGGAGTTAATTATTTGCAAAGTAACGAAATACGCATAAGCTGACGACAATGAACATAATGAACGGTCAAATCGGATTTAACGCAAAATAGGCTGGTTCATAAAGGAGCTGAGCCGCAAGGTATATTTCGAAATGCAAACGTCACGTGAAATGGAGCAACACGAATTATTAATTTCTCAGTAACTATAATTTCACAAATTTGGAAAGTCGACAGAACGAAATGCACCCGCGTTTTCGCTACAGTTATGTCCGGCATGCAGTGGTTACACGAAATATTGGTACAAAGCTTTTTTTTAAGCAGATTCTACATTTCATTTTCAGAGTTTTTTCAATCATGTGATAATACCTACTATTAAATGAAATGAAATGTAATATATTTGTATCCAATTAACTAGTATGTAAATATTACAATAAATACATTGCTGTGTCAATATACTTTGTAGCCACTGTGCATATATTTTCGAACTGTTTGATGAAAAAAAGCGTTTCATTCTTTTTCGTGTATCGTATCGTCGATACACTTAAAAGCATTCTTTCCATCTAGAATGGAATTAGAATTATACTCGTACTTTGCCTGTAATATGCACCAATTGCGAGTAAAAGGATGAATGAATAACACGAACAAAAAAGAAAAAAAATAAAAGAAGGGTTAAAAACAAAAGGTTTGCATATGAACAAATTAACTCAGGAGAATACATTTAGAATTTTGTTCCTAGTCTGTGTAGTGTTTTTCTTTTCCGTTTTTCTTTCTTTTTTTTGTGACGGGTACAAATCTCTGAAACACAATAGCGTGCGGTCACAGTGGTGGCTAATGAACATTCACAATACAGCTCTCCTGATGTTACTGCGTACAATATTGCGATCCATATCATTTGAGCGTCATAAAAGCTGACAAGCTGGCATGTCTGACAATGAGTCGTAGCGGAAAGGTATCGCGAACAATTACTCGAAGCTTTATATTCCCCGAGCGGATTAAGGGAGATATTGCTTCTTCATACGATGGCTTCAAGCACGTTGTTTTAATTTTTTTGTCATTCCTGTCTGTGTTGTTCGCGTATATGAAAAATTAATATATTGGATGGATTATCTCGTTAACATGTTACTAAATATTACATCTCTTGTATTATATAGGAGAAAAGCACTGCCATATATATATTTATATTTTTTTTATTTGTTCCTTTTCACAGAAATAGGACTTGACTTACATATTTCTAATTCTTACTTATTTCCATACTGTATTTAGAGCATCCATTATATTCAGTCCTACACCCAGTCTACGTTCCTATCCTAAGCACACATATTTCATCTTATATCTACCATAATATTAGAAATTTAAATATATATCTCTTTGTTTCTTCTAACTATATTATATTCACTATCCTATACTTAATTTATATATTATACACTATCCATCGCATATCAACCTTTGGCTTAGTTCGGTACCTACATATGTTCTTAAGATCTTTCTAAAACTCTTACCCAGCTTATCACCGCTTCATTTATTCTACTTTTTACTATATCTTCCTTTCTTAATACGCTTAATACGTTAGAATCTAATCTATAGCAGCCGCTTTTGGCTACCTCTTTCTACTTTCTTCCTCAAGTATTCTGTCTTTCCCACTGTTTTTACATATTCGTTTGCTAATTCATTAATTTTCCTCGCCACCTTTTTTCATTCCGTCCTTATTATAAACCGCTAAAAATACTTCATTCATCCTCACCTGCCTTCGATCTGTATACTATTACAGAAAACATTATATTCCGATATTAATGATATTTAAAGTAGCCATTAAATCGTAAAAGATATGGTAAAATCTATTTTTTATGAATTTGACAAATCAGTTTTTTTTATTATCTACAAATATTTTTAGATTATTTAAATGTAGGGCCTTTGACTTAATATACAGGAAACGTCAAAAATAGAGATAATATCATAAGTCGAATTTGTATATTTTATTTATGTAGTGTTAATATGAGTAAGAAGTATTTTATTATCGCCTTAAAATTATCCGCAAAAAAACAGCATTCTGTTTTTTGTTATTTAATGTACAACAATTATAGATAACAGTAAATTTATTCCTTTTTAGATTAGACTCATGATTAAGCTGGGTGACTGGACAAATTGTAGAATGTCCAATTTAGATATGTGTAATTTATTTAATCTTGATGTATTAAGAAAAATTGAAATATATAAAGATTGTTTTGTATGAAATTATGACGTGACATTATATCTAAAACTGGATATTAAAATTTGAAATACCATAATTATAACGTTGTTAAATTCGCTGAATTCCATTTTGCCCGTGAAATAATAGTTTAAATAAGCAAAATAGTTTATTTATTTAACATTATAATTAATAATTACGCCTCGATTAAGAGTAATTGAAGCAATATCTTTTGCGCGACATTATAAAATAAATTCCATGTAAATTCTATATAAGAAGTTAATTTCATAAATTCTATATAAAATATTAGAGAACAATTTCTTCCTAGCTCATACTTTAGCATTATACTTGCAATTTTCAATGAAACTGAAAGCTTTTTATGCCACTTGGTTAAATGTAATTTATGTTTAACAAGTAGGTACATATGAAAAAGAGATTACTTTGAGTTATAAATACGATACTTGCAAAAGTTCTTTGCAATAAGTAACGCTTATTTTTCACTGCCAGTTCAATTTCGTTTTAATAATGTAAGTTTTTCAATTTTATAACTAGCAAAATTTTCGTTACTAACTTACAGAAAGGAAAACATTGGCCATAAGCGCAAGAGTTTACATACGTTTATGAAACTCTGTCTTATCTTTTATTATGAAACAATTGCTTTCCAGTGCAATTTTATTATCTGTTATATATTGATAAATATGTTTTCTTATTGTAATATCAATTAACATTGATTTCCTATACTGCAAATTTGTTCCATTAGTATGAATATTTATTACCAGACTACACATGTTTACGGAAATTTACATTTTTATGAATATTTTATAAATCTTTGCATGTTATATGTGATCTAAACATCTCTATATTTTAAAATTTTTCATAAATGTATAAACCTGCGTAGTCTATTATCAATAAATTCAGGATATATCTTATAATCATAATGAGAAAGTAGTTCATGTTAAGAAAGGGCCGCCACGGTTGGTTGGTTGGCTCAATCCTAATGCCGATTACTTGATTTGCTGTTTAAGTGTCCTTCCCATTTACCGAGCAAATATTTAACTATAATCTATTTCGTTAATGTAATTTCACGTCGGCAATATCAGTTCCTATGACTTTATTATAAATTTGCGTCGATCATACAAAGTGTATCAACTATGTTAGTTTAAGTAATAACGAAAAGTAATCATGATAAAGAAAGAACATGTAAATTGGAAGTTTTGCAATGACGATGTGATGTATATAATTTTGTGGAAAAATATATTAAATTGGATTATATCGATATTGATTTAGAAAGTTTCAACAAATTGTTATTCTTCAACTTCATGGAAATTCGATTTCGCGCAATCTTATTTTACTTGTTTTCTTTTCTCACGTGTACGTGATGTAGAAAATGTCCATCTAAATAAATGATTATTTTCCGATCGTATTTAGACGTTAACATACGCGATTTTGCGTGAACATGCACTTGAATACTTAATGATATTGGGATATTGATAACCAACCAAATATTTTATATACAAGTGTGTAGTCAATGCGGAACTTAAATAGATTGAATAAGTGGAAACAATTAACGCGTATATTTTATAACAAAGACGGATTTAAAGAATTATTAATAAAAAAGTTATTCAGACAATATTTAAGCTAAGAAATAAATAACATAATTTTATAATAATAAACAGTCGAGGAAAATATTTTATCGTGTAATTTGTAGAATTTTATTTTCTTAGAAACTATTCTGTACTTTTAAATAATTCATTTAAAATTACTCCATTTTACGTAATAAATATCCAATGAGTTTCAACTTGATATTATATAAAAGCCGTATCACAATGCGTGTTTTATATAATTGTTCTGACATCCAAATAGGTAGCTAATAGAATAGAGAAAACTGTCTTAATATGTATACATTCATAAAGTCGTTCGTATATCGTTCGTGGAAATTTCTGCACGACATCGTATATATATAAGAGAAGTTCAAAGTGAAGAGACCGAGCCGACATTGAAGTAGCAATATAAAGTAATTAGGCAAAGTAATTAAGCAAATTCTGTATATCGAGCAGTATGCAATACCGACTACTTTAATTGCTTGATGCATCTTTTCGCGCTTTACTCATGCCTTCCTCCGAACCAGGATTCAGTTCAGCCGTAAATTCAATAAATTTAATTAGCAAGTGTTTCGTGTCTCGGTTGATATTCCAGTAGCGAGCTCGTGCTGTTAGATCGCTCGTATATGATATATTGTTAATACGCTCATAATCCGTTCTCACAAATAAATATTGCAACGCTAAAAAAAAAAAAAAAAAAAGAAAAAAAAGGAAGAAAGAAATCTCACGAGAACTCGTTTATTTTATGCTATTAACATGTAGCAATTAACGAGATGGTATAACATAGCAAACAGTACAAAAAATAATAGCTTTGCGAAGTTAATTTCGAAAATTGGAACAGCGATGATCGTTTATAAAAATGATCACAAAATGTTGCTAAGGTGTTGTATTATTTCGATTGTCGCGAAACGAAATAATAGATTATTTTTCTCCAGTCTGTATCACGTGGCATAGCGGAAGAATCGAAGTTGAAACTGAAGGACATTCACACGATTTAATGCTTTCAAGCTATCGAGAAGTAAATAGCCCTTCTAAAGTTCAATAGTTCGCGAAGTTCCTTTCCATTCCTCGCTCCTCTTCTTTATTTTTTTCTTCTTTTATTAAGGAACTTGACGTCCAGACTTTTATTGCTCCCAGCGGAGGAATAAGTAATAGCCTTACCGGCAGTTTGATCTTCGTTACCGGTATTTTTTCAAAGAAGAAACTTTTCTTTCCTAACGATCGTGCAATCTACCATACTGTGGCGTTTATCTCGACTCGTACTACTTGATCATACCGTTTGATACAGTACAGATAACATTTTACGACTCATGCCGCTGAAAAACAATGATTTTTCACACAGAGCGTATACTTTGTGACGAAATTTTCAACATACACTATAAATATATATATAACTTCCACGTACATGTATATTTGAAATGTATCAATGACCATCGAGAACGAATTATTAACACATTAAAGACCGCTTATGTAATATCACGTTTCTTCATAGGTAAAGCATGGCCAATTATCGATGAATTTATTTCATTTATTTGAATTAATAAAGATAAGCGATGCAAAGAATATTTGAAAGCCGCACTTTTTAAATACTCATGTCTTGCCCTAATTAAAGATTTTCCATTTTAGGATTTCCATACAGTTATCGACAGTTATATATCGGGTTGATTTTTTATGATTATTATATTTTTTCGCAAAAGAGATCATTCGTCAGATCAGGCCATTTCATCGGTCGCGAGGTACTTTCCGATCATCTCGTGTCTACATGTTCCGAAATTTATGAATGTCCGGGAATCACGGAACGTCAGGCGTTCCCATTGTTCGATCACGATTAATTACGCAGAAAAGTACCAAGCGTGTTTCCCCTGTTTGACGCTCGATATTCGACATCACGCAAGCCGGAGACTCCTCGGCTTTCGTAACGATTATAAGCAACATACGATTGTATGGAAACTTTGAATAAGAGTTTAAAGCACATTTAGCACATCTTGCGAAAAGAGAGTTTTCTTAAAACGTTCAATGTGTTCTTAGCATACACATGTATCGAGGAGAAGACAGCCCTTCGGTGATGAACAATCCAACGTGCGTTCTAAACATTTTTCAAATAAAAATATTCGTTTCAGTGTTCATCGTGGAAGGTAGGAATCGTAGAAACCTGGCCATATTAAACATGTTAAGTTACATTGTTGCACAAGTTTCAAACATCTAACGTTCATGCCTCTTCAACATTGCATCGTTTTCTGACGAGATATCTGTAATCCGTATCTGTTAATACAATAAATTGGCAGAGATAGCGAAGTCACACTTTACCGTTAATTCATCTTTCATCATATGTGCTCCGATTGCGTTCGTGCTCCAACTCTTGTTTTCATACAGTTTCTAATATCGGTTTGGAAGGGTTTACCAAGCAATACGTCGAAAAGGAGGAATAATATGTCATGAATAACGTGTGTGTATACGTGCGCGTAGGTGTCTGTGTACGTGCGTTTTGTCGCGCGTACGAACAAAACGAGAGGAAAAGAAATAAGTTATTTTTTGGTGTTGCATAGCTTTTGCATATACATAAGTGGTTGTATCGTATAGAGTGAGTTGTTTGGATATACAATTTGGATGGATGCATAAAGAGAAATGCAAGGAATGTTACGATAGAGAACGCTGAGAAGGTTGCCAGTATGAAAGTAACGTATGACCGTAACGTACGATAATATGCTGTCACGCACACTTGACGATTCTATAGGTGTTCTTAATGCGTTTCGAAGCTGTTTGTTGAACATGTCTGATAAGCGTGTTAAATTAACTTCACCAAGCTTTGTCTTTCTGTTTGATTTCGTGCAAATCATCAAACACTCATGCGTCATCGTCATCTCGAGTGTCTTATGTAACACATTACATGCGGCTGCTTTCGTTTTGCAATCGCGACATTAATCATGGTGAAATTTATTTCCGTATGTTCGCGATTAGTCGAGCGTTCAAGTTGAAATTGGGCTATTTGCATTGAAAAGTTGGATAGGATTATTTTTCCATTTAAATTAAATTTGATGCTAGAATTATCTTAGAAATGTGACCATAGAATTTTTCATAGAAATTTTATAAATTTATGACGGTGCATTTTTTAACAGTTTCTATGAGTTTTTGTAAATAGGTATAAAGGTTTTTCTTTTGCGTTATACGTTCTTTCATGTATCGTTCAGTTTCATTTCTCCGGTACTATGTATTGTACAATTACAATATGTATAGTTTTATATTTAGTTGACGGTAACTTTTAGTATTTTAGAACAGAGTAAGTAAATGGGAAATTTCTTAACAAGAAGGTACACATTTAAAGAACACTCTTTGGTTGATGTTTCTATATTTCATTAGAGAATTATAACGGTAATTCCCAGAAACCAATTGTAATTTTTATTTCCTTAAAATCCTGTATAACCCATAGTGAAAATCATCTTTGTTTTCAAAGTCTGATTTTACATAAGATATTTTATATTTAAAGACTTTGCTGTTACTTCGAGTGTGTACGCAGAAAGGAAACTCGCTAATGCGAGTTACGTTTCACGTACACAATTTTCGTTCAGGACGAAAGTTTTGCAGACGAAGCAAAATTTTCACATTGAATTTTGGTGAGCTTTTCGATGCAAACTGCGACTTTTCGGTAAAAAAAAAAAAAAAAAAAATTGCAAAACTGGCGCACAAGCATCGATTTAAAAGGCAAAAATACAATAAAAAAATTTCGTCTCGTTCGGTAACGTGTCGATATACGATGAACTCATGTTATGCAAATGTATCACGTTTAGAAGTTTGATCGACTAAGTGATCGTTTTCGGCGTGATATGCAATTTTCATACGTACAGCCGTTTTTACGAAAACGAGAACAAGACATTTGAATATTCGCATAACGTTCTCGCTCAATTCCATTTTATAGTAACGACCGCTTTGTCGGTCCTATCGTTTAATCGAGTATCTCGTGAAAAACTAAGGTTGAGCTTCCTGTTACTAACGACGAACTGCCTAACGACCGTTTCAACGAACACCTCGAAAACGCGATTCACGAAGAATCGTCTATCGTACTGCCATGGGATTGTTCCTGATACAATAATCCTGAAACCTGATGAAAATTCTGTCATTTTACTTCTTGAATATTAAACACAAGTCACGACTGGCGAATTTTTCTAGAATTTAGCTCATCCTCGATCCCTCCGACAAAATTCTGATAGATCGGTGTTCAGATCGGTGCATATCCACACGTGGCACGTATATCGAATATCGTTCGAGGGCTAAAATAAAGCAATTGAAAGAATTACGAAAAATTCCCTCGGCAATCGTTGATGCCCTGTTATTAAAAGGGAGAGAGAGGAGCAGAAAAGATTGCGAAATAAATAAGTGTGTGTAAAGCGTATGCGCGCATGCGTGAGTATATATGTGTGTCTGAGCGCGCGCGTACCTCCTAAAAGGGGGCGCGGAATATCCTAGTTTGTAAATGTTTCAAATGGTCTCGGACAAGAAAAGTCTCGAGAGAAAGAGAAAGATTGTACGCATGTGTGCGAGAAGAAAAAAGACAACGGAAAAAGAAAAATAAAGAGCGGAGAAACCAGTTTTAAGGAATGTTAACGATGTACAAATGTGTAATTTAGTGTCGCAAGAGAAATCCGTCTACGGCGCGGTAACACGATGGCAGAAAATACTAAACAGAACAAACAAACAAACAAACAAAAAATATTACTTTTATTTTACGAGCAAGAGAGAGAGAGAGAGAGAGAGAGAGAGAGAGAGAGAGAGAAGTGAGAAAAAGAACGCGCATACAGGTGAACCTTTAGAGAACCTAGGCGTACCTATATTTCCATGATTACACATTTTTTGAACGTATACATGATAAATAGAAAAGAGAGATTACGTACCACGAGCGAGGGAAAAAGAACGTGAAGAAGGTGAAGACCCTCTCCACACATTCACACGTACGGTAAAAAATCATGTGCTATGACCGACAGTTGTCGAAATAAAATTCTTTTCGATCAAAAATATCTACTCGTGTCTGTTTCATTCGACTTACCTGGATTTTTACGCCCGCTTTTTAGTTTTATTTCCCTTTTCCTTTTTATCTATTTTTTAGTCATGCAAATTGAATATTGGAAGTGTGTATTATGCTGGTTGGATGTAACAGCGATCGAATATAATCGCTCAATACGAACGTCAATTAATACGTATATACCAATGAAAAATTAAAACAGGGATCACATAATGAATATAGCAGTAATATGTTATATTAAATTGCTTTCATTTTCACGATTATTCGCACGATTGTCAATTATGTGGTTCTTTTTTTTCGATGTATATTTCCGTCTATTTTGCGGACGTATACAGACTTGATGAGATTAAATATATTTTAAATACATCGTAGCGTAACGTGAGCGAAGCGAAACATCGGTTCTTTAATTTTTAATCCGATACTAAAATTGTTTGCGTTAAAGTTTTAAATACTAAATTAATGGATACACATACAAACAGATAGAAGATTGAAAATTTGTGGTTTAAAATATATCAGATTTGTCAAAGTGTGACATATTCACTACCATGAGGAGCACTGGTCACCGATACAAAATTTCCCTTTTAACAACAATAGAAAAGCGCAGAATACGTCGAATTACAGTTCGACACTATATTCATTGTTTGCTTTAACGTTTGGTGAAAATGGAAAAATCCGATAAAATACGATCGGCAGCGAATGGATGAAAACTTCTAAATTTTCTAAAATGTCGAAAAATTATAAAATTTGTTTTAGTCCTCCAAAAATCTCAAAAAGCTTTCAAAATTTATGAATGTACGAAAGTATGCTCGAGGCAAAGCACAATATTTAATATTATTTCGTACGTTCCATTTAAAAAAAAAAATCCCACCACATGAAACCTTATAAATTGAATTGAATGCGGTCGTTTACGCGAAACGTTTGACAGAAGGATTTTAATATTCCTTGGAAATGATAATCGATGAGAAGGTGAGAACCTTCACAAGGCTGATCCACATTCATACACTGGCGGACAAAAGAAAGTTTATGGAATGAGAAGTATAAAGAGAGGAAAATTTTACATAAGCTCCGTTTTACGTTAGTGTTTTATAAACCGCATTTAGAGAAAAAATGAATTTAGAGAAACTGTACGTAATATGCAACACCTGATTTTTGGAGCTTCCCCAAAAGTGAAGCACGTTCATTTTTCAATGAAACTAAGGTTAAAGAATGATAAAGTAAATAGACATTCGTATGTTAACTGCGAAAAAGTTTAAGTACCTTGAAGTCACGGTAAAAGTTGTAAAAAAAGAAGTTAAATGCGGCGAGTTATAAAAGAGGTATCTAATATGGAACAGCTGGAAAATGTGTAAAGAAATCGCAAAGAACTTTATTTTCGCTATGAAAATGAATATTAATTTAAATAAAAATGATATATAAGAGAATGTCTTCCATATTCTTGACTTATATTATATTAGCTTTCTTTGTTTTCTACACGTTGAACACGCAAATAACTTAAAGCACATTCTTCGTGATCCCAATGAAGACATTGAACCGATTTTTCATTATTATTGTCCCCCTTGTAATTGCCGCCACAAAATAAATAGAATTTTGTATTATCATCATCAGTAGCACCATTATGAACATTACGTACATTCAACGTGTTTCATGTTGGGTACGTACGTATTTCGACAGAAAAATAATGATTATACTAAGAAGAAAATAAATTTACCTATACATTTCTCTTAGACACTAAAAGAAAAATATGTCTGATGAGAAATCGTACAAACGTAACCTTTTTTAACTTGCTTGCGCTAAAAAATTTTGCTATTTAACTCCCCTTTCGGAACCTTTTATACGCTTTCAAACACAACGATCAATAGCGTTCAATAGGAGATTTCCAAGCGAAGCTCAACTATTAATACGCCTGTGTTTTGCTTCTAACGAAATATTTTACATTTACAAATGTACATAATGAACAAATGAACAAAATATACATTCATAGTATATCAGTCTTATAATGTTTTTTTATCCGCATATATAGATGGTGCGAATAAAAACAACGCGTTTTTAAAACAATAAAAACGACGATAAATGTAGATTTAAGATATATATATATATAGAGAGAGAGAGAGAGAGAGAGAGAGAGAGAGAGAGAGAGAATGAAAAAATCTATTAGTTGTCATTATTGAAAGCATCGTTTTATCAGTCTCAGAGCTGATGTCAGATCGATCAGTCACATTGGATACAGGTGAGGAATTACGATGAGTCTGGAATGTCCCGCGGCAGACAGCTGAATAAAAATCTAATTTTCAGGTACCTGTCGGCATGTCTTGTATTACTGACGTATGAGTTGCGCACGTTTCCGTTTTATTGCTTTTTTTATTCCCTGTAAACAAAATATGGGCTTACGTACACGGTGACCCGCTTAACTAGGGTAACTTATAGCTCTGAAACTGGAAAGATAGAAAACAGAACGAAATATCATTAGGCAGTATTAAATAATTCCGAATAGCACATGATCCGGTGACCCTTTATTCTGGAAGTGATGATATTTTAAAGATCTTAAAGTTACTTTATCTTCATAAATAGGTTTATTTTTATTTTTCTATATCAACAGATTTCATCTTTCTTCGTCTTATTTCTGTGTCTTTGCCTTATTTTGATAAGAAAGAGTGCACAGACAGGATACATATCTGAACCACTCAACCACGCAATTAAGATTTAAATATTCACAGTTTAACGCAAAAGAGAGGAATTCTCTCGTTTAAAAGTAACGCTTTTTAATTATTGTCTTAACTCTCATTTCTATGAAACGTCCAGAGTTCTAGAAATTTTTATTGTTCGTTCGCAAGTTTGATTTTTTTCCTCATCTCGGAGGTTGATATTACTTTTTTTCTTTCTCCGGTAGCTAGGTTAATATTACGTGTAATTTCGTCCACGGCACATAAACGAACGGAAATTCACGAAGAATGAAGTTAAAGACCCTAACGTTATTCGAGAAACGATGTAATGTCTTCATAGCTATAATGTCTTCTTGAAACAAACGGCAATAGCTTTTATCCTGATGCGGGTAGAAACATTACGTCATATTTCTGCGATACTTTTGTATTTGCCAATATGTAAGTGCGAGGCAAACATTATAGAAGACTATGTTCGAATGGACGTTTCGTATATTGTAAGTTACAACCCTATGGCCAAGCGACGAAGAGGGATAAAAATGGTTTGATATACTGTATACTTTTGAAGGAAAGGATCCCGTAAAATAAGAAGCAAAGTGCCAGTAAAGAGAAGGAGAAACGTAATTTTGAAGGAGACGAAAATCGTGGAAAATGCATACTTACATTTTTTAGTATCGATTACTAGGAAAGTTCCGTTTTTATTAAACCAGTATTAGCTTAAAGGAATTGTATCCTTCGCTCGATACGAATAGCTTTTTTTACGTTAAATAACAGTATAGATTTCAAAATTAAGATTATCATCGTTTCTTAAATAATTAGGGAACTTGGCGACTTCTATCAAAATTTATTGTGCAGAATATGGCAACGATTCAAATCTACTATTTATGCGAACAATATCGATTCAAAATATCTTGAATTTCACGGTACAATTTCACATTGGCCATTCCATAATAAACATCGACATCTGTATCGATATATCAGATTTAACTTCTTCCTGCAGTCGCTGTAGATTTTCACCTTTTCGTTTCATACTTACATGGTGACATTTTTATATACATATGTATGTATACTGCTTTTCGATACGAACAGTGCTTTTCAAAGGGGAAATCCAAATGCATGTATGGACAGATATTTCTTCTTATAATCACATATAGCCTGGGAAGAAATTTCGTTGGGAAAATTTACTCTTAGAGATTGAAACATTTAAAATCTATTATGTATCTGTGCATCTGTTCCCATATTTGGTACGCAACGTAATCTTATTAACAAAATGACACACAACAGCACGTAGTACATTTAATAACAAGCGTCCTAATAATACTGTAAGGTTTAGCATTATTGTGTCACTACCGTTTCAATTTGTAAAAGTTAGAAAGTTTGGCACCAACATCGCCTATTAAAAATATCCGAGTAAAAAAGCCTAGTAAAAAATGTAGTTTGTAATTATAATAAATCTGGCAATATAAAAAATTCATATAGAGGTAATATAAATAAGCTTGAAAACAAGATGAGCTTTCATCATTCAAACAACTTGAGCTTTCATTTAAAATATCTGTTAATGCATAACACTTGTAGAAATCTGAAACGACATTTTAAAGAGTTCGTTAATGTGTCAAATTAAAAAAGATCAAATTATTTTGAAAAATCTGTTAATTCGTAAACTTGACTTTTTATTTAATAAATCTGTTTTAAGCAAATATTTTCTTGCCATATACGCGTAATATAATTTTCTAGAGGCAGTTTTTCGTTGAAATTGATATCCTCGTCATTGATGCGATGAATTCGTGTTTCCGCGTGGAAGTCATTCGGTATGTCGTCCTGGTAGAAACATCTGGTGGAAATCTGTCCCGATGAAATAGCTAGGGGCGGCGCGGTGCGGGGGCAAGGGCCAGTTCGAAAACTTCATAACGGGCAATCGCGTTATCACGACAATACCGTGATTGGTATCATTCTATTTGCCCGACTATGATTCTATTTTTAGTGAGGAAACAAAAAAAGAGGGAAACAGGAGGGAAAAAGAAAAAAAAAGGTATTGATACCATCCGGGGGATGTTACTTTCAATTCCGTGAAATTTTCTATCTTGATTCGAAAAGAACGTTTACCGAGACGTACGTGACCTGAAATATACTGTACAGTTTAAGTATAGTAACGTCCAAAATTATGGACTTTGTTTTCGAGGAAGAAATTTGTCACATCCGGACGTTTCGATTTGCGCACTTGTAGATAGGTAGAGTGATAAGTTGAATCGATTGTACATTATTAATAGGGGACGCTAATTCAACTGTACGTGACAATGTTTTCCTCGAAGCTGCTTGTTTTCTTTCTGTTGACAATATTCCGTGAAAATATTGAAAGTTAATATTATTACCTTATGTGTATCCATACCGATAGTAAATTGTAATGCTACACGAGTATTTAACTAAAATATGTTAATGTTAGTTAAGATTTTCTTTTAGTTTTCATAGCGCACTTTTTCAGTTCACTGATCGATCATTTTTATGCAATTTCTTCAACATTTATATAAATTCAGTAATCGAGTATTTAGCGTTAAGAAAGATTTTACGGATTATTTTCTACTTGTGAAGTTTCTTACTCCGCATTAGTTACTTACACTTTAATATTTCAGTTTCAATTGCGTGAACGTGATTTTAAGTACATTCCATCGAATTCGTGTACTTTTTGAAACTCAATTTCCAGAAGACATTCCGAACGATATTTTGCATCAATTAAATAACAAATTACTAAGTCGTGGATACAGGGAATTTGGAATAAATTTCATGAAATGTTCACGTCCTATAATACAAAAGACAAATCGTTCTTATGAATGAATTTTATTTGTTCCGAATACGATGAAATTATATTATCCGCTTCTACAAAAGGATAATTTGTATAGATGTAATAGCTATGAGATTGAAATATTTTAATTAATATACTGCCATTAAATATTATCTAAATAATTTATCGATGATTGTTCAGTATCGTGCCGTAAAATAGTTTGACGAACAGGTACGTAATTCGAATATTTTGAACAGTCAGTATACATATGTCGATTCCCTCCGATAGAATATGCGCTAGAACGCATTCAATTACTCTGTTAGACCTGCACGAAAATGTCGTGTCGATTGCTTGCGTATTGAAAATTCTTTTTCATCGCAGGCAACAATCGAGAGGGTTTTGATATTGAGCTATTGATTTTATGCTGGATTTATGGCTATGTATATTCTAAACGTGCGCGAATTCCACGTTCGTAACTCTTTTTTTATTTACGCAAAGATGCTTTTTTATTAGTTAGCTTTTGTTATCAGGCGATTTTTTCATTTATTCGCGAATATAACGAAAACTATTTCATCGTAATGTATTCGTAGCTGCGTTCGTGAATGTTCTACGAGATTATTTGTCATGGATTCGTATTTGAACTTCTGTATTAAAGTTTAATGTCCGAATGGTTAATTGAAACTTAACGGTCTATACCACAGAACAGCGGCAATCAAAACATATTATTGGCCACAAAAGATTAAAAAAAATTGAAATAACTATTAGAATGAGTAAAAAACCTTCGTGCATCGAGATAAACTGAAAACAGAGACAAAATAATCTTTTTAAAATATACATGACATTTTCACAAGAAATGAATTCGTGCTTTATCAAAGAAAAAAAAAAAAAAAAAGAAAAGACAGAATCCCAAACTCTATGAATATTGCAACACCAACAGTGTCATCGAACTTTGCTGCTGCACCAAATTTAAAGACGCAAGACACAACTTAAAAATATCCAAGAATATGCAATCACTTCTAACTAATAGAACACAATATAAGAAAACTCTAAGTTTACTGAAAGTGATAGACTTTCTTCGCCGTCTATAGAATTATACAAAATTGTACTAACTCGCTAACTAGTTAATGGTTATCTAATTTGTCAATCTACTGATCTATCTACTGATCAGCAGCACCAACTAAGGTAACTATACTAAATTAAGCTTAATTACTATTTAAATATTTAGACATAAATATTTATATATAAAATCTATTTGAAAGCATACTGGAAAGTTTAGCAGTACTAAAATAGTTCAGTTTACTATTTTTATCTATATATACCTTGCTCTGTCACATCCAGCACTTATCTTGAAATATTTGTTTCAGATTCTCTTCGAAGCTAAGAATAAGAAAGTAATTTCAAGGAAGAAAGAAAATATTTCAAACGCGGAGACTTAAGTTAGCTAACTGCGAAAAACTTCTTTAATGATACTACATTTGGGAAAAGAGGGGAAACAATAACCACTACCGAAAAAAATTAAGGAGGAAAAAAAGAACAGAAATTTAAATACGCAGAGGTAAGAAGAAAGGAGCATAACGCAAACCGTGACCATACGTCTAAAGAAGTACACCATTCACGAAGAAAGAGTTATTGTGTTCATGGTGAAAGAAAGTTCTCATAAAAACGAGTCGGCTAATGCAACGTCAAAGACTCGACCGAGTGCGTGGAACAATTTGAAAACCTTTTCGAAATGGTAAAAAATGTCGGTGGTGTGCCTCGGCGGTGTTTACGATCTTAAACAAAACTTCGACCGGTGAGAAACCGGAAAAAGCTGGCTCCTCGACCGAGATAAAACAGCGAGGAAAAGGGAAATAAGAAACCGGAAAGGGAGGAACGAAGAAGAACATCGAATAACAAGATTGGGAAAAAAATATATTTATTTCGTGTAATGTAGGTACAGTTTTAACGGAAAGAAGGAAAGAAAGAGAGAGAGAGAGAGAGAGAGAGAGAGCAATATCTGGTGACACAAGAAAATTTAATACGTTTTAGTACTTTATCTCGCTGAGGCTGATGAAATCAGGGGCAACTTTCTGAGTTGAAAGAAAATTTCAGCTCATAATTAAGCGTAGTGAAAGTTTCATTTAAGCCACGAAGATTTATGGCGGCGAATGGTGTCGGTAATTCACTCCCATTACAGAGAGAATCATAAATCAGCATGTATGTATATTGCACGTATGGACATCCTGAAGGATAATCCGAAACCGTCCGAGTTTGACTTTCTCGGTGCAAAGTTAATTCCCTGTTCTATTGGGGCGGGGACGTTTAAAATTCAGGGCTCGGTTAAGGGACGGATGTAACGTGCGAAAATGTCTGCGAACGTTGTCCCAATTTCTATAACGTTAACTTAAGGAAACGTTTATGGGGTTATATGGAGCGTAAATCGTGAAAAATTTCGTTTCCAAGACTGGAAACTCACGAGTTTCAGTCTGGTTTAATTAAATATTTAAGGAAAGAATGGGCTGCGTTAAAAATGAATTTTAATTCTGAGAAACTATGACGCATTGCTAGAGTAATAACCTGCGTTATAAAAGTAAAAAGATACTCGTGTTTCTCTGCTTTAAGTAAATTAAAAACATAATTAATAATTTAACTAACAAACAATACATAAGTAGACAAGTAAATTGGTGCTACAAAAAAAGTAGCCATATGAATTATTCTACATTTATTTTAATAACATTTCCAATAATTGAAATTAAAGGTAGGATAGTTTATTATTTAATAAAGCGCTGAAGTAATTCTTCTATCATATATTTCGATATTAGTCATAATTTATATTATCTGTATTATTTTATTAATAGTAGTTTAACATAGATAGATAAGGACAAAGTTTAAATGAAATATTTTTGTGACACACGGTTTCAATCGTCTGAAAGACCTGTTACTATTTTAGCACCGTTTTTAATGTTATCGATCTAACGTAGCGGAATACGTAACTTAACGATAGTTTCTAAAAATGGTCCAGGTACGACAAACCTGACGATCTGTTAATTTCCACGAAATTTTAAATTATCTGAGAATTGAAGTACACCGGAAGGAGAGATTATACGATTAAGTAAGAAATACCCATTTTAATTAGCACGTATGTACGTTATTCGCGTCAAGTTGCGCTAGCTCACGAATTACTCCCTCGATAGAATTCAAGTTGATGTTTCGCGACGTCAGTCAGCGGTAACAAGATGACTACACACTCTCTCGACGTTTCGCCAACGTTGCGACAATTAAATCGTTCCCTAAACCCGTGCACTTCTAACCCCTCTGTGCCTTTGCTATTATTATTCATTCGCACGCGGAATATCAAAAGCAAACTAAGTCTCAGCTGCTTTGCATCATCAGAAAGTATCGACAAAAAGAATCGGAGGTAATTTTAGGTTCTCGAAAGCTTTGGTCCGCTTGTATGGCCACGTTTTCGCGGTTATATCTTCGATCCAATCGCGAGCCGGCTAAGCCGAAATACGACTTGACCGTCACGACCTGGTCGTCTTTTTCTCCCCTCAAGGCCTGTCTTTCTTCCAGTTTTTTCCCTTTTTTGCAGCCGACCTTCCAATCTCTTTCAACCACGGTGCCCTTGCCTCCGTTAATGAAGCAGGCACGAATAGACTTCCTACTTGTTCCCTCTCTATCTCCTCTCACTGCCGCTCTTCTCTTTCTTCCATTCTTTCCCGCACGTCTCTGCTATTCTTCCAGCTTCGATCGTCTCGCTCGTTGGTCTGTTTTCAACCCGCGAGCGGTGGCTTGCAATCGACGCTGGTAATTTCTGTCTTGTACGGCGTCGATGGGCTTTCGAGTGTGTTCGTGCTCGAACGACAAGTCAACTGTCTACATTCACACGCACGTAGCACGCACCGATCTTGCTGTGGATCTTCGAAACGCCCGTACATGCAAGTATGACGGTAAGTGGATGAAGATGCTGGGAAATATGAGCGTGCATGTAGATAGATGAACGCACACATAATCGAGGTCAAGCGTAAATATCCATCGGCACATACGTGGATACAGAACAAACAGATATAGAGCCGGAGGAGCAGGTTGCATCGGCGGATGTGACGCATCATTTTTCAGCTGGAAAATGCGAATTCAGCAGCGGCTTGAAAATTCACATGGAAGCCTCATAACGCATCCGACTGGTACTACCGACAACCTGACAACTATCTCGATTCCACTCTCTTCTTTTTACTCTTCGTTCTTCTCTTGCGTTCGCTGATTCCTCTTTTCTTCTCTGCTTACTGTTTTCTCCTGCACGCTTCTATCCTCATTTTTTTCATCCCTCACTGCGGCTGGAGTAGCACAAGGAGGGTTGGATGTATAGGAAGGGTATTTAATAATTGACGTGTGCAGTTGCTGCCGATTGTAGTAATCAAAGCAGTATTTCACGAACAACGCACGCTGCCACACAGAAGTTTAAACGAAGGTACATAATTCGATTCTCTTCTTCTGTTGGACAATCTACTGGTATTACTGGCGTTGGAATTTATTGGTATTGGGATTAACGCAACATATCCGATGTATTTTTAAATCTCTATTTGTCTTTGTAGTTTAGTTTAATTAAATATATTTAGTTGATACGTTGATGCCTAACGATGAATTGAGGTAGATAATCCGATCGATTAATAAAACGGTATTAGGCTTGGGGTTTTTGAGAATTTTATTTGCAATGCAGATAAAAATTAACGATTTGATATAACAAATCTTTACAATTATTTTATTATTTATATTTTAGAGATAACATAGGCAAAGTAATTTATTCTGTGTTAAAATTAAATAAATCATTTTCAAATAATGCTCCGTTTTAACTGAATTTCAAATATCATATCTTGTATATATCCGAGTCATAAATAATGTAGAATTATTTTACAATAACGGCATCTGCTCTTGCAAAATTGTTTTTAACTTCATGTACCTTTCGATAATATGTCTAAACTTGTGTACGTAAGACACTGAAAATTATACCTGACGAATTTGTCAATTGATATTACCGCATCAGGAATTATTCGAAAGATCATTCGACGAAACGTTTATTCAAATACAAAATGTCAAATAAAGTAAAAAATTATATCATTTTTTAAATATTGAATAAAACGAAAAATTATTTCTAAATAATGGAACAATTCCAAGCAAAATAATCCCTCGTGTATTTCTCTCGTACGTATTATTATTTCAAAATAATATCTAGCCAAATAGGATAATGTAAGTATTATTTAGATAATCTTTTCATAAATATTTTATGTAAAGAATCACGCTTGGTTGGAATAAAAGGAATATATGTGACATAGCTATGTAATTTCTAATTGTAGGTCACAAGGCGTTACAAAGGATTAAAATCGAAAGTACTAACCTGTATTATACGTATATCGCTGTTTCGCTTAGTTGTGTACTCATACATTTAAAATTTAAAGCGGATAATCCGTAACCTTTATGCAGTAGTGTACCCACTTCTTTCAAGTTTATTAAAGAATCAGGTGAATTCTAGCTTCTTAATCTTATTACACGTTATGTGTTTCTGACTTAAGCTGTTCGAAGCGTAATAGTTTCAAAATATATGGCTGCCGGTCGTTGGCTTATAACGTCGTTCATTATTCAATAATTATTCGAGCAACTTCGCGTGTCGGAAAAACTGAGGATTATATTTTTAGTACAAACCTTATTTATCGATTTTCACCGTTGAACGTTGCAAAGTTCGTACCCTGAACTCGAGGTAACAAAACGCCTGTCTGTTCTAACTTTATTAGTAAAACAACAAAATAAAATGGTTCCGATATTTAATATCGAGGCTGCTTAAAATACACACATACACACACACATTCTGCATAAAGAAATTTTAACGTACCAAAAATACACTAAAGTTCACCGAAATGATTTTTACGATTTTAAATTATTAGAAAAGAAGTTGATTTCTATTAATTAAAATATCGGGATGACCACCGTGGGGTTTTAGTCGGTAGGAGTCCGACACTACACGGTCGTTGCTACGCAGCGCCGAGTGTCCATGAGGATTTCCCCACGATAAAAAAAAAAAAAAAAAAAAAAAAGATATGCTTTGATATTTTTTGAGCGCTGTCATAACGAGACTCTCTTCAAATAAGTAGGTAAGTAAACAAGGGAAAGCTAAAGTAAACAAGTATGTTTATACTTTTTTTTTCGTTAAAAACGTATTAAATATAGTAAGTTCGCATGATGAAAGCGTCGAATAAAATTTACTGTACCGTCTGTATATTTCAATGTTTTCGGATATAATACATCATTTCTTCTAGTATTCATAGAGGATTCAAATTTATCGCGTTTGAGTTTGAATTTACTTGAAAGAACTGCTTCTTTTTTCTCGAAGTAGGCATAAATAAGTCCCCGTTCGGAGTTTAGTTGCGTTATCTGGTCTCCTTACCAACGGTGCTTATGTTTCGTTATCGAAGGTGTCCAACATAAATTCTTAAGGATACCAGCGAGACATATAAATCCCGCGATGACCCCGTGTCTTTTGATCGTAAAAAATATACATTTGTTCTTTCTAGCTTAGATACGTTAACGTTAGCGTTAGATACGCTTGAACAGAGGCATACCGTACGTGACATCTCGTTTATTCGTAATGTCTTAGCTGGTGTTGTAAATTATCCGAGAATATTCAAGTTGCTTAAAATCTGTACACTTTGCAGAGCTTGCCACTTATGATTCAATTAATTAAAATAATTAATTAAATTTAATCATATTAGCCAAATGTGTATGCCAACAAACTTGGTAATAAAATTGATATTCTTCATGATTCTATAACAGTTTTCGAACGAGCCATCGTTATTACGTGTAATAACTGTTCTCAATTATCTGTATCCCTTGTTCTGTCTTGTTCGTCCGGTATTCTTTGCATTTAATTTGCACTAAACGAAAATTTCCCGTTAATAAATATTTACCATGTTAGCAATAAGAGGTTCGAATCTAGTTAACCAGTGTTTGGACCCACATGCCAACTACTTGAGTCCATTCACTAGCCTAATTACTTATTGAAGGTCGTGTGAAATATTTCACAACGAAGAGTAGTACTTTTATCGTGGTTTGATTCCGTTTGTCCCACCTTCTTCCTTTCATTTTAACGTAGGAAACGCGAAGGGCTAAAATGTTGCCGTATGCCTGACGGTGGACAAAGATGGCTAATTCGTAGCTCGTAACAGGCAATCACTGTTTCTACGAGCGGCCAAACATCGCTTGCCGCGGCAGGCTGCGGTAACTCGACGACGTTGCGTCGAATTTGTTTCACTCAATTACCCGTGGGTATGCTCCCTTGACGCTGTGCCAACCTTTCCGTTTTAATTTCGTCGCGGTGCGCCGCGTCGTGTTCCTCCGAGAGGGAGGCTCCCCTCTTTATGAATGCACGCGCGCGCACGTCGTCGCCGTGAAAAAATTAATCCCTCGGGACCTTATTATTTCCGATTCCGCGGCGAACAATTTCGTTGCCTTTGTCACGTCGCAGGCACGTCCCAGCTTCCTGTTTCCGTGATTTGGCATCCGACTACTATTTACTGAAACTGACTTTCGGTCCTTCAGTATTCAGCAGACAAATACATTGCCGCTTAAAAGTATTTGGATATTAACTTATTTTCGACAATTATTTTTTCAGAACGTGATCTACCCTGTACATGTATAATAGGTGTATGGATTACTTTGTGGTGTAATTTTTCTCTGTAGTAGATTTGTTGTTTATTTACGAAAAATCAGAATATAGTTACAACTTGGACATAACCTTCATCACCTATGCATTTACACTGTTTCTCGGACGATTTGCGAACTCCTCTCGAGAAAAATATACTGGTTTTGACCGAATAACATTGGCAATGTTACATCGATCTTTTCAAATCTTTTAAATTCCGAATCGGCCAGGTGATGTAGCGAACGATGTACAGACGGTAATCTGAGAGGTCTAAGTACGGCAAATAAATCGCGTTAGAGAGATTTTCCCAGTCCATGATTCGCTTAGTTGGTTTTTTGCCGTATGTGACCGGACATTGTTGCAAGGTACTATCACCTGCCGAGTTTCACTGCTGACCTTTTCCTCACGATGTTACGCAAACGCATCAGTTGTCGGTATTAACGCTCAAAATTGACTATCTCATCGGGTCGGAGTAACTCATAAGGCAGGTAAGACATTTCATGTTAAAATGAAATAACAATTAATCGCGAGCGCTACCAATTGATTTATACACGTAAAATGATAATAAAAAGAATAGCCAACATCTGCAACGTTTCTATGCAACGTTTTTCTGCTACGCATATGCAATTGGGAATGCTGTCGAACTTAGAGATTCGCATTTGATGTCATTCTTTATCAAATTGATCTATGTTTAATGGAGAACCGTTCGATTTTCGATTATTTTTTTCGTCGAGAACGTAGGAATTAAAATGTCACGTAAATCGCGTTTTCAATCTCGTTTCGTTTAGCCTTCTTCATGTTCTGACAGTTTCTAGCTTCCTTGAAGTTGTCCATATCAGAAATCTACCTAAGAAACGGAAGTTATTTTTAGCAGGGGTCACAGCCCTCCTATTTTAGTTATAAAATTATACAAAGATGTACAGAGAAGAAGAAAAGAAAGAGAGAGAGAGAGAGAGAGAGAGAGAGAGAGAGAGAGAGAGAGAGAGGACGAGTTTATCTTTTAGTAGAATTGTTGTAGAATATTATGATACGACAAAGCTTATTTGGAAAAGTTAGAATGAAATATTCTAAGTGGGTCTTCACGTTCAATTGAATGTATAGTAGGTAGAAGGATCGATTTGGACTTCTTTAAGGTCTTCTCATCAGTGGTATTGAAGTTACGGTTACGAATAGAAAATTTATAGAAGGAATATTTGAGAATGTTCGTCTACCTATAATCTACAGCTGTTAGTACTGTAATGAAATGAAAAAAAAAGAAGATCAAATCGAATATATTACGTAAATGTAGAAACGAAACTTCGCGTTTTACATTACAACCAGGTTGTAATCTGCAATTTTCGTTTATACGTTATTTCGTTCCTTTAGATTTTATTAATATATTTTAGGAATATCTTCCTTTTCCTTCCATTAACTCTTTTTATTAAAAGTCAGACGGACAATGCTTCGAAGAATGCTGAACATCAGTAGAGACGTGTCTTGCGCAAATATTTCTTGCCAGTGGTATGTAAAACTAATTTCTTCTTTTGCAAAGCAAAGAATGGAAATGTTGGAATTTTATATTAAATTCATTCTAATAATTAAAATTGCAACGTACAGTATCTCCATATAGTATATCCCTTTTAAAAGGAACGCGTGGATATGAAGATTAACGATTACAGTTTATCTCAAATATTGGGTTCGTACAGTTGAAATACGATAGGTAAACAATTTGGAGAAATATGGATGATGATTATTAATTAAAGTACTGTTCTTGCCACGCGTGTTCTGATTGTTTTTATAAAAATATATTTATAATATTACATAAGCTTAGTTATATGTATGTACATTGGTTCGTAATCAATTCTCGAAGAGGGGAAAATATATCAAGATCAAAAGCGACTGGCAACAGCGATATTTTTCCAAACGATGTTATTTCCGCTGCTTTTGAGATTTGGCTTCGTATAACTTTCGAAACATGCACGTTAATTGCTTTTACCTCGCAACGTATCTTTGCAATGCTTCAACACGTTTACCATAAATTCCTGCATACATACTAACTAGAGATAACAAGGAACATTTTCTGTTGTTAAAATCCTGTAAAATGTAATATTTCACTTAATCTCTCGAACAAATATTTAACGTCAAAAACATCGACTTCATATTTGTTGTTTGTAAATTTATGCGTGCAAAATAATCTCACAACTCTGTCACATTTTTCTCTACACTATTGCTAAAAGGCATCTAGACATTTATTTATTTTTTAGACGATGTAATTTAGTTATAAAATCGCAGCTATTATTATTGTTATAGCTGTGTACTATACATACATTAGAACATATGAAGCGATAAAATGAATATTTAAAACTTAACATATAATGATAAAAATGTCTTGCGAAATTTTCAAATCAAGTGTGAGAAATGCTTTATCGTCAAATTGTTTAATTTGTAAATCGTAAATCGTGAAACAAGACTCTTTTATGCGAATAGAAAACTTGTGACATTGATTCAAACTTATCTATAACTGAACTACGCATTTAATTATATTATACCGATGCTAGAAATATCTTGATAAATAATAAAAATCTACAGTCTACTAACTCCATAAGAAAATGGCAAATACGATTTCAATCATTTTTTTGATTAATTCATCATTTCGTGAATTCATCATAATCATGAATTGATTAATCATACCCTGTTATTCGTTCTATTCTATTCTATTCTATTCTACTCTATTATTTCTAATTTAGAAATAAACTGCCTTTCAAGTTAGAAATATGCAATAACAACTTCTAATCCGCGCTGGATCAGCGTACGTCTGAAATAAAGATATTACGCTGATCCAGTCGTGTGCATGTTAAATTAGCAGCGAATTAATTTTTATAACAAAAACAAAGTGAAGCATAAAGTCTATATTTTTCGAATAATTATGAGCGGTGTATTGTGCCAGTTGGTAAAATTTCTTTTCGGATGCTACATTCAATTTATCCGCAGAAATATGGTTTCAATAAATGTTGATAGGAACGAGGCTCCGCTAATGCGGCAAAAAAGCCAACGTATATACCCTGGTAATTGTCTGAAACTTAGCGAGCGATTCTCACGCAACAATTATCGTATTTCGCCTATGCGCATCGACTTTTCGCCGTGCCTATCGCCTTTTCGCCATGTCTATTGCCGATCACGGTCAATTCGCTTTCATATTTCTTCCGCGCTCGGAGAAGATTGTGCCATTCTATTTTATTACAGCTGTTAATGGTACTCTCGAGCGATCCCGCCTTTCTGAAAACATTGAAATAAGCGAAACAAGGTAATTACAAACTTTTCCACTAACTTCTGTTAAATTTACCAGTCTCTCGACCGAGCAAGAATATCGAAAATCGTCGAGGACGCTGTTATTGCTCGAATGAATGTATCCATTAATAGGCAGAGGGAATAAAAATGCGAAATATCAAGAATAAAATTCTAAGTACAAAGTGTAGAACATTTTTTACGTAACGTAAAGGCATAAAACGTTGAGTTTTTTTGAAACATATATTGAAAATTATTACGTGGACTGAGAAAGGAATTAGCGTACTTGTATATGGTCATTGAAAATCAAGTTGAAATTTTGATGTAATTATTAATCGTGCCAAATTTTACTTCCTGGCTATAATCTGCTGCTTCTGAGTGCTTTCTTTATAATTAAACTTGCATTCTATTAGAGTAAATGGGATACACCGTATCCAGTAATTAAGAGATTTTAGGGAATTTCTGTTGAATATAATCTTTGTTTTCGCTTATAGAATTACAACTACCTATTTATGAATCGAGAATCTCTGAGGAATAAGCATACATAGCACAGAAATGTAGATTTACAATAAATTAGTAGGATAAAAAATTTAATTTAAGAAATCCATTGTATCTAATCCAAGATAATACATTGTAATTATCTTAAATTAAAGTAAATTAGATGGCAAACGACAACTATTATTATTTCATGAACATAACTGGAGAAGTGGGATGTAATAAATAGATTCGTTTTATTTATTATTTCGTGTTGGTTATTTAGTATATTTCTACACGTTATGCATATTCTGTACATTTCCGTACCTTTAAATTTCCTATAAACGTACAATATAACATCCGCAGTCTAATTACAACCTCTATTATATTTTATGCATCGGACCTGGAACTACAATTTATTCTTGTTATACGAGACCAAACAACTTCCATCGAAAAGACAATTTAACTTCAGCTTGTTTCTGTTAGCGAAAACTTTTATTTTCCAATGTCTTTTTAAAAGAAAGCACTTAACTTCGCTTCAATTCACTTTTGCTATAAAAAGCTGCTTCTTTTTCAGTTCTGTCATTGTTACCGTATCTGAACAACACATCACCCTCAAAACGTTCGAGAACCCTTGAACAGGCCAGACGAGGCGAGGCACCGAATCGAGAGCACTCGCCCGAAGACTATTCTTCGCGCGAGTTCAATTTACGAATTGCTTTTCTTTTTCAGTCGCGTGTCGGCTCTTCGCGGCTCAAGATGCGGAAACGAAATTTGTGCGCTTTGATTAATCATCTAGAAGCAGTATTTAAAAGCTGTCGTTCTATCAACATCACGATCAACCTTGAATAGCACGATCGAGAACCGACCTATAAAAAAGTTTATCTTTTCCGTCGCAATGCACTTTGATTAATTTGACTTTGCGGCGAAGAGAACGTTTAATGACGAGATGTTCTATGTAGCAACGTTATTAGGTTGCGCAAACGCAGTGAACCTTTTTCCTCAATGGATGATTATGAAACAACCAAGAATGATTAATCTTATATATCGTCGGTTTGCTAGAAGAGTGATATATCTAAAAAACAAAGTTGTCGATTTTGTGACATTTGTAAAATGTCACTATGAATATTTCTTTTCAACGGGATGATCATGAAACCAACGAGGAAAATATAGGAGAAATTACGCTGCATCTAAAAAATTAAAGGTAATTCCATATATCATTGATGCGCTAGAAAAGTGATATATTTAAAAAAATTGTCAATTTTGGGACTCCAAAAGCGAAGTATCTTCTAAAAGAACAGCGTCGGTTATTTTACATAAGTTATTACATAAGAAGCGAGTTATTGTAAATAATAAAATTGTACTATTTGATAAGAAGATCATATTCGTGATCATTTTATCAAAAACCTTGAATTTTTTTTTTAATAGTAAGCGATATACATGAACAATAGATAAGTCGACTAATTCGGAGAAGGTTTTACGAAAATTTGTTGGAAAATTACTCGAAAACACGTCTCTGAAAATTACTTGAAAACGCGTTTCGGAAAATTATTTGAAAACATGTTTCGAAAAAATTCCATCAATTCTGAATTTACTATCGGCGGAAGGTTAGAACGAGCGATAGGATATTGCTACTAACTGTCCCATTGGACGGACTATTTGAACGAGCCGTCGCGCGATAAGCCACGCCAACTTTCGCCCTTTAAAAATTGAAAAGAGGACGCGCGTCGTTCGTCGTCGATTCATTACCGGGCCGCACGGTTAAAACGTCACCGTGAATAGGTCTTTCAGGAATTTTGTTTTCACCACGATGACGAAAAGAAAAGTTCGTCCGTCGTTCTCGTGTTTACATGGACGTTTACGCGGTTGTTCCTCTGTATTTTTCAATTTGTTTCTTCATCTCTGTTTGCTGAGTGGGGGAAACGTACATATACTACGTTCATAATTGTTAGGACACTTACAGAAAATGAGAGGAACTTTTGAAACGATTAGGAAATTACAAAAACCTTTGAGAATTGTTACCTCGTTTGGAAGTTTGCATAATAACAGAGATTATGGAATCTCGAAATAAATAGGTAAATAGGTAAAATAAAATAAATAGGAAAGTAAATAAAACGCATCTCACGTTAAAAATTTCATCTTTGTGTACGATAACGTTACATATCATCTTCAGCGATTCACCAAAATTCTTCTTTTAATTTTGATGATACGTTGATACTGACTTATCTACCTTGTCCCACGACTTCTCAATTGAATTCAAATCTCAGGATTCTAATACTCCTCCATTATTTGCGATAATCCTCGGTTTATTTCAGCTCGACAAACGGGGTAATTCTACTCGACCGGAAAAATCTAATGGAATGGATGTCACTGGAGTAAACCATTTTACTAAATTATTCGACTAAATTTTAATGTTCACGCATGATGTGTTACTGAATTACTCGACACTCGACTAAAATACTGGACGTGTTTGTGCGAGCCTCCGGTATCGGCTCGCGCCATACGAGCCTTCAGTCTGTCAGTCTTAATCGTTTGATGAGTATCGCGTATTACATCGTACTGTGTCTATCTTTGACACGCTAACCTTGTATAAAAATACGAACAGCAGTTCATATTTCTCTAGTATATATATACACTTACGCACAAAAGTGACCGTTTCGCGCTACAACGAGCTTTTCTTAGTTTCCTACGCGCGATTTCTCGCCCATGCTCGATAGCTTCCTTATGTATTCTGTTTACGGACTTGTTTGAATCGTTTCAAAGTTTACGCAAGTTTGCGCAACAACGTTCTTACTTGCGTTACATCGATACGTCTGCTCCGCAGCGTGGGAAGCTGGCTGTGATTGAGGGATCACCGGAGGGGTTATCTAGGTGTTTTCAGAAGAGTTGAGTTCTCCTTCAAGTTGTTTCCTGGGATTTAAAAACCGAGAGACGGGCACTCTTTTACTTGGGTTCGAGTTTTTCGAGTTCGAGCCTATAGTTTCCCACAAAGTCGGTAGCGTATCGCGGGATTTATTGCCTTATATCTAGGAAGAGGCACGTTAACGATTGAATGTTTTGGAAATACTCGAGTACTGGAGGTGAAGATAAAGTAATTTAGAGTGTAGTAACCATATAGTTTAATCTGCTTCTCCTCGTTGAATTTTTCTCTCATATAAAAATAAATTACGCTAGATTATCATGGACATAAGAAATTGATATCAAATTAAGAGAAGGGTTTTGTTCCTTTTTTATCATTTTCCTTGCGTAAGATCACGGTAAATTAAAAATATTATTCTCGCCTATTTAACGTTACTTTGGACTTATCGTAGTTAGCTACCGTAATAAAACACCATATGCTCACGACGGTTCCGTTGTTTGTTTTCTATCTGTCGAATTATAATATAGTTACCAGACACGCCAACATAATTAATTATTCATTAATATCATATAATGAATTCATGTATTGATTTTTCCCATTTAATTAATTTAAGCAAAGATGAATTTAACGAGATACGCAATACCACTCGAATAATTTAATATCACGGGGGCATAATTATTTACTATATCGGTTAAAATAGTAAATGTCGCATTGTCGTTTTATATCTATATGAATATACAGGGAATCTCCTAAACTGTTGTATATTATCTTCTAAATTTTACGTTATTCGAAAAAGTGTTTCAAGTAAAGCATGCTCTGTTTCAAGGCCGACGCCTTATGATAACCACGAAATTCGTCTAAGTGGAGACGATTTCGAGATTTCACGTTCTTTGTCTTTTTAAATGGATATATACATTTTTTCCTGCGCCATTTAAAGCAGTTCTTAATATTATGCAAACAAGCATCAAAATATTTGTATCTGAAAATGCACAGTTTAAAAAATATTTCAGTGTTAATTTCATCAAGTATTTCATCATTTCATGAAAGACTAGGATAACATAAACGCAAAAGCTCTGCGTTATCCTTGCTTGTTTTTTTCATGATAAATTTCACAATAAATTTCTTTTTTGTAGAGAATTAAAAAATGCATCGAACGATGCATAGAAATGCGTATAGTTCTACTCAAACAAAACAGAGGTCATCGTGAAATTTCAAAAGCACGTCCACTTACGATCATCAAAAGATACCATCCTTGAAACAAAGCGAGTTTTGTTTGAAGCACTTTTTCGGATAACGTACAGTTTAGGAGTCGTTTGCGTGGATCAACTAAAATGAGATACTCTGTATATTTAGATAAACACCTTCATCACATATACAATTAATTCACCACGTTCACGACGTTTAATCTTTTTCAATGTATCAGTTTGTATATATTCGATAGCGCGTTTAAAAAAAAATGTCGTTTCTCCGCACTGCATTTATAGTGTTTCGTGTAAAACTTTATGACTGTCGAATGTCAGCAAATTCACTGGCTACGTAGTCTCGTAGCGAAGAAATAAAGTAGTTTCAGCGTCACACGTGAAATCGTAATTTCGCTTGCACGTTCTTCGTGTTCAGCCACGTAACTCCTGCGAATCGCTATACACGTTTGTTATAGCAATTTCTATAGCAGGTTCAACGATACGAAGATTCTTGATCAGATTGTGCGTTGCGCGGAATGTTTGACGAGAATTAAAATAGAAAAAAGGAAATTGTAGTTTTAACAGTATACGGTGGAATTGGAAATGTGAATTCGATCAATGCAATACTTTGTAGCAGAAAGGAAGTTTCGAGGCATAGCCGTAATATATTTTAAAGTAGAATTGCTGAATAGAATTTTTGAATATCTAAGTCTTTCCAATCAGGGAACATTTCATACGATATTTTATTAGTTTCTTATATTATTTCTCTCCTACAAATTGTTTCAATTTAGCTACACTGAGTTCGATAAAGGTAAATTTTTATTAAGTAAACAGTTAAGTATTTTTAATAAGCAAACTTTTTGTCTGTATTTTATTTCGTATCAGTATAATTTGTTTAATTTTGTTAAGAGAATAAAAGAGAACGACATTTGTTCGAGTCATACGAGTAATTATGTGAAATAATGAGGATCTGCTTTTATGTTAAAATTACATTCAAAGAAAATTAATATCAAAGTTGAGAAATATTTTATATACCGCTGTCGTGCAACCCACTTTAATGCACGATTACAGACGTTTTTAATTATTTAGTCATTTTATATATTCACCTATTTTATGTCCAATTTTCATAAGAAACCATAGAGACGAATACGATGTTAAATTCTCTTATGTTTTATTCGAAGAAAATTTGATCGCCTGCTACAAAATCTTTTTATCTGATTGTTTTGAAAAGAAGAAAACATGATATTCGTTAAAATAGGATCTTTAGGAGAATGGAAATTCTGTTTTCTGTTGTATCAGACAAAAAAGGTTGTCTTAGCAATCTCGTTTCGCCATTGCTGAAAATTATTAAAATATTCCTTTGGACAAGACCTCGGAGATTAACGCAGGACACAAATCAAGAAAAGAATCACGCGCCGGGACTTTTTCCAATTTACACGGATTCCTTCAGCGGCTTTAATGCAATCATACCTACTTCCGAACGTGCAAGTTTAACTTCTTACGAAGTTAATTTTCTCCGCTTGCACATCGTTGATTCTGCGAAGAATCGAATAAATGAACGAGTCGAATGGAGAAAGAAGGGACTTAAACGGACAAGTGTGGAATTTTTATGCATTTCGATCTGTTTATTCAAACAATTTCCCTGACTGATTATATAAAAGGAACCTGTGTTTCTTTCATCTCTTCCTTTTCTCCTTTTTATACTATTGGAAACATATTTGCTTTCTTCTTTATATTCTTCCTTGGAATATTTGGAATGAAATATCTTTTTTCTCTTCTTGCTGTTCTTTTCATACGATAAGTATATTTATTAAAGCGAATAGACTACTATTTTCCGTTTCTATGATTTTTCTTTATTTATTTTCTTTCATAATCGAGGGTTTAGAGTCGCAATCACTAATTAATGAGGAATATTGACCTATTATTTCGTGCCATAGATTATGCGTATACGAAAGTTCCAGAAAAAATTTTTCGAATAGAGTGAAATAAGCTTATTTATTTTTGCAAGTACTTTTTTCAAAAGATTCGTCGCTTTTTAAAAGTTTGCACATTACAAATCTTCAACTATGCTTTAGAAAAATCAAAATTAAAGCTGATGCAGGATAAGGGATATTTATAACATTTATTTGATAATACTTATTCAATAATATTTATTTTATTAGTTTATTTAATAGTACTGATTGAGAAACTATTATGGTTTCAATAATGTTAGTATAGCGCGAAATATAACTGATTAGTTTAAAAGATATCTTAATTTTAATTTTGCAGAATACCATGCAAAAGAAAAGACAGACTTAACGCGGTGCTCTTTTATTTATGTTTTCTTTATCGTACACATGATATTCTACAAAATTAAAAATAATGTATCTGATATATGTCATAATAGTGATAATAGTAATACAAATAACAATAATATATCTAATATAATAGAAATAAAATATCTTTTAAACTAATCAGTTTTCGACCATGTTACCCTAATACCTTCCCACGTAATATGACGAGAGGGTTCGATGTATGCAAAAAAAAAAAAAAAAAAAAAAAAAGAAGAGAAGAAAAATGGTTTCTATTAAAGAAAATAATGCAACTGCAAAATGCACATTTTTTTACTTGCGAAAAAGATATTATCATGAATATATAGCTCAACGCTGAATGAACCATTCATCTTTCTCCTCTTTCATTCTTTTCTCGTACTTATCGTTTGCTGGGTAGTAAATCTGTGAGCTTCCTGTGTACGAAATCGTTCAAATATTACGAAAAACATGAATGATACGAAAAAATGTTTCATAAAAATTGCACGACATTTAACTTTCCGGTTATCTCCAGCGAAATCGAGATGAAAATTTTTAAGTGGTTATCTCCTTCCTTTATCGCATGTTCTTGTTGCTGACACTCGAAGGCTTTGGAAATACTATAAGCTTGTGCTTTTCGCATCCGCTATCGTGACATGAATTTTCGAATTCGACAGAGCAATATTAGCTAAACATTGGGAAAGTGTGACCTTGTGTTTGGACAATGCCATACCAGTAGTAGCGTTATAAAAAAACATCTTTATGTGTCCCCGTGGTATACAACGGATAACGCTAATGGCTGCGACATGGACACATCGAATTTTATGGTTCATATCTTGATAGTGGATGGTGCGAAGGACAAGGGACAGCAGTGTTTTGAAAACGTCTGAGTGTTAGTTACAAGAATGTATAATAAAAAATGGAATTTTCCATTTAAAAATCGTAACATATCCTTCGCAAGAGGTTTCAGGGTTATCGCAGGGCCAAATGCACGAGAGTATATATATATAGCACGAGCCCCTCGATATCGTGCAATTTTCGCCTGAAACGTTATTTTGTATCATTCATGTTTTTCGAAATATTTAAGCGATACGAGATAAACCGGACACACTGTATATTAACACGTGTATATAAAAGTTTCATATAAATTCAGCCTCTCCATTTTATCAGCAAGCACATTCCTCGTTTCTTCTTTCTCAGACATCACCGAATTTTTTCTTCCAAGATAGAGCCCACTCTCTCGAGCACGAGTCGTCGATCTGAAATATTGATAAGATTCCCCTGTTCGCGGGAAGCAAGCGGCAGAGATTACGAATGCGGAGGAATCCGTGACACTCGCAGATGTCATTCCGAGTGGTCCGGTCACGAGGATGATAAGTGGGTGTGAGAGGCGCTAGCGGCCAGGAGCCGGGGTAAGAATGAAAAATTTCATTTTAAAGTGCGCCAGGACGAAGCCATTCCTGTAAATTAAACTTTAATCAAAAATTCCCTTGAGTGAAGGCTGGCTAGAGAGCGGGTTACGCTGCCGCGGTAAACCATGCTTCCTCTGAATCAGCCGCGAAACGTGCTGGAAAAAAACACACTCCTCCACGTTTCCCGTTTTTTCGAAACATCGTTATTAAATGAAAATTTGTTCCTTTCTTCTTTGCAAGATTGTCGCGATTAATTCGATGGTAGTTGCATTCAGTTGCTCGAGACTTGTTGAAGAGATTTCGTGCGTGAGATTCTTTGGGTTTCGATCGCGTTATCAGTAGATCGCGTTTCGTTCCGACGTTTCGCGAATATTTCGATTCGCTTCTTCAGATTTGAAAGATCTGAAAAGAAATGTCAGGCCTCTGTCGAAGAAATGAACTGAATCTGAAAGAAGAATTCTCAGATCTCTTCTGAAGAAATAAACCCGAGCGGTCATGAAACGTGTCAATAACACGATGGAAACCCGAAGAATCACAAATCATCACATTCATTGTGAAAGTTTGCGATTAAAGAACCGCGCGATTTGATTTTATTTAAATCATCTTGAAAGTTTTCACTCTGTTTCGAAATGTTTAGCCTCAAAGAATATAATTAACTAAAATCTCGTTGAAATTTAATTTTATTCAACATTGGAAATGTCGAAGTTTCTTCTTGTCGATAGGTGCGTCTCTTAGATATACTTTTGTTATAGCTTAAAGCAATTTGAAAACGAAAAATACTCGTCTTCCGTTGAAAGTACCGTCTGGTCATAACCCGATCGACTTTTTGTAATTAATATAATTTCTATGATGTTTGATACACTTTTGCCAGCTTATCGCAAGAACATTAGTTCCGCATACGTAAAAAACTGAATAATTAAAGGAAAGAAACTGTCGACAGTCCTTTTTCTTAAATCATCTTCCTGCAAGGAAATTGCCAGCGAAGAAGTAAAGAGTGAAAAGCAGTTGAAGATGAATCAGAATGATGAGATAGAACTCAAATAACCAGTTGATGTATATAATTTTTATACGATTATGTCATTGACTTGGTTATGCATGTATGTATATTTCCTACGCGTTTCAATGTTTACCTTTGACCTTCGAAACATACTGAACAACCAAACTGAACAACAACAAAATCAACTACTCGTTATTTTAAATAAAAAAAGTTGCGAGATTAAAACTATGACTAACATATGGACATTTATGAACACAAATAAAACAATGGAACCGAAATAATTATAATGAGTACTTTATTTTGGATGTTTTGCATTTGGATATTATTGCGAATTATGAAACCTATCGTCTTGTATATTTTTGTATATTAAAATTTTTTATAAATAACATAAACATTTTCAATCTAATTGTTGACTTTTGTTAAGTATATATTTATGTGTTTCTTAGGAAAATTAAAAGTGGGAATAGAAGCAGTTGATATATTTACCGTTGTATGAAATTGAAGATTCCTGGTGGAAACTTGAAAGTGGGTTAATATATTAAAGTATTCAGTTGTTCTGGTTATATTTGATATGGTTATATGAAATTCTTTTGGTTATATATGTGGTTATATTAAATTCTTCGTCTCCTTTCTTTTAGTTTCATCATTTCTTTTCGATGTTAAATTAAAAGCTATTCTTGTTTATTCAATGCGAATTCGCAAGGGTTTTTCTTATGTAGAAAAGTAATACTTTAGAAAGTAAGTATCCTAGTTTTCATTTGCAGAAAGTCAATTTGAAATTTTTCGTATTTCATTTCGAAAACATTAATACTATGTTTATAAACTTATCGGCCGCGTATACTCGTGTAACGTGGAGTAGGAAATAAAAATGAAGTCAACACGTGTAAGCGTATGCATTATTACTAGCGTGATACGAATGTTAATTTTTCAAAATTACCAGTATCACAATATAATTAATTAATTATATCTCAATTTTATATGCCGATTTTAGAAGCCATTATTAGATTTCATTTTACGATTACGTATCGATAAAGATATTTATTAATTATCAGAAACCACGTACAGTAATAAAAAATATTAACTTTTATCGCTCTGACCTAAATAAATGCAAATGTACGTCGATTATACTCTGCTTTAGCTAAACCGTTTCCATTTAGCGTTCAGATTTATCAGCCACGATATTAGTTCCATTATCATTCGAAAATATTTCTATCGCTTCCTGTTGATATTTACTTGTTACATTTACTAGGTACACATACGTAATATTAAAGCAAGCAACAATCATTAAGGTTAATATTTACGTTTATAGTACACGCATCAGAATACTTGTTGATGCTTATGAAACACACACAAATACCCGCTCTGCAACAAGTATTCACAATGTTTACAAGGATTCATAATCACGCAGAATATCATAAAATGTTAGATGTTTTACGGTCATTATGCATGTTTCATGGTTAAGACAGAATTACAGATGTAATAATTTGTGTTACACCGATCAAGCTAAAAATGTCAATTTATTTATAGTTTGTAGAATTGTTTAAAATTGCTATATGTAAACTTCTGTGAAACTGGCCAGTATTTTGCAACGAAAATTGAAAAAATGCGCTAGCTTTTGCTACATTTTTTGACGAATGTATTTCTTTAAAAGCTCTCTAAGCTCTTTACATAGTTGAATTTTTTTTCTGTACCTAATAGTTTCCAGTATATTCCGTAAAATATATTTTCGAGAGTCTACTTTAAGAGATATTTGCATTTCGAGAAGTACGTTGCACATAAATTTCACCAGAATCCTGCTCCTTCATTAGCGTTGGTAATATTTTTCAGAACCTTAATTATTCAATTATTTAATCGTTCGACTGTAACAGCTTTGCGTACTTATTAAATGGGAACTATGGAATTCGTTTTGAACAGCGCCAAAGACATATGCAATTAGCGTATATATCTATATATATCTACGTATATATCTATATATTAGAATACAATATACCAGAAAGAATGGCTTTAAGATATGTTCCTGTATATGTATATGCTTAATATGTGTTCAAATATACATAAATATAAGTTCAAATTAAGGTCAATGTTAAGTTTATTATTGGTTTAAATACTTATTTAATGAAACTATAAGGATCGGAAGATAGTGTTTGTGGTATAAGAATAGTATATAAGACAAGATAAGATATTGAAATAAATGGAGTCGTAACCGGAAGCTTGCAAAGGACATGAATCAACAAATAAACAATAGTAATATTTTTGTAAGAACGTTACTAAACAATAAACAAGAATGTATCGAAATAAAGTTCGATTATAAAGGCAGCTCACGTGTTGATAGTTTTTCGAAGATTTCTCCGATTATATGGAATTTGTGTATCGTTGTGAAAAACAGAGGAAATAATTTCAAATAGATTTCAATAAGCGAAATTCCTTTCTTTGAATTTCACGAATGGTATTTGCTTTCGCATTTTCGCCTTGCCTTTTCCATTCATCCTATATTTTGTTGATAATTCCAACGAAGTATCGTGGTCTGATTCCGATGAACTTTTGTGCGTCAAATAGTGGCGTTGTCACGTCGATCCTTTACCGGTCAAAATTGAATCAGTGCGCGTTGAACGCTGCAGTCAATCTCTCTCGTCAATTTCTAAGTGACTGAATTTCGGGATGCTCGATTAGCCAGCTGAAATCTTCTCGATAGTTGCGACGAGGTGTCTCGAATCGATAAAAGAGAAATGTCGAACTAGATTTGGCTTGGAAGTTCGAATCAGTAGTCGAACAGTATCGGTATTCGATTAATGTGTATTCGTACATTCTCGTTTATGAGCACACTTATGCTAAAATTACGCACATCTGAAAAATCATTAAGAAATCAATTGTTTAATTATTTAATTAATTGTTATGATATTTAAAAATTGCCTGAGAAATACGTATATATAACAATTTGTACAATAGGAAATATATCAACTATAGTACTCATGTATTAATCTCAAGATATTGAAAAACGCATACATATGTATATAAACGTTTGTACATTTAAAAATATATGATACATAATAATAGTATTATGTTAAGTTTATTATTGGTTTTAAAATTGGTTGTAAATATATATATATATATATATATATATATATATATATATATATATATATATATATATATATATATACATATATAAAAATGATACTTTTATTTTCTAAGTGATATCGCTAGGGTGACATAGTAATAAGTAATAAAGTACAACAGTAATAAGTAAATAAAGTAGTTTGTATAAATTTATATACACATACAAGAAATTTTTAAATTACATATCCTTATGAAGGGTTAAATAAAAAAGAGACAGCTTTATAGTTAATAGATCGATATTAATGATTTACTTATAGTTCGGTATTCAGTATGATCAGAATGTTGGTACTATAGAGCGACATCATTATACTGTGCAAATGTATATTTGACTCTACATTATATGTCTATTATGGTATTCACGAGGGACACACAGCGGTGCACGGTCAATAATGTGAAAATTTTACTTCCCAGAATTAGGTATACGCAATGTCTGGAATGCTTGGTTAGGTAATAAGTTAATATTCCGACTGCTATCAGGCCGAATGTTCGAATTCCACACGTATTTCAGTTGTTGGCTTGAACATCGCTTCATTGCTGCTCAACCGTGCAAAGTGTCACGAAGGATAGGAATATTTCTGTATCTTGAATAACACATTCTACGCGCATAATAGTAATTTCGAATTTTAGTATTTTCGCGCACGAAGAATTGATGCCTGTTTAAAGAGGCAGTTATTAAAAAATTTGGTTTTTATTCACGGGAAATGCTGGGTCGATGTTTCATTGTATGACTTTAATACATTTCGCGGATAATACAATCGTGAGTACGCTGTATGGATGACATAATAAAGGATCACGTGCTTCGATATCGACTATTGCTTAATGCACTCTGGGAGTTTTAAGTAATAGTACTAATTGAAAACATTTCTTTTGCTTATATCGATGCCTGCAGTGGCTCTGATCGATAGCATGCTCGCTGTTAAAGTAGAACACCTGTTGATTTCTCGTAACAATAAATTTATTCTTCTTCAAGAACTATAATTAAGGAAAAAAAGAGACATAGACACGAATCATTGATTAAAATTTTCTGTGTGCAAAAATGCATCAAAGCAATATACACATAGATACGTATATGCAATTATAAAAAAAGTATTAGCACACTTTTCTGCGACATCTATGTATAATATTACTTTGTTCAATCTTTTTTTACGATATATTAATTACTAATTACAACCTTTGATTACTAATCTTATTAACTTTTCAGCCTAAATCTCAGTATATCATAATTCGTTACCTCGAAGCAGTTGTATAATATGAATAAATAATAAAAGACATATAATAGACTGAATTTTTAATGAAACGTAAGATTTCAATTACCGTAAAGATGATATAAGATTTTAGAAACGTTTTGTAGTCGATATGGAACCAAAAACATAATGGTTTTAGAACTGGTATATAGGAACCGATATAGAAATCCAATCGAAATGGATGGAGTTATAAATTTCAGTGCTTTGTAATAGGTATTCGCGATAAAGTTCTGTATATTTCAAGAGATTTGAGATTGATGTGTCTAAAAACTGTTTTCAACTCCTACTTACGATGTATTTAATGCTCCGACTGTAAATTATATTTTACAAAAGAATTGAACGAAGAATCGTATTTGTTCACAAATTTACTCAAGATTTTCTATGAAAGAGACTTACCTGCGCCACTATTTAACATAAAAATCGAAAAAGAGCTAATCATTAAATATGTCTGTTCCGAAATAACCAAGATCAATAAATGATAACAATGTCAAATTTGAGCGTAATTACTATTTACGACTTGTAATTATTAAACGATTATTATACAATTATTACATTGTTTCATCATGGTAAATAAAATGAGCTAATGAATTATTTAAAACACGCAATTCTATATGCAATTAGTATTCATAAAGATCGGAATATTTCTCAGTTTATGAATACTGACGACAAAACGTTGTAGGTACTAATTACAATTTGCGATAATTGATTATCTCGCAATGTAGATCGATACATATCCGCGATAAGTATACTTTCACACGTTTCAAGATGCCATGTATTTTCTACGTTAATTTCTTTATGCACCAATTGTAGGTATTTTTAGGAGATTTTTAGGAGATATTGTTTCTGCAGTTAAATGAAAATAATAAGTGTATGCAGGATCAATTGTTCGATTTATTTTATGTTAAATAGAAATTTAAGAATATTTTAAAGAAAATACATATACATGTGTATAATACTGAATTTTCTATTATTTTGGTCTTCATCAAGAGATAAAAGTAAAGTTGAGAACACAGCTAGGTTGGCCGAGCGGTCTAAGGCGCCAGACTTAAGTTCTGGTTCCCTCTGGGAGCGTGGGTTCGAACCCCACACTTAGCAAATATTTTTTGGTGCTGCCATAGTGCCATAGCGACGAGCTTATTGCTAGTCAGTCAACTTCTGACCCGAAAATCGCGGATTTCAATTTCCGTCAAGTAGATATCTCCACCAAAAGTTAGGCTACTGTAGATGTTTTAATTGGTAAAGGTCAGTCACTATTTCACATCATTAGCGATCACGATACTCGAATACATACAAAATCGTACTATAAAAACATACAAGAACGCGTGTAATTCACGTTCATATTGGTTGATTATAATGGATAATATTTCGATCATTATCTATATTACGAAATTATTCAGCAAGAATTACTTATCTCTTTTCTCAATAATTCTCAGTAACGCTACATAATTTTCTAGTTCGTCTTTTTTTTTCAAATTATACCGTGAAACGTTATACATTCCCTTTGAACAGCTGGTATCGACAAAACGAAGAAGCAGTAAAAATCTGTGTAATAAAATTCTGTATTACGCGTCTGTCCGCCATGCTACAGTCTTCGCCTGGGTTTATCTAAAAGTCTAAAAGGTTTGCTTCCTTCTAGAGAAATTAAATTTAATACGTCGTGCTCCACGTACGTTATATTTCTCAGGAAACAAGAAAAAACAATTATCTTTCTTTGACCTTACTAAATTTGTCTCTAAAAAAGTTAATGGGATAACCAAGTTAGTTAACTCAGCTTGTATATTCGACCCATTCGCTTATCAAGCTATACAAACGAACAATCCACTAATTATCATCTCCCTTCTACTCTTCCCTTCATAACTTAAGCTATCACTCATCTGGAATCTCGCTAGTGACTTTCCCTTTCTGAGCATCGCGCCGAGCAAGAAAACGCGCTCGACGTTGGCGAAATATCCTTTCGCGAATGGGAACGTTACGTTAGGTTAATGCAGACGTATGAATTACTGTCACGTAGCGGGAAGGTTTTCTGGACGGGGATGCGTAATTTGTACCGGTGGCTGCAGCATCGTGAGATGAATAAATCATCTGGCACTTATCGCGGCTAAACTTTTCGAAATGTACGAGACCCACAAGCTCGCGGCTCGTACGCGCATCTACGTTAGTTTCCTACGTAACGTCCTTTTTGGTCTCGCGGCTTTCAGAAGAAGACAGAGAAAGGAAGAGAGAAAGAGAAAGAGAGAGAGAGAGAGAGAGAGAGAGATTCGAAAGCGTCGAAAACGATTTATATCCGTCAGAAGGAACCGTCGCGGATTCCGTTGCTGAATTATTGTTTGTTTGACATTCTGATCTTCTTGGGCCAAGAACTTTTTTCTTCTTTTTTTTTCTGCACGGTTAAGTGGAACAAGAAGAAAAAAAAAGGAAAAATCCAGGGAATGAATATTTATCAGCCTTTGGCCGGGATTAGTCGCGGTAATTCGTACGTGTCTCAGCTCTTTTGCTGGATTACATAAATTTAGGAAAAGTACTTCTCACTGCAGAGATTTCTCGGATGTTTCTTTTTAGGAAACCGAGGTATTTATAGTTGATGCTTTGGATAATTCTTTTCATTTAATGCGATCTATGTTCCTCTTTTTGTGCGCCTTTTACAAGCGCTTTCTGTCGCTAAATGAATGAATGAATTTTTCAGTTGTAAGCCGATGAATGGTCAAGTCACGTTCTAGAAAATTATACAGTTACACGATAATGTAAGCGTATACGTGTCTCTTTGACTGTCGTAATGCAATGAGTTTGCATTATGACAAAAATTTTATCATTTTATAGTCATCATGATCTTTGTATTTTATATCATTTTGTAGTATTATTATTTCATATAGTATATATCTTTTCAAAGAGATTAGGCGGACAAAGGATAACTTTTCAAAAACTTTACTATAGTTTAATGAAATTAATACTTTCCATTCTTTATCAGAGTATAATCAACAAAGAATAAAATTGTACAGCAACGATAACAAATTTCTTCTTAAAGGATTAAATGTAACAATCTATTATCTTATTTTAAATTTAACGTATAACAATATGTTCGCAATTACTATTTTGCGCTTTGCAATTAACTGTGATTGCAATTAATACTTCACGAATCATAACGAAAGCTCTTAGCCTCGAAACCTTGTAAAGTTTTGCACAAAAAGATGTGCTCAAAATCCTTTATCCTATTTCTTGCAGCTTGTATATTTTCGATCCCGCGAAACCATCCAGTCAAACGGGAATACTTTTTGCTGCATTTTCTGCCAAACGGAAACTCTCGCCGAAACTTTCCTTCGTACTAATGTTCCCCGAATTTTCGTTGTCCCGATTTGCAAGCATTAGTTGATCAATTCCGCGACTAATAATGATAAAAGCCGAGTTGTTTCAGGGTGAAACCGCGTAAAAAGCGGCGGATAGCCCGGCTCAACGACGGAAATAACTGTGGCTCCCGGTTCATTTTCATTTCTCCAACGGAACGGTCGGAACAGATGGCAAATTTTTGCCGGATACCATGTAAAACCGCTTTTAGTTCTTTCCACAGAGTTATATCGTATTTTCAGAGAGAAGTCGCCCACTTTGCCCGCCGCTACTCCGTACGGTACCATTTTTCTTTGCGATTTGTACATTTGCACTCGGCTGAATTGTTTATGTAATTAGATCGGACGTGGTTCGGTGGCTTGTATCTGTTTTGAGCGTTAAGGTTGTGTTCGATGTAGGAAACAAGTAACTTGATGTCAATGGAATCGTAGCGAACGACTTGACAAGTGAAGTTCGCAATTTTCAGTTCGTTTTGAGCGCGGAGCGAATCGTCAAAAATGGAAAAAAGCCATACAGTGACGAATAATTTTGTTGGTTTTGTAAATCAATAATTACCGATATATATATATATATATATATATATAGATAGATATTACAGTACATATATCAATATTAATATTAATATATATAATAATACATATGATGATTAATATATTATAACTATATACATATATATAATGTGATTAGAGTGATGAAATATTAATTAGATCGAAAGACGCGATTTTTGTGAGATCCTATTGAAATTAGTAACAATTTATTGTTAACAAGCACGCAAGAATAGGTAATATAAACTAACATGCAAAGTGTTCCAAGTATGACCGTAGATTGATAAAATTAGAAAAATCTATAAAACTGTACATACAGGTTTCAACGTTAGAATTTTTTAAAATATTGAGAATAAGAAAAAGGTAGAATACAAATTAAATTGCTCAACAATCATATCTGAAGTTCTGTATGTTTCGATGGATCCGTATGGAGAATACTTTCTCCTTTTCCGCAAATTTTGTTATTACGGTGAATTAATATTTGAGAACAGGATTTATAAAAGCGAACAAAATTCTGGAGTATCTACGTTCATTTTAGCATTATTGATTAGATCAATATAACGACAAATAATGCGATAATAAATAATAGCAACGAGGTAATTCTTGTGATATAAATTTAACGAGGTTCTTTTTGCAACACTTTTCAATTGTGACAGGGTAAATAAGTTTCCATTTTTAAGCTCCACTCGTGTACTTTTCTTTCTAAGTAAAAGCAGCGAAGTTTTACGATAAAATTTCGCGTCGGAACTTCGAAACTCGGATGCTCGTTTGTCCACGTGAATCATGCTTATAAGTTAAGAACAATGAGCCCATTAGAATCGATAGATAATTCTGCACAGTTGGATCGTTAACACGAGAATCGTTCCTCGTAAAATGTTTCCATATTCATTGGAAATATTACAGGAAACTCTACTATGTACGAGATGATCGAACATCATTACGGGCAATTATTCATTTCGAATGTCCTTTAGATACGATAATGCATTAAATATTTACCAAAAAATAGATTTATTGATTTATACGAATTTGATAAAATAAAAAGATGTAATTTTTGGAATTATGTAATGATCTTAAACAATGGTATCTTATAATTACTAAATTTGAAAAATTTATTTTTCCAATTTATAATTCTTTTCTAACACCGTGTTTACTTATTTAAGCTTTTATAATTTAATAACTGTCCTTTTATAATTTCAATATATTTATTACGAACGAGACACTAAATTAATTTTTTACAAAAAATAAAATATACAGCTATATATTCAAAATACTAAATATCCTGGATGAAAAACAAAATATGACAACGTGCGTAATGGTCTCACAATTGTTCGTCTATACATTTTCTAATATACGCGCAGCTACCGTATCATTTATCAATTTTACCCGATAAACGAAACGTTATTCGGAACAACAAGAAACCAACAAAGCTAAAGCTACCTGTCACAGTGGACTCTTCCAGGTCGTCTCAACCGATTCCTATTAAACATTTCCAACATCGAAGGCGTCGATTCGATTCGAATTCGAAATCGAGCACACCATATTCCGAACTTGAAGCCCGTCGACGCAAACGCGATATCGCCATGAATCAAATTTAACCCTTGTACAATATCTTCGACGCGATACCTACGGACAAACGATTGCATTGCGGTCCCAGCGACGATAGATTTCCAGCAGATGCATTTTCTTCGTGCGCACCTTGAACGGCTGCCCGAAATCATTGTTAGTTTACGAGCGTTCAGGAGCCGTGGCTCGGTCCCAGGCGGGCGTTACTCTTCGGCAAACTCAAACGCTCGCGATTTCCCAAACTTCTTTTGGTGCCGATGAGAAAGTGAAACGGCGAACGTCCACCGCACGTGGCGTACGATACTCCGTGACACGCGTAAATCACGCCGCCAGGGGAGTTTCGCAACTTCGACTGTCTTGCGAGCCCGAAATCACCGATATAGGGGAAACGTTAAGGGGGCAGAAAAGAGAGAGAGAGAGAGAGAGAGAGAGAGAGAGAGAGAGAGAGAGAGCGACGGCGGGGGCTATGGGGGACGCACAGGGGTTTTTGGTGGCATGTACACACGAACACGAGCACCGATACGTGCCAACGGGGCGATAGGCGAAGGAAGGAAGGGCGGAAGGAAAGAAAGAAGGAGAGGAGAGGAAAAAAGGACGAACGTGCAGAGCACACGTGTGGCCCATTCGTTTCGAACGTCCCCCTCTGCCGACAGGGCCAGCAGCAGGGACGAGAGGGAAAAAAAGGGAACGGTGGAAGGTAGTCACGCTTTAGGGGCATTTTTCAGGAGCCGTTTGTCGGCCACCGTGTCCTGGTACTCGTCCCTCCGTCTCTTCGCTACGCCTTCCCTTCTTTATCCGTTTCTCGATGGCTGCGTGGACGCCGCGTGTCACTGATCGATTTCTTCGATTCTTCTTCGAGCCTCGTTCGGATTAGTCGAATTATCTCACTCGAAGAAGTATTCGGACGATCGATATTATCGCTAATATTGTTTTCAATGTTCAGGGTTTTCGATATTGTATTGAGTATATACTCAGGGCATGTCATTCGATCCAAACGAATATCTTCCGAGTTATATACGTTATTGGAAAAAGTTTCGAACAAAGCTCACTCTGCTTCGGGAAAGACATGTTGCGACGATCACAAATCTTACGTAGATGCACGTGCATTCGAGACTGCAAGGTAACCTTCGTCTTTTCTAAATGGTTCCATACATTTTTTTATGCACCATCCGATGTATTTTTTGATTCTATACCAAAAGACCTTAAGTCACACGGGTTGAAAAATGAATAGTTTCAAAGATATTTTATCTTTGATCTTATAAAGCTTACCGTATGAAACACAAGTAAAGATAACGCAGTGCTAACGCTTTGTTTTCCTTGTCTTTCGTATACTCTGATCGATGATAGACAAATTTGATAGTCATCGTAAGGCGCTCTCCATGAAGCTCAGCAAGTTCTATTTGAAATGCTTTTTCGAATAATGTATAGTTTAGGAGATATTTGCGTAAATCGATTAAAAGGAGACGCTCTGTATATTGATAGTGAGATCGATAGAAGGTATTTTACGTACGATAATGTCAAGAGACCCGAATATTCACAATAATTATTGATCGTCTGAACGCGCCTTAAATTTAACTAAGCGGTTAGAATTCGAGCATCTTGAGATCTTTTCACCAGCGCTGAAGTTGTTATTTACTTATTCCTTCGAATACTTTCTTCTACGTTTACTCTCGTTTATCGAGTCATTTGACTTCAAATCGCTTCAATTGCTCGAAGTAATTTGAAATGGTTCTTTGATGTGATTTAGCTTGAAATCTTTTTTTAATTTGAAGCGAGGCATAATTATTCAACGATCTAAAAGAAACATGCTAGATAACGTTACTTCCAATATTTTACTTCCTACTGTTGATTCCTTGAACCAAGTCGTTTTCTCCTGAACTTTTATATCTTCTTTATTTCTTTGTTTTTATCTTCTACAGTCAAGAGTCTTACATGTACTTACCAAGACGATCCTGTCATAGCAACTGATTTCCTTACCCAAATTGACTTACTTGTTCCTCTTTTAATAGCGTTTTTCGCGCTTTAGCATTTCGTTACCAATAAATGATAATAAATATACGTATATAATTACAAATTACATCATAAAGATAATTATCTATAAGGCATGTTCAATGACATAGTTGAACACCAAAAGTTTCTAAGATGTTCATATTGATTGAGTCGTGAGGCATTTAAACTTAATTAGAATGGCTTAAAATGGACGTCGTGTAACATTTGCGAAATTACTTGACTAATATGTATGAAGCTTCGCTTGAATACACGTATGTCTAGTCACTAGACTTCAAACGACTAAGTCAAATAACATAAACCTGTATAAACTTACAGTCAAATTACTTCAGGAAATTTGTCTAAATTGTACGCGTTATTATCACCTTCCGCTTATTTCGTTATATACAGTCAGATAGTTTCTTTACTACCACGACCAGAGATTTTCTGCCCTTTATTTCGAACGATAGATTTGTTAACCGGCCACCCGAACTGCACGGTTCACTCGAAAGCACCGATACAATTGCGTGAGCCATCGGACGTGCATCCTGAGCACGGAGCAGATCGACACGGAACCATTCGCCACTTCACCATGTCCGGCGCCGTCCAGAGATTTCGCGGTCATGCGCCAGCTATTTATTACGATCCTGATCCTTCCAGATATAATTTATTGGATATCAATGGGAGCCGGCGAGCGACGTTACTTCGTCGATGATCCGTGGCCGAGAGACAGCCTCCTTAATCATCGACCGTAGAAAAAGCTTCTATTTACCGTAGCCATGGGTTATCATAAGCCGTGAGACTGGAGGGTGTGAGATGCGGAACGAGGGATGGTAAGCCAATATCATTCCCTGGGGAAATATTTCGTAGTTGGTAGAACGGCGCGCTTAAACGTGTTTACATGCACGGCGAGTATCTTTTCCCCTCTTTTTCTTTTTCTTCTTCTTCTGTATTTTTTACCGTGTGCTTCGTTTTTCCTCACTTCCTTTTTTTCTCAAGTTGGTCCTTTACGGTTTCTTTTTACGGCCACGCAATTTTTCTCCGGCAAAATTTCCCTTCGCGACAAGATATGTATATGTATATGTATATATATATATATATATATATATATATATGTAGGATATATAAATGAAGGAACTAGCGAGAGGAGAGGCTGTTTTGCCTTTCCGACTAAAGCCAAGATATTTATCGAATCAAACTTCTCTTCGTGGATTTTTACGGCAGCTCGCGAGGGAAATTGATTCCCCGCGTGTGTTTACGACGTCGTCGATGCGGAGGAAAAGATTTCTTATTTCCGTCGGATGAGATACGTTTCTCCTCTCTTCTCCGTCGACAGCTCTTCCGCGTCTTTAGATGGACTGGTATATCGGCCTTTGAACATCCGGATTGATGCATAACGGGTGTAGGGACGTTATTGGGGAGAATTTTGTGGAATTAATGGGACGCGTTGGAGAAAATGAAATTTTGTAAATATATCGTGCCGTAGGAAATTATACTTGGTACATTTTTTAGATTTAAGTACAATTTGCCGAATGACGTATAAAGTAGGAGCAAGCAGTAAAATAGAGAGATAGATATCGAAAAGATGTGTCCGTCCTCGTGAAAGAAGAAATCGATCAAGTCTCGTATGTTTGATTTTGATTGTTATTTATATTTATTTTATAATTTTATTTGATCGCTTAATAAAATTCGACTGTTTCAATTTGCTAATAATGTTTTATTTGGTAATTTCACACGTGTTTCACTCCTTGCATTTAAAATTTCTATTTTTTATTTTATGGTAGCTTTATTTATGAGCGTAATTAAAATGTCTTTCTTCTTCCGCAGAGTCTAAACATGTAAGTTTCAAGTAAAAGCAGAATTCCCATTAAAGAAAAGCATTTTCTCATTTATGAAAAACGATCTCGGTTAAATGTTTATTACGTTATGTTAAGCTGTGTCTGAACACGTAAGACTTTAAATCTTAGTCTCTGTATATATTTTTGTTTAAATCTCCTTTTAATCCTTTGCTTCATTCTCAAACGACGTCTTATTTAAATACTCTATCCAACTCCTTTTAGCCTCCCTCCTCTCCTCTTTAACTTCCCTTCTTAATTGCCATTTAATTAGCTAATTAGTTAATTTTAATAATAAGTTTAATAGCAGTTAAATGGTAATTAATTACTTTGAAGCTAATGTGGCTGGAGGAAGGAATTCTCTTTGCTTCAATTTATTCCGTTCGACTCTCGTCACGGATACTTTTTATCTTCAACGGTAGAAAGGTTTAATTAATTGTTCTATTCTTATCGGCTTTCTCGATTTTTGAACATATTAAATAACGAAATTGACAAAACATTTACCGCTTGACTTTCTTTCTTATTACAAATACGTCACACTAATGTCACGATTCCCCAACCGTTCGATTACTTTAACCCTTCGTGATATCAAACACTTTGCAAGCATATAAAAAATGAATATAAATTTTGGTTATTGCTACATTCCGCTAAAAATATTACGCGTTGGATTAATTTGAAGTCGAGGATGTATGTTCAAGTGTATTCATCAGTTGGAACGCGTGTTCGTTGTTTGAATATTAATGCATCAAGGGTTCGGGATTCGAATCGACGTGATTTGTTTTTCAAACATTTATGGAATAAAAATATGTACCGATCGTCGTATGTTATTTATAATTCCTTCGTATTACGCGTATATACAGTGTAAGTAAATAATTTGAGTTTGTCAGTCGCCTTTGAAACAGAAATATCTGGAACAATAACTAAAGATTCATTCTTTTAACGATTAAAAAGATTTATCAATCATGCAGACGTGAAAGGGACACTCGCAGGATGAATACATTTTGGCTTTAAACTTTCAAAGAGGTGACTATTTTTTTTATAGAAATATAACAACACTAAAGTGTAATACTAAAGAAATCATAAAGGTTGCATGCGTTGAAAGAATAGGAAACGTTTTTTTCTTTTTTTTAGTCGAGACTGTTACAGATAAATGATTTATTTTAGTCTCTAAGGCTCCTATTGTACGTTAGAGCTATGATCATAAATGCCGATCAAGGTGAGGCTGATAAAGATGAAAGTATAATGTGCAAATAAATTTGTCTCCTTTCTATTGGAAATCTTTACTCGTGGGATCTATCGTTTAACCTCGAAGAAACATAATAATACGCCTATGACCGTTAATGTGTCAATAATCAAGCTGTCTGTTGTATTGATCTTTATATAATAACCAAGCTGTCTGTTGTATCGATCTCTATGTGCCTAACCATTATATTATTCTCGTCTTCTTATCGCTCAGCCCACAAAAGTACCTAAATTATTAAATACATTCGATCGACGATAAAAATTCGTTCCTGGAAGATTCGTTACATAATTTACTTCTACACGTTCATACTTAATTCGTTCCGTGCATTCATAGTCGATTAATAAAAACGTTCCACATTGATGCGCCATTGATGCAGGTTCGAAAGAATTCGCTGCTCTATGATAGAAATGAAATTTCCATACGTTGCGTAGCCCGATTTACTGAAAAGATGAAATTGCCTTTCGCTAGAGTAATTACATTATATTTTGTTCTATTTGGTCTATATCCAAGTACAATTTCGAGCTGAGTAGCGAGCTGAGAGGGTTTTCAAACGAATTATTCGATCACTGAATCGTGTCGTACTTAAAAGGGCATCAGTTTTGCTTGTTGGCACGATGTAAATCAATAAGATGTTTTAAACGGATTGAAATTTCTATCTATTTTAGTTTTATTTTGCGATCCTGCTTTTCTCTGTTACTTCCTCTCAGTACTTTTTTTTGAAAATAATAACGACTAAAAACAATCAAGAACGTTCGTTGATGAAAAGGTTAGAATTGGATTAAAAAGAAAAATTAATTTTCATCGCGATATTATTTATTGCTTTATATTAGATTCTGTTCTTTGCTTCGAATTTTTTGTTTGTTGGATACGACAGATTCGAGGAAAAAGGGCTAAAGATTTTCACACTACACGAGTGTTTCTCTATCCTGGAAATTTGGACATACGCAATCGAACGACACGCGATTTCACGCCGATTCGAACAGACTTACGCGATTACGATTACGACTGACCTGATAAGCCTCCTCTTTGCAGCTGTTACAATCGATTGTACATCGTAACCGATTGTTTATGCCAATGTCCGTTACGTTAGTACTCCGATTATCAAGATCTGGCTTATGCTACAGTTCAGGTAGTGTCTCTGATCTTTCGTTTATCTCATTAATAAAAGGGAGTTTATATCAATAAAAACCATTCTTATTAAATTTTTGTCTGTTTCTAGGAGAACGAAACTGTACCATTTAAAATTTTTATCGAACAGATTTCAATTTTTTTTAGACAAAACACTCATCGTGTAACGTGATTCAGTGAAACAGATGTGGATGATACGGTGCAGTACATTATATGTGTGTATAATATGATTGTACAAATTACGTGTGCATATTAGTAAAGAATTGTAGTCAATTAAATCACGAAGTTATGGATTGTATGATTAAGATTGCATCTGGAGCACAACATATCAAAACCAAATTGACGTGTCCAGAAGTATACCCTTACTTGAACCGAATATTTTCTATGGAATAAGAAAAGCAACGAATGGAATATTTCAAAATATCACCGTTCTTTTCTGTATTGTCATTACTAGACTGAATCTGTCTCCAATACGTGAATAACTGTTTAAGAAAGCGATGATTATGACATTCTGATAAAATAAAACGAAATAAGTTTTATTTCTTTAGTAGTATTCATAAAAATTTGAATTTTCTTGAATATTTGTATCCAATCATCAGGTTGTGTTACATTTCCTCCATCGCTAGACCATGGATTTTTATACGTTTATAGGAATTCAAAAGTTGTAAAAATGTACAAAATGCGCATAATATGCAAAAATATAAAAAATATTTAAAGTGAACTATCTGTTTTAATTTAAGATTTAATAGTTGAAATAAATGTTTATACATTCAGGTACCACAGTTCTTTAGTTACGTTAATAAAAATACGATATTGATTACCAATTCACAGTATACTCGTCGCAATTACCAAGTTAATTTTGTTGCTCGCACACTTCCACATTCCAAATTTCATTAAAATCGAAATTTTTCGAATGATTGAGTCTCCTCGTTGGTGGCCATCATTAAGGATATAGGTGACACCGAAATATAGCCTGATCCTCGAAAAGCATCTCGCGCCAGGAAGTTGCAATAACGTGCGATTACCGCATCGCGCGCGATTTGGCCGAGAAAATGTCGAGGAAAACGTGCGCCACTGAAAACGACGCTCTTCAGAAACTTTTCGCTGGTGTCCTCAGTAGCACTATAGTATAGAGTATCTGTTGGCACGTTGGAGCTTTTCTCGCGTTTAGAGAAACAACGGCCATGGAGTTGGTAGCACGTGCGCTTTTATTGTCTCTGACGTGCTTGGCGTTTGGAGGCTGAAGAGAAAAGTGGCGAAAATCTGATAGATAGTAGTTTTGGACAGATTTCTGAGAATACAACCTGAAGATTAAGATGTTTTGCTTCAATCTATGTGAGCGCGATCATTGTTTGATAATTGAGCGACTTGATAGATTTTGATTTTCCTATGTCACTGAATTATTTTTTCCCTATTGTAATATAATTACAATATTATCGCGGTAGCTATTATGGTCTATTTGTAGCACAGTGGAACCTTTAGTATTCATATTAACATAGACACATAATTGTTCGGACGAGGGAATTTTTAGATGATAGGAATCGATATTTCAGAAACAATAATACAAGAATAATTACATACGATATAATGTAATATTTTTATTCAATTAAATTGAATTCGTAATAAATTTGTAATAAATTTATTTGATTAAATGTTCTATTCTTTAAATTATTTCTAGATCCCACATCTTTTTTACTGTTAGATTAATTTTTGTTAATACATTGAAGTAGATTCAATCATATTCCGTTTCTGTTTGAATCTAATTGTAAGTCTTCTTTCTCATGTCGTCAACAGTTTAAAATAAGAAGGCTTCTTATCGTCAATTTCACTGTAATCTTCTTTTATTCAGCACGAGGACTTAAAATATTGATAATAATATATATCATATATATACAAATATTTCAAAATTTTGAAATATTTTCCTATGATATACATCTATATATACAGGTATACTTTTATTGCTGATTTATTATTACTACCATGTAACAGAGCATAGGTATATATTTTGCAATTTCATTGGTTTTTTTCTATTTTTTGAAACACCTGAATAATTTTCTATTATATGTTTTTGTTTATGATGCCGTTACTTATAGATCCTCTAACGTTGTAGATTTTTGCAACTTTTGCAGCGTTTCCACATTTTCTACCAGCTTTTGTAGTATCTTTCCTTTTCTTTCAATGTTCGGAACAACATATTTCCTCTTTGATATCATGATACACACGATACTAACGTGTACAATACTAGTTTCGTACCAAAGTAACAGGAAAGTAACATGAAATTATAGAATGGACATATAACAGTAAAGGACACAAGCAAAAAATATCGTTCCGTTTATATATAATAGAACGTTTGGATAGTTCGAAATGTTCGGATAGTAGAACATCCGGATAATAGATGTTCGGATACGAGAGATTCGACTGTATCGTATTTTCAACAACGAAGTCTCTTCCTTCTTGACATCTCTACAAATATAAGATATTTGCAAAAAAAAAAAAAAAAAAAAAGAAAACAGTACCAGGGCATGGAACGAAGGTTTACTTTGCGATAATACTTTCGAAGTAAAACAAAATGATGTATATAACACTAATAATTTGTAAACATGAAACAAAGATTTTCTATGGTAAGTCCGATTTTTAGACTCCAATCCTTAGATTTTTAGACAGATTTTTAAACACCTCATATAGAACCAGACTTGAACAATTTCATTCTCCGGTAAAATACTTCTCTCATTTGTATCAGAAGAACGAACGAATTCTGCGAATCGAGTCTGGCGCGTTTCTCTGCATCGTTCACTCGCTTTCCTTTTATCTTTTTTCTACCCTTGTATCGCGTGGCCCATCCGTGTTTCAAGAGACAAGGAGAGGTCGCCTTGATTTTTTTAAGTGACGCTACGTCCCTGGCCCCCGCCTGGGTTGAATTGTAGTCTAGCCCGAGAGGTAAATAACTTGACGAGGCTGGGCAGGAAATCGTGGGTGGAGCAAGCGGGCAAGGGTAAAAGAAAAATGGATCGAAAGAGTAGACTACGTTTTCCATGGGTATATACCTTTGTTTCGGGGAAAAACGAGTTTGAAGTCCAATCGATCACGTCCGCATTTAATCCCGAATTACTTCTTCCGTATCCGTTGTTCCACGTGCTTCGAGGCGCGATCGAACGATATGGGAGGGAACGAAAGCGAAAAACTATACCTGTAAAAGCCACCGGCTCGCTGTTAATTTCCATAAACCGTGTACCTTTTGCTTCCGGTGGATCCGAGTAGTATGAAATATATATACATAAATAAAATAAAATTAACTAAACGCTCGGTAGGACTGACAATTAAAGGTTAATTAAGCCGTGGTTTTATAGATTTCATTGTGGATCTCCGTTATGTTATTTAACGAGATGTGTCCATTCCCCAGGGAAATATCGAGATAATTTATAATAAACGTGATTTGAATTTATGACGGCGAAGATTTTACACCGAGGAGGATATTCCTTTTTATTATGTTCGGTAAGAATAGCTAGGTATTAATTAAATGTATTAATTATACGTATATTGGTGATTACGACGGTAGACTAATTGTGAGTTATAGTTCTCGTTTTCGGTTGGAATGAAAACGAAATTAATTCGATGTCATAGAAAGTGCATTTAAAAATGTTTTCGCATTGTTATAATTTAATTATAATATCATTTAACGTCATACTCTATACGTAAGATAAGTATTGTAATCAAATAATTTTTTTGAATTACTTGATATAACGCGTCCGATTAGATATAAACGATGATGAAGGGTAAACGGAAATATCGTATTTGACGAAGATTATTAAATAACATTAATTATTCACGGTATTGCGTTCGTGAGGGACGGGGAATACAGGAAAATTAAAAGTATAGTGAAAGTTTGCACTGTCATTGGTAGAAACAGTCGGGGATGGTTGTTGTGGATGATTTATGGGGATACCGTATGATCGATCTAATGTCAGTTTTATCGACATTGTAGCGAAGGAAATAATAAGACGTAGAAAGGAAAGAAAGTTTTGATTCCTTTCCCACGGATTAGTGCAATACATTAAAAGACTCAGTGATATGATTCAAAGACTCGATGGAAACCCAACAGGATATTTGTTATATATGTTTTTCAATAACGTGGAAACGATTGTTGTGCTATCTTCACCACGATACAAAAGGTACAACTACAAAATGGTTTCAATCATATAAAATATAAAAGAACGTGGAGACGCGGTACAACACAAAACGACTCAACGACTACTGCTCAACAACTATTCTAACATCCGCACATCTTATCTTTTCCTATTTTACCATCTCTTTCACCTATTTGGGGCAAACTACGAAAACATTTCCAGCACATATTCACGTACAGTCACTCAAAATCTTGAGTGGCGACGCATTTTCTTCTCACCCACCGATCATCGACACTCTACATTCTTTCGGACATCTATTGCACTCAAAAACGCATTCACTCGCAACCAAATAATCTTGCCAAATTCTATAACATTGTATCATTTACATATTATTATATATTATTACGGTTGCTGTAATAATCTCGTATTTACGTTATAACGTTTAATGCCGTGTAAACCCACAATACGATGAAACGGATCACAAAGCTTACATACATAGCTCATCGTTGCATGCGCCAAGAACTCGTCATTCTCGTTTCAAATTGATGCCCCAAGATTATACCGCGTATCGATTGAAGTAAGAGAAACATTTTATCAGACAAGAAGTCTTTACATAACGTCACCTATGAAGTAGATAAAAACGCGGCGGCAAACCGATCCGTTGGAAAAAGCCGTTCTTCGATGACGGCAAACATACTCGATGGTAAAAGGTGAGGAGTTTCGCGACTTTCTTCACACCGATGGAACCAGAAAGAACATGGTATAGAAAGCAAAGGGGCAGATCTTTAACCAAAGGAAAGAAAGATTCGCATCGTGGCCGAGGAAAATTTATGGCGGTTAATATAATAATCCCAGGCGAGTTTCGTACAGGGATCTCAACTTACGAAGAGACTCGTGAATATAGAAAATTTCTTCCTGCCCGACTTATCCCCGGCCGAGCGGAATAATCTTCTTAGCTGATATCGTTTCGCATTTTTGCCGGGGAAGGCGAAAGGGTGGTTACGTAGCAGCGACAACAAACGAACTTGAACAAAAATGGAACAATACCAGCAGGAAGAGGGCTAGGAAAGAGAAGAAGAAACCACTGTCCTCCGAGAAACAAGCGGTGAAAAAACGAGGGGCTAGAGGGAAAAGAGAAGAAAGAACGAGTAACAAATGCAAGAAAAAATAGAGCAGATCGAGAACCAGGAAGAAAGGGAGGAAACTTGGCCGTTGGGAGCAGAACGCGCTCGTATTGTGTGTATGCACAGATGCATATTATCGCTGGTCCCGATAGCCCGTGTGTTCGATCGGAACGAAAATATGTATGCACGTGTATATATTTCCTAGGCGAAGCGCGTCGAGGAGCCCCGGTTGTTCCTGGCCCTATAAAGCTTCGATACGCGTGCACTAGGTGACCAACGATGCGCTTGGATCGATTTTTCCATATTTCCGCGTGTGTATCGATAACACGCTGGCTCTCGGTCTGGCTAACACCCGCAACCTCCGGATCCTCCAAAGCGTTCCAGCTGTCTCTCATATTTCGCTTCTAAGTGGATTATCATCGTTGGGGATTTCGAGCGTCGATCTTTGACGTAACGAGAACGACGACGATGGTGCCGCGAGTTCGAAGGCAAAGCGCGCATGTCGATGTTCAAGGCAGCCAATGGACTGGTTGAAATATTAAACGGGAGCAAAGACCCTGTTCTCGTGCACCACGTAGCCGTGGTTCAATTTCTGTGCTGGAGGCGGTCGAACGCGACGACGACCAGGGCGAAAGCGGAAGAAGACAGAGGATGGGTGAGGGGGCTGAATGAAAATAGACGACGACACCGGGAGAACTAGGGGGTGGCAAAGGAGAACCCAGTGGCAGGAGGGATAGAGGACGAGGGTTAGGATTTCGATGGCATTGCCAGCGACATCTACATTTCGCGACTAGCTGCAGGGATGCAAAAAGAGGTACCCCTCTCCCACCTCACGGCAGCGGCGCGTGCGCAACCCGTGAAATCTCGGCCCGTATTCGCCATATAACACGAAGAAACTTACCTCGATTCTGTACATCGCGGATGTTGCTCCGTGGCTTTCTTGCATTTTCCACTGCGCCCCTGATAAAGACTAGCATAACAGAGAACTGACAAGATGATTAGGCAAGGGAATGCGGGTCTGATTAGTTATTTCCCATAGACACAACCCAATCGTAAAGATAAGCACGCGTATTGGCTGAAAGTGTCACACGTATAAATAGAACCATATAGGAACCCGTGGCGATGATAAAGCGACAGAGAGCGGGATAATAGAGAGCCGAAGAGATGATTAAGCAAAGCAATGCGGGTCTGATCGGTTAGTTCTGGTAGATCCGACGAAATCGTAAAGATACAATCAGGGACAGAAATAAGAGTGCAAACAGCGGAAATAGGTATCGATGAAATTTAATCGAACTAGTAGTAGCGTTATTTATAAGTACAATATTTCTTTGTAATAAATAATTGAAGTTAATATATGTGTCGATGATTACGAAAGCAGTGCAAGTCATATTTAATGCTTTGCGTTCGTCGCGTGAACCGAATTCTGTTTAGCGACACAACGACCAACTCGAATCAACCGTTCAATTCAATACTGCCTTACAAAGGTGGTTTCAGACTATTGTATCGTAAACAGACGTAACGAAAAGTAAATGATAAAATCTTTTTTACATTTAAATACGGCATTAAGCAAGCTGTATTTAACGAAGCTTCATTAATATACCTATTTTTACTGTCTGCCCACTTACTTTTGTCCCCGATTCTAAGCACGCCTATTGGCCGAAAGTACCACAAATACAAATAAAGGCACGCTTAACCCGCTTATTTATAAAATCAATTAACTCCACGAAATAAAATTTAATAAATTAAATTCTATCAAACTAAACTAAACTAAACTAAATTAAAATTACTAAAATTTCAAAAGTGGCGTTGACCATCTTGACCTGTCAATGCTTCACATAGCAACACGTGACGATTAGCAATATAAAGCAGTACTTTCTTTTGGCCCCTGTCCTATTCCGCCAACTGTTTCTTCAGCTCTGCACAGCACTTAGGATAAAGGAACTTGTATTTTTGATTCTTCATCTTCATGATTAAGAAGATTCGACGAAGTGTCAGGAACGAGAGACAGTAGATATTAGAAAAGGAGAATTAGTAATATTGTGTAGTAGCGATGTTTCGAAGGTAACTGCCTTGAAGGGTAGTATAGATGAAGAGATGACGAAGCAGCGGGAACGAGGCTGAAGTATACGGTGGACGTTTTAAGGGGCTTGTTTTGGGGATGATTATGCGATATTGAGGAAGTTTAGTGAAGTAGAAGGGGATGTTGTTTAACCGGTATAATAGGGTCGAGTTGCAGTGTTGGTTTTATTAATGTAGGAAAGCGTGTTGTTAAAAGTAACCAGGGGATTATTATTGCCTTGGGGTTGAAGAGAATACGAGTAAGTAATAATAATATCAATCTGACCGGTAATTTAGTACATGAAAATTACGATATTGGTTTATTATCCATAAATTGGGAGATTTTTAAATGAACAGTGACAGTAAAAGTACAAGTAAATTTATGCTGATCAGTAAAAATATATTGCAGATCCGACAGAAGGATAATACACTTGCAAAATAAATTATTTTCCAGAAGACAAAGGAAATCATTTTTGTTTAATTAAATTTATAATTAATTGATGAAAAGATTATTCGATGATATTGGGAATAAAGTAAATGTTAGCATAGTTTAGTTATGAAAAATAAAATCAATATTTTGGAAAAATGTTATGCATCGAAATACAATTGTACGAACGAGTCTCAGTATTATACATGCACATAATGGATCTTGAAGTTAGAATGACATTTTAATTTTCGAATATACCATTGTTTTAGAAATGAATCACATTAGTTCCTTTGCATTTGGAAATGTTTAAGAGAACGCTTTAACAATGCATGCGATGCAATTAGAAATTAACTGGGAGCGCCCGAGCGTCTAGGATATTCAATAATACGATATATCAACACACGTGATTGGCAATTGCGGTTGCTTCAAACACCTGTGTAAGATAGACCGACCACGATATACGTGGATTAATACGTTGCGAGGATAGATACGTAGAAAATTACTTGGAACATACTCGAGCACCAAGAAACCGCTAAATGTACTCGATGTTGTTAAGAACAGAGTTTCGAATATCGCTAAATCGGAATAGGATATTTCCTGAATATCCAGACATCGCTCGACTATTTCAAGAAAAGGCAAGTAAATGTTGACCTTCCAAATATATGATTTCCTTAAAAACCTTGCGAGCCGTCTTTTGAAATATCATAAAAGTAGATTGAAAATGTAGAACGAAGTCTTAGTATATAAAAAAGCTCTATTTCTGAGGAAATTATGAATTTTTAAATTTAACTCTTTTATGGTATTCGCTTTCGGGTTTGACAGAGAGGGTTTAAAGGAATTTTAAATCCAATATTCTTTTATTTTCATCTTACCTTCCGCTTTAAAATACGTTTCTACTTTTCTCATATTTTACCAATTGATATTCCTGATTTATTATGTTTTATGTTTTTTTTTACTCCTTCTAATCCAAATAAAGATCGAGAGGAGACGCGTTACTAGATTTCGTTAGATACTGTCGATTTTCATACACTTGTAGGAAGTCTGAAAGTGCAAAATTGCACAGACTGTAGATACATGATATGAAAAAAATGTACAAAATATCAAAAATATAGTATTTTCTACGATACCTGGTAGTTGAAACGATTTTCTACTTAAGTTCTATCTTCTTAATTATATTTTCAAAAACATGAATTTGCACGAAGATCCGCGATCTATGTACTACGTATAATTCTAAAGACATCAAACACTTTATCGATTGTGTAAAAGAAGAAATATATCTGAATTAATCATCTCCGAATTTCCTTAGATAGCGTTTTTTTCGTTTGAAATGATCGAATGCGATTTTGTCAAGCCGCTCGATTCGAGAACGATACGCAAGGTTTAAGGGGTTAAAGCTTCGGTCAATCACCGATGTTTTTTTTCTGGTCACGTATCGCGACACTTTTTCAAGCGGATTTTATGAAATACTTTCGTTCGATCCTGTAAACAAAACATAACGTGCCAGATAAACGCAAACAAGTATTTCATATTATTTGGGGACACGGTAATTTCGTTAGGAATGATAAATAATAACACGCGATAATACATTTAAACAATAATTTCATCTAAGCCGAGTGGATACTATCTCATCTTATTTCTTTCCTCTAACATTTTTTTCCCTTGCCATTTGTGTCGCTGCCAACAAGAATACGTGTTGGCAAGAGTAAATCGAACTAGCCATTTTGATCGAATGACACGCCTTTGTGCAGCTATGCAAAAGTCAAAGGAAGCAATTGATATTGTAGCAAAAGAGAGGAATATTTGTCGAACACCGCAGATTGCAGAAGTGTGCAAAAAGGAATAAAGCGAATTGAGTGTCGAAGTTCAGGTAATTCTACGGGAAACTTTTTGACGAATAGTTGTTATTGAAAAATAGATTGGTTAGGACAGGGCTCCTTAAACTATGGATCGCGATCCCGTGAAGGGGTCGCGTAACAGAATTACGGGGCTGTTCAAATTTTTGCGATTGCCACGCACCAGTCAAATGAAAAATGCCGATCATCTGTCATTAAAGAATCCTTTCATCAAGTTATTAATCGTCATAGGGATGAAACACCAGCTTTTTAAAAAGTTGCTTCAATGGATTTTTGCTTGAAATTGGAACAGAATTTCCAACAATTTCTAAAATGATCTTAAAAGCACTTACGATAGTTTGTACTGCATGCCTATTGTAAAAACGTCTTCACAATTGACGATTGCAAAATCAAAATATCGATCAACTCTGAAAAACGTTGAAGATGTTCTGTTGTATCAAATATTGAGCCAAGATTTAATTCTTTATGCAAGAACAAATAAGCACATTTGCCTCGTTAGTATGTAAATTTAGTTTTATTCTAATAAGTGGCGATAAGTGATACAATTATAAATATAATAAAGAATTGTTTAAAATTAAACTTTTTTGATTTATATTTATTTTATTATCTTTATATATTTATTTAATGTATCTTTTTACGTATATAACCAAGTTCGCGTAAAATTTTCCTGAACAAAATAGGATCGCGAATTAAAAAGGTTTAAGAAGGTTTGGGTTAGGACAATCGGTAATTTGAATTTCGCGGATAATCTTCAAAGGTGGTATTTAGTTTTTGGTGGAAATGGACGACTTGTTGTAGAAAAGAAAATGATTCAGTGAATTAGCGAATAATGGTGTTCGATGAAACAATTATCAATACTATTAATTATTGGTACTAATATTGCTGCTGAAGGAATTAGTACGTTACTAAAAAATTGTAATAAAAATCACGTAAAAATCTGTAACACGTACGGTGCAAAATATAAATTGAGAAATTAAATAAAATATTACATTTTGCAACTCTTTATCATTAAAATTACTAAAAATCACAATTATTAATATTTATTTTCTTTTTCCAAAAAGTAATAACACGTTGTCTATTTTACTACCGAAATCGAGACTGATTTTCTTTCTTAACGTTTCATTTTATTTAATTATATAGCAATGTAACATAAAAATTGCATTAGTCAACTATTAATAATTCTATATGCTGCTAAATATTTTACCCATAAATGGATAAACATTTCTTTTGAAAAATTCCATCAACAAGTGAAATGTATGATGTTTCCTAAACAATTTTCTTTCGTATTGCAGCACTGAACACTAACTACCTATCTTCTCTGTGTCGCCGGTTATTAATGTTTACGCCAGGATGGTTGAAATTGTCGGCAGAGTAGGAAGAAGAGGAAGGGAGTAAGAGGGATGCGTATTATTTGAATTCAGTTCGACCAGATTATTCGGTTTGATTAATCAACAACGCACAACGACGGTGTGTCTCAAAAGATAGCCGGGCCGAGGAGTTATGCACACAGGGACAGCGATGAGTTATTGCTGTCGCGTTACCGTGGCCTGTTGTCCCATTGTTTCTATTATTACATACGTCAAACGCGCGAATGAATTATGCACGCTGCTGAACGTAGAAGTTGATTCGCGCGGCTAACGATGTTCCGTGTTTGTACATTACTGATCAAAGTTTCGATTGTTCGCGTTTCGTGTTCTCCGTTGAGAAACGAAGGAGTTTTAAGGAATTGACGAAAAGTGGTAGAATGGAGAAGAAGCTGTAGAATATGGTGAGATTCGAAACGAAGGAAACCTTTAAATTAAGTATGATTTATACTTGTACATTGATGACAAGAGTTTCGACTGTGCGTACTTACTGTTGAAAAACACTGTTAAAAAAAAAAAATGTTAAGGAATTGACGAAGAATAAAAATACGGTCGAAAGAAATTGTCAGAAATAGTGAAATTCAAAAAAAAAAAAAAGGAAATCTTTAAATCAATTACGATTTGTACTTGTATATTAACGATTAATTTTGTTCGTGTCTCGCATAGTTTGCGAATGAAAATCTCGTTTCAATGAATATTTTTCATTATCAAATTTAAAAAGGTTTATTCCAAGAGAAATATCTGTAAAGCTACCGTTTTCCAAAGTATTGAGATTTTTAGAATAGTTGGATGCATTTTGAATTTTTCCGATATTAATATTATAAGATAATTGATATACATATACGTATATTTAAACATTCCTTCATGGTTTCTTTTGAATCTCATCTTCCACAATTATTTTTCAATTTTCCACTACTTTCCATTGATTCTCTCTTTCACTAATTGGAACTTCTTCTTTTTATCTTTTGAAAATAAAATATCTTAAAACTGTTTTTCAACTATTTTATATATCGCAATCTGTATACACGAGAGATATAAGTCAAGTACATGTAACTTAGATTTGAATATAAACTTAATTTATAGCTTGCAAGTACAAATACAGTTGGTGCTAGTGAAAAGTGTAAAAAAGAAAAGAAGGAAGAAAGAAAGAAAGAAAGAAATTAAAATCAAAAGAATCAAATTAAATGGAGCACGAGAATTACTCGATTGTTTCCTAACGTGTAGATTGTGGGCTCTATAAAGGAGAGAAAGAATGAGAAAATTGTTCAATTCACTTATCAAATCGATCAGATTCTGTAAATTCTGCTGAAGAAATGATATTGATTGTTCAAAATCGGCACAATGTTTGTTGAATCTATAGTTGTTTTCACCGAAGAAAACGAGAATGATTAGTGTACGTATGTGTATTGATTCGTGGTTAAATTTAGAATGAAATTAAGGCACGGTTAAATTGGGGACATTTCGACTGTGGAAATTAGAAACTATCAGATATTGTTACGTAAATGAGAGAAGAATTTTTTACAATTGAATATTTTAATTAAATATAAACAATGTTAATTACTTGAATTTTTAATAGTTGATTTTTATAGATGATTATTCAAAAGTCCACAGTCAATTATCGAATAAAGTCCTTATTTTCAATACGTTCATAAAATATTTATTTTGTATACTTAGCCTATATATTTACATACGTAGAAAATGCTAGAAATAATAAAACTAGAGAAGAAACTTCTTTTAACTTGCATATTCACGACCAATTTTACGCAGTCTTTCATAAATCGAAAACAGAAAGCCTTTCGCACTTTTTCCTTGAATACATGCCAAGAGTCAACAGGGAAAAGGGGGAATACGAATTTTGCCGAATCTTGAGTTTATCATTTTCTCGTATGCTCCTGTATGTACTCTTTACCACTGGGTGCGTCGCATTAATTTGCATTAAAATTTTCCGAATTTTGCACTGGTTATAAGAAATTAGGGTGTACTGCGTATTTTTCATTTTTCACAGTTTAACGTGTCATATATTGATTAAAATTATAAGCGGAAGTTGAAGATGATGCAGAGGACTATAATGTTTTATTTCTATATAATATCTATGAATATATGTATATATATATATATATATTTATATTTATATGTATATAATATCCATGAAAATATGAAGTTGTGACTATTATATATTGAAAAATGAATTTTCGTTTTCTGAGGAATACTAGAACTTGACATTTCCCCTTTTACCTGTAGACTCTTCACATGTACATATATGTATGTATAGTTCTATGTACATTTTATTATAAAATCCACGTTTTATATTTGCAATTTTTAAATCGTAAAAAGTCAAATTTCGATACATTTTGGAATTTTTATTATTCACAATTACAAGTAACGGCAGTGTCAACGTGGTACCGCTAGAAAATTATGACATTTCTAAATACTACTAAAACTAATCGAAAATTATTCTTATCGGAATATTATACTTCGATAGATGCATAATTTATAGACGTTTCACGATAATTTTCAATGTTTCAGATTCGTGTTAAATGCACATAAAAGAATGTTATACTGTTTATAAAACAAGCACGAAGCTTTAATATGCCCCTCGTGCCGATCAGACGCGGCGAAAGTTTTCAGCGTTGGTACATGCACGAGCATCGCAAACTCATAACGCGTCTGCGCGTAATAAGTCGATGCAATTTGTACGTTCTTTATTGGACGCATTTGTATTTGCTTAATTACATTGTTACGCCGCCGGCTATTACTTCGACGCGGCCGAGTTAATGGGACGATAATACACTTTTCGTAACCTGCTCCGCCGCCATTCAGTCTGCGCCTGAAACATGCATGCGCGAATTTCTCTGAACAGAAGTATCTCTTTTGAAACGATAGCAGCTGGATTAATGAATTTTTAGGTAGCTCGAGATAATTTTAATTTTCTCCTTTCTACGAAGCAAGTTAACGAGTCTTCTACAATCTTTTTGGCATGGTATCGCTTTTATTTAATCCTTTCGAGTTGAATTATTTAGCGATTTTAGTTTCAGTACTTTCGATTACGAAATTCGCATGGGAAATTTTAGTTATCGCTTTTCTTCACTAGAGTTTATTAATTTTGACAGAAGTTTCGTATAATGTAACATATCATATTCTTTTTTAAATCTTCCGAAAAAATTACCAATCAGAATAGAAATTTTTTAAAGTACTATTATTGTTTCCTTTCAGACAATTGCTATCTGGGAATTACCTTTTGAAATTCGAAAGATTAAGTAAGGACAGGTAAGCGAGAGTTAAATTCACACTTTCGTTACGTTTGACAGCGTTCGAGTTTTCACAAATAAAATGAAATTGTCATCTCAAGAATTGCATCACTTGATAGAATTTTATAACATTATTTTATTAATGCGATGGTTTTTTTGGTAATTTAATTTTGTCTAACAGTGGAGGAGCTTCTCTGCGATGACTTACAGGGTAGAAATTGAAGTTTCGAGATTTTATTTCCTTTGCTGAAAGTAAATTTAGAATGTGAAGAATAAACAGGAAAAGACTAATGCTGCTTGTCAATATTCCGTGCAACTCAATTATATTCCTTCGAAACATTTTTCCAACTTCCCCCAACTCCTTTAACGTCTACGCTCTACATTGACTATCTTGTTAGCTTTTAGTTTACATCTTGTTATTTCAATTTATTTATAGATTTAACTAATGCAAAGATATTAAGGACAATCCTAAATTCAATAAACTCTTTAACGTTTTCCCTGTTTTTTAAGTTTTACGTTTCTCATTAGTCACTTTGTTAATTCGAATTATATCTCATTCCAGTTTCGTAACAAATCCAATTAATGCAAAATTACTAATTGCTGCCTATATTTTAGTTTCTATATTTTATACCGATCGTTTTATTCATATTTCATTTGCATCTTACTACTTCAGCTTTTCTATAAATTTAATTAACAAGATAAAACTACGTATATTCTTTCACGCTACTAGAAAAGCGAAATCTAAATGAAGATTCATTACACTCTTTAAATATTATAACAAGTAGTTTATTACGGATATTCATCCCATACGCTTTTGCACATTTAAATTTAGATTCCCTATAAATGCATAAGTATCTGCAGCTTAGCTATAACAGAGCCTGCAGAAAAATTTTAATTGATAAAAGTTATTAAAACGCAAAACAGAATATTTTTAAGGTATATTACTTATACAATACAGAAATTGAATATCCTCCTCGACATATTTTCTGTTTCTCTTTTTAAAAATAAAATAAAGCCACAATTCACAACAATTGTTGACTTTCGCTTGTGTTGAATCGGAAACAGAAAAACAGGAAAAAGAAATTGGAAGATAGAATAAGATATGTACTATCTATAGATACTATATATCTCATGTACAACAAAAAATCCAACTTTAATACAACTCCATTCTCTTTAAATCTTCAATCACAGTCATAAATAGAAACTCTAGCGAATGTACATGCCTTTAATACATTTTTCCCTGTACAATTTCTGTCTTATGAAACGCAACTGTAAACGTTAAATCCCGTCTCGTCGTCGTCGCGATCGTCGTTCTCATTGTTGTCTGGTGTGGACAGAAAAGTTTCCAGACACTTTTAACGCCCGTCGGCGTGATATACTTTAAGTTCGCGCGATGTATATCTGAAACCGCGCGAATTTCCGCGAGTTCGTCCTAATTAACAAGATGAAAATCGCATTTCGTCCCTTTTGGTCGCAGCTGGGCTACGGGCAGCTTTTAATCGTTTTAATCTAATTTTGAAAAGCACAGGCTCGTTCGTACGACTGGCGTATTATCGCGTCGTGAGATCTTGCTTTTTCCAACCTTCTACAACCCCTGCACGGTGGCCGACGTTCGTTTCTTGCGACGAATTCCGTTGAACGCGCGACCTGCCGAGCTTGAATAGCGAAGTTAAGTTGTCACGCGACCGCTGAATGAACATCATACGTCTTATCTGCGTGATATATTCTGTCTATTAGCGTGGCCATCGTATTGTTAAAAATGTGATGAAAGGATAGCTGACGTAATTGCAAGGAGAATCCCATTGTACGACGCTCGAGAAGTTAAATGAAAAAGGAGATTCGCGAGGAATGTCCTAAGAGCTCTTCTGATAGTTCTATTAATTCCTTGAATTAGCTGGTATCTTACAGTAGTTGTATAAATAGCAGCTGATAAAAGAAACTTTATAGAATAATAAGGGTAAAGAAGACAAAATAATTTTACAAACTCTTTTGCACGTCTTAAGAACGCTTGTAATAGTTGTATAGATTTCTTGAATTACCTGCTATCTTAAAGTAGTTGTATATAGAATAGCGTAATAGAAAGAATAGAAGAAGGTTTATAAGATAATAAGTGTAAAAGAAGACATCATAATTTTACAAAATAGATTTTATTTAATAAGAGCATTGGATAGATATATACCACAGAATGGATGATTGTTATGAACATGGTAAACAATTTTTAGTATAAAAGTTATTAAGATTCACAGTGTCTTAATTTTAAACTTTCTTTTATCTACTACTACATGTATATTGACCTATTTGACGTGCAAATTTTGTCGGGTTTTAGAATCATCGGTTATGTTATGACGATAGCAAATGAAAAATAACTTACTGTATACATCTCGACGATAAAATATGACATAAAAAAGATGAAAAATTCTAGGAGGTTTGTTAAAACCTAGAAACGTCCTATGTATTTTAAGAATGACTTATCATAGTTCAGCTAGAAAATTCTTTTTTAAAACACAGCAAAGAAGTTCTTTACAAAGCCGATACGGGAACTTTTCTCTAAAGAATTTTGAAAAATTTCTATTTCCTCAAATCTGTTGGATCTATTTTCAATAATTGTATGTATAACAAGATATTGCTTTTGTCTATAGTCGGACTATTTACAATTTCTGTACATTCTGATGTGTGATCAGAAGCTTTTCTCCGTTCGTTCGATTTTGTGTTTCGTAACACGTTCAACCGTTTAAGGGAAAGACAGATCGTAAAGGAAACTCGTGGAGCAACGAAAGTTCGAGATATAGGTTGAAAGGCGAGTTTGATTCTATTTTTGCGTCGGTCAATTGGTTTCGGGTATGTGGTTGTTAGCGCTTCTCTGGCTACACTTGAAAGTCACAGTGGTGCGATATTCTCTGTAAAGTTCGAAGTTTAGCGACTGTACGAGACGTTTGTAAAACACGTAAAATAGAATTTTATGAGCCAACTGGGTTTAATAATTACTCGCCCGGTCGGAATAAGAGTGGGTACATTTTTTTGAAATTTTACTCGACTTTTCAACACGTTCCATGCCCAGTGGTAAGTAAGCGCTTTGGCAGAGCTTTAAACTGGAAGAGTAGGAAAATTACGTTGGCAAATTTAATCGGAGGAAAATTCCACTTGTACTGAATTTTTTGACAGTTTCGTCTTCACTCGTATCCATTTTATTTGAACAATTCTTGCAAAGAATATCTCTATTTGTTCGATGGAAGTTTCAGTTCCGCTGACTATCGTATATAACCGATGATCCAGGGAACTTGTGAATCTTTTAATAGCGAATTGTTTGTAAAGCGAAGAAAAGAATAGAATTTGACGTTTCACTGCTGCTTTACTCAAATATGCCATCATTTTACTAAATTATTTTGCTGGTATATAACCTAAAGACACTATATTGCACGTGATATTTAATATCAATCGTTAGCATTGAATAAATGTGTCTTTCTGTTACATCTATACGCATAAGGATGTAAGTACTTTTTCCCCAAGTATCCTGTTTTTTGCTTGCTTAATTAATATTATGCCTTAAACTCGTTTCATATCTACCTTTTGCATATACTTTTTATACCTACCTTTTTATTTTTATATTCTTGTAATGTTACAGTAAATTTACTAATCATAACATGGTAATACTTATACCATTATATGGAATCAATAATAGTACTTGTCTGATAGCAAAATATTCAAACGTCAAAAGAGAACATTGAATGTTAATTATAGGAATTAAATGTTAATTATACGTTATTAAGTCGATAGGTGATTTCACACGTTCCAGTCGCGGCGTGAATGAATATCAAATTACTTTGAAGTAATGAAATGGTGAATCTTTCATTTAATTAACAATGTCTACGTACATGAAGAATAGATAGCAGGATCCCATCCTACTTTTTGAATTGTTAATGACTCTTCTAGATAGATTTAAATTTCGTAAAGAAATTATATAAAAAATTTCACATCAAAAGTATTTAAGTAGTCTAAACGATTAATTCATACTCTTTTATGAAGCAGCGAGATTTTCACGATTTTCTAATGGTTACACGCATTTTCTTCTTAAAATATTAATAAACATATTACATCTCCCTATTACATATCCCGGTCGACTCATATATTTAATATTAATTAGAAAATTCCAACAGCAACTTCCTATTTCGTAAATTAAACAAGAAGAACAGAAGATAAAAAAAGATAAGGAAAAAATGGTATAAAGGTTTGTTACGAATAAAACGCGAAATTTAGATTAAATTTTAATTCTTTCAGATAATATCCGCGGATATTTATAAAAATTTTCAGATTATAAATTATTTTTTAATAAAACAGATTGTATCGGATCAATCAGAAGCAGAAGAAAGAAGTATTTTGAGATTATGTGAGTAGCCGTTAAGATAAACTACACATATGTAATTATTTGATACGACAAGGAAAGAAACAAAAGACTTCGAATTATTAAGTTATAATATAAAATCATTCGAAACCTAAGAAGCTTTTATCTCGAATATAATTTTAATTGTTTAGCTTTTATATACATAAACGAATATTCCTTAAAATTCAGTAAAGCACAACTCGTTAAAAATGTGATATTTCATATGATGCAACTAATACAAGGTATATTATATGTTTTCGCATTTACGTTTCTTTGTGACATACATTTTCCTTTGCACAAACTGGACAAAATGCGTACTAACGTATTAAATATTATTATTTCCTATCGCAGTGTCTACAAAAAGTATTGGCACACATCGTTGTCTCCCACTGAAGGATTTTTTTTCTCAGCTTCTATATTTAATTTTCACGGTATCAAATTTTTGGATTCATATGAAAGTACTACTGAATTATACGAAATTTAATACACTTGAATCTAATTAATTAGTACGTAAATGTTATGATAAATACAATAGTGTGCGAATATTTTTCGTAATTATTATATTCGAAAAATCGTATTTTGTTTGCAACCAAAACACGATTTGCCTTGTTTCATGTCTTGTTCTGCAACAGGCGGATTTTTTAACGTCTTACCTCAGGTTTCAACAGTTTGTTGATACAGTTTATTCTGCTGCTCAGAATCTCCAACTCCAGGCGTTCCTTGTAGAGCTGTCGAAATACAGAGAGCTTAAGTCGCGTAACTCTAAAGAGGGGAGAAATTTATTCGAGTGTAGAACAACCTACCATTTTCTTCGTCTTCTCCTGGAACACATCGGTCTGCTGCAACTGGAAATCAGAAAGCAATTTACCATTTACCGTAACCGTATTGTTGCCCGTGCCGACCAACTCCTTCCGTACGAAGGCAAAACAACGAAATGCACTTTCGGCATGGTGTACCGACTCGAAACAAACTTACGTGCTTATGAATGCAATTGTAGATCGGTCTGATGTCCGCCATGCTTTTCTTCCGCGGAATTTTCTGTAAATTAAACATGATTATATGTAGACCGGGTGTCCCATTTTAAACGATTCACACAACTATCTGCTGAATTATACGTTGTTCTAAAAAGTATCTCAAAGCATACTCGATAAAATTACCATTATTAATTATACAAATAAAGCTCTTGTTTCGAGGGAAACATCTTATGATCCTCGCAAATCTTATCGATGTGGACGTTCCTTCGAAATTTCGATAGGTCCTTTGTATTTTTTAAATATAACTATACCTTTTTTTGGACACCACTTGATGCATTTTTTAATTCTTTACAAAAAGATACAAGGTATTTGGGTGGAAATGTGATTAGTTTAGAAGATATTTTAATCTTGAAAGACAAGGAAAGATAACCTAAAGCTTTTGCGTTTATGTTCTCCTTGTTTCTCTTTCTCAATTTGATGAAATTAACGTTGAAATATCTTTTAAACTACGCATTTTCAGATAAAAGTACCTTGATACTTCTTTACAGAGGATTAAAAACTGAATCGAGATAAGTATAAAAAAGTCTATAGCTTTATTTAAGGAAACAAAAGTTATGTTGAGATCTCGAAAAATGCCACCATATAGACAAATCTGGTGTTCATCATAAGACGGCCTCGTTTTATTTGAAACATATTTTCGAAAAATGAGACGCCCTGTATAGTGATACTTCGTTTCAAAATGAATTCAACATGTTGTTATTCGCCGTACCTTGTCTGCTTCTTTTTGCAATTCCAGGAAGACTTTTTGATTCGAGACGATCGCTCTTGCACCCTGGGTTCGATACATGAAAATGAATAACTTGGTGTCTTTAAATATGTAGAATATTCTATATATATTCTTTCTATATTCTATCGGAAGACTGACGTATTTTCGTATCATATATAAACCACGCAAAAGTCAAACATCAAATCAATTTCGTCAGGACGAAATCATTCGTCGTCTAAACATTCTATTTCCAGATTTTTATACTATAATTTGAAAATTTGTAACAGATAAAGTTGTTTATCGTGACATTCTATTTTTGCAGCAACGATAGATGTGTAATCTCTCAGGTTACCTAATATTTCATTTATCGAATGTCATTCTATTATCGTCTCTCTGATTTATATAAAGATTATTACTTGATATTTTAATTAAAATAATCACGTCAGGATATCATCTTCTTAGTTTTCTATTTTAGGAATTGACGATTACGATAATTAAGTTATTTATTATTGTCGTGTAACATTACAATATATAACACGATAAGATTTAAGAAGACATTAAAGCTACAGAATAATATAAAGCAAAATTTTCAATCTTCGTTTAATAATATAGGGATACGTTTATAATAATGAGGTCATTGATGAAATTATTGAACAGAAATTCATCTCTTGAAAGTTTAAGTCGGAACCCTGCTTAAAGAAATGAAGAATATTCCGAATCTCAATATGAAAGTGTGCTAAATAAAGTCGAACATGCTCGACGTGCTTGCAACTTCGTGCTTGATCAAATTAACCTTTCTCGCCGTTCAACGCCGATAAAAACTTTCGATCTTTCCGCTAATCAGAACACCGCAGAGAAAGAATGAGAAAGAAAGAAAGAAGGAGAGAGAGAGAGAGAGAGAGAGAGAGAGAGGGAGAGAGAGAGAAAGAGGAAGAAAAGAGGAAACGATGCAAACGAACACTCGTAATTGCGAGACATCTTGTCGACGATACTACGATACTTTCTCGACTGTTATCGATCCGTCTGCCTTCCGTTCATCCAGACGAATTAACCGGCCACGATTTAACAGAACAATTGTAATGCAACGAGGCGTTAAATCACGAGCTAACCTGCAAGATACGTTGTCATAAAATACAATCTTAATCCATTTGCAGCTTTTGGTTCTTTTCATTTTTAACATTGTTAACCCTACGACACGGTTAATTTGTCAGATAGTTACAAAACCGTTTTGTAAATATATCTTCAGGCAGTTAGACTTAAAAGTTTAATAATATAATAAATATAAAAATGAGAAAAGTTAAGATTCATAAATAATATCGTATATTTTTACATGTTCATCTTAGATACATTTTTGCGGAACACTTGCTCTTATACATCATGTTACGTTATTAAGGCCACTAACGACTCAGGTTCGTGTATAACTTTTATGTGGAGAATGTATAAAATATGTAAATATATACGTTTTATGTTTTACATTTGTTGTGTTACGTTTGTAGAAAAAATTCAATAACTTGGAATGATTGAAAAGTTGAAAGATTAATATGATAAAAGATTTGAAGGTCTATAAATAAATAAATATACTTGTATAATTTTATAGTAGTTAACACTGACAGTTAACTCACATGATGCCTAGTGTGGTGTCGCCGGTTGTTATAATATTAATACGTCGAGTGCCACGGAGGTCACCGGCGACTGACATTATACTTGCTAGTGACGTTATGTAGATTAATCTCGGAATTAATTAAAGAGCTTAAGCTAAAGAAACATATTCGTAAAATTTGTGATACTTTCAAATATTACCATAACAATATTATGAGGTGCGATACGAAAAGCACAGGACTGCACTTACAGCTCGGGAATAAAGCGTGGTAGGCGAAAGATAAAGGATCGACTATCAAAGATGTTTTGTGTAGTGATAGTGTTGCAAAGATTAGCTCGATCGTTACACTCACAATCGGTACAAATGGATGCGTCTTCAATTTGGTGTTTTCGCTCGGTCGAAAAATGTTGAACAGGAAAAGCGAACAGCAGATAAATATTAAGTTTTTTGCTAAGCTGGGAAAATTTGAAACGACATCTTTTCAATTATTGACCAAGCCTTACGACAAAGATTGTATGTCTCAAGTTCGTGCCTTTGAACCACTTCATCAAATGAACCCAGTTTTTGTCGTTAGAAAGTGCGAAAGCGAAAGCAACGGAAGGGATTTTCAACGGAATTGTTTCGAACTGAATTGCCTTGAACGCTGGCACAATCATATGCGATTGTGTGTCAAATCGAAAGGGAACTACTTCGAAGATGATCCTAGTTAATCTTCTGAATTTGTTTAATAAAAATAGTTACAGGCGCAGTCTTGTTTCTTTTGTGTCACACGTCGTATAATACAATATAACAATGCGTTACATTATTATTAATATAACAATCTAATAATGTATTACCGTACAACAATGTAACATAATCCTGCAGAAATAAGTGACAGTATTCCAATGCTGTGGCTGGTAGTCAACGTATTAAATTTTTTGTCCGATTGTCTTGCGAAAAGAACCGTTGTCATAAAAATGAGCAAAAATCCGACTCACCACAAGCGAACAGACAATGACGATGAACATCATGAGCAAGGTAACGAACGTAACGATCCCGCATTGCGGACCCAAATTAAACATGAGCCTCAGCTTAGTATCCGCCAGCAGATACTGGTATAACTGAAACCAAAAGGAATCATTTTAATCTGACATGGGGTTATCTCGTATTTTATGTCACTCCACTTTCTTATTCGCCAATGCGACTTTCGACAAGAAGATACGCATAACTGTCTACGGACCAGCCATTGAGGACCAGAATTATAGGATCTGTAGTATTTGTGGAATCTTGCGACTTCCATGGCGATTTCGAGTTTTGATACCGCGAAGCCGATAATTCTTCGCAATTGTCACGAGCATCACGTGAATTTGGACGGTCCACGCGAGTCGAAAAAACTGACAGTTTCGGCGGATCGTTTGACAGAAAATGGTCGACGCGTTTCCCTTGCCCCACCCTATTACCCTTCCCCTCTTCCATATATAAGTACATGTATTTACATGTATGTCTGTTGAATTTCGCACGAGGGGTGTGTGTTCGAAAGTAATGCACGAATGGATATAAGGTGAATTATGTAAAAGTATGAAGAAAATATAGAATAGAATTTTGTCATACGATGTTTCGTTGTTTTTGAGAAAATCGAATATGATAATGAATCGTGTGTACTTGAACATGGCTAATTTCGTACACTAAATGGAAGTAAATAATTGACAAGAGGTGATTCTATGTGTGAAAGTAAGTTGAAAATATAGAATAAAGTTTGCTCAGAAGACGCTTTATTTACAAAAAAATAAATTTCAAAATTTCTCGTAGAATTGCACATTTTCGCCTTATTTTCGCACGTATTGAATAACCTCTTATCGTTTGTTTATTGTTACTAATTGTCGGGTCATATCCACTCGGTAGTTTGTCAAGTTCAAGTATACTCGACGAATCCAAACTCGATTTCCTCTAGAACGCATCATCATATGAGAAAACTCTATTCTATATTTCCTTCTTACCTTTTTATCGACAATCATCTCGTGTACATAACTTTCGGACGCACCCTGTATGTATTTACACATCTATGTGCAGTGATCGATCGCGAGCAACGATAGAAGTAAACATCGATACAAATTGATGCGGCATGTTCAAACAACGTCGCTCACAATAATGATAATTCGGCCACGGATACATGCCAACAATCGTACACCATCGTAACGACATTATTTTTTTTAGCGATCGGTGGCTTTCATCGGTAAAATGAACGACTCGATAGATTCTACCTGTTCCCTTTGCCATTTTCCACCCGTTTTCAACTTTTAGTCTTCGATATTTGCACGAACAATGGAAACGTGGTAGATTCAGCCGCGTGCTCCTTTGCAATAATCGCGAGACGCTTATTTAATTTTTCGTTCGTACTGTTTGCGGTTCGATCGCGGCCTCCGTAAAATGAAGGAGAAGTTAGAAACGATGGTCTCGTTGGTTTTTATCGTTAGCCGGGTCCCAGGGAATTCGCTGGATTTAATAATGAGTTTGATCGTATTTGCTCTTTCTTGTTGTTCCTTCTAATGGATTTAAGCGGTTTCAGAATGTTCCGCATGATAATAGGCAATTCTTCGGACTAGTATCTCGTTTAGTGGAAGGCGTAAGAATACTGTTCCGGTTTTTCTCTATATTGAATGACATTGAACGGTATTTTGAAGTTTTATTAAATTCGCATCGAAATATGTCGATCTGATCAATGAAGTTTGTTAGATATTACTTTTTTTAATGAAGTGTCAGTACATTGCTCAACATAAAATGGAAGGCAAAATAAAATTCTTAGTAATTTTTTTACATTATGTTTAAAAAATGTAATATAATAATACAATAATAATAATACGACTAACGCATTTTATATGAATATTTTGCATAACAAGTTTGTTCATAAAGCATGGAAAATTCTACAAATGAACTTTACAAAATACAGGAAAAATTATAAAATAGTAAAGTGTTTGTATAACAAGTAGCTACTACTTGTCACTTGATGATTCACTAATATTATTATTCACACACATAATATATAACATAATAATAATATAAAATGATATGCACACACACACATATAGAGTATATTTATTTTATTATTCGTACATTGTAGCTTTTGGATACAATCAACTGTCTTAAACTTAAATTGATCTTACACCATAAATGTAATACCTACGATATATAGCCTGTAAAATAGATAGGTACTTTGCTGTAGCTACACTAATATCCTTAGATTGTGAAACGAGTCATTGAGAAGTAACATTGACTAATTCCATAAATTGAAAAATGTAGAAAAGTACTGATATTCTATAAATAATTTCCTAGTTCTTTTTGGAATTTACTGTCATTTATAACACCTTGAGATAAATAAACTTACGAACGTAAGTGATGAGTGTTTCTTCTACGCTGAATATTAATTGCGTAGCTGGATAACGAAAATGAAAAGTTTACTAAACGTACAATTAATCAACTTGATTTCTGAGATGTTCAATTATCGTACAAGGGGACTCTTGTCGAAAAATCGAAATCAAAAAATCGAATGACGATCACGATGGGACGAGCTGTTTGTCTCTTTCTTTCGAATCAGTTTCATCGGAATTGCGCCCGTGGTTACAGAATGTTGTATTAACCTGACGACGACGCGACGTTGGAAATAGAATTTCATGACTATTTGTTGGCGTCGTCCGGACGTCCGAATGGTAGAGTCAGGATATCGGGCCGCGTCTCGAAATACACCGCATCCGTGTAAAAGACGTCTCTGTAAATTGTGGCGTAAATTGAAAATGTTTCGAAAGGTGGAGGAATGGCGTAGCGCTCGTGCGCGCTTTTCAACCAGAAACATTTCAACAGTACAGTTACCTCCTCGAAATTTCCGCGAGCCGTGCTCGCAGAGCTGTGCCCCGACACTGAATTTCACCTTTTGTTTAATCCCGTTCCATCTTGTATCTTATCGCAAGATCGAAACACGTTGAATAAAGGATACACATAGCAAGCAGGAGATAAAACGTAAAAGATCTGTGTTTGTTGTAATAGCGTTAAAAATAGCTTGCACGTACATCTGCTGCACAGACACTGTGAAATTTTATAATTGTCATTGTAGTTTGTAAAGTTTCCTCCTTGGAATTTCCGTAAGCTTTGCTTGCAAAGCTGCGTTTCGACACTGAATTTTGCCTTTTGTTCAGTCCTGTTGTTTTCTATCTTATTGCAAGATCGGAATATACCGAATGAAAGGATATAGTATAAATAGAGCAAATGTTCATGTTGGATGTAAAAACTATAATAGGAAATTAGATTTAACTGATTGTGAATGTACTGTAGAATGGATGTATGTAAGATGTTTAACGTTTCATTGGATTTGTCAAAAATATGTATATGTACGCAATTATTTACGCTTGAAGTTATCTATTTAGATTTTCAAAGAAGGTCAGCAAAGTTGTGTCAAATTGGCAATTTCACATAAAATTTTATTGAATTATCTCTTCAAATTAAACAGTAAGTTATTAAATCAAATTCATCTATGAGAGGGGAATTTTTAAGAAGAGGAAGTAAAGGGCAAAGCACGAGAAAGGGGGACGCAAAAGCAACGGAACCAGGAGAACGGCTCGACTATCCGAATAGTGTTACGGTTTTTTTTTTTTGCATATTTTATGAACCGTTGGAATATAATTAAACTTATATTACGTATTATATCAGAAAACGTTGATATGTACGGATGTAGATGTAATAAATACTTGCTTAAATGAAATTCATTTTAATCCATTTTAATCATGCGGAATTAATCCACGATATCGAATAAAGTCATGAAAACATGGTATTGCAGATATACGTTCGAGGTTAACACATGTACCTGAGAAAAGTTTTGACAAATGAACGGTGTTCAATATTTTCGCGTCACACGAAACTGTTAGCTCACCGGAAACAGGGTTTCACGGTTGTTCGTGATCGAAATGGCGATGTCGGAAGTCTGCCTCACCAGTTGAAATTCAAAATTCGATAGGCCATAAATAAAAGACTGTCGAGGTCAACGCGGGAACATAAAAATCAATAAGATTTGGACATTTTCCTTTTCTCATGATCATCGATCCCGACTTCAACAATTGAGGATTTGTTGGTCTAGATAAAAGTTCGCTACCGGTTTTGAAAAAAATATCTTCCACATAGAAAATTTGTGTGAAAATAGGAGGATCATGTGTTATGGATGTGTAGATCAAAACGTTTGTCCCTGGAAGATAGTTTTATTCGCTCTCTTCATTTTTACTCTACACACAATGTAATCATCGATTATTTAGACTGATGAAACTTGCATATAAATTATGAAAATACCGAATATTTCGAGAATTCCTATTTATAAAATTTAAACGCACAAGTAAATATATATATGTCGGAGTTGAGTTGTTTGAGCTTGAATTATGGGCGTGTAAAGAATCTTCGCCTGGGTTGTTCATTCTTGTTTCACAATTAAGATAACGTTTATTAACACGAATACAGATGAAATAAGATCGACCAGTGACCGCGGTAACTAGACGCTAATGGCAATGACCTTAGGTTCGATATAGCGAATCCACGGTTCACGGGCTCACTCTTTATTAAACTCAGAATAGAATTTCTATGCACAAAAATATCGCTCGCTGTATGCGTAAATGATGCTCTAAGATGATATAAGATATATAAGAGCGTAAATGACGCTCTTTATATTGCTCTCTAGACGATGTGTCACTCACCAAGGAGATCACAAGAATAATTGAGTAATGGAAACTTTCTTCTCCTTACGATTGCGTTAGCTTTGTTTAACGTTGGCCTGGGATACCAACAAACTGCTACCGTTGCTAGGCAGACTCGCATAACTGCGACATTGCTCTTGCCCAGGGTTTGATTGTTAATACAACGTGTGTCTCATAATATTGGTACTTTTCTGTTAGGTGGAACGTTCATCCCGTGGCCGCGGCTACGCTCGGCGACCGGTTGTCGCCTCGAGCCTAAGCTCATTGTCTCAAGTTTCGAATGACTGTGTCTGGGTTATTTCGTGAATGCTATTGAGGCTTTTCCAAGCAATTCCAACGGGTGACCCCGTTGTCCTTTCATCTCCGACATATATATATATATATATTTATATATATATGAATGATATATTAGATAAAGTTTCATGTTTAAATAATACTGATTATTTAAATTATTTCCTTGTGTTATTTATATATGTGTGTTAAAACGAATCTCTCCAAATCTACATAAGTGTTTCATTTAATTTCATGGACTTTATGATCAGAACCTCCTTTTTGTACTGTAATAAGTGGAACACTGCAACAAGAGCATTTTTAATCCACATAGACACTTCGTTTAATTCTTCATGAACACGAAATACACCTACGACTTTATGATCAAAACCTCGATTCTTGTCTTTCTGTGTATTGCAATAAGTGGAACATTGCAGCAGGAGTAATTTAAAGTACGCGAATGTACGAGTCTCTATACGTTGCTTTATTACTGAAGGGAGTTGCAAACATTACTTATGATAACCTCGTAATATATAGCATGCTCCAGCTGTGCAGCGAATAAACCACACGCAATATAGTTCTTTTTTTTCATTTAGACTGCGAACACGTCTCATGTGTACTCCTTAATTACGGTTGTTAACTAATTCCTTTAAAAATATGCTGAAGGCACGAAGATTATTGTTAATCGCGGCTTCTGTATAACGTGGACATCTTTTGTTTCTTTCTCGAAACATGGTTATCGTACAGCACGTTCAACGGAAAGCGAAAGAAAAGAATATATTTTTGACATAATATCTATTTTGCATTAATAATTTCAAAAATTGCAAAAGATTATAATTAATGAATTACAGTTAGAGACTCTACAAATAAATTTGTGCAAACATTTTTTGGAAGAAATTATTTTCTTAGGAAAATTACATAAAAAGAACGATTTCGTTAAGTCATTTTTCGCACAGATTTATGTCCCAAAATACGGTATAACATAATAAGTCTCAACATATTAATGGTTTTGAAGAAATCATTTTTTAATATAATTTTCGTAAAGTGATTTCTTCAATAAGTTTTTCGCAGAGATTTATAGGTGTCAAGACGCGGTATAACTTTTATCTTAACTATTTTTTTTATATCTTTTGTCGTTTACTATTTATAAGCACTTACATAAAAGCGTCGGCTCGGATATAATAGTTGATTTCTCCATTAAAGTAAAAAACGGACATGAGAGAATTAGGGCTAATTTCTTAGGTAGGTCTAATGAACACCTCTGCAAAATTTCATGAAAATCGGCGTGTATCAGTCACTGGGGTTCTCTCGTTGGTATCCCATCGTCAAGAATTTCCTTAAAATCTTTTTAATTTTCTAACGATGCGAAGCTCATGTACGAATTATACTCATATATGCTATTATATATCGCATAGTCATTTGTTAACACACATACACATCCAGGATAAGTAGACGTTTCCTATAACACGAAATCATTTATATATGCACATTTCTTACAGCATAATAAACTATACAACATATTTAAACAAATTTCTACACGCATATTTTTTTCACCTGTCAAAATAACACTTTTACACTTCCAACGGTACTACGATGAAAGAATTAAAATACAACTTTGTTTAACGTAATACCACGATCCAATGCAACATCCAAATCGCAAATTATAAACGTCGACACAACGATTTACGGTCGCTGGAATGTTCGCACTTGCTGAAAGAACTTATATTTGATGAGGAGAAGGATGCTGGGGAGGGGTAAGAGGTATGCGGGCCAATGGTTTTTCGCGACGAGCGGGAAACGAGATTTCGCGGTCGCTCGGCGTCGAGATGGCAATGCCAGAAGCGTCGAGCGTCCGTCAAAATTCAGAATATTCACGTCGCCGTCGTGTAGGGCCCTTCTGGCGCATACCGCGAGCCTCGAGAGCGGCTCGCACAAAAAATATGTGTAATTAAAACTCGACGCTCCGGGGGATCCTCCGCGAACGCCGTGCGCCCGGGAAAAGGGAGAACATCGGGTATAGCAGAAAGAGAGAAAACGATAGAGAGACGTCCAGACAAGCCGCCACTAGCGCGAAGGTTAGAGCACGGAATAATCAGCGGCTGAAGGATCGGCGACTGTAATGATTTCGGATTGAGACTGGATACTCTCTGTCGGAAGTAAGTACTCACTAAGCGTTCAACGACGGTTAAGACCGAGATCGGACATCTGGGATCCGATTTTTTCAGAGTTCCTCCGGTGTTTCGGTATTACTAGCGAATTTCGAAATAGTTTATACAGCGTCAACAGGGGAAAAAGGGATGAGACCAATAGAAGATGATGAAAGTTTAGAATACACAGGGCGAGTCGATATGAAATATTATGTAAAATAATTCGTTACCTAAGCGATTTTCTCGAATAACGTTTTAGACGAGCTATGTTGAATTTGAAGGAATTTATCGGATGGATGCAATGTTATTTTCTAATATTTTAGATTTTCTGAGATATCAAGATGGTAAGGTAACATTCTGTACAGAAAAATATTAACCTATTTATACGGAAAAACCATTTGTTTAGCAGATATTTTAACTTTAATTTGTCAAATTCAACGCACGAGGGACAAGGAAAGACGAGAGGTGGCATTCTTATGTTCACGTTGCCTTTGTTTTTCATACGTTAAGTTTGACAAATTGAAGTTAAACTATATGCCGAACTAATGGAAAGGACAGAAATAGGTTAAAACCTTCTTATAGAGAATGTCCAACTGGATCGACTAATATTAGAAAAAATATACGCTGTCGTTTTAAGGACTCAAGATCAGGCTGATATTTCAGAAAATATAAGATATAAAAGAATAACATTGCGTCCATTCGATGAGTCCTTTGAAATGTAACATAATTTATTTAAAACGTTTTTGGATAAAACCAATAGGCAACAAGTTATGTTAGATAGTACATACTTCTTATTGACACATCCTGTATTTTCGTGCCTCGGATAGATATGACGACATCTTGTTCGCATGAGTGTGATGTAATACTGCGACTTGGTATTCTTTGCCTGTTTCCATGTCTATTTGCGTGGATGAATGTCGAGTAAAGTGAGAAAGAGAATGCGTTCTATCTTTATTCATTTTTTAAAGAGTCTTTCAGAGTTTTTTTAAATTTGAAAATACTGAATGATTGTAATGGAAGCAAAAGCTTTCTTTGTAAAAATTAGAAGGAATTGACTGCTATTTTAGAAATTTACCGTACATTTCCATTAGATATTACGGATGTTGTAGATTTTGTAAATCCTCATTAGATTTTGGATATTTTCTAGATCCTATAAATCTTATAGGGAGATCTCGTAGAAATCTTGCAGATCTTTTCGCTCTCATTGATGAATCTTGTAAATATCTAGATTTAGTACACACACGTAGATCTCGCAATGTTATCCGTAATGAATATTCAGATTGTAGGATTTCCAACTTTTTCCTGCTATGCATAATCTTTTACTGATTTTGGTGTGATTAAAAACGTAAACTCTCTCTATCCTCTTTATTTAAAAAAACAGTCACATTATATATACCATGTATTAAAAAGGAATCAGATAATAAAACTCTTTTCTTTCTCGTTCTATATTCCACTCCTATTTTGTTTTTAAATATCCATTATCTTACTAATTACAATACAATTTCCTTGTTTTTCCTTCTGTCGTACGAACGTCAAAGAGTTGAATCATACGGAAATACTACTTGCCAACTTTCCTTATATAAAACATCTCTTCTCGCACCGGGTGACAAAATATCCCAAAAATTTCATCATCCGTTTCGCAAAGCTGTTGCTATTAAATTACCATGTTAGAACTTCCAACAACAATAAAACTCGAATTATACTTACAACTACGCTCCGACGCTATAATCCTAGCCCCTTATCCCTATTCCCTAAAACCATTTTCAGAACCAAATCCTTCGTCACTTTCCTTCTCCAACCCGGGCCAAGAGTAGCTACCCTAAAGCAAGATGTGCGACAAACGGTTGTGTGCCTGCGAGAAGAAGACGATGCCGGGTTTCATGAACCCGAACGACGAGCGTTTGAAGGTCCTCGAACAAGCGTATGCGGAGTTTGCTCAAATCGATAGCAGGTCGCTATTGAAGAAACATTTAACGCAGCAGGTGTTCGATACGCTTAAGACACGCGTAACGAATACCGGCTCCACTTTGATGGACGTGATCCAATCGGGTTTAAAGAATCCAGACTCTGGCGTTGGTGTTTACGCGCCTGATCAGAACGCTTATGACGTGTTCGCTGCTTTGTTCGACCCAGTCATCGAGGAGTATCATATTAATTTCACATCGAGCGACGTCCATCCGGATTTGGATTGGGGAGAACCGGAGCAACTAGGAGATCTCGATCCTGAGAGACAATTCGTGATTTCGACGAGAATCCGTTGCGCCAGGTCGGTCAATGGGTATCCGTTGAATCCTACTATGACCAAATCCCACTACTTGGATTTGGAGGCAAAGGTACACCAAATCAAAAGGTTTGTTATAATTAGCAGACCGCGGATGTTTATTATATTTCATATTTTTACGAGCGTAATCAAACTTCAATTTAAATAAAGATTTAAGTAGAAATTATGTGGAGCTATAATGTTTAATAGTTATCAGTATAGGGAATATATTGAATAGAGATTCGTTTTACTTGTTACAGGACAAGGTGATCAGCTAAATGAGATCATCTAAATATCTATCTTATTTGTGTTTTGTGAATGAGAAAATTTCTCAGGATAAAGTTAAACTATTTCAGGAAAGAACTTTTTCTCGAGGTCATTTTTTCACGCGATCTCAATGTTATCGGTATATTTCTAAGTGGAACTCTATATTTTTGTATCCACCAATAACAGTATTAAGGTACTTACTTAATACAAAAAGTATTAAGGTACTTGCGTCTGAGAAGTTTATAAGATATGTTAACCTTGATTCTGTAACACTTAATGTGCGAAAAACAAGAAAAAACGTAAAGTAATACTCCAGTATTTATGTTTTCCTTGTCTTTCGTACACTACATTTGATGAAATTAAAATCGAAATATGTTTTAAACCGCATTTTCCAACATAAGTACTTTAATACTTTTGTATAGAGAATAAAAAATCACATCTACCAGCGTAAAAAGATACATAGGGTTCTATTTAAAAAAATACCGAGGAAATCTCCTAAAAAAGATAAACTCGAGAAAAATTTTTTCCATGTATCATGGAATTCCATGTACCTTTTGAAATAGTTTAACTTTGTCCGGAGAACTTTTTTCAAACAATCGTAAATAAGGCAGATATTTAGGTGGTCTCATTTAGCTGAGACACTTTGTTATATTATAACAAATACTTTGGACATTTTATATAATTTTTCGTGGTACGTATATTCTATATATTCTTGTTTGTAATTGCGAATGTTTCTGCAATTTTACATTTTCGTGAACATAAGTATAAAAATAGGATCTAAATAGACATTCGTTTCACTTATTAAATATCACGAAACTGTACTTTGGATATTTTGTATAACTTTACACGGTATATTCTATGTATTCCCGCATCGTAAAACTACCCATAAACCAAGCCTATTAAATTACCTACATTTTGTAATTCGAACAGAGATTTGTAATATGAACTTGGTTTATAATTGTGGAACAGTCGCTGAAAGGAAAATCATTAAGCCTTTGGATTTTCGTTTTGCATGGTAGTGGTAAAAAGCAATTTCGAGTTTTTTAGAAAGCGTAAATTCATGGAACAGGAGATAAAGTGTAGACGACTAATGCGCACAATGTTTTTCAGTTTTTGGAAATCGAAAGAAAGACCGGAGTTAAGTCGTAACATGTAGCTCATACACGGGATTTAAAAAATATAGAAAATCAACAAAGGGTAGTACTGTTAATAGCATTTTGTTAAAAAACGATATTAATATCGTACTCGAATTTAGTAATAGAATGAAAATTGTACGAATATTGTGCATATTCATTGTGCCAAAGAGAATGCCGTAGAATTTCCAACGTTTCAAAAAAAAAAAAAAAAAAAAAAAGTACGGGAAACGAAGGAATGTAGATTCCTGTTCAGTTTTATGCGAGCTACACAGCAGACAAATAATATACTTCCTGATACAATGCAGGCGAACAACCTGAAGTGTTCAAACGGTTATTTCATATATTATTTCGCATGAAGCGAGAATATGGGTAAATTGCATGATTAGTTTTAGTGTTTGTAATACGGACACCATTTTTCCATGGTAAACGATGTAAAGAGGAAAGCAGTTTAGATCGTGGTTTTATTAATTGGATATTAAGATTTTGGATATTAAAATTTTCTAGAATTTTTACATATGGGGGAATAAAACAGACAGAAGATGAATTCTGTTTTTAATTTTTGCTACTGTAATTTTATTCCAGCGTTACATTCATAACTTAATGTCGATAAAAAAAGTAATGAAATTTGCAACACTTTTATTCGTTTTCGCGTAAAACTGAATTCCACATTTGTACACCATAAACATCTATAAGCAAGACCCCTATTTAAACTCATTTTTCTTCCAATTCTGCTTACCAAACGCGAACAAAAAGGGAGCGAAGTAAACCCTTCAGCTAGCCTTCGTTCAATTCGTCAACGCGCCAACGAAAAAATCCATTAAAAAGAAAAGAAAAAAAGGAAAAAAGAGAAAAAGAGGAGAGGACTGGTGGGAAGAAAGAAGGAAAATAACCCGGAAGAAAGGGTAAAAAAACACAGAGAGATAGAGAAACGGAAGAACAAGGTCTATGTCTTTACGGTTATACGGTTGGTTAACGCGTTAGAAAAGTTAAATCAAGCCGCACAATGTGCACGTAGCTAATTGATTTCTGCTGGCACGAAAAATCCCCTCGTTTCATTAAAGCGTATAATTGCTTTTTATAATCGCGTTTTACCCGCTTTGTTGTCGACTAGAGACAACTTGACTATATAAATCGCCACGAAAAAACTACTGCGATCGCCTTTTCCAATCTATTTACGCAGCGTATCTCTTCCGTTATACTTTCGTTTCTCTCAGTTCGTTCTTTCTTTCATCTTCAGGTACAGCAAGCCTTACGCTCGTTAGATGGCGAACTGAAAGGGACTTATTACAGTCTGGCCGCGATGGACAAAGAGACGCAACAACAACTGATAGACGATCACTTCCTGTTCAAGGAGGGTGATCGATTTTTAGAGGCAGCCAACGCCAATAGGTTCTGGCCAAGCGGTGAGTAATGATCGTTCCCCTTTTATACCTCTGCGCTAACTTTCCTCAAACTTTAGCAGATCGATCGCCATAGCTTTTAAACCTGTCTGAAATTTATCTTCCGTCACTGCCTTCGTCGAATCTTGTTGTGGGAATAGTATCCTCGAAAAGTGATTCGACGATGCTTCGGCTCCAGGACGCAGATTAATGAGCCTGATGGAGTCGCAACTTTTAATTTTATTTAAGCACGATCCGCGCCAGATGCGCCCTTCAGAGTGTCGGTAATTAGATCGTAAGCTGGAGCAAAGGTGCTTTGTGAGGATATTTGTTTGGGCTTATTATGCTTCTTTGTCTACTCCACGATACTTCTACAAAAAGCTAATCAATTTTCAATCTAACACTTTTCTGATCATTCTTAAGTCACGTGGAAACCTTGGTAATTGGACAATTTTTTTATTCCTTTTTCATTTCGAGGAGGAACTTAAACGAAGGCGGCTTACGATGGATTACATTACTTGATATTTCGTGCTTTCGACAGTGATCTCATTTATCGAAGATATAGAAGACATTTCAATCGAAAGACGGACAGTTACTTTGGAAAAATTTGTAAACTGTTTCAAAGGACATTCAAATAGCTTTGGAAATAGAGATTCTTAAACTGCTGTACAGAATGTTTTTAACTCTTAGCAATAGTCAAAATATCGTTCTCGTGTATTTGGTATGTCGTTTCATGGTGTATCAAATAGTAGGAGGCTCGATGTACTGCGATAAATAGTACATAATATAGAAAGTGTACTAAATAGTAAGGTATATTCGTAAAATATCATTTCCTCGAATAAAACTTTAATCGGGCGATTTCTTTGAAATATAAAGGTATTTAATCAAAATAATTTCCACGCTATTTCAATTTTTCCATAATCATCATGAAATGTTAAATTTATGTTATCGACAATATTTGCAACACATTTCCCGTGTTTATAATAAAGAAGGATATTAGACGAATATTTTGATGATTTGTGAAAAGCAATAACGATAATAAAAATCTTGTTTGCATTCAATACGCGTGTATTATAGCAAATTTCTTTTTCAATGTGGGTAATAATGACGGTAATAATTGACAATAAGAGAAAATGTAATGGGCGATATTAAGCAATCAAACGCCGGGGAAACGAGCTGTTTCATATGAACTAGGCTAATACAATGTAAGTTGTTTAATAGGAATTGAGGTGAGTGAATTCAAAATAACCTGAAATCGTTCGCGAAGCAATTCTCTTAATCTGTGCTCCCAGTTAGCTTTAAACTTGAAATTACTTCTAAGCATCTCCATTCTCCTTATACATTAACCCTCCATTCGTTGTTCTAAAAATTTTTCTCTGCTTAATTCTAGGTAAGCGCAAACTAGACAATGTTCGAGGAAAATGAAAGTATAGCGTACGAATAAATAAATTTGACCAATCCGATGACTAATCAGGAATATATATTAAATTATGATATTCACTATGCACATTTTACCATTTGTTCTCCCTATGAAACTTCAATTTACCATTTATTCTTGCTAAATGTATGAAAATAGTAAACATTAAAAGTTCATAGCGTTCAAGTAATTTAACAAATAAATGAACGATGTAAGTGCCAAAAATAAAAGAAAAATATATTTCTCATTTTTATTTGAATTTATATTTTTTAAATTTTTAACATTCACTTCGGCATAATAAGTAATTAATATCGTAATACTAATACTAAGTTTAACATTAATATTGAATTACAGTACATAAATACATTAATATAATATACAGCGTATTATAACATTAGCATCAATACCATTATAACAAAGTATTAGTATTCTTTGTACTGAATCAGACTAGAAAACGTTGTCAACGATACAGGACAATTATTCCATTCTGAGATTATAATCGTATTCGAGGCAATAATCGGTTAATTGATTTTCCGTGGGAAAATTTCGATTCGTCTTGTTCGCCGGCTTGAGGATCATCGCAGTTCGAGTAAAACATTCAATTACAATGCCGCAAGTTCCTTCAGCTCGTTTGAAAACATTAATCCACGGTAAGCCGAATGTTCGAAATTGGGCGGTTCAAGTTTAAACGAAGATTAAACCGAAAGTTTCTGGGATTAGAGGGAACCCGTTGGTAGATGGGTTAGCGAAATGGCGGCTTGACAAGTGTCATGACCGGTCCAGCTGTTTGTTGATTTTCATCGCGATTCTCTCTTGCCCGTATAAAAACAGTTCAATGCTTCCAGTGGATTTTCAATCAATCATCCTGAGGACCGTAAAAACGGGCCGTTTCACGGGATAAATTGTAAAAGGGCGGAATCTGATTTAAAACGAAAATATCGTTAAACGGCGGGATTGTTATTTACTGGATTTGATATAAAAACACGTTACGATAAAGATCGTTATTTATATTTTTCGGTCTATTTGTAGTTAGTTCGGAAAAGTATTCGGTTTTGATTAAGTTACGTGGTCTGCAGAGAATGATAAAAGGCTCGAGTTATTCAGAATAGAGCGAGAACTGTTGCCTCGAAATGCAGAAACGAAAGTTTTCTAAATATGTAATCCGTATATTTTTGACGAACTAATTTGTGGTACATTCACGATGGAAATTAGTATATTTTCATAGAAGCCTCGAAGTAGATTTTGCACCTGTTACTTTTATTCGATCTCTAATTTGTTGGTATTTCACAGAACAGTGGTTTCCGAGCGGTCAAATTGGCCGAGAGTTTCCTCTCCGTTTTGATAGCGAGTATCTCACTATGTTTTATATATAGCGTTTCCTACATATAAAACGTAATAATATTGGCCATAAAATTTAGAAGCATCTAGTACTATTATACTACTTACCGAAAGAAGCAATAAGGTCTCAAGTCCTAACAAACGTGGGACCAAGTAACTGTTCGTTTCGGACCTATAAGATGTTTTTCACTTTGAGTCTTTAAGACAATACTTAAACGCAACGTTTTCCAGAAGGTAGTCTCGTTTGTCCAACTTAAATCACTTGGACCTCTATCTGCGAGAACATTAAAAAATTATAGTATATAGAAAGAAGAGAAATAAGCTGCTATCAAGAAATAAGTGAAATGCCAGTGATTTTTGAGCATGTGCATGTTTCTATGAAAAAACAACGTGGAAGTGTGTGCTGAAATGAACAGGGGTATATTCAAAATATGCGGCAGAGGTAATGTATCACTAACAAAGACATCTCGTAACTCCGAAATGAATGGTTTTCCGACTCGTGTTTATGAAGACATTGTTTGCTTGTTTTAATGAATACTACATACCCCTAAAGCTTGTCCCTAATATTTTAGGAAACTATATATAGTATTCATAGCTTGTAATTTTTCAATAATATTGTATTGATACGTGGAATAATACGCATAACTATCATTGTATATATTACGAGTTGTAGTACCAGCGAGACTTTCGAGTCCAGAGGCCTAAATATCGAGTTCACAGAATGGGAATGCTGAATTCGCCAACTCCGCAGTGTCCAAGATCTTACACTTCTATCATGATGAACAATTCATTCCCCAGTAAAGTGAAATGCAGAAGATTTATAATTGGTAGAATTAACAGCGCGACAACGAAAAACTAACGCTTTTCGAATATCTAATGGTAGAACCTGCAGTGCGCAGTCAGAAGCATCAAAACTTCGAATATCTTTCTATATTTCTATAAATTAAATTAAAAATCAACTCATCCCCTTGAGACGAAAAATCTCATTTCTATGATTCAGAGTTTAATTAAAAATCTTAAAAGCTCAACGTTTCCTACGAACATTGTCTTTGTTGCTATTAGCAGATGTGATTTCAAGTTCCAAGAGTTCTATGGAAATTCAAAACTCAGTTGAATCGGTACGAAGTGTACAACTTTCTGGGAACTTCGACCATCCTAATTCTTCACAGAGTTAAAGATTATCGTCGGTCTGAATCGAAATACAAACCGAAGGTATTGGCATTCTTGTGGGTCCCCGTAGCTTGCCAGAAAGCCGACGAAGGGTTCCGTGATTAAATGAACTTGCATTAGCGATTTTCATCATGATGGCCTTGGGAAATCTCTTTGCTGCTGAGATTAAACGGCTCAAAAGGGTTAAGGTATATTAAAGAGACTAGGCCATGTACAAGAGAGAATCAGCCGCCATTCGAAGGGAGTTTTCAAAGCTAATCAAAGAGGTTTCCTCCTCTTATCGTGAATACCTCGTCAATGTAACTTATTGCATTTTAGCACGGTCTTCGTCAACACAATTGCTGATTATATTATCATAAACTGTCAACGCGAGCGCGTATTGTGGTAGAAAGTCTTTAACTTTGTCCTTCAGTATTTAACACTGAGGTGTTTTCTACAATACGATAGAGTCTCTAAGTGTGTTTCTTCCGAGTAAACGCTATATCTTGAGAAGAAATAATTTTAGGCGGCAAATCTTCGAATGGTTACAAAAACACCACTTGACTTGGTAGGGACTTGGTGATCGGAAACGTTTCTTAAGATGTGTAAGAACTGTAAATACGATTTTTTAAGAAATATTGAATTTAATTCTAAAGTTGCAATATCTCGTTATTTCGAGAAATATTGATTATGTGATTCAAAATAATTGATACTCCAGCTTCTTTAAATAATTTTTTGTTGTCGCCCCCCCCAGACTTAACTAATAATTTAAACTACTCATCATCAATCTTTTTGGAAAGAAGAGAAGCATTATAAATAGATAAATACACATACTAGATATATTTTTTTCGAATAATACATTAAGGACATATATGTACGAGGATTTCGTAGTCGCACGGAGATCCGAGGACCACCGCAGGCTAAAAACCACTGCTCTATACGATTTCTTTTATTATCGTGCTCGTATAAAGAAGTTTCTTCGGTGATGTAGCCGAATAATTTTTTAATAAAGTAGGTTTTGTTATTCCGTATTCAGTATCTTAAAGGTATTTTAAAAATTTTTTCTTCTTGTTTCTTTCAAATAATCTCACATACATATACATATTCTATAATATTTAAGGTAACATTATAAATATATTTCAGCATTTTCAATAAATATATGAACCAGGTGAAACCATAGATAAGTAACACTCGAAAAAGAATATTGCAAAGGAATTTTCCACAGCACTGTATATTCTTCGAATGAACAAAACTTCTTATTGTCGATAGATAATGATATCATTTTATTTTATATTTAATTCGTTAACATATTGTTTATTCTCCAAATAACACGATCGTTCGTTTGATGCGCGTGCAAAATTATCATCACAGAGGCTGCGGTATGTTCAGATGTTCCAAACGAATATAACCGAACATTTCATTTCCGTCTTTCGATTGTCCTCGTGCAGATAATTGTCGCTTTTGTTCCTTTGAACCGCACTAGATAACAGATTGCCTTTGTGACTGACCACCGTTGCTTGTTATTTACGAACGCTCGTTGCCGTTCGATCAAATTATTTTTCTCCCTTTCAGCTCACGTTTCTCGAAGAATCGTATTACGATCGCGTCCATTTTGTTTCCATACATTGATATTACTACGTACCAAGAATATTTTTAGTCCAAGTTTGACGTGAAACTAATAAATAGACGCCTTGAATCGATATAGAAATATACACATATTTCGAATGATTTGCTCTATGATCTCAATCGTAAGATATGACAGCGTATACAGGGTGATTCATTATGAACTTTTGATGTGATTGTCTTCCGAGTTACGTTTGTTATACATGTACTTGTCATTCGAAGAATTATTTCCTCTATAATTCAAATTGTAAGGTAAGGAAGCATGCATGAGGGGCTCCATTATAATCTTACGATGTGCTTGTCTTTCGAATTATGGTCGTTATATATTGGGTATTAGAAGAACTGTTTCAAGCAAAATTTGGTTTTTGCACGGACAATATTGTATAAGCAATGTCTTTGAGATTTTAAGATGATGATCATTTCTAAATGAAACGAAATTACTTGAAATAAAATTAATCGTTTTCTTGTTTAAACGAAATCATAATTTACTTTTAGAACTACATGTACTTTATAGTAATTCATTGTACGAAAAATCAAAAGCCAGAGACAAGAATATTCGATAGTACGCAGATATATTACACAGGTGTATTACACAATACACAGTTTATACAGATTTTTCTACTAAGATTTAACTTTGCGGAGGGGCTGGTCGAGGAATTGCAGGTGTAAATATTACGAAGTTCGTCACTTATATTACTTTCCTTCACAGCCTCTCGATCATAGTTGAATCACTTTTTGAAGTTGATAATAGTTCTATATCTGTTATATCGTATCATTGTCTTAAGGTTGTGACAGGTTAAACGACTAAGAAAAGAAGCCGACCTTCTCGAAGTGCGATTTGTTGCACATAAAAGCAAAGGTCAGTTCTATTTTTATAAAATTCGATGCTCTTCTATCGCTGCCAATGACAACATACATCAATTAATTTATACGAAAAATGTCATAAGTTAAATTTGTATACGAATACAACTTCGAACTTTCCTCTTAGAGATGCTAGCGTTGTTACGTTATAAGCAACTCAAAATGTTTTTTCAATTCCTGTCAACATCACGTGAACCATAATTTTATACGTGTTATGTTATTTAGAAAGGGAGCTAATAATATTGTAGTTTGATATTATTATACTCTACGCAATGGGCATTGACTCAATCATAGACGCTAACCAAACAAAAAAAAGAAAACTATTTTTCCGTAATTATCGAAATTAAATATAATCCAGAAAATCAAATATCCTACGTATTTATTTATTTTTTCAATATTTATTAATTAATTGTACGACTTTCGCGTATTCTTGAAAGTATTTCTAAAAGTATTTCTGAAAATATGCTGGATAGGGAAAAATATATTTTGGAAACCAAATGGTTAGCACAGGCGTTTATAAAACTATTCGATGAATATCCGTACTTATTCGTATCTACGATCTTTTCGCTGTTTTTATGTATATCTCTCTTCCACGATACCTACTCAAAGGGTAAATCCAGTGCCGATTTAAAGATAATCGAATGTGGTTTAGTTACGACATACCATGCTGCGTTTCCATTTGCCTTAGACAACGCGGGATTGAATTATTAATATTCCATTCTGGTTGCGACGCACATGCGGCCCTGTTTACAAAGAACAACGTAAGGAAACCGAGAAATTGCGCGGCGAAAAGGAAATTTTCTTCCGTATCGAATGTTTAGCTCGGTTTTTACGTTCCAGTGCTTCAATCGGATGAATAGAAATTCAATACGAAACACTGTCAACCGGTACAGTCTACTATATTATAAAATTTATCGCACGAGGTGTACACATAAAGCAATACATAAATAACCATTAGCCATAATCAAAATTCACATAAAACTACGTTTCCTCAAATTTTCACTATTATTGCAGCATATCATAATTTTAATTTAAAGAGTTGGAACCCCTTCTTTACGTTTAATTGTGCAGTAATCATTCTCAAAATTTGTAATCACACACGAAGTTCACACAGAAGAAAAAAATTTCTTTTTTCGACGCTGTTATCGCAGTATATCGTAATTTTAATTTACAAAGTTGGAACACCGTTTTTACGTTTCAGTGGGCGGTAATAAGTCTTAAAATTTTTAGTCATACACAAAACTCACATAAAACCACTTTTTCCCAAATTTTACGACACCGTTATTGCAGCATATTGTAATTTCAATTTTCAGACTTGGAACTTCCCTTTTTTTTATGTTTCACTGGACGGTAACGATACTCAAAATTTTTAACCGTACACGGAACTCAAACGAAACCACTTTCTTTCAAATTTTACGACGATGTTATCGCAGCATGCTATAATTTTAATTCACAGCGAAAGGATTAATATTAAAGAAGATATCATCACGAAATTCTAAATCCTACGATATATATCGAATCTCACAAAGAAAGATCCGCGATCTGCTAACTAAAGCGGCCGAGTCTCTTTTCTGAAACTTTAAACTTTAAACGAAGAAGAAACAAAACGCTACCCTTCTTTTCTCGTTACCCACTTGCTATCCTATTTCCAGGCAGAGGAATATTTTTTAACGAGGCAAAAACTTTTCTCGTTTGGTGCAACGAGGAGGATCACATGCGTCTGATATCGATGGAAAAGGGTGGCAATCTGTCGTCCGTGTATTCGAGGCTTGTTAAAGCGGTTACCGAAGTCGGGAAGGAAATACGATTCTCGCGGCATCGTCGGTTCGGCTTCCTCACATTTTGCCCGACCAACCTGGGGACAACCATCAGGGCCTCTGTTCATATCCGCCTTCCCAAATTGAGCGAGAATTATGCGAGATTCGAAGAAATCGCGAACATGTACCATCTTCAGGTGAGAAATAATATCGATCCTACTCTGCTTTTTTTCTTTTTCTACCTTTCTTACTGTCTTACTGGATCGTTAAAGAAACTAGTCTACTTTACATATAAATGACAGGATTTGAATAATCTTCTTTATTCCAAACAGAATTTGAATAGTCTTCTTTATTCCAAACAGAATTTGAATAGTCTTCTTTTTCTATTGCAAAGTTCTTCTTTATTTTTATTTCATTCTTCAATAACGAAATTGTGAACTTCTGAAGGAACGTTGTAATGGAAGTTAGTGGTATATTTATTTCGTCAAGGAGGGATAAAAAGAATCTTTTGAATTTCAATGTTAAAAATGTAGTTTTAACTATTATTATTATTAATGGGAGTCGGATATTTCTAAGGATTTCGCGATATTTCACACGAAGAACATGATAAACGTGATAAATCTCCACAATTATATTCATTGAAAAGAAAGGACTGCATTACAAACGTAAATGAATAGGATCATACGATGTTTATCTTCTTTCACGTAAATGTTTTATGTATAAATGCGCACATTTTTCATTAAAAAAATATGTAATCATTTTTTCCAGTATGTAAGTAGTATGTTCGAATAATCTGAACGGTGTATCAAAGAAATGCAAATTGAACGTACGATAGAATGACTTCTGAAACTGCTATGATAGCGCAATTACGAGGCACATAAACAAATAATTTTGAGAAAATATCTTCAACGGAGTTTCGCAGTTTAATCAGTTCAAATGAATTTAACGATATAGATAATGCGTTTAAAAAATCGATTTCAGATTGATCGGTCACGCGGCCGTTACGAGTTGCAAAATACTAAAAATGGGTAAACAAAGAAATAATTCCACGGTTCCACGTAATTATCATTATCGAATCTTTGAAATGCTAATGAAACGAAACGCAACAAGTATTCCTTCGGCTCGGGATCAATGCTAATCGTTCGTACGAAATATTTATATCTTTTGCGCTGAACGAAGCGGAAATGATGCTTATACAAATCCCAAGTGTATACAACATAAACTATAGTTACGGACGAGCACGTACAAACAAGTACAGTTATGAATATTCCCAGCTTACAGGGGAAATATTTGAACTGGATCTTCGCTGTCTACGGGCGAAGAATCTACGAAACGTAAAAACACACAGTTTTACTTACTACGCGAGCTTATTTATTTTCCTTTTTCCTTTTCAGTTTCAGGTTTATTGTATCTTTTTTCTCTTTCCGCGCGTTTCCTTTTCTTTTTTTTTATTCTATTCCACGCGAACGTGTAGTTTTATTAAATTTCACTGGCATCCCGTGGATAACTATACCGCGATTAAAAGTGACAAAATACGCCTGATTCTTCGCAGCAAATATCGAGTTGGAGAAAGAATAGCGCGTGCCGAGCGGATTTTAGTTCCGAAGCGTGCATTTTTGAACGCGAGAAAATTTGATTTTGAACGAACTTCCTTCGCAGTTATAAATTCTTTGGAACCCTATTATTGAGCTCAGCTTATTTAATCCATCTGTGGGTTTGGTTTATTGGACGGATTGTAATTGATTCATACTAATGATCGTAAGAGTAATATATCTTTATTATACGTGTAGTAACATTATATGGATATATAAAGAAATAAAACACGATATTGGTACTAATTAAAGAATATTAAAATGAACGCAAACCTCGTGATTATTAAATTTAATTCCGAGAGACAAGAATAATATAATTTTAAAAATACGCGGAGTTCCATAACGTTCTGGCCATTTTCATCATATTCCTCTTCATTCTCATTATATTTGCTTTGAAAATTGTAGTCACAACATCAATCGCTAAATTTTAGCTTTCGACTCGAAAAGTCGAGTTGACTGCATGCCACGAGCGTATAATTAATTATTTGCACACTACCTCTTTAAGAAAATCTAGAATATTCACCTGTCCTCTTAATACTAAATTTGAAACATTTAATGTACTTGAATTTTCAATTCCTTGTATTATCACGTCGAAAAATGACATTATACCAAATGTTGCGTTGAACGTTATAATTACATCGGTATAGTGCTTATTTTACTAGAAAATTGACTGAAAAATTAAACGTTACAATTAAATTGTAAATAATCAATATGTGATCGCTTGAATTTCCTCATTTTCATTTGCTTTATTCAATATTTCATTTTGTTGTAACTTGTGTGATGTGTGATCGAGTATTAATTAGCCATTAATATACGCATATTTACGTAATTGTATGCGACTAAATAGATTTTCCGCGCAAAATTAGTAACATTTTAAATTGAAAGAATTATTCGTTCGCACGTTATATGTGTCATTACTCAAATAATTATCAAGTCATTTATGGGTCATTGTTCATGTACACGTGAAAGAATGAAAAATTATTGAAATAACACGACTGGAATAATTTATAATGAACATCGAATAATTATTCACTGGACAAATCATTCGATTGAAATATCATTATTTAATCCACTATCTTGAGTAAACATTTCTTCCATGCCATTTAAGATACCTTCCAAATTCTAAACTGGATAGATAGATATTCTTTCTGCAATATTATAGATAGAAGGATTAGTAAATATATTAGATAAACATAATCCGGAAAGGACAAGAAGTAGTAATATTGTTAGTAAGGGATATAACGTTGCTCACTCAATAGAAGTTCTAAAATCAGCATAAACCAAATAAGACAATCCAAGAAGATAAAATACTAATTAAATGTCTAAAGTAATACTACAATTAATATCGCGAATTGCGACAGTAAATATAAAGATAATTTCCGAAATTATTATATTCTTATTTTCGTTAGAATGTATTATGTGACATTGTATTACGACATATTATATTACGTCCTATTGTAACACATTATACTATATTACATTATAATATAATACGTTATATCATATCACGTTATACTATATTACTATAACAAATCCTATTACGTACTTTATTACACCAAATCATATTACAGTATAACATCTTGCTTTGTATTACGTTACGTTACACTATATTATGACATATAATATTACGTTATATTATATCACGCTTTATTAAATAATGCTATATTATAATACGATATAATATATCACGTTTTATTATATTACGATATATAATATTACGACATATTATATCACGTTATAATATATTACTCTATGTCCTATTACGTTACATTATATTACCATATACTGCATTATGTTATGTTCTAAATATTACATTATATTACAGTATACTATACCAAATTATGTTATATTGCGTTCTATCATATCACGATATGTTATATTACATACCAAAATACGAGCAAAGAAGTGATATCTAACGACGACAGAGGGATAAAGTGGATGAACAGTACAGTTGTCAGTAAGCAGTCATCAGTAGGAGACACAAGTGGAGAGTTGTGAAGAAGTCGCTAATCGAGTTCATAAACGAACAGTAGAAGAACGCACCGACTACTATTTTGACCTTCCACGATCTACACCGCAGTAATATTGTAATACGTTTCAGTATACTACCGCATAATATATCTTAACACGTTACATATATTGCGTTATAACACATTACGTGGTATTGCATTACCTAACAATACCTGGTACTGTAATATGTTATAATATATTACGTTACATTACACTAGGCTATATTAAACTAAAGTGAACTCCATTGCGTTAGACTGAGATACGTTATTATACATTACGTTACATTGAAATAGTTATATTATATTACGATATATAGCATTACATTATATTATATAACCTTATAATGTATTTCGTTATATAGCAATACGACATAACATATTACGATATATGGTATTACGATATAACACATAACGTCATATACTATTACCATGTAACGTATAACGTTATATACAATTACGTTATAACGTATAACGTTATGAAGCATTACGTTATAACGTATAAAGTTATGCACTATTACGCTATAACGTATAGCGTTATATACTATGTCGTTATAACGTATAACGTTATATACTATTACGTTATAACGTATAACGTTATATACTATTACGCTACAACGTATAATGTTATATACTATTACGTTATAAAGAGTAACGTTATATACTATTACGTTATAACGTATAACGTTATATGGTATTACGCTATAACGTATAACGTTATATACTATTACGTTATAACGAATAACGTTATATACTATTACGTTATAACGTATAACGTTATATACTATGTCGTTATAACGTATAACGTTATATACTATGTCGTTATAACGTATAACGTTATATACTATGTCGTTATAACGTATAACGTTATATACTATGTCGTTATAACGTATAACGTTATATACTATTACGTTATAACGTATAACGTTATATACTATTACCTGATAACGTATAACGTTATATACTATTACCTATCAACGTGTAACGTTATATACTATTACGTTACAACGTATAACGTTATATACTATTACGTTATAACGTATAACGTTATATACCATTACGTGATAACGTATAACGTTATATACTATTACCTTATAACGCATAACGTTATATACTATTACCTTATAACGTATAACGTTATATACTATTACGTTATAACGTATAACGTTATATACTATTACGTTATAACGTATAACCTTATATGCTATTACCTTACAACGTATAACGTTACATAGTATTACCTTATAACGTATAACGTTATATACTATTACGTTATAATGTATAACGTTATATGGCATTACCTTATAACGTATAACGTGATATGGTAATACCTTAAAACGTATAAGGTTATAGACTATTGGGTAATAACATATAACGTTATATGGCATTACCTTGTAACGTATAACGATATATGGTATTACGTTATAACGCATAACGTTATATACTATTACCTGATAACGTATAACGTTATATACTATTACGTTATAACGTATAACTTAATATACTATTACGCTATAACGTATAACGTTGTATACTATTACGTTATAACGTATAACGTTATATACTATTACATTATAACGTATAACGTTATATGGTAATACCTTAAAACGTATGACGTTATATACTATTACGTTATAACGTGTAACGTTATATGGTAATACCTTGTAACGTATAACGTTATATACTATTACGTTATAACGTATAACGTTATATACTATCACGCTATAACGTATAACGTTATGTAGCATTACGTTATAACGTATAACGTTATATACTATTACGTTATAACGTATAACGTTATATACTATTACGCTATAACGTATAACGTTATATACTATTACGTTATAACGAATAATGTTATATACTATTACGCTATAACGTATAACGTTATATACTATGTCGTTATAACGTATAACGTTATATAGTATTACGCTATAACGTATAACGTTATATACTATTACGTTATAAAGAATAACGTTATATACTATTACGTTATAACGTATAACGTTATATGGTATTACGCTATAACGTATAACGTTATATACTATTACTTTATAACGAATAACGTTACATACTATTACGTTATAACGTATAACTTAATATACTATTACGCTATAACGTATAACATTATATACTATTACGTTATAACGTATAACGATATATGGTATTACGTTATAACGCATAACGTTATATACTATTACCTGATAACGTATAACGTTATATACTATTCCCTATTAACGTGTAACGCTATATACTATTACGTTATAACGTATAACGTTATATGGTATTACCTTGTAACGTATAACGTTATATACTATTACGCTATAACGTATAACGTTATATACTATTACCTTATAACGAATAATGTTATATACGATTACGCTATAACGTATAACGTTACATACTATGTCGTTATAACGTATAACGTTATATACTATTACGTTATAACGTATAACGTTATGTAGCATTACGTTATAAGGTATAACGTTATATACTATTACCTTATAACGTATAACGTTATGTAGCACTACGTTGTAACGTATAACGTTATGTAGCACTACGTTATAACGAATAACGTTATAAACTATTACCATATAACGTATAACGTTATGTAGCAATACGTTATAACGTATAACGTTATGTAGCAATAAGTTATAACGTATAACGTTATATACTATTACCTTATAACGTATAACGTTATGTAGCATTACGTTATAAGGTATAACGTTATATACTATTACCTTATAACGTATAAAGTTATGTAGCACTACGTTATAACGTATAACGTTATGTATCACTACGTTATAACGTATAACGTTATGGAATATTACCTTGTAACGTATAACGTTATGTAGCATTACGTTATAACCTATAACGTTATATACTATTACCTTATAACGTATAACGTTATGTAGCACTACGTTATAACGTATAACGTTATGTAACAATACGTTATAACGTATAACGTTATGTAGCACTACGTTATAACGTATAACATTATATACTACTACCTTATAACGTATAACGTTATGTAGCATTACGTTATAATGTATAACGTTATATACTATTACCTTATAGCGTATAACGTTACGTAGCAATACGTTATAACGTATAACGTTATATACTATTACGTTATAACGTATAACGTTATATGGTATTACGCTATAACGTATAACGTTATATACTATTACGTTATAACGAATAACGTTATATACTATTACGTTATAACGTATAACGTTATATACTATGTCGTTATAACGTATAACGTTATATACTATGTCGTTATAACGTATAACGTTATATACTATGTCGTTATAACGTATAACGTTATATACTATGTCGTTATAACGTATAACGTTATATACTATTACGTTATAACGTATAACGTTATATACTATTACCTGATAACGTATAACGTTATATACTATTACCTATCAACGTGTAACGTTATATACTATTACGTTACAACGTATAACGTTATATACTATTACGTTATAACGTATAACGTTATATACTATTACGTGATAACGTATAACGTTATATACTATTACCTTATAACGCATAACTTTATATACTATTACCTTATAACGTATAACGTTATATACTATTACGTTATAACGTATAACGTTATATACTATTACGTTATAACGTATAACCTTATATGCTATTACCTTACAACGTATAACGTTACATAGTATTACCTTATAACGTATAACGTTATATACTATTACGTTATAATGTATAACGTTATATGGCATTACCTTATAACGTATAACGTGATATGGTAATACCTTAAAACGTATAAGGTTATAGACTATTGCGTAATAACATATAACGTTATATGGCATTACCTTGTAACGTATAACGATATATGGTATTACGTTATAACGCACAACGTTATATACTATTACCTGATAACGTATAACGTTATATACTATTACCTGATAACGTATAACGTTGTATACTATTACGTTATAACGTATAACGTTATATACTATTACGTTATAACGTATAACTTAATATACTATTACGCTATAACGTATAACGTTGTATACTATTACGTTATAACGTATTACGTTATATACTATTACATTATAACGTATAACGTTATATGGTAATACCTTAAAACGTATGACGTTATATACTATTACGTTATAACGTGTAACGTTATATGGTAATACCTTGTAACGTATAACGTTATATACTATTACGTTATAACGTATAACGTTATATACTATCACGCTATAACGTATAACGTTATGTAGCATTACGTTATAACGTATAACGTTATATACTATTACGTTATAACGTATAACGTTATATACTATTACGCTATAACGTATAACGTTATATACTATTACGTTATAACGAATAATGTTATATACTATTACGCTATAACGTATAACGTTATATACTATGTCGTTATAACGTATAACGTTATATAGTATTACGCTATAACGTGTAACGTTATATACTATTACGTTATAAAGAATAACGTTATATACTATTACGTTATAACGTATAACGTTATATGGTATTACGCTATAACGTATAACGTTATATACTATTACGTTATAACGAATAACGTTACATACTATTACGTTATAACGTATAACTTAATATACTATTACGCTATAACGTATAACATTATATACTATTACGTTATAACGTATAACGATATATGGTATTACGTTATAACGCATAACGTTATATACTATTACCTGATAACGTATAACGTTATATACTATTCCCTATTAACGTGTAACGCTATATACTATTACGTTATAACGTATAACGTTATATGGTATTACCTTGTAACGTATAACGTTATATACTATTACGCTATAACGTATAACGTTATATACTATTACCTTATAACGAATAATGTTATATACGATTACGCTATAACGTATAACGTTACATACTATGTCGTTATAACGTATAACGTTATATACTATTACGTTATAACGTATAACGTTATGTAGCATTACGTTATAAGGTATAACGTTATATACTATTACCTTATAACGTATAACGTTATGTAGCACTACGTTGTAACGTATAACGTTATGTAGCACTACGTTATAACGAATAACGTTATAAACTATTACCATATAACGTATAACGTTATGTAGCAATACGTTATAACGTATAACGTTATGTAGCAATAAGTTATAACGTATAACGTTATATACTATTACCTTACAACGTATAACGTTATGTAGCACTACGTTATAACGTATAACGTTATATACTATTACCTTACACCGTATAACGTTATGTAGCAGTCCGTTATAACGTATAACGTTATATACTATTACCTTATAACGTATAACGTTATGTAGCATTACGTTATAAGGTATAACGTTATATACTATTACCTTATAACGTATAAAGTTATGTAGCACTACGTTATAACGTATAACGTTATGTATCACTACGTTATAACGTATAACGTTATGGAATATTACCTTGTAACGTATAACGTTATGTAGCATTACGTTATAACCTATAACGTTATATACTATTACCTTATAACGTATAACGTTATGTAGCACTACGTTATAACGTATAACGTTATGTAACAATACGTTATAACGTATAACGTTATGTAGTACTACGTTATAACGTATAACATTATATACTACTACCTTATAACGTATAACGTTATGTAGCATTACGTTATAATGTATAACGTTATATACTATTACCTTATAGCGTATAACGTTACGTAGCAATACGTTATAACGTATAACGTTATATACTATTACGTTATAACGTATAACGTTATATGGTATTACGCTATAACGTATAACGTTATATACTATTACGTTATAACGAATAACGTTATATACTATTACGTTATAACGTATAACGTTATATACTATGTCGTTATAACGTATAACGTTATATACCATGTCGTTATAACGTATAACGTTATATACTATGTCGTTATAACGTATAACGTTATATACTATGTCGTTATAACGTATAACGTTATATACTATTACGTTATAACGTATAACGTTATATACTATTACCTGATAACGTATAACGTTATATACTATTACCTATCAACGTGTAACGTTATATACTATTACGTTACAACGTATAACGTTATATACTATTACGTTATAACGTATAACGTTATATACTATTACGTGATAACGTATAACGTTATATACTATTACCTTATAACGCATAACTTTATATACTATTACCTTATAACGTATAACGTTATATACTATTACGTTATAACGTATAACGTTATATACTATTACGTTATAACGTATAACCTTATATGCTATTACCTTACAACGTATAACGTTACATAGTATTACCTTATAACGTATAACGTTATATACTATTACGTTATAATGTATAACGTTATATGGCATTACCTTATAACGTATAACGTGATATGGTAATACCTTAAAACGTATAAGGTTATAGACTATTGCGTAATAACATATAACGTTATATGGCATTACCTTGTAACGTATAACGATATATGGTATTACGTTATAACGCATAACGTTATATACTATTACCTGATAACGTATAACGTTATATACTATTACCTGATAACGTATAACGTTGTATACTATTACGTTATAACGTATAACGTTATATACTATTACGTTATAACGTATAACTTAATATACTATTACGCTATAACGTATAACGTTGTATACTATTACGTTATAACGTATTACGTTATATACTATTACATTATAACGTATAACGTTATATGGTAATACCTTAAAACGTATGACGTTATATACTATTACGTTATAACGTGTAACGTTATATGGTAATACCTTGTAACGTATAACGTTATATACTATTACGTTATAACGTATAACGTTATATACTATCACGCTATAACGTATAACGTTATGTAGCATTACGTTATAACGTATAACGTTATATACTATTACGTTATAACGTATAACGTTATATACTATTACGCTATAACGTATAACGTTATATACTATTACGTTATAACGAATAATGTTATATACTATTACGCTATAACGTATAACGTTATATACTATGTCGTTATAACGTATAACGTTATATAGTATTACGCTATAACGTGTAACGTTATATACTATTACGTTATAAAGAATAACGTTATATACTATTACGTTATAACGTATAACGTTATATGGTATTACGCTATAACGTATAACGTTATATACTATTACGTTATAACGAATAACGTTACATACTATTACGTTATAACGTATAACTTAATATACTATTACGCTATAACGTATAACATTATATACTATTACGTTATAACGTATAACGATATATGGTATTACGTTATAACGCATAACGTTATATACTATTACCTGATAACGTATAACGTTATATACTATTCCCTATTAACGTGTAACGCTATATACTATAACGTTATAACGTATAACGTTATATGGTATTACCTTGTAACGTATAACGTTATATACTATTACGCTATAACGTATAACGTTATATACTATTACCTTATAACGAATAATGTTATATACGATTACGCTATAACGTATAACGTTACATACTATGTCGTTATAACGTATAACGTTATATACTATTACGTTATAACGTATAACGTTATGTAGCATTACGTTATAAGGTATAACGTTATATACTATTACCTTATAACGTATAACGTTATGTAGCACTACGTTGTAACGTATAACGTTATGTAGCACTACGTTATAACGAATAACGTTATAAACTATTACCTTATAACGTATAACGTTATGTAGCAATACGTTATAACGTATAACGTTATGTAGCAATAAGTTATAACGTATAACGTTATATACTATTACCTTACAACGTATAACGTTATGTAGCACTACGTTATAACGTATAACGTTATATACTATTACCTTACACCGTATAACGTTATGTAGCAGTCCGTTATAACGTATAACGTTATATACTATTACCTTATAACGTATAACATTATGTAGCATTACGTTATAATGTATAACGTTATATACTATTACCTTATAGCGTATAACGTTACGTAGCAATACGTTATAACGTATAACGTTATATACTATTACCTTATAACCTATAACGTTATGTAGCACTACGTTATAACGTATAACATTATATACTACTACCTTATAACGTATAACGTTATGTAGCATTACGTTATAAGGTATAACGTTATATACTATTACCTTATAACGTATAACGTTATGTAGCACTACGTTGTAACGTATAACGTTATGTAGCACTACGTTATAACGAATAACGTTATATACTATTACCTTATAACGTATAACGTTATGTAGCATTACGTTATAACGTATAACGTTATATACTATTACGTTATAACGTATAACGTTATATGGTATTACGCTATAACGTATAACGTTATATACTATTACTTTATAACGAATAACGTTACGTACTATTACGTTATAACGTATAACTTAATATACTATTACGCTATAACGTATAACATTATATACTATTACGTTATAACGTATAACGATATATGGTATTACGTTATAACGCATAACGTTATATACTATTACCTGATAACGTATAACGTTATATACTATTCCCTATTAACGTGTAACGCTATATACTATTACGTTATAACGTATAACGTTATATGGTATTACCTTGTAACGTATAACGTTATATACTATTACGCTATAACGTATAACGTTATATACTATTACCTTATAACGAATAATGTTATATACGATTACGCTATAACGTATAACGTTACATACTATGTCGTTATAACGTATAACGTTATATACTATTACGTTATAACGTATAACGTTATGTAGCATTACGTTATAAGGTATAACGTTATATACTATTACCTTATAACGTATAACGTTATGTAGCACTACGTTGTAACGTATAACGTTATGTAGCACTACGTTATAACGAATAACGTTATAAACTATTACCTTATAACGTATAACGTTATGTAGCATTACGTTATAAGGTATAACGTTATATACTATTACCTTATAACGTATAACGTTATGTCGCATTACGTTATAAGGTATAACGTTATATACTATTACCTTATAACGTATAAAGTTATGTAGCACTACGTTATAACGTATAACGTTATGTATCACTACGTTATAACGTATAACGTTATGGAATATTACCTTGTGACGTATAACGTTATGTAGCATTACGTTATAACCTATAACGTTATATACTATTACCTTATAACGTATAACGTTATGTAGCACTACGTTATAACGTATAACGTTATGTAACAATACGTTATAACGTATAACGTTATGTAGCACTACGTTATAACGTATAACATTATATACTACTACCTTATAACGTATAACGTTATGTAGCATTACGTTATAATGTATAACGTTATATACTATTACCTTATAGCGTATAACGTTACGTAGCAATACGTTATAACGTATAACGTTATATACTATTACGTTATAATGTATAACGTTATATGGCATTACCGTATAACGTATAACGTGATATGGTAATACCTTAAAACGTATAAGGATATAGACTATTGCGTAATAACATATAACGTTATATGGCATTACCTTGTAACGTATAACGATATATGGTATTACGTTATAACGCATAACGTTATATACTATTACCTGATAACGTATAACGTTATATACTATTACCTGATAACGTATAACGTTGTATACTATTACGTTATAACGTATAACGTTATATACTATTACGTTATAACGTATAACTTAATATACTATTACGCTATAACGTATAACGTTGTATACTATTACGTTATAACGTATTACGTTATATACTATTACATTATAACGTATAACGTTATATGGTAATACCTTAAAACGTATGACGTTATATACTATTACGTTATAACGTGTAACGTTATATGGTAATACCTTGTAACGTATAACGTTATATACTATTACGTTATAACGTATAACGTTATATACTATCACGCTATAACGTATAACGTTATGTAGCATTACGTTATAACGTATAACGTTATATACTATTACGTTATAACGTATAACGTTATATACTATTACGCTATAACGTATAACGTTATATACTATTACCTTATAACGAATAATGTTATATACGATTACGCTATAACGTATAACGTTACATACTATGTCGTTATAACGTATAACGTTATATACTATTACGTTATAACGTATAACGTTATGTAGCATTACGTTATAAGGTATAACGTTATATACTATTACCTTATAACGTATAACGTTATGTGGCACTACGTTGTAACGTATAACGTTATGTAGCACTACGTTATAACGAATAACGTTATAAACTATTACCTTATAACGTATAACGTTATGTAGCAATACGTTATAACGTATAACGTTATGTAGCAATAAGTTATAACGTATAACGTTATATACTATTACCTTACAACGTATAACGTTATGTAGCACTACGTTATAACGTATAACGTTATATACTATTACCTTACACCGTATAACGTTATGTAGCAGTCCGTTATAACGTATAACGTTATATACTATTACCTTATAACGTATAACGTTATGTAGCATTACGTTATAATGTATAACGTTATATACTATTACCTTATAGCGTATAACGTTACGGAGCAATACGTTATAACGTATAACGTTATATACTATTACCTTATAACCTATAACGTTATGTCGCATTACGATATAAGGTATAACGTTATATACTATTACCTTATAACGTATAAAGTTATGTAGCACTACGTTATAACGTATAACGTTATGTATCACTACGTTATAACGTATAACGTTATGGAATATTACCTTGTGACGTATAACGTTATGTAGCATTACGTTATAACCTATAACGTTATATACTATTACCTTATAACGTATAACGTTATGTAGCACTACGTTATAACGTATAACGTTATGTAACAATACGTTATAACGTATAACGTTATGTAGCACTACGTTATAACGTATAACATTATATACTACTACCTTATAACGTATAACGTTATGTAGCATTACGTTATAATGTATAACGTTATATACTATTACCTTATAGCGTATAACGTTACGTAGCAATACGTTATAACGTATAACGTTATATACTATTACGTTATAACGTATAACGTTATATGGTATTACGCTATAACGTATAACGTTATATACTATTACGTTATAACGAATAACGTTATATACTATTACGTTATAACGTATAACGTTATATACTATGTCGTTATAACGTATAACGTTATATACTATGTCGTTATAACGTATAACGTTATATACTATGTCGTTATAACGTATAACGTTATATACTATGTCGTTATAACGTATAACGTTATATACTATTACGTTATAACGTATAACGTTATATACTATTACCTGATAACGTATAACGTTATATACTATTACCTATCAACGTGTAACGTTATATACTATTACGTTACAACGTATAACGTTATATACTATTACGTTATAACGTATAACGTTATATACTATTACGTGATAACGTATAACGTTATATACTATTACCTTATAACGCATAACTTTATATACTATTACCTTATAACGTATAACGTTATATACTATTACGTTATAACGTATAACGTTATATACTATTACGTTATAACGTATAACCTTATATGCTATTACCTTACAACGTATAACGTTACATAGTATTACCTTATAACGTATAACGTTGTATACTATTACGTTATAATGTATAACGTTATATGGCATTACCTTATAACGTATAACGTGATATGGTAATACCTTAAAACGTATAAGGATATAGACTATTGCGTAATAACATATAACGTTATATGGCATTACCTTGTAACGTATAACGATATATGGTATTACGTTATAACGCATAACGTTATATACTATTACCTGATAACGTATAACGTTATATACTATTACCTGATAACGTATAACGTTGTATACTATTACGTTATAACGTATAACGTTATATACTATTACGTTATAACGTATAACTTAATATACTATTACGCTATAACGTATAACGTTGTATACTATTACGTTATAACGTATTACGTTATATACTATTACATTATAACGTATAACGTTATATGGTAATACCTTAAAACGTATGACGTTATATACTATTACGTTATAACGTGTAACGTTATATGGTAATACCTTGTAACGTATAACGTTATATACTATTACGTTATAACGTATAACGTTATATACTATCACGCTATAACGTATAACGTTATGTAGCATTACGTTATAACGTATAACGTTATGTAGCATTACGTTATAAGGTATAACGTTATATACTATTACCTTATAACGTATAACGTTATGTAGCACTACGTTGTAACGTATAACGTTATGTAGCACTACGTTATAACGAATAACGTTATATACTATTACCTTATAACGTACAACGTTATGTAGCACTACGTTATAACGTATAACGTTATGTAGCACTACGTTATAACGTATAACGTTATGTAGCAGTACGTTATAACGTATATCGTTATATATTGTTACCTTATAACGTTATACGTTATATACTATTACCTTATAACGTATAACGTTATGTAGCACTACGTTATAACGTATAACGTTATGTAGCATTACGTTATAAGGTATAACGTTATATAATATTACCTTATAACGTATAACGTTATGTAGCACTACGTTATAACGTATAACGTTATGTAGCACTACGTTATAACGTATAACGTTATATACTATTACCTTATAACGTATAACGTTATGTAGCACTACGTTATAACGTATAACGTTATGTAGCTCTACGTTATAACGTATAACGTTATATACTATTACCTTATAACGTATAACGTTATGTAGCACTACGCTATAACGTATAACGTTGTATACTATTACGTTATAACGTATAACGTTGTGCAGCACTACGTTATAACGTATAACGTTGTATAGTGTTACGTTATAACGTACAACGTTATGTAGCACTACGTTATAACGTATAACGTTATATACTATTACCTTATAACGTATAACGTTATGTAGCATTACGTTATAACGTATAACGTTATGTAGCACTACGTAATAACGTATAACGTTATGTAGCACTACGTTATAACGTATAACGTTATAGACTATTACCTTATGACGTATAACGTTATGTAGCATTACGTTATAACCTATAACGTTATATACTATTACCTTATAACGTATAACGTTATGTAGCAATACGTTATAACGTATAACGTTGTATAGTGTTACGTTATAACGTATAACGTTATGTAGCACTACGTTATAACGTATAACGTTATGTAGCATTACGTTATAAGGTATAACGTTATATACTATTACCTTATAACGTATAACGTTATGTAGCAATACGTTATAACGTATAACGTTATATACTATTACCTTATAACGTATAACGTTATGTAGCATTGCGTTATAACGTATAACGTTATGTAGCACTACGTTATAACGTATAACGTTATAGACTATTACCTTATGACGTATAACGTTATGTAGCATTACGTTATAACCTATAACGTTATATACTATTACCTTATAACGTATAACGTTATGTAGCAATACGTTATAACGTATAACGTTGTATAGTGTTACGTTATAACGTATAACGTTATGTAGCACTACGTTATAACGTATAACGTTTTATACTATTACCTTATAACGTATAACGTTATGTAGCACTACGTTATAACGTATAACGTTATGTAGCACTACGTAATAACGTAAAACGTTATGTAGCACTACGTTATAACGTATAACGTTATAGACTATTACCTTATGACGTCTAACGTTATGTATCAATACGTTATAACGTATAACGTTTTATACTATTACCTTATAACGTATAACGTTATGTAGCACTACGTTATAACGTATAACGTTATGTAGCACTACGTAATAACGTAAAACGTTATGTAGCACTACGTTATAACGTATAACGTTATAGACTATTACCTTATGACGTATAACGTTATGTAGCATTACGTTATAACCTATAACGTTATATACTATTACCTTATAACGTATAACGTTATGTAGCAATACGTTATAACGTATAACGTTGTATAGTGTTACGTTATAACGTATAACGTTATGTAGCATTACGTTATAACGTATAACGTTATGTAGCATTACGTTATAAGGTATAACGTTATATACTATTACCTTATAACGTATAACGTTATGTGGCATTACGCCATAACGTATATCGTTATATATTGTTACCTTCTAACGTATAACGTTATGTAGCACTACGTTATAACGTTTAACGTTATGTAGCACTACGATATAACGTATAACGATATGTAGGACTACGTTATAACGTATAGCGTTATATACTATTACCGTATAACGTATAACGTTATGTGGCATTACGCTATAACGTATAACGTTATATACTATTACCTTATTACGTCTAACGTTACGTAGCATTATGTTATAACGTATATCGTTATATATTGTTACCTTATAACGTTATACGTTATATACTATTACGTTATAACGTATAACGTTATGTAGCACTACGTTATAACGTATAACGTTATATAATATTACCGTATAACGTATAACGTTATATGGCATTACGCTATAACGTATATCGTTATATATTGTTACCTTATAACGTTATACGTTATATACTATTACGTTATAACGTATAACGTTATGTCGCACTATGTTATAACGTATAACGTTATGTAGCACTACGTTATAACGTATAACGTTATATACTACTACCTTATAACGTATAACGCTATGTAGCACTACGTTATAACATATAACGTTATATGCTATTACCTTATAACGTATAACGTTATGTAGCACTACGTTATAACGTATAACGTTGTATAGTGTTACGTTATAACGTATAACGTTATGTAGCATTACGTTATAACGTATAACGTTATGTAGCATTACGTTATAAGGTATAACGTTATATACTATTACCTTATAACGTATAACGTTATGTGGCATTACGCCATAACGTATATCGTTATATATTGTTACCTTCTAACGTATAACGTTATGTAGCACTACGTTATAACGTATAACGTTATGTATAACTACGTTATAACGTATAACGTTATATACTATTACCTTATAACGTATAACGTTATGTAGCAGTACGTTATAACGTATATCGTTATATATTGTTACGTTATAACGTTATACGTTATATACTATTACGTTATAACGTATAACGTTATGTCGCACTACGTTATAACGTATAACGTTATGTAGCACTACGTTATAACGTATAACGTTATATACTACTACCTTATAACGTATAACGTTATGTAGCACTACGTTATAACATATAACGTTATATGCTATTACCTTATAACGTATAACGTTATGTAGCACTACGTTATAACGTTTAACGTTATGTAGCACTACGATATAACGTATAACGATATGTAGGACTACGTTATAACGTATAGCGTTATATACTATTACCGTATAACGTATAACGTTATGTGGCATTACGCTATAACGTATAACGTTATATACTATTACCTTATTACGTCTAACGTTACGTAGCATTATGTTATAACGTATATCGTTATATATTGTTACCTTATAACGTTATACGTTATATACTATTACGTTATAACGTATAACGTTATGTAGCACTACGTTATAACGTATAACGTTATGTAGCACTACGTTATAACGTATAACGTTATATAATATTACCGTATAACGTATAACGTTATATGGCATTACGCTATAACGTATATCGTTATATATTGTTACCTTATAACGTTATACGTTATATAGTATTACCTTATAACGTATAACGTTATGTAGCATTACGTTATAACGTATAACGGTATATACTATTACCTAATAACGTATAACGTTATGTAGCATTACGTAATAACGTATAACGTTATATACTATTACCTTACAACGTATAACGTTATGTAGCACTACGTTCTAACGTATAACGTTATATAATATTACCGTATAACGTATAACGTTATATGGCATTACGCTATAACGTATATCGTTATATATTGTTACCTTATAACGTTATACGTTATATAGTATTACCTTATAACGTATAACGTTATGTAGCATTACGTTATAACGTATAACGGTATATACTATTACCTAATAACGTATAACGTTATGTAGCATTACGTAATAACGTATAACGTTATATACTATTACCTTACAACGTATAACGTTATGTAGCACTACGTTCTAACGTATAACGTTATGTAGCACTACGTTATAACGTATAACGTTATGTAGCACTACGTTATAACGTATAACGTTATATAATATTACCGTATAACGTATAACGTTATATGGCATTACGCTATAACGTATATCGTTATATATTGTTACCTTATAACGTTATACGTTATATAGTATTACCTTATAACGTATAACGTTATGTAGCATTACGTTATAACGTATTACGGTATATACTATTACCTAATAACGTATAACGTTATGTAGCATTACGTAATAACGTATAACGTTATATACTATTACCTTACAACGTATAACGTTATGTAGCACAACGTTCTAACGTATAACGTTATGTAGCACTACGTTATAACGTATAACCTTATATACTATTACCTTATAACCTATAACGTTATGTCGCATTACGTTATATCGTATATCGCTATATATTGTTACCTTATAACGTTATACGTTATATACTATTACCTTATAACGTATAACGTTATGTAGCATTACGTTATAGCGTATAACGTTGTATACTATTACCTTATAGCGTATAACGTTATGTAGCACTACGTTATAACGTATAACGTTATATACTACTACCTTATAACGTATGACGTTATGTAGCAATACGTTATAACGTATAACGTTATATACTATTACCTTATAGCGTATAACATTATGTAGCATTGCGTTATAACGTGTATCGTTATATACTATTACCTTACAACGTATAACGTTATGTAGCACTACGTTATAACGTATAACGTTATATAATATTACCTTATAACGTATAACGTTATGTGGCATTACGCTATAACGTATATCGTTATATATTGTTACCTTATAACGTTATACGTTATATAGTATTACCTTATAACGTATAACGTTATGTAGCATTACGTTATAACGTATAACGTTATATACTATTACCTAATAACGTATAACGTTATGTAGCATAACGTAATAACGTATAACGTTATATACTATTACCTTACAACGTATAACGTTATGTAGCACTACGTTATAACGTATAACGTTATGTATAACTACGTTATAACGTATAACGTTATATACTATTACCTTATAACGTATAACGTTATGTAGCAGTACGTTATAACGTATATCGTTATATATTGTTACCTTATAACGTTATACGTTATATACTATTACCTTATAACGTATAACGTTATGTAGCACTACGTTATAACGTATATCGTTATGTATTGTTACCCTATAACGTTATACGTTATATACTATTACGTTATAACGTATAACGTTATGTCGCACTACGTTATAACGTATAACGTTATGTAGCACTACGTTATAACGTATAACGTTATATACTATTACCTTATAACGTATAACGTTATGTAGCCTTACGTTATAAGGTATAACGTTATATACTATTACCTTACAACGTATAACGTTATGTAGCACAACGTTATAACGTATACCGTTATGTAGCACTACGTTATAACGTATAACGTTATATACTATTACCTTATAACGTATAACGTTACGTAGCATTACGATATAACGTATATCGTTATATATTGTTACCTTATTACGTGATACGTTATATAGTATTACCGTATAACGTATAACGTTATGTAGCATTACGTTACAACGTATATCGTTATACATTGTTACCTTATAACGTTATACGATATATACTATTACCTTATAACGTATAACGTTATGTAGCAGTACGTTATAACGTATATCGTTATATATTGTTACCTTATAACGTTATACGTTATATAGTATTACCTTATAACGTATAACGTTATGTAGCATTACGTTATAACGTATAACGTTATATACTATTACCTAATAACGTGTAACGTTATGTAGCATTACGTAATAACGTATAACGTTATATACTATTACCTTACAACGTATAACGTTATGTAGCACTACGTTATAACGTATAACGTTATGTAGCACTACGTTATAACGTATAACGTTATGTAGCACTACGTTATAACGTATAACGTTATATACTATTACCTTATAACGTATAACGTCATGTAGCAGTACGTTATAACGTGTATTGTTATATATTGTTACCTTATAACGTTATACATTATATACTATTACCTTATAACGTATAACGTTATGTAGCACTACGTTATAAAGTATATCGTTATGTATTGTTACCTTATAACGTTATACGTTATATACTATTACGTTATAACGTATAACGTTATGTAGCACTACGTTATAACGTATAACGTTATGTAGCACTACGTTATAACGTATAACGTTATATACTACTACCTTATAACGTATAACGTTATGTAGCACTACGTTATAACATATAACGTTATATGCTATTACCTTATAACGTATAACGTTATGTGGCATTACGCTATAACGTATATCGTTATATATTGTTACCTTATTACGTTATACGTTATATAGTATTACCTTATAACGTATAACGTTATGTAGCATTACGTTATAACGTATAACGTTATATACTATTACCTTATAACGTATATCGTTATGTAGCCTTACGTTATAAGGTATAACGTTATATACTATTACCTTACAACGTATAACGTTATGTAGCATTACGTTATAACGTATACCGTTATGTAGCACTACGTTATAACGTATAACGTTATACATTGTTACCTTATAACGTTATACGATATATAATATTACCTTATAACGTATAACGTTATGTAGCAGTAAGTTACAACGTATATCGTTATACATTGTTACCTTATAACGTTATACGATATATACTATTACCTTATAACGTATAACGTTATGTAGCAGTACGTTATAACGTATATCGTTATATATTGTTACCTTATAACGTTATACGTTATATAGTATTACCTTACAACGTATAACGTTACGTAGCATTACGATATAACGTATATCGTTATATATTGTTACCTTATTACGTTATACGTCATATAGTATTACCTTATAACGTATAACGTTATGTAGCATTACGTTACAACGTATATCGTTATACATTGTTACCTTATAACGTTATACGATATATACTATTACCTTATAACGTATAACGTTATGTAGCAGTACGTTATAAAGTATATCGTTATATATTGTTACCTTATAACGTTATACGTTATATAGTATTACCTTATAACGTATAACGTTATGTAGCATTACGTTATAACGTATAACGTTATATACTATTACCTAATAACGTATAACGTTATGTAGCATTACGTAATAACGTATAACGTTATATACTATTACCATACAACGTATAACGTTATGTAGCACTACGTTATAACGTATAACGTTATGTAGCACTACGTTATAACGTATAACGTTATGTAGCACTACGTTATAACGTATAACGTTATATACTATTACCTTATAACGTATAACGTCATGTAGCAGTACGTTATAACGTGTATTGTTATATATTGTTACCTTATAACGTTATACGATATATACTATTACCTTATAACGTATAACGTTATGTAGCAGTACGTTATATAGTATATCGTTATATATTGTTACCTTATAACGTTATACGTTATATAGTATTACCTTATAACGTATAACGTTATGTAGCACTACGTTATAACGTATAACGTTATGTAGCACTACGTTATAACGTATAACGTTATGTAGCACTACGTTATAACGTATAACGTTATATGCTATTACCTTACAACGTATAACGTTATGTAGCACTACGTTATAACGTATAACGTTATGTAGCACTACGTTATAACGTATAACGTTATATGCTATTACCTTACAACGTATAACGTTACGTAGCATTACGATATAACGTATATCGTTATATATTGTTACCTTATTACGTTATACGTCATATAGTATTACCTTATAACGTATAACGTTATGTAGCATTACGTTACAACGTATATAGTTATACATTGTTACCTTATAACGTTATACGATATATACTATTACCTTATAACGTATAACGTTATGTAGCAGTACGTTATAAAGTATATCGTTATATATTGTTACCTTATAACGTTATACGTTATATAGTATTACCTTATAACGTATAACGTTATGTAGCACTACGTTATAACGTATAACGTTATGTAGCACTACGTTATAACGTATAACGTTATGTAGCACTACGTTATAACGTATAACGTTATATGCTATTACCTTACAACGTATAACGTTATGTAGCACTACGTTATAACGTATAACGTTATGTAGCACTACGTTATAACGTATAACGTTATGTATAACTACGTTATAACGTATAACGTTATATACTATTACCATATAACGTATAACGTTATGTAGCAGTACGTTATGACGTATATCGTTATATATTGTTACCTTATAACGTTATACGTTATATACTATTACCTTACAACGTATAACGTTATGTAGCACTACGTTATAACGTATATCGTTATGTATTGTTACCTTATAACGTTATACGTTATATACTATTACGTTATAACGTATAACGTTATGTCGCACTACGTTATAACGTATAACGTTATGTAGCACTACGTTATAACGTATAACGTTATATACTACTACCTTATAACGTATAACGTTATGTAGCACTACGTTATAACATATAACGTTATATGCTATTACCTTATAACGTATAACGTTATGTAGCACTACGTTATAACGTTTAACGTTATGTAGCACTACGATATAACGTATAACGTTATGTAGCACTACGTTATAACATATAACGTTATATGCTATTACCTTATAACGTATAACGTTATGTAGCACTACGTTATAACGTTTAACGTTATGTAGCACTACGATATAACGTATAACGTTATGTAGCACTACGTTATAACGTATAGCGTTATATACTATTACCTTATAACGTATAACGTTATGTGGCATTACGCTATAACGTATAACGTTATATAATATTACCTTATTACGTATAACGTTACGTAGCATTATGTTATAACGTATATCGTTATATATTGTTACCTTATAACGTTATACGTTATATACTATTACGTTATAACGTATCACGTTATGTGGCATTACGCTATAACGTATATCGTTATATATTGTTACCTTATAACGTTATACGTTATATAGTATTACCTTATAACGTATAACGTTATGTAGCATTACGTTATAACGTATAACGTTATATACTATTACCTAATAACGTATAACATTATGTAGCATTACGTAATAACGTATAACGTTATATACTACTACCTTACAACGTATAACGTTATGTAGCACTACGTTATAACGTATAACGTTATGTAGCACTACGTTATAACGTATAACGTTATGTAGGACTACGTTATAACGTATAACGTTATATACTATTACCTTATAACATATAACGTTATGTAGCACTACGTTATAACGTATATCGTTATGTATTGTTACCTTATAACGTTATACGTTATATACTATTACGTTATAACGTATAACGTTATGTCGCACTACGTTATAACGTATAACGTTATGTAGCACTACGTTATAACGTATAACGTTATATACTACTACCTTATAACGTATAACGTTATGTAGGACTACGTTATAACATATAACGTTATATGCTATTACCTTATAACGTATAACGTTATGTGGCATTACGCTATATCGTATATCGTTATATATTGTTACCTTATAACGTTATACGTTATATAGTATTACCTTATAACGTATAACGTTATGTAGCATTACTTTATAACGTATATCGTTATGTATTATTACCTTATAACGTATAACGTTATGTAGCAGTACGTTATGACGTATATCGTTATATATTGTTACCTTATAACGTTATACGTTATATACTATTACCTTACAACGTATAACGTTATGTAGCACTACGTTATAACGTATATCGTTATATACTATTACCTAATTACGTATAACATTATGTAGCATTACGTACTAACGTATAACGTTATATACTACTACCTTACAACGTATAACGTTATGTAGCACTACGTTATAACGTATAACGTTATATGCTATTACCTTACAACGTATAACGTTATGTAGCACTACGTTATAACGTATAACGTTATGTAGCACTACGTTATAACGTATAACGTTATGTATAACTACGTTATAACGTATAACGTTATATACTATTACCATATAACGTATAACGTTATGTAGCAGTACGTTATGACGTATATCGTTATATATTGTTACCTTATAACGTTATACGTTATATACTATTACCTTACAACGTATAACGTTATGTAGCACTACGTTATAACGTATATCGTTATGTATTGTTACCTTATAACGTTATACGTTATATACTATTACGTTATAACGTATAACGTTATGTCGCACTACGTTATAACGTATAACGTTATGTAGCACTACGTTATAACGTATAACGTTATATACTACTACCTTATAACGTATAACGTTATGTAGCACTACGTTATAACATATAACGTTATATGCTATTACCTTATAACGTATAACGTTATGTAGCACTACGTTATAACGTTTAACGTTATGTCTCACTACGATATAACGTATAACGTTATGTAGCACTACGTTATAACGTATAGCGTTATATACTATTACCTTATAACGTATAACGTTATGTGGCATTACGCTATAACGTATAACGTTATATACTATTACCTTATTACGTATAACGTTACGTAGCATTATGTTATAACGTATATCGTTATATATTGTTACCTTATAACGTTATACGTTATATACTATTACGTTATAACGTATAACGTTATGTGGCATTACGCTATAACGTATATCGTTATATATTGTTACCTTATAACGTTATACGTTATATAGTATTACCTTATAACGTATAACGTTATGTAGCATTACCTTATAACGTATAACGTTATATACTATTACCTAATTACGTATAACATTATGTAGCATTACGTACTAACGTATAACGTTATATACTACTACCTTACAACGTATAACGTTATGTAGCACTACGTTATAACGTATAACGTTATGTAGCACTACGTTATAACGTATAACGTTATGTAGGACTACGTTATAACGTATAACGTTATATACTATTACCTTATAACATATAACGTTATGTAGCACTACGTTATAACGTATATCGTTATGTATTGTTACCTTATAACGTTATACGTTATATACTATTACGTTATAACGTATAACGTTATGTCGCACTACGTTATAACGTATAACGTTATGTAGCACTACGTTATAACGTATAACGTTATATACTATTACCTTATAACGTATAACGTTATGTAGCACTACGTTATAACGTTTAACGTTATGTGGCATTACGCTATAACGTATAACGTTATATAATATTACCTTATTACGTATAACGTTACGTAGCATTATGTTATAACGTATATCGTTATATATTGTTACCTTATAACGTTATACGTTATATACTATTACGTTATAACGTATCACGTTATGTGGCATTACGCTATAACGTATATCGTTATATATTGTTACCTTATAACGTTATACGTTATATAGTATTACCTTATAACGTATAACGTTATGTAGCATTACGTTATAACGTATAACGTTATATACTATTACCTAATAACGTATAACATTATGTAGCATTACGTAATAACGTATAACGTTATATACTACTACCTTACAACGTATAACGTTATGTAGCACTACGTTATAACGTATAACGTTATGTAGCACTACGTTATAACGTATAACGTTATGTAGGACTACGTTATAACGTATAACGTTATATACTATTACCTTATAACATATAACGTTATGTAGCACTACGTTATAACGTATATCGTTATGTATTGTTACCTTATAACGTTATACGTTATATACTATTACGTTATAACGTATAACGTTATGTCGCACTACGTTATAACGTATAACGTTATGTAGCACTACGTTATAACGTATAACGTTATATACTACTACCTTATAACGTATAACGTTATGTAGGACTACGTTATAACATATAACGTTATATGCTATTACCTTATAACGTATAACGTTATGTGGCATTACGCTATATCGTATATCGTTATATATTGTTACCTTATAACGTTATACGTTATATAGTATTACCTTATAACGTATAACGTTATGTAGCATTACTTTATAACGTATATCGTTATGTATTATTACCTTATAACGTATAACGTTATGTAGCAGTACGTTATGACGTATATCGTTATATATTGTTACCTTATAACGTTATACGTTATATACTATTACCTTACAACGTATAACGTTATGTAGCACTACGTTATAACGTATATCGTTATATACTATTACCTAATTACGTATAACATTATGTAGCATTACGTACTAACGTATAACGTTATATACTACTACCTTACAACGTATAACGTTATGTAGCACTACGTTATAACGTATAACGTTATATGCTATTACCTTACAACGTATAACGTTATGTAGCACTACGTTATAACGTATAACGTTATGTAGCACTACGTTATAACGTATAACGTTATGTATAACTACGTTATAACGTATAACGTTATATACTATTACCATATAACGTATAACGTTATGTAGCAGTACGTTATGACGTATATCGTTATATATTGTTACCTTATAACGTTATACGTTATATACTATTACCTTACAACGTATAACGTTATGTAGCACTACGTTATAACGTATATCGTTATGTATTGTTACCTTATAACGTTATACGTTATATACTATTACGTTATAACGTATAACGTTATGTCGCACTACGTTATAACGTATAACGTTATGTAGCACTACGTTATAACGTATAACGTTATATACTACTACCTTATAACGTATAACGTTATGTAGCACTACGTTATAACATATAACGTTATATGCTATTACCTTATAACGTATAACGTTATGTAGCACTACGTTATAACGTTTAACGTTATGTCTCACTACGATATAACGTATAACGTTATGTAGCACTACGTTATAACGTATAGCGTTATATACTATTACCTTATAACGTATAACGTTATGTGGCATTACGCTATAACGTATAACGTTATATACTATTACCTTATTACGTATAACGTTACGTAGCATTATGTTATAACGTATATCGTTATATATTGTTACCTTATAACGTTATACGTTATATACTATTACGTTATAACGTATAACGTTATGTGGCATTACGCTATAACGTATATCGTTATATATTGTTACCTTATAACGTTATACGTTATATAGTATTACCTTATAACGTATAACGTTATGTAGCATTACCTTATAACGTATAACGTTATATACTATTACCTAATTACGTATAACATTATGTAGCATTACGTACTAACGTATAACGTTATATACTACTACCTTACAACGTATAACGTTATGTAGCACTACGTTATAACGTATAACGTTATGTAGCACTACGTTATAACGTATAACGTTATGTAGGACTACGTTATAACGTATAACGTTATATACTATTACCTTATAACATATAACGTTATGTAGCACTACGTTATAACGTATATCGTTATGTATTGTTACCTTATAACGTTATACGTTATATACTATTACGTTATAACGTATAACGTTATGTCGCACTACGTTATAACGTATAACGTTATGTAGCACTACGTTATAACGTATAACGTTATATACTATTACCTTATAACGTATAACGTTATGTAGCACTACGTTATAACGTTTAACGTTATGTGGCATTACGCTATAACGTATAACGTTATATAATATTACCTTATTACGTATAACGTTACGTAGCATTATGTTATAACGTATATCGTTATATATTGTTACCTTATAACGTTATACGTTATATACTATTACGTTATAACGTATCACGTTATGTGGCATTACGCTATAACGTATATCGTTATATATTGTTACCTTATAACGTTATACGTTATATAGTATTACCTTATAACGTATAACGTTATGTAGCATTACGTTATAACGTATAACGTTATATACTATTACCTAATAACGTATAACATTATGTAGCATTACGTAATAACGTATAACGTTATATACTACTACCTTACAACGTATAACGTTATGTAGCACTACGTTATAACGTATAACGTTATGTAGCACTACGTTATAACGTATAACGTTATGTAGGACTACGTTATAACGTATAACGTTATATACTATTACCTTATAACATATAACGTTATGTAGCACTACGTTATAACGTATATCGTTATGTATTGTTACCTTATAACGTTATACGTTATATACTATTACGTTATAACGTATAACGTTATGTCGCACTACGTTATAACGTATAACGTTATGTAGCACTACGTTATAACGTATAACGTTATATACTACTACCTTATAACGTATAACGTTATGTAGGACTACGTTATAACATATAACGTTATATGCTATTACCTTATAACGTATAACGTTATGTGGCATTACGCTATATCGTATATCGTTATATATTGTTACCTTATAACGTTATACGTTATATAGTATTACCTTATAACGTATAACGTTATGTAGCATTACTTTATAACGTATATCGTTATGTATTATTACCTTATAACGTATAACGTTATGTAGCAGTACGTTATGACGTATATCGTTATATATTGTTACCTTATAACGTTATACGTTATATACTATTACCTTACAACGTATAACGTTATGTAGCACTACGTTATAACGTATATCGTTATATACTATTACCTAATTACGTATAACATTATGTAGCATTACGTACTAACGTATAACGTTATATACTACTACCTTACAACGTATAACGTTATGTAGCACTACGTTATAACGTATAACGTTATATGCTATTACCTTACAACGTATAACGTTATGTAGCACTACGTTATAACGTATAACGTTATGTAGCACTACGTTATAACGTATAACGTTATGTATAACTACGTTATAACGTATAACGTTATATACTATTACCATATAACGTATAACGTTATGTAGCAGTACGTTATGACGTATATCGTTATATATTGTTACCTTATAACGTTATACGTTATATACTATTACCTTACAACGTATAACGTTATGTAGCACTACGTTATAACGTATATCGTTATGTATTGTTACCTTATAACGTTATACGTTATATACTATTACGTTATAACGTATAACGTTATGTCGCACTACGTTATAACGTATAACGTTATGTAGCACTACGTTATAACGTATAACGTTATATACTACTACCTTATAACGTATAACGTTATGTAGCACTACGTTATAACATATAACGTTATATGCTATTACCTTATAACGTATAACGTTATGTAGCACTACGTTATAACGTTTAACGTTATGTCTCACTACGATATAACGTATAACGTTATGTAGCACTACGTTATAACGTATAGCGTTATATACTATTACCTTATAACGTATAACGTTATGTGGCATTACGCTATAACGTATAACGTTATATACTATTACCTTATTACGTATAACGTTACGTAGCATTATGTTATAACGTATATCGTTATATATTGTTACCTTATAACGTTATACGTTATATACTATTACGTTATAACGTATAACGTTATGTGGCATTACGCTATAACGTATATCGTTATATATTGTTACCTTATAACGTTATACGTTATATAGTATTACCTTATAACGTATAACGTTATGTAGCATTACCTTATAACGTATAACGTTATATACTATTACCTAATTACGTATAACATTATGTAGCATTACGTACTAACGTATAACGTTATATACTACTACCTTACAACGTATAACGTTATGTAGCACTACGTTATAACGTATAACGTTATGTAGCACTACGTTATAACGTATAACGTTATGTAGGACTACGTTATAACGTATAACGTTATATACTATTACCTTATAACATATAACGTTATGTAGCACTACGTTATAACGTATATCGTTATGTATTGTTACCTTATAACGTTATACGTTATATACTATTACGTTATAACGTATAACGTTATGTCGCACTACGTTATAACGTATAACGTTATGTAGCACTACGTTATAACGTATAACGTTATATACTATTACCTTATAACGTATAACGTTATGTAGCACTACGTTATAACGTTTAACGTTATGTAGCACTACGATATAACGTATAACGTTATGTAGCAGTACGTTATAACGTATAGCGTTATATACTATTACCTTATAACGTATAACGTTATGTGGCATTACGCTATAACGTATAACGTTATATACTATTACCTTATTACGTATAACGTTACGTAGCATTATGATGTAACGTATATCGTTATATATTGTTACCTTATAACGTTATACGTTATATACTATTGCGTTATAACGTATAACGTTATGTAGCACTACGTTATAACGTATAACGTTATGTAGCACTACGTTATAACGTATAACGTTATATAATATTACCTTATAACGTATAACGTTATGTGGCATTACCCTATGACGTATATCGTTATATATTGTTACCTTATAACGTTATACGTTATATACTATTACCTTATAACGTATAACGTTATGTAGCATTACGTTATGACGTATAACGTTATGTAGCATTACGTTATAAGGTATAACGTTATATACTACTACCTTATAACGTATAACGTTATGTAGCACTACGTTATAACGTATAACGTTATGTAGCGCTACGTTATAACGTATAACGTTATATACTATTACCTTATAACGTATAACGTTATGTAGCACTACGTTATAACGTATAACGTTATATACTATTACCTTATAACGTATAACGTTATGTAGCACTACGTTATAACGTATAACGTTATGTAACAATACGTTATAACGTATAACGTTATGTAGGACTACGTTATAACGTATATCGTTATATACTATTACCTTATAACGTATAACGTTATGTAGCACTACGTTATAACGTATATCGTTATGTATTGTTACCTTATAACGTTATACGTTATATACTATTACGTTATAACGTATAACGTTATGTCGCACTACGTTATAATGTATAACGTTATGTAGCACTACGTTATAACGTATAACGTTATATACTACTACCTTATAACGTATAACGTTATGTAGCACTACGTTATAACATATAACGTTATATGCTATTACCTTATAACGTATAACGTTATGTGGCATTACGCTATAACGTATATCGTTATATATTGTTACCTTATAACGTTATACGTTATATACTATTACGTTATAACGTATAACGTTATGTCGCACTACGTTATAACGTATAACGTTATGTAGCACTACGTTATAACGTAAAACGTTATATACTATTACCTTATAACGTATAACGTTATGTAGCTCTACGTTATAACGTATAACGTTCTGTAGCACTACGATATAACGTATAACGTTATATACTACTACCTTATAACGTATAACGTTATGTAGCACTACGTTATAACATATAACGTTATATGCTATTACCTTATATCGTATAACGTTATGTAGCACTACGTTATAACGCATAACGTTATGTAGCGCTACGATATAACGTATAAAGTTATGTAGCACTACGTTATAACGTATTGCGTTATATACTATTACCTTATAGCGTATAACGTTATGTAGCATTACGTTATAACGTATATCGTTATATATTGTTACCTTATAACGTTATACGTTATATACTATTACCTAATAACGTATAACGTTATGTAGCATTACGTAATAACGTATAACGTTATATACTATTACCTTATAACGTATAACGTTATGTAGCACTACCTTCTAAGGTATAACGTTATGTAGAACTACGTTATAACGTATAACGTTATGTAGGACTACGTTATAACGTATAACGTTATATACTATTACCTTATAACGTATAACGTTATGTAGCATTACGTTATAACGTATATCGTTATATATTGTTACCTTATAACGTTATACGTTATATACTATTACCTAATAACGTATAACGTTATGTAGCATTACGTAATAACGTATAACGTTATATACTATTACCTTATAACGTATAACGTTATGTGGCATTACGCTATAACGTATATCGTTATATATTGTTACCTTATAACGTTATACGTTATATACTATTACCTAATAACGTATAACGTTATGTAGCATTACGTAATAACGTATAACGTTATATACTATTACCTTACAACGTATAACGTTATGTAGCACTACGTTATAACGTATAACGTTATGTAGAACTACGTTATAACATATAACGTTATGTAGGACTACGTTATAACGTATAACGTCATATACTATTACCTTATAACGTATAACGTTATGTAGCACTACGTTATAACGTATATCGTTATGTATTGTTACCTTATAACGTTATACGTTATATACTATTACGTTATAACGTATAACGTTATGTCGCACTACGTTATAACGTATAACGTTATGTAGCACTACGTTATAACGTATAACGTTATATACTACTACCTTATAACGTATAACGTTATGTAGCACTACGTTATAACATATAACGTTATATGCTGTTACCTTATAACGTATAACGTTATGTAGCACTACGTTATAACGTATAACGTTATATACTACTACCTTATAACGTATAACGTTATGTAGCATTACGTAATAACGTATAACGTTATATACTATTACCTTACAACGTATAACGTTATGTGGCATTACGCTATAACGTATAACGTTATATACTATTACCTTATTACGTATAACGTTGCGTAGCATTATGATATAACGTATATCGTTATATATTGTTACCTTATAACGTTATACGTTATATACTATTACGTTATAACGTATAACGTTATATACTACTACCTTATAACGTATAACGTTATGTAGCACTACGTTATAACATATAACGTTATATGCTATTACCTTATAACGTATAACGTTATGTGGCATTACGCTATAACGTATATCGTTATATATTGTTACCTTATAACGTTATACGTTATATAGTGTTACCTTATAACGTATAACGTTATGTAGCATTACGTTATAACGTATAACGTTATATACTATTACCTTACAACGTATAACGTTATGTCGCATTACGTTATGTCGTATACCGTTATATACTATTACCTTATAACGTATAACGTTATGTAGCATTGCGTTATAACGTATATCGTTATATATTGTTACCTTATAACGTATAACGTTATGTAGCAGTACGTTATAACGTATATCGTTATATATTGTTACCTTATAACGTTATACGTTATATACTATTACCTTATAACGTATAACGTTATGTAGCACTACGTGATAACGTATATCGTTATGTATTGTTACCTTATAACGTTATACGTTATATACTATTACGTTATAACGTATAACGTTATGTCGCACTACGTTATAACGTATAACGTTATGTAGCACTACGTTATAACGTATAACGTTATATACTACTACCTTATAACGTATAACGTTATGTAGCACTACGTTATAACATATAACGTTATATACTATTACCTTATAACGTATAACGTTATGTAGCACTACGTTATAACATATAACGTTATATGCTATTACCTTATAACGTATAACGTTATGTAGGACTACGTTATAACGTATATCGTTATATATTGTTACCTTATAACGTTATACGTTATATAGTATTACCTTATAACGTATAACGTTATGTAGCATTACGTTATAACGTATATCGTTATATATAGTTACCTTACAACGTTATACGTTATATACTATTACCTTATAACGTATAACGTTATGTAGCATTACGTTATAACGTATAACGTTATGTAGCATTACGTTATAAGGTATAACGTTATATACTACTACCTTATAACGTATAACGTTATGTAGCACTACGTTATAACGTATAACGTTATGTAGCGCTACGTTATAACGTATAACGTTATATACTATTACCTTATAACGTATAACGTTATGCAGCACTACGTTATAACGTATAACGTTATATACTATTACCTTATAACGTATAACGTTATGTAGCACTACGTTATAACGTATAACGTTATGTAACAATACGTTATAACGTATAACGTTATGTAGGACTACGTTATAACGTATATCGTTATATACTATTACGTTATAACGTATAACGTTATGTCGCACTACGTTATAATGTATAACGTTATGTAGCACTACGTTATAACGTATAACGTTATATACTACTACCTTATAACGTATAACGTTATGTAGCACTACGTTATAACATATAACGTTATATACTACTACCTTATAACGTATAACGTTATGTAGCACTACGTTATAACGTATAACGTTATGTAGCGCTACGTTATAACGTATAACGTTATATACTATTACCTTATAACGTATAACGTTATGTAGCACTACGTTATAACGTATAACGTTATATACTATTACCTTATAACGTATAACGTTATGTAGCACTACGTTATAACGTATAACGTTATGTAACAATACGTTATAACGTATAACGTTATGTAGGACTACGTTATAACGTATATCGTTATATACTATTACCTTATAACGTATAACGTTATGTAGCACTACGTTATAACGTATATCGTTATGTATTGTTACCTTATAACGTTATACGTTATATACTATTACGTTATAACGTATAACGTTATGTAGCACTACGTTATAACGTATAACGTTATGTAGCACTACGTTATAACGTATAACGTTATATAATATTACCTTATAACGTATAACGTTATGTGGCATTACCCTATGACGTATATCGTTATATATTGTTACCTTATAACGTTATACGTTATATACTATTACCTTATAACGTATAACGTTATGTAGCATTACGTTATGACGTATAACGTTATGTAGCATTACGTTATAAGGTATAACGTTATATACTGCTACCTTATAACGTATAACGTTATGTAGCACTACGTTATAACGTATAACGTTATGTAGCGCTACGTTATAACGTATAACGTTATATACTATTACCTTATAACGTATAACGTTATGTAGCACTACGTTATAACGTATAACGTTATATACTATTACCTTATAACGTATAACGTTATGTAGCACTACGTTATAACGTATAACGTTATGTAACAATACGTTATAACGTATAACGTTATGTAGGACTACGTTATAACGTATATCGTTATATACTATTACCTTATAACGTATAACGTTATGTAGCACTACGTTATAACGTATATCGTTATGTATTGTTACCTTATAACGTTATACGTTATATACTATTACGTTATAACGTATAACGTTATGTCGCACTACGTTATAATGTATAACGTTATGTAGCACTACGTTATAACGTATAACGTTATATACTACTACCTTATAACGTATAACGTTATGTAGCACTACGTTATAACATATAACGTTATATGCTATTACCTTATAACGTATAACGTTATGTGGCATTACGCTATAACGTATATCGTTATATATTGTTACCTTATAACATTATACGTTATATACTATTACCTAATAACGTATAACGTTATGTAGCATTACGTAATAACGTATAACGTTATATACTATTACCTTACAACGTATAACGTTATGTGGCATTACGCTATAACGTATAACGTTATATACTATTACCTTATTACGTATAACGTTGCGTAGCATTATGATATAACGTATATCGTTATATATTGTTACCTTATAACGTTATACGTTATATACTATTACGTTATAACGTATAACGTTATATACTACTACCTTATAACGTATAACGTTATGTAGCACTACGTTATAACATATAACGTTATATGCTATTACCTTATAACGTATAACGTTATGTGGCATTACGCTATAACGTATATCGTTATATATTGTTACCTTATAACGTTATACGTTATATAGTGTTACCTTATAACGTATAACGTTATGTAGCATTACGTTATAACGTATAACGTTATATACTATTACCTTACAACGTATAACGTTATGTCGCATTACGTTATGTCGTATACCGTTATATACTATTACCTTATAACGTATAACGTTATGTAGCATTGCGTTATAACGTATATCGTTATATATTGTTACCTTATAACGTATAACGTTATGTAGCAGTACGTTATAACGTATATCGTTATATATTGTTACCTTATAACGTTATACGTTATATACTATTACCTTATAACGTATAACGTTATGTAGCACTACGTTATAACGTATATCGTTATGTATTGTTACCTTATAACGTTATACGTTATATACTATTATGTTATAACGTATAACGTTATGTCGCACTACGTTATAACGTAAAACGTTATATACTATTACCTTATAACGTATAACGTTATGTAGCTCTACGTTATAACGTATAACGTTCTGTAGCACTACGATATAACGTATAACGTTATATACTACTACCTTATAACGTATAACGTTATGTAGCACTACGTTATAACATATAACGTTATATGCTATTACCTTATAACGTATAACGTTATGTAGCACTACGTTATAACGCATAACGTTATGTAGCGCTACGATATAACGTATAAAGTTATGTAGCACTACGTTATAACGTATTGCGTTATATACTATTACCTTATAGCGTATAACGTTATGTAGCATTACGTTATAACGTATATCGTTATATATTGTTACCTTATAACGTTATACGTTATATACTATTACCTAATAACGTATAACGTTATGTAGCATTACGTAATAACGTATAACGTTATATACTATTACCTTATAACGTATAACGTTATGTAGCACTACGTTCTAACGTATAACGTTATGTAGAACTACGTTATAACGTATAACGTTATGTAGGACTACGTTATAACGTATAACGTTATATACTATTACCTTATAACGTATAACGTTATGTAGCATTACGTTATAACGTATATCGTTATATATTGTTACCTTATAACGTTATACGTTATATACTATTACCTAATAACGTATAACGTTATGTAGCATTGCGTAATAACGTATAACGTTATATACTATTACCTTATAACGTATAACGTTATGTGGCATTACGCTATAACGTATATCGTTATATATTGTTACCTTATAACGTTATACGTTATATACTATTACCTAATAACGTATAACGTTATGTAGCATTACGTAATAACGTATAACGTTATATACTATTACCTTACAACGTATAACGTTATGTAGCACTACGTTATAACGTATAACGTTATGTAGAACTACGTTATAACGTATAACGTTATGTAGGACTACGTTATAACGTATAACGTTATATACTATTACCTTATAACGTATAACGTTATGTAGCACTACGTTATAACGTATATCGTTATGTATTGTTACCTTATAACGTTATACGTTATATACTATTACGTTATAACGTATAACGTTATGTCGCACTACGTTATAACGTATAACGTTATGTAGCACTACGTTATAACGTATAACGTTATATACTACTACCTTATAACGTATAACGTTATGTAGCACTACGTTATAACATATAACGTTATATGCTGTTACCTTATAACGTATAACGTTATGTAGCACTACGTTATAACGTTTAACGTTATGTAGCACTACGATATAACGTATAACGTTATGTAGCAGTACGTTATAACGTATAGCGTTATATACTATTACCTTATAACGTATAACGTTATGTAGCACTACGTTATAACATATAACGATATATGCTATTACCTTATAACGTATAACGTTATGTAGCACTACGTTATAACGTAAAACGTTATATACTATTACCTTATAACGTATAACGTTATGTAGCACTACGTTATAACGTATAACGTTATGTAGCTCTACGTTATAACGTATAACGTTATGTAGCACTACGATATAACGTATTGCGTTATATACTATTACCTTATAACGTATAACGTTATGTGGCATTACGCTATAACGTATATCGTTATATATTGTTACCTTATAACGTATAACGTTATGTAGCACTACGTTATAACGTATAACGTTATGTATAACTACGTTAAAACGTATAACGTTATATACTATTACCTTATAACGTATAACGTTATGTAGCAGTACGTTATAACATATAACGTTATATGCTATTACCTTATAACGTATAACGTTATGTGGCATTACGCTATAACGTATATCGTTATATATTGTTACCTTATAACATTATACGTTATATACTATTACCTAATAACGTATAACGTTATGTAGCATTACGTAATAACGTATAACGTTATATACTATTACCTTACAACGTATAACGTTATGTGGCATTACGCTATAACGTATAACGTTATGTACTATTACCTTATTACGTATAACGTTGCGTAGCATTATGATATAACGTATATCGTTATATATTGTTACCTTATAACGTTATACGTTATATACTATAACGTTATAACGTATAACGTTATATACTATTACCTTATAACGTATAACGTTATGTAGCACTACGTTATAACGTATAACGTTGTATACTATTACCTTATAACGTATAACGTTATGTAGCACTACGTTATAACGTATAACGTTATGTAACAATACGTTATAACGTATAACGTTATGTAGGACTACGTTATAACGTATATCGTTATATACTATTACCTTATAACGTATAACGTTATGTAGCACTACGTTATAACGTATATCGTTATGTATTGTTACCTTATAACGTTATACGTTATATACTATTACGTTATAACGTATAACGTTATGTCGCACTACGTTATAATGTATAACGTTATGTAGCACTACGTTATAACGTATAACGTTATATACTACTACCTTATAACGTATAACGTTATGTAGCACTACGTTATAACATATAACGTTATATGCTATTACCTTATAACGTATAACGTTATGTGGCATTACGCTATAACGTATATCGTTATATATTGTTACCTTATAACATTATACGTTATATACTATTACCTAATAACGTATAACGTTATGTAGCATTACGTAATAACGTATAACGTTATATACTATTACCTTACAACGTATAACGTTATGTGGCATTACGCTATAACGTATAACGTTATATACTATTACCTTATTCCGTATAACGTTGCGTAGCATTATGATATAACGTATATCGTTATATATTGTTACCTTATAACGTTATACGTTATATACTATTACGTTATAACGTATAACGTTATATACTACTACCTTATAACGTATAACGTTATGTAGCACTACGTTATAACATATAACGTTATATGCTATTACCTTATAACGTATAACGTTATGTGGCATTACGCTATAACGTATATCGTTATATATTGTTACCTTATAACGTTATACGTTATATAGTGTTACCTTATAACGTATAACGTTATGTAGCATTACGTTATAACGTATAACGTTATATACTATTACCTTACAACGTATAACGTTATGTCGCATTACGTTATGTCGTATACCGTTATATACTATTACCTTATAACGTATAACGTTATGTAGCATTGCGTTATAACGTATATCGTTATATATTGTTACCTTATAACGTATAACGTTATGTAGCAGTACGTTATAACGTATATCGTTATATATTGTTACCTTATAACGTTATACGTTATATACTATTACCTTATAACGTATAACGTTATGTAGCACTACGTTATAACGTATATCGTTATGTATTGTTACCTTATAACGTTATACGTTATATACTATTATGTTATAACGTATAACGTCATGTCGCACTACGTTATAACATATAACGTTATATGCTGTTACCTTATAACGTATAACGTTATGTAGCACTACGTTATAACGTTTAACGTTATGTAGCACTACGATATAACGTATAACGTTATGTAGCAGTACGTTATAACGTATAGCGTTATATACAATTACCTTATAACGTATAACGTTATGTAGCACTACGTTATAACATATAACGATATATGCTATTACCTTATAACGTATAACGTTATGTAGCACTACGTTATAACGTAAAACGTTATATACTATTACCTTATAACGTATAACGTTATGTAGCACTACGTTATAACGTATAACGTTATGTAGCTCTACGTTATAACGTATAACGTTATGTAGCACTACGATATAACGTATTGCGTTATATACTATTACCTTATAACGTATAACGTTATGTGGCATTACGCTATAACGTATATCGTTATATATTGTTACCTTATAACGTATAACGTTATGTAGCACTACGTTATAACGTATAACGTTATGTATAACTACGTTAAAACGTATAACGTTATATACTATTACCTTATAACGTATAACGTTATGTAGCAGTACGTTATAACATATAACGTTATATGCTATTACCTTATAACGTATAACGTTATGTGGCATTACGCTATAACGTATATCGTTATATATTGTTACCTTATAACATTATACGTTATATACTATTACCTAATAACGTATAACGTTATGTAGCATTACGTAATAACGTATAACGTTATATACTATTACCTTACAACGTATAACGTTATGTGGCATTACGCTATAACGTATAACGTTATGTACTATTACCTTATTACGTATAACGTTGCGTAGCATTATGATATAACGTATATCGTTATATATTGTTACCTTATAACGTTATACGTTATATACTATAACGTTATAACGTATAACGTTATATACTATTACCTTATAACGTATAACGTTATGTAGCACTACGTTATAACGTATAACGTTGTATACTATTACCTTATAACGTATAACGTTATGTAGCACTACGTTATAACGTATAACGTTATGTAACAATACGTTATAACGTATAACGTTATGTAGGACTACGTTATAACGTATATCGTTATATACTATTACCTTATAACGTATAACGTTATGTAGCACTACGTTATAACGTATATCGTTATGTATTGTTACCTTATAACGTTATACGTTATATACTATTACGTTATAACGTATAACGTTATGTCGCACTACGTTATAATGTATAACGTTATGTAGCACTACGTTATAACGTATAACGTTATATACTACTACCTTATAACGTATAACGTTATGTAGCACTACGTTATAACATATAACGTTATATGCTATTACCTTATAACGTATAACGTTATGTGGCATTACGCTATAACGTATATCGTTATATATTGTTACCTTATAACATTATACGTTATATACTATTACCTAATAACGTATAACGTTATGTAGCATTACGTAATAACGTATAACGTTATATACTATTACCTTACAACGTATAACGTTATGTGGCATTACGCTATAACGTATAACGTTATATACTATTACCTTATTCCGTATAACGTTGCGTAGCATTATGATATAACGTATATCGTTATATATTGTTACCTTATAACGTTATACGTTATATACTATTACGTTATAACGTATAACGTTATATACTACTACCTTATAACGTATAACGTTATGTAGCACTACGTTATAACATATAACGTTATATGCTATTACCTTATAACGTATAACGTTATGTGGCATTACGCTATAACGTATATCGTTATATATTGTTACCTTATAACGTTATACGTTATATAGTGTTACCTTATAACGTATAACGTTATGTAGCATTACGTTATAACGTATAACGTTATATACTATTACCTTACAACGTATAACGTTATGTCGCATTACGTTATGTCGTATACCGTTATATACTATTACCTTATAACGTATAACGTTATGTAGCATTGCGTTATAACGTATATCGTTATATATTGTTACCTTATAACGTATAACGTTATGTAGCAGTACGTTATAACGTATATCGTTATATATTGTTACCTTATAACGTTATACGTTATATACTATTACCTTATAACGTATAACGTTATGTAGCACTACGTTATAACGTATATCGTTATGTATTGTTACCTTATAACGTTATACGTTATATACTATTATGTTATAACGTATAACGTCATGTCGCACTACGTTATAACGTATAACGTTATGTAGCACTACGTTATAACGTAAAACGTTATATACTATTACCTTATAACGTATAACGTTATGTAGCTCTACGTTATAACGTATAACGTTCTGTAGCACTACGATATAACGTATAACGTTATATACTACTACCTTATAACGTATAACGTTATGTAGCACTACGTTATAACATATAACGTTATATGCTATTACCTTATAACGTATAACGTTATGTAGCACTACGTTATAACGCATAACGTTATGTAGCGCTACGATATAACGTATAAAGTTATGTAGCACTACGTTATAACGTATTGCGTTATATACTATTACCTTATAGCGTATAACGTTATGTAGCATTACGTTATAACGTATATCGTTATATATTGTTACCTTATAACGTTATACGTTATATACTATTACCTAATAACGTATAACGTTATGTAGCATTACGTAATAACGTATAACGTTATATACTATTACCTTATAACGTATAACGTTATGTAGCACTACGTTCTAACGTATAACGTTATGTAGAACTACGTTATAACGTATAACGTTATGTAGGACTACGTTATAACGTATAACGTTATATACTATTACCTTATAACGTATAACGTTATGTAGCATTACGTTATAACGTATATCGTTATATATTGTTACCTTATAACGTTATACGTTATATACTATTACCTAATAACGTATAACGTTATGTAGCATTGCGTAATAACGTATAACGTTATATACTATTACCTTATAACGTATAACGTTATGTAGCACTACGTTATAACGTATATCGTTATGTATTGTTACCTTATAACGTTATACGTTATATACTATTACGTTATAACGTATAACTTTATGTCGCACTACGTTATAACGTATAACGTTATGTAGCACTACGTTATAACGTATAACGTTATATACTACTACCTTATAACGTATAACGTTATGTAGCACTACGTTATAACATATAACGTTATATGCTGTTACCTTATAACGTATAACGTTATGTAGCACTACGTTATAACGTTTAACGTTATGTAGCACTACGATATAACGTATAACGTTATGTAGCAGTACGTTATAACGTATAGCGTTATATACTATTACCTTATAACGTATAACGTTATGTAGCACTACGTTATAACATATAACGATATATGCTATTACCTTATAACGTATAACGTTATGTAGCACTACGTTATAACGTAAAACGTTATATACTATTACCTTATAACGTATAACGTTATGTAGCACTACGTTATAACGTATAACGTTATGTAGCTCTACGTTATAACGTATAACGTTATGTAGCACTACGATATAACGTATAACGTTATATACTACTACCTTATAACGTATAACGTTATGTAGCACTACGTTATAACATATAACGTTATATGCTATTACCTTATAACGTATAACGTTATGTAGCACTACGTTATAACGCATAACGTTATGTAGCACTACGATATAACGTATAAAGTTATGTAGCACTACGTTATAACGTATTGCGTTATATACTATTACCTTATAACGTATAACGTTATGTGGCATTACGCTATAACGTATATCGTTATATATTGTTACCTTATAACGTATAACGTTATGTAGCACTACGTTATAACGTATAACGTTATGTATAACTACGTTAAAACGTATAACGTTATATACTATTACCTTATAACGTATAACGTTATGTAGCAGTACGTTATAACGTATATCGTTATATATTGTTACCTTATAACGTTATACGTTATATACTATTACCTTATAACGTATAACGTTATGTAGCACTACGTTATAACGTATATCGTTATGTATTGTTACCTTATAACGTTATACGTTATATACTATTACGTTATAACGTATAACGTTATGTCGCACTACGTTATAACGTATAACGTTATGTAGCAGTACGTTATAACGTATATCGTTATATATTGTTACCTTATGTCGTTATACGATATATACTCTTACCTTATAACGTATAACGTTATGTAGCAGTACGTTATAACGTATATCGTTATATATTGTTACCTTATAACGTTATACGTTATATACTATTACCTTATAACGTATAATGTTATGTAGCATTACGTTATGACGTATAACGTTATATACTATTACCTAATAACGTATAACGTTATGTAGCATTACGTAATAACGTATAACGTTATATACTATTACCTTACAACGTATAACGTTATGTAGCACTACGTTATAACGTATAACGTTATGTAGCACTACGTTATAACGTATAACGTTATGTAGCACTACGTTATAACGTATAACGTTATATACTATTACCTTATAACGTATAACGTTATGTAGCAGTGCGTTATAACGTGTATCGTTATATATTGTTACCTTATAACGTTATACGTTATATACTATTACCATATAACGTACAACGTTATGTAGCATTACGTTATAACGTATAACGTTGTATACTATTACCTTATAACGTATAACGTTATGTAGCACTACGTTATAACGTATAACGTTATGTAACAATACGTTATAACGTATAACGTTATGTAGGACTACGTTATAACGTATCTCGTTATATACTATTACCTTATAACGTATAACGTTATGTAGCACTACGTTATAACGTATATCGTTATGTATTGTTACCTTCTAACGTTATACGTTATATACTATTACGTTATAACGTATAACGTTATGTCGCACTACGTTATAATGTATAACGTTATGTAGCACTACGTTATAACGTATAACCTTATATACTACTACCTTATAACGTATAACGATATGTAGCACTACGTTATAACATATAACGTTATATGCTATTACCTTATAACGTATAACGTTATGTAGCACTACGTTATAACGTTTAACGTTATGTAGCACTACGATATAACGTATAACGTTATGTAGCAGTACGTTATAACGTATAGCGTTATATAATATTACCTTATAACGTATAACGTTATGTGGCATTACGCTATAACGTATAACGTTATATACTATTACCTTATTACGTATAACGTTGCGTAGCATTATGATATAACGTATATCGTTATATATTGTTACCTTATAACGTTATACGTTATATACTATTACGTTATAACGTATAACGTTATGTAGCACTACGTTATAACGTATAACGTTATGTAGCACCACGTTATAACGTATAACGTTATATACTATTACCTTATAACGTATAACGTTATGTAGCAGTGCGTTATAACGTGTATCGTTATATATTGTTACCTTATAACGTTATACGTTATATACTATTACCATATAACGTACAACGTTATGTAGCATTACGTTATAACGTATAACGTTGTATACTATTACCTTATAACGTATAACGTTATGTAGCACTACGTTATAACGTATAACGTTATGTAACAATACGTTATAACGTATAACGTTATGTAGGACTACGTTATAACGTATCTCGTTATATACTATTACCTTATAACGTATAACGTTATGTAGCACTACGTTATAACGTATATCGTTATGTATTGTTACCTTCTAACGTTATACGTTATATACTATTACGTTATAACGTATAACGTTATTGTCGCACTACGTTATAATGTATAACGTTATGTAGCACTACGTTATAACGTATAACCTTATATACTACTACCTTATAACGTATAACGATATGTAGCACTACGTTATAACATATAACGTTATATGCTATTACCTTATAACGTATAACGTTATGTAGCACTACGTTATAACGTTTAACGTTATGTAGCACTACGATATAACGTATAACGTTATGTAGCAGTACGTTATAACGTATAGCGTTATATACTATTACCTTATAACGTATAACGTTATGTGGCATTACGCTATAACGTATAACGTTATATACTATTACCTTATTACGTATAACGTTGCGTAGCATTATGATATAACGTATATCGTAATATATTGTTACCTTATAACGTTATACGTTATATACTATTACGTTATAACGTATAACGTTATGTAGCACTACGTTATAACGTATAACGTTATGTAGCACCACGTTATAACGTATAACGTTATATAATATTACCTTATAACGTATAACGTTATGTGGCATTACCCTATAACGTATATCGTTATATATTGTTACCTTATAACGTTATACGTTATATAGTATTACCTTATAACGTATAACGTTATGTAGCATTACGTTATAACGTATATCGTTATATATTGTTACCTTATAACGTTATACGTTATATACTGTTACCTAATAACGTATAACGTTATGTAGCATTACGTAATAACGTATAACGTTATATACTATTACCTTATAACGTATAACGTTATGTGGCATTACGCTATAACGTATATCGTTATATATTGTTACCTTATAACGTTATACGTTATATACTATTACCTAATAACGTATAACGTTATGTAGCATTACGTAACAACGTATAACGTTATATACTATTACCTTACAACGTATAACGTTATGTAGCACTACGTTATAACGTATAACGTTATGTAGAACTACGTTATAACGTATAACGTTATGTAGCACTACGTTATAACGTATAGCGTTATATACTATTACCTTATAACGTATAACGTTATGTGGCATTACGCTATAACGTATAACGTTATATACTATTACCTTATTACGTATAACGTTACGTAGCATTATGTTATAACGTATATCGTTATATATTGTTACCTTATAACGTTATACGTTATATACTATTACGTTATAACGTATAACGTTATGTAGCACTACGTTATAGCGTATAACGTTATGTAGCACTACGTTATAACGTATAACGTTATATAATATTACCTTATAACGTATAACGTTATGTGGCATTACCCTATAACGTATATCGTTATATATTGTTACCTTATAACGTTATACGTTATATAGTATTACCTTATAACGTATAACGTTATGTAGCATTACGTTATAACGTATAACGTTATATACTATTACCTAATAACGTATAACGTTATGTAGCATTACGTAACAACGTATTGCGTTATATACTATTACCTTATAACGTATAACGTTATGTGGCATTACGCTATAACGTATATCGTTATATATTGTTACCTTATAACGTATAACGTTATGTAGCACTACGTTATAACGTATAACGTTATGTATAACTACGTTATAACGTATAACGTTATGTAGCACTACGTTATAACGTATAACGTTATGTAGCACTACGTTATAACGTATAACGTTATATACTATTACCTTATAACGTATAACGTTATGTAGCAGTACGTTATAACGTGTATCGTTATATATTGTTACCTTATAACGTTATACATTATATACTATTACCTTATAACGTATAACGTTATGTAGCAGTACGTTATAACGTGTATCGTTATATATTGTTACCTTATAACGTTATACATTATATACTATTACCTTATAACGTATAACGTTATGTAGCACTACGTTATAACGTATATCGTTATGTTTTGTTACCTTATAACGTTATACGTTATATACTATTACGTTATAACGTATAACGTTATGTAGCACTAGGTTATAACGTATAACGTTATGTAGCACTACGTTATAACGTATAACGTTATATACTACTACCTTATAACGTACAACGTTATGTAGCACTACGTTATAACATATAACGTTATATGCTATTACCTTATAACGTATAACGTTATGTGGCATTACGCTATAACGTATATCGTTATATATTGTTACCTTATAACGTTATACGTTATATAGTGTTACCTCATAACGTATAACGTTATGTAGCATTACGTTATAACGTATAACGTTATATACTATTACCTTAGAACGTATAACGTTATGTCGCATTACGTTATGTCGTATACCGTTATATACTATTACCTTATAACGTATAACGTTATGTAGCATTGCGTTATAACGTATATCGTTATATATTGTTACCTTATAACGTATAACGTTATGTAGCAGTACGTTATAACGTATATCGTTATATATTGTTACCTTATAACGTTATACGTTATATACTATTACCTTATAACGTATAACGTTATGTAGCACTACGTGATAACGTATATCGTTATGTATTGTTACCTTATAACGTTATACGTTATATACTATTACGTTATAACGTATAACGTTATGTCGCACTACGTTATAACGTATAACGTTATGTAGCACTACGTTATAACGTAAAACGTTATATACTATTACCTTATAACGTATAACGTTATGTAGCACTACGTTATAACGTATAACGTTATGTAGCTCTACGTTATAACGTATAACGTTCTGTAGCACTACGATATAACGTATAACGTTATATACTACTACCTTATAACGTATAACGTTATGTAGCACTACGTTATAACATATAACGTTATATGCTATTACCTTATAACGTATAACGTTATGTAGCACTACGTTATAACGCATAACGTTATGTAGCACTACGATATAACGTATAAAGTTATGTAGCACTACGTTATAACGTATTGCGTTATATACTATTACCTTATAACGTATAACGTTATGTGGCATTACGCTATAACGTATATCGTTATATATTGTTACCTTATAACGTATAACGTTATGTAGCACTACGTTATAACGTATAACGTTATGTATAACTACGTTATAACGTATAACGTTATATACTATTACCTTATAACGTATAACGTTATGTAGCAGTACGTTATAACGTATATCGTTATATATTGTTACCTTATAACGTTATACGTTATATACTATTACCTTATAACGTATAACGTTTTGTAGCACTACGTTCTAACGTATAACGTTATGTAGAACTACGTTATAACGTATAACGTTATGTAGGACTACGTTATAACGTATAACGTTATATACTATTACCTTATAACGTATAACATTATGTAGCATTACGTTATAACGTATATCGTTATATATTGTTACCTTATAACGTTATACGTTATATACTATTACCTAATAACGTATAACGTTATGTAGCATTACGTAATAACGTATAACGTTATATACTATTACCTTATAACGTATAACGTTATGTGGCATTACGCTATAACGTATATCGTTATATATTGTTACCTTATAACGTTATACGTTATATACTATTACCTAATAACGTATAACGTTATGTAGCGTTACGTAATAACGTATAACGTTATATACTATTACCTTACAACGTATAACGTTATGTAGCACTACGTTATAACGTATAACGTTATATACTATTACCTTATAACGTATAACGTTATGTAGCATTACGTTATAACGTATATCGTTATATATTGTTACCGTATAACGTTATACGTTATATACTATTACGTTATAACGTATAACGTTATGTCGCACTACGTTATAACGTATAACGTTATGTAGCACTACGCTATAACGTATAACGTTATATACTACTACCTTATAACGTATAACGTTATGTAGCACTACGTTATAACATATAACGTTATATGCTATTACCTTATAACGTATAACGTTATGTAGCACTACGTTATAACGTAAAACGTTATATACTATTACCTTATAACGTATAACGTTATGTAGCACTACGTTATAACGTATAACGTTATGTAGCACTACGATATAACGTATAACGTTATATACTACTACCTTATAACGTATAACGTTATGTAGCACTACGTTATAACATATAACGTTATATGCTATTACCTTATAACGTATAACGTTATGTAGCACTACGTTATAACGCATAACGTTATGTAGCACTACGATATAACGTATAAAGTTATGTAGCACTACGTTATAACGTATTGCGTTATATACTATTACCTTATAACGTCTAACGTTATGTAGCAGTACGTTATAACGTATAACGTTATATACTATTACCTTACAACGTATAACGTTATGTAGCACTACGTTATAACGTATAACGTTATGTAGCACTACGTTATAACGTATAACGTTATGTAGCACTACGTTATAACGTATAACGTTATGTAGCACTACGTTATAACGTATAACGTTATGTAGCACTACGTTATAACGTATAACGTTATATACTATTACCTTATAACGTATAATGTTATGTAGCAGTACGTTATAACGTGTATCGTTATATATTGTTACCTTATAACGTTATACGTTATATACTATTACCATATAACGTACAACGTTATGTAGCATTACGTTATAACGTATGACGTTGTATACTATTACCTTATAACGTATATCGCTATGTAGCATTACGTTATAACGTATATCGTTATATATTATTACCTTATAACGTTATACGTTATATACTATTACCTTATAACGTATAACGTTATGTAGCATTACGTTATAACGTATAACGTTATGTAGCATTACGTTATAAGGTATAACGTTATATACTACTACCTTATAACGTATAACGTTATGTAGCACTACGTTATAACGTATAACGTTATGTAGCGCTACATTATAACGTATAACGTTATATACTATTACCTTATAACGTATAACGTTATGTTGCACTACGTTATAACGTATAACGTTATATACTATTACCTTATAACGTATAACGTTATGTAGCACTACGTTATAACGTATAACGTTATGTAACAATACGTTATAACGTATAACGTTATGTAGCACTACGTTATAACGTATAACGTTATATACTACTTCCTTATAACGTATAATGTTATGTAGCATTACGTTATAAGGTATAACGTTATATACTATTACCTTATAACGTATAACGTTATGTAGCACTACGTTGTAACGTATAACGTTATGTAGCACTACGTTATAACGTATAACGTTATGTAACAATACGTTATAACGTATAACGTTATGTAGGACTACGTTATAACGTATATCGTTATATACTATTACCTTATAACGTATAACGTTATGTAGCACTACGTTATAACGTATAACGTTATATACTATTACCTTATAACGTATAACGTTATGTAGCACTACGTTATAACGTATAACGTTATGTAACAATACGTTATAACGTATAACGTTATGTAGGACTACGTTATAACGTATATCGTTATATACTATTACCTTATAACGTATAACGTTATGTAGCACTACGTTATAACGTATATCGTTATGTATTGTTACCCTATAACGTTATACGTTATATACTATTACGTTATAACGTATAACGTTATGTCGCACTACGTTATAATGTATAACGTTATGTAGCACTACGTTATAACGTATAACGTTATATACTACTACCTTATAACGTATAACGTTATGTAGCACTACGTTATAACATATAACGTTATATGCTATTACCTTATAACGTATAACGTTATGTAGCACTACGTTATAACGTTTAACGTTATATACTACTACCTTATAACGTATAACGTTATGTAGCACTACGTTATAACGTATAACGTTATGTAGCGCTACGTTATAACGTATAACGTTATATACTATTACCTTATAACGTATAACGTTATGTAGCACTACGTTATAACGTATAACGTTATATACTATTACCTTATAACGTATAACGTTATGTAGCACTACGTTATAACGTATAACGTTATGTAACAATACGTTATAACGTATAACGTTATGTAGGACTACGTTATAACGTATATCGTTATATACTATTACCTTATAACGTATAACGTTATGTAGCACTACGTTATAACGTGTATCGTTATGTATTGTTACCTTATAACGTTATACGTTATATACTATTACGTTATAACGTATAACGTTATGTAGCACTATGTTATAACGTATAACGTTATGTAGCACTACGTTATAACGTATAACGTTATATAATATTACCTTATAACGTATAACGTTATGTGGCATTACCCTATGACGTATATCGTTATATATTGTTACCTTATAACGTTATACGTTATATACTATTACCTTATAACGTATAACGTTATGTAGCATTACGTTATGACGTATAACGTTATGTAGCATTACGTTATAAGGTATAACGTTATATACTACTACCTTATAACGTATAACGTTATGTAGCACTACGTTATAACGTATAACGTTATGTAGCGCTACGTTATAACGTATAACGTTATATACTATTACCTTATAACGTATAACGTTATGTAGCACTACGTTATAACGTATAACGTTATATACTATTACCTTATAACGTATAACGTTATGTAGCACTACGTTATAACGTATAACGTTATGTAACAATACGTTATAACGTATAACGTTATGTAGGACTACGTTATAACGTATATCGTTATATACTATTACCTTATAACGTATAACGTTATGTAGCACTACGTTATAACGTATATCGTTATGTATTGTTACCTTATAACGTTATACGTTATATACTATTACGTTATAACGTATAACGTTATGTCGCACTACGTTATAATGTATAACGTTATGTAGCACTACGTTATAACGTATAACGTTATATACTACTACCTTATAACGTATAACGTTATGTAGCACTACGTTATAACATATAACGTTATATGCTATTACCTTATAACGTACAACGTTATGTGGCATTACGCTATAACGTATATCGTTATATATTGTTACCTTATAACATTATACGTTATATACTATTACCTAATAACGTATAACGTTATGTAGCATTACGTAATAACGTATAACGTTATATACTATTACCTTACAACGTATAACGTCATGTGACATTACGCTATAACGTATAACGTTATATACTATTACCTTATTACGTATAACGTTGCGTAGCATTATGATATAACGTATATCGTTATATATTGTTACCTTATAACGTTATACGTTATATACTATTACGTTATAACGTATAACGTTATATACTACTACCTTATAACGTATAACGTTATGTAGCACTACGTTATAACATATAACGTTATATGCTATTACCTTATAACGTATAACGTTATGTGGCATTACGCTATAACGTATATCGTTATATATTGTTACCTTATAACGTTATACGTTATATAGTGTTACCTTATAACGTATAACGTTATGTAGCATTACGTTATAACGTATAACGTTATATATTATTACCTTACAACGTATAACGTTATGTCGCATTACGTTATGTCGTATACCGTTATATACTATTACCTTATAACGTATAACGTTATGTAGCATTGCGTTATAACGTATATCGTTATATATTGTTACCTTATAACGTATAACGTTATGTAGTAGTACGTTATAACGTATATCATTATATATTGTTACCTTATAACGTTATACGTTATATACTATTACCTTATAACGTATAACGTTATGTAGCACTACGTTATAACGTATATCGTTATGTATTGTTACCTTATAACGTTATACGTTATATACTATTATGTTATAACGTATAACGTTATGTCGCACTACGTTATAACGTATAACGTTATGTAGCACTACGTTATAACGTAAAACGTTATATACTATTACCTTATAACGTATAACGTTATGTAGCTCTACGTTATAACGTATAACGTTCTGTAGCACTACGATATAACGTATAACGTTATATACTACTACCTTATAACGTATAACGTTATGTAGCACTACGTTATAACATATAACGTTATATGCTATTACCTTATAACGTATAACGTTATGTAGCACTACGTTATAACGCATAACGTTATGTAGCGCTACGACATAACGTATAAAGTTATGTAGCACTACGTTATAACGTATTGCGTTATATACTATTACCTTATAGCGTATAACGTTATGTAGCATTACGTTATAACGTATATCGTTATATATTGTTACCTTATAACGTTATACGTTATATACTATTACCTAATAACGTATAACGTTATGTAGCATTACGTAATAACGTATAACGTTATATACTATTACCTTATAACGTATAACGTTATGTAGCACTACGTTCTAACGTATAACGTTATGTAGAACTACGTTATAACGTATAACGTTATGTAGGACTACGTTATAACGTATAACGTTATATACTATTACCTTATAACGTATAACGTTATGTAGCATTACGTTATAACGTATATCGTTATATATTGTTACCTTACAACGTTATACGTTATATACTATTACCTAATAACGTATAACGTTATGTAGCATTGCGTAATAACGTATAACGTTATATACTATTACCTTATAACGTATAACGTTATGTGGCATTACGCTATAACGTATATCGTTATATATTGTTACCTTATAACGTTATGCGTTATATACTATTACCTAATAACGTATAACGTTATGTAGCATTACCTAATAACGTATAACGTTATATACTATTACCTTACAACGTATAACGTTATGTAGCACTACGTTATAACGTATAACGTTATATACTATTACCTTATAACGTATAACGTTATGTAGCACTACGTTATAACGTATACCGTTATGTATTGTTACCTTATAACGTTATACGTTATATACTATTACGTTATAACGTATAACGTTATGTCGCACTACGTTATAACGTATAACGTTATGTAGCACTACGTTATAACGTATAACGTTATATACTACTACCTTATAACGTATAACGTTATGTAGCACTACGTTATAACATATAACGTTATATGCTGTTACCTTATAACGTATAACGTTATGTAGCACTACGTTATAACGTTTAACGTTATGTAGCACTACGATATAACGTATAACGTTATGTAGCAGTACGTTATAACGTATAGCGTTATATACTATTACCTTATAACGTATAACGTTATGTAGCACTACGTTATAACATATAACGTTATATGCTATTACCTTATAACGTATAACGTTATGTAGCACTACGTTATAACGCATAACGTTATGTAGCACTACGATATAACGTATAAAGTTATGTAGCACTACGTTATAACGTATTGCGTTATATACTATTACCTTATAACGTATAACGTTATGTGGCATTACGCTATAACGTATATCGTTATATATTGTTACCTTATAACGTATAACGTTATGTAGCACTACGTTATAACGTATAACGTTATGTATAACTACGTTAAAACGTATAACGTTATATACTATTACCTTATAACGTATAACGTTATGTAGCAGTACGTTATAACGTATATCGTTATATATTGTTACCTTATAACGTTATACGTTATATACTATTACCTTATAACGTATAACGTTATGTAGCACTACGTTATAACGTATATCGTTATGTATTGTTACCTTATAACGTTATACGTTATATACTATTACGTTATAACGTATAACGTTATGTCGCACTACGTTATAACGTATAACGTTATGTAGCAGTACGTTATAACGTATATCGTTATATATTGTTACCTTATAACGTTATACGATATATACTCTTACCTTATAACGTATAACGTTATGTAGCAGTACGTTATAACGTATATCGTTATATATTGTTACCTTATAACGTTATACGTTATATACTATTACCTTATAACGTATAATGTTATGTAGCATTACGTTATAACGTATAACGTTATATACTATTACCTAATAACGTATAACGTTATGTAGCATTACGTAATAACGTATAACGTTATATACTATTACCTTACAACGTATAACGTTAGGTAGCACTACGTTATAACGTATAACGTTATGTAGCACTACGTTATAACGTATAACGTTATGTAGCACTACGTTATAACGTATAACGTTATATACTATTACCTTATAACGTATAACGTTATGTAGCAGTACGTTATAACGTGTATCGTTATATATTGTTACCTTATAACGTTATACGTTATATACTATTACCATATAACGTACAACGTTATGTAGCATTACGTTATAACGTATAACGTTGTATACTATTACCTTATAACGTATAACGTTATGTAGCACTACGTTATAACGTATAACGTTATGTAACAATACGTTATAACGTATAACGTTATGTAGGACTACGTTATAACGTATCTCGTTATATACTATTACCTTATAACGTATAACGTTATGTAGCACTACGTTATAACGTATATCGTTATGTATTGTTACCTTATAACGTTATACGTTATATACTATTACGTTATAACGTATAACGTTATGTCGCACTACGTTATAATGTATAACGTTATGTAGCACTACGTTATAACGTATAACGTTATATACTACTACCTTATAACGTATAACGATATGTAGCACTACGTTATAACATATAACGTTATATGCTATTACCTTATAACGTATAACGTTATGTAGCACTACGTTATAACGTTTAACGTTATGTAGCACTACGATATAACGTATAACGTTATGTAGCAGTACGTTATAACGTATAGCGTTATATACTATTACCTTATAACGTATAACGTTATGTGGCATTACGCTATAACGTATAACGTTATATACTATTACCTTATTACGTATAACGTTGCGTAGCATTATGATATAACGTATATCGTTATATATTGTTACCTTATAACGTTATACGTTATATACTATTACGTTATAACGTATAACGTTATGTAGCACTACGTTATAACGTATAACGTTATGTAGCACCACGTTATAACGTATAACGTTATATAATATTACCTTATAACGTATAACGTTATGTGGCATTACCCTATAACGTATATCGTTATATATTGTTACCTTATAACGTTATACGTTATATAGTATTACCTTATAACGTATAACGTTATGTAGCATTACGTTATAACGTATATCGTTATATATTGTTACCTTATAACGTTATACGTTATATACTATTACCTAATAACGTATAACGTTATGTAGCATTACGTAATAACGTATAACGTTATATACTATTACCTTATAACGTATAACGTTATGTGGCATTACGCTATAACGTATATCGTTATATATTGTTACCTTATAACGTTATACGTTATATACTATTACCTAATAACGTATAACGTTATGTAGCATTACGTAATAACGTATAACGTTATATACTATTACCTTACAACGTATAACGTTATGTAGCACTACGTTATAACGTATAACGTTATGTAGAACTACGTTATAACGTATAACGTTATGTAGCACTACGTTATAACGTATAGCGTTATATACTATTACCTTATAACGTATAACGTTATGTGGCATTACGCTATAACGTATAACGTTATATACTATTACCTTATTACGTATAACGTTACGTAGCATTATGTTATAACGTATATCGTTATATATTGTTACCTTATAACGTTATACGTTATATACTATTACGTTATAACGTATAACGTTATGTAGCACTACGTTATAGCGTATAACGTTATGTAGCACTACGTTATAACGTATAACGTTATATAATATTACCTTATAACGTATAACGTTATGTGGCATTACCCTATAACGTATATCGTTATATATTGTTACCTTATAACGTTATACGTTATATAGTATTACCTTATAACGTATAACGTTATGTAGCATTACGTTATAACGTATAACGTTATATACTATTACCTTACAACGTATAACGTTATGTAGCACTACGTTATAACGTATAACGTTATGTAGCACTACGTTATAACGTATAACGTTATGTAGCACTACGTTATAATGTATAACGTTATATACTATTACCTTATAACGTATAACGTTATGTAGCAGTACGTTATAACGTGTATCGTTATATATTGTTACCTTATAACGTTATACGTTATATACTATTACCTTATAACGTATAATGTTATGTAGCATTACGTTATAACGTATAACGTTATATACTATTACCTAATAACGTATAACGTTATGTAGCATTACGTAATAACGTATAACGTTATATACTATTACCTTACAACGTATAACGTTATGTAGCACTACGTTATAACGTATAACGTTATGTAGCACTACGTTATAACGTATAACGTTATGTAGCACTACGTTATAACGTATAACGTTATATACTATTACCTTATAACGTATAACGTTATGTAGCAGTACGTTATAACGTGTATCGTTATATATTGTTACCTTATAACGTTATACGTTATATACTATTACCATATAACGTACAACGTTATGTAGCATTACGTTATAACATATAACGTTGTATACTATTACCTTATAACGTATAACGTTATGTAGCACTACGTTATAACGTATAACGTTATGTAACAATACGTTATAACGTATAACGTTATGTAGGACTACGTTATAACGTATCTCGTTATATACTATTACCTTATAACGTATAACGTTATGTAGCACTACGTTATAACGTATAACGTTATGTAGCACCACGTTATAACGTATAACGTTATATAATATTACCTTATAACGTATAACGTTATGTGGCATTACCCTATAACGTATATCGTTATATATTGTTACCTTATAACGTTATACGTTATATAGTATTACCTTATAACGTATAACGTTATGTAGCATGACGTTATAACGTATATCGTTATATATTGTTACCTTATAACGTTATACGTTATATACTATTACCTAATAACGTATAACGTTATGTAGCATTACGTAATAACGTATAGCGTTATGTAGCACTACGTTATAACGTATAGCGTTATATACTATTACCTTATAACGTATAACGTTATGTGGCATTACGCTATAACGTATAACGTTAAATACTATTACCTTATTACGTATAACGTTACGTAGCATTATGTTATAACGTATATCGTTATATATTGTTACCTTATAACGTTATACGTTATATACTATTACGTTATAACGTATAACGTTATGTAGCACTACGTTATAGCGTATAACGTTATGTAGCACTACGTTATAACGTATAACGTTATATAATATTACCTTATAACGTATAACGTTATGTAGCAGTACGTTATAACGTGTATCGTTATATATTGTTACCTTATAACGTTATACATTATATACTATTACCTTATAACGTATAACGTTATGTAGCACTACGTTATAACGTATATCGTTATGTTTTGTTACCTTATAACGTTATACGTTATATACTATTACGTTATAACGTATAACGTTATGTAGCACTAGGTTATAACGTATAACGTTATGTAGCACTACGTTATAACGTATAACGTTATATACTACTACCTTATAACGTACAACGTTATGTAGCACTACGTTATAACATATAACGTTATATGCTATTACCTTATAACGTATAACGTTATGTGGCATTACGCTATAACGTATATCGTTATATATTGTTACCTTATAACGTTATACGTTATATAGTGTTACCTCATAACGTATAACGTTATGTAGCATTACGTTATAACGTATAACGTTATATACTATTACCTTAGAACGTATAACGTTATGTCGCATTACGTTATGTCGTATACCGTTATATACTATTACCTTATAACGTATAACGTTATGTAGCATTGCGTTATAACGTATATCGTTATATATTGTTACCTTATAACGTATAACGTTATGTAGCAGTACGTTATAACGTATATCGTTATATATTGTTACCTTATAACGTTATACGTTATATACTATTACCTTATAACGTATAACGTTATGTAGCACTACGTGATAACGTATATCGTTATGTATTGTTACCTTATAACGTTATACGTTATATACTATTACGTTATAACGTATAACGTTATGTCGCACTACGTTATAACGTATAACGTTATGTAGCACTACGTTATAACGTAAAACGTTATATACTATTACCTTATAACGTATAACGTTCTGTAGCACTACGATATAACGTATAACGTTATATACTACTACCTTATAACGTATAACGTTATGTAGCACTACGTTATAACATATAACGTTATATGCTATTACCTTATAACGTATAACGTTATGTGGCATTACGCTATAACGTATATCGTTATATATTGTTACCTTATAACGTATAACGTTATGTAGCACTACGTTATAACGTATAACGTTATGTATAACTACGTTATAACGTATAACGTTATATACTATTACCTTATAACGTATAACGTTATGTAGCAGTACGTTATAACGTATATCGTTATATATTGTTACCTTATAACGTTATACGTTATATACTATTACCTTATAACGTATAACGTTATGTAGCACTACGTTCTAACGTATAACGTTATGTAGAACTACGTTATAACGTATAACGTTATGTAGGACTACGTTATAACGTATAACGTTATATACTATTACCTTATAACGTATAACATTATGTAGCATTACGTTATAACGTATATCGTTATATATTGTTACCTTATAACGTTATACGTTATATACTATTACCTAATAACGTATAACGTTATGTAGCATTACGTAATAACGTATAACGTTATATACTATTACCTTATAACGTATAACGTTATGTGGCATTACGCTATAACGTATATCGTTATATATTGTTACCTTATAACGTTATACGTTATATACTATTACCTAATAACGTATAACGTTATGTAGCGTTACGTAATAACGTATAACGTTATATACTATTACCTTACAACGTATAACGTTATGTAGCACTACGTTATAACGTATAACGTTATATACTATTACCTTATAACGTATAACGTTATGTAGCATTACGTTATAACGTATATCGTTATGTATTGTTACCGTATAACGTTATACGTTATATACTATTACGTTATAACGTATAACGTTATGTCGCACTACGTTATAACGTATAACGTTATGTAGCACTACGCTATAACGTATAACGTTATATACTACTACCTTATAACGTATAACGTTATGTAGCACTACGTTATAACGTATAACGTTATGTAGCACTACGATATAACGTATAACGTTATATACTACTACCTTATAACGTATAACGTTATGTAGCACTACGTTATAACATATAACGTTATATGCTATTACCTTATAACGTATAACGTTATGTAGCACTACGTTATAACGCATAACGTTATGTAGCACTACGATATAACGTATAAAGTTATGTAGCACTACGTTATAACGTATTGCGTTATATACTATTACCTTATAACGTCTAACGTTATGTAGCAGTACGTTATAACGTATAACGTTATATACTATTACCTTACAACGTATAACGTTATGTAGCACTACGTTATAACGTATAACGTTATGTAGCACTACGTTATAACGTATAACGTTATGTAGCACTACGTTATAACGTATAACGTTATATACTATTACCTTATAACGTATAATGTTATGTAGCAGTACGTTATAACGTGTATCGTTATATATTGTTACCTTATAACGTTATACGTTATATACTATTACCATATAACGTACAACGTTATGTAGCATTACGTTATAACGTATGACGTTGTATACTATTACCTTATAACGTATATCGCTATGTAGCATTACGTTATAACGTATATCGTTATATATTATTACCTTATAACGTTATACGTTATATACTATTACCTTATAACGTATAACGTTATGTAGCATTACGTTATAACGTATAACGTTATGTAGCATTACGTTATAAGGTATAACGTTATATACTACTACCTTATAACGTATAACGTTATGTAGCACTACGTTATAACGTATAACGTTATATACTATTACCTTACAACGTATAACGTTATGTAGCACTACGTTATAACGTATAACGTTATGTAGCACTACGTTATAACGTATAACGTTATGTAGCACTACGTTATAACGTATAACGTTATATACTATTACCTTATAACGTATAATGTTATGTAGCAGTACGTTATAACGTGTATCGTTATATATTGTTACCTTATAACGTTATACGTTATATACTATTACCATATAACGTACAACGTTATGTAGCATTACGTTATAACGTATGACGTTGTATACTATTACCTTATAACGTATATCGCTATGTAGCATTACGTTATAACGTATATCGTTATATATTATTACCTTATAACGTTATACGTTATATACTATTACCTTATAACGTATAACGTTATGTAGCATTACGTTATAACGTATAACGTTATGTAGCATTACGTTATAAGGTATAACGTTATATACTACTACCTTATAACGTATAACGTTATGTAGCACTACGTTATAACGTATAACGTTATGTAGCGCTACATTATAACGTATAACGTTATATACTATTACCTTATAACGTATAACGTTATGTAGCACTACGTTATAACGTATAACGTTATATACTATTACCTTATAACGTATAACGTTATGTAGCACTACGTTATAACGTATAACGTTATGTAACAATACGTTATAACGTATAACGTTATGTAGCACTACGTTATAACGTATAACGTTATATACTACTTCCTTATAACGTATAATGTTATGTAGCATTACGTTATAAGGTATAACGTTATATACTATTACCTTATAACGTATAACGTTATGTAGCACTACGTTGTAACGTATAACGTTATGTAGCACTACGTTATAACGAATAACGTTATATACTATTACCTTACAACGTATAACGTTATGTAGCACTACGTTATAACGTATAACGTTATATACTATTACCTTACACCGTATAACGTTATGTAGCAGTCCGTTATAACGTACAACGTTATATACTATTACCTTATAACGTATAACGTTATGTAGCATTACGTTATAATGTATAACGTTATATACTATCACCATATTGCGTATAACGTTACGTAGCAATACGTTATAACGTATAACGTTATATACTATTACCTTATAACCTATAACGTTATGTCGCATTACGTTATAAGGTATAACGTTATATACTATTACCTTATAACGTATAACGTTATGTAGCACTACGTTATAACGTATAACGTTATGTAGCACTACGTTATAACGTATAACGTTATGTAGCACTACGTTATAACGTATAACGTTATATACTATTACCTTACAACGTACAACGTTATGTAGCACTACGTTATAACGTATAACGTCATGTAGCACTACGTTATAACGTATAACGTTATGTAGCAGTACTTTATAACGTATATCGTTATATATTGTTACCTTATAACGTTATACGATATATACTATTACGTTATAACGTATAACGTTATGTAGCATTACGTTATAACGTATAACGTTGTCTACTATTACCTTATAACGTATATCGCTATGTAGCATTACGTTATAACGTATATCGTTATATATTGTTACCTTATAACGTTATACGTTATATACTATTACCTTATAACGTATAACGTTATGTAGCACTACGTTCTAACGTATAACGTTATGTAGAACTACGTTATAACGTATAACGTTATGTAGGACTACGTTATAACGTATAACGTTATATACTATTACCTTATAACGTATAACATTATGTAGCATTACGTTATAACGTATATCGTTATATATTGTTACCTTATAACGTTATACGTTATATACTATTACCTAATAACGTATAACGTTATGTAGCATTACGTAATAACGTATAACGTTATATACTATTACCTTATAACGTATAACGTTATGTGGCATTACGCTATAACGTATATCGTTATATATTGTTACCTTATAACGTTATACGTTATATACTATTACCTAATAACGTATAACGTTATGTAGCGTTACGTAATAACGTATAACGTTATATACTATTACCTTACAACGTATAACGTTATGTAGCACTACGTTATAACGTATAACGTTATATACTATTACCTTATAACGTATAACGTTATGTAGCATTACGTTATAACGTATATCGTTATGTATTGTTACCGTATAACGTTATACGTTATATACTATTACGTTATAACGTATAACGTTATGTCGCACTACGTTATAACGTATAACGTTATGTAGCACTACGCTATAACGTATAACGTTATATACTACTACCTTATAACGTATAACGTTATGTAGCACTACGTTATAACATATAACGTTATATGCTATTACCTTATAACGTATAACGTTATGTAGCACTACGTTATAACGTAAAACGTTATATACTATTACCTTATAACGTATAACGTTATGTAGCACTACGTTATAACGTATAACGTTATGTAGCACTACGATATAACGTATAACGTTATATACTACTACCTTATAACGTATAACGTTATGTAGCACTACGTTATAACATATAACGTTATATGCTATTACCTTATAACGTATAACGTTATGTAGCACTACGTTATAACGCATAACGTTATGTAGCACTACGATATAACGTATAAAGTTATGTAGCACTACGTTATAACGTATTGCGTTATATACTATTACCTTATAACGTCTAACGTTATGTAGCAGTACGTTATAACGTATAACGTTATATACTATTACCTTACAACGTATAACGTTATGTAGCACTACGTTATAACGTATAACGTTATGTAGCACTACGTTATAACGTATAACGTTATGTAGCACTACGTTATAACGTATAACGTTATATACTATTACCTTATAACGTATAATGTTATGTAGCAGTACGTTATAACGTGTATCGTTATATATTGTTACCTTATAACGTTATACGTTATATACTATTACCATATAACGTACAACGTTATGTAGCATTACGTTATAACGTATGACGTTGTATACTATTACCTTATAACGTATATCGCTATGTAGCATTACGTTATAACGTATATCGTTATATATTATTACCTTATAACGTTATACGTTATATACTATTACCTTATAACGTATAACGTTATGTAGCATTACGTTATAACGTATAACGTTATGTAGCATTACGTTATAAGGTATAACGTTATATACTACTACCTTATAACGTATAACGTTATGTAGCACTACGTTATAACGTATAACGTTATGTAGCGCTACATTATAACGTATAACGTTATATACTATTACCTTATAACGTATAACGTTATGTAGCACTACGTTATAACGTATAACGTTATATACTATTACCTTATAACGTATAACGTTATGTAGCACTACGTTATAACGTATAACGTTATGTAACAATACGTTATAACGTATAACGTTATGTAGCACTACGTTATAACGTATAACGTTATATACTACTTCCTTATAACGTATAATGTTATGTAGCATTACGTTATAAGGTATAACGTTATATACTATTACCTTATAACGTATAACGTTATGTAGCACTACGTTGTAACGTATAACGTTATGTAGCACTACGTTATAACGAATAACGTTATATACTATTACCTTACAACGTATAACGTTATGTAGCACTACGTTATAACGTATAACGTTATATACTATTACCTTACACCGTATAACGTTATGTAGCAGTCCGTTATAACGTACAACGTTATATACTATTACCTTATAACGTATAACGTTATGTAGCATTACGTTATAATGTATAACGTTATATACTATCACCATATTGCGTATAACGTTACGTAGCAATACGTTATAACGTATAACGTTATATACTATTACCTTATAACCTATAACGTTATGTCGCATTACGTTATAAGGTATAACGTTATATACTATTACCTTATAACGTATAACGTTATGTAGCACTACGTTATAACGTATAACGTTATGTAGCACTACGTTATAACGTATAACGTTATGTAGCACTACGTTATAACGTATAACGTTATATACTATTACCTTACAACGTACAACGTTATGTAGCACTACGTTATAACGTATAACGTCATGTAGCACTACGTTATAACGTATAACGTTATGTAGCAGTACTTTATAACGTATATCGTTATATATTGTTACCTTATAACGTTATACGTTATATACTATTACCTTATAACGTATAACGTTGTATGCTATTACCTTATAACGTATATCGCTATGTAGCATTACGTTATAACGTATATCGTTATATATTGTTACCTTATAACGTTATACGTTATATACTATTACCTTATAACGTATAACGTTGTATGCTATTACCTTATAACGTATATCGCTATGTAGCATTACGTTATAACGTATATCGTTATATATTGTTACCTTATAACGTTATACGTTAGATACTATTACGTTATAACGTATAACGTTATATACTATTACCTTATAACGTATAACGTTATGTCGCATTACGTTACAACGTACATCGTTATATATTGTTACCTTATAACGTTATACGATATATACTCTTACCTTATAACGTATAACGTTATGTAGCATTACGTTATAACGTATAACGTTATATACTATTACCTTATAACGTATAATGTTATGTAGCACTACGTTATAACGTATAACGTTATGTAGCACTACGTTATAACGTATAACGTTATGTAGCAGTACGTTATAACGTATATCGTTATATATTGTTACCTTATAACGTTATACGATATATACTCTTACCTTATAACGTATAACGTTGTATGCTATTACCTTATAACGTATATCGCTATGTCGCATTACGTTACAACGTACATCGTTATATATTGTTACCTTATAACGTTATACGATATATACTCTTACCTTATAACGTATAACGTTATGTGGCATTACGCTATAACGTATATCGTTATATATTGTTACCTTATAACGTTATACGTTATATACTATTACCTAATAACGTATAACGTTATGTAGCGTTACGTAATAACGTATAACGTTATATACTATTACCTTACAACGTATAACGTTATGTAGCACTACGTTATAACGTATAACGTTATATACTATTACCTTATAACGTATAACGTTATGTAGCATTACGTTATAACGTATATCGTTATGTATTGTTACCGTATAACGTTATACGTTATATACTATTACGTTATAACGTATAACGTTATGTCGCACTACGTTATAACGTATAACGTTATGTAGCACTACGCTATAACGTATAACGTTATATACTACTACCTTATAACGTATAACGTTATGTAGCACTACGTTATAACATATAACGTTATATGCTATTACCTTATAACGTATAACGTTATGTAGCACTACGTTATAACGTAAAACGTTATATACTATTACCTTATAACGTATAACGTTATGTAGCACTACGTTATAACGTATAACGTTATGTAGCACTACGATATAACGTATAACGTTATATACTACTACCTTATAACGTATAACGTTATGTAGCACTACGTTATAACATATAACGTTATATGCTATTACCTTATAACGTATAACGTTATGTAGCACTACGTTATAACGCATAACGTTATGTAGCACTACGATATAACGTATAAAGTTATGTAGCACTACGTTATAACGTATTGCGTTATATACTATTACCTTATAACGTCTAACGTTATGTAGCAGTACGTTATAACGTATAACGTTATATACTATTACCTTACAACGTATAACGTTATGTAGCACTACGTTATAACGTATAACGTTATGTAGCACTACGTTATAACGTATAACGTTATGTAGCACTACGTTATAACGTATAACGTTATATACTATTACCTTATAACGTATAATGTTATGTAGCAGTACGTTATAACGTGTATCGTTATATATTGTTACCTTATAACGTTATACGTTATATACTATTACCATATAACGTACAACGTTATGTAGCATTACGTTATAACGTATGACGTTGTATACTATTACCTTATAACGTATATCGCTATGTAGCATTACGTTATAACGTATATCGTTATATATTATTACCTTATAACGTTATACGTTATATACTATTACCTTATAACGTATAACGTTATGTAGCATTACGTTATAACGTATAACGTTATGTAGCATTACGTTATAAGGTATAACGTTATATACTACTACCTTATAACGTATAACGTTATGTAGCACTACGTTATAACGTATAACGTTATGTAGCGCTACATTATAACGTATAACGTTATATACTATTACCTTATAACGTATAACGTTATGTAGCACTACGTTATAACGTATAACGTTATATACTATTACCTTATAACGTATAACGTTATGTAGCACTACGTTATAACGTATAACGTTATGTAACAATACGTTATAACGTATAACGTTATGTAGCACTACGTTATAACGTATAACGTTATATACTACTTCCTTATAACGTATAATGTTATGTAGCATTACGTTATAAGGTATAACGTTATATACTATTACCTTATAACGTATAACGTTATGTAGCACTACGTTGTAACGTATAACGTTATGTAGCACTACGTTATAACGAATAACGTTATATACTATTACCTTACAACGTATAACGTTATGTAGCACTACGTTATAACGTATAACGTTATATACTATTACCTTACACCGTATAACGTTATGTAGCAGTCCGTTATAACGTACAACGTTATATACTATTACCTTATAACGTATAACGTTATGTAGCATTACGTTATAATGTATAACGTTATATACTATCACCATATTGCGTATAACGTTACGTAGCAATACGTTATAACGTATAACGTTATATACTATTACCTTATAACCTATAACGTTATGTCGCATTACGTTATAAGGTATAACGTTATATACTATTACCTTATAACGTATAACGTTATGTAGCACTACGTTATAACGTATAACGTTATGTAGCACTACGTTATAACGTATAACGTTATGTAGCACTACGTTATAACGTATAACGTTATATACTATTACCTTACAACGTACAACGTTATGTAGCACTACGTTATAACGTATAACGTCATGTAGCACTACGTTATAACGTATAACGTTATGTAGCAGTACTTTATAACGTATATCGTTATATATTGTTACCTTATAACGTTATACGTTATATACTATTACCTTATAACGTATAACGTTGTATGCTATTACCTTATAACGTATATCGCTATGTAGCATTACGTTATAACGTATATCGTTATATATTGTTACCTTATAACGTTATACGTTATATACTATTACCTTATAACGTATAACGTTGTATGCTATTACCTTATAACGTATATCGCTATGTAGCATTACGTTATAACGTATATCGTTATATATTGTTACCTTATAACGTTATACGTTAGATACTATTACGTTATAACGTATAACGTTATATACTATTACCTTATAACGTATAACGTTATGTCGCATTACGTTACAACGTACATCGTTATATATTGTTACCTTATAACGTTATACGATATATACTCTTACCTTATAACGTATAACGTTATGTAGCATTACGTTATAACGTATAACGTTATATACTATTACCTTATAACGTATAATGTTATGTAGCACTACGTTATAACGTATAACGTTATGTAGCACTACGTTATAACGTATAACGTTATGTAGCAGTACGTTATAACGTATATCGTTATATATTGTTACCTTATAACGTTATACGATATATACTCTTACCTTATAACGTATAACGTTGTATGCTATTACCTTATAACGTATATCGCTATGTAGCATTACGTTATAACGTATATCGTTATATATTGTTACCTTATAACGTTATACGTTATATACTATTACCTTATAACGTATAATGTTATGTAGCATTACGTTATAACGTATAACGTTATATACTATTACCTAATAACGTATAACGTTATGTAGCATTACGTAATAACGTATAACGTTATATACTATTACCTTACAACGTATAACGTTATGTAGCCCTACGTTATAACGTATAACGTTATGTAGCACTACGTTATAACGTATAACGTTATGTAGCACTACGTTATAACGTATAACGTTATATACTATTACCTTATAACGTATAACGTTATGTAGCACTACGTTCTAACGTATAACGTTATGTAGAACTACGTTATAACGTACAACGTTATGTAGGACTGCGTTATAACGTATAACGTAATATACTATTACCTTATAACGTATAACGTTATGTAGCATTACGTTATAACGTATATCGTTATATATTGTTACCTTATAACGTTATACGTTATATACTATTACCTAATAACGTATAACGTTATGTAGCATTACGTAATAACGTATAACGTTATATACTATTACCTTATAACGTATAACGTTATGTGGCATTACGCTATAACGTATAACGTTATGTAGCACTACGTTATAACGTATAACGTTATGTAGCAGTACGTTATAACGTATATCGTTATATATTGTTACCTTATAACGTTATACGATATATACTCTTACCTTATAACGTATAACGTTATGTAGCAGTACGTTATAACGTATATCGTTATATATTGTTACCTTATAACGTTATACGTTATATACTATTACCTTATAACGTATAATGTTATGTAGCATTACGTTATAACGTATAACGTTATATACTATTACCTAATAACGTATAACGTTATGTAGCATTACGTAATAACGTATAACGTTATATACTATTACCTTACAACGTATAACGTTATGTAGCCCTACGTTATAACGTATAACGTTATGTAGCACTACGTTATAACGTATAACGTTATGTAGCACTACGTTATAACGTATAACGTTATATACTATTACCTTATAACGTATAATGTTATGTAGCAGTACGTTATAACGTGTATCGTTATATATTGTTACCTTATAACGTTATACGTTATATACTATTACCATATAACGTACAACGTTATGTAGCATTACGTTATAACGTATAACGTTGTATACTATTTCCTTATAACGTATATCGCTATGTAGCATTACGTTATAACGTATATCGTTATATATTATTACCTTATAACGTTATACGTTATATACTATTACCTTATAACGTATAACGTTATGTAGCATTACGTTATAACGTATAACGTTATGTAGCATTACGTTATAAGGTATAACGTTATATACTACTACCTTATAACGTATAACGTTATGTAGCACTACGTTATAACGTATAACGTTATGTAACAATACGTTATAACGTATAACGTTATGTAGCACTACGTTATAACGTATAACGTTATATACTACTTCCTTATAACGTATAATGTTATGTAGCACTACGTTATAACGTATAACGTTATATACTATTACCTTATAACGTATAACGTTATGTAGCACTACGTTATAACGTATAACGTTATGTAACAATACGTTATAACGTATAACGTTATGTAGCACTACGTTATAACGTATAACGTTATATACTACTTCCTTATAACGTATAATGTTATGTAGCATTACGTTATAAGGTATAACGTTATATACTATTACCTTATAACGTATAACGTTATGTAGCACTACGTTGTAACGTATAACGTTATGTAGCACTACGTTATAACGAATAACGTTATATACTATTACCTTACAACGTATAACGTTATGTAGCACTACGTTATAACGTATAACGTTATATACTATTACCTTACACCGTATAACGTTATGTAGCAGTCCGTTATAACGTACAACGTTATATACTATTACCTTATAACGTATAACGTTATGTAGCATTACGTTATAATGTATAACGTTATATACTATCACCATATTGCGTATAACGTTACGTAGCAATACGTTATAACGTATAACGTTATATACTATTACCTTATAACCTATAACGTTATGTCGCATTACGTTATAAGGTATAACGTTATATACTATTACCTTATAACGTATAACGTTATGTAGCACTACGTTATAACGTATAACGTTATGTAGCACTACGTTATAACGTATAACGTTATGTAGCACTACGTTATAACGTATAACGTTATATACTATTACCTTACAACGTACAACGTTATGTAGCACTACGTTATAACGTATAACGTCATGTAGCACTACGTTATAACGTATAACGTTATGTAGCAGTACTTTATAACGTATATCGTTATATATTGTTACCTTATAACGTTATACGATATATACTATTACGTTATAACGTATAACGTTATGTAGCATTACGTTATAACGTATAACGTTGTCTACTATTACCTTATAACGTATATCGCTATGTAGCATTACGTTATAACGTATATCGTTATATATTGTTACCTTATAACGTTATACGTTATATACTATTACCTTATAACGTATAACGTTGTATGCTATTACCTTATAACGTATATCGCTATGTAGCATTACGTTATAACGTATATCGTTATATATTGTTACCTTATAACGTTATACGTTAGATACTATTACGTTATAACGTATAACGTTATATACTATTACCTTATAACGTATAACGTTATGTCGCATTACGTTACAACGTACATCGTTATATATTGTTACCTTATAACGTTATACGATATATACTCTTACCTTATAACGTATAACGTTATGTAGCATTACGTTATAACGTATAACGTTATATACTATTACCTTATAACGTATAATGTTATGTAGCACTACGTTATAACGTATAACGTTATGTAGCTCTACGTTATAACGTATAACGTTATATACTATTTCCTTATAACGTACAACGTTATGTAGCATTACGTTACAACGTATATCGTTATACATTGTTACCTTATAACGTTATACGTTATATACTATTACCTTATAACGTATAACGTTATGTAGCACTACGTTATAACGTATAACGTCATGTAGCTCTACGTTATAACGTATAACGTTATATACTATTAGCTTATAACGTATAACGTTATGTAGCATTACGTTACAACGTATATCGTTATACATTGTTACCTTATAACGTTATACGTTATATACTATTACCTTACAACGTATAACGTTATGTAGCATTGCGTTATAACGTATATCGTTATATATTGTTACCTTATAACGTTATACGTTATATACTATTACCTTATAACGTATAACGTTATGTAGCACTACGTTCTAACGTATAACGTTATGTAGAACTACGTTATAACGTACAACGTTATGTAGGACTACGTTATAACGTATAACGTAATATACTATTACCTTATAACGTATAACGTTATGTAGCATTACGTTATAACGTATATCGTTATATATTGTTACCTTATAACGTTATACGTCATATACTCTTACCTAATAACGTATAACGTTATGTAGCATTACGTAATAACGTATAACGTTATATACTATTACCTTATAACGTATAACGTTATGTGGCATTACGCTATAACGTATAACGTTATGTAGCACTACGTTATAACGTATAACGTTATGTAGCAGTACGTTATAACGTATATCGTTATATATTGTTACCTTATAACGTTATACGATATATACTCTTACCTTATAACGTATAACGTTATGTAGCAGTACGTTATAACGTATATCGTTATATATTGTTACCTTATAACGTTATACGTTATATACTATTACCTTATAACGTATAATGTTATGTAGCATTACGTTATAACGTATAACGTTATATACTATTACCTAATAACGTATAACGTTATGTAGCATTACGTAATAACGTATAACGTTATATACTATTACCTTACAACGTATAACGTTATGTAGCCCTACGTTATAACGTATAACGTTATGTAGCACTACGTTATAACGTATAACGTTATGTAGCACTACGTTATAACGTATAACGTTATATACTATTACCTTATAACGTATAACGTTATGTAGCACTACGTTCTAACGTATAACGTTATGTAGAACTACGTTATAACGTACAACGTTATGTAGGACTGCGTTATAACGTATAACGTAATATACTATTACCTTATAACGTATAACGTTATGTAGCATTACGTTATAACGTATATCGTTATATATTGTTACCTTATAACGTTATACGTTATATACTATTACCTAATAACGTATAACGTTATGTAGCATTACGTAATAACGTATAACGTTATATACTATTACCTTATAACGTATAACGTTATGTGGCATTACGCTATAACGTATAACGTTATGTAGCACTACGTTATAACGTATAACGTTATGTAGCAGTACGTTATAACGTATATCGTTATATATTGTTACCTTATAACGTTATACGATATATACTCTTACCTTATAACGTATAACGTTATGTAGCAGTACGTTATAACGTATATCGTTATATATTGTTACCTTATAACGTTATACGTTATATACTATTACCTTATAACGTATAATGTTATGTAGCATTACGTTATAACGTATAACGTTATATACTATTACCTAATAACGTATAACGTTATGTAGCATTACGTAATAACGTATAACGTTATATACTATTACCTTACAACGTATAACGTTATGTAGCCCTACGTTATAACGTATAACGTTATGTAGCACTACGTTATAACGTATAACGTTATGTAGCACTACGTTATAACGTATAACGTTATATACTATTACCTTATAACGTATAATGTTATGTAGCAGTACGTTATAACGTGTATCGTTATATATTGTTACCTTATAACGTTATACGTTATATACTATTACCATATAACGTACAACGTTATGTAGCATTACGTTATAACGTATAACGTTGTATACTATTTCCTTATAACGTATATCGCTATGTAGCATTACGTTATAACGTATATCGTTATATATTATTACCTTATAACGTTATACGTTATATACTATTACCTTATAACGTATAACGTTATGTAGCATTACGTTATAACGTATAACGTTATGTAGCATTACGTTATAAGGTATAACGTTATATACTACTACCTTATAACGTATAACGTTATGTAGCACTACGTTATAACGTATAACGTTATGTAACAATACGTTATAACGTATAACGTTATGTAGCACTACGTTATAACGTATAACGTTATATACTACTTCCTTATAACGTATAATGTTATGTAGCATTACGTTATAAGGTATAACGTTATATACTATTACCTTATAACGTATAACGTTATGTAGCACTACGTTGTAACGTATAACGTTATGTAGCACTACGTTATAACGAATAACGTTATATACTATTACCTTAGAACGTATAACGTTATGTAGCACTACGTTATAACGTATAACGTTATATACTATTACCCTACACCGTATAACGTTATGTAGCAGTCCGTTATAACGTACAACGTTATATACTATTACCTTATAACGTATAACGTTATGTAGCATTACGTTATAATGTATAACGTTATATACTATCACCTTATTGCGCATAACGTTACGCAGCAATACGTTATAACGTATAACGTTATATACTATTACCTTATATCCTATAACGTTATGTCGCATTACGTTATAAGGTATAACGTTATATACTATTACCTTATAACGTATAACGTTATGTAGCACTACGTTATAACGCATAACGTTATGTAGCACTACATTATAACGTATAACGTTATATACTATTACCTTACAACGTACAACGTTATGTAGCACTACGTTATAACGTATAACGTCATGTAGCACTACGTTATAACGTATAACGTTATGTAGCAGTACTTTATAACGTATATCGTTATATATTGTTACCTTATAACGTTATACGATATATACTATTACGTTATAACGTATAACGTTATGTAGCATTACGTTATAACGTATAACGTTGTCTACTCTTACCTTATAACGTATAACGTTATGTAGCATTACGTTATAACGTATAACGTTATATACTATTACCTTATAACGTATAACGTTATGTAGCACGACGTTATAACGTATAACGTTATGTAGCTCTACGTTATAACGTATAACGTTATATACTATTTCCTTATAACGTATAACGTTATGTAGCATTACGTTACAACGTATATCGTTATACATTGTTACCTTATAACGTTATACGTTATATACTATTACCATACAACGTATAAAGTTATGTAGCACTACGTTATAACGTATAACGTTATATACTATTAGCTTATAACGTATAACGTTATGTAGCATTACGTTACAACGTATATCGTTATACATTGTTACCTTATAACGTTATACGTTATATACTATTTCCTTACAACGTATAACGTTATGTAGCATTGCGTTATAACGTATATCGTTATATATTGTTACCTTATAACGTTATACGTTATATACTATTACCTTATAACGTATAACGTTATGTAGCACTACGTTATAACGTATAACGTCATGTAGCTCTACGTTATAACGTATAACGTTATATACTATTAGCTTATAACGTATAACGTTTTGTAGCATTACGTTACAACGTATATCGTTATACATTGTTACCTTATAACGTTATACGTTATATACTATTACCTTACAACGTATAACGTTATGTAGCATTGCGTTATAACGTATATCGTTATATATTGTTACCTTATAACGTTATACGTTATATACTATTACCTTATAACGTATAACGTTATGTAGCACTACGTTATAACGTATAACGTTATGTAGCATTACGTTATAAGGTATAACGTTATATACTATTACCGTATAACGTATAACGTTATGTAGCACTACGTTATTACGTATAACGTTATGTAGCACTACGTTATAACGTATAACGTTATGTAGCACTACGTTATAACGTATAACGTTATATACTATTACCTTATAACGTATAACGTTATGTAGCATTGCGTTATAACGTATATCGTTATATATTGTTACCTTATAACGTTATACGTTATATACTATTACCTTATAACGTATAACGTTATGTAGCATTACGTTATAACGTATAACGTTGTATACTATTACCTTATAACGTATATCGCTATGTAGCATTACGTTATAACGTATATCGTTATATATTATTACCTTATAACGTTATACGTTATATACTATTACCTTATAACGTATAACGTTATGTAGCATTACGTTATAACGTATAACGCTATGTAGCATTACGTTATAAGGTATAACGTTATATACTACTACCTTATAACGTATAACGTTATGTAGCACTACGTTGTAACGTATAACGTTATGTAGCGCTACATTATAACGTATAACGTTATATACTATTACCTTATAACGTATAACGTTATGTAGCACTACGTTATAACGTATAACGTTATATACTATTACCTTATAACGTATAACGTTATGTAGCACTACGTTATAACGTATAACGTTATGTAACAATACGTTATAACGTATAACGTTATGTAGCACTACGTTATAACGTATAACGTTATATACTACTTCCTTATAACGTATAATGTTATGTAGCATTACGTTATAAGGTATAACGTTATATACTATTACCTTATAACGTATAACGTTATGTAGCACTACGTTGTAACGTATAACGTTATGTAGCACTACGTTATAACGAATAACGTTATATACTATTACCTTACACCGTATAACGTTATGTAGCAGTCCGTTATAACGTACAACGTTATATACTATTACCTTATAACGTATAACGTTATGTAGCACTACGTTGTAACGTATAACGTTATGTAGCACTACGTTATAACGAATAACGTTATATACTATTACCTTACAACGTATAACGTTATGTAGCACTACGTTATAACGTATAACGTTATATACTATTACCTTACACCGTATAACGTTATGTAGCAGTCCGTTATAACGTACAACGTTATATACTATTACCTTATAACGTATAACGTTATGTAGCATTACGCTATAATGTATAACGTTATATACTATCACCTTATTGTGTATAACGTTACGTAGCAATACGTTATAACGTATAACGTTATATACTATTACCTTATAACCTATAACGTTATGTCGCATTACGTTATAAGGTATAACGTTATATACTATTACCTTATAACGTATAACGTTATGTAGCACTTCGTTATAACGTATAACGTTATGTAGCACTACGTTATAACGTATAACGTTATATACTATTACCTTACAACGTACAACGTTATGTAGCACTACGTTATAACGTATAACGTCATGTAGCACTACGTTATAACGTATAACGTTATGTAGCAGTACTTTATAACGTATATCGTTATATATTGTTACCTTATAACGTTATACGATATATACTCTTACGTTATAACGTATAACGTTATGTAGCATTACGTTATAACGTATAACGTTGTCTACTATTACCTTATAACGTATATCGCTATGTAGCATTACGTTATAACGTATATCGTTATATATTGTTACCTTATAACGTTATACGTTAGATACTATTACCTTATAACGTATAACGTTATGTAGCACTACGTTATAACGTATAACGTTAAATACTATTACCTTATAACATATAACGTTATGTAGCACTACGTTATATCGTATAACGTTATGTAGCATTACGTTATAACGTATAACGTTATATACTATTACCTTACAACGTATAACGTTATGTCGCATTACGTTATGTCGTATACCGTTATATACTATTACCTTATAACGTATAACGCTATGTAGCATTGCGTTATAACGTATATCGTTATATATTGTTACCTTATAACGTATAACGTTATGTAGCAGTACGTTATAACGTATATCGTTATATATTGTTACCTTATAACGTTATACGTTATATACTATTACGTTATAACGTATAACGTTATGTCGCACTACGTTATAACGTATAACGTTATGTAGCACTACGTTATAACGTAAAACGTTATATACTATTACCTTATAACGTATAACGTTATGTCGCATTACGTTATATCGTATACCGTTATATATTGTTACCTTATAACGTTATACGTTATATACTATTACCTTATAACGTATAACGTTATACGTTATATACTATTACCTTATAACGAATAACGTTATGTAGGGCTACGTTATAAAGTATAACGTTATGTAGCATTACGTTATAAGGTATAACGTTATATACTATTACCTTATCACGTATAACGTTATGTAGCACTACGTTATAACGTATAACGTTATGTAGCAATAAGTTATAACGTATAACGTTATATACTAATACCTTACAACGTACAACGCTATGTAGCACTACGTTATAACGTATAACGTTATGTAGCACTACGTTATAACGTATAACGTTATGTAGCAGTACTTTATAACGTATATCGTTATATATTGTTACCTTATAACGTTATACGATATATACTCTTACCTTATAACGTATAACGTTATGTAGCATTACGTTATAACGTATAACGTTGTATACTATTACCTTATAACGTATTTCGCTATGTAGCATTACGTTATAACGTATATCGTTATATATTGTTACCTTATAGCGTTATACGTTATATACTATTACCTTATAACGTATAACGTTATGTCGCATTACGTTATATCGTATACCGTTATATATTGTTACCTTATAACGTTATACGTTGCATGCTATTACCGTATAACGTATATCGCTATGTAGCATTACGTTATAACGTATAGCGTTATATATTGTTACCTTATAACGTTATACGTTAGATACTATTACCTTATAACGTATAACGTTATGTAGCACTACGTTATAACGTATAAAGTTATGTAGCACTACGTTATAACGTATAACGTTATATACTATTACCTTATAACGTATAACGTTATGTAGCATTACGTTACAACGTATATCGTTATACATTGTTACCTTATAACGTTATACGTTATATACTATTACCTTACAACGTATAACGTTATGTAGCACTACGTTATAACGTATAACGTTATATACTATTACCTTATAACCTATAACGTTATGTCGCATTACGTTATATCGTATACCGTTATATATTGTTACCTTATAACGTTATACGTTATATACTATTACCTTATAACGTATAACGTTATGTAGGGCTACGTTATGAAGTATAACGTTATGCAGCATTACGTTATAAGGTATAACGTTATATACTATTACCTTATAACGTATAACGTTATGTAGCACTACGTTATAACGTATAACGTTATGTAGCACTACGTTATAACGAATAACGTTATATACTATTACCTTATAACGTATAACGTTATGTAGCATTACGTTATAACGTGTAACATTATATACTATTACGTTATAACGTATAACGTTATGTAGCACTACGTTATAACGTATAACGTTATATACTATTACCTTATAACGTATAACGTTATGTAGCACTACGTTATAACGTATAACGTTATGTAGAACTACGTTATAACGTGTAACGTTATGTAGCACTACGTTATAACGTATAACGTTATATACTATTACCTTATAACGTATAACGTTATGTAGCACTACGTTATAACGTATAACGTTATGTAGCATTACGTTATAACGTATAACATTATATGCTATTACCTTATAACGTATAACGTTATGTAAAACTACGTTATAACGTATAACGTTATGTAGCATTACGTTATAAGGTATAACGTTATATACTATTACCTTATAGCGTATAACGTTATGTAGCAATACGTTATAACGTATAACGTTATATACTATTACCTTATAGCGTATAACGTTATGTAGCAATACGTTATAACGTATATAGTTATACATTGTTACCTTGTAACGTTATACGTTATATACTATTACCTTACAACGTATAACGTTATGTAGCACTACGTTATAACGTATAACATTATATACTATTACGTTATAACGTATAACGTTATGTAGCACTACGTTATAACGTATAACATTATATACTATTACCTTATAACGTATAACGTTATGTAAAACTACGTTATAACGTATAACGTTATGTAGCATTACGTTATAAGGTATAACGTTATATACTATTACCTTATAGCGTATAACGTTATGTAGCAATACGTTATAACGTATAACGTTATATACTATTACCTTATAACCTATAACGTTATGTCGCATTACGTTATAAGGTATAACGTTATATACTATTACCTTATAACGTATAACGTTATGTAGCACTACGTTATAACGTATAACGTTATGTAGCACTACGTTATAACGTATAACGTTATATACTATTACCTTATAACGTATAACGTTATGTAGCATTACGTTACAACGTATATAGTTATACATTGTTACCTTGTAACGTTATACGTTATATACTATTACCTTACAACGTATAACGTTATGTAGCACTACGTTATAACGTATAACGTTATATACTATTACCTTATAACCTATAACGTTATGTCGCATTACGTTATAACGTATAACGTGATGTAGCACTACGTTATAACGTATAACGTTATGTAGCACTACGTTATAACGTATAACGTTATATACTATTACCTTATAACGTATAACGTTATGTAGCATTACGTTACAACGTATATAGTTATACATTGTTACCTTGTAACGTTATACGTTATATACTATTACCTTACAACGTATAACGTTATGTAGCACTACGTTATAACGTATAACGTTATATACTATTACCTTATAACCTATAACGTTATGTCGCATTACGTTATAACGTATAACGTGATGTAGCACTACGTTATAACGTATAACGTTATGTAGCACTACGTTATAACGTATAACGTTATATACTATTACCTTATAACGTATAACGTTATGTAGCATTACGTTACAACGTATATCGTTATATATTGTTACCCTATAACGTTATACGTTATATACTATTACCTTATAACGTATAACGTTATGTAGCACTACGTTATAACGTATAACGTTATGTAGCATTACGTTATAAGGTATAACGTTATATACTATTACCTTATAACGTATAACGTTATGTAGCACTACGTTATAACGTATAACGTTATGTAGCACTACGTTATAACGTATAACGTTATGTAGCACTACGTTATAGCGTATAACGTTATATACTATTACCTTACAACGTATAACGTTATGTAGCACTACGTTATAACGTATAACGTTATATACTATTAGCTTATAACGTATAACGTTATGTAGCATTACGTTACAACGTTTATCGTTATACATTGTTACCTTATAACGTTATACGTTATATACTATTACCTTACAACGTATAACGTTATGTAGCATTGCGTTATAACGTATGTCGTTATATATTGTTACCTTATAACGTTATACGTTATATACTATTACCTTATAACGTATAACGTTATGTAGCACTACGTTATAACGTATAACGTTATGTAGCTCTACGTTATAACGTATAACGTTATATACTATTACCGTATAACGTATAACGTTATGTAGCACTACGTTATTACGTATAACGTTATGTAGAACTACGTTATAACGTATAACGTTATGTAGCACTACGTTATAACGTATAACGTTATATACTATTACCTTATAACGTATAACGTTATGTAGCACTACGTTATAACGTATAACGTTATGTAGCACTACGTTATACCGTATAACGTTATGTAGCAGTACGTTATAACGTATAACGTTGTATACTATTACCTTATAACGTATATCGCTATGTAGCATTACGTTATAACGTATATCGTTATATATTGTTACCTTATAACGTTATACGTTATATACTATTACGTTATAACGTATAACGTTATGTCGCACTACGTTATAACGTATAACGTTATGTAGCACTACGTTATAACGTATAACGTTATATACTATTACCTTATAACGTATATAGTTATGTAGCAGTACGTTATATACGTTGTAACGTATAACGTTATGTAGCACTACGTTATAACGAATAACGTTATATACTATTACCTTACAACGTATAACGTTATGTAGCACTACGTTATAACGTTTAACGTTATATACTATTACCTTACACCGTATAACGTTATGTAGCATTACGTTATAATGTATAACGTTATATACTATCACCTTATAGCGTATAACGTTACGTAGCAATACGTTATAACGTATAACGTAATGTCGCATTACGTTATATCGTATAACGTTCTATACTATTACCTTATAACGTATAACGTGATGTAGCACTACGCTATAACGTACAACGTTGTATTCTATTACGTTATAACGTATAACGTTTTGCAGAACTACGTTATAACGTGTAACATTGTATACTGTTACGTTATAACGTACAACGTTATGTAGCACTACGTTATAACATATAACGTTATATGCTATTACCTTATAACGTATAACGTTATGTAGCACTACGTTATAACGTATAACGTTATATACTATTACCTTATAACGTATAACGTTATGTAGTACTACGTTATAACGTATAACGTTATGTAACAATACGTTATAACGTATAACGTTATGTAGCACTACGTTATAACGTATAACATTATATACTACTACCTTATAACGTATAACGTTATGTAGCATTACGTTATAAGGTATAACGTTATATCCTAATACCTTATAACGTATAACGTTATGTAGCACTACGTTGTAACGTATAACGTTATGTAGCACTACGTTATAACGAATAACGTTATATACTATTACCTTATAACGTATAACGTTATGTAGCACTACGTTATAACGTATAACGTTATATACTATTACCTTACAACGTACAGCGTTATGTAGCACTACGTTATAACGTATAACGTTATGTAGCACTACGTTATAACGTTTAACGTTATGTAGCAGTACTTTGTAACGTATACCGTTATATATTGTTACCTTATAACGTTATACGTTATATACTATTACCTTATAACGTATAACGTTATGTAGGGCTACGTTATAAAGTATAACGTTATGTAGCATTACGTTATAAGGTATAACGTTATATACTATTACCTTATAACGTATAACGTTATGTAGCACTACGTTATAACGTATAACGTTATGTAGCACTACGTTATAACGAATAACGTTATATACTATTACCATATAACGTACAACGTTATGTAGCATTACGTTATAACGTATAACGTTGTATACTATTACCTTATAACGTATACCGCTATGTAGCATTACGTTATAACGTATATCGTTATATATTGTTACCTTATAACGTTATACGTTATATACTATTACCTTATAACGTATAACGTTATGTAGCATTACGTTATAACGTATAACGTTATGTAGCATTACGTTATAAGGTATAACGTTATATACTACTACCTTATAACGTATAACGTTATGTAGCACTACGTTATAACGTATAACGTTATGTATAACTACGTTAAAACGTATAACGTTATATACTATTACCTTATAACGTATAACGTTATGTAGCAGTACGCTATAACGTATATCGTTATATATTGTTACCTTATAACGTTATACGTTATATACTATTACCTTATAACGTATAACGTTATGTAGCACTACGTTATAACGTATATCGTTATGTATTGTTACCTTATAACGTTATACGTTATATACTATTACGTTATAACGTATAACGTTATGTCGCACTACGTTATAACGTATAACGTTATGTAGCAGTACGTTATAACGTATATCGTTATATATTGTTACCTTATAACGTTATACGATATATACTCTTACCTTATAACGTATAACGTTATGTAGCAGTACGTTATAACGTATATCGTTATATATTGTTACCTTATAACGTTATACGTTATATACTATTACCTTATAACGTATAATGTTATGTAGCATTACGTTATAACGTATAACGTTATATACTATTACCTAATAACGTATAACGTTATGTAGCATTACGTTATAACGTATAACGTTATATACTATTAGCTTATAACGTATAACGTTATGTAGCATTACGTTACAACGTTTATCGTTATACATTGTTACCTTATAACGTTATACGTTATATACTATTACCTTACAACGTATAACGTTATGTAGCATTGCGTTATAACGTATGTCGTTTTATATTGTTACCTTATAACGTTATACGTTATATACTATTACCTTATAACGTATAACGTTATGTAGCACTACGTTATAACGTATAACGTTATGTATAACTACGTTAAAACGTATAACGTTATATACTATTACCTTATAACGTATAACGTTATGTAGCAGTACGTTATAACGTATATCGTTATATATTGTTACCTTATAACGTTATACGTTATATACTATTACCTTATAACGTATAACGTTATGTAGCACTACGTTATAACGTATATCGTTATGTATTGTTACCTTATAACGTTATACGTTATATACTATTACGTTATAACGTATAACGTTATGTCGCACTACGTTATAACGTATAACGTTATGTAGCAGTACGTTATAACGTATATCGTTATATATTGTTACCTTATAACGTTATACGATATATACTCTTACCTTATAACGTATAACGTTATGTAGCAGTACGTTATAACGTATATCGTTATATATTGTTACCTTATAACGTTATACGTTATATACTATTACCTTATAACGTATAATGTTATGTAGCATTACGTTATAACGTATAACGTTATATACTATTACCTAATAACGTATAACGTAATGTAGCATTACGTAATAACGTATAACGTTATATACTATTACCTTACAACGTATAACGTTAGGTAGCACTACGTTATAACGTATAACGTTATGTAGCACTACGTTATAACGTATAACGTTATGTAGCACTACGTTATAACGTATAACGTTATATACTATTACCTTATAACGTATAACGTTATGTAGCAGTACGTTATAACGTGTATCGTTATATATTGTTACCTTATAACGTTATACGTTATATACTATTACCATATAACGTACAACGTTATGTAGCATTACGTTATAACGTATAACGTTGTATACTATTACCTTATAACGTATAACGTTATGTAGCACTACGTTATAACGTATAACGTTATGTAACAATACGTTATAACGTATAACGTTATGTAGGACTACGTTATAACGTATCTCGTTATATACTATTACCTTATAACGTATAACGTTATGTAGCACTACGTTATAACGTATATCGTTATGTATTGTTACCTTATAACGTTATACGTTATATACTATTACGTTATAACGTATAACGTTATGTCGCACTACGTTATAATGTATAACGTTATGTAGCACTACGTTATAACGTATAACGTTATATACTACTACCTTATAACGTATAACGATATGTAGCACTACGTTATAACATATAACGTTATATGCTATTACCTTATAACGTATAACGTTATGTAGCACTACGTTATAACGTTTAACGTTATGTAGCACTACGATATAACGTATAACGTTATGTAGCAGTACGTTATAACGTATAGCGTTATATACTATTACCTTATAACGTATAACGTTATGTGGCATTACGCTATAACGTATAACGTTATATACTATTACCTTATTACGTATAACGTTGCGTAGCATTATGATATAACGTATATCGTTATATATTGTTACCTTATAACGTTATACGTTATATACTATTACGTTATAACGTATAACGTTATGTAGCACTACGTTATAACGTATAACGTTATGTAGCACCACGTTATAACGTATAACGTTATATAATATTACCTTATAACGTATAACGTTATGTGGCATTACCCTATAACGTATATCGTTATATATTGTTACCTTATAACGTTATACGTTATATAGTATTACCTTATAACGTATAACGTTATGTAGCATTACGTTATAACGTATATCGTTATATATTGTTACCTTATAACGTTATACGTTATATACTATTACCTAATAACGTATAACGTTATGTAGCATTACGTAATAACGTATAACGTTATATACTATTACCTTATAACGTATAACGTTATGTGGCATTACGCTATAACGTATATCGTTATATATTGTTACCTTATAACGTTATACGTTATATACTATTACCTAATAACGTATAACGTTATGTAGCATTACGTAATAACGTATAACGTTATATACTATTACCTTACAACGTATAACGTTATGTAGCACTACGTTATAACGTATAACGTTATGTAGAACTACGTTATAACGTATAACGTTATGTAGCACTACGTTATAACGTATAGCGTTATATACTATTACCTTATAACGTATAACGTTATGTGGCATTACGCTATAACGTATATCGTTATATATTGTTACCTTATAACGTTATACGTTATATACTATTACCTAATAACGTATAACGTTATGTAGCATTACGTAATAACGTATAACGTTATATACTATTACCTTACAACGTATAACGTTATGTAGCACTACGTTATAGCGTATAACGTTATGTAGCACTACGTTATAACGTATAACGTTATATAATATTACCTTATAACGTATAACGTTATGTGGCATTACCCTATAACGTATATCGTTATATATTGTTACCTTATAACGTTATACGTTATATAGTATTACCTTATAACGTATAACGTTATGTAGCATTACGTTATAACGTATAACGTTATATACTATTACCTTACAACGTATAACGTTATGTAGCACTACGTTATAACGTATAACGTTATGTAGCACTACGTTATAACGTATAACGTTATGTAGCACTACGTTATAATGTATAACGTTATATACTATTACCTTATAACGTATAACCTTATGTAGCAGTACGTTATAACGTGTATCGTTATATATTGTTACCTTATAACGTTATACGTTATATACTATTACCTTATAACGTATAATGTTATGTAGCATTACGTTATAACGTATAACGTTATATACTATTACCTAATAACGTATAACGTTATGTAGCATTACGTAATAACGTATAACGTTATATACTATTACCTTACAACGTATAACGTTATGTAGCACTACGTTATAACGTATAACGTTATGTAGCACTACGTTATAACGTATAACGTTATGTAGCACTACGTTATAACGTATAACGTTATATACTATTACCTTATAACGTATAACGTTATGTAGCAGTACGCTATAACGTGTATCGTTATATATTGTTACCTTATAACGTTATACGTTATATACTATTACCATATAACGTACAACGTTATGTAGCATTACGTTATAACGTATAACGTTGTATACTATTACCTTATAACGTATAACGTTATGTAGCACTACGTTATAACGTATAACGTTATGTAACAATACGTTATAACGTATAACGTTATGTAGGACTACGTTATAACGTATCTCGTTATATACTATTACCTTATAACGTATAACGTTATGTAGCACTACGTTATAACGTATATCGTTATGTATTGTTACCTTATAACGTTATACGTTATGTAGCACTACGTTATAACGTTTAACGTTATGTAGCACTACGATATAACGTATAACGTTATGTAGCAGTACGTTATAACGTATAGCGTTATATACTATTACCTTATAACGTATAACGTTATGTGGCATTACGCTATAACGTATAACGTTATATACTATTACCTTATTACGTATAACGTTGCGTAGCATTATGATATAACGTATATCGTTATATATTGTTACCTTATAACGTTATACGTTATATACTATTACGTTATAACGTATAACGTTATGTAGCACTACGTTATAACGTATAACGTTATGTAGCACCACGTTATAACGTATAACGTTATATAATATTACCTTATAACGTATAACGTTATGTGGCATTACCCTATAACGTATATCGTTATATATTGTTACCTTATAACGTTATACGTTATATAGTATTACCTTATAACGTATAACGTTATGTAGCATGACGTTATAACGTATATCGTTATATATTGTTACCTTATAACGTTATACGTTATATACTATTACCTAATAACGTATAACGTTATGTAGCATTACGTAATAACGTATAACGTTATATACTATTACCTTATAACGTATAACGTTATGTGGCATTACGCTATAACGTATATCGTTATATATTGTTACCTTATAACGTTATACGTTATATACTATTACCTAATAACGTATAACGTTATGTAGCATTACGTAATAACGTATAACGTTATATACTATTACCTTACAACGTATAACGTTATGTAGCACTACGTTATAACGTATAACGTTATGTAGAACTACGTTATAACGTATAACGTTATGTAGCACTACGTTATAACGTATAGCGTTATATACTATTACCTTATAACGTATAACGTTATGTGGCATTACGCTATAACGTATAACGTTATATACTATTACCTTATTACGTATAACGTTACGTAGCATTATGTTATAACGTATATCGTTATATATTGTTACCTTATAACGTTATACGTTATATACTATTACGTTATAACGTATAACGTTATGTAGCACTACGTTATAGCGTATAACGTTATGTAGCACTACGTTATAACGTATAACGTTATATAATATTACCTTATAACGTATAACGTTATGTAGCAGTACGTTATAACGTGTATCGTTATATATTGTTACCTTATAACGTTATACATTATATACTATTACCTTATAACGTATAACGTTATGTAGCACTACGTTATAACGTATATCGTTATGTTTTGTTACCTTATAACGTTATACGTTATATACTATTACGTTATAACGTATAACGTTATGTAGCACTAGGTTATAACGTATAACGTTATGTAGCACTACGTTATAACGTATAACGTTATATACTACTACCTTATAACGTACAACGTTATGTAGCACTACGTTATAACATATAACGTTATATGCTATTACCTTATAACGTATAACGTTATGTGGCATTACGCTATAACGTATATCGTTATATATTGTTACCTTATAACGTTATACGTTATATAGTGTTACCTCATAACGTATAACGTTATGTAGCATTACGTTATAACGTATAACGTTATATACTATTACCTTAGAACGTATAACGTTATGTCGCATTACGTTATGTCGTATACCGTTATATACTATTACCTTATAACGTATAACGTTATGTAGCATTGCGTTATAACGTATATCGTTATATATTGTTACCTTATAACGTATAACGTTATGTAGCAGTACGTTATAACGTATATCGTTATATATTGTTACCTTATAACGTTATACGTTATATACTATTACCTTATAACGTATAACGTTATGTAGCACTACGTGATAACGTATATCGTTATGTATTGTTACCTTATAACGTTATACGTTATATACTATTACGTTATAACGTATAACGTTATGTCGCACTACGTTATAACGTATAACGTTATGTAGCACTACGTTATAACGTAAAACGTTATATACTATTACCTTATAACGTATAACGTTCTGTAGCACTACGATATAACGTATAACGTTATATACTACTACCTTATAACGTATAACGTTATGTAGCACTACGTTATAACATATAACGTTATATGCTATTACCTTATAACGTATAACGTTATGTGGCATTACGCTATAACGTATATCGTTATATATTGTTACCTTATAACGTATAACGTTATGTAGCACTACGTTATAACGTATAACGTTATGTATAACTACGTTATAACGTATAACGTCATATACTATTACCTTATAACGTATAACGTTATGTAGCAGTACGTTATAACGTATATCGTTATATATTGTTACCTTATAACGTTATACGTTATATACTATTACCTTATAACGTATAACGTTATGTAGCACTACGTTCTAACGTATAACGTTATGTAGAACTACGTTATAACGTATAACGTTATGTAGGACTACGTTATAACGTATAACGTTATATACTATTACCTTATAACGTATAACATTATGTAGCATTACGTTATAACGTATATCGTTATATATTGTTACCTTATAACGTTATACGTTATATACTATTACCTAATAACGTATAACGTTATGTAGCATTACGTAATAACGTATAACGTTATATACTATTACCTTATAACGTATAACGTTATGTGGCATTACGCTATAACGTATATCGTTATATATTGTTACCTTATAACGTTATACGTTATATACTATTACCTAATAACGTATAACGTTATGTAGCGTTACGTAATAACGTATAACGTTATATACTATTACCTTACAACGTATAACGTTATGTAGCACTACGTTATAACGTATAACGTTATATACTATTACCTTATAACGTATAACGTTATGTAGCATTACGTTATAACGTATATCGTTATGTATTGTTACCGTATAACGTTATACGTTATATACTATTACGTTATAACGTATAACGTTATGTCGCACTACGTTATAACGTATAACGTTATGTAGCACTACGCTATAACGTATAACGTTATATACTACTACCTTATAACGTATAACGTTATGTAGCACTACGTTATAACATATAACGTTATATGCTATTACCTTATAACGTATAACGTTATGTAGCACTACGTTATAACGTAAAACGTTATATACTATTACCTTATAACGTATAACGTTATGTAGCACTACGTTATAACGTATAACGTTATGTAGCACTACGATATAACGTATAACGTTATATACTACTACCTTATAACGTATAACGTTATGTAGCACTACGTTATAACATATAACGTTATATGCTATTACCTTATAACGTATAACGTTATGTAGCACTACGTTATAACGCATAACGTTATGTAGCACTACGATATAACGTATAAAGTTATGTAGCACTACGTTATAACGTATTGCGTTATATACTATTACCTTATAACGTCTAACGTTATGTAGCAGTACGTTATAACGTATAACGTTATATACTATTACCTTACAACGTATAACGTTATGTAGCACTACGTTATAACGTATAACGTTATGTAGCACTACGTTATAACGTATAACGTTATGTAGCACTACGTTATAACGTATAACGTTATATACTATTACCTTATAACGTATAATGTTATGTAGCAGTACGTTATAACGTGTATCGTTATATATTGTTACCTTATAACGTTATACGTTATATACTATTACCATATAACGTACAACGTTATGTAGCATTACGTTATAACGTATGACGTTGTATACTATTACCTTATAACGTATATCGCTATGTAGCAGTACGTTATAACGTATATCGTTATATATTATTACCTTATAACGTTATACGTTATATACTATTACCTTATAACGTATAACGTTATGTAGCATTACGTTATAACGTATAACGTTATGTAGCATTACGTTATAAGGTATAACGTTATATACTACTACCTTATAACGTATAACGTTATGTAGCACTACGTTATAACGTATAACGTTATGTAGCGCTACATTATAACGTATAACGTTATATACTATTACCTTATAACGTATAACGTTATGTAGCACTACGTTATAACGTATAACGTTATATACTATTACCTTATAACGTATAACGTTATGTAGCACTACGTTATAACGTATAACGTTATGTAACAATACGTTATAACGTATAACGTTATGTAGCACTACGTTATAACGTATAACGTTATATACTACTTCCTTATAACGTATAATGTTATGTAGCATTACGTTATAAGGTATAACGTTATATACTATTACCTTATAACGTATAACGTTATGTAGCACTACGTTGTAACGTATAACGTTATGTAGCACTACGTTATAACGAATAACGTTATATACTATTACCTTACAACGTATAACGTTATGTAGCACTACGTTATAACGTATAACGTTATATACTATTACCTTACACCGTATAACGTTATGTAGCAGTCCGTTATAACGTACAACGTTATATACTATTACCTTATAACGTATAACGTTATGTAGCATTACGTTATAATGTATAACGTTATATACTATCACCATATTGCGTATAACGTTACGTAGCAATACGTTATAACGTATAACGTTATATACTATTACCTTATAACCTATAACGTTATGTCGCATTACGTTATAAGGTATAACGTTATATACTATTACCTTATAACGTATAACGTTATGTAGCACTACGTTATAACGTATAACGTTATGTAGCACTACGTTATAACGTATAACGTTATGTAGCACTACGTTATAACGTATAACGTTATATACTATTACCTTACAACGTACAACGTTATGTAGCACTACGTTATAACGTATAACGTCATGTAGCACTACGTTATAACGTATAACGTTATGTAGCAGTACTTTATAACGTATATCGTTATATATTGTTACCTTATAACGTTATACGATATATACTATTACGTTATAACGTATAACGTTATGTAGCATTACGTTATAACGTATAACGTTGTCTACTATTACCTTATAACGTATATCGCTATGTAGCATTACGTTATAACGTATATCGTTATATATTGTTACCTTATAACGTTATACGTTATATACTATTACCTTATAACGTATAACGTTGTATGCTATTACCTTATAACGTATATCGCTATGTAGCATTACGTTATAACGTATATCGTTATATATTGTTACCTTATAACGTTATACGTTAGATACTATTACGTTATAACGTATAACGTTATATACTATTACCTTATAACGTATAACGTTATGTCGCATTACGTTACAACGTACATCGTTATATATTGTTACCTTATAACGTTATACGATATATACTCTTACCTTATAACGTATAACGTTATGTAGCATTACGTTATAACGTATAACGTTATATACTATTACCTTATAACGTATAATGTTATGTAGCACTACGTTATAACGTATAACGTTATGTAGCTCTACGTTATAACGTATAACGTTATATACTATTTCCTTATAACGTACAACGTTATGTAGCATTACGTTACAACGTATATCGTTATACATTGTTACCTTATAACGTTATACGTTATATACTATTACCTTATAACGTATAACGTTATGTAGCACTACGTTATAACGTATAACGTCATGTAGCTCTACGTTATAACGTATAACGTTATATACTATTAGCTTATAACGTATAACGTTATGTAGCATTACGTTACAACGTATATCGTTATACATTGTTACCTTATAACGTTATACGTTATATACTATTACCTTACAACGTATAACGTTATGTAGCATTGCGTTATAACGTATATCGTTATATATTGTTACCTTATAACGTTATACGTTATATACTATTACCTTATAACGTATAACGTTATGTAGCACTACGTTCTAACGTATAACGTTATGTAGAACTACGTTATAACGTACAACGTTATGTAGGACTACGTTATAACGTATAACGTAATATACTATTACCTTATAACGTATAACGTTATGTAGCATTACGTTATAACGTATATCGTTATATATTGTTACCTTATAACGTTATACGTCATATACTCTTACCTAATAACGTATAACGTTATGTAGCATTACGTAATAACGTATAACGTTATATACTATTACCTTATAACGTATAACGTTATGTGGCATTACGCTATAACGTATAACGTTATGTAGCACTACGTTATAACGTATAACGTTATGTAGCAGTACGTTATAACGTATATCGTTATATATTGTTACCTTATAACGTTATACGATATATACTCTTACCTTATAACGTATAACGTTATGTAGCAGTACGTTATAACGTATATCGTTATATATTGTTACCTTATAACGTTATACGTTATATACTATTACCTTATAACGTATAATGTTATGTAGCATTACGTTATAACGTATAACGTTATATACTATTACCTAATAACGTATAACGTTATGTAGCATTACGTAATAACGTATAACGTTATATACTATTACCTTACAACGTATAACGTTATGTAGCCCTACGTTATAACGTATAACGTTATGTAGCACTACGTTATAACGTATAACGTTATGTAGCACTACGTTATAACGTATAACGTTATATACTATTACCTTATAACGTATAACGTTATGTAGCACTACGTTCTAACGTATAACGTTATGTAGAACTACGTTATAACGTACAACGTTATGTAGGACTGCGTTATAACGTATAACGTAATATACTAAAACCTTATAACGTATAACGTTATGTAGCATTACGTTATAACGTATATCGTTATATATTGTTACCTTATAACGTTATACGTTATATACTATTACCTAATAACGTATAACGTTATGTAGCATTACGTAATAACGTATAACGTTATATACTATTACCTTATAACGTATAACGTTATGTGGCATTACGCTATAACGTATAACGTTATGTAGCACTACGTTATAACGTATAACGTTATGTAGCAGTACGTTATAACGTATATCGTTATATATTGTTACCTTATAACGTTATACGATATATACTCTTACCTTATAACGTATAACGTTATGTAGCAGTACGTTATAACGTATATCGTTATATATTGTTACCTTATAACGTTATACGTTATATACTATTACCTTATAACGTATAATGTTATGTAGCATTACGTTATAACGTATAACGTTATATACTATTACCTAATAACGTATAACGTTATGTAGCATTACGTAATAACGTATAACGTTATATACTATTACCTTACAACGTATAACGTTATGTAGCCCTACGTTATAACGTATAACGTTATGTAGCACTACGTTATAACGTATAACGTTATGTAGCACTACGTTATAACGTATAACGTTATATACTATTACCTTATAACGTATAATGTTATGTAGCAGTACGTTATAACGTGTATCGTTATATATTGTTACCTTATAACGTTATACGTTATATACTATTACCATATAACGTACAACGTTATGTAGCATTACGTTATAACGTATAACGTTGTATACTATTTCCTTATAACGTATATCGCTATGTAGCATTACGTTATAACGTATATCGTTATATATTATTACCTTATAACGTTATACGTTATATACTATTACCTTATAACGTATAACGTTATGTAGCATTACGTTATAACGTATAACGTTATGTAGCATTACGTTATAAGGTATAACGTTATATACTACTACCTTATAACGTATAACGTTATGTAGCACTACGTTATAACGTATAACGTTATGTAACAATACGTTATAACGTATAACGTTATGTAGCACTACGTTATAACGTATAACGTTATATACTACTTCCTTATAACGTATAATGTTATGTAGCATTACGTTATAAGGTATAACGTTATATACTATTACCTTATAACGTATAACGTTATGTAGCACTACGTTGTAACGTATAACGTTATGTAGCACTACGTTATAACGAATAACGTTATATACTATTACCTTAGAACGTATAACGTTATGTAGCACTACGTTATAACGTATAACGTTATATACTATTACCTTACACCGTATAACGTTATGTAGCAGTCCGTTATAACGTACAACGTTATATACTATTACCTTATAACGTATAACGTTATGTAGCATTACGTTATAATGTATAACGTTATATACTATCACCTTATTGCGCATAACGTTACGTAGCAATACGTTATAACGTATAACGTTATATACTATTACCTTATATCCTATAACGTTATGTCGCATTACGTTATAAGGTATAACGTTATATACTATTACCTTATAACGTATAACGTTATGTAGCACTACGTTATAACGTATAACGTTATGTAGCACTACATTATAACGTATAACGTTATATACTATTACCTTACAACGTACAACGTTATGTAGCACTACGTTATAACATATAACGTCATGTAGCACTACGTTATAACGTATAACGTTATGTAGCAGTACTTTATAACGTATATCGTTATATATTGTTACCTTATAACGTTATACGATATATACTATTACGTTATAACGTATAACGTTATGTAGCATTACGTTATAACGTATAACGTTGTCTACTCTTACCTTATAACGTATAACGTTATGTAGCATTACGTTATAACGTATAACGTTATATACTATTACCTTATAACGTATAACGTTATGTAGCACTACGTTATAACGTATAACGTTATGTAGCTCTACGTTATAACGTATAACGTTATATACTATTTCCTTATAACGTATAACGTTATGTAGCATTACGTTACAACGTATATCGTTATACATTGTTACCTTATAACGTTATACGTTATATACTATTACCATACAACGTATAAAGTTATGTAGCACTACGTTATAACGTATAACGTTATATACTATTAGCTTATAACGTATAACGTTATGTAGCATTACGTTACAACGTATATCGTTATACATTGTTACCTTATAACGTTATACGTTATATACTATTTCCTTACAACGTATAACGTTATGTAGCATTGCGTTATAACGTATATCGTTATATATTGTTACCTTATAACGTTATACGTTATATACTATTACCTTATAACGTATAACGTTATGTAGCACTACGTTATAACGTATAACGTCATGTAGCTCTACGTTATAACGTATAACGTTATATACTATTAGCTTATAACGTATAACGTTTTGTAGCATTACGTTACAACGTATATCGTTATACATTGTTACCTTATAACGTTATACGTTATATATTATTACCTTACAACGTATAACGTTATGTAGCATTGCGTTATAACGTATATCGTTATATATTGTTACCTTATAACGTTATACGTTATATACTATTACCTTATAACGTATAACGTTATGTAGCACTACGTTATAACGTATAACGTTATGTAGCATTACGTTATAAGGTATAACGTTATATACTATTACCGTATAACGTATAACGTTATGTAGCACTACGTTATTACGTATAACGTTATGTAGCACTACGTTATAACGTATAACGTTATGTAGCACTACGTTATAACGTATAACGTTATATACTATTACCTTATAACGTATAACGTTATGTAGCATTGCGTTATAACGTATATCGTTATATATTGTTACCTTATAACGTTATACGTTATATACTATTACCTTATAACGTATAACGTTATGTAGCATTACGTTATAACGTATAACGTTGTATACTATTACCTTATAACGTATATCGCTATGTAGCATTACGTTATAACGTATATCGTTATATATTATTACCTTATAACGTTATACGTTATATACTATTACCTTATAACGTATAACGTTATGTAGCATTACGTTATAACGTATAACGCTATGTAGCATTACGTTATAAGGTATAACGTTATATACTACTACCTTATAACGTATAACGTTATGTAGCACTACGTTGTAACGTATAACGTTATGTAGCGCTACATTATAACGTATAACGTTATATACTATTACCTTATAACGTATAACGTTATGTAGCACTACGTTATAACGTATAACGTTATATACTATTACCTTATAACGTATAACGTTATGTAGCACTACGTTATAACGTATAACGTTATGTAACAATACGTTATAACGTATAACGTTATGTAGCACTACGTTATAACGTATAACGTTATATACTACTTCCTTATAACGTATAATGTTATGTAGCATTACGTTATAAGGTATAACGTTATATACTATTACCTTATAACGTATAACGTTATGTAGCACTACGTTGTAACGTATAACGTTATGTAGCACTACGTTATAACGAATAACGTTATATACTATTACCTTACACCGTATAACGTTATGTAGCAGTCCGTTATAACGTACAACGTTATATACTATTACCTTATAACGTATAACGTTATGTAGCACTACGTTGTAACGTATAACGTTATGTAGCACTACGTTATAACGAATTACGTTATATACTATTACCTTACAACGTATAACGTTATGTAGCACTACGTTATAACGTATAACGTTATATACTATTACCTTACACCGTATAACGTTATGTAGCAGTCCGTTATAACGTACAACGTTATATACTATTACCTTATAACGTATAACGTTATGTAGCATTACGCTATAATGTATAACGTTATATACTATCACCTTATTGCGTATAACGTTACGTAGCAATACGTTATAACGTATAACGTTATATACTATTACCTTATAACCTATAACGTTATGTCGCATTACGTTATAAGGTATAACGTTATATACTATTACCTTATAACGTATAACGTTATGTAGCACTTCGTTATAACGTATAACGTTATGTAGCACTACGTTATAACGTATAACGTTATATACTATTACCTTACAACGTACAACGTTATGTAGCACTACGTTATAACGTATAACGTCATGTAGCACTACGTTATAACGTATAACGTTATGTAGCAGTACTTTATAACGTATATCGTTATATATTGTTACCTTATAACGTTATACGATATATACTCTTACGTTATAACGTATAACGTTATGTAGCATTACGTTATAACGTATAACGTTGTCTACTATTACCTTATAACGTATATCGCTATGTAGCATTACGTTATAACGTATATCGTTATATATTGTTACCTTATAACGTTATACGTTAGATACTATTACCTTATAACGTATAACGTTATGTAGCACTACGTTATAACGTATAACGTTAAATACTATTACCTTATAACATATAACGTTATGTAGCACTACGTTATATCGTATAACGTTATGTAGCATTACGTTATAACGTATAACGTTATATACTATTACCTTACAACGTATAACGTTATGTCGCATTACGTTATGTCGTATACCGTTATATACTATTACCTTATAACGTATAACGCTATGTAGCATTGCGTTATAACGTATATCGTTATATATTGTTACCTTATAACGTATAACGTTATGTAGCAGTACGTTATAACGTATATCGTTATATATTGTTACCTTATAACGTTATACGTTATATACTATTACGTTATAACGTATAACGTTATGTCGCACTACGTTATAACGTATAACGTTATGTAGCACTACGTTATAACGTAAAACGTTATATACTATTACCTTATAACGTATAACGTTATGTAGCACTACGTTATAACGTATAACGTTATATACTATTACCTTATAACCTATAACGTTATGTCGCATTACGTTATATCGTATACCGTTATATATTGTTACCTTATAACGTTATACGTTATATACTATTACCTTATAACGTATAACGTTATACGTTATATACTATTACCTTATAACGAATAACGTTATGTAGGGCTACGTTATAAAGTATAACGTTATGTAGCATTACGTTATAAGGTATAACGTTATATACTATTACCTTATCACGTATAACGTTATGTAGCACTACGTTATAACGTATAACGTTATGTAGCAATAAGTTATAACGTATAACGTTATATACTAATACCTTACAACGTACAACGCTATGTAGCACTACGTTATAACGTATAACGTTATGTAGCACTACGTTATAACGTATAACGTTATGTAGCAGTACTTTATAACGTATATCGTTATATATTGTTACCTTATAACGTTATACGATATATACTCTTACCTTATAACGTATAACGTTATGTAGCATTACGTTATAACGTATAACGTTGTATACTATTACCTTATAACGTATTTCGCTATGTAGCATTACGTTATAACGTATATCGTTATATGTTGTTACCTTATAGCGTTATACGTTATATACTATTACCTTATAACGTATAACGTTATGTCGCATTACGTTATATCGTATACCGTTATATATTGTTACCTTATAACGTTATACGTTGCATGCTATTACCGTATAACGTATATCGCTATGTAGCATTACGTTATAACGTATATCGTTATATATTGTTACCTTATAACGTTATACGTTAGATACTATTACCTTATAACGTATAACGTTATGTAGCACTACGTTATAACGTATAAAGTTATGTAGCACTACGTTATAACGTATAACGTTATATACTATTACCTTATAACGTATAACGTTATGTAGCATTACGTTACAACGTATATCGTTATACATTGTTACCTTATAACGTTATACGTTATATACTATTACCTTACAACGTATAACGTTATGTAGCACTACGTTATAACGTATAACGTTATATACTATTACCTTATAACCTATAACGTTATGTCGCATTACGTTATATCGTATACCGTTATATATTGTTACCTTATAACGTTATACGTTATATACTATTACCTTATAACGTATAACGTTATGTAGGGCTACGTTATGAAGTATAACGTTATGCAGCATTACGTTACAACGTATATCGTTATACATTGTTACCTTATAACGTTATACGTTATATACTATTACCTTACAACGTATAACGTTATGTAGCACTACGTTATAACGTATAACGTTATATACTATTACCTTATAACCTATAACGTTATGTAGCACTACGTTATAACGAATAACGTTATATACTATTACCTTATAACGTATAACGTTATGTAGCATTACGTTATAACGTGTAACATTATATACTATTACGTTATAACGTATAACGTTATGTAGCACTACGTTATAACGTATAACGTTATATACTATTACCTTATAACGTATAACGTTATGTAGCACTACGTTATAACGTATAACGTTATGTAGAACTACGTTATAACGTGTAACGTTATGTAGCACTACGTTATAACGTATAACGTTATATACTATTACCTTATAACGTATAACGTTATGTAGCACTACGTTATAACGTATAACGTTATGTAGCATTACGTTATAACGTATAACATTATATGCTATTACCTTATAACGTATAACGTTATGTAAAACTACGTTATAACGTATAACGTTATGTAGCATTACGTTATAAGGTATAACGTTATATACTATTACCTTATAGCGTATAACGTTATGTAGCAATACGTTATAACGTATAACGTTATATACTATTACCTTATAGCGTATAACGTTATGTAGCAATACGTTATAACGTATATAGTTATACATTGTTACCTTGTAACGTTATACGTTATATACTATTACCTTACAACGTATAACGTTATGTAGCACTACGTTATAACGTATAACATTATATACTATTACGTTATAACGTATAACGTTATGTAGCACTACGTTATAACGTATAACATTATATACTATTACCTTATAACGTATAACGTTATGTAAAACTACGTTATAACGTATAACGTTATGTAGCATTACGTTATAAGGTATAACGTTATATACTATTACCTTATAGCGTATAACGTTATGTAGCAATACGTTATAACGTATAACGTTATATACTATTACCTTATAACCTATAACGTTATGTCGCATTACGTTATAAGGTATAACGTTATATACTATTACCTTATAACGTATAACGTTATGTAGCACTACGTTATAACGTATAACGTTATGTAGCACTACGTTATAACGTATAACGTTATATACTATTACCTTATAACGTATAACGTTATGTAGCATTACGTTACAACGTATATAGTTATACATTGTTACCTTGTAACGTTATACGTTATATACTATTACCTTACAACGTATAACGTTATGTAGCACTACGTTATAACGTATAACGTTATATACTATTACCTTATAACCTATAACGTTATGTCGCATTACGTTATAACGTATAACGTGATGTAGCACTACGTTATAACGTATAACGTTATGTAGCACTACGTTATAACGTATAACGTTATATACTATTACCTTATAACGTATAACGTTATGTAGCATTACGATACAACGTATATCGTTATATATTGTTACCCTATAACGTTATACGTTATATACTATTACCTTATAACGTATAACGTTATGTAGCACTACGTTATAACGTATAACGTTATGTAGCATTACGTTATAAGGTATAACGTTATATACTATTACCTTATAACGTATAACGTTATGTAGCACTACGTTATAACGTATAACGTTATGTAGCACTACGTTATAACGTATAACGTTATGTAGCACTACGTTATAGCGTATAACGTTATATACTATTACCTTATAACGTATAACGTTATGTAGCACTACGTTATAACGTATAACGTTATGTAGCTCTACGTTATAACGTATAACGTTATATACTATTACCGTATAACGTATAACGTTATGTAGCACTACGTTATTACGTATAACGTTATGTAGAACTACGTTATAACGTATAACGTTATGTAGCACTACGTTATAACGTATAACGTTATATACTATTACCTTATAACGTATAACGTTATGTAGCACTACGTTATAACGTATAACGTTATGTAGCACTACGTTATACCGTATAACGTTATGTAGCAGTACGTTATAACGTATAACGTTGTATACTATTACCTTATAACGTATATCGCTATGTAGCATTACGTTATAACGTATATCGTTATATATTGTTACCTTATAACGTTATACGTTATATAGTATTACGTTATAACGTATAACGTTATGTCGCACTACGTTATAACGTATAACGTTATGTAGCACTACGTTATAACGTATAACGTTATATACTATTACCTTATAACGTATATAGTTATGTAGCAGTACGTTATATACGTTGTAACGTATAACGTTATGTAGCACTACGTTATAACGAATAACGTTATATACTATTACCTTACAACGTATAACGTTATGTAGCACTACGTTATAACGTTTAACGTTATATACTATTACCTTACACCGTATAACGTTATGTAGCATTACGTTATAATGTATAACGTTACATACTATCACCTTATAGCGTATAACGTTACGTAGCAATACGTTATAACGTATAACGTAATGTCGCATTACGTTATATCGTATAACGTTCTATACTATTACCTTATAACGTATAACGTGATGTAGCACTACGCTATAACGTACAACGTTGTATTCTATTACGTTATAACGTATAACGTTTTGCAGAACTACGTTATAACGTGTAACATTGTATACTGTTACGTTATAACGTACAACGTTATGTAGCACTACGTTATAACATATAACGTTATATGCTATTACCTTATAACGTATAACGTTATGTAGCACTACGTTATAACGTATAACGTTATATACTATTACCTTATAACGTATAACGTTATGTAGTACTACGTTATAACGTATAACGTTATGTAACAATACGTTATAACGTATAACGTTATGTAGCACTACGTTATAACGTATAACATTATATACTACTACCTTATAACGTATAACGTTATGTAGCATTACGTTATAAGGTATAACGTTATATCCTAATACCTTATAACGTATAACGTTATGTAGCACTACGTTGTAACGTATAACGTTATGTAGCACTACGTTATAACGAATAACGTTATATACTATTACCTTATAACGTATAACGTTATGTAGCACTACGTTATAACGTATAACGTTATATACTATTACCTTACAACGTACAGCGTTATGTAGCACTACGTTATAACGTATAACGTTATGTAGCACTACGTTATAACGTTTAACGTTATGTAGCAGTACTTTGTAACGTATACCGTTATATATTGTTACCTTATAACGTTATACGTTATATACTATTACCTTATAACGTATAACGTTATGTAGGGCTACGTTATAAAGTATAACGTTATGTAGCATTACGTTATAAGGTATAACGTTATATACTATTACCTTATAACGTATAACGTTATGTAGCACTACGTTATAACGTATAACGTTATGTAGCACTACGTTATAACGAATAACGTTATATACTATTACCATATAACGTACAACGTTATGTAGCATTACGTTATAACGTATAACGTTGTATACTATTACCTTATAACGTATACCGCTATGTAGCATTACGTTATAACGTATATCGTTATATATTGTTACCTTATAACGTTATACGTTATATACTATTACCTTATAACGTATAACGTTATGTAGCATTACGTTATAACGTATAACGTTATGTAGCATTACGTTATAAGGTATAACGTTATATACTACTACCTTATAACGTATAACGTTATGTAGCACTACGTTATAACGTATAACGTTATGTAGCGCTACGTTATAACGTATAACGTTATATACTATTACCTTATAACGTATAACGTTATGTAGCACTACGTTATAACGTATAACGTTATATACTAGTACCTTATAACGTATAACGTTTTGTAGCACTACGTTATAACGTATAACGTTATGTAACAATACGTTATAACGTATAACGTTATGTAGCACTACGTTATAACGTATAACGTTATATACTACTTCCTTATAACGTATAACGTTATGTAGCATTACGTTATAAGGTATAACGTTATATACTATTACCTTATAACGTATAACGTTATGTAGCACTACGTTGTAACGTATAACGTTATGTAGCACTACGTTATAACGAATAACGTTATATACTATTACCTTACAACGTATAACGTTATGTAGCACTACGTTATAACGTATAACGTTATGTAGCAATAAGTTATAACGTATAACGTTATATACTATTACCTTACAACGTACAACGTTATGTAGCACTACGTTATAACGTATAACGTTATGTAGCACTACGTTATAACGTTTAACGTTATGTAGCATTACGTTATAACGTATAACGTTGTATGCTATTACCTTATAACGTATATCGCTATGTAGCATTACGTTATAACGTATATCGTTATATATTGTTACCTTATAACGTCATACGTTAGATACTATTACCTTATAACGTATAACGTTATGTAGCACTACGTTATAACGTATAAAGTTATGTAGCTCTACGTTAAAACGTATAACGTTATATACTATTACCTTATAACGTATAACGTTATGTAACATTATGTTACAACGTATATCGTTATACATAGTTACCTTATAACGTTATACTTTATATACTATTACCTTACAACGTATAACGTTATGTAGCACTACGTTATAACGTATAACGTTATATACTATTACCTTATAACTTATAACGTTATGTCGCATTACGTTATATCGTATACCGTTATATATTGTTACCTTATAACGTTATACGTTATATACTATTACCTTATAACGTATAACGTTATGTAGGGCTACGTAATAAAGTATAACGTTATGTAGCATTACGTTATAAGGTATAACGTTATATACTATTACCTTATAACGTATAACGTTATGTAGCACTACGCTATAACATATAACGTTATATGCTATTACCTTATAACGTATAACGTTATGTAGCACTACGTTATAACGTATAACGTTATGTAGCACTACGATATAACGTATAACGTTATGTAGCACTACGTTATAACGTATTGCGTTATATACTATTACCTTATAACCTATAACGTTATGTGGTATTACGCTATAACGTATGTCGTTATATATTGTTACCTTATAACGTATAACGTTATGTAGCACTACGTTATAACGTATAACGTTATGTATAACTACGTTATAACGTAAAACGTTATATACTTTTACCTTATAACGTATAACGTTATGTAGCACTACGTTATAACGTATATCGTTATGTATTGTTACCTTATAACGTTATACGTTATATACTATTACGTTATAACGTATAACGTTATGTCGCACTACGTTATAACGTATAACGTTATGTAGCACTACGTTATAACGTATAACGTTATATACTACTACCTTATAACGTATAACGTTATGTAGCACTACGTTATAACATATAACGTTATATGCTATTACCTTCTAACGTATAACGTTATGTAGCACTACGTTATAACGTATAACGTTATGTAGCACTACGATATAACGTATAACGTTATGTAGCACTACGTTATAACGTATAACGTTATGTAGCACTACGTTATAACGTATAACGTTATGTAGCACTACGTTATAACGTATAACGTTATGTAGCACTACGTTATAAATTATAACGTTATGTAGCAGTACGTTATAACGTATAACGTTATATACTAGTACCTTATAACGTATAACGTTTTGTAGCACTACGTTATAACGTATAACGTTATGTAACAATACGTTATAACGTATAACGTTATGTAGCACTACGTTATAACGAATAACGTTATATACTATTACCTTATAACGTATAACGTTATGTAGCACTACGTTATAACGTATAACGTTATATACTATTACCTTACAACGTACAGCGTTATGTAGCACTACGTTATAACGTATAACGTTATGTAGCACTACGTTATAACGTTTAACGTTATGTAGCAGTACTTTGTAACGTATACCGTTATATATTGTTACCTTATAACGTTATACGTTATATACTATTACCTTATAACGTATAACGTTATGTAGGGCTACGTTATAAAGTATAACGTTATGTAGCATTACGTTATAAGGTATAACGTTATATACTATTACCTTATAACGTATAACGTTATGTAGCACTACGTTATAACGTATAACGTTATGTAGCACTACGTTATAACGAATAACGTTATATACTATTACCATATAACGTACAACGTTATGTAGCATTACGTTATAACGTATAACGTTGTATACTATTACCTTATAACGTATACCGCTATGTAGCATTACGTTATAACGTATATCGTTATATATTGTTACCTTATAACGTTATACGTTATATACTATTACCTTATAACGTATAACGTTATGTAGCATTACGTTATAACGTATAACGTTATGTAGCATTACGTTATAAGGTATAACGTTATATACTACTACCTTATAACGTATAACGTTATGTAGCACTACGTTATAACGTATAACGTTATGTAGCGCTACGTTATAACGTATAACGTTATATACTATTACCTTATAACGTATAACGTTATGTAGCACTACGTTATAACGTATAACGTTATATACTAGTACCTTATAACGTATAACGTTTTGTAGCACTACGTTATAACGTATAACGTTATGTAACAATACGTTATAACGTATAACGTTATGTAGCACTACGTTATAACGTATAACGTTATATACTACTTCCTTATAACGTATAACGTTATGTAGCATTACGTTATAAGGTATAACGTTATATACTATTACCTTATAACGTATAACGTTATGTAGCACTACGTTATAACGTATAACGTTATGTAGCACTACGATATAACGTATAACGTTATGTAGCACTACGTTATAACGTATAACGTTATGTAGCACTACGTTATAACGTATAACGTTATGTAGCACTACGTTATAACGTATAACGTTATGTAGCACTACGTTATAAATTATAACGTTATGTAGCAGTACGTTATAACGTGTATCGTTATATATTGTTACCTTATAACGTTATACATTATATACTATTACCTTATAACGTATAACGTTATGTAGCCCTACGTTATAACGTATATCGTTATGTATTGTTACCTCATAACGTTATACGTTATATACTATTACGTTCTAACGTATAACGTTATGTAGCACTACGTTATAACGTATAACGTTATATGCCATTACCTTATAACGTATAACGTTATGTAGCACTACGTTATAACGTATAACGTTATGTAGCACTACGTTATAACGTATAACGTTCTATACTATTACCTTATAACGTATAACGTGATGTAGCACTACGCTATAACGTACAACGTTGTATTCTATTACGTTATAACGTATAACGTTTTGCAGAACTACGTTATAACGTGTAACATTGTATACTGTTACGTTATAACGTACAACGTTATGTAGCACTACGTTATAACATATAACGTTATATGCTATTACCTTATAACGTATAACGTTATGTAGCACTACGTTATAACGTATAACGTTATATACTATTACCTTATAACGTATAACGTTATGTAGCACTACGTTGTAACGTATAACGTTATGTAGCACTACGTTATAACGAATAACGTTATATACTATTACCTTATAACGTATAACGTTATGTAGCATTACGTTATAACGTATAACATTATATGCTATTACGTTATAACGTATAACGTTATGTAGCACTACGTTATAACGTATAACGTTATGTAGCAATAAATTATAACGTATAACGTTATATACTATTACCTTACAACGTACAGCGTTATGTAGCACTACGTTATAACGTATAACGTTATGTAGCACTACGTTATAACGTTTAACGTTATGTAGCAGTACTTTGTAACGTATACCGTTATATATTGTTACCTTATAACGTTATACGTTATATACTATTACCTTATAACGTATAACGTTATGTAGGGCTACGTTATAAAGTATAACGTTATGTAGCATTACGTTATAAGGTATAACGTTATATACTATTACCTTATAACGTATAACGTTATGTAGCACTACGTTATAACGTATAACGTTATGTAGCACTACGTTATAACGAATAACGTTATATACTATTACCATATAACGTACAACGTTATGTAGCATTACGTTATAACGTATAACGTTGTATACTATTACCTTATAACGTATATCGCTATGTAGCATTACGTTATAACGTATATCGTTATATATTGTTACCTTATAATGTTATACGTTATATACTATTACCTTATAACGTATAACGTTATGTAGCATTACGTTATAACGTATAACGTTATGTAGCATTACGTTATAAGGTATAACGTTATATACTACTACCTTATAACGTATAACGTTATGTAGCACTACGTTATAACGTATAACGTTATGTAGCGCTACGTTATAACGTATAACGTTATATACTATTACCTTATAACGTATAACGTTATGTAGCACTACGTTATAACGTATAACGTTATATACTAGTACCTTATAACGTATAACGTTTTGTAGCACTACGTTATAACGTATAACGTTATGTAACAATACGTTATAACGTATAACGTTATGTAGCACTACGTTATAACGAATAACGTTATATACTATTACCTTATAACGTATAACGTTATGTAGCACTACGTTATAACGTATAACGTTATATACTATTACCTTACAACGTACAGCGTTATGTAGCACTACGTTATAACGTATAACGTTATGTAGCACTACGTTATAACGTTTAACGTTATGTAGCAGTACTTTGTAACGTATACCGTTATATATTGTTACCTTATAACGTTATACGTTATATACTATTACCTTATAACGTATAACGTTATGTAGGGCTACGTTATAAAGTATAACGTTATGTAGCATTACGTTATAAGGTATAACGTTATATACTATTACCTTATAACGTATAACGTTATGTAGCACTACGTTATAACGTATAACGTTATGTAGCACTACGTTATAACGAATAACGTTATATACTATTACCATATAACGTACAACGTTATGTAGCATTACGTTATAACGTATAACGTTGTATACTATTACCTTATAACGTATACCGCTATGTAGCATTACGTTATAACGTATATCGTTATATATTGTTACCTTATAACGTTATACGTTATATACTATTACCTTATAACGTATAACGTTATGTAGCATTACGTTATAACGTATAACGTTATGTAGCATTACGTTATAAGGTATAACGTTATATACTACTACCTTATAACGTATAACGTTATGTAGCACTACGTTATAACGTATAACGTTATGTAGCGCTACGTTATAACGTATAACGTTATATACTATTACCTTATAACGTATAACGTTATGTAGCACTACGTTATAACGTATAACGTTATATACTAGTACCTTATAACGTATAACGTTTTGTAGCACTACGTTATAACGTATAACGTTATGTAACAATACGTTATAACGTATAACGTTATGTAGCACTACGTTATAACGTATAACGTTATATACTACTTCCTTATAACGTATAACGTTATGTAGCATTACGTTATAAGGTATAACGTTATATACTATTACCTTATAACGTATAACGTTATGTAGCACTACGTTGTAACGTATAACGTTATGTAGCACTACGTTATAACGAATAACGTTATATACTATTACCTTACAACGTATAACGTTATGTAGCACTACGTTATAACGTATAACGTTATGTAGCAATAAGTTATAACGTATAACGTTATATACTATTACCTTACAACGTACAACGTTATGTAGCACTACGTTATAACGTATAACGTTATGTAGCACTACGTTATAACGTTTAACGTTATGTAGCATTACGTTATAACGTATAACGTTGTATGCTATTACCTTATAACGTATATCGCTATGTAGCATTACGTTATAACGTATATCGTTATATATTGTTACCTTATAACGTTATACGTTAGATACTATTACCTTATAACGTATAACGTTATATAGCACTACGTTATAACGTATAAAGTTATGTAGCTCTACGTTAAAACGTATAACGTTATATACTATTACCTTATAACGTATAACGTTATGTAACATTATGTTACAACGTATATCGTTATACATAGTTACCTTATAACGTTATACGTTATATACTATTACCTTACAACGTATAACGTTATGTAGCACTACGTTATAACGTATAACGTTATATACTATTACCTTATAACTTATAACGTTATGTCGCATTACGTTATATCGTATACCGTTATATATTGTTACCTTATAACGTTATACGTTATATACTATTACCTTATAACGTATAACGTTATGTAGGGCTACGTAATAAAGTATAACGTTATGTAGCATTACGTTATAAGGTATAACGTTATATACTATTACCTTATAACGTATAACGTTATGTAGCACTACGCTATAACATATAACGTTATATGCTATTACCTTATAACGTATAACGTTATGTAGCACTACGTTATAACGTATAACGTTATGTAGCACTACGATATAACGTATAACGTTATGTAGCACTACGTTATAACGTATTGCGTTATATACTATTACCTTATAACCTATAACGTTATGTGGTATTACGCTATAACGTATGTCGTTATATATTGTTACCTTATAACGTATAACGTTATGTAGCACTACGTTATAACGTATAACGTTATGTATAACTACGTTATAACGTAAAACGTTATATACTTTTACCTTATAACGTATAACGTTATGTAGCACTACGTTATAACGTATATCGTTATGTATTGTTACCTTATAACGTTATACGTTATATACTATTACGTTATAACGTATAACGTTATGTCGCACTACGTTATAACGTATAACGTTATGTAGCACTACGTTATAACGTATAACGTTATATACTACTACCTTATAACGTATAACGTTATGTAGCACTACGTTATAACATATAACGTTATATGCTATTACCTTCTAACGTATAACGTTATGTAGCACTACGTTATGACGTATAACGTTATGTAGCACTACGATATAACGTATAACGTTATGTAGCACTACGTTATAACGTATAACGTTATGTAGCACTACGTTATAACGTATAACGTTATATACTATTACCTTATAACCTATAACGTTATGTCGCATTACGTTATATCGTATACCGTTATATATTGTTACCTTATAACGTTATACGTTATATACTATTACCTTATAACGTATAACGTTATACGTTATATACTATTACCTTATAACGAATAACGTTATGTAGGGCTACGTTATAAAGTATAACGTTATGTAGCATTACGTTATAAGGTATAACGTTATATACTATTACCTTATCACGTATAACGTTATGTAGCACTACGTTATAACGTATAACGTTATGTAGCAATAAGTTATAACGTATAACGTTATATACTAATACCTTACAACGTACAACGCTATGTAGCACTACGTTATAACGTATAACGTTATGTAGCACTACGTTATAACGTATAACGTTATGTAGCAGTACTTTATAACGTATATCGTTATATATTGTTACCTTATAACGTTATACGATATATACTCTTACCTTATAACGTATAACGTTATGTAGCATTACGTTATAACGTATAACGTTGTATACTATTACCTTATAACGTATTTCGCTATGTAGCATTACGTTATAACGTATATCGTTATATATTGTTACCTTATAGCGTTATACGTTATATACTATTACCTTATAACGTATAACGTTATGTCGCATTACGTTATATCGTATACCGTTATATATTGTTACCTTATAACGTTATACGTTGCATGCTATTACCGTATAACGTATATCGCTATGTAGCATTACGTTATAACGTATATCGTTATATATTGTTACCTTATAACGTTATACGTTAGATACTATTACCTTATAACGTATAACGTTATGTAGCACTACGTTATAACGTATAAAGTTATGTAGCACTACGTTATAACGTATAACGTTATATACTATTACCTTATAACGTATAACGTTATGTAGCATTACGTTACAACGTATATCGTTATACATTGTTACCTTATAACGTTATACGTTATATACTATTACCTTACAACGTATAACGTTATGTAGCACTACGTTATAACGTATAACGTTATATACTATTACCTTATAACCTATAACGTTATGTCGCATTACGTTATATCGTATACCGTTATATATTGTTACCTTATAACGTTATACGTTATATACTATTACCTTATAACGTATAACGTTATGTAGGGCTACGTTATGAAGTATAACGTTATGCAGCATTACGTTATAAGGTATAACGTTATATACTATTACCTTATAACGTATAACGTTATGTAGCACTACGTTATAACGTATAACGTTATGTAGCACTACGTTATAACGAATAACGTTATATACTATTACCTTATAACGTATAACGTTATGTAGCATTACGTTATAACGTGTAACATTATATACTATTACGTTATAACGTATAACGTTATGTAGCACTACGTTATAACGTATAACGTTATATACTATTACCTTATAACGTATAACGTTATGTAGCACTACGTTATAACGTATAACGTTATGTAGAACTACGTTATAACGTGTAACGTTATGTAGCACTACGTTATAACGTATAACGTTATATACTATTACCTTATAACGTATAACGTTATGTAGCACTACGTTATAACGTATAACGTTATGTAGCATTACGTTATAACGTATAACATTATATGCTATTACCTTATAACGTATAACGTTATGTAAAACTACGTTATAACGTATAACGTTATGTAGCATTACGTTATAAGGTATAACGTTATATACTATTACCTTATAGCGTATAACGTTATGTAGCAATACGTTATAACGTATAACGTTATATACTATTACCTTATAGCGTATAACGTTATGTAGCAATACGTTATAACGTATATAGTTATACATTGTTACCTTGTAACGTTATACGTTATATACTATTACCTTACAACGTATAACGTTATGTAGCACTACGTTATAACGTATAACATTATATACTATTACGTTATAACGTATAACGTTATGTAGCACTACGTTATAACGTATAACATTATATACTATTACCTTATAACGTATAACGTTATGTAAAACTACGTTATAACGTATAACGTTATGTAGCATTACGTTATAAGGTATAACGTTATATACTATTACCTTATAGCGTATAACGTTATGTAGCAATACGTTATAACGTATAACGTTATATACTATTACCTTATAACCTATAACGTTATGTCGCATTACGTTATAAGGTATAACGTTATATACTATTACCTTATAACGTATAACGTTATGTAGCACTACGTTATAACGTATAACGTTATGTAGCACTACGTTATAACGTATAACGTTATATACTATTACCTTATAACGTATAACGTTATGTAGCATTACGTTACAACGTATATAGTTATACATTGTTACCTTGTAACGTTATACGTTATATACTATTACCTTACAACGTATAACGTTATGTAGCACTACGTTATAACGTATAACGTTATATACTATTACCTTATAACCTATAACGTTATGTCGCATTACGTTATAACGTATAACGTGATGTAGCACTACGTTATAACGTATAACGTTATGTAGCACTACGTTATAACGTATAACGTTATATACTATTACCTTATAACGTATAACGTTATGTAGCACTACGTTATAACGTATAACGTTATGTAGCATTACGTTATAAGATATAACGTTATATACTATTACCTTATAACGTATAACGTTATGTAGCACTACGTTATAACGTATAACGTTATGTAGCACTACGTTATAACGTATAACGTTATGTAGCACTACGTTATAGCGTATAACGTTATATACTATTACCTTACAACGTATAACGTTATGTAGCACTACGTTATAACGTATAACGTTATATACTATTAGCTTATAACGTATAACGTTATGTAGCATTACGTTACAACGTTTATCGTTATACATTGTTACCTTATAACGTTATACGTTATATACTATTACCTTACAACGTATAACGTTATGTAGCATTGCGTTATAACGTATGTCGTTATATATTGTTACCTTATAACGTTATACGTTATATACTATTACCTTATAACGTATAACGTTATGTAGCACTACGTTATAACGTATAACGTTATGTAGCTCTACGTTATAACGTATAACGTTATATACTATTACCGTATAACGTATAACGTTATGTAGCACTACGTTATTACGTATAACGTTATGTAGAACTACGTTATAACGTATAACGTTATGTAGCACTACGTTATAACGTATAACGTTATATACTATTACCTTATAACGTATAACGTTATGTAGCACTACGTTATAACGTATAACGTTATGTAGCACTACGTTATACCGTATAACGTTATGTAGCAGTACGTTATAACGTATAACGTTGTATACTATTACCTTATAACGTATATCGCTATGTAGCATTACGTTATAACGTATATCGTTATATATTGTTACCTTATAACGTTATACGTTATATACTATTACGTTATAACGTATAACGTTATGTCGCACTACGTTATAACGTATAACGTTATGTAGCACTACGTTATAACGTATAACGTTATATACTATTACCTTATAACGTATATAGTTATGTAGCAGTACGTTATATACGTTGTAACGTATAACGTTATGTAGCACTACGTTATAACGAATAACGTTATATACTATTACCTTACAACGTATAACGTTATGTAGCACTACGTTATAACGTTTAACGTTATATACTATTACCTTACACCGTATAACGTTATGTAGCATTACGTTATAATGTATAACGTTATATACTATCACCTTATAGCGTATAACGTTACGTAGCAATACGTTATAACGTATAACGTAATGTCGCATTACGTTATATCGTATAACGTTCTATACTATTACCTTATAACGTATAACGTGATGTAGCACTACGCTATAACGTACAACGTTGTATTCTATTACGTTATAACGTATAACGTTTTGCAGAACTACGTTATAACGTGTAACATTGTATACTGTTACGTTATAACGTACAACGTTATGTAGCACTACGTTATAACATATAACGTTATATGCTATTACCTTATAACGTATAACGTTATGTAGCACTACGTTATAACGTATAACGTTATATACTATTACCTTATAACGTATAACGTTATGTAGTACTACGTTATAACGTATAACGTTATGTAACAATACGTTATAACGTATAACGTTATGTAGCACTACGTTATAACGTATAACATTATATACTACTACCTTATAACGTATAACGTTATGTAGCATTACGTTATAAGGTATAACGTTATATCCTAATACCTTATAACGTATAACGTTATGTAGCACTACGTTGTAACGTATAACGTTATGTAGCACTACGTTATAACGAATAACGTTATATACTATTACCTTATAACGTATAACGTTATGTAGCACTACGTTATAACGTATAACGTTATATACTATTACCTTACAACGTACAGCGTTATGTAGCACTACGTTATAACGTATAACGTTATGTAGCACTAAGTTATAACGTTTAACGTTATGTAGCAGTACTTTGTAACGTATACCGTTATATATTGTTACCTTATAACGTTATACGTTATATACTATTACCTTATAACGTATAACGTTATGTAGGGCTACGTTATAAAGTATAACGTTATGTAGCATTACGTTATAAGGTATAACGTTATATACTATTACCTTATAACGTATAACGTTATGTAGCACTACGTTATAACGTATAACGTTATGTAGCACTACGTTATAACGAATAACGTTATATACTATTACCATATAACGTACAACGTTATGTAGCATTACGTTATAACGTATAACGTTGTATACTATTACCTTATAACGTATACCGCTATGTAGCATTACGTTATAACGTATATCGTTATATATTGTTACCTTATAACGTTATACGTTATATACTATTACCTTATAACGTATAACGTTATGTAGCATTACGTTATAACGTATAACGTTATGTAGCATTACGTTATAAGGTATAACGTTATATACTACTACCTTATAACGTATAACGTTATGTAGCACTACGTTATAACGTATAACGTTATGTAGCGCTACGTTATAACGTATAACGTTATATACTATTACCTTATAACGTATAACGTTATGTAGCACTACGTTATAACGTATAACGTTATATACTAGTACCTTATAACGTATAACGTTTTGTAGCACTACGTTATAACGTATAACGTTATGTAACAATACGTTATAACGTATAACGTTATGTAGCACTACGTTATAACGTATAACGTTATATACTACTTCCTTATAACGTATAACGTTATGTAGCATTACGTTATAAGGTATAACGTTATATACTATTACCTTATAACGTATAACGTTATGTAGCACTACGTTGTAACGTATAACGTTATGTAGCACTACGTTATAACGAATAACGTTATATACTATTACCTTACAACGTATAACGTTATGTAGCACTACGTTATAACGTATAACGTTATGTAGCAATAAGTTATAACGTATAACGTTATATACTATTACCTTACAACGTACAACGTTATGTAGCACTACGTTATAACGTATAACGTTATGTAGCACTACGTTATAACGTTTAACGTTATGTAGCATTACGTTATAACGTATAACGTTGTATGCTATTACCTTATAACGTATATCGCTATGTAGCATTACGTTATAACGTATATCGTTATATATTGTTACCTTATAACGTTATACGTTAGATACTATTACCTTATAACGTATAACGTTATGTAGCACTACGTTATAACGTATAAAGTTATGTAGCTCTACGTTAAAACGTATAACGTTATATACTATTACCTTATAACGTATAACGTTATGTAACATTATGTTACAACGTATATCGTTATACATAGTTACCTTATAACGTTATACGTTATATACTATTACCTTACAACGTATAACGTTATGTAGCACTACGTTATAACGTATAACGTTATATACTATTACCTTATAACTTATAACGTTATGTCGCATTACGTTATATCGTATACCGTTATATATTGTTACCTTATAACGTTATACGTCATATACTATTACCTTATAACGTATAACGTTATGTAGGGCTACGTAATAAAGTATAACGTTATGTAGCATTACGTTATAAGGTATAACGTTATATACTATTACCTTACAACGTATAACGTTATGTAGCACTACGTTATAACGTATAACGTTATATACTATTACCTTATAACTTATAACGTTATGTCGCATTACGTTATATCGTATACCGTTATATATTGTTACCTTATAACGTTATACGTCATATACTATTACCTTATAACGTATAACGTTATGTAGGGCTACGTAATAAAGTATAACGTTATGTAGCATTACGTTATAAGGTATAACGTTATATACTATTACCTTATAACGTACAACGTTATGTAGCATTACGTTATAACGTATAACGTTGTATACTATTACCTTATAACGTATACCGCTATGTAGCATTACGTTATAACGTATATCGTTATATATTGTTACCTTATAACGTTATACGTTATATACTATTACCTTATAACGTATAACGTTATGTAGCATTACGTTATAACGTATAACGTTATGTAGCATTACGTTATAAGGTATAACGTTATATACTACTACCTTATAACGTATAACGTTATGTAGCACTACGTTATAACGTATAACGTTATGTAGCGCTACGTTATAACGTATAACGTTATATACTATTACCTTATAACGTATAACGTTATGTAGCACTACGTTATAACGTATAACGTTATATACTAGTACCTTATAACGTATAACGTTTTGTAGCACTACGTTATAACGTATAACGTTATGTAACAATACGTTATAACGTATAACGTTATGTAGCACTACGTTATAACGTATAACGTTATATACTACTTCCTTATAACGTATAACGTTATGTAGCATTACGTTATAAGGTATAACGTTATATACTATTACCTTATAACGTATAACGTTATGTAGCACTACGTTGTAACGTATAACGTTATGTAGCACTACGTTATAACGAATAACGTTATATACTATTACCTTACAACGTATAACGTTATGTAGCACTACGTTATAACGTATAACGTTATGTAGCAATAAGTTATAACGTATAACGTTATATACTATTACCTTACAACGTACAACGTTATGTAGCACTACGTTATAACGTATAACGTTATGTAGCACTACGTTATAACGTTTAACGTTATGTAGCATTACGTTATAACGTATAACGTTGTATGCTATTACCTTATAACGTATATCGCTATGTAGCATTACGTTATAACGTATATCGTTATATATTGTTACCTTATAACGTTATACGTTAGATACTATTACCTTATAACGTATAACGTTATGTAGCACTACGTTATAACGTATAAAGTTATGTAGCTCTACGTTAAAACGTATAACGTTATATACTATTACCTTATAACGTATAACGTTATGTAACATTATGTTACAACGTATATCGTTATACATAGTTACCTTATAACGTTATACGTTATATACTATTACCTTACAACGTATAACGTTATGTAGCACTACGTTATAACGTATAACGTTATATACTATTACCTTATAACTTATAACGTTATGTCGCATTACGTTATATCGTATACCGTTATATATTGTTACCTTATAACGTTATACGTCATATACTATTACCTTATAACGTATAACGTTATGTAGGGCTACGTAATAAAGTATAACGTTATGTAGCATTACGTTATAAGGTATAACGTTATATACTATTACCTTATAACGTATAACGTTATGTAGCACTACGCTATAACATATAACGTTATATGCTATTACCTTATAACGTATAACGTTATGTAGCACTACGTTATAACGTATAACGTTATGTAGCACTACGATATAACGTATAACGTTATGTAGCACTACGTTATAACGTATTGCGTTATATACTATTACCTTATAACCTATAACGTTATGTGGTATTACGCTATAACGTATGTCGTTATATATTGTTACCTTATAACGTATAACGTTATGTAGCACTACGTTATAACGTATAACGTTATGTATAACTACGTTATAACGTAAAACGTTATATACTTTTACCTTATAACGTATAACGTTATGTAGCACTACGTTATAACGTATATCGTTATGTATTGTTACCTTATAACGTTATACGTTATATACTATTACGTTATAACGTATAACGTTATGTCGCACTACGTTATAACGTATAACGTTATGTAGCACTACGTTATAACGTATAACGTTATATACTACTACCTTATAACGTATAACGTTATGTAGCACTACGTTATAACATATAACGTTATATGCTATTACCTTCTAACGTATAACGTTATGTAGCACTACGTTATAACGTATAACGTTATGTAGCACTACGATATAACGTATAACGTTATGTAGCACTACGTTATAACGTATAACGTTATGTAGCACTACGTTATAACGTATAACGTTATGTAGCACTACGTTATAACGTATAACGTTATGTAGCACTACGTTATAAATTATAACGTTATGTAGCAGTACGTTATAACGTATAACGTTATATACTAGTACCTTATAACGTATAACGTTTTGTAGCACTACGTTATAACGTATAACGTTATGTAACAATACGTTATAACGTATAACGTTATGTAGCACTACGTTATAACGAATAACGTTATATACTATTACCTTATAACGTATAACGTTATGTAGCACTACGTTATAACGTATAACGTTATATACTATTAACTTACAACGTACAGCGTTATGTAGCACTACGTTATAACGTATAACGTTATGTAGCACTACGTTATAACGTTTAACGTTATGTAGCAGTACTTTGTAACGTATACCGTTATATATTGTTACCTTATAACGTTATACGTTATATACTATTACCTTATAACGTATAACGTTATGTAGGGCTACGTTATAAAGTATAACGTTATGTAGCATTACGTTATAAGGTATAACGTTATATACTATTACCTTATAACGTATAACGTTATGTAGCACTACGTTATAACGTATAACGTTATGTAGCACTACGTTATAACGAATAACGTTATATACTATTACCATATAACGTACAACGTTATGTAGCATTACGTTATAACGTATAACGTTGTATACTATTACCTTATAACGTATACCGCTATGTAGCATTACGTTATAACGTATATCGTTATATATTGTTACCTTATAACGTTATACGTTATATACTATTACCTTATAACGTATAACGTTATGTAGCATTACGTTATAACGTATAACGTTATGTAGCATTACGTTATAAGGTATAACGTTATATACTACTACCTTATAACGTATAACGTTATGTAGCACTACGTTATAACGTATAACGTTATGTAGCGCTACGTTATAACGTATAACGTTATATACTATTACCTTATAACGTATAACGTTATGTAGCACTACGTTATAACGTATAACGTTATATACTAGTACCTTATAACGTATAACGTTTTGTAGCACTACGTTATAACGTATAACGTTATGTAACAATACGTTATAACGTATAACGTTATGTAGCACTACGTTATATCGTATAACGTTATATACTACTTCCTTATAACGTATAACGTTATGTAGCATTACGTTATAAGGTATAACGTTATATACTATTACCTTATAACGTATAACGTTATGTAGCACTACGTTGTAACGTATAACGTTATGTAGCACTACGTTATAACGAATAACGTTATATACTATTACCTTACAACGTATAACGTTATGTAGCACTACGTTATAACGTATAACGTTATGTAGCAATAAGTTATAACGTATAACGTTATATACTATTACCTTACAACGTACAACGTTATGTAGCACTACGTTATAACGTATAACGTTATGTAGCACTACGTTATAACGTTTAACGTTATGTAGCATTACGTTATAACGTATAACGTTGTATGCTATTACCTTATAACGTATATCGCTATGTAGCATTACGTTATAACGTATATCGTTATATATTGTTACCTTATAACGTTATACGTTAGATACTATTACCTTATAACGTATAACGTTATGTAGCACTACGTTATAACGTATAAAGTTATGTAGCTCTACGTTAAAACGTATAACGTTATATACTATTACCTTATAACGTATAACGTTATGTAACATTATGTTACAACGTATATCGTTATACATAGTTACCTTATAACGTTATACGTTATATACTATTACCTTACAACGTATAACGTTATGTAGCACTACGTTATAACGTATAACGTTATATACTATTACCTTATAACTTATAACGTTATGTCGCATTACGTTATATCGTATACCGTTATATATTGTTACCTTATAACGTTATACGTTATATACTATTACCTTATAACGTATAACGTTATGTAGGGCTACGTAATAAAGTATAACGTTATGTAGCATTACGTTATAAGGTATAACGTTATATACTATTACCTTATAACGTATAACGTTATGTAGCACTACGCTATAACATATAACGTTATATGCTATTACCTTATAACGTATAACGTTATGTAGCACTACGTTATAACGTATAACGTTATGTAGCACTACGATATAACGTATAACGTTATGTAGCACTACGTTATAACGTATTGCGTTATATACTATTACCTTATAACCTATAACGTTATGTGGTATTACGCTATAACGTATGTCGTTATATATTGTTACCTTATAACGTATAACGTTATGTAGCACTACGTTATAACGTATAACGTTATGTATAACTACGTTATAACGTAAAACGTTATATACTTTTACCTTATAACGTATAACGTTATGTAGCACTACGTTATAACGTATATCGTTATGTATTGTTACCTTATAACGTTATACGTTATATACTATTACGTTATAACGTATAACGTTATGTCGCACTACGTTATAACGTATAACGTTATGTAGCACTACGTTATAACGTATAACGTTATATACTACTACCTTATAACGTATAACGTTATGTAGCACTACGTTATAACATATAACGTTATATGCTATTACCTTCTAACGTATAACGTTATGTAGCACTACGTTATAACGTATAACGTTATGTAGCACTACGATATAACGTATAACGTTATGTAGCACTACGTTATAACGTATAACGTTATGTAGCACTACGTTATAACGTATAACGTTATGTAGCACTACGTTATAACGTATAACGTTATGTAGCACTACGTTATAAATTATAACGTTATGTAGCAGTACGTTATAACGTGTATCGTTATATATTGTTACCTTATAACGTTATACATTATATACTATTACCTTATAACGTATAACGTTATGTAGCCCTACGTTATAACGTATATCGTTATGTATTGTTACCTCATAACGTTATACGTTATATACTATTACGTTCTAAAGTATAACGTTATGTAGCACTACGTTATAACGTATAACGTTATATGCTATTACCTTATAACGTATAACGTTATGTAGCACTACGTTATAACGTATAACGTTATGTAGCACTACGTTATAACGTATAACGTTCTATACTATTACCTTATAACGTATAACGTGATGTAGCACTACGCTATAACGTACAACGTTGTATTCTATTACGTTATAACGTATAACGTTTTGCAGAACTACGTTATAACGTGTAACATTGTATACTGTTACGTTATAACGTACAACGTTATGTAGCACTACGTTATAACATATAACGTTATATGCTATTACCTTATAACGTATAACGTTATGTAGCACTACGTTATAACGTATAACGTAATGTCGCATTACGTTATATCGTATAACGTTCTATACTATTAGCTTATAACGTATAACGTGATGTAGCACTACGCTATAACGTACAACGTTGTGTTCTATTACGTTATAACGTATAACGTTTTGCAGAACTACGTTATAACGTGTAACATTGTATACTGTTACGTTATAACGTACAACGTTATGTAGCACTACGTTATAACATATAACGTTATATGCTATTACCTTATAACGTATAACGTTATGTAGCACTACGTTATAACGTATAACGTTATATACTATTACCTTATAACGTATAACGTTATGTAGCACTACGTTGTAACGTATAACGTTATGTAGCACTACGTTATAACGAATAACGTTATATACTATTACCTTATAACGTATAACGTTATGTAGCATTACGTTATAACGTATAACATTATATGCTATTACGTTATAACGTATAACGTTATGTAGCACTACGTTATAACGTATAACGTTATGTAGCAATAAATTATAACGTATAACGTTATATACTATTACCTTACAACGTACAGCGTTATGTAGCACTACGTTATAACGTATAACGTTATGTAGCACTACGTTATAACGTTTAACGTTATGTAGCAGTACTTTGTAACGTATACCGTTATATATTGTTACCTTATAACGTTATACGTTATATACTATTACCTTATAACGTATAACGTTATGTAGGGCTACGTTATAAAGTATAACGTTATGTAGCATTACGTTATAAGGTATAACGTTATATACTATTACCTTATAACGTATAACGTTATGTAGCACTACGTTATAACGTATAACGTTATGTAGCACTACGTTATAACGAATAACGTTATATACTATTACCATATAACGTACAACGTTATGTAGCATTACGTTATAACGTATAACGTTGTATACTATTACCTTATAACGTATATCGCTATGTAGCATTACGTTATAACGTATATCGTTATATATTGTTACCTTATAATGTTATACGTTATATACTATTACCTTATAACGTATAACGTTATGTAGCATTACGTTATAACGTATAACGTTATGTAGCATTACGTTATAAGGTATAACGTTATATACTACTACCTTATAACGTATAACGTTATGTAGCACTACGTTATAACGTATAACGTTATGTAGCGCTACGTTATAACGTATAACGTTATATACTATTACCTTATAACGTATAACGTTATGTAGCACTACGTTATAACGTATAACGTTATATACTATTACCTTATAACGTATAACGTTTTGTAGCACTACGTTATAACGTATAACGTTATGTAACAATACGTTATAACGTATAACGTTATGTAGCACTACGTTATAACGTATAACGTTATATACTACTTCCTTATAACGTATAACGTTATGTAGCATTACGTTATAAGGTATAACGTTATATACTATTACCTTATAACGTATAACGTTATGTAGCACTACGCTATAACGTATAACGTTGTGCAGCACTACGTTATAACGTATAACGTTGTATAGTGTTACGTTATAACGTACAACGTTATGTAGCACTACGTTATAACGTATAACGTTATATACTATTACCTTATAACGTATAACGTTTTGTAGCACTACGTTATAACGTATAACGTTATGTAACAATACGTTATAACGTATAACGTTATGTAGCACTACGTTATAACGTATAACGTTATATACTACTTCCTTATAACGTATAACGTTATGTAGCATTACGTTATAAGGTATAACGTTATATACTATTACCTTATAACGTATAACGTTATGTAGCACTACGTTATAACGAATAACGTTATATACTATTACCTTATAACGTATAACGTTATGTAGCATTACGTTATAACGTATAACATTATATGCTATTACGTTATAACGTATAACGTTATGTAGCACTACGTTATAACGTATAACGTTATGTAGCAATAAATTATAACGTATAACGTTATATACTATTACCTTACAACGTACAGCGTTATGTAGCACTACGTTATAACGTATAACGTTATGTAGCACTACGTTATAACGTTTAACGTTATGTAGCAGTACTTTGTAACGTATACCGTTATATATTGTTACCTTATAACGTTATACGTTATATACTATTACCTTATAACGTATAACGTTATGTAGGGCTACGTTATAAAGTATAACGTTATGTAGCATTACGTTATAAGGTATAACGTTATATACTATTACCTTATAACGTATAACGTTATGTAGCACTACGTTATAACGTATAACGTTATGTAGCACTACGTTATAACGAATAACGTTATATACTATTACCATATAACGTACAACGTTATGTAGCATTACGTTATAACGTATAACGTTGTATACTATTACCTTATAACGTATATCGCTATGTAGCATTACGTTATAACGTATATCGTTATATATTGTTACCTTATAATGTTATACGTTATATACTATTACCTTATAACGTATAACGTTATGTAGCATTACGTTATAACGTATAACGTTATGTAGCATTACGTTATAAGGTATAACGTTATATACTACTACCTTATAACGTATAACGTTATGTAGCACTACGTTATAACGTATAACGTTATGTAGCGCTACGTTATAACGTATAACGTTATATACTATTACCTTATAACGTATAACGTTATGTAGCACTACGTTATAACGTATAACGTTATATACTATTACCTTATAACGTATAACGTTTTGTAGCACTACGTTATAACGTATAACGTTATGTAACAATACGTTATAACGTATAACGTTATGTAGCACTACGTTATAACGTATAACGTTATATACTACTTCCTTATAACGTATAACGTTATGTAGCATTACGTTATAAGGTATAACGTTATATACTATTACCTTATAACGTATAACGTTATGTAGCACTACGCTATAACGTATAACGTTGTGCAGCACTACGTTATAACGTATAACGTTGTATAGTGTTACGTTATAACGTACAACGTTATGTAGCACTACGTTATAACGTATAACGTTATATACTACTACCTTATAAGCTATCACGTTATGTAGCATTACGTTATAACGTATAACGTTGTATACTATTACCTTATAACGTATAACGTTATGTAGCATTACGTTATAACGTATAACGATGTATACTATTACCTTACACCGTATAACGTTATGTAGCACTACGTTATAACGTATAACGTTATATACTATTACCTTATAACGTCTAACGTTATGTACCGTTACGTTATAACGTATAATGTTATATACTATTACCTTATCGCGTATAACTTAATGTAGCAATACGTTATAACGTACAACGTTATATACTATTACCTTATAACCTATAACGTTATGTAGCACTACGTTATAACGTATAACGTTATAGACTATTACGTTATAGCGTATAACGTTATGTAGCAATACGTTATAACGTGTAACGTTATATACTATTACCTTATAACCTATAACGTTATGTCGCATTACGTTATATCGTATAACGTTATATACTATTACCTTATAACGTATAACGTTATGTAGCACTACGTTATAACGTATAACGTTATATACTATTACCTTATAACTTATAACGTTATGTCGCATTACGTTATATCGTATACCGTTATATATTGTTACCTTATAACGTTATACGTTATATACTATTACCTTATAACGTATAACGTTATGTAGGGCTACGTAATAAAGTATAACGTTATGTAGCATTACGTTATAAGGTATAACGTTATATACTATTACCTTATAACGTATAACGTTATGTAGCACTACGCTATAACATATAACGTTATATGCTATTACCTTATAACGTATAACGTTATATAGCACTACGTTATAACGTATAACGTTATGTAGCACTACGATATAACGTATAACGTTATGTAGCACTACGTTATAACGTATTGCGTTATATACTATTACCTTATAACGTATAACGTTATGTAGGGCTACGTAATAAAGTATAACGTTATGTAGCATTACGTTATAAGGTATAACGTTATATACTATTACCTTATAACGTATAACGTTATGTAGCACTACGCTATAACATATAACGTTATATGCTATTACCTTATAACGTATAACGTTATATAGCACTACGTTATAACGTATAACGTTATGTAGCACTACGATATAACGTATAACGTTATGTAGCACTACGTTATAACGTATAACGTTATAGACTATTACGTTATAGCGTATAACGTTATGTAGCAATACGTTATAACGTGTAACGTTATATACTATTACCTTATAACCTATAACGTTATGTCGCATTACGTTATATCGTATAACGTTATATACTATTACCTTATAACGTATAACGTTATGTAGCACTACGCTATAACATATAACGTTATATGCTATTACCTTATAACGTATAACGTTATATAGCACTACGTTATAACGTATAACGTTATGTAGCACTACGATATAACGTATAACGTTATGTAGCACTACGTTATAACGTATTGCGTTATATACTATTACCTTATAACCTATAACGTTATGTGGTATTACGCTATAACGTATGTCGTTATATATTGTCACCTTATAACGTATAACGTTATGTAGCACTACGTTATAACGTATAACGTTATGTATAACTACGTTCTAACGTAAAACGTTATATACTTTTACCTTATAACGTATAACGTTATGTAGCACTACGTTATAACGTATATCGTTATGTATTGTTACCTTATAACGTTATACGTTATATACTATTACGTTATAACGTATAACGTTATGTCGCACTACGTTATAACGTATAACGTTATGTAGCACTACGTTATAACGTATAACGTTATATACTACTACCTTATAACGTATAACGTTATGTAGCACTACGTTATAACATATAACGTTATATGCTATTACCTTATAACGTATAACGTTATGTAGCACTACGTTATAACGTATAACGTTATGTAGCACTACGATATAACGTATAACGTTATGTAGCACTACGTTATAACGTATAACGTTATGTAGCACTACGTTATAACGTATAACGTTATGTAGCACTACGTTATAACGTATAACGTTATGTAGCACTACGTTATAAATTATAACGTTATGTAGCAGTACGTTATAACGTGTATCGTTATATATTGTTACCTTATAACGTTATACATTATATACTATTACCTTATAACGTATAACGTTATGTAGCCCTACGTTATAACGTATATCGTTATGTATTGTTACCTCATAACGTTATACGTTATATACTATTACGTTCTAACGTATAACGTTATGTAGCACTACGTTATAACGTATAACGTTATATGCTATTACCTTATAACGTATAACGTTATGTAGCACTACGTTATAACGTATAACGTTATGTAGCACTACGTTATAACGTATAACGTTCTATACTATTACCTTATAACGTATAACGTGATGTAGCACTACGCTATAACGTACAACGTTGTATTCTATTACGTTATAACGTATAACGTTTTGCAGAACTACGTTATAACGTGTAACATTGTATACTGTTACGTTATAACGTACAACGTTATGTAGCACTACGTTATAACATATAACGTTATATGCTATTACCTTATAACGTATAACGTTATGTAGCACTACGTTATAACGTATAACGTAATGTCGCATTACGTTATATCGTATAACGTTCTATACTATTAGCTTATAACGTATAACGTGATGTAGCACTACGCTATAACGTACAACGTTGTGTTCTATTACGTTATAACGTATAACGTTTTGCAGAACTACGTTATAACGTGTAACATTGTATACTGTTACGTTATAACGTACAACGTTATGTAGCACTACGTTATAACATATAACGTTATATGCTATTACCTTATAACGTATAACGTTATGTAGCACTACGTTATAACGTATAACGTTATATACTATTACCTTATAACGTATAACGTTATGTAGCACTACGTTGTAACGTATAACGTTATGTAGCACTACGTTATAACGAATAACGTTATATACTATTACCTTATAACGTATAACGTTATGTAGCATTACGTTATAACGTATAACATTATATGCTATTACGTTATAACGTATAACGTTATGTAGCACTACGTTATAACGTATAACGTTATGTAGCAATAAATTATAACGTATAACGTTATATACTATTACCTTACAACGTACAGCGTTATGTAGCACTACGTTATAACGTATAACGTTATGTAGCACTACGTTATAACGTTTAACGTTATGTAGCAGTACTTTGTAACGTATACCGTTATATATTGTTACCTTATAACGTTATACGTTATATACTATTACCTTATAACGTATAACGTTATGTAGGGCTACGTTATAAAGTATAACGTTATGTAGCATTACGTTATAAGGTATAACGTTATATACTATTACCTTATAACGTATAACGTTATGTAGCACTACGTTATAACGTATAACGTTATGTAGCACTACGTTATAACGAATAACGTTATATACTATTACCATATAACGTACAACGTTATGTAGCATTACGTTATAACGTATAACGTTGTATACTATTACCTTATAACGTATATCGCTATGTAGCATTACGTTATAACGTATATCGTTATATATTGTTACCTTATAATGTTATACGTTATATACTATTACCTTATAACGTATAACGTTATGTAGCATTACGTTATAACGTATAACGTTATGTAGCATTACGTTATAAGGTATAACGTTATATACTACTACCTTATAACGTATAACGTTATGTAGCACTACGTTATAACGTATAACGTTATGTAGCGCTACGTTATAACGTATAACGTTATATACTATTACCTTATAACGTATAACGTTATGTAGCACTACGTTATAACGTATAACGTTATATACTATTACCTTATAACGTATAACGTTATGTAGCATTACGTTATAAGGTATAACGTTATATACTATTACCTTATAACGTATAACGTTATGTAGCACTACGCTATAACGTATAACGTTGTGCAGCACTACGTTATAACGTATAACGTTGTATAGTGTTACGTTATAACGTACAACGTTTTGTAGCACTACGTTATAACGTATAACGTTATGTAACAATACGTTATAACGTATAACGTTATGTAGCACTACGTTATAACGTATAACGTTATATACTACTTCCTTATAACGTATAACGTTATGTAGCATTACGTTATAAGGTATAACGTTATATACTATTACCTTATAACGTATAACGTTATGTAGCACTACGCTATAACGTATAACGTTGTGCAGCACTACGTTATAACGTATAACGTTGTATAGTGTTACGTTATAACGTACAACGTTATGTAGCACTACGTTATAACGTATAACGTTATATACTATTACCTTATAACGTATAACGTTATGTAGCACTACGTTATAACGTATAACGTTATATACTATTACCTTATAACGTATAACGTTTTGTAGCACTACGTTATAACGTATAACGTTATGTAACAATACGTTATAACGTATAACGTTATGTAGCACTACGTTATAACGTATAACGTTATATACTACTTCCTTATAACGTATAACGTTATGTAGCATTACGTTATAAGGTATAACGTTATATACTATTACCTTATAACGTATAACGTTATGTAGCACTACGCTATAACGTATAACGTTGTGCAGCACTACGTTATAACGTATAACGTTGAATAGTGTTACGTTATAACGTACAACGTTATGTAGCACTACGTTATAACGTATAACGTTATATACTACTACCTTATAAGCTATCACGTTATGTAGCATTACGTTATAACGTATAACGTTGTATACTATTACCTTATAACGTATAACGTTATGTAGCATTACGTTATAACGTATAACGATGTATACTATTACCTTACACCGTATAACGTTATGTAGCACTACGTTATAACGTATAACGTTATATACTATTACCTTATAACGTCTAACGTTATGTACCGTTACGTTATAACGTATATTGTTATATACTATTACCTTATCGCGTATAACTTAATGTAGCAATACGTTATAACGTACAACGTTATATACTATTACCTTATAACCTATAACGTTATGTAGCACTACGTTATAACGTATAACGTTATAGACTATTACGTTATAGCGTATAACGTTATGTAGCAATACGTTATAACGTGTAACGTTATATACTATTACCTTATAACCTATAACGTTATGTCGCATTACGTTATATCGTATAACGTTATATACTATTACCTTATAACGTATAACGTTATGTAGCACTACGTTATAACGTATAACGTTATATACTATTACCTTATAACTTATAACGTTATGTCGCATTACGTTATATCGTATACCGTTATATATTGTTACCTTATAACGTTATACGTTATATACTATTACCTTATAACGTATAACGTTATGTAGGGCTACGTAATAAAGTATAACGTTATGTAGCATTACGTTATAAGGTATAACGTTATATACTATTACCTTATAACGTATAACGTTATGTAGCACTACGCTATAACATATAACGTTATATGCTATTACCTTATAACGTATAACGTTATATAGCACTACGTTATAACGTATAACGTTATGTAGCACTACGATATAACGTATAACGTTATGTAGCACTACGTTATAACGTATTGCGTTATATACTATTACCTTATAACCTATAACGTTATGTGGTATTACGCTATAACGTATGTCGTTATATATTGTCACCTTATAACGTATAACGTTATGTAGCACTACGTTATAACGTATAACGTTATGTATAACTACGTTCTAACGTAAAACGTTATATACTTTTACCTTATAACGTATAACGTTATGTAGCACTACGTTATAACGTATATCGTTATGTATTGTTACCTTATAACGTTATACGTTATATACTATTACGTTATAACGTATAACGTTATGTCGCACTACGTTATAACGTATAACGTTATGTAGCACTACGTTATAACGTATAACGTTATATACTACTACCTTATAACGTATAACGTTATGTAGCACTACGTTATAACATATAACGTTATATGATATTACCTTATAACGTATAACGTTATGTAGCACTACGTTATAACGTATAACGTTATGTAGCACTACGATATAACGTATAACGTTATGTAGCACTACGTTATAACGTATAACGTTATGTAGCACTACGTTATAACGTATAACGTTATGTAGCACTACGTTATAACGTATAACGTTATGTAGCACTACGTTATAAATTATAACGTTATGTAGCAGTACGTTATAACGTGTATCGTTATATATTGTTACCTTATAACGTTATACATTATATACTATTACCTTATAACGTATAACGTTATGTAGCCCTACGTTATAACGTATATCGTTATGTATTGTTACCTCATAACGTTATACGTTATATACTATTACGTTCTAACGTATAACGTTATGTAGCACTACGTTATAACGTATAACGTTATATGCTATTACCTTATAACGTATAACGTTATGTAGCACTACGTTATAACGTATAACGTTATGTAGCACTACGTTATAACGTATAACGTTCTATACTATTACCTTATAACGTATAACGTGATGTAGCACTACGCTATAACGTACAACGTTGTATTCTATTACGTTATAACGTATAACGTTTTGCAGAACTACGTTATAACGTGTAACATTGTATACTGTTACGTTATAACGTACAACGTTATGTAGCACTACGTTATAACATATAACGTTATATGCTATTACCTTATAACGTATAACGTTATGTAGCACTACGTTATAACGTATAACGTAATGTCGCATTACGTTATATCGTATAACGTTCTATACTATTAGCTTATAACGTATAACGTGATGTAGCACTACGCTATAACGTACAACGTTGTGTTCTATTACGTTATAACGTATAACGTTTTGCAGAACTACGTTATAACGTGTAACATTGTATACTGTTACGTTATAACGTACAACGTTATGTAGCACTACGTTATAACATATAACGTTATATGCTATTACCTTATAACGTATAACGTTATGAAGCACTACGTTATAACGTATAACGTTATATACTATTACCTTATAACGTATAACGTTATGTAGCACTACGTTGTAACGTATAACGTTATGTAGCACTACGTTATAACGAATAACGTTATATACTATTACCTTATAACGTATAACGTTATGTAGCATTACGTTATAACGTATAACATTATATGCTATTACGTTATAACGTATAACGTTATGTAGCACTACGTTATAACGTATAACGTTATGTAGCAATAAATTATAACGTATAACGTTATATACTATTACCTTACAACGTACAGCGTTATGTAGCACTACGTTATAACGTATAACGTTATGTAGCACTACGTTATAACGTTTAACGTTATGTAGCAGTACTTTGTAACGTATACCGTTATATATTGTTACCTTATAACGTTATACGTTATATACTATTACCTTATAACGTATAACGTTATGTAGGGCTACGTTATAAAGTATAACGTTATGTAGCATTACGTTATAAGGTATAACGTTATATACTATTACCTTATAACGTATAACGTTATGTAGCACTACGTTATAACGTATAACGTTATGTAGCACTACGTTATAACGAATAACGTTATATACTATTACCATATAACGTACAACGTTATGTAGCATTACGTTATAACGTATAACGTTGTATACTATTACCTTATAACGTATATCGCTATGTAGCATTACGTTATAACGTATATCGTTATATATTGTTACCTTATAATGTTATACGTTATATACTATTACCTTATAACGTATAACGTTATGTAGCATTACGTTATAACGTATAACGTTATGTAGCATTACGTTATAAGGTATAACGTTATATACTACTACCTTATAACGTATAACGTTATGTAGCACTACGTTATAACGTATAACGTTATGTAGCGCTACGTTATAACGTATAACGTTATATACTATTACCTTATAACGTATAACGTTATGTAGCACTACGTTATAACGTATAACGTTATATACTATTACCTTATAACGTATAACGTTTTGTAGCACTACGTTATAACGTATAACGTTATGTAACAATACGTTATAACGTATAACGTTATGTAGCACTACGTTATAACGTATAACGTTATATACTACTTCCTTATAACGTATAACGTTATGTAGCATTACGTTATAAGGTATAACGTTATATACTATTACCTTATAACGTATAACGTTATGTAGCACTACGCTATAACGTATAACGTTGTGCAGCACTACGTTATAACGTATAACGTTGTATAGTGTTACGTTATAACGTACAACGTTATGTAGCACTACGTTATAACGTATAACGTTATATACTACTACCTTATAAGCTATCACGTTATGTAGCATTACGTTATAACGTATAACGTTGTATACTATTACCTTATAACGTATAACGTTATGTAGCATTACGTTATAACGTATAACGATGTATACTATTACCTTACACCGTATAACGTTATGTAGCACTACGTTATAACGTATAACGTTATATACTATTACCTTATAACGTCTAACGTTATGTACCGTTACGTTATAACGTATAATGTTATATACTATTACCTTATCGCGTATAACTTAATGTAGCAATACGTTATAACGTACAACGTTATATACTATTACCTTATAACCTATAACGTTATGTAGCACTACGTTATAACGTATAACGTTATAGACTATTACGTTATAGCGTATAACGTTATGTAGCAATACGTTATAACGTGTAACGTTATATACTATTACCTTATAACCTATAACGTTATGTCGCATTACGTTATATCGTATAACGTTATATACTATTACCTTATAACGTATAACGTTATGTAGCACTACGCTATAACGTATAACGTTGTGCAGCATTACGTTATAACGTATAACGTTATAGACTATTACCTTATGACGTATAACGTTATGTAGCATTACGTTATAACCTATAACGTTATATACTATTACCTTATAACGTATAACGTTATGTAGCAATACGTTATAACGTATAACGTTATGTAGCAATACGTTATAACGTATAACGTTGTATAGTGTTACGTTATAACGTATAACGTTATATACTATTACCTTATTGCGTATAACGTAATGTAGCAATACGTTATAACGTACAACGTCATATACTATTACCTTATAACCTATAACGTTATTTAGCACTACGTTATAACGTATAACGTTATGTAGCACTACGTTATAACGTATAACGTTATAGACTATTACCTTATCGCGTATAACGTTATGTAGCAATACGTTATAACGTATAACGTTATATACTATTACCTTATAACCTATAACGTTATATCGCATTACGTTATAAGGTATAACGTCATGTACTATTACCTTATAACGTATAACGTTATGTAGCACTACGTTATAACGTATAACGTTATGTAGCACTACGTAATAACGTATAACGTTATGTAGCACTACGTTATAACGTATAACGTTATAGACTATTACGTTATAACGTATAACGTTATGTGGCATTACGTTATATCGTATGACGTTATATACTATTACCTTATAACGTATAACGTTATGTAGTACTACGTAATAACGTATAACGTTATGTAGCACTACGTTATAACGTATAACGTTATAGACTATTACCTTATGACGTATAACGTTATGTAGCATTACGTTATAACGTACAACGTTATATACTATTACCTTATAACGTATAACGTTATGTAGCACTACGTTATAACGTATAACGTTATGTAGCATTACGTTATAAGGTATAACGTTATATACTATTACCTTATAACGTATAAAGTTATGTAGCAGTACGTTATAACGTATAACGTTATATACTATTACCTTATAACCTATAACGTTATGTCGCATTACGTTATATCGTATATCGCTATATATTGTTACCTTACAACGTTATACGTTATATACTATTACCTTATAACGTATAACGTTATGTAGCATTACGTTATAGCGTTTAACGTTGTATACTATTACCTTATAGCGTATAACGTTATGTAGCACTACGTTATAACGTATAACGTTATGTAGCACTACGATATAACGTATAACGTTATGTAGCACTACGTTATAACGTATAGCGTTATATACTATTACCTTATAACGTATAACGTTATGTGGCATTACGCTATAACGTATATCGTTATATATTGTTACCTTATTACGTTATACGTTATATAGTATTACCTTATAACGTATAACGTTATGTAGCATTACGTTATAACGTATAACGTTATATACTATTACCTTATAACGTATAACGTCATGTGGCATTACGCTATAACGTATATCGTTATATATTGTTACCTTATAACGTTATACGTTATGTAGTATTGCCTTATAACGTATAACGTTATGTAGCATTACGTTATAACGTATAACGTTATATACTATTACCTTATAACGTATAACGTTACGTAGCATTAAGTTATAACGTATATCGTTATATATTGTTACCTTATAACGTTATACGTTATATACTATTACGTTATAACGTTCAATGTTATGTAGCACTACGTTATAACGTATAACGTTATGTAGCACTACGTTATAACGTATAACGTTATATACTACTACCTTATAACGTATAACGTTATATACTACTACCTTATATCGTATAACGTTATGTAGCTTTACGTTATAAGGTATAACGTTATATGCTATTACCTTATAACGTATAACGTTATGTAGCATTACGTAATAACGTATAACGTTATATACTATTACCTTACAACGTATAACGTTATGTAGCACTACGTTATAACGTATAACGTTATGTAGCATTACGTAATAACGTATAACGTTATATACTATTACCTTATAACGTATAACGTTATATACTATTACCTTATAACGTATAACGTTTTGTAGCACTACGTTATAACGTATATCGTTATGTATTGTTACCTTATAACGTTATACGTTATATACTATTACGTTATAACGTATAACGTTATGTCGCACTACGTTATAACGTATAACGTTATGTAGCACTACGTTATAACGAATAACGTTATATACTGCTACCTTATAACGTATAACGTTATGTAGCACTACGCTATAACATATAACGTTATATACTATTACCTTATAACGTATAACGTTATGTAGCACTACGTTATAACGTATAACGTTATGTAGCACTACGTTATAACGTATAACGTTATATACTATTACCTTATAACGTATATTGCTATGTAGCATTACGTTATAACGTATATCGTTATATATTGTTACCTTATAACGTTATACGTTAGATACTATTACCTTATAACGTATAACGTTATGTAGCACTACGTTATAACGTATAAAGTTATGTAGCTCTACGTTATAACGTATAACGTTATATACTATTACCTTATAACGTATAACGTTATGTAGCATTACGTTACAACGTATATCGTTATACATAGTTACCTTATAACGTTATACGTTATATACTATTACCTTACAACGTATAACGTTATGTAGCACTACGTTATAACGTATAACGTTATATACTATTACCTTATAACCTATAACGTTATGTCGCATTACGTTATATCGTATACCGTTATATATTGTTACCTTATAATGTTATACGTTGTATACTATTACCTTATAGCGTATAACGTTATGTAGCACTACGTTATAACGTATAACGTTATGTAGCACTACGATATAACGTATAACGTTATGTAGCACTACGTTATAACATATAGCGTTATATACTATTACCTTATAACGTATAACGTTATGTGGCATTACGCTATAACGTATATCGTTATATATTGTTACCTTATTACGTTATACGTTATATAGTATTACCTTATAACGTATAACGTTATGTAGCATTACGCTATAACGTATAACGTTATATACTATTACCTTATAACGTATAACGTCATGTGGCATTACGCTATAACGTATATCGTTATATATTGTTACCTTATAACGTTATACGTTATGTAGTATTGCCTTATAACGTATAACGTTATGTAGCATTACGTTATAACGTATAACGTTATATACTATTACCTTATAACGTATAACGTTACGTAGCATTAAGTTATAACGTATATCGTTATATATTGTTACCTTATAACGTTATACGTTATATACTATTACGTTATAACGTTCAATGTTATGTAGCACTACGTTATAACGTATAACGTTATGTAGCACTACGTTATAACGTATAACGTTATATACTACTACCTTATAACGTATAACGTTATATACTACTACCTTATATCGTATAACGTTATGTAGCTTTACGTTATAAGGTATAACGTTATATACTATTACCTTATAACGTATAACGTTATGTAGCATTACGTAATAACGTATAACGTTATATACTATTACCTTACAACGTATAACGTTATGTAGCACTACGTTATAACGTATAACGTTATGTAGCATTACGTAATAACGTATAACGTTATATACTATTACCTTATAACGTATAACGTTATATACTGCTACCTTATAACGTATAACGTTATGTAGCACTACGCTATAACATATAACGTTATATACTATTACCTTATAACGTATAACGTTATGTAGCACTACGTTATAACGTATAACGTTATGTAGCACTACGTTATAACGTATAACGTTATATACTATTACCTTATAACGTATATTGCTATGTAGCATTACGTTATAACGTATATCGTTATATATTGTTACCTTATAACGTTATACGTTAGATACTATTACCTTATAACGTATAACGTTATGTAGCACTACGTTATAACGTATAAAGTTATGTAGCTCTACGTTATAACGTATAACGTTATATACTATTACCTTATAACGTATAACGTTATGTAGCATTACGTTACAACGTATATCGTTATACATAGTTACCTTATAACGTTATACGTTATATACTATTACCTTACAACGTATAACGTTATGTAGCACTACGTTATAACGTATAACGTTATATACTATTACCTTATAACCTATAACGTTATGTCGCATTACGTTATATCGTATACCGTTATATATTGTTACCTTATAATGTTATACGTTATATACTATTACCATATAACGTATAACGTTATGTAGGGCTACGTTATAAAGTATAACGTTATGTAGCATTACGTTATAAGGTATAACGTTATATACTATTACCTTATAACGTATAACGTTATGTAGCACTACGCTATAACATATAACGCTATATGCTATTACCTTATAACGTATAACGTTATGTAGCACTACGTTATAACGTATAACGTTATGTAGCACTACGATATAACGTATAACGTTATGTAGCACTACGTTATAACGTATTGCGTTATATACTATTACCTTATAACCTATAACGTTATGTGGTATTACGCTATAACGTATATCGTTATATATTGTTACCTTATAACGTATAACGTTATGTAGCACTACGTTATAACGTATAACGTTATGTATAACTACGTTATAACGTATAACGTTATATACTTTTACCTTATAACGTATAACGTTATGTAACAGTACGTTATAACGTATATCGTTATATATTGTTACCTTATAACGTTATACGTTATATACTATTACCTTATAACGTATAACGTTACGTAGCACTACGTTATAACGTATATCGTTATGTATTGTTACCTTATAACGTTATACGATATATACTATTACGTTATAACGTATAACGTTATGTAGCATTACGTTATAACGTATAACGTTGTCTACTATTACCTTATAACGTATATCGCTATGTAGCATTACGTTATAACGTATATCGTTATATATTGTTACCTTATAACGTTATACGTTAGATACTATTACCTTATAACGTATAACGTTATGTAGCACTACGTTATAACGTATAAAGTTATGTAGCTCTACGTTATAACGTATAACGTTATATACTATTACCTTATAACGTATAACGTTATGTAGCATTACGTTACAACGTACATCGTTATATATTGTTACCTTATAACGTTATACGATATATACTATTACGTTATAACGTATAACGTTATGTAGCATTACGTTATAACGTATAACGTTGTCTACTATTACCTTATAACGTATATCGCTATGTAGCATTACGTTATAACGTATATCGTTATATATTGTTACCTTATAACGTTATACGTTAGATACTATTACCTTATAACGTATAACGTTATGTAGCACTACGTTATAACGTATAAAGTTATGTAGCTCTACGTTATAACGTATAACGTTATATACTATTACCTTATAACGTATAACGTTATGTAGCATTACGTTACAACGTACATCGTTATATATTGTTACCTTATAACGTTATACGATATATACTCTTACCTTATAACGTATAACGTTATGTAGCATTACGTTATAACGTATAACGTTATATACTATTACCTTATAACGTATAACGTTATGTAGGGCTACGTTATAAAGTATAACGTTATGTAGCATTACGTTATAAGGTATAACGTTATATACTATTACCTTATAACGTATAACGTTATGTAGCTATACGTTATGTCGTATACCGTTATATACTATTACCTTATAACGTATAACGTTATGTAGCACTACGTTATAACGTATAACGTTATATACTATTACCTTATAACCTATAACGTTATGTCGCATTACGTTATATCGTATACCGTTATATATTGTTACCTTATAACGTTATACGTTATATACTATTACCTTATAACGTATAACGTTATACGTTATATACTATTACCTTATAACGTATAACGTTATGTAGGGCTACGTTATAAAGTATAACGTTATGTAGCATTACGTTATAAGGTATAACGTTATATACTATTACCTTATCACGTATAACGTTATGTAGCACTACGTTATAACGTATAACGTTATGTAGCAATAAGTTATAACGTATAACGTTATATACTATTACCTTACAACGTACAACGCTATGTAGCACTACGTTATAACGTATAACGTTATGTAGCACTACGTTATAACGTATAACGTTATGTAGCAGTACTTTATAACGTATATCGTTATATATTGTTACCTTATAACGTTATACGATATATACTCTTACCTTATAACGTATAACGTTATGTAGCATTACGTTATAACGTATAACGTTGTATACTATTACCTTTTAACGTATTTCGCTATGTAGCATTACGTTATAACGTATATCGTTATATATTGTTACCTTATAGCGTTATACGTTATATACTATTACCTTATAACGTATAACGTTATGTCGCATTACGTTATATCGTATACCGTTATATATTGTTACCTTATAACATTATACGTTGCATGCTATTACCTTACAACGTATATCGCTATGTAGCATTACGTTATAACGTATATCGTTATATATTGTTACCTTATAACGTTATACGTTAGATACTATTACCTTATAACGTATAACGTTATGTAGCACTACGTTATAACGTATAAAGTTATGTAGCACTACGTTATAACGTATAACGTTATATACTATTACCTTATAACGTATAACGTTATGTAGCATTACGTTACAACGTATATCGTTATACATTGTTACCTTATAACGTTATACGTTATATACTATTACCTTACAACGTATAACGTTATGTAGCACTACGTTATAACGTATAACGTTATATACTATTACCTTATAACCTATAACGTTATGTCGCATTACGTTATATCGTATACCGTTATATATTGTTACCTTATAACGTTATACGTTATATACTATTACCTTATAACGTATAACGTTATGTAGGGCTACGTTATGAAGTATAACGTTATGTAGCATTACGTTATAAGGTATAACGTTATATACTATTACCTTATAACGTATAACGTTATGTAGCACTACGTTATAACGTATAACGTTATGTAGCACTACGTTATAACGAATAACGTTATATACTATTACCTTATAACGTATAACGTTATGTAGCATTACGTTATAACGTGTAACATTATATACTATTACGTTATAACGTATAACGTTATGTAGCACTACGTTATAACGTATAACGTTATATACTATTACCTTATAACGTATAACGTTATGTAGCACTACGTTATAACGTATAACGTTATGTAGCACTACGTTATAACGTATAACGTTATGTAGCACTACGTTATAACGTATAACGTTATATACTATTACCTTATAACGTATAACGTTATGTAGCATTACGTTATAAGGTATAACGTTATATACTATTACCTTATAGCGTATAACGTTATGTAGCAATACGTTATAACGTATATAGTTATACATTGTTACCTGGTAACGTTATACGTTATATACTATTACCTTACAACGTATAACGTTATGTAGCACTACGTTATAACGTATAACATTATATACTATTACGTTATAACGTATAACGTTATGTAGCACTACGTTATAACGTATAACGTTATATACTATTACCTTATAACGTATAACGTTATGTAGCACTACGTTATAACGTATAACGTTATGTAGCACTACGTTATAACGTATAACGTTATGTAGCACTACGTTATAACGTATAACGTTATATACTATTACCTTACAACGTATAACGTTATGTAGCACTACGTTATAACGTATAACGTTATATACTATTACCTTATAACCTATAACGTTATGTCGCATTACGTTATATCGTATACCGTTATATACTATAACCTTATAACGTACAACGTTATGTAGCACTACGTTATAACGTATAACGTTATATACTATTACCTTATAACGTATAACGTTATGTAGCATTACGTTGCAACGTATATCGTTATATATTGTTACCTTATAACGTTATACGTTATATACTATTACCTTATAACGTATAACGTTATGTAGCACTACGTTATAACGTATAACGTTATGTAGCATTACGTTATAAGGTATAACGTTATATACTATTACCTTATAACGTATAACGTTATGTAGCACTACGTTATAACGTATAACGTTATGTAGCACTACGTTATAACGTATAACGTTATGTAGCACTACGTTATAGCGTATAACGTTATATACTATTACCTTACAACGTATAACGTTATGTAGCTCTACGTTATAACGTATAACGTTATATACTATTAGCTTATAACGTATAACGTTATGTAGCATTACGTTACAACGTATAACGTTATGTCGCATTACGTTATGTCGTATACCGTTATATACTATTACCTTATAACGTATAACGTTATGTAGCATTGCGTTATAACGTATATCGTTATATATTGTTACCTTATAACGTATAACGTTATGTAGCAGTACGTTATAACGTATATCGTTATATATTGTTACCTTATAACGTTATACGTTATATACTATTACCTTATAACGTATAACGTTATGTAGCACTACGTTATAACGTATATCGTTATGTATTGTTACCTGATAACGTTATACGTTATATACTATTACGTTATAACGTATAACGTTATGTCGCACTACGTTATAACGTATAACGTTATGTAGCACTACGTTATAACGTAAAACGTTATATACCATTACCTTATAACGTATAACGTTATGTAGCACTACGTTATAGCGTATAACGTTATGTAGCTCTACGTTATAACGTATAACGTTATGTAGCACTACGATATAACGTATAACGTTATATACTATTACCTTATAACGTATAACGTTATGTGGCATTACGCTATAACGTATATCGTTATATATTGTTCCCTTATAACGTATAACGTTATGTAGCACTACGTTATAACGTATAACGTTATGTATAACTACGTTATAACGTATAACGTTATATACTATTACCTTATAACGTATAACGTTATGTAGCACTACGTTATAACGTATATCGTTATGTATTGTTACCTTATAACGTTATACGTTATATACTATTACGTTATAACGAATAACGTTATGTCGCACTACGTTATAACGTATAACGTTATGTAGCACTACGTTATAACGTATAACGTTATGTAGCAATAAGTTATAACGTATAACGTTATAAACTATTACCTTACAACGTACAACGTTATGTAGCACTACCTTCTAACGTATAACGTTATGTAGCACTACGTTATAACGTATAACGTTATGTAGCACTACGTTATAACGTATAACGTTATGTAGCAGTACGTTATAACGTATGACGTTGTATACTATTACCTTATAACGTATATCGCTATGTAGCATTACGTTATAACGTATATCGTTATATATTGTTACCTTATAACGTTATACGTTATAAACTATTACCTTATAACGTATAACGTTATGTAGCATTACGTTATAAAGTATAACGTTGTATGCTATTACCTTATAACGTATATCGCTATGTAGCATTACGTTATAACGTATATCGTTATATATTGTTACCTTATAACGTTATACGTTAGATACTATTACCTTATAACGTATAACGTTATGTAGCACTACGTTATAACGTATAAAGTTATGTAGCTCTACGTTATAACGTATAACGTTATATACTATTACCTTATAACGTATAACGTTATGTAGCATTACGTTACAACGTATATCGTTATAAATTATTACCTTATAACGTTATACGTTATATACTATTACCTTACAACGTATAACGTTATGTAGCACTACGTTATAACGTATAACGTTATATACTATTACCTTATAACGTATAACGTTATGTAGCACTAAGTTATAACGTATAACGTTATGTAGCACTACGTTATAACGTATAACGTTATGTAGCACTACGTTATAACGTATAACGTTATGTAGCATTACGTTATAAGGTATAACGTTATATACTATTACCTTATAACGTATAACGTTATGTAGCACTACGTTATAACTTACAACGTTATAGACTATTACCTGATAACCTATAACGTTATGTCGCATTACGTTATATCGTATACCGTTATATACTCTTACCTTATAACGTATAACGTTATGTAGCATTGCGTTATAACGTATATCGTTATATATTGTTACCTTATAACGTTATACGTTATATACTATTACATTATAACGTATAACGTTATGTAGCACTACGTTATTACGTATAACGTTATGTAGCACTACGTTATATCGTATAACGTTATGTAGCACTACGTTATAACGTATAACGTTATATACTATTACCTTATAACGTATAACGTTATGTAGCACTACGTTATAACATATAACGTTATGTAGCTCTACGTTATAACGTATAACGTTATATACTATTACCTTATAACGTATAACGTTATGTAGCATTACGTTACAACGTATATCGTTATATATTGTTACCTTATAACGTATAACGTTATGTAGCAGTACGTTATAACGTATATCGTTATATATTGTTACCTTATAACGTTATACGTTATATACTATTACCTTATAACGTATAACGTTATGTAGCATACGTTATAACGTATATCGTTATGTATTGTTACCTGATAACGTTATACGTTATATACTATTACGTTATAACGTATAACGTTATGTCGCACTACGTTATAACGTATAACGTTATGTAGCACTACGTTATAACGTAAAACGTTATATACTATTACCTTATAACGTATAACGTTATGTAGCACTACGTTATAACGTATAACGTTATGTAGCTCTACGTTATAACGTATAACGTTATGTAGCACTACGATATAACGTATAACGTTATATACTATTACCTTATAACGTATAACGTTATGTGGCATTACGCTATAACGTATATCGTTATATATTGTTCCCTTATAACGTATAACGTTATGTAGCACTACGTTATAACGTATAACGTTATGTATAACTACGTTATAACGTATAACGTTATATACTATTACCTTATAACGTATAACGTTATGTAGCAGTACGTTATAACGTATATCGTTATATATTGTTACCTTATAACGTTGTACGTTATATACTATTACCTTATAACGTATAACGTTATGTAGCACTACGTTATAACGTATATCGTTATGTATTGTTACCTTATAACGTTATACGTTATATACTATTACGTTATAACGTATAACGTTATGTCGCACTACGTTATAACGTATAACGTTATGTAGCACTACGTTATAACGTATAACGTTATGTAGCAATAAGTTATAACGTATAACGTTATAAACTATTACCTTACAACGTACAACGTTATGTAGCACTACCTTATAACGTATAACGTTATGTAGCACTACGTTATAACGTATAACGTTATGTAGCAGTACGTTATAACGTATAACGTTGTATACTATTACCTTATAACGTATATCGCTATGTAGCATTACGTTATAACGTATATCGTTATATATTGTTACCTTATAACGTTATACGTTATAAACTATTACCTTATAACGTATAACGTTATGTAGCATTACGTTATAACGTATAACGTTGTATGCTATTACCTTATAACGTATATCGCTATGTAGCATTACGTTATAACGTATATCGTTATATATTGTTACCTTATAACGTTATACGTTAGATACTATTACCTTATAACGTATAACGTTATGTAGCACTACGTTATAACGTATAAAGTTATGTAGCTCTACGTTATAACGTATAACGTTATATACTATTACCTTATAACGTATAACGTTATGTAGCATTACGTTACAACGTATATCGTTATACATTGTTACCTTATAACGTTATACGTTATATACTATTACCTTACAACGTATAACGTTATGTAGCACTACGTTATAACGTATAACGTTATATACTATTACCTTATAACGTATAACGTTATGTAGCACTAGGTTATAACGTATAACGTTATGTAGCACTACGTTATAACGTATAACGTTATGTAGCACTACGTTATAACGTATAACGTTATGTAGCATTACGTTATAAGGTATAACGTTATATACTATTACCTAATAACGTATAACGTTATGTAGCACTACGGTATAACTTATAACGTTATAGACTATTACCTTATAACCTATAACGTTATGTCGCATTACGTTATATCGTATACCGTTATATACTATTACCTTATAACGTATAACGTTATGTAGCATTGCGTTATAACGTATATCGTTATATATTGTTACCTTATAACGTTATACGTTATATACTATTACATTATAACGTATAACGTTATGTAGCACTACGTTATTACGTATAACGTTATATACTATTACCTTATAACGTATAACGTTATGTAGCACTACGTTATAACGTATAACGTTATGTAGCTGTACGGTATAACGTATAACGTTATATACTATTACCTTATAACGTATAACGTTATGTAGCACTACGTTAAAACGTATAACGTTATATACTATTACCTTATAACATATAACGTTATGTAGCACTACGTTATAACGTATAACGTTATGTAGCTCTACGTCATAACGTATAACGTTATGTAGCACTACGATATAACGTATAACGTTATGTAGCACTACGTTATAACGTATTGCGTTATATACTATTACCTTATAACATATAACGTTATGTGGCATTACGCTATAACGTATATCGTTATATATTGTTACCTTATAACGTATAACGTTATTTAGCACTACGTTATAACGTATAACGTTATGTATAACTACGTTATAACGTATAACGTTACATACTATTACCTTATAACGTATAACGTTATGTAGCAGTACGTTATAACGTATATCGTTATATATTGTTACCTTATAACGTTATACGTTATATACTATTACCTTATAACGTATAACGTTATGTAGCACTACGTTATAACGTATATCGTTATGTATTGTTACCTTATAACGTTATACGTTATATACTATTACGTTATAACGTATAACGTTATGTCGCACTACGTTATAACGTATAACGTTATGTAGCACTACGTTATAACGTATAACGTTATGTGGCAATAAGTTATAACGTATTACGTTATATACTACTACCTTATAACGTATAACGTTATGTAGCATTACGTTATAAGGTATAACGTTATATACTATTACCTTATAACGTATAACGTTATGTAGCACTACGTTATAACGTATAACGTTATGTATAACTACGTTATAACGTATAACGTTACATACTATTACCTTATAACGTATAACGTTATGTAGCATTACGTTATAACGTATAACGTTATATACTATTACCTCACAACGTATAACGTTATGTAGCACTACGTTATAACGTATAACGTTATCTAGCACTACGTTGTAACGTATAACGTTATATACTATGACCTTATAACGTATAACGTTATGTAGCATTACGTTATAACCTATAACGTTATATACTATTACCGTACAACGTATAACGTTATGTAGCACTACGTTATAACGTATAACGTTATGTAGCACAACGTTATAACGTATAACGTTATGTAGCACTACGTTATAACGTATTACGTTATATACTACTACCTTGTAACGTATAACGTTATGTAGCATTACGTTATAAGGTATAACGTTATATACTATTACCTTATAACGTATATCGTTACGTAGCATTATGTTATAACGTATATCGTTATATATTGTTACCTTATAACGTTATACGTTATATACTATTACGTTATAACGTATAACGTTATGTAGCACAACGTTATAACGTATAACGTTATGTAGCACTACGTTATAACGTTATTCCGTTATGTAGCACTACGTTATAACGTATAACGTTATGTAGCACTACGTTATAACGTATAACGTTATATACTATGACCTTATAACGTATAACGTTATGTAGCACTACGTTATAACGTATAACGTTATGTAGCACTACGTTATAACGTATAACGTTATGTAGCACTACGTTATAACGTATAACGTTATATAATATTACCTTATAACGTATAACGTTATGTGGCATTACGCTATAACGTATATCGTTATATATTGTTACCTTATAACGTTATACGTTGTATAGTATTACCTTATAACGTATAACGTTATGTAGCACTACGTTATAACGTATAACGTTATATACTATTACCTTATAACGTATAACGTTATGTAGCATTACGTAATAACGTATAACGTTATATACTATTACCTTACAACGTATAACGTTATGTAGCACTACGTTATAACGTATAACGTTATGTAGCACTACGTTATAACGTATAACGTTATGTAGCACTACGTTATAACGTATAACGTTATATACTATTACCTTATAACGTATAACGTTTTGTAGCAGTACGTTATAACGTGTATCGTTATATATTGTTACCTTATAACGTTATACATTATATACTATTACCTTATAACGTATAACGTTACGTAGCAGTACGTTATAACGTGTATCGTTATATATTGTTACCTTATAACGTTATACATTATATACTATTACCTTATAACGCATAACGTTATGTAGCAGTACGTTATAACGTATATCGTTATGTATTGTTACCTTATAACGTTATACGTTATATACTATTACGTTATAACGTATAACGTTATGTAGCACTACGTTATAACGTATAACGTTATTTAGCACTACGTTATAACGTATAACGTTATATACTATTACCTTATAACGTATAACGTTATGTAGCATTACGTTGTAACCTATAACGTTATATGCTATTACCTTATAACGTATAACGTTATGTAGCACTACGTTATAACGTATAACGTTATGTAGCACTACGTTATAACGTATAACGTTATGTCGCATTACGTTAGATCGTATAACGTTATATACTATTACCTTATAACGTATAACGTTATGTAGCACTACGTGATAACGTATAACGTTATGTAGCACAACGTTATAACGATTAACGTTATATACTATTACCTTATAACGTATAACGTTATGTAGCATTACGTTATAACGTATAACGTTATATACTATTACCTCACAACGTATAACGTTATGTAGCACTACGTTATAACGTATAACGTTATCTAGCACTACGTTGTAACGTATAACGTTATATACTATGACCTTATAACGTATAACGTTATGTAGCATTACGTTATAACCTATAACGTTATATACTATTACCGTACAACGTATAACGTTATGTAGCACTACGTTATAACGTATAACGTTATGTAGCACAACGTTATAACGTATAACGTTATGTAGCACTACGTTATAACGTATTACGTTATATACTACTACCTTATAACGTATAACGTTATGTAGCATTACGTTATAAGGTATAACGTTATATACTATTACCTTATAACGTATATCGTTACGTAGCATTATGTTATAACGTATATCGTTATATATTGTTACCTTACAACGTTATACGTTATATACTATTACGTTATAACGTATAACGTTATGTAGCACAACGTTATAACGTATAACGTTATGTAGCACAACGTTATAACGTATAACGTTATGTAGCACTACGTTATAACGTTATTCCGTTATGTAGCACTGCGTTATAACGTATAACGTTATGTAGCACTACGTTATAACGTATAACGTTATATACTATGACCTTATAACATATAACGTTATGTAGCACTACGTTATAACGTATAACGTTATGTAGCACTACGTTATAACGTATAACGTTATGTAGCACTACGTTATAACGTATAACGTTATGTAGCACTACGTTATAACGTATAACGTTATATAATATTACCTTATAACGTATAACGTTATGTGGCATTACGCTATAACATATATCGTTATATATTGTTACCTTATAACGTTATACGTTGTATAGTATTACCTTATAACGTATAACGTTATGTAGCACTACGTTATAACGTATAACGTTATATACTATTACCTTATAACGTATAACGTTATGTAGCATTACGTAATAACGTATAACTTTATATACTATTACCTTACATCGTATAACGTTATGTAGCACTACGTTATAACGTATAACGTTATGTAGCACTACGTTATAACGTATAACGTTATGTAGCACTACGTTATAACGTATAACGTTATATACTATTACCTTATAACGTATAACGTTTTGTAGCAGTACGTTATAACGTGTATCGTTATATATTGTTACCTTATAACGTTATACATTATATACTATTACCTTATAACGTATAACGTTACGTAGCAGTACGTTATAACGTGTATCGTTATATATTGTTACCTTATAACGTTATACATTATATACTATTACCTTATAACGCATAACGTTATGTAGCAGTACGTTATAACGTATATCGTTATGTATTGTTACCTTATAACGTTATACGTTATATACTATTACGTTATAACGTATAACGTTATGTAGCACTACGTTATAACGTATAACGTTATGTAGCACTACGTTATAACGTATAACGTTATGTCGCATTACGTTAGATCGTATAACGTTATATACTATTACCTTATAACGTATAACGTTATGTAGCATTACGTCATAAGGTATAACGTTAATACTATTACCTTATAACGTATAACGTTATGTAGCACAACGTTATAACGTATAACGTTATGTAGCACTACGTTATAACGTTATTCCGTTATGCAGGACGATGTTATAACGTATAACGTTATGTAGCACTACGTTATAACGTATAACGTTATATACTATTACCTTATAACGTATAACGTTATGTAGCACTACGTGATAACGTGTAACGTTATGTAGCACAACGTCATAACGATTAACGTTATATACTATTACCTTATAACGTATAACGTTATGTAGCATTACGTTATAAGGTATAACGTTATATACTATTACCTTATAACGTATATCGTTACGTAGCATTATGTTATAACGTATATCGTTATATATTGTTACCTTACAACGTTATACGTTATATACTATTACGTTATAACGTATAACGTTATGTAGCACAACGTTATAACGTATAACGTTATGTAGCACTACGTTATAACGTTATTCCGTTATGTAGCACTGCGTTATAACGTATAACGTTATGTAGCACTACGTTATAACGTATAACGTTATATACTATGACCTTATAACATATAACGTTATGTAGCACTACGTTATAACGTATAACGTTATGTAGCACTACGTTATAACGTATAACGTTATGTAGCACTACGTTATAACGTATAACGTTATGTAGCACTACGTTATAACGTATAACGTTATATAATATTACCTTATAACGTATAACGTTATGTGGCATTACGCTATAACGTATATCGTTATATATTGTTACCTTATAACGTTATACGTTGTATAGTATTACCTTATAACGTATAACGTTATGTAGCACTACGTTATAACGTATAACGTTATATACTATTACCTTATAACGTATAACGTTATGTAGCATTACGTAATAACGTATAACGTTATATACTATTACCTTACAACGTATAACGTTATGTAGCACTACGTTATAACGTATAACGTTATGTAGCACTACGTTATAACGTATAACGTTATGTAGCACTACGTTATAACGTATAACGTTATATACTATTACCTTATAACGTATAACGGTTTGTAGCAGTTCGTTATAACGTGTATCGTTATATATTGTTACCTTATAACGTTATACATTATATACTATTACCTTATAACGTATAACGTTACGTAGCAGTACGTTATAACGTGTATCGTTATATATTGTTACCTTATAACGTTATACATTATATACTATTACCTTATAACGCATAACGTTATGTAGCAGTACGTTATAACGTATATCGTTATGTATTGTTACCTTATAACGTTATACGTTATATACTATTACGTTATAACGTATAACGTTATGTAGCACTACGTTATAACGTATAACGTTATGTAGCACTACGTTATAACGTATAACGTTATGTCGCATTACGTTAGATCGTATAACGTTATATACTATTACCTTATAACGTATAACGTTATGTAGCATTACGTCATAAGGTATAACGTTAATACTATTACCTTATAATGTATAACGTTATGTAGCACAACGTTATAACGTATAACGTTATGTAGCACTACGTTCTAACGTTATTCCGTTATGCAGGACGATGTTATAACGTATAACGTTATGTAGCACTACGTTATAACGTATAACGTTATATACTATTACCTTATAACGTATAACGTTATGTAGCACTACGTGATAACGTGTAACGTTATGTAGCACAACGTCATAACGATTAACGTTATATACTATTACCTTATAACGTATAACGTTATGTAGCATTACGTTATAACGTATAACGTTATATACTATTACCTCACAACGTATAACGTTATGTAGCACTACGTTATAAGGTATTACGTTATATACTACTACCTTATAACGTATAACGTTATGTAGCATTACGTTATAAGGTATAACGTTATATACTATTACCTTATAACGTATAACGTTATGTAGCACTACGTTATAACGTATAACGTTATGTAGCACAACGTTATAACGATTAACGTTATATACTATTACCTTATAACGTATAACGTTATGTAGCACAACGTTATAACGATTAACGTTATATACTATTACCTTATAACGTATAACGTTATGTAGCATTACGTTATAACGTATAACGTTATATACTATTACCTCACAACGTATAACGTTATGTAGCACTACGTTATAACGTATTACGTTATATACTACTACCTTATAACGTATAACGTTATGTAGCACTACGTTATAACGTATAACGTTATGTAGCACTACGTTATAACGTTATTCCGTTATGTAGCACTACGTTATAACGTATAACGTTATGTAGCACTACGTTATAACGTATAACGTTATATACTATGACCTTATAACGTATAACGTTATGTAGCACTACGTTATAACGTATAACGTTATGTAGCACTACGTGATAACGTATAACGTTATGTAGCACAACGTTATAACGATTAACGTTATATACTATTACCTTATAACGTATAACGTTATGTAGCATTACGTTATAACGTATAACGTTATATACTATTACCTCACAACGTATAACGTTATGTAGCACTACGTTATAACGTATTACGTTATATACTACTACCTTATAACGTATAACGTTATGTAGCATTACGTTATAAGGTATACCGTTATATACTATTACCTTATAACGTATAACGTTATGTAGCACTACGTGATAACGTATAACGTTATGTAGCACAACGTTATAACGATTAACGTTATATACTATTACCTTATAACGTATAACGTTATGTAGCATTACGTTATAACGTATAACGTTATATACTATTACCTCACAACGTATAACGTTATGTAGCACTACGTTATAACGTATAACGTTATGTCGCATTACGTTAGATCGTATAACGTTATATACTATTACCTTATAACGTATAACGTTATGTAGCACTACGTGATAACGTTATTCCGTTATGTAGCACGATGTTATAACGTATAACGTTATGTAGCACTACGTTGTAACCTATAACGTTATATGCTATTACCTTATAACGTATAACGTTATGTAGCACTACGTTATAACGTATAACGTTATGTAGCACTACGTTATAACGTATAACGTTATGTCGCATTACGTTAGATCGTATAACGTTATATACTATTACCCTATAACGTATAACGTTATGTAGCACTACGTGATAACGTATAACGTTATGTAGCACAACGTTATAACGATTAACGTTATATACTATTACCTTATAACGTATAACGTTATGTAGCATTACGTTATAACGTATAACGTTATATACTATTACCTCACAACGTATAACGTTATGTAGCACTACGTTATAACGTATAACGTTATGTCGCATTACGTTAGATCGTATAACGTTATATACTATTACCTTATAACGTATAACGTTATGTAGCATTACGTTATAAGGTATAACGTTAATACTATTACCTTATAACGTATAACGTTATGTAGCACTACGTTATAACGTATAACGTTATGTAGCACTACGTTATAACGTTATTCCGTTATGTAGCACGATGTTATAACGTATAACGTTATGTAGCACTACGTTGTAACCGATAACGTTATATGCTATTACCTTATAACGTATAACGTTATGTAGCACTACGTTATAACGTATAACGTTATGTAGCACTACGTTATAACGTATAACGTTATGTCGCATTACGTTAGATCGTATAACGTTATATACTATTACCTTATAACGTATAACGTTATGTAGCACTACGTGATAACGTATAACGTTATGTAGCACAACGTTATAACGATTAACGTTATATACTATTACCTTATAACGTATAACGTTATGTAGCATTACGATATAACGTATAACGTTATATAATATTACCTCACAACGTATAACGTTATGTAGCACTACGTTATAACGTATAACGTTATCTAGCACTACGTTGTAACGTATAACGTTATATACTATGACCTTATAACGTATAACGTTATGTAGCATTACGTTATAACCTATAACGTTATATACTATTACCGTACAACGTATAACGTTATGTAGCACTACGTTATAACGTATAACGTTATGTAGCACAACGTTATAACGTATAACGTTATGTAGCACTACGTTATAACGTATTACGTTATATACTATGACGTTATAACGTATAACGTTATGTAGCATTACGTTATAACGTATAACGTTATATACTATTACCTTATAACGTATATCGTTACGTAGCATTATGTTATAACGTATATCGTTATATATTGTTACCTTATAACGTTATACGTTATATACTATTACGTTATAACGTATAACGTTATGTAGCACAACGTTATAACGTATAACGTTATGTAGCACTACGTTATAACGTTATTCCGTTATGTAGCACTGCGTTATAACGTATAACGTTATGTAGCACTACGTTATAACGTATAACGTTATATACTATGACCTTATAACATATAACGTTATGTAGCACTACGTTATAACGTATAACGTTATGTAGCACTACGTTATAACGTATAACGTTATGTAGCACTACGTTATAACGTATAACGTTATATAATATTACCTTATAACGTATAACGTTATGTGGCATTACGCTATAACGTATATCGTTATATATTGTTACCTTATAACGTTATACGTTGTATAGTATTACCTTATAACGTATAACGTTATGTAGCACTACGTTATAACGTATAACGTTATATACTATTACCTTATAACGTATAACGTTATGTAGCATTACGTAATAACGTATAACGTTATATACTATTACCTTACAACGTATAACGTTATGTAGCACTACGTTATAACGTATAACGTTATGTAGCACTACGTTATAACGTATAACGTTATGTAGCACTACGTTATAACGTATAACGTTATATACTATTACCTTATAACGTATAACGTTTTGTAGCAGTACGTTATAACGTGTATCGTTATATATTATTACCTTATAACGTTATACATTATATACTATTACCTTATAACGTATAACGTTACGTAGCAGTACGTTATAACGTGTATCGTTATATATTGTTACCTTATAACGTTATACATTATATACTATTACCTTATAACGCATAACGTTATGTAGCAGTACGTTATAACGTATATCGTTATGTATTGTTACCTTATAACGTTATACGTTATATACTATTACGTTATAACGTATAACGTTATGTAGCACTACGTTATAACGTATAACGTTATGTAGCACTACGTTATAACGTATAACGTTATGTCGCATTACGTTAGATCGTATAACGTTATATACTATTACCTTATAACGTATAACGTTATGTAGCATTACGTCATAAGGTATAACGTTAATACTATTACCTTATAACGTATAACGTTATGTAGCACTACGTTATAACGTATAACGTTATGTAGCACTACGTTATAACGTTATTCCGTTATGTAGCACGATGTTATAACGTATAACGTTATGTAGCACTACGTTATAACGTATAACGTTATATACTATTACCTTATAACGTATAACGTTATGTAGCACTACGTGATAACGTGTAACGTTATGTAGCACAACGTCATAACGATTAACGTTATATACTATTACCTTATAACGTATAACGTTATGTAGCATTACGTTATAACGTATAACGTTATATACTATTACCTCACAACGTATAACGTTATGTAGCACTACGTTATAAGGTATTACGTTATATACTACTACCTTATAACGTATAACGTTATGTAGCATTACGTTATAAGGTATAACGTTATATACTATTACCTTATAACGTATAACGTTATGTAGCACTACGTTATAACGTATAACGTTATGTAGCACAACGTTATAACGATTAACGTTATATACTATTACCTTATAACGTATAACGTTATGTAGCACAACGTTATAACGATTAACGTTATATACTATTACCTTATAACGTATAACGTTATGTAGCATTACGTTATAACGTATAACGTTATATACTATTACCTCACAACGTATAACGTTATGTAGCACTACGTTATAACGTATTACGTTATATACTACTACCTTATAACGTATAACGTTATGTAGCATTACGTTATAAGGTATAACGTTATATACTATTACCTTATAACGTATAACGTTATGTAGCACTACGTGATAACGTATAACGTTATGTAGCACGACGTTATAACGATTAACGTTATATACTATTACCTTATAACGTATAACGTTATGTAGCATTACGTTATAATGTATAACGTTATATACTATTACCTCACAACGTATAACGTTATGTAGCACTACGTTATAACGTATTACGTTATATACTACTACCTTATAACGTATAACGTTATGTAGCATTACGTTATAAGGTATACCGTTATATACTATTACCTTATAACGTATAACGTTATGTAGCACTACGTGATAACGTATAACGTTATGTAGCACAACGTTATAACGATTAACGTTATATACTATTACCTTATAACGTATAACGTTATGTAGCATTACGTTATAACGTATAACGTTATATACTATTACCTCACAACGTATAACGTTATGTAGCACTACGTTATAACGTATAACGTTATCTAGCACTACGTTGTAACGTATAACGTTATATACTATGACCTTATAACGTATAACGTTATGTAGCATTACGTTTTAACCTATAACGTTATATACTATTTCCGTACAACGTATAACGTTATGTAGCACTACGTTATAACGTATAACGTTATGTAGCACAACGTTATAACGTATAACGTCATGTAGCACAACGTTATAACGTATTACGTTATATACTACTACCCTATAACGTATAACGTTATGTAGCATTACGTTATAAGGTATAACGTTATATACTATTACCTTATAACGTATAACGTTACGTAGCATTATGTTATAACGTATATCGTTATATATTGTTACCTTATAACGTTATACGTTATATACTATTACGTTATAACGTATAACGTTATGTAGCACTACGTTATAACGTATAACGTTATGTAGCACTACGTTATAACGTTATTCCGTTATGTAGCACTACGTTATAACGTATAACGTTATGTAGCACTACGTTATAACGTATAACGTTATATACTATGACCTTATAACGTATAACGTTATGTAGCACTACGTTATAACGTATAACGTTATGTAGCACTACGTGATAACGTATAACGTTATGTAGCACAACGTTATAACGATTAACGTTATATACTATTACCTTATAACGTATAACGTTATGTAGCATTACGTTATAACGTATAACGTTATATACTATTACCTCACAACGTATAACGTTATGTAGCACTACGTTATAACGTATTACGTTATATACTACTACCTTATAACGTATAACGTTATGTAGCATTACGTTATAAGGTATACCGTTATATACTATTACCTTATAACGTATAACGTTATGTAGCACTACGTGATAACGTATAACGTTATGTAGCACAACGTTATAACGATTAACGTTATATACTATTACCTTATAACGTATAACGTTATGTAGCATTACGTTATAACGTATAACGTTATATACTATTACCTCACAACGTATAACGTTATGTAGCACTACGTTATAACGTATAACGTTATCTAGCACTACGTTGTAACGTATAACGTTATATACTATGACCTTATAACGTATAACGTTATGTAGCATTACGTTTTAACCTATAACGTTATATACTATTACCGTACAACGTATAACGTTATGTAGCACTACGTTATAACGTATAACGTTATGTAGCACAACGTTATAACGTATAACGTTATGTAGCACAACGTTATAACGTATTACGTTATATACTACTACCTTATAACGTATAACGTTATGTAGCATTACGTTATAAGGTATAACGTTATATACTATTACCTTATAACGTATAACGTTACGTAGCATTATGTTATAACGTATATCGTTATATATTGTTACCTTATAACGTTATACGTTATATACTATTACGTTATAACGTATAACGTTATGTAGCACTTCGTTATAACGTATAACGTTATGTAGCACTACGTTATAACGTTATTCCGTTATGTAGCACTACGTTATAACGTATAACGTTATGTAGCACTACGTTATAACGTATAACGTTATATACTATGACCTTATAACGTATAACGTTATGTAGCACTACGTTATAACGTATAACGTTATGTAGCACTACGTTATAACGTATAACGTTATGTAGCACTACGTTATAACGTATAACGTTATATAATATTACCTTATAACGTATAACGTTATGTGGCATTACGCTATAAAGTACATCGTTATATATTGTTACCTTATAACGTTATACGTTGTATAGTATTACCTTATAACGTATAACGTTATGTAGCACTACGTTATAACGTATAACGTTATATACTATTACCTTATAACGTATAACGTTATGTAGCATTACGTAATAACGTATAACGTTATATACTATTACCTTACAACGTATAACGTTATGTAGCACTACGTTATAACGTATAACGTTATGTAGCACTACGTTATAACGTATAACGTTATGTAGCACTACGTTATAACGTATAACGTTATATACTATTACCTTATAACGTATAACGTTTTGTAGCAGTACGTTAAAACGTGTATCGTTATATATTGTTACCTTATAACGTTATACATTATATACTATTACCTTATAACGTATAACGTTACGTAGCAGTACGTTATAACGTGTATCGTTATATATTGTTACCTTATAACGTTATACATTATATACTATTACCTTATAACGTATAACGTTATGTAGCAGTACGTTATAACGTATATCGTTATGTATTGTTACCTTATAACGTTATACGTTATATACTATTACGTTATAACGTATAACGTTATGTAGCACTACGTTATAACGTATAACGTTATTTAGCACTACGTTATAACGTATAACGTTATATACTATTACCTTATAACGTATAACGTTATGTAGCATTACGTTGTAACCTATAACGTTATATGCTATTACCTTATAACGTATAACGTTATGTAGCACTACGTTATAACGTATAACGTTATGTAGCACTACGTTATAACGTATAACGTTATGTCGCATTACGTTAGATCGTATAACGTTATATACTATTACCTTATAACGTATAACGTTATGTAGCATTACGTTATAAGGTATAACGTTAATACTATTACCTTATAACGTATAACGTTATGTAGCACTACGTTATAACGTATAACGTTATGTAGCACTACGTTATAACGTTATTCCGTTATGTAGCACGATGTTATAACGTATAACGTTATGTAGCACTACGTTATAACGTATAACGTTATCTAGCACTACGTTGTAACGTATAACGTTATATACTATGACCTTATAACGTATAACGTTATGTAGCATTACGTTTTAACCTATAACGTTATATACTATTACCGTACAACGTATAACGTTATGTAGCACTACGTTATAACGTATAACGTTATGTAGCACAACGTTATAACGTATAACGTTATGTAGCACAACGTTATAACGTATTACGTTATATACTACTACCTTATAACGTATAACGTTATGTAGCATTACGTTATAAGGTATAACGTTATATACTATTACCTTATAACGTATAACGTTACGTAGCATTATGTTATAACGTATATCGTTATATATTGTTACCTTATAACGTTATACGTTATATACTATTACGTTATAACGTATAACGTTATGTAGCACTTCGTTATAACGTATAACGTTATGTAGCACTACGTTATAACGTTATTCCGTTATGTAGCACTACGTTATAACGTATAACGTTATGTAGCACTACGTTATAACGTATAACGTTATATACTATGACCTTATAACGTATAACGTTATGTAGCACTACGTTATAACGTATAACGTTATGTAGCACTACGTTATAACGTATAACGTTATGTAGCACTACGTTATAACGTATAACGTTATATAATATTACCTTATAACGTATAACGTTATGTGGCATTACGCTATAAAGTACATCGTTATATATTGTTACCTTATAACGTTATACGTTGTATAGTATTACCTTATAACGTATAACGTTATGTAGCACTACGTTATAACGTATAACGTTATATACTATTACCTTATAACGTATAACGTTATGTAGCATTACGTAATAACGTATAACGTTATATACTATTACCTTACAACGTATAACGTTATGTAGCACTACGTTATAACGTATAACGTTATGTAGCACTACGTTATAACGTATAACGTTATGTAGCACTACGTTATAACGTATAACGTTATATACTATTACCTTATAACGTATAACGTTTTGTAGCAGTACGTTATAACGTGTATCGTTATATATTGTTACCTTATAACGTTATACATTATATACTATTACCTTATAACGTATAACGTTACGTAGCAGTACGTTATAACGTGTATCGTTATATATTGTTACCTTATAACGTTATACATTATATACTATTACCTTATAACGTATAACGTTATGTAGCAGTACGTTATAACGTATATCGTTATGTATTGTTACCTTATAACGTTATACGTTATATACTATTACGTTATAACGTATAACGTTATGTAGCACTACGTTATAACGTATAACGTTATTTAGCACTACGTTATAACGTATAACGTTATATACTATTACCTTATAACGTATAACGTTATGTAGCATTACGTTGTAACCTATAACGTTATATGCTATTACCTTATAACGTATAACGTTATGTAGCACTACGTTATAACGTATAACGTTATGTAGCACTACGTTATAACGTATAACGTTATGTCGCATTACGTTAGATCGTATAACGTTATATACTATTACCTTATAACGTATAACGTTATGTAGCATTACGTTATAAGGTATAACGTTAATACTATTACCTTATAACGTATAACGTTATGTAGCACTACGTTATAACGTATAACGTTATGTAGCACTACGTTATAACGTTATTCCGTTATGTAGCACGATGTTATAACGTATAACGTTATGTAGCACTACGTTATAACGTATAACGTTATATACTATTACCTTATAACGTATAACGTTATGTAGCACTACGTGATAACGTATAACGTTATGTAGCACAACGTCATAACGATTAACGTTATATACTATTACCTTATAACGTATAACGTTATGTAGCATTACGTTATAACGATTAACGTTATATACTATTACCTTATAACGTATAACGTTATGTAGCATTACGTTATAACGTATAACGTTATATACTATTACCTCACAACGTATAACGTTATGTAGCACCACGTTATAACGTATAACGTTATGTAGCACTACGTTATAACGTATAACGTTATGTAGCACTACGTTATAACGTATAACGTTATATACTATGACCTTATAACGTATAACGTTATGTAGCACTACGTTATAACGTATAACGTTATGTAGCACTACGTTATAACGTATAACGTTATGTAGCACTACGTTATAACGTATTACGTTATATACTACTACCTTATAACGTATAACGTTATGTAGCATTACGTTATAAGGTATAACGTTATATACTATTACCTTATAACGTATAACGTTACGTAGCATTATGTTATAACGTATATCGTTATATATTGTTACCTTATAACGTTATACGTTATATACTATTACGTTATAACGTATAACGTTATGTAGCACTTCGTTATAACGTATAACGTTATGTAGCACTACGTTATAACGTTATTCCGTTATGTAGCACTACGTTATAACGTATAACGTTATGTAGCACTACGTTATAACGTATAACGTTATATACTATGACCTTATAACGTATAACGTTATGTAGCACTACGTTATAACGTATAACGTTATGTAGCACTACGTTATAACGTATAACGTTATGTAGCACTACGTTATAACGTATAACGTTATATAATATTACCTTATAACGTATAACGTTATGTGGCATTACGCTATAAAGTACATCGTTATATATTGTTACCTTATAACGTTATACGTTGTATAGTATTACCTTATAACGTATAACGTTATGTAGCACTACGTTATAACGTATAACGTTATATACTATTACCTTATAACGTATAACGTTATGTAGCATTACGTAATAACGTATAACGTTATATACTATTACCTTACAACGTATAACGTTATGTAGCACTACGTTATAACGTATAACGTTATGTAGCACTACGTTATAACGTATAACGTTATGTAGCACTACGTTATAACGTATAACGTTATATACTATTACCTTATAACGTATAACGTTTTGTAGCAGTACGTTAAAACGTGTATCGTTATATATTGTTACCTTATAACGTTATACATTATATACTATTACCTTATAACGTATAACGTTACGTAGCAGTACGTTATAACGTGTATCGTTATATATTGTTACCTTATAACGTTATACATTATATACTATTACCTTATAACGTATAACGTTATGTAGCAGTACGTTATAACGTATATCGTTATGTATTGTTACCTTATAACGTTATACGTTATATACTATTACGTTATAACGTATAACGTTATGTAGCACTACGTTATAACGTATAACGTTATTTAGCACTACGTTATAACGTATAACGTTATATACTATTACCTTATAACGTATAACGTTATGTAGCATTACGTTGTAACCTATAACGTTATATGCTATTACCTTATAACGTATAACGTTATGTAGCACTACGTTATAACGTATAACGTTATGTAGCACTACGTTATAACGTATAACGTTATGTCGCATTACGTTAGATCGTATAACGTTATATACTATTACCTTATAACGTATAACGTTATGTAGCATTACGTTATAAGGTATAACGTTAATACTATTACCTTATAACGTATAACGTTATGTAGCACTACGTTATAACGTATAACGTTATGTAGCACTACGTTATAACGTTATTCCGTTATGTAGCACGATGTTATAACGTATAACGTTATGTAGCACTACGTTATAACGTATAACGTTATCTAGCACTACGTTGTAACGTATAACGTTATATACTATGACCTTATAACGTATAACGTTATGTAGCATTACGTTTTAACCTATAACGTTATATACTATTACCGTACAACGTATAACGTTATGTAGCACTACGTTATAACGTATAACGTTATGTAGCACAACGTTATAACGTATAACGTTATGTAGCACAACGTTATAACGTATTACGTTATATACTACTACCTTATAACGTATAACGTTATGTAGCATTACGTTATAAGGTATAACGTTATATACTATTACCTTATAACGTATAACGTTACGTAGCATTATGTTATAACGTATATCGTTATATATTGTTACCTTATAACGTTATACGTTATATACTATTACGTTATAACGTATAACGTTATGTAGCACTTCGTTATAACGTATAACGTTATGTAGCACTACGTTATAACGTTATTCCGTTATGTAGCACTACGTTATAACGTATAACGTTATGTAGCACTACGTTATAACGTATAACGTTATATACTATGACCTTATAACGTATAACGTTATGTAGCACTACGTTATAACGTATAACGTTATGTAGCACTACGTTATAACGTATAACGTTATGTAGCACTACGTTATAACGTATAACGTTATATAATATTACCTTATAACGTATAACGTTATGTGGCATTACGCTATAAAGTACATCGTTATATATTGTTACCTTATAACGTTATACGTTGTATAGTATTACCTTATAACGTATAACGTTATGTAGCACTACGTTATAACGTATAACGTTATATACTATTACCTTATAACGTATAACGTTATGTAGCATTACGTAATAACGTATAACGTTATATACTATTACCTTACAACGTATAACGTTATGTAGCACTACGTTATAACGTATAACGTTATGTAGCACTACGTTATAACGTATAACGTTATGTAGCACTACGTTATAACGTATAACGTTATATACTATTACCTTATAACGTATAACGTTTTGTAGCAGTACGTTATAACGTGTATCGTTATATATTGTTACCTTATAACGTTATACATTATATACTATTACCTTATAACGTATAACGTTACGTAGCAGTACGTTATAACGTGTATCGTTATATATTGTTACCTTATAACGTTATACATTATATACTATTACCTTATAACGTATAACGTTATGTAGCAGTACGTTATAACGTATATCGTTATGTATTGTTACCTTATAACGTTATACGTTATATACTATTACGTTATAACGTATAACGTTATGTAGCACTACGTTATAACGTATAACGTTATTTAGCACTACGTTATAACGTATAACGTTATATACTATTACCTTATAACGTATAACGTTATGTAGCATTACGTTGTAACCTATAACGTTATATGCTATTACCTTATAACGTATAACGTTATGTAGCACTACGTTATAACGTATAACGTTATGTAGCACTACGTTATAACGTATAACGTTATGTCGCATTACGTTAGATCGTATAACGTTATATACTATTACCTTATAACGTATAACGTTATGTAGCATTACGTTATAAGGTATAACGTTAATACTATTACCTTATAACGTATAACGTTATGTAGCACTACGTTATAACGTATAACGTTATGTAGCACTACGTTATAACGTTATTCCGTTATGTAGCACGATGTTATAACGTATAACGTTATGTAGCACTACGTTATAACGTATAACGTTATATACTATTACCTTATAACGTATAACGTTATGTAGCACTACGTGATAACGTATAACGTTATGTAGCACAACGTCATAACGATTAACGTTATATACTATTACCTTATAACGTATAACGTTATGTAGCATTACGTTATAACGATTAACGTTATATACTATTACCTTATAACGTATAACGTTATGTAGCATTACGTTATAACGTATAACGTTATATACTATTACCTCACAACGTATAACGTTATGTAGCACCACGTTATAACGTATAACGTTATGTAGCACTACGTTATAACGTATAACGTTATGTAGCACTACGTTATAACGTATAACGTTATGTAGCACTACGTTATAACGTTATACATTATATACTATTACCTTATAACGTATAACGTTACGTAGCAGTACGTTATAACGTGTATCGTTATATATTGTTACCTTATAACGTTATACATTATATACTATTACCTTATAACGTATAACGTTATGTAGCAGTACGTTATAACGTATATCGTTATGTATTGTTACCTTATAACGTTATACGTTATATACTATTACGTTATAACGTATAACGTTATGTAGCACTACGTTATAACGTATAACGTTATTTAGCACTACGTTATAACGTATAACGTTATATACTATTACCTTATAACGTATAACGTTATGTAGCATTACGTTGTAACCTATAACGTTATATGCTATTACCTTATAACGTATAACGTTATGTAGCACTACGTTATAACGTATAACGTTATGTAGCACTACGTTATAACGTATAACGTTATGTCGCATTACGTTAGATCGTATAACGTTATATACTATTACCTTATAACGTATAACGTTATGTAGCATTACGTTATAAGGTATAACGTTAATACTATTACCTTATAACGTATAACGTTATGTAGCACTACGTTATAACGTATAACGTTATGTAGCACTACGTTATAACGTTATTCCGTTATGTAGCACGATGTTATAACGTATAACGTTATGTAGCACTACGTTATAACGTATAACGTTATATACTATTACCTTATAACGTATAACGTTATGTAGCACTACGTGATAACGTATAACGTTATGTAGCACAACGTCATAACGATTAACGTTATATACTATTACCTTATAACGTATAACGTTATGTAGCATTACGTTATAACGATTAACGTTATATACTATTACCTTATAACGTATAACGTTATGTAGCATTACGTTATAACGTATAACGTTATATACTATTACCTCACAACGTATAACGTTATGTAGCACTACGTTATAACGTATAACGTTATGTAGCACTACGTTATAACGTATAACGTTATGTAGCACTACGTTATAACGTATAACGTTATGTAGCACTACGTTATAACGTATAACGTTATATACTATTACCTTATAACGTATAACGTTTTGTAGCAGTACGTTATAACGTGTATCGTTATATATTGTTACCTTATAACGTTATACATTATATACTATTACCTTATAACGTATAACGTTACGTAGCAGTACGTTATAACGTATATCGTTATATATTGTTACCTTACAACGTTATACATTATATACTATTACCTTATAACGTATAACGTTATGTAGCAGTACGTTATAACGTATAACGTTATGTAGCACTACGTTATAACGTATACCGTTATGTAGCACTACGTTATAACGTATAACGTTATATACTATTACCTTATAACGTATAACGTTATGAAGCATTACGTTGTAACCTATAACGTTATATGCTATTACCTTATAACGTATAACGTTATGTAGCACTACGTTATAACGTATAACGTTATGTAGCACTACGTTATAACGTATAACGTTATGTCGAATTACGTTAGATCGTATAACGTTATATACTATTACCTTATAACGTATAACGTTATGTAGCATTACGTTATAAGGTATAACGTTAATACTATTACCTTATAACGTATAACGTTATGTAGCACTACGTTATAACGTTATTCCGTTATGTAGCACGATGTTATAACGTATAACGTTATGTAGCACTACGTTATAACGTATAACGTTATATACTATATCCTTATAACGTATAACGTTATGTAGCACTACGTGATAACGTATAACGTTATGTAGCACAACGTTATAACGATTAACGTTATATACTATTACCTTATAACGTATAACGTTATGTAGCATTACGTTATAACGTATAACGTTATATACTATTACCTCACAACGTATAACGTTATGTAGCACTACGTTATAACGTATTACGTTATATACTACTACCTTATAACGTATAACGTTATGTAGCATTACGTTATAAGGTATAACGTTATATACTATTACCTTATAACGTATAACGTTATGTAGCACTACGTGATAACGTATAACGTTATGTACCACAACGTTATAACGATTAACGTTATATACTATTACCTTATAACGTATAACGTTATGTAGCACAACGTTATAACGATTAACGTTATATACTATTACCTTATAACGTATAACGTTATGTAGCATTACATTATAACGTATAACGTTATATACTATTACCTCACAACGTATAACGTTATGTAGCACTACGTTATAACGATTAACGTTATATACTATTACCTTATAACGTATAACGTTATGTAGCATTACGTTATAACGTATAACGTTATATACTATTACCTCACAACGTATAACGTTATGTAGCACTACGTTATAACGTTTAACGTTATCTAGCACTACGTTGTAACGTATAACGTTATATACCATGACCTTATAACGTATAACGTTATGTAGCATTACGTTATAACCTATAACGTTATATACTATTACCGTACAACGTATAACGTTATGTAGCACTACGTTATAACGTATAACGTTATGTAGCACAACGTTATAACGTATAACGTTATGTAGCACTACGTTATAACGTATTACGTTATATACTACTACCTTATAACGTATAACGTTATGTAGCATTACGTTATAACGTATAACGTTATGTAGCACTACGTTATAACGTTATTCCGTTATGTAGCACTACGTTATAACGTATAACGTTATGTAGCACTACGTTATAACGTATAACGTTATATAATATTACCTTATAACGTATAACGTTATGTGGCATTACGCTATAACATATATCGTTATATATTGTTACCTTATAACGTTATACGTTGTATAGTATTACCTTATAACGTATAACGTTATGTAGCACTACGTTATAACGTATAACGTTATATACTATTACCTTATAACGTATAACGTTATGTAGCATTACGTAATAACGTATAACTTTATATACTATTACCTTACATCGTATAACGTTATGTAGCACTACGTTATAACGTATAACGTTATGTAGCACTACGTTATAACGTATAACGTTATGTAGCACTACGTTATAACGTATAACGTTATATACTATTACCTTATAACGTATAACGTTTTGTAGCAGTACGTTATAACGTGTATCGTTATATATTGTTACCTTATAACGTTATACATTATATACTATTACCTTATAACGTATAACGTTACGTAGCAGTACGTTATAACGTGTATCGTTATATATTGTTACCTTATAACGTTATACATTATATACTATTACCTTATAACGCATAACGTTATGTAGCAGTACGTTATAACGTATATCGTTATGTATTGTTACCTTATAACGTTATACGTTATATACTATTACGTTATAACGTATAACGTTATGTAGCACTACGTTATAACGTATAACGTTATGTAGCACTACGTTATAACGTATAACGTTATGTAGCACAACGTTATAACGTATAACGTTATGTAGCACTACGTTATAACGTATTACGTTATATACTACTACCTTATAACGTATAACGTTATGTAGCATTACGTTATAACGTATAACGTTATGTAGCACTACGTTATAACGTTATTCCGTTATGTAGCACTACGTTATAACGTATAACGTTATGTAGCACTACGTTATAACGTATAACGTTATATACTATTACCTTATAACGTATAACGTTTTGTAGCAGTACGTTATAACGTGTATCGTTATATATTGTTACCTTATAACGTTATACATTATATACTATTACCTTATAACGCATAACGTTATGTAGCAGTACGTTATAACGTATATCGTTATGTATTGTTACCTTATAACGTTATACGTTATATACTATTACGTTATAACGTATAACGTTATGTAGCACTACGTTATAACGTATAACGTTATGTAGCACTACGTTATAACGTATAACGTTATGTCGCATTACGTTAGATCGTATAACGTTATATACTATTACCTTATAACGTATAACGTTATGTAGCATTACGTCATAAGGTATAACGTTAATACTATTACCTTATAACGTATAACGTTATGTAGCACAACGTTATAACGTATAACGTTATGTAGCACTACGTTATAACGTTATTCCGTTATGCAGGACGATGTTATAACGTATAACGTTATGTAGCACTACGTTATAACGTATAACGTTATATACTATTACCTTATAACGTATAACGTTATGTAGCACTACGTGATAACGTGTAACGTTATGTAGCACAACGTCATAACGATTAACGTTATATACTATTACCTTATAACGTATAACGTTATGTAGCATTACGTTATAAGGTATAACGTTATATACTATTACCTTATAACGTATATCGTTACGTAGCATTATGTTATAACGTATATCGTTATATATTGTTACCTTACAACGTTATACGTTATATACTATTACGTTATAACGTATAACGTTATGTAGCACAACGTTATAACGTATAACGTTATGTAGCACTACGTTATAACGTTATTCCGTTATGTAGCACTGCGTTATAACGTATAACGTTATGTAGCACTACGTTATAACGTATAACGTTATATACTATGACCTTATAACATATAACGTTATGTAGCACTACGTTATAACGTATAACGTTATGTAGCACTACGTTATAACGTATAACGTTATGTAGCACTACGTTATAACGTATAACGTTATGTAGCACTACGTTATAACGTATAACGTTATATAATATTACCTTATAACGTATAACGTTATGTGGCATTACGCTATAACGTATATCGTTATATATTGTTACCTTATAACGTTATACGTTGTATAGTATTACCTTATAACGTATAACGTTATGTAGCACTACGTTATAACGTATAACGTTATATACTATTACCTTATAACGTATAACGTTATGTAGCATTACGTAATAACGTATAACGTTATATACTATTACCTTACAACGTATAACGTTATGTAGCACTACGTTATAACGTATAACGTTATGTAGCACTACGTTATAACGTATAACGTTATGTAGCACTACGTTATAACGTATAACGTTATATACTATTACCTTATAACGTATAACGGTTTGTAGCAGTTCGTTATAACGTGTATCGTTATATATTGTTACCTTATAACGTTATACATTATATACTATTACCTTATAACGTATAACGTTACGTAGCAGTACGTTATAACGTGTATCGTTATATATTGTTACCTTATAACGTTATACATTATATACTATTACCTTATAACGCATAACGTTATGTAGCAGTACGTTATAACGTATATCGTTATGTATTGTTACCTTATAACGTTATACGTTATATACTATTACGTTATAACGTATAACGTTATGTAGCACTACGTTATAACGTATAACGTTATGTAGCACTACGTTATAACGTATAACGTTATGTCGCATTACGTTAGATCGTATAACGTTATATACTATTACCTTATAACGTATAACGTTATGTAGCATTACGTCATAAGGTATAACGTTAATACTATTACCTTATAATGTATAACGTTATGTAGCACAACGTTATAACGTATAACGTTATGTAGCACTACGTTCTAACGTTATTCCGTTATGCAGGACGATGTTATAACGTATAACGTTATGTAGCACTACGTTATAACGTATAACGTTATATACTATTACCTTATAACGTATAACGTTATGTAGCACTACGTGATAACGTGTAACGTTATGTAGCACAACGTCATAACGATTAACGTTATATACTATTACCTTATAACGTATAACGTTATGTAGCATTACGTTATAACGTATAACGTTATATACTATTACCTCACAACGTATAACGTTATGTAGCACTACGTTATAAGGTATTACGTTATATACTACTACCTTATAACGTATAACGTTATGTAGCATTACGTTATAAGGTATAACGTTATATACTATTACCTTATAACGTATAACGTTATGTAGCACTACGTTATAACGTATAACGTTATGTAGCACAACGTTATAACGATTAACGTTATATACTATTACCTTATAACGTATAACGTTATGTAGCACAACGTTATAACGATTAACGTTATATACTATTACCTTATAACGTATAACGTTATGTAGCATTACGTTATAACGTATAACGTTATATACTATTACCTCACAACGTATAACGTTATGTAGCACTACGTTATAACGTATTACGTTATATACTACTACCTTATAACGTGTAACGTTATGTAGCACTACGTTATAACGTATAACGTTATGTAGCACTACGTTATAACGTTATTCCGTTATGTAGCACTACGTTATAACGTATAACGTTATGTAGCACTACGTTATAACGTATAACGTTATATACTATGACCTTATAACGTATAACGTTATGTAGCACTACGTTATAACGTATAACGTTATGTAGCACTACGTGATAACGTATAACGTTATGTAGCACAACGTTATAACGATTAACGTTATATACTATTACCTTATAACGTATAACGTTATGTAGCATTACGTTATAACGTATAACGTTATATACTATTACCTCACAACGTATAACGTTATGTAGCACTACGTTATAACGTATTACGTTATATACTACTACCTTATAACGTATAACGTTATGTAGCATTACGTTATAAGGTATACCGTTATATACTATTACCTTATAACGTATAACGTTATGTAGCACTACGTGATAACGTATAACGTTATGTAGCACAACGTTATAACGATTAACGTTATATACTATTACCTTATAACGTATAACGTTATGTAGCATTACGTTATAACGTATAACGTTATATACTATTACCTCACAACGTATAACGTTATGTAGCACTACGTTATAACGTATAACGTTATGTCGCATTACGTTAGATCGTATAACGTTATATACTATTACCTTATAACGTATAACGTTATGTAGCACTACGTGATAACGTTATTCCGTTATGTAGCACGATGTTATAACGTATAACGTTATGTAGCACTACGTTGTAACCTATAACGTTATATGCTATTACCTTATAACGTATAACGTTATGTAGCACTACGTTATAACGTATAACGTTATGTAGCACTACGTTATAACGTATAACGTTATGTCGCATTACGTTAGATCGTATAACGTTATATACTATTACCCTATAACGTATAACGTTATGTAGCACTACGTGATAACGTATAACGTTATGTAGCACAACGTTATAACGATTAACGTTATATACTATTACCTTATAACGTATAACGTTATGTAGCATTACGTTATAACGTATAACGTTATATACTATTACCTCACAACGTATAACGTTATGTAGCACTACGTTATAACGTATAACGTTATGTCGCATTACGTTAGATCGTATAACGTTATATACTATTACCTTATAACGTATAACGTTATGTAGCATTACGTTATAAGGTATAACGTTAATACTATTACCTTATAACGTATAACGTTATGTAGCACTACGTTATAACGTATAACGTTATGTAGCACTACGTTATAACGTTATTCCGTTATGTAGCACGATGTTATAACGTATAACGTTATGTAGCACTACGTTGTAACCGATAACGTTATATGCTATTACCTTATAACGTATAACGTTATGTAGCACTACGTTATAACGTATAACGTTATGTAGCACTACGTTATAACGTATAACGTTATGTCGCATTACGTTAGATCGTATAACGTTATATACTATTACCTTATAACGTATAACGTTATGTAGCACTACGTGATAACGTATAACGTTATGTAGCACAACGTTATAACGATTAACGTTATATACTATTACCTTATAACGTATAACGTTATGTAGCATTACGATATAACGTATAACGTTATATAATATTACCTCACAACGTATAACGTTATGTAGCACTACGTTATAACGTATAACGTTATCTAGCACTACGTTGTAACGTATAACGTTATATACTATGACCTTATAACGTATAACGTTATGTAGCATTACGTTATAACCTATAACGTTATATACTATTACCGTACAACGTATAACGTTATGTAGCACTACGTTATAACGTATAACGTTATGTAGCACAACGTTATAACGTATAACGTTATGTAGCACTACGTTATAACGTATTACGTTATATACTATGACGTTATAACGTATAACGTTATGTAGCATTACGTTATAACGTATAACGTTATATACTATTACCTCACAACGTATAACGTTATGTAGCACTACGTTATAACGTATAACGTTATCTAGCACTACGTTGTAACGTATAACGTTATATACTATGACCTTATAACGTATAACGTTATGTAGCATTACGTTATAACCTATAACGTTATATACTATTACCGTACAACGTATAACGTTATGTAGCACTACGTTATAACGTATAACGTTATGTAGCACAACGTTATAACGTATAACGTTATGTAGCACTACGTTATAACGTATTACGTTATATACTACTACCTTATAACGTATAACGTTATGTAGCATTACGTTATAAGGTATAACGTTATATACTATTACCTTATAACGTATATCGTTACGTAGCATTATGTTATAACGTATATCGTTATATATTGTTACCTTATAACGTTATACGTTATATACTATTACGTTATAACGTATAACGTTATGTAGCACAACGTTATAACGTATAACGTTATGTAGCACTACGTTATAACGTTATTCCGTTATGTAGCACTGCGTTATAACGTATAACGTTATGTAGCACTACGTTATAACGTATAACGTTATATACTATGACCTTATAACATATAACGTTATGTAGCACTACGTTATAACGTATAACGTTATGTAGCACTACGTTATAACGTATAACGTTATGTAGCACTACGTTATAACGTATAACGTTATATAATATTACCTTATAACGTATAACGTTATGTGGCATTACGCTATAACGTATATCGTTATATATTGTTACCTTATAACGTTATACGTTGTATAGTATTACCTTATAACGTATAACGTTATGTAGCACTACGTTATAACGTATAACGTTATATACTATTACCTTATAACGTATAACGTTATGTAGCATTACGTAATAACGTATAACGTTATATACTATTACCTTACAACGTATAACGTTATGTAGCACTACGTTATAACGTATAACGTTATGTAGCACTACGTTATAACGTATAACGTTATGTAGCACTACGTTATAACGTATAACGTTATATACTATTACCTTATAACGTATAACGTTTTGTAGCAGTACGTTATAACGTGTATCGTTATATATTATTACCTTATAACGTTATACATTATATACTATTACCTTATAACGTATAACGTTACGTAGCAGTACGTTATAACGTGTATCGTTATATATTGTTACCTTATAACGTTATACATTATATACTATTACCTTATAACGCATAACGTTATGTAGCAGTACGTTATAACGTATATCGTTATGTATTGTTACCTTATAACGTTATACGTTATATACTATTACGTTATAACGTATAACGTTATGTAGCACTACGTTATAACGTATAACGTTATGTAGCACTACGTTATAACGTATAACGTTATGTCGCATTACGTTAGATCGTATAACGTTATATACTATTACCTTATAACGTATAACGTTATGTAGCATTACGTCATAAGGTATAACGTTAATACTATTACCTTATAACGTATAACGTTATGTAGCACTACGTTATAACGTATAACGTTATGTAGCACTACGTTATAACGTTATTCCGTTATGTAGCACGATGTTATAACGTATAACGTTATGTAGCACTACGTTATAACGTATAACGTTATATACTATTACCTTATAACGTATAACGTTATGTAGCACTACGTGATAACGTGTAACGTTATGTAGCACAACGTCATAACGATTAACGTTATATACTATTACCTTATAACGTATAACGTTATGTAGCATTACGTTATAACGTATAACGTTATATACTATTACCTCACAACGTATAACGTTATGTAGCACTACGTTATAAGGTATTACGTTATATACTACTACCTTATAACGTATAACGTTATGTAGCATTACGTTATAAGGTATAACGTTATATACTATTACCTTATAACGTATAACGTTATGTAGCACTACGTTATAACGTATAACGTTATGTAGCACAACGTTATAACGATTAACGTTATATACTATTACCTTATAACGTATAACGTTATGTAGCACAACGTTATAACGATTAACGTTATATACTATTACCTTATAACGTATAACGTTATGTAGCATTACGTTATAACGTATAACGTTATATACTATTACCTCACAACGTATAACGTTATGTAGCACTACGTTATAACGTATTACGTTATATACTACTACCTTATAACGTATAACGTTATGTAGCATTACGTTATAAGGTATAACGTTATATACTATTACCTTATAACGTATAACGTTATGTAGCACTACGTGATAACGTATAACGTTATGTAGCACGACGTTATAACGATTAACGTTATATACTATTACCTTATAACGTATAACGTTATGTAGCATTACGTTATAATGTATAACGTTATATACTATTACCTCACAACGTATAATGTTATGTAGCACTACGTTATAACGTATTACGTTATATACTACTACCTTATAACGTATAACGTTATGTAGCATTACGTTATAAGGTATACCGTTATATACTATTACCTTATAACGTATAACGTTATGTAGCACTACGTGATAACGTATAACGTTATGTAGCACAACGTTATAACGATTAACGTTATATACTATTACCTTATAACGTATAACGTTATGTAGCATTACGTTATAACGTATAACGTTATATACTATTACCTCACAACGTATAACGTTATGTAGCACTACGTTATAACGTATAACGTTATCTAGCACTACGTTGTAACGTATAACGTTATATACTATGACCTTATAACGTATAACGTTATGTAGCATTACGTTTTAACCTATAACGTTATATACTATTTCCGTACAACGTATAACGTTATGTAGCACTACGTTATAACGTATAACGTTATGTAGCACAACGTTATAACGTATAACGTCATGTAGCACAACGTTATAACGTATTACGTTATATACTACTACCCTATAACGTATAACGTTATGTAGCATTACGTTATAAGGTATAACGTTATATACTATTACCTTATAACGTATAACGTTACGTAGCATTATGTTATAACGTATATCGTTATATATTGTTACCTTATAACGTTATACGTTATATACTATTACGTTATAACGTATAACGTTATGTAGCACTACGTTATAACGTATAACGTTATGTAGCACTACGTTATAACGTTATTCCGTTATGTAGCACTACGTTATAACGTATAACGTTATGTAGCACTACGTTATAACGTATAACGTTATATACTATGACCTTATAACGTATAACGTTATGTAGCACTACGTTATAACGTATAACGTTATGTAGCACTACGTGATAACGTATAACGTTATGTAGCACAACGTTATAACGATTAACGTTATATACTATTACCTTATAACGTATAACGTTATGTAGCATTACGTTATAACGTATAACGTTATATACTATTACCTCACAACGTATAACGTTATGTAGCACTACGTTATAACGTATTACGTTATATACTACTACCTTATAACGTATAACGTTATGTAGCATTACGTTATAAGGTATACCGTTATATACTATTACCTTATAACGTATAACGTTATGTAGCACTACGTGATAACGTATAACGTTATGTAGCACAACGTTATAACGATTAACGTTATATACTATTACCTTATAACGTATAACGTTATGTAGCATTACGTTATAACGTATAACGTTATATACTATTACCTCACAACGTATAACGTTATGTAGCACTACGTTATAACGTATAACGTTATCTAGCACTACGTTGTAACGTATAACGTTATATACTATGACCTTATAACGTATAACGTTATGTAGCATTACGTTTTAACCTATAACGTTATATACTATTACCGTACAACGTATAACGTTATGTAGCACTACGTTATAACGTATAACGTTATGTAGCACAACGTTATAACGTATAACGTTATGTAGCACAACGTTATAACGTATTACGTTATATACTACTACCTTATAACGTATAACGTTATGTAGCATTACGTTATAAGGTATAACGTTATATACTATTACCTTATAACGTATAACGTTACGTAGCATTATGTTATAACGTATATCGTTATATATTGTTACCTTATAACGTTATACGTTATATACTATTACGTTATAACGTATAACGTTATGTAGCACTTCGTTATAACGTATAACGTTATGTAGCACTACGTTATAACGTTATTCCGTTATGTAGCACTACGTTATAACGTATAACGTTATGTAGCACTACGTTATAACGTATAACGTTATATACTATGACCTTATAACGTATAACGTTATGTAGCACTACGTTATAACGTATAACGTTATGTAGCACTACGTTATAACGTATAACGTTATGTAGCACTACGTTATAACGTATAACGTTATATAATATTACCTTATAACGTATAACGTTATGTGGCATTACGCTATAAAGTACATCGTTATATATTGTTACCTTATAACGTTATACGTTGTATAGTATTACCTTATAACGTATAACGTTATGTAGCACTACGTTATAACGTATAACGTTATATACTATTACCTTATAACGTATAACGTTATGTAGCATTACGTAATAACGTATAACGTTATATACTATTACCTTACAACGTATAACGTTATGTAGCACTACGTTATAACGTATAACGTTATGTAGCACTACGTTATAACGTATAACGTTATGTAGCACTACGTTATAACGTATAACGTTATATACTATTACCTTATAACGTATAACGTTTTGTAGCAGTACGTTAAAACGTGTATCGTTATATATTGTTACCTTATAACGTTATACATTATATACTATTACCTTATAACGTATAACGTTACGTAGCAGTACGTTATAACGTGTATCGTTATATATTGTTACCTTATAACGTTATACATTATATACTATTACCTTATAACGTATAACGTTATGTAGCAGTACGTTATAACGTATATCGTTATGTATTGTTACCTTATAACGTTATACGTTATATACTATTACGTTATAACGTATAACGTTATGTAGCACTACGTTATAACGTATAACGTTATTTAGCACTACGTTATAACGTATAACGTTATATACTATTACCTTATAACGTATAACGTTATGTAGCATTACGTTGTAACCTATAACGTTATATGCTATTACCTTATAACGTATAACGTTATGTAGCACTACGTTATAACGTATAACGTTATGTAGCACTACGTTATAACGTATAACGTTATGTCGCATTACGTTAGATCGTATAACGTTATATACTATTACCTTATAACGTATAACGTTATGTAGCATTACGTTATAAGGTATAACGTTAATACTATTACCTTATAACGTATAACGTTATGTAGCACTACGTTATAACGTATAACGTTATGTAGCACTACGTTATAACGTTATTCCGTTATGTAGCACGATGTTATAACGTATAACGTTATGTAGCACTACGTTATAACGTATAACGTTATCTAGCACTACGTTGTAACGTATAACGTTATATACTATGACCTTATAACGTATAACGTTATGTAGCATTACGTTTTAACCTATAACGTTATATACTATTACCGTACAACGTATAACGTTATGTAGCACTACGTTATAACGTATAACGTTATGTAGCACAACGTTATAACGTATAACGTTATGTAGCACAACGTTATAACGTATTACGTTATATACTACTACCTTATAACGTATAACGTTATGTAGCATTACGTTATAAGGTATAACGTTATATACTATTACCTTATAACGTATAACGTTACGTAGCATTATGTTATAACGTATATCGTTATATATTGTTACCTTATAACGTTATACGTTATATACTATTACGTTATAACGTATAACGTTATGTAGCACTTCGTTATAACGTATAACGTTATGTAGCACTACGTTATAACGTTATTCCGTTATGTAGCACTACGTTATAACGTATAACGTTATGTAGCACTACGTTATAACGTATAACGTTATATACTATGACCTTATAACGTATAACGTTATGTAGCACTACGTTATAACGTATAACGTTATGTAGCACTACGTTATAACGTATAACGTTATGTAGCACTACGTTATAACGTATAACGTTATATAATATTACCTTATAACGTATAACGTTATGTGGCATTACGCTATAAAGTACATCGTTATATATTGTTACCTTATAACGTTATACGTTGTATAGTATTACCTTATAACGTATAACGTTATGTAGCACTACGTTATAACGTATAACGTTATATACTATTACCTTATAACGTATAACGTTATGTAGCATTACGTAATAACGTATAACGTTATATACTATTACCTTACAACGTATAACGTTATGTAGCACTACGTTATAACGTATAACGTTATGTAGCACTACGTTATAACGTATAACGTTATGTAGCACTACGTTATAACGTATAACGTTATATACTATTACCTTATAACGTATAACGTTTTGTAGCAGTACGTTATAACGTGTATCGTTATATATTGTTACCTTATAACGTTATACATTATATACTATTACCTTATAACGTATAACGTTACGTAGCAGTACGTTATAACGTGTATCGTTATATATTGTTACCTTATAACGTTATACATTATATACTATTACCTTATAACGTATAACGTTATGTAGCAGTACGTTATAACGTATATCGTTATGTATTGTTACCTTATAACGTTATACGTTATATACTATTACGTTATAACGTATAACGTTATGTAGCACTACGTTATAACGTATAACGTTATTTAGCACTACGTTATAACGTATAACGTTATATACTATTACCTTATAACGTATAACGTTATGTAGCATTACGTTGTAACCTATAACGTTATATGCTATTACCTTATAACGTATAACGTTATGTAGCACTACGTTATAACGTATAACGTTATGTAGCACTACGTTATAACGTATAACGTTATGTCGCATTACGTTAGATCGTATAACGTTATATACTATTACCTTATAACGTATAACGTTATGTAGCATTACGTTATAAGGTATAACGTTAATACTATTACCTTATAACGTATAACGTTATGTAGCACTACGTTATAACGTATAACGTTATGTAGCACTACGTTATAACGTTATTCCGTTATGTAGCACGATGTTATAACGTATAACGTTATGTAGCACTACGTTATAACGTATAACGTTATATACTATTACCTTATAACGTATAACGTTATGTAGCACTACGTGATAACGTATAACGTTATGTAGCACAACGTCATAACGATTAACGTTATATACTATTACCTTATAACGTATAACGTTATGTAGCATTACGTTATAACGATTAACGTTATATACTATTACCTTATAACGTATAACGTTATGTAGCATTACGTTATAACGTATAACGTTATATACTATTACCTCACAACGTATAACGTTATGTAGCACCACGTTATAACGTATAACGTTATGTAGCACTACGTTATAACGTATAACGTTATGTAGCACTACGTTATAACGTATAACGTTATGTAGCACTACGTTATAACGTTATACATTATATACTATTACCTTATAACGTATAACGTTACGTAGCAGTACGTTATAACGTGTATCGTTATATATTGTTACCTTATAACGTTATACATTATATACTATTACCTTATAACGTATAACGTTATGTAGCAGTACGTTATAACGTATATCGTTATGTATTGTTACCTTATAACGTTATACGTTATATACTATTACGTTATAACGTATAACGTTATGTAGCACTACGTTATAACGTATAACGTTATTTAGCACTACGTTATAACGTATAACGTTATATACTATTACCTTATAACGTATAACGTTATGTAGCATTACGTTGTAACCTATAACGTTATATGCTATTACCTTATAACGTATAACGTTATGTAGCACTACGTTATAACGTATAACGTTATGTAGCACTACGTTATAACGTATAACGTTATGTCGCATTACGTTAGATCGTATAACGTTATATACTATTACCTTATAACGTATAACGTTATGTAGCATTACGTTATAAGGTATAACGTTAATACTATTACCTTATAACGTATAACGTTATGTAGCACTACGTTATAACGTATAACGTTATGTAGCACTACGTTATAACGTTATTCCGTTATGTAGCACGATGTTATAACGTATAACGTTATGTAGCACTACGTTATAACGTATAACGTTATATACTATTACCTTATAACGTATAACGTTATGTAGCACTACGTGATAACGTATAACGTTATGTAGCACAACGTCATAACGATTAACGTTATATACTATTACCTTATAACGTATAACGTTATGTAGCATTACGTTATAACGATTAACGTTATATACTATTACCTTATAACGTATAACGTTATGTAGCATTACGTTATAACGTATAACGTTATATACTATTACCTCACAACGTATAACGTTATGTAGCACTACGTTATAACGTATAACGTTATGTAGCACTACGTTATAACGTATAACGTTATGTAGCACTACGTTATAACGTATAACGTTATGTAGCACTACGTTATAACGTATAACGTTATATACTATTACCTTATAACGTATAACGTTTTGTAGCAGTACGTTATAACGTGTATCGTTATATATTGTTACCTTATAACGTTATACATTATATACTATTACCTTATAACGTATAACGTTACGTAGCAGTACGTTATAACGTATATCGTTATATATTGTTACCTTACAACGTTATACATTATATACTATTACCTTATAACGTATAACGTTATGTAGCAGTACGTTATAACGTATAACGTTATGTAGCACAACGTCATAACGATTAACGTTATATACTATTACCTTATAACGTATAACGTTATGTAGCATTACGTTATAACGATTAACGTTATATACTATTACCTTATAACGTATAACGTTATGTAGCACTACGTTATAACGTATAACGTTATGTAGCACTACGTTATAACGTATAACGTTATGTCGAATTACGTTAGATCGTATAACGTTATATACTATTACCTTATAACGTATAACGTTATGTAGCATTACGTTATAAGGTATAACGTTAATACTATTACCTTATAACGTATAACGTTATGTAGCACTACGTTATAACGTTATTCCGTTATGTAGCACGATGTTATAACGTATAACGTTATGTAGCACTACGTTATAACGTATAACGTTATATACTATATCCTTATAACGTATAACGTTATGTAGCACTACGTGATAACGTATAACGTTATGTAGCACAACGTTATAACGATTAACGTTATATACTATTACCTTATAACGTATAACGTTATGTAGCATTACGTTATAACGTATAACGTTATATACTATTACCTCACAACGTATAACGTTATGTAGCACTACGTTATAACGTATTACGTTATATACTACTACCTTATAACGTATAACGTTATGTAGCATTACGTTATAAGGTATAACGTTATATACTATTACCTTATAACGTATAACGTTATGTAGCACTACGTGATAACGTATAACGTTATGTACCACAACGTTATAACGATTAACGTTATATACTATTACCTTATAACGTATAACGTTATGTAGCACAACGTTATAACGATTAACGTTATATACTATTACCTTATAACGTATAACGTTATGTAGCATTACATTATAACGTATAACGTTATATACTATTACCTCACAACGTATAACGTTATGTAGCACTACGTTATAACGATTAACGTTATATACTATTACCTTATAACGTATAACGTTATGTAGCATTACGTTATAACGTATAACGTTATATACTATTACCTCACAACGTATAACGTTATGTAGCACTACGTTATAACGTTTAACGTTATCTAGCACTACGTTGTAACGTATAACGTTATATACCATGACCTTATAACGTATAACGTTATGTAGCATTACGTTATAACCTATAACGTTATATACTATTACCGTACAACGTATAACGTTATGTAGCACTACGTTATAACGTATAACGTTATGTAGCACAACGTTATAACGTATAACGTTATGTAGCACTACGTTATAACGTATTACGTTATATACTACTACCTTATAACGTATAACGTTATGTAGCATTACGTTATAACGTATAACGTTATGTAGCACTACGTTATAACGTTATTCCGTTATGTAGCACTACGTTATAACGTATAACGTTATGTAGCACTACGTTATAACGTATAACGTTATATACTATGACCTTATAACGTATAACGTTATGTAGCACTACGTTATAACGTATAACGTTATGTAGCACTACGTTATAACGTATAACGTTATGTAGCACTACGTTATAACGTATAACGTTATATAATATTACCTTATAACGTATAACGTTATGTGGCATTACGCTATAACGTATATCGTTATATATTGTTACCTTATAACGTTATACGTTGTATAGTATTACCTTATAACGTATAACGTTATGTAGCACTACGTTATAACGTATAACGTTATATACTATTACCTTATAACGTATAACGTTATGTAGCATTACGTAATAACGTATAACGTTATATACTATTACCTTACAACGTATAACGTTATGTAGCACTACGTTATAACGTATAACGTTATGTAGCACTACGTTATAACGTATAACGTTATATACTATTACCTTATAACGTATAACGTTATGAAGCATTACGTTGTAACCTATAACGTTATATGCTATTACCTTATAACGTATAACGTTATGTAGCACTACGTTATAACGTATAACGTTATGTAGCACTACGTTATAACGTATAACGTTATGTCGCATTACGTTAGATCGTATAACGTTATATACTATTACCTTATAACGTATAACGTTATGTAGCATTACGTTATAAGGTATAACGTTATGTACCACAACGTTATAACGATTAACGTTATATACTATTACCTTATAACGTATAACGTTATGTAGCACAACGTTATAACGATTAACGTTATATACTGTTACCTTATAACGTATAACGTTATGTAGCATTACGTTATAACGTATAACGTTATATACTATTACCTCACAACGTATAACGTTATGTAGCACTACGTTATAACGTATTACGTTTTATACTACTACCTTATAACGTATAACTTTATGTAGCATTACGTTATAAGGTATAACGTTATATACTATTACCTCACAACGTATAACGTTATGTAGCACTACGTTATAACGTATTACGTTATATACTACTACCTTATAACGTATAACGTTATGTAGCATTACGTTATAAGGTATAACGTTATATACTATTACCTTATAACGTATAACGTTATGTAGCACTACGTGATAACGTATAACGTTATGCAGCACAACGTTATAACGATTAACGTTATATACTATTACCTTATAACGTATAACGTTATGTAGCATTACGTTATAACGTATAACGTTATATACTATTACCTCACAACGTATAACGTTATGTAGCACTACGTTATAACGTTTAACGTTATCTAGCACTACGTTGTAACGTATAACGTTATATACTATGACCTTATAACGTATAACGTTATGTAGCATTACGTTATAACCTATAACGTTATATACTATTACCTTATAACGTATAACGTTATGTAGCACTACGTGATAACGTATAACGTTATGTACCACAACGTTATAACGATTAACGTTATATACTATTACCTTATAACGTATAACGTTATGTAGCACAACGTTATAACGATTAACGTTATATACTATTACCTTATAACGTATAACGTTATGTAGCATTACGTTATAACGTATAACGTTATATACTATTACCTCACAACGTATAACGTTATGTAGCACTACGTTATAACGTATTACGTTTTATACTACTACCTTATAACGTATAACTTTATGTAGCATTACGTTATAAGGTATAACGTTATATACTATTACCTCACAACGTATAACGTTATGTAGCACTACGTTATAACGTATTACGTTATATACTACTACCTTATAACGTATAACGTTATGTAGCATTACGTTATAAGGTATAACGTTATATACTATTACCTTATAACGTATAACGTTATGTAGCACTACGTGATAACGTATAACGTTATGTAGCACAACGTTATAACGATTAACGTTATATACTATTACCTTATAACGTATAACGTTATGTAGCATTACGTTATAACGTATAACGTTATATACTATTACCTCACAACGTATAACGTTATGTAGCACTACGTTATAACGTTTAACGTTATCTAGCACTACGTTGTAACGTATAACGTTATATACTATGACCTTATAACGTATAACGTTATGTAGCATTACGTTATAACGATTAACGTTATATACTATTACCTTATAACGTATAACGTTATGTAGCATTACGTTATAACGTATAACGTTATATACTATTACCTCACAACGAATAACGTTATGTAGCACTACGTTATAACGTATAACGTTATGTAGCACTACGTTATAACGTATAACGTTATGTAGCACTACGTTATAACGTATAACGTTATATACTATTACCTTATAACGTATAACGTTTTGTAGCAGTACGTTATAACGTGTATCGTTATATATTGTTACCTTATAACGTTATACATTATATACTATTACCTTATAACGTATAACGTTACGTAGCAGTACGTTATAACGTATATCGTTATATATTGTTACCTTACAACGTTATACATTATATACTATTACCTTATAACGTATAACGTTATGTAGCAGTACGTTATAACGTATACCGTTATGTATTGTTACCTTATAACGTTATACGTTATATACTATTACGTTATAACGTATAACGTTATGTAGCACTACGTTATAACGTATAACGTTATGTAGCACTACGTTATAACGTATAACGTTATATACTATTACCTTATAACGTATAACGTTATGTAGCAGTACGTTATAACGTATACCGTTATGTATTGTTACCTTATAACGTTATACGTTATATACTATTACGTTATAACGTATAACGTTATGTAGCACTACGTTATAACGTATAACGTTATGTAGCACTACGTTATAACGTATAACGTTATATACTATTACCTTATAACGTATAACGTTATGTAGCATTACGTTATAAGGTATAACGTTAATACTATTACCTTATAACGTATAACGTTATGTAGCACTACGTTATAACGTTATTCCGTTATGTAGCACGATGTTATAACGTATAACGTTATGTAGCACTACGTTATAACGTATAACGTTATATACTATTACCTTATAACGTATAACGTTATGTAGCACTACGTGATAACGTATAACGTTATGTAGCACAACGTTATAACGATTAACGTTATATACTATTACCTTATAACGTATAACGTTATGTAGCATTACGTTATAACGTATAACGTTATATACTATTACCTCACAACGTATAACGTTATGTAGCACTACGTTATAACGTATTACGTTATATACTACTACCTTATAACGTATAACGTTATGTAGCATTACGTTATAAGGTATAACGTTATATACTATTACCTTATAACGTATAACGTTATGTAGCACTACGTGATAACGTATAACGTTATGTACCACAACGTTATAACGATTAACGTTATATACTATTACCTTATAACGTATAACGTTATGTAGCACAACGTTATAACGATTAACGTTATATACTATTACCTTATAACGTATAACGTTATGTAGCATTACGTTATAACGTATAACGTTATATACTATTACCTCACAACGTATAACGTTATGTAGCACTACGTTATAACGTATTACGTTTTATACTACTACCTTATAACGTATAACTTTATGTAGCATTACGTTATAAGGTATAACGTTATATACTATTACCTCACAACGTATAACGTTATGTAGCACTACGTTATAACGTATTACGTTATATACTACTACCTTATAACGTATAACGTTATGAAGCATTACGTTATAAGGTATAACGTTATATACTATTACCTTATAACGTATAACGTTATGTAGCACTACGTGATAACGTATAACGTTATGTAGCACAACGTTATAACGATTAACGTTATATACTATTACCTTATAACGTATAACGTTATGTAGCATTACGTTATAACGTATAACGTTATATACTATTACCTCACAACGTATAACGTTATGTAGCACAACGTTATAACGATTAACGTTATATACTATTACCTTATAACGTATAACGTTATGTAGCACTACGTGATAACGTATAACGTTATGTAGCACAACGTTATAACGATTAACGTTATATACTATTACCTTATAACGTATAACGTTATGTAGCATTACGTTATAACGTATAACGTCATATACTATTACCTCACAACGTATAACGTTATGTAGCATTACGTTATAAGGTATAACGTTATATAGTATTACCTTATAACGTATAACGTTATGTAGCACTACGTGATAACGTATAACGTTATGTACCACAACGTTATAACGATTAACGTTATATACTATTACCTTATAACGTATAACGTTATGTAGCACAACGTTATAACGATTAACGTTATATACTATTACCTTATAACGTATAACGTTATGTAGCACTACGTTATAACGTTATTCCGTTATGTAGCACGATGTTATAGCGTATAACGTTATGTAGCACTACGTTATAACGTATAACGTTATATACTATATCCTTATAACGTATAACGTTATGTAGCACTACGTGATAACGTATAACGTTATGTAGCACAACGTTATAACGATTAACGTTATATACTATTACCTTATAACGTATAACGTTATGTAGCATTACGTTATAACGTATAACGTTATATACTATTACCTCACAACGTATAACGTTATGTAGCACTACGTTATAACGTATTACGTTATATACTACTACCTTATAACGTATAACGTTATGTAGCATTACGTTATAAGGTATAACGTTATATACTATTACCTTATAACGTATAACGTTATGTAGCACTACGTGATAACGTATAACGTTATGTACCACAACGTTATAACGATTAACGTTATATACTATTACCTTATAACGTATAACGTTATGTAGCACAACGTTATAACGATTAACGTTATATACTATTACCTTATAACGTATAACGTTATGTAGCATTACATTATAACGTATAACGTTATATACTATTACCTCACAACGTATAACGTTATGTAGCACTACGTTATAACGATTAACGTTATATACTATTACCTTATAACGTATAACGTTATGTAGCATTACGTTATAACGTATAACGTTATATACTATTACCTCACAACGTATAACGTTATGTAGCACTACGTTATAACGTTTAACGTTATCTAGCACTACGTTGTAACGTATAACGTTATATACCATGACCTTATAACGTATAACGTTATGTAGCATTACGTTATAACCTATAACGTTATATACTATTACCGTACAACGTATAACGTTATGTAGCACTACGTTATAACGTATAACGTTATGTAGCACAACGTTATAACGTATAACGTTATGTAGCACTACGTTATAACGTATTACGTTATATACTACTACCTTATAACGTATAACGTTATGTAGCATTACGTTATAACGTATAACGTTATGTAGCACTACGTTATAACGTTATTCCGTTATGTAGCACTACGTTATAACGTATAACGTTATGTAGCACTACGTTATAACGTATAACGTTATATACTATGACCTTATAACGTATAACGTTATGTAGCACTACGTTATAACGTATAACGTTATGTAGCACTACGTTATAACGTATAACGTTATGTAGCACTACGTTATAACGTATAACGTTATATAATATTACCTTATAACGTATAACGTTATGTGGCATTACGCTATAACGTATATCGTTATATATTGTTACCTTATAACGTTATACGTTGTATAGTATTACCTTATAACGTATAACGTTATGTAGCACTACGTTATAACGTATAACGTTATATACTATTACCTTATAACGTATAACGTTATGTAGCATTACGTAATAACGTATAACGTTATATACTATTACCTTACAACGTATAACGTTATGTAGCACTACGTTATAACGTATAACGTTATGTAGCACTACGTTATAACGTATAACGTTATGTAGCACTACGTTATAACGTATAACGTTATATACTATTACCTTATAACGTATAACGTTATGTAGCACTACGTGATAACGTATAACGTTATGTAGCACAACGTCATAACGATTAACGTTATATACTATTACCTTATAACGTATAACGTTATGTAGCATTACGTTATAACGATTAACGTTATATACTATTACCTTATAACGTATAACGTTATGTAGCATTACGTTATAACGTATAACGTTATATACTATTACCTCACAACGAATAACGTTATGTAGCACTACGTTATAACGTATAACGTTATGTAGCACTACGTTATAACGTATAACGTTATGTAGCACTACGTTATAACGTATAACGTTATGTAGCACTACGTTATAACGTATAACGTTATGTAGCACTACGTTATAACGTATAACGTTATATACTATTACCTTATAACGTATAACGTTTCGTAGCAGTACGTTATAACGTGTATCGTTATATATTGTTACCTTATAACGTTATACATTATATACTATTACCTTATAACGTATAACGTTACGTAGCAGTACGTTATAACGTATATCGTTATATATTGTTACCTTACAACGTTATACATTATATACTATTACCTTATAACGTATAACGTTATGTAGCAGTACGTTATAACGTATACCGTTATGTATTGTTACCTTATAACGTTATACGTTATATACTATTACGTTATAACGTATAACGTTATGTAGCACTACGTTATAACGTATAACGTTATGTAGCACTACGTTATAACGTATAACGTTATATACTATTACCTTATAACGTATAACGTTATGAAGCATTACGTTGTAACCTATAACGTTATATGCTATTACCTTATAACGTATAACGTTATGTAGCACTACGTTATAACGTATAACGTTATGTAGCACTACGTTATAACGTATAACGTTATGTCGCATTACGTTAGATCGTATAACGTTATATACTATTACCTTATAACGTATAACGTTATGTAGCATTACGTTATAAGGTATAACGTTAATACTATTACCTTATAACGTATAACGTTATGTAGCACTACGTTATAACGTTATTCCGTTATGTAGCACGATGTTATAACGTATAACGTTATGTAGCACTACGTTATAACGTATAACGTTATATACTATTACCTTATAACGTATAACGTTATGTAGCACTACGTGATAACGTATAACGTTATGTAGCACAACGTTATAACGATTAACGTTATATACTATTACCTTATAACGTATAACGTTATGTAGCATTACGTTATAACGTATAACGTTATATACTATTACCTCACAACGTATAACGTTATGTAGCACTACGTTATAACGTATTACGTTATATACTACTACCTTATAACGTATAACGTTATGTAGCATTACGTTATAAGGTATAACGTTATATACTATTACCTTATAACGTATAACGTTATGTAGCACTACGTGATAACGTATAACGTTATGTACCACAACGTTATAACGATTAACGTTATATACTATTACCTTATAACGTATAACGTTATGTAGCACAACGTTATAACGATTAACGTTATATACTGTTACCTTATAACGTATAACGTTATGTAGCATTACGTTATAACGTATAACGTTATATACTATTACCTCACAACGTATAACGTTATGTAGCACTACGTTATAACGTATTACGTTTTATACTACTACCTTATAACGTATAACTTTATGTAGCATTACGTTATAAGGTATAACGTTATATACTATTACCTCACAACGTATAACGTTATGTAGCACTACGTTATAACGTATTACGTTATATACTACTACCTTATAACGTATAACGTTATGTAGCATTACGTTATAAGGTATAACGTTATATACTATTACCTTATAACGTATAACGTTATGTAGCACTACGTGATAACGTATAACGTTATGTAGCACAACGTTATAACGATTAACGTTATATACTATTACCTTATAACGTATAACGTTATGTAGCATTACGTTATAACGTATAACGTTATATACTATTACCTCACAACGTATAACGTTATGTAGCACTACGTTAAAACGTTTAACGTTATCTAGCACTACGTTGTAACCTATAACGTTATATACTATTACCGTACAACGAATAACGTTATGTAGCACTACGTTATAACGTATAACGTTATGTAGCACAACGTTATAACGTATAACGTTATGTAGCACTACGTTATAACGTTATTCCGTTATGTAGCACTACGTTATAACGTATAACGTTATGTAGCACTACGTTATAACGTATAACGTTATATACTATGACCTTATAACGTATAACGTTATGTAGCACTACGTTATAACGTATAACGTTATGTAGCACTACGTTATAACGTATAACGTTATGTAGCACTACGTTATAACGTATAACGTTATATAATATTACCTTATAACGTATAACGTTATGTGGCATTACGCTATAACGTATATCGTTATATATTGTTACCTTATAACGTTATACGTTGTATAGTATTACCTTATAACGTATAACGTTATGTAGCACTACGTTATAACGTATAACGTTATATACTATTGCCTTATAACGTATAACGTTATGTAGCATTACGTAATAACGTATAACGTTATATACTATTACCTTACAACGTATAACGTTATGTAGCACTACGTGATAACGTATAACGTTATGTAGCACTACGTTATAACGTATAACGTTATGTAGCACTACGTTATAACGTATAACGTTATATACTATTACCTTATAACGTATAACGTTATGTAGCAGTACGTTATAACGTGTATCGTTATATATTGTTACCTTATAACGTTATACATTATATACTATTACCTTATAACGTATAACGTTACGTAGCAGTACGTCATAACGTATATCGTTATATATTGTTACCTTACAACGTTATACATTATATACTATTACCTTATAACGTATAACGTTATGTAGCAGTACGTTATAACGTATATCGTTATGTATTGTTACCTTATAACGTTATACGTTATATACTATTACGTTATAACGTATAACGTTATGTAGCACTACGTTATAACGTATAACTTTATGTAGCACTACGTTATAACGTATAACGTTATGTAGCACTACGTTATAACGTAATACGTTATATACTATTACCTTACAACGTATAACGTTATGTAGCACTACGTTATAACGTATAACGTTATGTAGCACTACGTTATAACGTATAACGTTATGTAGCACTACGTTATAACGTATAACGTTATATACTATTACCTTATAACGTATAACGTTATGTAGCACTACGTGATAACGTATAACGTTATGTAGCACAACGTCATAACGATTAACGTTATATACTATTACCTTATAACGTATAACGTTATGTAGCATTACGTTATAACGATTAACGTTATATACTATTACCTTATAACGTATAACGTTATGTAGCATTACGTTATAACGTATAACGTTATATACTATTACCTCACAACGTATAACGTTATGTAGCACTACGTTATAACGTATAACGTTATGTAGCACTACGTTATAACGTATAACGTTATGTAGCACTACGTTATAACGTATAACGTTATGTAGCACTACGTTATAACGTATAACGTTATATACTATTACCTTATAACGTATAACGTTTTGTAGCAGTACGTTATAACGTGTATCGTTATATATTGTTACCTTATAACGTTATACATTATATACTATTACCTTATAACGTATAACGTTACGTAGCAGTACGTTATAACGTATATCGTTATATATTGTTACCTTACAACGTTATACATTATATACTATTACCTTATAACGTATAACGTTATGTAGCAGTACGTTATAACGTATACCGTTATGTATTGTTACCTTATAACGTTATACGTTATATACTATTACGTTATAACGTATAACGTTATGTAGCACTACGTTATAACGTATAACGTTATGTAGCACTACGTTATAACGTATAACGTTATATACTATTACCTTATAACGTATAACGTTATGAAGCATTACGTTGTAACCTATAACGTTATATGCTATTACCTTATAACGTATAACGTTATGTAGCACTACGTTATAACGTATAACGTTATGTAGCACTACGTTATAACGTATAACGTTATGTCGCATTACGTTAGATCGTATAACGTTATATACTATTACCTTATAACGTATAACGTTATGTAGCATTACGTTATAAGGTATAACGTTAATACTATTACCTTATAACGTATAACGTTATGTAGCACTACGTTATAACGTTATTCCGTTATGTAGCACGATGTTATAACGTATAACGTTATGTAGCACTACGTTATAACGTATAACGTTATATACTATTACCTTATAACGTATAACGTTATGTAGCACTACGTGATAACGTATAACGTTATGTAGCACAACGTTATAACGATTAACGTTATATACTATTACCTTATAACGTATAATGTTATGTAGCATTACGTTATAACGTATAACGTTATATACTATTACCTCACAACGTATAACGTTATGTAGCACTACGTTATAACGTATTACGTTATATACTACTACCTTATAACGTATAACGTTATGTAGCATTACGTTATAAGGTATAACGTTATATACTATTACCTTATAACGTATAACGTTATGTAGCACTACGTGATAACGTATAACGTTATGTACCACAACGTTATAACGATTAACGTTATATACTATTACCTTATAACGTATAACGTTATGTAGCACAACGTTATAACGATTAACGTTATATACTATTACCTTATAACGTATAACGTTATGTAGCATTACGTTATAACGTATAACGTTATATACTATTACCTCACAACGTATAACGTTATGTAGCACTACGTTATAACGTATTACGTTTTATACTACTACCTTATAACGTATAACTTTATGTAGCATTACGTTATAAGGTATAACGTTATATACTATTACCTCACAACGTATAACGTTATGTAGCACTACGTTATAACGTATTACGTTATATACTACTACCTTATAACGTATAACGTTATGTAGCATTACGTTATAAGGTATAACGTTATATACTATTACCTTATAACGTATAACGTTATGTAGCACTACGTGATAACGTATAACGTTATGTAGCACAACGTTATAACGATTAACGTTATATACTATTACCTTATAACGTATAACGTTATGTAGCATTACGTTATAACGTATAACGTTATATACTATTACCTCACAACGTATAACGTTATGTAGCACTACGTTATAACGTTTAACGTTATCTAGCACTACGTTGTAACGTATAACGTTATATACTATGACCTTATAACGTATAACGTTATGTAGCATTACGTTATAACCTATAACGTTATATACTATTACCGTACAACGAATAACGTTATGTAGCACTACGTTATAACGTATAACGTTATGTAGCACAACGTTATAACGTATAACGTTATGTAGCACTACGTTATAACGTATTACGTTATATACTACTACCTTATAACGTATAACGTTATGTAGCATTACGTTATAAGGTATAACGTTATATACTATTACCTTATAACGTATAACGTTACGTAGCATTATGTTATAACGTATATCGTTATATATTGTTACCTTATAACGTTATACGATATATACTATTACGTTATAACGTATAACGTTATGTAGCACTACGTTATAACGTATAACGTTATGTAGCACTACGTTATAACGTTATTCCGTTATGTAGCACTACGTTATAACGTATAACGTTATGTAGCACTACGTTATAACGTATAACGTTATGTAGCACTACGTTATAACGTATAACGTTATGTAGCACTACGTTATAACGTATAACGTTATATAATATTACCTTATAACGTATAACGTTATGTGGCATTACGCTATAACGTATATCGTTATATATTGTTACCTTATAACGTTATACGTTGTATAGTATTACCTTATAACGTATAACGTTATGTAGCACTACGTTATAACGTATAACGTTATATACTATTACCTTATAACGTATAACGTTATGTAGCATTACGTAATAACGTATAACGTTATATACTATTACCTTACAACGTATAACGTTATGTAGCACTACGTTATAACGTATAACGTTATGTAGCACTACGTTATAACGTATAACGTTATGTAGCACTACGTTATAACGTATAACGTTATATACTATTACCTTATAACGTATAACGTTATGTAGCAGTACGTTATAACGTGTATCGTTATATATTGTTACCTTATAACGTTATACATTATATACTATTACCTTATAACGTATAACGTTACGTAGCAGTACGTCATAACGTATATCGTTATATATTGTTACCTTACAACGTTATACATTATATACTATTACCTTATAACGTATAACGTTATGTAGCAGTACGTTATAACGTATATCGTTATGTATTGTTACCTTACAACGTTATACGTTATATACTATTACGTTATAACGTATAACGTTATGTAGCACTACGTTATAACGTATAACGTTATGTAGCACTACGTTATAACGTATAACGTTATGTAGCACTACGTTATAACGTATAACGTTATATACTATTACCTTATAACGTATAACGTTATGTAGCATTACGTTGTAACCTATAACGTTATATGCTATTACCTTATAACGTATAACGTTATGTAGCACTACGTTATAACGTATAACGTTATGTAGCACTACGTTATAACGTATAACGTTATGTCGCATTACGTTAGATCGTATAACGTTATATACTATTACCTTATAACGTATAACGTTATGTAGCATTACGTTATAAGGTATAACGTTAATACTATTACCTTATAACGTATAACGTTATGTAGCACTACGTTATAACGTATAACGTTATGTAGTACTACGTTATAACGTTATTCCGTTATGTAGCACGATGTTATAACGTATAACGTTATGTAGCACTACGTTATAACGTATAACGTTATATACTATTACCTTATAACGTATAACGTTATGTAGCACTACGTGATAACGTATAACGTTATGTAGCACAACGTTATAACGTATAACGTTATATACTATGACCTTATAACGTATAACGTTATGTAGCATTACGTTATAAGGTATAACGTTATATACTATTACCTTATAACGTATAACGTTATGTAGCACTACGTTATAACGTATAACGTTATGTAGCACAACGTTATAACGATTAACGTTATATACTATTACCTTATAACGTATAACGTTATGTAGCACTACGTTATAACGTATAACGTTATGCAGCACTACGTTATAACGTATAACGTTATGTAGCACTACGTTATAACGTTATTCCGTTATGTAGCACTACGTTATAACGTATAACGTTATGTAGCACTACGTTATAACGTATAACGTTATGTAGCACTACGTTATAACGTATAACGTTATGCAGCACTACGTTATAACGTATAACGTTATGTAGCACTACGTTATAACGTTATTCCGTTATGTAGCACTACGTTATAACGTATAACGTTATGTAGCACTACGTTATAACGTATAACGTTATGTAGCACTACGTTATAACGTATAACGTTATGTAGCACTACGTTATAACGTTATTCCGTTATGTAGCACTACGTTATAACGTATAACGTTATGTAGCACTACGTTATAACGTTATTCCGTTATGTAGCACTACGTTATAACGTATAACGTTATGTAGCACTACGTTATAACGTATAACGTTATGTAGCACTACGTTATAACGTATAACGTTATATAATATTACCTTATAACGTATAACGTTATATAATATTACCTTATAACGTATAACGTTATGTGGCATTACGCTATAATGTATATCGTTATATATTGTTACCTTATAACGTTATACGTTGTATAGTATTACCTTATAACGTATAACGTTATGTAGCACTACGTTATAACGTATAACGTTATGTAGCACTACGTTATAACGTATAACGTTATGTCGCGTTACGTTAGATCGTATAACGTTATATACTATTACCTTATAACGTATAACGTTATGTAGCATTACGTTATAAGGTATAACGTTAATACTATTACCTTATAACGTATAACGTTATGTAGCACTACGTTATAACGTTATTCCGTTATGTAGCACGATGTTATAACGTATAACGTTATGTAGCACTACGTTATAACGTATAACGTTATATACTATTACCTTATAACGTATAACGTTATGTAGCACTACGTGATAACGTATAACGTTATATACTATTACCTTATAACGTATAACGTTATGTAGCACTACGTGATAACGTATAACGTTATGTAGCACAACGCTATAACGATTAACGTTATATACTATTACCTTATAACGTATAACGTTATGTAGCATTACGTTATAACGTATAACGTTATATACTATTACCTCGCAACGTATAACGTTATGTAGCACAACGTTATAACGATTAACGTTATATACTATTACCTTATAACGTATAACGTTATGTAGCATTACGTTATAACGTATAACGTTATATACTATTACCTCACAACGTATAACGTTATGTAGCACTACGTTATAACGTATTACGTTATATACTACTACCTTATAACGTATAACGTCATGTAGCATTACGTTATAAGGTATAACGTTATATACTATTACCTTATAACGTATAACGTTATGTAGCACTACGTGATAACGTATAACGTTATGTAGCACAACGCTATAACGATTAACGTTATATACTATTACCTTATAACGTATAACGTTATGTAGCATTACGTTATAACGTATAACGTTATATACTATTACCTCGCAACGTATAACGTTATGTAGCACTACGTTATAACGTATTACGTTATATACTACTACCTTATAACGTATAACGTTATGTAGCATTACGTTATAAGGTATAACGTTATATACTATTACCTTATAACGTATAACGTTATGTAGCACTACGTGATAACGTATAACGTTATGTAGCACAACGTTATAACGATTAACGTTATATACTATTACCTTATAACGTATAACGTTATGTAGCATTACGTTATAACGTATAACGTTATATACTATTACCTCACAACGTATAAAGTTATGTAGCACTACGTTATAACGTATAACGTTATCTAGCACTACGTTGTAACGTATAACGTTATATACTATGACCTTATAACGTATAACGTTATGTAGCATTACGTTATAACCTATAACGTTATATACTATTACCGTACAACGTATAACGTTATGTAGCACTACGTTATAACGTATAACGTTATATACTATTACCTCACAACGTATAACGTTATGTAGCACTACGTTATAACGTATTACGTTATATACTACTACCTTATAACGTATAACGTTATGTAGCATTACGTTATAAGGTATAACGTTATATACTATTACCTTATAACGTATAACGTTATGTAGCACTACGTGATAACGTATAACGTTATGTAGCACAACGTTATAACGATTAACGTTATATACTATTACCTTATAAGGTATAACGTTATGTAGCATTACGTTATAACGTATAACGTTATATACTATTACCTCACAACGTATAACGTTATGTAGCACTACGTTATAACGTATAACGTTATCTAGCACTACGTTGTAACGTATGACGTTATATACTATGACCTTATAACGTATAACGTTATGTAGCATTACGTTATAACCTATAACGTTATATACTATTACCGTACAACGTATAACGTTATGTAGCACTACGTTATAACGTATAACGTTATGTAGCACTACGTTATAACGTATAACGTTATGTAGCACTACGTTATAACGTATTACGTTATATACTACTACCTTATGACGTATAACGTTATGTAGCATTACGTTATAAGGTATAACGTTATATACTATTACCTTATAACGTATAACGTTATGTAGCACTACGTGATAACGTATAACGTTATGTAGCACAACGTTATAACGATTAACGTTATATACTATTACAGTATAACGTATAACGTTAGGTAGCATTACGTTATAACGTATAACGTTATATACTATTACCTTATAACGTATAACGTTACGTAGCATTATGTTATAACGTATATCGTTATATATTGTTACCTTATAACGTTATACGTTATATACTATTACGTTATAACGTATAACGTTATGTAGCACTACGTTATAACGTATAACGTTATGTAGCACTACGTTATAACGTATAACGATATGTAGCACAACGTTATAACGATTAACGTTATATACTATTACCTTATAACGTATAACGTTAGGTAGCATTACGTTATAACGTATATCGTTATGTATTGTTACCTTATAACGTTATACGTTGTATAGTATTACCTTATAACGTATAACGTCATGTAGCACTACGTTATAACGTATAACGTTATATACTATTACCTTATAACGTATAACGTTATGTAGCATTACGTTATAACCTATAACGTTATATACTATTACCGTACAACGTATAACGTTATGTAGCACTACGTTATAACGTATAACGTTATGTAGCACTACGTTATAACGTATAACTTTATGTAGCACTACGTTATAACGTATAACGTTATATAATATTACCTTATAACGTATAACGTTATGTGGCATTACGCTATAACGTATATCGTTATATATTGTTACCTTATAACGTTATACGTTGTATAGTATTACCTTATAACGTATAACGTTATGTAGCACTACGTTATAACGTATAACGTTATATACTATTACCTTATAACGTATAACGTTATGTAGCACAACGTTATAACGATTAACGTTATATACTATTACCTTATAACGTATAACGTTATGTAGCATTACGTTATAACGTATAACGTTATATACTATTACCTCACAACGTATAACGTTATGTAGCACTACGTTATAACGTATTACGTTTTATACTACTACCTTATAACGTATAACGTTATGTAGCATTACGTTATAAGGTATAACGTTATATACTATTACCTTATAACGTATAACGTTATGTAGCACTACGTGATAACGTATAACGTTATGTAGCACAACGTTATAACGATTAACGTTATATACTATTACCTTATAACGTATAACGTTATGTAGCATTACGTTATAACGTATAACGTTATATACTATTACCTCACAACGTATAACGTTATGTAGCACTACGTTATAACGTATTACGTTTTATACTACTACCTTATAACGTATAACGTTATGTAGCATTACGTTATAAGGTATAACGTTATATACTATTACCTTATAACGTATAACGTTATGTAGCACTACGTGATAACGTATAACGTTATGTAGCACAACGTTATAACGATTAACGTTATATACTATTACCTTATAACGTATAACGTTATGTAGCATTACGTTATAACGTATAACGTTATATACTATTACCTCACAACGTATAACGTTATGTAGCACTACGTTATAACGTATAACGTTATCTAGCACTACGTTGTAACGTATGACGTTATATACAATGACCTTATAACGTATAACGTTATGTAGCATTACGTTATAACCTATAACGTTATATACTATTACCGTACAACGTATAACGTTATGTAGCACTACGTTATAACGTATAACGTTATATACTATTACCTTATAACGTATAACGTTATGTAGCACTACGTTATAACGTATAACGTTATGTAGCACTACGTTATAACGTATAACGTTATATAATATTACCTTATAACGTATAACGTTATGTGGCATTACGCTATAACGTATATCGTTATATATTGTTACCTTATAACGTTATACGTTGTATAGTATTACCTTATAACGTATAACGTTATGTAGCACTACGTTATAACGTATAACGTTATATACTATTACCTTATAACGTATAACGTTATGTAGCATTACGTAATAACGTATAACGTTATATACTATTACCTTACAACGTATAACGTTATGTAGCACTACGTGATAACGTATAACGTTATGTAGCACTACGTTATAACGTATAACGTTATGTAGCACTACGTTATAACGTATAACGTTATATACTATTACCTTATAACGTATAACGTTATGTAGCAGTACGTTATAACGTGTATCGTTATATATTGTTACCTTATAACGTTATACATTATATACTATTACCTTATAACGTATAACGTTACGTAGCAGTACGTCATAACGTATATCGTTATATATTGTTACCTTACAACGTTATACATTATATACTATTACCTTATAACGTATAACGTTATGTAGCAGTACGTTATAACGTATAACGTTATGTAGCACTACGTTATAACGTATAACGTTATGTAGCACTACGTTATAACGTATTACGTTATATACTATTACCTTACAACGTATAACGTTATGTAGCACTACGTTATAACGTATAACGTTATGTAGCACTACGTTATAACGTATAACGTTATGTAGCACTACGTTATAACGTATAACGTTATATACTATTACCTTATAACGTATAACGTTATGTAGCACTACGTGATAACGTATAACGTTATGTAGCACAACGTCATAACGATTAACGTTATATACTATTACCTTATAACGTATAACGTTATGTAGCATTACGTTATAACGATTAACGTTATATACTATTACCTTATAACGTATAACGTTATGTAGCATTACGTTATAACGTATAACGTTATATACTATTACCTCACAACGTATAACGTTATGTAGCACTACGTTATAACGTATAACGTTATGTAGCACTACGTTATAACGTATAACGTTATGTAGCACTACGTTATAACGTATAACGTTATGTAGCACTACGTTATAACGTATAACGTTATATACTATTACCTTATAACGTATAACGTTTTGTAGCTGTACGTTATAACGTGTATCGTTATATATTGTTACCTTATAACGTTATACATTATATACTATTACCTTATAACGTATAACGTTACGTAGCAGTACGTTATAACGTATATCGTTATATATTGTTACCTTACAACGTTATACATTATATACTATTACCTTATAACGTATAACGTTATGTAGCAGTACGTTATAACGTATACCGTTATGTATTGTTACCTTATAACGTTATACGTTATATACTATTACGTTATAACGTATAACGTTATGTAGCACTACGTTATAACGTATAACGTTATGTAGCACTACGTTATAACGTATAACGTTATATACTATTACCTTATAACGTATAACGTTATGAAGCATTACGTTGTAACCTATAACGTTATATGCTATTACCTTATAACGTATAACGTTATGTAGCACTACGTTATAACGTATAACGTTATGTAGCACTACGTTATAACGTATAACGTTATGTCGCATTACGTTAGATCGTATAACGTTATATACTATTACCTTATAACGTATAACGTTATGTAGCATTACGTTATAAGGTATAACGTTAATACTATTACCTTATAACGTATAACGTTATGTAGCACTACGTTATAACGTTATTCCGTTATGTAGCACGATGTTATAACGTATAACGTTATGTAGCACTACGTTATAACGTATAACGTTATATACTATTACCTTATAACGTATAACGTTATGTAGCACTACGTGATAACGTATAACGTTATGTAGCACAACGTTATAACGATTAACGTTATATACTATTACCTTATAACGTATAACGTTATGTAGCATTACGTTATAACGTATAACGTTATATACTATTACCTCACAACGTATAACGTTATGTAGCACTACGTTATAACGTATTACGTTATATACTACTACCTTATAACGTATAACGTTATGTAGCATTACGTTATAAGGTATAACGTTATATACTATTACCTTATAACGTATAACGTTATGTAGCACTACGTGATAACGTATAACGTTATGTACCACAACGTTATAACGATTAACGTTATATACTATTACCTTATAACGTATAACGTTATGTAGCACAACGTTATAACGATTAACGTTATATACTATTACCTTATAACGTATAACGTTATGTAGCATTACGTTATAACGTATAACGTTATATACTATTACCTCACAACGTATAACGTTATGTAGCACTACGTTATAACGTATTACGTTTTATACTACTACCTTATAACGTATAACTTTACGTAGCATTACGTTATAAGGTATAACGTTATATACTATTACCTCACAACGTATAACGTTATGTAGCACTACGTTGTAACGTATTACGTTATATACTACTACATTATAACGTATAACGTTATGTAGCATTACGTTATAAGGTATAACGTTATATACTATTACCTTATAACGTATAACGTTATGTAGCACTACGTGATAACGTATAACGTTATGTAGCACAACGTTATAACGATTAACGTTATATACTATTACCTTATAACGTATAACGTTATGTAGCATTACGTTATAACGTATAACGTTATATACTATTACCTCACAACGTATAACGTTATGTAGCACTACGTTATAACGTTTAACGTTATCTAGCACTACGTTGTAACGTATAACGTTATATACTATGACCTTATAACGTATAACGTTATGTAGCATTACGTTATAACCTATAACGTTATATACTATTACCGTACAACGAATAACGTTATGTAGCACTACGTTATAACGTATAACGTTATGTAGCACAACGTTATAACGTATAACGTTATGTAGCACTACGTTATAACGTATTACGTTATATACTACTACCTTATAACGTATAACGTTATGTAGCATTACGTTATAAGGTATAACGTTATATACTATTACCTTATAACGTATAACGTTACGTAGCATTATGTTATAACGTATATCGTTATATATTGTTACCTTATAACGTTATACGATATATACTATTACGTTATAACGTATAACGTTATGTAGCACTACGTTATAACGTATAACGTTATGTAGCACTACGTTATAACGTTATTCCGTTATGTAGCACTACGTTATAACGTATAACGTTATGTAGCACTACGTTATAACGTATAACGTTATATACTATGACCTTATAACGTATAACGTTATGTAGCACTACGTTATAACGTATAACGTTATGTAGCACTACGTTATAACGTATAACGTTATGTAGCACTACGTTATAACGTATAACGTTATATAATATTACCTTATAACGTATAACGTTATGTGGCATTACGCTATAACGTATATCGTTATATATTGTTACCTTATAACGTTATACGTTGTATAGTATTACCTTATAACATATAACGTTATGTAGCACTACGTTATAACGTATAACGTTATATACTATTACCTTATAACGTATAACGTTATGTAGCATTACGTAATAACGTATAACGTTATATACTATTACCTTACAACGTATAACGTTATGTAGCACTACGTGATAACGTATATCGTTATATATTGTTACCTTACAACGTTATACATTATATACTATTACCTTATAACGTATAACGTTATGTAGCAGTACGTTATAACGTATACCGTTATGTATTGTTACCTTATAACGTTATACGTTATATACTATTACGTTATAACGTATAACGTTATGTAGCACTACGTTATAACGTATAACGTTATGTAGCACTACGTTATAACGTATAACGTTATATACTATTACCTTATAACGTATAACGTTATGAAGCAGTACGTTATAACGTGTATCGTTATATATTGTTACCTTATAACGTTATACATTATATACTATTACCTTATAACGTATAACGTTACGTAGCAGTACGTCATAACGTATATCGTTATATATTGTTACCTTACAACGTTATACATTATATACTATTACCTTATAACGTATAACGTTATGTAGCAGTACGTTATAACGTATATCGTTATGTATTGTTACCTTATAACGTTATACGTTATATACTATTACGTTATAACGTATAACGTTATGTAGCACTACGTTATGACGTATAACGTTATGTAGCACTACGTTATAACGTATAACGTTATGTAGCACTACGTTATAACGTATTACGTTATATACTATTACCTTACAACGTATAACGTTATGTAGCACTACGTTATAACGTATAACGTTATGTAGCACTACGTTATAACGTATAACGTTATGTAGCACTACGTTATAACGTATAACGTTATATACTATTACCTTATAACGTATAACGTTATGTAGCACTACGTGATAACGTATAACGTTATGTAGCACAACGTCATAACGATTAACGTTATATACTATTACCTTATAACGTATAACGTTATGTAGCATTACGTTATAACGATTAACGTTATATACTATTACCTTATAACGTATAACGTTATGTAGCATTACGTTATAACGTATAACGTTATATACTATTACCTCACAACGTATAACGTTATGTAGCACTACGTTATAACGTATAACGTTATGTAGCACTACGTTATAACGTATAACGTTATGTAGCACTACGTTATAACGTATAACGTTATGTAGCACTACGTTATAACGTATAACGTTATATACTATTACCTTATAACGTATAACGTTTTGTAGCAGTACGTTATAACGTGTATCGTTATATATTGTTACCTTATAACGTTATACATTATATACTATTACCTTATAACGTATAACGTTACGTAGCAGTACGTTATAACGTATATCGTTATATATTGTTACCTTACAACGTTATACATTATATACTATTACCTTATAACGTATAACGTTATGTAGCAGTACGTTATAACGTATACCGCTATGTATTGTTACCTTATAACGTTATACGTTATATACTATTACGTTATAACGTATAACGTTATGTAGCACTACGTTATAACGTATAACGTTATGTAGCACTACGTTATAACGTATAACGTTATATACTATTACCTTATAACGTATAACGTTATGAAGCATTACGTTGTAACCTATAACGTTATATGCTATTACCTTATAACGTATAACGTTATGTAGCACTACGTTATAACGTATAACGTTATGTAGCACTACGTTATAACGTATAACGTTATGTCGCATTACGTTAGATCGTATAACGTTATATACTATTACCTTATAACGTATAACGTTATGTAGCATTACGTTATAAGGTATAACGTTAATACTATTACCTTATAACGTATAACGTTATGTAGCACTACGTTATAACGTTATTCCGTTATGTAGCACGATGTTATAACGTATAACGTTATGTAGCACTACGTTATAACGTATAACGTTATATACTATTACCTTATAACGTATAACGTTATGTAGTACTACGTGATAACGTATAACGTTATGTAGCACAACGTTATAACGATTAACGTTATATACTATTACCTTATAACGTATAACGTTATGTAGCATTACGTTATAACGTATAACGTTATATACTATTACCTCACAACGTATAACGTTATGTAGCACTACGTTATAACGTATTACGTTATATACTACTACCTTATAACGTATAACGTTATGTAGCATTACGTTATAAGGTATAACGTTATATACTATTACCTTATAACGTATAACGTTATGTAGCACTACGTGATAACGTATAACGTTATGTACCACAACGTTATAACGATTAACGTTATATACTATTACCTTATAACGTATAACGTTATGTAGCACAACGTTATAACGATTAACGTTATATACTATTACCTTATAACGTATAACGTTATGTAGCATTACGTTATAACGTATAACGTTATATACTATTACCTCACAACGTATAACGTTATGTAGCACTACGTTATAACGTATTACGTTTTATACTACTACCTTATAACGTATAACTTTATGTAGCATTACGTTATAAGGTATAACGTTATATACTATTACCTCACAACGTATAACGTTATGTAGCACTACGTTATAACGTATTACGTTATATACTACTACCTTATAACGTATAACGTTATGTAGCATTACGTTATAAGGTATAACGTTATATACTATTACCTTATAACGTATAACGTTATGTAGCACTACGTGATAACGTATAACGTTATGTAGCACAACGTTATAACGATTAACGTTATATACTATTACCTTATAACGTATAACGTTATGTAGCATTACGTTATAACGTATAACGTTATATACTATTACCTCACAACGTATAACGTTATGTAGCACTACGTTATAACGTTTAACGTTATCTAGCACTACGTTGTAACGTATAACGTTATATACTATGACCTTATAACGTATAACGTTATGTAGCATTACGTTATAACCTATAACGTTATATACTATTACCGTACAACGAATAACGTTATGTAGCACTACGTTATAACGTATAACGTTATGTAGCACAACGTTATAACGTATAACGTTATGTAGCACTACGTTATAACGTATTACGTTATATACTACTACCTTATAACGTATAACGTTATGTAGCATTACGTTATAAGGTATAACGTTATATACTATTACCTTATAACGTGTAACGTTACGTAGCATTATGTTATAACGTATATCGTTATATATTGTTATCTTATAACGTTATACGATATATACTATTACGTTATAACGTATAACGTTATGTAGCACTACGTTATAACGTATAACGTTATGTAGCACTACGTTATAAAGTTATTCCGTTATGTAGCACTACGTTATAACGTATAACGTTATGTAGCACTACGTTATAACGTATAACGTTATATACTATGACCTTATAACGTATAACGTTATGTAGCACTACGTTATAACGTATAACGTTATGTAGCACTACGTTATAACGTATAACGTTATGTAGCACTACGTTATAACGTATAACGTTATATAATATTACCTTATAACGTATAACGTTATGTGGCATTACGCTATAACGTATATCGTTATATATTGTTACCTTATAACGTTATACGTTGTATAGTATTACCTTATAACGTATAACGTTATGTAGCACTACGTTATAACGTATAACGTTATATACTATTACCTTATAACGTATAACGTTATGTAGCATTACGTAATAACGTATAACGTTATATACTATTACCTTACAACGTATAACGTTATGTAGCACTACGTTATAACGTATAACGTTATGTAGCACTACGTTATAACGTATAACGTTATGTAGCACTACGTTATAACGTATAACGTTATATACTATTACCTTATAACGTATAACGTTATGTAGCAGTACGTTATAACGTGTATCGTTATATATTGTTACCTTATAACGTTATACATTATATACTATTACCTTATAACGTATAACGTTACGTAGCAGTACGTCATAACGTATATCGTTATATATTGTTACCTTACAACGTTATACATTATATACTATTACCTTATAACGTATAACGTTATGTAGCAGTACGTTATAACGTATATCGTTATGTATTGTTACCTTATAACGTTATACGTTATATACTATTACGTTATAACGTATAACGTTATGTAGCACTACGTTATAACGTATAACGTTATGTAGCACTACGTTATAACGTATAACGTTATGTAGCACTACGTTATAACGTATAACGTTATATACTATTACCTTATAACGTATAACGTTATGTAGCATTACGTTGTAACCTATAACGTTATATGCTATTACCTTATAACGTATAACGTTATGTAGCACTACGTTATAACGTATAACGTTATGTAGCACTACGTTATAACGTATAACGTTATGTCGCATTACGTTAGATCGTATAACGTTATATACTATTACCTTATAACGTATAACGTTATGTAGCATTACGTTATAAGGTATAACGTTAATACTATTACCTTATAACGTATAACGTTATGTAGCACTACGTTATAACGTATAACGTTATGTAGTACTACGTTATAACGTTATTCCGTTATGTAGCACGATGTTATAACGTATAACGTTATGTAGCACTACGTTATAACGTATAACGTTATATACTATTACCTTATAACGTATAACGTTATGTAGCACTACGTGATAACGTATAACGTTATGTAGCACAACGTTATAACGATTAACGTTATATACTATTACCTTATAACGTATAACGTTATGTAGCATTACGTTATAACGTTTAACGTTATCTAGCACTACGTTGTAACGTATAACGTTATATACTATGACCTTATAACGTATAACGTTATGTAGCATTACGTTATAACCTATAACGTTATATACTATTACCGTACAACGAATAACGTTATGTAGCACTACGTTATAACGTATAACGTTATGTAGCACAACGTTATAACGTATAACGTTATGTAGCACTACGTTATAACGTATTACGTTATATACTACTACCTTATAACGTATAACGTTATGTAGCATTACGTTATAAGGTATAACGTTATATACTATTACCTTATAACGTATAACGTTACGTAGCATTATGTTATAACGTATATCGTTATATATTGTTACCTTATAACGTTATACGATATATACTATTACGTTATAACGTATAACGTTATGTAGCACTACGTTATAACGTATAACGTTATGTAGCACTACGTTATAACGTTATTCCGTTATGTAGCACTACGTTATAACGTATAACGTTATGTATCACTACGTTATAACGTATAACGTTATATACTATGACCTTATAACGTATAACGTTATGTAGCACTACGTTATAACGTATAACGTTATGTAGCACTACGTTATAACGTATAACGTTATGTAGCACTACGTTATAACGTATAACGTTATATAATATTACCTTATAACGTATAACGTTATGTGGCATTACGCTATAACGTATATCGTTATATATTGTTACCTTATAACGTTATACGTTGTATAGTATTACCTTATAACGTATAACGTTATGTAGCACTACGTTATAACGTATAACGTTATATACTATTACCTTATAACGTATAACGTTATGTAGCATTACGTAATAACGTATAACGTTATATACTATTACCTTACAACGTATAACGTTATGTAGCACTACGTTATAACGTATAACGTTATGTAGCACTACGTTATAACGTATAACGTTATGTAGCACTACGTTATAACGTATAACGTTATATACTATTACCTTATAACGTATAACGTTATGTAGCAGTACGTTATAACGTGTATCGTTATATATTGTTACCTTATAACGTTATACGATATATACTATTACGTTATAACGTATAACGTTATGTAGCACTACGTTATAACGTATAACGTTATGTAGCACTACGTTATAACGTATAACGTTATGTAGCACTACGTTATAACGTTATTCCGTTATGTAGCACTACGTTATAACGTATGACGTTATATACTATTACCTTATAACGTATAACGTTATGTAGCACTACGTGATAACGTATAACGTTATGTAGCACAACGTTATAACGATTAACGTTATATACTATTACCTTATAACGTATAACGTTATGTAGCATTACGTTATAACGTTTAACGTTATCTAGCACTACGTTGTAACGTATAACGTTATATACTATGACCTTATAACGTATAACGTTATGTAGCATTACGTTATAACCTATAACGTTATATACTATTACCGTACAACGAATAACGTTATGTAGCACTACGTTATAACGTATAACGTTATGTAGCACAACGTTATAACGTATAACGTTATGTAGCACTACGTTATAACGTATTACGTTATATACTACTACCTTATAACGTATAACGTTATGTAGCATTACGTTATAAGGTATAACGTTATATACTATTACCTTATAACGTATAACGTTACGTAGCATTATGTTATAACGTATATCGTTATATATTGTTACCTTATAACGTTATACGATATATACTATTACGTTATAACGTATAACGTTATGTAGCACTACGTTATAACGTATAACGTTATGTAGCACTACGTTATAACGTTATTCCGTTATGTAGCACTACGTTATAACGTATAACGTTATGTATCACTACGTTATAACGTATAACGTTATATACTATGACCTTATAACGTATAACGTTATGTAGCACTACGTTATAACGTATAACGTTATGTAGCACTACGTTATAACGTATAACGTTATGTAGCACTACGTTATAACGTATAACGTTATATAATATTACCTTATAACGTATAACGTTATGTGGCATTACGCTATAACGTATATCGTTATATATTGTTACCTTATAACGTTATACGTTGTATAGTATTACCTTATAACGTATAACGTTATGTAGCACTACGTTATAACGTATAACGTTATATACTATTACCTTATAACGTATAACGTTATGTAGCATTACGTAATAACGTATAACGTTATATACTATTACCTTACAACGTATAACGTTATGTAGCACTACGTTATAACGTATAACGTTATGTAGCACTACGTTATAACGTATAACGTTATGTAGCACTACGTTATAACGTATAACGTTATATACTATTACCTTATAACGTATAACGTTATGTAGCAGTACGTTATAACGTGTATCGTTATATATTGTTACCTTATAACGTTATACATTATATACTATTACCTTATAACGTATAACGTTACGTAGCAGTACGTCATAACGTATATCGTTATATATTGTTACCTTACAACGTTATACATTATATACTATTACCTTATAACGTATAACGTTATGTAGCAGTACGTTATAACGTATATCGTTATGTATTGTTACCTTATAACGTTATACGTTATATACTATTACGTTATAACGTATAACGTTATGTAGCACTACGTTATAACGTATAACGTTATGTAGCACTACGTTATAACGTATAACGTTATGTAGCACTACGTTATAACGTATAACGTTATATACTATTACCTTATAACGTATAACGTTATGTAGCATTACGTTGTAACCTATAACGTTATATGCTATTACCTTATAACGTATAACGTTATGTAGCACTACGTTATAACGTATAACGTTATGTAGCACTACGTTATAACGTATAACGTTATGTCGCATTACGTTAGATCGTATAACGTTATATACTATTACCTTATAACGTATAACGTTATGTAGCATTACGTTATAAGGTATAACGTTAATACTATTACCTTATAACGTATAACGTTATGTAGCACTACGTTATAACGTATAACGTTATGTAGTACTACGTTATAACGTTATTCCGTTATGTAGCACGATGTTATAACGTATAACGTTATGTAGCACTACGTTATAACGTATAACGTTATATACTATTACCTTATAACGTATAACGTTATGTAGCACTACGTGATAACGTATAACGTTATGTAGCACAACGTTATAACGATTAACGTTATATACTATTACCTTATAACGTATAACGTTATGTAGCATTACGTTATAACGTATAACGTTATATACTATTACCTCACAACGTATAACGTTATGTAGCACTACGTTATAACGTATTACGTTATATACTACTACCTTATAACGTATAACGTTATGTAGCATTACGTTATAAGGTATAACGTTATATACTATTACCTTATAACGTATAACGTTATGTAGCACTACGTGATAACGTATAACGTTATGTAGCACAACGTTATAACGTATAACGTTATATACTATGACCTTATAACGTATAACGTTATGTAGCATTACGTTATAAGGTATAACGTTATATACTATTACCTTATAACGTATAACGTTATGTAGCACTACGTTATAACGTATAACGTTATGTAGCACAACGTTATAACGATTAACGTTATATACTATTACCTTATAACGTATAACGTTATGTAGCACTACGTTATAACGTATAACGTTATGCAGCACTACGTTATAACGTATAACGTTATGTAGCACTACGTTATAACGTTATTCCGTTATGTAGCACTACGTTATAACGTATAACGTTATGTAGCACTACGTTATAACGTATAACGTTATGTAGCACTACGTTATAACGTATAACGTTATGTAGCACTACGTTATAACGTTATTCCGTTATGTAGCACTACGTTATAACGTATAACGTTATGTAGCACTACGTTATAACGTTATTCCGTTATGTAGCACTACGTTATAACGTATAACGTTATGTAGCACTACGTTATAACGTATAACGTTATGTAGCACTACGTTATAACGTATAACGTTATATAATATTACCTTATAACGTATAACGTTATGTGGCATTACGCTATAACGTATATCGTTATATATTGTTACCTTATAACGTTATACGTTGTATAGTATTACCTTATAACGTATAACGTTATGTAGCACTACGTTATAACGTATAACGTTATGTAGCACTACGTTATAACGTATAACGTTATGTCGCGTTACGTTAGATCGTATAACGTTATATACTATTACCTTATAACGTATAACGTTATGTAGCATTACGTTATAAGGTATAACGTTAATACTATTACCTTATAACGTATAACGTTATGTAGCACTACGTTAGAACGTTATTCCGTTATGTAGCACGATGTTATAACGTATAACGTTATGTAGCACTACGTTATAACGTATAACGTTATATACTATTACCTTATAACGTATAACGTTATGTAGCACTACGTGATAACGTATAACGTTATGTAGCACAACGTTATAACGATTAACGTTATATACTATTACCTTATAACGTATAACGTTATGTAGCATTACGTTGTAACGTATAACGTTATATACTATTACCTCACAACGTATAACGTTATGTAGCACTACGTTATAACGTATTACGTTATATACTACTACCTTATAACGTATAACGTTATGTAGCATTACGTTATAAGGTATAACGTTATATACTATTACCTTATAACGTATAACGTTATGTAGCACTACGTGATAACGTATAACGTTATGTAGCACAACGCTATAACGATTAACGTTATATACTATTACCTTATAACGTATAACGTTATGTAGCATTACGTTATAACGTATAACGTTATATACTATTACCTCGCAACGTATAACGTTATGTAGCACTACGTTATAACGTATTACGTTATATACTACTACCTTATAACGTATAACGTTATGTAGCATTACGTTATAAGGTATAACGTTATGTAGCACAACGTTATAACGATTAACGTTATATACTATTACCTTATAACGTATAACGTTATGTAGCATTACGTTATAACGTATAACGTTATATACTATTACCTCACAACGTATAACGTTATGTAGCACTACGTTATAACGTATAACGTTATCTAGCACTACGTTGTAACGTATAACGTTATATACTATGACCTTATAACGTATAACGTTATGTAGCATTACGTTATAACCTATAACGTTATATACTATTACCGTACAACGTATAACGTTATGTAGCACTACGTTATAACGTATAACGTTATATACTACTACCTCACAACGTATAACGTTATGTAGCACTACGTTATAACGTATTACGTTATATACTACTACCTTATAACGTATAACGTTATGTAGCATTACGTTATAAGGTATAACGTTATATACTATTACCTTATAACGTATAACGTTATGTAGCACTACGTTATAACGTATAACGTTATCTAGCACTACGTTGTAACGTATAACGTTATATACTATGACCTTATAACGTATAACGTTATGTAGCATTACGTTATAACCTATAACGTTATATACTATTACCGTACAACGTATAACGTTATGTAGCACTACGTTATAACGTATAACGTTATATACTACTACCTCACAACGTATAACGTTATGTAGCACTACGTTATAACGTATTACGTTATATACTACTACCTTATAACGTATAACGTTATGTAGCATTACGTTATAAGGTATAACGTTATATACTATTACCTTATAACGTATAACGTTATGTAGCACTACGTGATAACGTATAACGTTATGTAGCACAACGTTATAACGATTAACGTTATATACTATTACCTTATAAGGTATAACGTTATGTAGCATTACGTTATAACGTATAACGTTATATACTATTACCTCACAACGTATAACGTTATGTAGCACTACGTTATAACGTATAACGTTATCTAGCACTACGTTGTAACGTATGACGTTATATACTATGACCTTATAACGTATAACGTTATGTAGCATTACGTTATAACCTATAACGTTATATACTATTACCGTACAACGTATAACGTTATGTAGCACTACGTTATAACGTATAACGTTATGTAGCACTACGTTATAACGTATAACGTTATGTAGCACTACGTTATAACGTATTACGTTATATACTACTACCTTATGACGTATAACGTTATGTAGCATTAAGTTATAAGGTATAACGTTATATACTATTACCTTATAACGTATAACGTTATGTAGCACTACGTGATAACGTATAACGTTATGTAGCACAACGTTATAACGATTAACGTTATATACTATTACCTTATAACGTATAACGTTAGGTAGCATTACGTTATAACGTATAACGTTATATACTATTACCTTATAACGTATAACGTTACGTAGCATTATGTTATAACGTATATCGTTATATATTGTTACCTTATAACGTTATACGTTATATACTATTACGTTATAACGTATAACGTTATGTAGCACTACGTTATAACGTATAACGTTATGTAGCACTACGTTATAACGTATAACGATATGTAGCACAACGTTATAACGATTAACGTTATATACTATTACCTTATAACGTATAACGTTAGGTAGCATTACGTTATAACGTATATCGTTATGTATTGTTACCTTATAACGTATAACGTTATGTAGCATTACGTTATAACCTATAACGTTATATACTATTACCGTACAACGTATAACGTTATGTAGCACTACGTTATAACGTATAACGTTATGTAGCACTACGTTATAACGTATAACTTTATGTAGCACTACGTTATAACGTATAACGTTATATAATATTACCTTATAACGTATAACGTTATGTGGCATTACGCTATAACGTATATCGTTATATATTGTTACCTTATAACGTTATACGTTGTATAGTATTACCTTATAACGTATAACGTTATGTAGCACTACGTTATAACGTATAACGTTATATACTATTACCTTATAACGTATAACGTTATGTAGCACAACGTTATAACGATTAACGTTATATACTATTACCTTATAACGTATAACGTTATGTAGCATTACGTTATAACGTATAACGTTATATACTATTACCTCACAACGTATAACGTTATGTAGCACTACGTTATAACGTATTACGTTTTATACTACTACCTTATAACGTATAACGTTATGTAGCATTACGTTATAAGGTATAACGTTATATACTATTACCTTATAACGTATAACGTTATGTAGCACTACGTGATAACGTATAACGTTATGTAGCACAACGTTATAACGATTAACGTTATATACTATTACCTTATAACGTATAACGTTATGTAGCATTACGTTATAACGTATAACGTTATATACTATTACCTCACAACGTATAACGTTATGTAGCACTACGTTATAACGTATTACGTTTTATACTACTACCTTATAACGTATAACGTTATGTAGCATTACGTTATAAGGTATAACGTTATATACTATTACCTTATAACGTATAACGTTATGTAGCACTACGTGATAACGTATAACGTTATGTAGCACAACGTTATAACGATTAACGTTATATACTATTACCTTATAACGTATAACGTTATGTAGCATTACGTTATAACGTATAACGTTATATACTATTACCTCACAACGTATAACGTTATGTAGCACTACGTTATAACGTATAACGTTATCTAGCACTACGTTGTAACGTATGACGTTATATACAATGACCTTATAACGTATAACGTTATGTAGCATTACGTTATAACCTATAACGTTATATACTATTACCGTACAACGTATAACGTTATGTAGCACTACGTTATAACGTATAACGTTATGTAGCACTACGTTGTAACGTATAACGTTATGTAGCACTACGTTATAACGTATTACGTTATATACTACTACCTTATGACGTATAACGTTATGTAGCATTACGTTATAAGGTATAACATTATATACTATTACCTTATAACGTATAACGTTATGTAGCACTACGTGATAACGTATAACGTTATGTAGCACAACGTTATAACGATTAACGTTATATACTATTACCTTATAACGTATAACGTTAGGTAGCATTACGTTATAACGTATAACGTTATATACTATTACCTTATAACGTATAACGTTACGTAGCATTATGTTATAACGTATATCGTTATATATTGTTACCTTATAACGTTATACGTTATATACTATTACGTTATAACGTATAACGTTATGTAGCACTACGTTATAACGTATAACGTTATGTAGCACTACGTTATAACGTATAACGTTATGTAGCACTACGTTATAACGTATAACGATATGTAGCACAACGTTATAACGATTAACGTTATATACTATTACCTTATAACGTATAACGTTAGGTAGCATTACGTTATAACGTATATCGTTATGTATTGTTACCTTATAACGTTATACGTTGTATAGTATTACCTTATAACGTATAACGTCATGTAGCACTACGTTATAACGTATAACGTTATATACTATTACCTTATAACGTATAACGTTATGTAGCATTACGTTATAACCTATAACGTTATATACTATTACCGTACAACGTATAACGTTATGTAGCACTACGTTATAACGTATAACGTTATGTAGCACTACGTTATAACGTATAACTTTATGTAGCACTACGTTATAACGTATAACGTTATATAATATTACCTTATAACGTATAACGTTATGTGGCATTACGCTATAACGTATATCGTTATATATTGTTACCTTATAACGTTATACGTTGTATAGTATTACCTTATAACGTATAACGTTATGTAGCACTACGTTATAACGTATAACGTTATATACTATTACCTTATAACGTATAACGTTATGTAGCACAACGTTATAACGATTAACGTTATATACTATTACCTTATAACGTATAACGTTATGTAGCATTACGTTATAACGTATAACGTTATATACTATTACCTCACAACGTATAACGTTATGTAGCACTACGTTATAACGTATTACGTTTTATACTACTACCTTATAACGTATAACGTTATGTAGCATTACGTTATAAGGTATAACGTTATATACTATTACCTTATAACGTATAACGTTATGTAGCACTACGTGATAACGTATAACGTTATGTAGCACAACGTTATAACGATTAACGTTATATACTATTACCTTATAACGTATAACGTTATGTAGCATTACGTTATAACGTATAACGTTATATACTATTACCTCACAACGTATAACGTTATGTAGCACTACGTTATAACGTATTACGTTTTATACTACTACCGTATAACGTATAACGTTATGTAGCATTACGTTATAAGGTATAACGTTATATACTATTACCTTATAACGTATAACGTTATGTAGCACTACGTGATAACGTATAACGTTATGTAGCACAACGTTATAACGATTAACGTTATATACTATTACCTTATAACGTATAACGTTATGTAGCATTACGTTATAACGTATAACGTTATATACTATGACCTTATAACGTATAACGTTATGTAGCATTACGTTATAACCTATAACGTTATATACTATTACCGTACAACGTATAACGTTATGTAGCACTACGTTATAACGTATAACGTTATGTAGCACTACGTTATAACGTATAACTTTATGTAGCACTACGTTATAACGTATAACGTTATATAATATTACCTTATAACGTATAACGTTATGTGGCATTACGCTATAACGTATATCGTTATATATTGTTACCTTATAACGTTATACGTTGTATAGTATTACCTTATAACGTATAACGTTATGTAGCACTACGTTATAACGTATAACGTTATGTAGCACTACGTTATAACGTATAACGTTATATAATATTACCTTATAACGTATAACCTTATGTAGCATTACGTAATAACGTATAACGTTATATACTATTACCTTACAACGTATAACGTTATGTAGCACTACGTTATAGCGTATAACGTTATGTAGCACTACGTTATAACGTATAACGTTATGTAGCACTACGTTATAACGTATAACGTTATATACTATTACCTTATAACGTATAACGTTATGTAGCAGTACGTTATAACGTATATCGTTATGTATTGTTACCATATAACGTTATACGTTATATACTATTACGTTATAACGTATAACGTTATGTAGCACTACGTTATAACGTATAACGTTATGTAGCACTACGTTATAACGTATAACGTTATATACTATTACCTTATAACGTATAACGTTATGTAGCATTACGTTGTAACCTATAACGTTATATGCTATTACCTTATAACGTATAACGTTATGTAGCACTACCGTATAACGTATAACGTTATGTAGCACTACGTTATAACGTATAACGTTATGTAGCACTACGTTATAACGTTATTCCGTTATGTAGCACTACGTTATAACGTATAACGTTATGTAGCACTACGTTATAACGTATAACGTTATATACTATGACCTTATAACGTATAACGTTATGTAGCATTACGTTATAAGGTATAACGTTATATACTATTACCGTATAACGTATAACGTTATGTAGCACTACGTGATAACGTATAACGTTATGTAGCACAACGTTATAACGATTAACGTTATATACTATTACCTTATAACGTATAACGTTATGTAGCACTACGTTATAACGTATAACGTTATGCAGCACTACGTTATAACGTATAACGTTATGTAGCACTACGTTATAACGTTATTCCGTTATGTAGCACTACGTTATAACGTACAACGTTATGTAGCACTACGTTATAACGTATAACGCTATGTAGCACTACGTTATAACGTATAACGTTATGTAGCACTACGTTATAACGTTATTCCGTTATGTAGCACTACGTTATAACGTATAACGTTATGTAGCACTACGTTATAACGTTATTCCGTTATGTAGCACTACGTTATAACGTATAACGTTATGTAGCACTACGTTATAACGTATAACGTTATGTAGCATTACGTTATAACGTATAACGTTATATACTATTACCTCACAACGTATAACGTTATGTAGCACTACGTTATAACGTATTACGTTTTATACTACTACCTTATAACGTATAACGTTATGTAGCATTACGTTATAAGGTATAACGTTATATACTATTACCTTATAACGTATAACGTTATGTAGCACTACGTGATAACGTATAACGTTATGTAGCACAACGTTATAACGATTAACGTTATATACTATTACCTTATAACGTATAACGTTATGTAGCATTACGTTATAACGTATAACGTTATATACTATTACCTCACAACGTATAACGTTATGTAGCACTACGTTATAACGTATTAAGTTTTATACTACTACCTTATAACGTATAACGTTATGTAGCATTACGTTATAAGGTATAACGTTATATACTATTACCTTATAACGTATAACGTTATGTAGCACTACGTGATAACGTATAACGTTATGTAGCACAACGTTATAACGATTAACGTTATATACTATTACCTTATATCGTATAACGTTATGTAGCATTACGTTATAACGTATAACGTTATATACTATGACCTTATAACGTATAACGTTATGTAGCATTACGTTATAACCTATAACGTTATATACTATTACCGTACAACGTATAACGTTATGTAGCACTACGTTATAACGTATAACGTTATGTAGCATTACGTTATAACGTATAACTTTATGTAGCACTACGTTATAACGTATAACGTTATATAATATTACCTTATAACGTATAACGTTATGTGGCATTACGCTATAACGTATATCGTTATATATTGTTACCTTATAACGATATACGTTGTATAGTATTACCTTATAACGTATAACGTTATGTAGCACTACGTTATAACGTATAACGTTATGTAGCACTACGTTATAACGTATAACGTTATATAATATTACCTTATAACGTATAACCTTATGTAGCATTACGTAATAACGTATAACGTTATATACTATTACCGTACAACGTATAACGTTATGTAGCACTACGTTGTAGCGTATAACGTTATGTAGCACTACGTTATAACGTATAACGTTATGTAGCACTACGTTATAACGTATAACGTTATATACTATTACCTTATAACGTATAACGTTATGTAGCAGTACGTTATAACGTATATCGTTATGTATTGTTACCATATAACGTTATACGTTATATACTATTACGTTATAACGTATAACGTTATGTAGCACTACGTTATAACGTATAACGTTATGTAGCACTACGTTATAACGTATAACGTTATATACTATTACCTTATAACGTATAACGTTATGTAGCATTACGTTGTAACCTATAACGTTATATGCTATTACCTTATAACGTATAACGTTATGTAGCACTACCGTATAACGTATAACGTTATGTAGCACTACGTTATAACGTATAACGTTATGTAGCACTACGTTATAACGTTATTCCGTTATGTAGCACTACGTTATAACGTATAACGTTATGTAGCACTACGTTAAAACGTATAACGTTATATACTATGACCTTATAACGTATAACGTTATGTAGCATTACGTTATAAGGTATAACGTTATATACTATTACCTTATAACGTATAACGTTATGTAGCATTACGTTGTAACCTATAACGTTATATGCTATTACCTTATAACGTATAACGTTATGTAGCACTACCGTATAACGTATAACGTTATGTAGCACTACGTTATAACGTATAACGTTATGTAGCACTACGTTATAACGTTATTCCGTTATGTAGCACTACGTTATAACGTATAACGTTATGTAGCACAACGTTATAACGATTAACGTTATATACTATTACCTTATAACGTATAACGTTATGTAGCATTACGTTATAACGTATAACGTTATATACTATTACCTCACAACGTATAACGTTATGTAGCACTACGTTATAACGTATTACGTTTTATACTACTACCTTATAACGTATAACGTTATGTAGCATTACGTTATAAGGTATAACGTTATATACTATTACCTTATAACGTATAACGTTATGTAGCACTACGTGATAACGTATAACGTTATGTAGCACAACGTTATAACGATTAACGTTATATACTATTACCTTATAACGTATAACGTTATGTAGCATTACGTTATAACGTATAACGTTATATACTATGACCTTATAACGTATAACGTTATGTAGCATTACGTTATAACCTATAACGTTATATACTATTACCGTACAACGTATAACGTTATGTAGCACTACGTTATAACGTATAACGTTATGTAGCACTACGTTATAACGTATAACTTTATGTAGCACTACGTTATAACGTATAACGTTATATAATATTACCTTATAACGTATAACGTTATGTGGCATTACGCTATAACGTATATCGTTATATATTGTTACCTTATAACGTTATACGTTGTATAGTATTACCTTATAACGTATAACGTTATGTAGCACTACGTTATAACGTATAACGTTATGTAGCACTACGTTATAACGTATAACGTTATATAATATTACCTTATAACGTATAACCTTATGTAGCATTACGTAATAACGTATAACGTTATATACTATTACCTTACAACGTATAACGTTATGTAGCACTACGTTATAGCGTATAACGTTATGTAGCACTACGTTATAACGTATAACGTTATGTAGCACTACGTTATAACGTATAACGTTATATACTATTACCTTATAACGTATAACGTTATGTAGCAGTACGTTATAACGTATATCGTTATGTATTGTTACCATATAACGTTATACGTTATATACTATTACGTTATAACGTATAACGTTATGTAGCACTACGTTATAACGTATAACGTTATGTAGCACTACGTTATAACGTATAACGTTATGTAGCACTACGTTATAACGTATAACGTTATATACTATTACCTTATAACGTATAACGTTATGTAGCATTACGTTGTAACCTATAACGTTATATGCTATTACCTTATAACGTATAACGTTATGTAGCACTACCGTATAACGTATAACGTTATGTAGCACTACGTTATAACGTATAACGTTATGTAGCACTACGTTATAACGTTATTCCGTTATGTAGCACTACGTTATAACGTATAACGTTATGTAGCACTACGTTATAACGTATAACGTTATATACTATGACCTTATAACGTATAACGTTATGTAGCATTACGTTATAAGGTATAACGTTATATACTATTACCTTATAACGTATAACGTTATGTAGCACTACGTGATAACGTATAACGTTATGTAGCACAACGTTATAACGATTAACGTTATATACTATTACCTTATAACGTATAACGTTATGTAGCACTACGTTATATCGTATAACGTTATGCAGCACTACGTTATAACGTATAACGTTATGTAGCACTACGTTATAACGTTATTCCGTTATGTAGCACTACGTTATAACGTATAACGTTATGTAGCACTACGTTATAACGTATAACGCTATGTAGCACTACGTTATAACGTATAACGTTATGTAGCACTACGTTATAACGTTATTCCGTTATGTAGCACTACGTTATAACGTATAACGTTATGTAGCACTACGTTATAAGGTTATTCCGTTATGTAGCACTACGTTATAACGTATAACGTTATGTAGCACTACGTTATAACGTATAACGTTATGTAGCATTACGTTATAACGTATAACGTTATATACTATTACCTCACAACGTATAACGTTATGTAGCACTACGTTATAACGTATTACGTTTTATACTACTACCTTATAACGTATAACGTTATGTAGCATTACGTTATAAGGTATAACGTTATATACTATTACCTTCTAACGTATAACGTTATGTAGCACTACGTGATAACGTATAACGTTATGTAGCACAACGTTATAACGATTAACGTTATATACTATTACCTTATAACGTATAACGTTATGTAGCATTACGTTATAACGTATAACGTTATATACTATTACCTCACAACGTATAACGTTATGTAGCACTACGTTATAACGTATTAAGTTTTATACTACTACCTTATAACGTATAACGTTATGTAGCATTACGTTATAAGGTATAACGTTATATACTATTACCTTATAACGTATAACGTTATGTAGCACTACGTGATAACGTATAACGTTATGTAGCACAACGTTATAACGATTAACGTTATATACTATTACCTTATGACGTATAACGTTATGTAGCATTACGTTATAACGTATAACGTTATATACTATGACCTTATAACGTATAACGTTATGTAGCATTACGTTATAACCTATAACGTTATATACTATTACCGTACAACGTATAACGTTATGTAGCACTACGTTATAACGTATAACGTTATGTAGCATTACGTTATAACGTATAACTTTATGTAGCACTACGTTATAACGTATAACGTTATATAATATTACCTTATAACGTATAACGTTATGTGGCATTACGCTATAACGTATATCGTTATATATTGTTACCTTATAACGTTATACGTTGTATAGTATTACCTTATAACGTATAACGTTATGTAGCACTACGTTATAACGTATAACGTTATGTAGCACTACGTTATAACGTATAACGTTATATAATATTACCTTATAACGTATAACCTTATGTAGCATTACGTAATAACGTATAACGTTATATACTATTACCGTACAACGTATAACGTTATGTAGCACTACGTTATAGCGTATAACGTTATGTAGCACTACGTTATAACGTATAACGTTATGTAGCACTACGTTATAACGTATAACGTTATATACTATTACCTTATAACGTATAACGTTATGTAGCAGTACGTTATAACGTATATCGTTATGTATTGTTACCATATAACGTTATACGTTATATACTATTACGTTATAACGTATAACGTTATGTAGCACTACGTTATAACGTATAACGTTATGTAGCACTACGTTATAACGTATAACGTTATATACTATTACCTTATAACGTATAACGTTATGTAGCATTACGTTGTAACCTATAACGTTATATGCTATTACCTTATAACGTATAACGTTATGTAGCACTACCGTATAACGTATAACGTTATGTAGCACTACGTTATAACGTATAACGTTATGTAGCACTACGTTATAACGTTATTCCGTTATGTAGCACTACGTTATAACGTATAACGTTATGTAGCACTACGTTATAACGTATAACGTTATATACTATGACCTTATAACGTATAACGTTATGTAGCATTACGTTATAAGGTATAACGTTATATACTATTACCTTATAACGTATAACGTTATGTAGCACTACGTGATAACGTATAACGTTATGTAGCACAACGTTATAACGATTAACGTTATATACTATTACCTTATAACGTATAACGTTATGTAGCACTACGTTATAACGTATAACGTTATGCAGCACTACGTTATAACGTATAACGTTATGTAGCACTACGTTATAACGTTATTCCGTTATGTAGCACTACGTTATAACGTATAACGTTATGTAGCACTACGTTATAACGTATAACGTTATGTAGCACTACGTTATAACGTATAACGTTATGTAGCACTACGTTATAACGTTATTCCGTTATGTAGCACTACGTTATAACGTATAACGTTATGTAGCACTACGTTATAACGTATAACGTTATGTAGCACTACGTTATAACGTATAACGTTATATAATATTACCTTATAACGTATAACGTTATGTGGCATTACGCTATAACGTATATCGTTATATATTGTTACCTTATAACGTTATACGTTGTATAGTATTACCTTATAACGTATAACGTTATGTAGCACTACGTTATAACGTATAACGTTATGTAGGACTACGTTATAACGTATAACGTTATGTCGCGTTACGTTAGATCGTATAACGTTATATACTATTACCTTATAACGTATAACGTTATGTAGCATTACGTTATAAGGTATAACGTTAATACTATTACCTTATAACGTATAACGTTATGTAGCACTACGTTATAACGTTATTCCGTTATGTAGCACGATGTTATAACGTATAACGTTATGTAGCACTACGTTATAACGTATAACGTTATATACTATTACCTTATAACGTATAACGTTATGTAGCACTACGTGATAACGTATAACGTTATGTAGCACAACGTTATAACGATTAACGTTATATACTATTACCTTATAACGTATAACGTTATGTAGCATTACGTTATAACGTATAACGTTATATACTATTACCTCACAACGTATAACGTTATGTAGCACTACGTTATAACGTATTACGTTATATACTACTACCTTATAACGTATAACGTTATGTAGCATTACGTTATAAGGTATAACGTTATATACTATTACCTTATAACGTATAACGTTATGTAGCACTACGTGATAACGTATAACGTTATGTAGCACAACGCTATAACGATTAACGTTATATACTATTACCTTATAACGTATAACGTTATGTAGCATTACGTTATAACGTATAACGTTATATACTATTACCTCACAACGTATAACGTTATGTAGCACTACGTTATAACGTATAACGTTATCTAGCACTACGTTGTAACGTATAACGTTATATACTATGACCTTATAACGTATAACGTTATGTAGCATTACGTTATAACCTATAACGTTATATACTATTACCGTACAACGTATAACGTTATGTAGCACTACGTTATAACGTATAACGTTATATACTATTACCTCACAACGTATAACGTTATGTAGCACTACGTTATAACGTATTACGTTATATACTACTACCTTATAACGTATAACGTTATGTAGCATTACGTTATAAGGTATAACGTTATATACTATTACCTTATAACGTATAACGTTATGTAGCACTACGTGATAACGTATAACGTTATGTAGCACAACGTTATAACGATTAACGTTATATACTATTACCTTATAACGTATAACGTTATGTAGCATTACGTTATACCGTATAACGTTATATACTATTACCTCACAACGTATAACGTTATGTAGCACTACGTTATAACGTATAACGTTATCTAGCACTACGTTGTAACGTATAACGTTATATACTATGACCTTATAACGTATAACGTTATGTAGCATTACGTTATAACCTATAACGTTATATACTATTACCGTACAACGTATAACGTTATGTAGCACTACGTTATAACGTATAACGTTATGTAGCACAACGTTATAACGTATAACGTTATGTAGCACTACGTTATAACGTATTACGTTATATACTACTACCTTATGACGTATAACGTTATGTAGCATTACGTTATAAGGTATAACGTTATATACTATTACCTTATAACGTATAACGTTATGTAGCACTACGTGATAACGTATAACGTTATGTAGCACAACGTTATAACGATTAACGTTATATACTATTACCTTATAACGTATAACGTTAGGTAGCATTACGTTATAACGTATAACGTTATATACTATTACCTTATAACGTATAACGTTACGTAGCATTATGTTATAACGTATATCGTTATATATTGTTACCTTATAACGTTATACGTTATATACTATTACGTTATAACGTATAACGTTATGTAGCACTACGTTATAACGTATAACGTTATGTAGCACTACGTTATAACGTATAACGATATGTAGCACAACGTTATAACGATTAACGTTATATACTATTACCTTATAACGTATAACGTTAGGTAGCATTACGTTATAACGTATATCGTTATGTATTGTTACCTTATAACGTTATACGTTGTATAGTATTACCTTATAACGTATAACGTCATGTAGCACTACGTTATAACGTATAACGTTATATACTATTACCTTATAACGTATAACGTTATGTAGCATTACGTAATAACGTATAACGTTATATACTATTACCTTACAACGTATAACGTTATGTAGCACTACGTTATAGCGTATAACGTTATGTAGCACTACGTTATAACGTATAACGTTATGTCGCACTACGTTATAACGTATAACGTTATATACTATTACCTTATAACGTATAACGTTATGTAGAAGTACGTTATAACGTATATCGTTATGTATTGATACCATATAACGTTATACGTTATATACTATTACGTTATAACGTATAACGTTATGTAGCATTACGTTATAACGTATAACGTTATATACTATTACCTCACAACGTATAACGTTATGTAGCACTACGTTATAACGTATTACGTTATATACTACTACCTTATAACGTATAACGTTATGTAGCATTACGTTATAAGGTATAACGTTATATACTATTACCTTATAACGTATAACGTTATGTAGCACTACGTGATAACGTATAACGTTATGTAGCACAACGTTATAACGATTAACGTTATATACTATTACCTTATAACGTATAACGTTATGTAGCATTACGTTATAACGTATAACGTTATATACTATTACCTCACAACGTATAACGTTATGTAGCACTACGTGATAACGTATAACGTTATGTAGCACTACGTTATAACGTATAACGTTATGTAGCACTACGTTATAACGTATTACGTTATATACTACTACCTTATAACGTATAACGTTATGTAGCATTACGTTATAAGGTATAACGTTATATACTATTACCTTATAACGTATAACGTTATGTAGCACTACGTGATAACGTATAACGTTATGTATCACAACGTTATAACGATTAACGTTATATACTATTACCTTATAACGTATAACGTTAGGTAGCATTACGCTATAACGTATAACGTTATATATTGTTACCTTATAACGTTATACGTTGTATAGTATTACCTTATAACGTATAACGTTATGTAGCACTACGTTATAACGTATAACGTTATATACTATTACCTTATAACGTATAACGTTATGTAGCAATACGGAATAACGTATAACGTTATATACTATTACCTTACAACGTATAACGTTATGTAGCACTACGTTATAACGTATAACGTTATGTAGCACTACGTTATAACGTATAACGTTATGTAGCACTACGTTATAACGTATTACGTTATATACTACTGCCTTATAACGTATAACGTTATGTAGCATTACGTTATAAGGTATAACGTTATATACTATTACCTTATAACGTATAACGTTATGTAGCAATACGTGATAACGTATAACGTTATGTAGCACAACGTTATAACGATTAACGTTATATACTATTACCTTATAACGTATAACGTTAGGTAGCATTACGTTATAACGTATAACGTTATATACTATTACCTTATAACGTATAACGTTACGTAGCATTATGTTATAACGTATATGGTTATATATTGTTACCTTATAACGTTATACGTTATATACTATTACGTTATACCGTATAACGTTATGTAGCACTACGTTATAACGTATAACGTTATGTAGCACTACGTTATAACGTATAACGTTATATACTATTAGCTTATAACGTATAACGTTATGTAGCATTACGTTGTAACCTATAACGTTATATGCTATTACCTTATAACGTATAACGTTATGTAGCACTACGTTATAACGTATAACGTTATGTAGCACTACGTTATAACGTATAACGTTATGTCGCATTACGTTAGATCGTATAACGTTATATACTATTACCTTATAACGTATAACGTTATGTAGCATTACGTTATAAGGTATAACGTTAATACTATTACCTTATAACGTATAACGTTATGTAGCACTACGTTATAACGTATAACGTTATGTAGCACTACGTTATAACGTTATTCCGTTATGTAGCACGATGTTATAACGTATAACGTTATGTAGCACTACGTTATAACGTATAACGTTATATACTATTACCTTATAACGTATAACGTTATGTAGCACTACGTGATTTCGTATAACGTTATGTAGCACAACGTTATAACGATTAACGTTATATACTATTACCTTATAACGTATAACGTTATATACTATTACCTCACAACGTATAACGTTATGTAGCACTACGTTATAACGTATTACGTTATATACCACTACCTTATAACGTATAACGTTATGTAGCATTACGTTATAAGGTATAACGTTATATACTATTACCTTATAACGTATAACGTTATGTAGCACTACGTGATAACGTATAACGTTATGTAGCACAACGTTATAACGATTAACGTTATATACTATTACCTTATAACGTATAACGCTATGTAGCATTACGTTATAACGTATAACGTTATATACTATTACCTCACAACGTATAACGTTATGTAGCACTACGTTATAACGTATAACGTTATCTAGCACTACGTTGTAACGTATAACGTTATATACTATGACCTTATAACGTATAACGTTATGTAGCATTACGTTATAACCTATAACGTTATATACTATTACCGTACAACGTATAACGTTATGTAGCACTACGTTATAACGTATAACGTTATATACTATTACCTCACAACGTATAACGTTATGTAGCACTACGTTATAACGTATTACGTTATATACTACTACCTTATAACGTATAACGTTATGTAGCATTACGTTATAAGGTATAACGTTATATACTATAACCTTATAACGTATAACGTTATGTAGCACTACGTGATAACGTATAACGTTATGTAGCACAACGTTATAACGATTAACGTTATATACTATTACCTTATAACGTATAACGTTATGTAGCATTACGTTATAACGTATAACGTTATATACTATTACCTCACAACGTATAACGTTATGTAGCACTACGTTATAACGTATAACGTTATCTAGCACTACGTTGTAACGTATAACGTTATGTAGCACTACGTTATAACGTATTACGTTATATACTACTACCTTATAACGTATAACGTTATGTAGCATTACGTTATAAGGTATAACGTTATATACTATTACCTTATAACGTATAACGTTATGTAGCACTACGTGATAACGTATAACGTTATGTAGCACAACGTTATAACGATTAACGTTATATACTATTACCTTATAACGTATAACGTTAGGTAGCATTACGTTATAACGTATAACGTTATATACTATTACCTTATAACGTATAACGTTACGTAGCATTATGTTATAACGTATATCGTTATATATTGTTACCTTATAACGTTATACGTTATATACTATTACGTTATAACGTATAACGTTATGTAGCACTACGTTATAACGTATAACGTTATATACTATTACCTTATAACGTATAACGTTATGTAGCATTACGTTATAAGGTATAACGTTAATACTATTACCTTATAACGTATAACGTTATGTAGCACTACGTTATAACGTTATTCCGTTATGTAGCACGATGTTATAACGTATAACGTTATGTAGCACTACGTTATAACGTATAACGTTATATACTATTACCTTATAACGTATAACGTTATGTAGCACTACGTGATAACGTATAACGTTATGTAGCACAACGTTATAACGATTAACGTTATATACTATTACCTTATAACGTATAACGTTATGTAGCATTACGTTATAACGTATAACGTTATATACTATTACCTCACAACGTATAACGTTATGTAGCACTACGTTATAACGTATTACGTTATATACTACTACCTTATAACGTATAACGTTATGTAGCATTACGTTATAAGGTGTAACGTTATATACTATTACCTTATAACGTATAACGTTATGTAGCACTACGTGATAACGTATAACGTTATGTAGCACAACGCTATAACGATTAACGTTATATACTATTACCTTATAACGTATAACGTTATGTAGCATTACGTTATAACGTATAACGTTATATACTATTACCTCACAACGTATAACGTTATGTAGCACTACGTTATAACGTATTACGTTATATACTACTACCTTATAACGTATAACGTTATGTAGCATTACGTTATAACGATTAACGTTATATACTATTACCTTATAACGTATAACGTTATGTAGCATTACGTTATAACGTATAACGTTATATACTATTACCTCACAACGTATAACGTTATGTAGCACTACGTTATAACGTATAACGTTATCTAGCACTACGTTGTAACGTATAACGTTATGTAGCACTACGTTATAACGTATTACGTTATATACTACTACCTTATAACGTATAACGTTATGTAGCATTACGTTATAAGGTATAACGTTATATACTATTACCTTATAACGTATAACGTTATGTAGCACTACGTGATAACGTATAACGTTATGTAGCACAACGTTATAACGATTAACGTTATATACTATTACCTTATAACGTATAACGTTAGGTAGCATTACGTTATAACGTATAACGTTATATACTATTACCTTATAACGTATAACGTTACGTAGCATTATGTTATAACGTATATCGTTATATATTGTTACCTTATAACGTTATACGTTATATACTATTACGTTATAACGTATAACGTTATGTAGCACTACGTTATAACGTATAACGTTATATACTATTACCTTATAACGTATAACGTTATGTAGCATTACGTTATAAGGTATAACGTTAATACTATTACCTTATAACGTATAACGTTATGTAGCACTACGTTATAACGTTATTCCGTTATGTAGCACGATGTTATAACGTATAACGTTATGTAGCACTACGTTATAACGTATAACGTTATATACTATTACCTTATAACGTATAACGTTATGTAGCACTACGTGATAACGTATAACGTTATGTAGCACAACGTTATAACGATTAACGTTATATACTATTACCTTATAACGTATAACGTTATGTAGCATTACGTTATAACGTATAACGTTATATACTATTACCTCACAACGTATAACGTTATGTAGCACTACGTTATAACGTATTACGTTATATACTACTACCTTATAACGTATAACGTTATGTAGCATTACGTTATAAGGTGTAACGTTATATACTATTACCTTATAACGTATAACGTTATGTAGCACTACGTGATAACGTATAACGTTATGTAGCACAACGCTATAACGATTAACGTTATATACTATTACCTTATAACGTATAACGTTATGTAGCATTACGTTATAACGTATAACGTTATATACTATTACCTCACAACGTATAACGTTATGTAGCACTACGTTATAACGTATTACGTTATATACTACTACCTTATAACGTATAACGTTATGTAGCATTACGTTATAAGGTATAACGTTATATACTATTACCTTATAACGTATAACGTTATGTAGCATTACGTTATAAGGTATAACGTTATATACTATTACCTTATAACGTATAACGTTATGTAGCACTACGTGATAACGTATAACGTTATGTAGCACAACGTTATAACGATTAACGTTATATACTATTACCTTATAACGTATAACGTTATGTAGCACTACGTGATAACGTATAACGTTATGTAGCACAACGTTATAACGATTAACGTTATATACTATTACCTTATAACGTATAACGTTAGGTAGCATTACGCTATAACGTATATCGTTATATATTGTTACCTTATAACGTTATATGTTGTACAGTATTACCTTATAACGTATAACGTTATAAGGTAACAATACATAACGATATACGTTATAACGTTATGTAGCACTACGTTATAACGTATAACGTTATATACTATTACCTTATAACGTATAACGTTATGTAGCATTACGTTGTAACCTATAACGTTATATGCTATTACCTTATAACGTATAACGTTATGTAGCACTACGTTATAACGTATAACGTTATGTAGCACTACGTTATAACGTATAACGTTATGTCGCATTACGTTAGATCGTATAACGTTATATACTATTACCTTATAACGTATAACGTTATGTAGCATTACGTTATAAGGTATAACGTTAATACTATTACCTTATAACGTATAACGTTATGTAGCACTACGTTATAACGTATAACGTTATGTAGCACAACGTTATAACGTTATTCCGTTATGTAGCACGATGTTATAACGTATAACGTTACGTAGCACTACGTTATAACGTATAACGTTATATACTATTACCTTATAACGTATAACGTTATGTAGCACTACGTGATATCGTATAACGTTATGTAGCACAACGTTATAACGATTAACGTTATATACTATTACCTTATAACGTATAACGTTATGTAGCATTACGTTATAACGTATAACGTTATATACTATTACCTCACAACGTATAACGTTATGTAGCACTACGTTATAACGTATTACGTTATATACTACTACCTTATAACGTATAACGTTATGTAGCATTACGTTATAAGGTATAACGTTATATACTATTACCTTATAACGTATAACGTTATGTAGCACTACGTGATAACGTATAACGTTATGTAGCACAACGTTATAACGATTAACGTTATATACTATTACCTTATAACGTATAACGTTATGTAGCATTACGTTATAACGTATAACGTTATATACTATTACCTCACAACGTATAACGTTATGTAGCACTACGTTATAACGTATAACGTTATCTAGCACTACGTTGTAACGTATAACGTTATATACTATGACCTTATAACGTATAACGTTATGTAGCATTACGTTATAACCTATAACGTTATATACTATTACCGTACAACGTATAACGTTATGTAGCACTACGTTATAACGTATAACGTTATATACTATTACCTCACAACGTATAACGTTATGTAGCACTACGTTATAACGTATTACGTTATATACTACTACCTTATAACGTATAACGTTATGTAGCATTACGTTATAAGGTATAACGTTATATACTATAACCTTATAACGTATAACGTTATGTAGCACTACGTGATAACGTATAACGTTATGTAGCACAACGTTATAACGATTAACGTTATATACTATTACCTTATAACGTATAACGTTAGGTAGCATTACGTTATAAGGTATAACGTTAATACTATTACCTTATAACGTATAACGTTATGTAGCACTACGTTATAACGTATAACGTTATGTAGCACTACGTTATAACGTATAACGTTATGTCGCATTACGTTAGATCGTATAACGTTATATACTATTACCTTATAACGTATAACGTTATGTAGCATTACGTTATAAGGTATAACGTTAATACTATTACCTTATAACGTATAACGTTATGTAGCACTACGTTATGACGTATAACGTTATGTAACACTACGTTATAACGTTATTCCGTTATGTAGCACGATGTTATAACGTATAACGTTACGTAGCACTACGTTATAACGTATAACGTTATATACTATTACCTTATAACGTATAACGTTATGTAGCACTACGTGATATCGTATAACGTTATGTAGCACAACGTTATAACGATTAACGTTATATACTATTACCTTATAACGTATAACGTTATGTAGCATTACGTTATAACGTATAACGTTATATACTATTACCTCACAACGTATAACGTTATGTAGCACTACGTTATAACGTATTACGTTATATACTACTACCTTATAACGTATAACGTTATGTAGCATTACGTTATAAGGTATAACGTTATATACTATTACCTTATAACGTATAACGTTATGTAGCACTACGTGATAACGTATAACGTTATGTAGCACAACGTTATAACGATTAACGTTATATACTATTACCTTATAACGTATAACGTTATGTAGCATTACGTTATAACGTATAACGTTATATACTATTACCTCACAACGTATAACGTTATGTAGCACTACGTTATAACGTATAACGTTATCTAGCACTACGTTGTAACGTATAACGTTATATACTATGACCTTATAACGTATAACGTTATGTAGCATTACGTTATAACCTATAACGTTATATACTATTACCGTACAACATATAACGTTATGTAGCACTACGTTATAACGTATAACGTTATATACTATTACCTCACAACGTATAACGTTATGTAGCACTACATTATAACGTATTACGTTATATACTACTACCTTATAACGTATAACGTTATGTAGCATTACGTTATAAGGTATAACGTTATATACTATAACCTTATAACGTATAACGTTATGTAGCACTACGTGATAACGTATAACGTTATGTAGCACAACGTTATAACGATTAACGTTATATACTATTACCTTATAACGTATAACGTTATGTAGCATTACGTTATAACGTATAACGTTATATACTATTACCTCACAACGTATAACGTTATGTAGCACTACGTTATAACGTATAACGTTATCTAGCACTACGTTGTAACGTATAACGTTATGTAGCACTACGTTATAACGTATTACGTTATATACTACTACCTTATAACGTATAACGTTATGTAGCATTACGTTATAAGGTATAACGTTATATACTATTACCTTATAACGTATAACGTTATGTAGCACTGCGTGATAACGTATAACGTTATGTAGCACAACGTTATAACGATTAACGTTATATACTATAACCTTATAACGTATAACGTTAGGTAGCATTACGTTATAACGTATAACGTTATATACTATTACCTTATAACGTATAACGTTACGTAGCATTATGTTATAACGTATATCGTTATATATTGTTACCTTATAACGTTATACGTTATATACTATTACGTTATAACGTATAACGTTATGTAGCACTACGTTATAACGTATAACGTTATGTAGCACTACGTTATAACGTATAACGTTATATACTATTACCTTATAACGTATAACGTTATGTAGCATTACGTAATAACGTATAACGTTATATACTATTACCTTACAACGTATAACGTTATGTAGCACTACGTTATAACGTATAACGTTATATACTATTACCTTATAACGTATAACGTTATGTAGCATTACGTTGTAACCTATAACGTTATATGCTATTACCTTATAACGTATAACGTTATGTAGCACTACCGTATAACGTATAACGTTATGTAGCACTACGTTATAACGTATAACGTTATGTAGCACTACGTTATAACGTATAACGTTATGTAGCACTACGTTATAACGTATAACGTTATGTAGCACTACGTTATAACGTATAACGTTATATACTATTACCTTATAACGTATAACGTTATGTAGCACTACGTGATAACGTATAACGTTATGTAGCACAACGTTATAACGATTAACGTTATATACTATTACCTTATAACGTATAACGTTAGGTAGCATTACGCTATAACGTATATCGTTATATATTGTTACCTTATAACGTTATACGTTGTATAGTATTACCTTATAACGTATAACGTTATGTAGCACTACGTTATAACGTATAACGTTATATACTATTACCTTATAACGTATAACGTTATGTAGCATTACGTTATAACGTATAACGTTATATACTATTACATTATAACGTATAACGTTATTTAGCACTACGTGATAACGTATAACGTTATGTAGCACAACGTTATAACGATTAACGTTATATACTATTACCTTATAACGTATAACGTTACGTAGCATTATGTTCTAACGTATATCGTTATATATTGTTACCTTATAACGTTATACGTTATATACTATTACGTTATAACGTATAACGTTATGTAGCACTACGTTATAACGTATAACGTTATGTAGCACTACGTTATAACGTATAACGTTATGTAGCACAACGTTATAACGATTAACGTTATATACTATTCCCTTATAACGTATAACGTTAGGTAGCATTACGTTATAACGTATATCGTTATGTATTGTTACCTTATAACGTTATACGTTATATACTATTACGTTATAACGTATAACGTTATGTAGCACTACGTTATAACGTATAACGTTATGTAGCACTACGTTATAACGTATAACGTTATGTAGCACTACGTTATAACGTATAACGTTATATACTATTACCTTATAACGTATAACGTTATGTAGCATTACGTTGTAACCTATAACGTTATATGCTATTACCTTATAACGTATAACGTTATGTAGCACTACGTTATAACGTATAACGTTATGTAGCACTACGTTATAACGTATACCGTTATGTCGCATTACGTTAGATCGTATAACGTTATATACTATTACCTTATAACGTATAACGTTATGTAGCATTACGTTATAAGGTATAACGTTAATACTATTACCTTATAACGTATAACGTTATGCAGCACTACGTTATAACGTATAACGTTATATACTATTACCTTATAACGTATAACGTTATGTAGCACTACGTGATATCGTATAACGTTATGTAGCACAACGTTATAACGATTAACGTTATATACTATTACCTTATAACGTATAACGTTAGGTATAACCTATAACGTTATATACTATTACCGTACAACGTATAACGTTATGTAGCACTACGTTATAACGTATAACGTTATGTAGCACTACGTTATAACGTATAACGTTATGTAGCACTACGTTATAACGTATTACGTTATATACTACTACCTTATGACGTATAACGTTATGTAGCATTACGTTATAAGGTATAACGTTATATACTATTACCTTATAACGTATAACGTTATGTAGCACTACGTGATAACGTATAACGTTATGTAGCACAACGTTATAACGATTAACGTTATATACTATTACCTTATAACGTATAACGTTAGGTAGCATTACGTTATAACGATTAACGTTATATACTATTACCTTATAACGTATAACGTTAGGTAGCATTACGTTATAACGTATAACGTTATGTATTGTTACCTTATAACGTTATACGTTGTATAGTATTACCTTATAACGTATAACGTCATGTAGCACTACGTTATAACGTATAACGTTATATACTATTACCTTATAACGTATAACGTTATGTAGCATTACGTAATAACGTATAACGTTATATACTATTACCATACAACGTATAACGTTATGTAGCACTACGTTATAGCGTATAACGTTATGTAGCACTACGTTATAACGTATAACGTTCTGTAGCACTACGTTATAACGTATAACGTTATATACTATTACCTTATAACGTATAACGTTATGTAGCAGTACGTTATAACGTATATCGTTATGTATTGTTACCATGTAACGTTATACGTTATATACTATTACGTTACAACGTATAACGTTATGTAGCACTACGTTATAACGTATTACGTTATATACTACTACCTTATAACGTATAACGTTATGTAGCATTACGTTATAAGGTGTAACGTTATATACTATTACCTTATAACGTATAACGTTATGTAGCACTACGTGATAACGTATAACGTTATGTAGCACAACGCTATAACGATTAACGTTATATACTATTACCTTATAACGTATAACGTTATGTAGCATTACGTTATAACGTATAACGTTATATACTATTACCTCACAACGTATAACGTTATGTAGCACTACGTTATAACGTATTACGTTATATACTACTACCTTATAACGTATAACGTTATGTAGCATTACGTTATAACGATTAACGTTATATACTATTACCTTATAACGTATAACGTTATGTAGCATTACGTTATAACGTATAACGTTATATACTATTACCTCACAACGTATAACGTTATGTAGCACTACGTTATAACGTATAACGTTATCTAGCACTACGTTGTAACGTATAACGTTATGTAGCACTACGTTATAACGTATTACGTTATATACTACTACCTTATAACGTATAACGTTATGTAGCATTACGTTATAAGGTATAACGTTATATACTATTACCTTATAACGTATAACGTTATGTAGCACTACGTGATAACGTATAACGTTATGTAGCACAACGTTATAACGATTAACGTTATATACTATTACCTTATAACGTATAACGTTAGGTAGCATTACGTTATAACGTATAACGTTATATACTATTACCTTATAACGTATAACGTTACGTAGCATTATGTTATAACGTATATCGTTGTATATTGTTACCTTATAACGTTATACGTTATATACTATTACGTTATAACGTATAACGTTATGTAGCACTACGTGATAACGTATAACGTTATGTAGCACAACGTTATAACGATTAACGTTATATACTATTACCTTATAACGTATAACGTTATGTAGCATTACGTTATAACGTATAACGTTATATACTATTACCTCACAACGTATAACGTTATGTAGCACTACGTTATAACGTATAACGTTATCTAGCACTACGTTGTAACGTATAACGTTATATACTATGACCTTATAACGTATAACGTTATGTAGCATTACGTTATAACCTATAACGTTATATACTATTACCGTACAACGTATAACGTTATGTAGCACTACGTTATAACGTATAACGTTATATACTATTACCTCACAACGTATAACGTTATGTAGCACTACATTATAACGTATTACGTTATATACTACTACCTTATAACGTATAACGTTATGTAGCATTACGTTATAAGGTATAACGTTATATACTATAACCTTATAACGTATAACGTTATGTAGCACTACGTGATAACGTATAACGTTATGTAGCACAACGTTATAACGATTAACGTTATATACTATTACCTTATAACGTATAACGTTATGTAGCATTACGTTATAACGTATAACGTTATATACTATTACCTCACAACGTATAACGTTATGTAGCACTACGTTATAACGTATAACGTTATCTAGCACTACGTTGTAACGTATAACGTTATGTAGCACTACGTTATAACGTATTACGTTATATACTACTACCTTATAACGTATAACGTTATGTAGCATTACGTTATAAGGTATAACGTTATATACTATTACCTTATAACGTTATACGTTATATACTATTACGTTATAACGTATAACGTTATGTAGCACTACGTTATAACGTATAACGTTATGTAGCACTACGTTATAACGTATAACGTTATATACTATTACCTTATAACGTATAACGTTATGTAGCATTACGTAATAACGTATAACGTTATATACTATTACCTTACAACGTATAACGTTATGTAGCACTACGTTATAGCGTATAACGTTATGTAGCACTACGTTATAACGTATAACGTTATGTAGCACTACGTTATAACGTATAACGTTATATACTATTACCTTATAACGTAAAACGTTATGTAGCAGTACGTTATAACGTATATCGTTATGTATTGTTACCATATAACGTTATACGTTATATACTATTACGTTATAACGTATAACGTTATGTAGCACTACGTTATAACGTATAACGTTATGTAGCACTACGTTATAACGTATAACGTTATGTAGCACTACGTTATAACGTATAACGTTATATACTATTACCTTATAACGTATAACGTTATGTAGCATTACGTTGTAACCTATAACGTTATATGCTATTACCTTATAACGTATAACGTTATGTAGCACTACCGTATAACGTATAACGTTATGTAGCACTACGTTATAACGTATAACGTTATGTAGCACTACGTTATAACGTTATTCCGTTATGTAGCACTACGTTATAACGTATAACGTTATGTAGCACTACGTTATAACGTATAACGTTATATACTATTACCTTATAACGTATAACGTTATGTAGCACTACGTGATAACGTATAACGTTATGTAGCACAACGTTATAACGATTAACGTTATATACTATTACCTTATAACGTATAACGTTAGGTAGCATTACGCTATAACGTATATCGTTATATATTGTTACCTTATAACGTTATACGTTGTATAGTATTACCTTATAACGTATAACGTTATGTAGCACTACGTTATAACGTATAACGTTATATACTATTACCTTATAACGTATAACGTTATGTAGCATTACGTTATAACGTATAACGTTATATACTATTACATTATAACGTATAACGTTATGTAGCACTACGTGATAACGTATAACGTTATGTAGCACAACGTTATAACGATTAACGTTATATACTATTACCTTATAACGTATAACGTTACGTAGCATTATGTTCTAACGTATATCGTTATATATTGTTACCTTATAACGTTATACGTTATATACTATTACGTTATAACGTATAACGTTATGTAGCACTACGTTATAACGTATAACGTTATGTAGCACTACGTTATAACGTATAACGTTATGTAGCACAACGTTATAACGATTAACGTTATATACTATTCCCTTATAACGTATAACGTTAGGTAGCATTACGTTATAACGTATATCGTTATGTATTGTTACCTTATAACGTTATACGTTATATACTATTACGTTATAACGTATAACGTTATGTAGCACTACGTTATAACGTATAACGTTATGTAGCACTACGTTATAACGTATAACGTTATGTAGCACTACGTTATAACGTATAACGTTATATACTATTACCTTATAACGTATAACGTTATGTAGCATTACGTTGTAACCTATAACGTTATATGCTATTACCTTATAACGTATAACGTTATGTAGCACTACGTTATAACGTATAACGTTATGTAGCACTACGTTATAACGTATACCGTTATGTCGCATTACGTTAGATCGTATAACGTTATATACTATTACCTTATAACGTATAACGTTATGTAGCATTACGTTATAAGGTATAACGTTAATACTATTACCTTATAACGTATAACGTTATGCAGCACTACGTTATAACGTATAACGTTATATACTATTACCTTATAACGTATAACGTTATGTAGCACTACGTGATATCGTATAACGTTATGTAGCACAACGTTATAACGATTAACGTTATATACTATTACCTTATAACGTATAACGTTAGGTATAACCTATAACGTTATATACTATTACCGTACAACGTATAACGTTATGTAGCACTACGTTATAACGTATAACGTTATGTAGCACTACGTTATAACGTATAACGTTATGTAGCACTACGTTATAACGTATTACGTTATATACTACTACCTTATGACGTATAACGTTATGTAGCATTACGTTATAAGGTATAACGTTATATACTATTACCTTATAACGTATAACGTTATGTAGCACTACGTGATAACGTATAACGTTATGTAGCACAACGTTATAACGATTAACGTTATATACTATTACCTTATAACGTATAACGTTAGGTAGCATTACGTTATAACGATTAACGTTATATACTATTACCTTATAACGTATAACGTTAGGTAGCATTACGTTATAACGTATAACGTTATGTATTGTTACCTTATAACGTTATACGTTGTATAGTATTACCTTATAACGTATAACGTCATGTAGCACTACGTTATAACGTATAACGTTATATACTATTACCTTATAACGTATAACGTTATGTAGCATTACGTAATAACGTATAACGTTATATACTATTACCATACAACGTATAACGTTATGTAGCACTACGTTATAGCGTATAACGTTATGTAGCACTACGTTATAACGTATAACGTTCTGTAGCACTACGTTATAACGTATAACGTTATATACTATTACCTTATAACGTATAACGTTATGTAGCAGTACGTTATAACGTATATCGTTATGTATTGTTACCATATAACGTTATACGTTATATACTATTACGTTACAACGTATAACGTTATGTAGCACTACGTTATAACGTATTACGTTATATACTACTACCTTATAACGTATAACGTTATGTAGCATTACGTTATAAGGTGTAACGTTATATACTATTACCTTATAACGTATAACGTTATGTAGCACTACGTGATAACGTATAACGTTATGTAGCACAACGCTATAACGATTAACGTTATATACTATTACCTTATAACGTATAACGTTATGTAGCATTACGTTATAACGTATAACGTTATATACTATTACCTCACAACGTATAACGTTATGTAGCACTACGTTATAACGTATTACGTTATATACTACTACCTTATAACGTATAACGTTATGTAGCATTACGTTATAACGATTAACGTTATATACTATTACCTTATAACGTATAACGTTATGTAGCATTACGTTATAACGTATAACGTTATATACTATTACCTCACAACGTATAACGTTATGTAGCACTACGTTATAACGTATAACGTTATCTAGCACTACGTTGTAACGTATAACGTTATGTAGCACTACGTTATAACGTATTACGTTATATACTACTACCTTATAACGTATAACGTTATGTAGCATTACGTTATAAGGTATAACGTTATATACTATTACCTTATAACGTATAACGTTATGTAGCACTACGTGATAACGTATAACGTTATGTAGCACAACGTTATAACGATTAACGTTATATACTATTACCTTATAACGTATAACGTTAGGTAGCATTACGTTATAACGTATAACGTTATATACTATTACCTTATAACGTATAACGTTACGTAGCATTATGTTATAACGTATATCGTTATATATTGTTACCTTATAACGTTATACGTTATAAATATTACGTTATAACGTATAACGTTATGTAGCACTACGTTATAACGTATAACGTTATATACTATTACCTTATAACGTATAACGTTATGTAGCATTACGTTATAAGGTATAACGTTAATACTATTACCTTATAACGTATAACGTTATGTAGCACTACGTTATAACGTTATTCCGTTATGTAGCACGATGTTATAACGTATAACGTTATGTAGCACTACGTTATAACGTATAACGTTATATACTATTACCTTATTACGTATAACGTTATGTAGCACTACGTGATAACGTATAACGTTATGTAGCACAACGTTATAACGATTAACGTTATATACTATTACCTTATAACGTATAACGTTATGTAGCATTACGTTATAACGTATAACGTTATATACTATTACCTCACAACGTATAACGTTATGTAGCACTACGTTATAACGTATTACGTTATATACTACTACCTTATAACGTATAACGTTATGTAGCATTACGTTATAAGGTGTAACGTTATATACTATTACCTTATAACGTATAACGTTATGTAGCACTACGTGATAACGTATAACGTTATGTAGCACAACGCTATAACGATTAACGTTATATACTATTACCTTATAACGTATAACGTTATGTAGCATTACGTTATAACGTATAACGTTATATACTATTACCTCACAACGTATAACGTTATGTAGCACTACGTTATAACGTATTACGTTATATACTACTACCTTATAACGTATAACGTTATGTAGCATTACGTTATAAGGTATAACGTTATATACTATTACCTTATAACGTATAACGTTATGTAGCATTACGTTATAAGGTATAACGTTATATACTATTACCTTATAACGTATAACGTTATGTAGCACTACGTGATAACGTATAACGTTATGTAGCACAACGTTATAACGATTAACGTTATATACTATTACCTTATAACGTATAACGTTAGGTAGCATTACGCTATAACGTATATCGTTATATATTGTTACCTTATAACGTTATACGTTGTACAGTATTACCTTATAACGTATAACGTTATAAGGTAACAATACATAACGATATACGTTATAACGTTATGTAGCACTACGTTATAACGTATAACGTTATATACTATTACCTTATAACGTATAACGTTATGTAGCATTACGTTGTAACCTATAACGTTATATGCTATTACCTTATAACGTATAACGTTATGTAGCACTACGTTATAACGTATAACGTTATGTAGCACTACGTTATAACGTATAACGTTATGTCGCATTACGTTAGATCGTATAACGTTATATACTATTACCTTATAACGTATAACGTTATGTAGCATTACGTTATAAGGTATAACGTTAATACTATTACCTTATAACGTATAACGTTATGTAGCACTACGTTATAACGTATAACGTTATGTAGCACAACGTTATAACGTTATTCCGTTATGTAGCACGATGTTATAACGTATAACGTTACGTAGCACTACGTTATAACGTATAACGTTATATACTATTACCTTATAACGTATAACGTTATGTAGCACTACGTGATATCGTATAACGTTATGTAGCACAACGTTATAACGATTAACGTTATATACTATTACCTTATAACGTATAACGTTATGTAGCATTACGTTATAACGTATAACGTTATATACTATTACCTCACAACGTATAACGTTATGTAGCACTACGTTATAACGTATTACGTTATATACTACTACCTTATAACGTATAACGTTATGTAGCATTACGTTATAAGGTATAACGTTATATACTATTACCTTATAACGTATAACGTTATGTAGCACTACGTGATAACGTATAACGTTATGTAGCACAACGTTATAACGATTAACGTTATATACTATTACCTTATAACGTATAACGTTATGTAGCATTACGTTATAACGTATAACGTTATATACTATTACCTCACAACGTATAACGTTATGTAGCACTACGTTATAACGTATAACGTTATCTAGCACTACGTTGTAACGTATAACGTTATATACTATGACCTTATGACGTATAACGTTATGTAGCATTACGTTATAACCTATAACGTTATATACTATTACCGTACAACGTATAACGTTATGTAGCACTACGTTATAACGTATAACGTTATATACTATTACCTCACAACGTATAACGTTATGTAGCACTACGTTATAACGTATTACGTTATATACTACTACCTTATAACGTATAACGTTATGTAGCATTACGTTATAAGGTATAACGTTATATACTATAACCTTATAACGTATAACGTTATGTAGCACTACGTGATAACGTATAACGTTATGTAGCACAACGTTATAACGATTAACGTTATATACTATTACCTTATAACGTATAACGTTAGGTAGCATTACGTTATAAGGTATAACGTTAATACTATTACCTTATAACGTATAACGTTATGTAGCACTACGTTATAACGTATAACGTTATGTAGCACTACGTTATAACGTATAACGTTATGTCGCATTACGTTAGATCGTATAACGTTATATACTATTACCTTATAACGTATAACGTTATGTAGCATTACGTTATAAGGTATAACGTTAATACTATTACCTTATAACGTATAACGTTATGTAGCATTACGTTATAAGGTATAACGTTAATACTATTACCTTATAACGTATAACGTTATGTAGCACTACGTTATGACGTATAACGTTATGTAGCACAACGTTATAACGATTAACGTTATATACTATTACCTTATAACGTATAACGTTAGGTAGCATTACGTTATAACGTATAACGTTATATACTATTACCTTATAACGTATAACGTTACGTAGCATTATGTTATAACGTATATCGTTATATATTGTTACCTTATAACGTTATACGTTATATACTATTACGTTATAACGTATAACGTTATGTAGCACTACGTTATAACGTATAACGTTATATACTATTACCTTATAACGTATAACGTTATGTAGCATTACGTTATAAGGTATAACGTTAATACTATTACCTTATAACGTATAACGTTATGTAGCACTACGTTATAACGTTATTCCGTTATGTAGCACGATGTTATAACGTATAACGTTATGTAGCACTACGTTATAACGTATAACGTTATATACTATTACCTTATAACGTATAACGTTATGTAGCACTACGTGATAACGTATAACGTTATGTAGCACAACGTTATAACGATTAACGTTATATACTATTACCTTATAACGTATAACGTTATGTAGCATTACGTTATAACGTATAACGTTATATACTATTACCTCACAACGTATAACGTTATGTAGCACTACGTTATAACGTATTACGTTATATACTACTACCTTATAACGTATAACGTTATGTAGCATTACGTTATAAGGTGTAACGTTATATACTATTACCTTATAACGTATAACGTTATGTAGCACTACGTGATAACGTATAACGTTATGTAGCACAACGCTATAACGATTAACGTTATATACTATTACCTTATAACGTATAACGTTATGTAGCATTACGTTATAACGTATAACGTTATATACTATTACCTCACAACGTATAACGTTATGTAGCACTACGTTATAACGTATTACGTTATATACTACTACCTTATAACGTATAACGTTATGTAGCATTACGTTATAAGGTATAACGTTATATACTATTACCTTATAACGTATAACGTTATGTAGCATTACGTTATAAGGTATAACGTTATATACTATTACCTTATAACGTATAACGTTATGTAGCACTACGTGATAACGTATAACGTTATGTAGCACAACGTTATAACGATTAACGTTATATACTATTACCTTATAACGTATAACGTTAGGTAGCATTACGCTATAACGTATATCGTTATATATTGTTACCTTATAACGTTATACGTTGTACAGTATTACCTTATAACGTATAACGTTATAAGGTAACAATACATAACGATATACGTTATAACGTTATGTAGCACTACGTTATAACGTATAACGTTATATACTATTACCTTATAACGTATAACGTTATGTAGCATTACGTTGTAACCTATAACGTTATATGCTATTACCTTATAACGTATAACGTTATGTAGCACTACGTTATAACGTATAACGTTATGTAGCACTACGTTATAACGTATAACGTTATGTAGCACTACGTTATAACGTATAACGTTATGTCGCATTACGTTAGATCGTATAACGTTATATACTATTACCTTATAACGTATAACGTTATGTAGCATTACGTTATAAGGTATAACGTTAATACTATTACCTTATAACGTATAACGTTATGTAGCACTACGTTATGACGTATAACGTTATGTAGCACTACGTTATAACGTTATTCCGTTATGTAGCACGATGTTATAACGTATAACGTTACGTAGCACTACGTTATAACGTATAACGTTATATACTATTACCTTATAACGTATAACGTTATGTAGCACTACGTGATATCGTATAACGTTATGTAGCACAACGTTATAACGATTAACGTTATATACTATTACCTTATAACGTATAACGTTATGTAGCATTACGTTATAACGTATAACGTTATATACTATTACCTCACAACGTATAACGTTATGTAGCACTACGTTATAACGTATTACGTTATATACTACTACCTTATAACGTATAACGTTATGTAGCATTACGTTATAAGGTATAACGTTATATACTATTACCTTATAACGTATAACGTTATGTAGCACTACGTGATAACGTATAACGTTATGTAGCACAACGTTATAACGATTAACGTTATATACTATTACCTTATAACGTATAACGTTATGTAGCATTACGTTATAACGTATAACGTTATATACTATTACCTCACAACGTATAACGTTATGTAGCACTACGTTATAACGTATAACGTTATCTAGCACTACGTTGTAACGTATAACGTTATATACTATGACCTTATAACGTATAACGTTATGTAGCATTACGTTATAACCTATAACGTTATATACTATTACCGTACAACGTATAACGTTATGTAGCACTACGTTATAACGTATAACGTTATATACTATTACCTCACAACGTATAACGTTATGTAGCACTACATTATAACGTATTACGTTATATACTACTACCTTATAACGTATAACGTTATGTAGCATTACGTTATAAGGTATAACGTTATATACTATAACCTTATAACGTATAACGTTATGTAGCACTACGTGATAACGTATAACGTTATGTAGCACAACGTTATAACGATTAACGTTATATACTATTACCTTATAACGTATAACGTTATGTAGCATTACGTTATAACGTATAACGTTATATACTATTACCTCACAACGTATAACGTTATGTAGCACTACGTTATAACGTATAACGTTATCTAGCACTACGTTGTAACGTATAACGTTATGTAGCACTACGTTATAACGTATTACGTTATATACTACTACCTTATAACGTATAACGTTATGTAGCATTACGTTATAAGGTATAACGTTATATACTATTACCTTATAACGTATAACGTTATGTAGCACTGCGTGATAACGTATAACGTTATGTAGCACAACGTTATAACGATTAACGTTATATACTATTACCTTATAACGTATAACGTTAGGTAGCATTACGTTATAACGTATAACGTTATATACTATTACCTTATAACGTATAACGTTACGTAGCATTATGTTATAACGTATATCGTTATATATTGTTACCTTATAACGTTATACGTTATATACTATTACGTTATAACGTATAACGTTATGTAGCACTACGTTATAACGTATAACGTTATGTAGCACTACGTTATAACGTATAACGTTATATACTATTACCTTATAACGTATAACGTTATGTAGCATTACGTAATAACGTATAACGTTATATACTATTACCTTACAACGTATAACGTTATGTAGCACTACGTTATAGCGTATAACGTTATGTAGCACTACGTTATAACGTATAACGTTATGTAGCACTACGTTATAACGTATAACGTTATATACTATTACCTTATAACGTAAAACGTTATGTAGCAGTACGTTATAACGTATATCGTTATGTATTGTTACCATATAACGTTATACGTTATATACTATTACGTTATAACGTATAACGTTATGTAGCACTACGTTATAACGTATAACGTTATGTAGCACTACGTTATAACGTATAACGTTATGTAGCACTACGTTATAACGTATAACGTTATATACTATTACCTTATAACGTATAACGTTATGTAGCATTACGTTGTAACCTATAACGTTATATGCTATTACCTTATAACGTATAACGTTATGTAGCACTACCGTATAACGTATAACGTTATGTAGCACTACGTTATAACGTATAACGTTATGTAGCACTACGTTATAACGTTATTCCGTTATGTAGCACTACGTTATAACGTATAACGTTATGTAGCACTACGTTATAACGTATAACGTTATATACTATTACCTTATAACGTATAACGTTATGTAGCACTACGTGATAACGTATAACGTTATGTAGCACAACGTTATAACGATTAACGTTATATACTATTACCTTATAACGTATAACGTTAGGTAGCATTACGCTATAACGTATATCGTTATATATTGTTACCTTATAACGTTATACGTTGTATAGTATTACCTTATAACGTATAACGTTATGTAGCACTACGTTATAACGTATAACGTTATATACTATTACCTTATAACGTATAACGTTATGTAGCATTACGTTATAACGTATAACGTTATATACTATTACATTATAACGTATAACGTTATGTAGCACTACGTGATAACGTATAACGTTATGTAGCACAACGTTATAACGATTAACGTTATATACTATTACCTTATAACGTATAACGTTACGTAGCATCATGTTCTAACGTATATCGTTATATATTGTTACCTTATAACGTTATACGTTATATCCTATTACGTTATAACGTATAACGTTATGTAGCACTACGTTATAACGTATAACGTTATGTAGCACTACGTTATAACGTATAACGTTATGTAGCACAACGTTATAACGATTAACGTTATATACTATTCCCTTATAACGTATAACGTTAGGTAGCATTACGTTATAACGTATATCGTTATGTATTGTTACCTTATAACGTTATACGTTATATACTATTACGTTATAACGTATAACGTTATGTAGCACTACGTTATAACGTATAACGTTATGTAGCACTACGTTATAACGTATAACGTTATGTAGCACTACGTTATAACGTATAACGTTATATACTATTACCTTATAACGTATAACGTTATGTAGCATTACGTTGTAACCTATAACGTTATATGCTATTACCTTATAACGTATAACGTTATGTAGCACTACGTTATAACGTATAACGTTATGTAGCACTACGTTATAACGTATACCGTTATGTCGCATTACGTTAGATCGTATAACGTTATATACTATTACCTTATAACGTATAACGTTATGTAGCATTACGTTATAAGGTATAACGTTAATACTATTACCTTATAACGTATAACGTTATGCAGCACTACGTTATAACGTATAACGTTATATACTATTACCTTATAACGTATAACGTTATGTAGCACTACGTGATATCGTATAACGTTATGTAGCACAACGTTATAACGATTAACGTTATATACTATTACCTTATAACGTATAACGTTAGGTATAACCTATAACGTTATATACTATTACCGTACAACGTATAACGTTATGTAGCACTACGTTATAACGTATAACGTTATGTAGCACTACGTTATAACGTATAACGTTATGTAGCACTACGTTATAACGTATTACGTTATATACTACTACCTTATGACGTATAACGTTATGTAGCATTACGTTATAAGGTATAACGTTATATACTATTACCTTATAACGTATAACGTTATGTAGCACTACGTGATAACGTATAACGTTATGTAGCACAACGTTATAACGATTAACGTTATATACTATTACCTTATAACGTATAACGTTAGGTAGCATTACGTTATAACGATTAACGTTATATACTATTACCTTATAACGTATAACGTTAGGTAGCATTACGTTATAACGTATAACGTTATGTATTGTTACCTTATAACGTTATACGTTGTATAGTATTACCTTATAACGTATAACGTCATGTAGCACTACGTTATAACGTATAACGTTATATACTATTACCTTATAACGTATAACGTTATGTAGCATTACGTAATAACGTATAACGTTATATACTATTACCATACAACGTATAACGTTATGTAGCACTACGTTATAGCGTATAACGTTATGTAGCACTACGTTATAACGTATAACGTTCTGTAGCTCTACGTTATAACGTATAACGTTATATACTATTACCTTATAACGTATAACGTTATGTAGCAGTACGTTATAACGTATATCGTTATGTATTGTTACCATATAACGTTATACGTTATATACTATTACGTTACAACGTATAACGTTATGTAGCACTACGTTATAACGTATAACGTTATGTAGCACTACGTTATAACGTATAACGTTATATACTATTACCTTATAACGTATAACGTTATGTAGCATTACGTTGTAACCTATAACGTTATATGCTATTACCTTATAACGTATAACGTTATGTGGCACTACCGTATAACGTATAACGTTATGTAGCACTACGTTATAACGTATAACGTTATGTAGCACTACATTATAACGTTATTCCGTTATGTAGCACTACGTTATAACGTATAACGTTATGTAGCACTACGTTATAACGTATAACGTTATATACTATTACCTTATAACGTATAACGTTATGTAGCACTACGTGATAACGTATAACGTTATGTAGCACAACGTTATAACGATTAACGTTATATACTATTACCTTATAACGTATAACGTTAGGTAGCATTACGCTATAACGTATATCGTTATATATTGTTACCTTATAACGTTATACGTTGTATAGTATTACCTTATAACGTATAACGTTATGTAGCACTACGTTATAACGTATAACGTTATATACTATTACCTTATAACGTATAACGTTATGTAGCATTACGTTATAACGTATAACGTTATATACTATTACATTATAACGTATAACGTTATGTAGCACTACGTGATAACGTATAACGTTATGTAGCACAACGTTATAACGATTAACGTTATATACTATTACCTTATAACGTATAACGTTACGTAGCATCATGTTCTAACGTATATCGTTATATATTGTTACCTTATAACGTTATACGTTATATACTATTACGTTATAACGTATAACGTTATGTAGCACTACGTTATAACGTATAACGTTATGTAGCACTACGTTATAACGTATAACGTTATGTAGCACAACGTTATAACGATTAACGTTATATACTATTCCCTTATAACGTATAACGTTAGGTAGCATTACGTTATAACGTATATCGTTATGTATTGTTACCTTATAACGTTATACGTTATATACTATTACGTTATAACGTATAACGTTATGTAGCACTACGTTATAACGTATAACGTTATGTAGCACTACGTTATAACGTATAACGTTATGTAGCACTACGTTATAACGTATAACGTTATATACTATTACCTTATAACGTATAACGTTATGTAGCATTACGTTGTAACCTATAACGTTATATGCTATTACCTTATAACGTATAACGTTATGTAGCACTACGTTATAACGTATAACGTTATGTAACACTACGTTATAACGTATACCGTTATGTCGCATTACGTTAGATCGTATAACGTTATATACTATTACCTTATAACGTATAACGTTATGTAGCATTACGTTATAAGGTATAACGTTAATACTATTACCTTATAACGTATAACGTTATGCAGCACTACGTTATAACGTATAACGTTATATACTATTACCTTATAACGTATAACGTTATGTAGCACTACGTGATATCGTATAACGTTATGTAGCACAACGTTATAACGATTAACGTTATATACTATTACCTTATAACGTATAACGTTAGGTATAACCTATAACGTTATATACTATTACCGTACAACGTATAACGTTATGTAGCACTACGTTATAACGTATAACGTTATGTAGCACTACGTTATAACGTATAACGTTATGTAGCACTACGTTATAACGTATTACGTTATATACTACTACCTTATGACGTATAACGTTATGTAGCATTACGTTATAAGGTATAACGTTATATACTATTACCTTATAACGTATAACGTTATGTAGCACTACGTGATAACGTATAACGTTATGTAGCACAACGTTATAACGATTAACGTTATATACTATTACCTTATAACGTATAACGTTAGGTAGCATTACGTTATAACGATTAACGTTATATACTATTACCTTATAACGTATAACGTTAGGTAGCATTACGTTATAACGTATAACGTTATGTATTGTTACCTTATAACGTTATACGTTGTATAGTATTACCTTATAACGTATAACGTCATGTAGCACTACGTTATAACGTATAACGTTATATACTATTACCTTATAACGTATAACGTTATGTAGCATTACGTAATAACGTATAACGTTATATACTATTACCATACAACGTATAACGTTATGTAGCACTACGTTATAGCGTATAACGTTATGTAGCACTACGTTATAACGTATAACGTTCTGTAGCACTACGTTATAACGTATAACGTTATATACTATTACCTTATAACGTATAACGTTATGTAGCAGTACGTTATAACGTATATCGTTATGTATTGTTACCATATAACGTTATACGTTATATACTATTACGTTACAACGTATAACGTTATGTAGCACTACGTTATAACGTATAACGTTATGTAGCACTACGTTATAACGTATAACGTTATATACTATTACCTTATAACGTATAACGTTATGTAGCATTACGTTGTAACCTATAACGTTATATGCTATTACCTTATAACGTATAACGTTATGTGGCACTACCGTATAACGTATAACGTTATGTAGCACTACGTTATAACGTATAACGTTATGTAGCACTACATTATAACGTTATTCCGTTATGTAGCACTACGTTATAACGTATAACGTTATGTAGCACTACGTTATAACGTATAACGTTATATACTATTACCTTATAACGTATAACGTTATGTAGCATTACGTTATAAGGTATAACGTTATATACTATTACCTTATAACGTATAACGTTATGTAGCACTACGTGATAACGTATAACGTTATGTAGCACAACGTTATAACGGTTAACGTTATATACTATTACCTTATATCGTATAACGTTATGTAGCATTACGTTATAACGTATAACGTTATATACTATGACCTTATAACGTATAACGTTATGTAGCATTACGTTATAACCTATAACGTTATATACTATTACCTCACAACGTATAACGTTATGTAGCACTACGTTATAACGTATTACGTTATATACTACTACCTTATAACGTATAACGTTATGTAGCATTACGTTATAAGGTATAACGTTATATACTATTACCTTATAACGTATAACGTTATGTAGCACTACGTGATAACGTATAACGTTATGTAGCACAACGTTATAACGATTAACGTTATATACTATTACCTTATAACGTATAACGTTATGTAGCATTACGTTATAACGTATAACGTTATATACTATTACCTCACAACGTATAACGTTATGTAGCACTACGTTATAACGTATTACGTTATATACTACTACCTTATAACGTATAACGTTATGTAGCATTACGTTATAAGGTATAACGTTATATACTATTACCTTATAACGTATAACGTTATGTAGCACTACGTGATAACGTATAACGTTATGTAGCACAACGTTATAACGATTAACGTTATATACTATTACCTTATAACGTATAACGTTATGTAGCATTACGTTATAACGTATAACGTTATATACTATTACCTCACAACGTATAACGTTATGTAGCACTACGTTATAACGTATAACGTTATCTAGCACTACGTTGTAACGTATAACGTTATATACTATGACCTTATAACGTATAACGTTATGTAGCATTACGTTATAACCTATAACGTTATATACTATTACCGTACAACGTATAACGTTATGTAGCACTACGTTATAACGTATAACGTTATATACTATTACCTCACAACGTATAACGTTATGTAGCACTACGTTATAACGTATTACGTTATATACTACTACCTTATAACGTATAACGTTATGTAGCATTACGTTATAAGGTATAACGTTATATACTATAACCTTATAACGTATAACGTTATGTAGCACTACGTGATAACGTATAACGTTATGTAGCACAACGTTATAACGATTAACGTTATATACTATTACCTTATAACGTATAACGTTATGTAGCATTACGTTATAACGTATAACGTTATATACTATTACCTCACAACGTATAACGTTATGTAGCACTACGTTATAACGTATAACGTTATCTAGCACTACGTTGTAACGTATAACGTTATGTAGCACTACGTTATAACGTATTACGTTATATACTACTACCTTATAACGTATAACGTTATGTAGCATTACGTTATAAGGTATAACGTTATATACTATTACCTTATAACGTATAACGTTATGTAGCACTGCGTGATAACGTATAACGTTATGTAGCACAACGTTATAACGATTAACGTTATATACTATTACCTTATAACGTATAACGTTAGGTAGCATTACGTTATAACGTATAACGTTATATACTATTACCTTATAACGTATAACGTTACGTAGCATTATGTTATAACGTATATCGTTATATATTGTTACCTTATAACGTTATACGTTATATACTATTACGTTATAACGTATAACGTTATGTAGCACTACGTTATAACGTATAACGTTATGTAGCACTACGTTATAACGTATAACGTTATATACTATTACCTTATAACGTATAACGTTATGTAGCACTACGTGATAACGTATAACGTTATGTAGCACAACGTTATAACGATTAACGTTATATACTATTACCTTATAACGTATAACGTTAGGTAGCATTACGCTATAACGTATATCGTTATATATTGTTACCTTATAACGTTATACGTTGTATAGTATTACCTTATAACGTATAACGTTATGTAGCACTACGTTATAACGTATAACGTTATATACTATTACCTTATAACGTATAACGTTATGTAGCATTACGTTATAACGTATAACGTTATATACTATTACATTATAACGTATAACGTTATGTAGCACTACGTGATAACGTATAACGTTATGTAGCACAACGTTATAACGATTAACGTTATATACTATTACCTTATAACGTATAACGTTACGTAGCATCATGTTCTAACGTATATCGTTATATATTGTTACCTTATAACGTTATACGTTATATACTATTACGTTATAACGTATAACGTTATGTAGCACTACGTTATAACGTATAACGTTATGTAGCACTACGTTATAACGTATAACGTTATGTAGCACAACGTTATAACGATTAACGTTATATACTATTCCCTTATAACGTATAACGTTAGGTAGCATTACGTTATAACGTATATCGTTATGTATTGTTACCTTATAACGTTATACGTTATATACTATTACGTTATAACGTATAACGTTATGTAGCACTACGTTATAACGTATAACGTTATGTAGCACTACGTTATAACGTATAACGTTATGTAGCACTACGTTATAACGTATAACGTTATATACTATTACCTTATAACGTATAACGTTATGTAGCATTACGTTGTAACCTATAACGTTATATGCTATTACCTTATAACGTATAACGTTATGTAGCACTACGTTATAACGTATAACGTTATGTAACACTACGTTATAACGTATACCGTTATGTCGCATTACGTTAGATCGTATAACGTTATATACTATTACCTTATAACGTATAACGTTATGTAGCATTACGTTATAAGGTATAACGTTAATACTATTACCTTATAACGTATAACGTTATGCAGCACTACGTTATAACGTATAACGTTATATACTATTACCTTATAACGTATAACGTTATGTAGCACTACGTGATATCGTATAACGTTATGTAGCACAACGTTATAACGATTAACGTTATATACTATTACCTTATAACGTATAACGTTAGGTATAACCTATAACGTTATATACTATTACCGTACAACGTATAACGTTATGTAGCACTACGTTATAACGTATAACGTTATGTAGCACTACGTTATAACGTATAACGTTATGTAGCACTACGTTATAACGTATTACGTTATATACTACTACCTTATGACGTATAACGTTATGTAGCATTACGTTATAAGGTATAACGTTATATACTATTACCTTATAACGTATAACGTTATGTAGCACTACGTGATAACGTATAACGTTATGTAGCACAACGTTATAACGATTAACGTTATATACTATTACCTTATAACGTATAACGTTAGGTAGCATTACGTTATAACGATTAACGTTATATACTATTACCTTATAACGTATAACGTTAGGTAGCATTACGTTATAACGTATAACGTTATGTATTGTTACCTTATAACGTTATACGTTGTATAGTATTACCTTATAACGTATAACGTCATGTAGCACTACGTTATAACGTATAACGTTATATACTATTACCTTATAACGTATAACGTTATGTAGCATTACGTAATAACGTATAACGTTATATACTATTACCATACAACGTATAACGTTATGTAGCACTACGTTATAGCGTATAACGTTATGTAGCACTACGTTATAACGTATAACGTTCTGTAGCACTACGTTATAACGTATAACGTTATATACTATTACCTTATAACGTATAACGTTATGTAGCAGTACGTTATAACGTATATCGTTATGTATTGTTACCATATAACGTTATACGTTATATACTATTACGTTACAACGTATAACGTTATGTAGCACTACGTTATAACGTATAACGTTATGTAGCACTACGTTATAACGTATAACGTTATATACTATTACCTTATAACGTATAACGTTATGTAGCATTACGTTGTAACCTATAACGTTATATGCTATTACCTTATAACGTATAACGTTATGTGGCACTACCGTATAACGTATAACGTTATGTAGCACTACGTTATAACGTATAACGTTATGTAGCACTACATTATAACGTTATTCCGTTATGTAGCACTACGTTATAACGTATAACGTTATGTAGCACTACGTTATAACGTATAACGTTATATACTATTACCTTATAACGTATAACGTTATGTAGCATTACGTTATAAGGTATAACGTTATATACTATTACCTTATAACGTATAACGTTATGTAGCACTACGTGATAACGTATAACGTTATGTAGCACAACGTTATAACGGTTAACGTTATATACTATTACCTTATATCGTATAACGTTATGTAGCATTACGTTATAACGTATAACGTTATATACTATGACCTTATAACGTATAACGTTATGTAGCATTACGTTATAACCTATAACGTTATATACTATTACCTCACAACGTATAACGTTATGTAGCACTACGTTATAACGTATTACGTTATATACTACTACCTTATAACGTATAACGTTATGTAGCATTACGTTATAAGGTATAACGTTATATACTATTACCTTATAACGTATAACGTTATGTAGCACTACGTGATAACGTATAACGTTATGTAGCACAACGTTATAACGATTAACGTTATATACTATTACCTTATAACGTATAACGTTATGTAGCATTACGTTATAACGTATAACGTTATATACTATTACCTCACAACGTATAACGTTATGTAGCACTACGTTATAACGTATTACGTTATATACTACTACCTTATAACGTATAACGTTATGTAGCATTACGTTATAAGGTATAACGTTATATACTATTACCTTATAACGTATAACGTTATGTAGCACTACGTGATAACGTATAACGTTATGTAGCACAACGTTATAACGATTAACGTTATATACTATTACCTTATAACGTATAACGTTATGTAGCATTACGTTATAACGTATAACGTTATATACTATTACCTCACAACGTATAACGTTATGTAGCACTACGTTATAACGTATAACGTTATCTAGCACTACGTTGTAACGTATAACGTTATATACTATGACCTTATAACGTATAACGTTATGTAGCATTACGTTATAACCTATAACGTTATATACTATTACCGTACAACGTATAACGTTATGTAGCACTACGTTATAACGTATAACGTTATATACTATTACCTCACAACGTATAACGTTATGTAGCACTACGTTATAACGTATTACGTTATATACTACTACCTTATAACGTATAACGTTATGTAGCATTACGTTATAAGGTATAACGTTATATACTATAACCTTATAACGTATAACGTTATGTAGCACTACGTGATAACGTATAACGTTATGTAGCACAACGTTATAACGATTAACGTTATATACTATTACCTTATAACGTATAACGTTATGTAGCATTACGTTATAACGTATAACGTTATATACTATTACCTCACAACGTATAACGTTATGTAGCACTACGTTATAACGTATAACGTTATCTAGCACTACGTTGTAACGTATAACGTTATGTAGCACTACGTTATAACGTATTACGTTATATACTACTACCTTATAACGTATAACGTTATGTAGCATTACGTTATAAGGTATAACGTTATATACTATTACCTTATAACGTATAACGTTATGTAGCACTGCGTGATAACGTATAACGTTATGTAGCACAACGTTATAACGATTAACGTTATATACTATTACCTTATAACGTATAACGTTAGGTAGCATTACGTTATAACGTATAACGTTATATACTATTACCTTATAACGTATAACGTTACGTAGCATTATGTTATAACGTATATCGTTATATATTGTTACCTTATAACGTTATACGTTATATACTATTACGTTATAACGTATAACGTTATGTAGCACTACGTTATAACGTATAACGTTATGTAGCACTACGTTATAACGTATAACGTTATGTAGCACAACGTTATAACGATTAACGTTATATACTATTACCTTATAACGTATAACGTTATGTAGCACTACGTTATAACGTATAACGTTATATACTATTACCTTATAACGTATAACGTTATGTAGCATTACGTAATAACGTATAACGTTATATACTATTACCTTACAACGTATAACGTTATGTAGCACTACGTTATAGCGTATAACGTTATGTAGCACTACGTTATAACGTATAACGTTATGTAGCACTACGTTATAACGTATTACGTTATATACTACTACCTTATGACGTATAACGTTATGTAGCATTACGTTATAAGGTATAACGTTATATACTATTACCTTATAACGTATAACGTTATGTAGCACTACGTGATAACGTATAACGTTATGTAGCACAACGTTATAACGATTAACGTTATATACTATTACCTTATAACGTATAACGTTAGGTAGCATTACGTTATAACGATTAACGTTATATACTATTACCTTATAACGTATAACGTTAGGTAGCATTACGTTATAACGTATAACGTTATGTATTGTTACCTTATAACGTTATACGTTGTATAGCATTACCTTATAACGTATAACGTCATGTAGCACTACGTTATAACGTATAACGTTATATACTATTACCTTATAACGTATAACGTTATGTAGCATTACGTAATAACGTATAACGTTATATACTATTACCATACAACGTATAACGTTATGTAGCACTACGTTATAGCGTATAACGTTATGTAGCACTACGTTATAACGTATAACGTTCTGTAGCACTACGTTATAACGTATAACGTTATATACTATTACCTTATAACGTATAACGTTATGTAGCAGTACGTTATAACGTATATCGTTATGTATTGTTACCATATAACGTTATACGTTATATACTATTACGTTACAACGTATAACGTTATGTAGCACTACGTTATAACGTATAACGTTATGTAGCACTACGTTATAACGTATAACGTTATATACTATTACCTTATAACGTATAACGTTATGTAGCATTACGTTGTAACCTATAACGTTATATGCTATTACCTTATAACGTATAACGTTATGTGGCACTACCGTATAACGTATAACGTTATGTAGCACTACGTTATAACGTATAACGTTATGTAGCACTACGTTATAACGTTATTCCGTTATGTAGCACTACGTTATAACGTATAACGTTATGTAGCACTACGTTATAACGTATAACGTTATATACTATTACCTTATAACGTATAACGTTATGTAGCATTACGTTATAAGGTATAACGTTATATACTATTACCTTATAACGTATAACGTTATGTAGCACTACGTGATAACGTATAACGTTATGTAGCACAACGTTATAACGGTTAACGTTATATACTATTACCTTATATCGTATAACGTTATGTAGCATTACGTTATAACGTATAACGTTATATACTATGACCTTATAACGTATAACGTTATGTAGCATTACGTTATAACCTATAACGTTATATACTATTACCTCACAACGTATAACGTTATGTAGCACTACGTTATAACGTATTACGTTATATACTACTACCTTATAACGTATAACGTTATGTAGCATTACGTTATAAGGTATAACGTTATATACTATTACCTTATAACGTATAACGTTATGTAGCACTACGTGATAACGTATAACGTTATGTAGCACAACGTTATAACGATTAACGTTATATACTATTACCTTATAACGTATAACGTTATGTAGCATTACGTTATAACGTATAACGTTATATACTATTACCTCACAACGTATAACGTTATGTAGCACTACGTTATAACGTATTACGTTATATACTACTACCTTATAACGTATAACGTTATGTAGCATTACGTTATAAGGTATAACGTTATATACTATTACCTTATAACGTATAACGTTATGTAGCACTACGTGATAACGTATAACGTTATGTAGCACAACGTTATAACGATTAACGTTATATACTATTACCTTATAACGTATAACGTTATGTAGCATTACGTTATAACGTATAACGTTATATACTATTACCTCACAAAGTATAACGTTATGTAGCACTACGTTATAACGTATAACGTTATCTAGCACTACGTTGTAACGTATAACGTTATATACTATGACCTTATAACGTATAACGTTATGTAGCATTACGTTATAACCTATAACGTTATATACTATTACCGTACAACGTATAACGTTATGTAGCACTACGTTATAACGTATAACGTTATATACTATTACCTCACAACGTATAACGTTATGTAGCACTACGTTATAACGTATTACGTTATATACTACTACCTTATAACGTATAACGTTATGTAGCATTACGTTATAAGGTATAACGTTATATACTATAACCTTATAACGTATAACGTTATGTAGCACTACGTGATAACGTATAACGTTATGTAGCACAACGTTATAACGATTAACGTTATATACTATTACCTTATAACGTATAACGTTATGTAGCATTACGTTATAACGTATAACGTTATATACTATTACCTCACAACGTATAACGTTATGTAGCACTACGTTATAACGTATAACGTTATCTAGCACTACGTTGTAACGTATAACGTTATGTAGCACTACGTTATAACGTATTACGTTATATACTACTACCTTATAACGTATAACGTTATGTAGCATTACGTTATAAGGTATAACGTTATATACTATTACCTTATAACGTATAACGTTATGTAGCACTGCGTGATAACGTATAACGTTATGTAGCACAACGTTATAACGATTAACGTTATATACTATTACCTTATAACGTATAACGTTAGGTAGCATTACGTTATAACGTATAACGTTATATACTATTACCTTATAACGTATAACGTTACGTAGCATTATGTTATAACGTATATCGTTATATATTGTTACCTTATAACGTTATACGTTATATACTATTACGTTATAACGTATAACGTTATGTAGCACTACGTTATAACGTATAACGTTATGTAGCACTACGTTATAACGTATAACGTTATGTAGCACAACGTTATAACGATTAACGTTATATACTATTACCTTATAACGTATAACGTTATGTAGCACTACGTTATAACGTATAACGTTATATACTATTACCTTATAACGTATAACGTTATGTAGCATTACGTAATAACGTATAACGTTATATACTATTACCTTACAACGTATAACGTTATGTAGCACTACGTTATAGCGTATAACGTTATGTAGCACTACGTTATAACGTATAACGTTATGTAGCACTACGTTATAACGTATAACGTTATGTAGCACTACGTTATAACGTATTACGTTATATACTACTACCTTATAACGTATAACGTTATGTAGCATTACGTTATAAGGTATAACGTTATATACTATTACCTTATAACGTATAACGTTATGTAGCACTACGTGATAACGTATAACGTTATGTAGCACAACGTTATAACGATTAACGTTATATACTATTACCTTATAACGTATAACGTTAGGTAGCATTACGCTTTAACGTATAACGTTATATACTATTACCTTATAACGTATAACGTTACGTAGCATTATGTTATAACGTATATCGTTATATATTGTTACCTTATAACGTTATACGTTATATACTATTACGTTATAACGTATAACGTTATGTAGCACTACGTTATAACGTATAACGTTATATACTATTACCTTATAACGGATAACGTTATGTAGCATTACGTTATAAGGTATAACGTTAATACTACTACCTTATAACGTATAACGTTATGTAGCACTACGTTATAACGTTATTCCGTTATGTAGCACTATGTTATAACGTATAACGTTATGTAGCACTACGTTATAACGTATAACGTTATATACTATTACCTTATAACGTATAACGTTATGTAGCACTACGTGATAACGTATAACGTTATGTAGCACAACGTTATAACGATTAACGTTATATACTATTACCTTATAACGTATAACGTTATGTAGCATTACGTTATAACGTATAACGTTATATACTATTACCACACAACGTATAACGTTATGTAGCACTACGTTATAACGTATTACGTTATATACTACTACCTTATAACGTATAACGTTATGTAGCATTACGTTATAAGATATAACGTTATATACTATTACCTTATAACGTATAACGTTATGTAGCACTACGTGATAACGTATAACGTTATGTAGCACAACGCTATAACGATTAACGTTATATACTATTACCTTATAACGTATAACGTTATGTAGCATTACGTTATAACGTATAACGTTATATACTATTACCTCACAACGTATAACGTTATGTAGCACTACGTTATAACGTATTACGTTATATACTACTACCTTATAACGTATAACGTTATGTAGCAGTACGTTATAACGTATATCGTTATGTATTGTTACCATATAACGTTATACGTTATATACTATTACGTTACAACGTATAACGTTATGTAGCACTACGTTATAACGTATAACGTTATGTAGCACTACGTTATAACGTATAACGTTATATACTATTACCTTATAACGTATAACGTTATGTAGCATTACGTTGTAACCTATAACGTTATATGCTATTACCTTATAACGTATAACGTTATGTGGCACTACCGTATAACGTATAACGTTATGTAGCACTACGTTATAACGTATAACGTTATGTAGCACTACGTTATAACGTTATTCCGTTATGTAGCACTACGTTATAACGTATAACGTTATGTAGCACTACGTTATAACGTATAACGTTATATACTATTACCTTATAACGTATAACGTTATGTAGCATTACGTTATAAGGTATAACGTTATATACTATTACCTTATAACGTATAACGTTATGTAGCACTACGTGATAACGTATAACGTTATGTAGCACAACGTTATAACGGTTAACGTTATATACTATTACCTTATATCGTATAACGTTATGTAGCATTACGTTATAACGTATAACGTTATATACTATGACCTTATAACGTATAACGTTATGTAGCATTACGTTATAACCTATAACGTTATATACTATTACCTCACAACGTATAACGTTATGTAGCACTACGTTATAACGTATTACGTTATATACTACTACCTTATAACGTATAACGTTATGTAGCATTACGTTATAAGGTATAACGTTATATACTATTACCTTATAACGTATAACGTTATGTAGCACTACGTGATAACGTATAACGTTATGTAGCACAACGTTATAACGATTAACGTTATATACTATTACCTTATAACGTATAACGTTATGTAGCATTACGTTATAACGTATAACGTTATATACTATTACCTCACAACGTATAACGTTATGTAGCACTACGTTATAACGTATTACGTTATATACTACTACCTTATAACGTATAACGTTATGTAGCATTACGTTATAAGGTATAACGTTATATACTATTACCTTATAACGTATAACGTTATGTAGCACTACGTGATAACGTATAACGTTATGTAGCACAACGTTATAACGATTAACGTTATATACTATTACCTTATAACGTATAACGTTATGTAGCATTACGTTATAACGTATAACGTTATATACTATTACCTCACAAAGTATAACGTTATGTAGCACTACGTTATAACGTATAACGTTATCTAGCACTACGTTGTAACGTATAACGTTATATACTATGACCTTATAACGTATAACGTTATGTAGCATTACGTTATAACCTATAACGTTATATACTATTACCGTACAACGTATAACGTTATGTAGCACTACGTTATAACGTATAACGTTATATACTATTACCTCACAACGTATAACGTTATGTAGCACTACGTTATAACGTATTACGTTATATACTACTACCTTATAACGTATAACGTTATGTAGCACTACGTGATAACGTATAACGTTATGTAGCACAACGTTATAACGATTAACGTTATATACTATTACCTTATAACGTATAACGTTATGTAGCATTACGTTATAACGTATAACGTTATATACTATTACCTCACAACGTATAACGTTATGTAGCACTACGTTATAACGTATAACGTTATCTAGCACTACGTTGTAACGTATAACGTTATGTAGCACTACGTTATAACGTATTACGTTATATACTACTACCTTATAACGTATAACGTTATGTAGCATTACGTTATAAGGTATAACGTTATATACTATTACCTTATAACGTATAACGTTATGTAGCACTGCGTGATAACGTATAACGTTATGTAGCACAACGTTATAACGATTAACGTTATATACTATTACCTTATAACGTATAACGTTAGGTAGCATTACGTTATAACGTATAACGTTATATACTATTACCTTATAACGTATAACGTTACGTAGCATTATGTTATAACGTATATCGTTATATATTGTTACCTTATAACGTTATACGTTATATACTATTACGTTATAACGTATAACGTTATGTAGCACTACGTTATAACGTATAACGTTATGTAGCACTACGTTATAACGTATAACGTTATGTAGCACAACGTTATAACGATTAACGTTATATACTATTACCTTATAACGTATAACGTTATGTAGCACTACGTTATAACGTATAACGTTATATACTATTACCTTATAACGTATAACGTTATGTAGCATTACGTAATAACGTATAACGTTATATACTATTACCTTACAACGTATAACGTTATGTAGCACTACGTTATAGCGTATAACGTTATGTAGCACTACGTTATAACGTATAACGTTATGTAGCACTACGTTATAACGTATAACGTTATGTAGCACTACGTTATAACGTATTACGTTATATACTACTACCTTATAACGTATAACGTTATGTAGCATTACGTTATAAGGTATAACGTTATATACTATTACCTTATAACGTATAACGTTATGTAGCACTACGTGATAACGTATAACGTTATGTAGCACAACGTTATAACGATTAACGTTATATACTATTACCTTATAACGTATAACGTTAGGTAGCATTACGCTTTAACGTATAACGTTATATACTATTACCTTATAACGTATAACGTTACGTAGCATTATGTTATAACGTATATCGTTATATATTGTTACCTTATAACGTTATACGTTATATACTATTACGTTATAACGTATAACGTTATGTAGCACTACGTTATAACGTATAACGTTATATACTATTACCTTATAACGGATAACGTTATGTAGCGTTACGTTATAAGGTATAACGTTAATACTATTACCTTATAACGTATAACGTTATGTAGCACTACGTTATAACGTTATTCCGTTATGTAGCACTATGTTATAACGTATAACGTTATGTAGCACTACGTTATAACGTATAACGTTATATACTATTACCTTATAACGTATAACGTTATGTAGCACTACGTGATAACGTATAACGTTATGTAGCACAACGTTATAACGATTAACGTTATATACTATTACCTTATAACGTATAACGTTATGTAGCATTACGTTATAACGTATAACGTTATATACTATTACCACACAACGTATAACGTTATGTAGCACTACGTTATAACGTATTACGTTATATACTACTACCTTATAACGTATAACGTTATGTAGCATTACGTTATAAGATATAACGTTATATACTATTACCTTATAACGTATAACGTTATGTAGCACTACGTGATAACGTATAACGTTATGTAGCACAACGCTATAACGATTAACGTTATATACTATTACCTTATAACGTATAACGTTATGTAGCATTACGTTATAACGTATAACGTTATATACTATTACCTCACAACGTATAACGTTATGTAGCACTACGTTATAACGTATTACGTTATATACTACTACCTTATAACGTATAACGTTATGTAGCATTACGTTATAAGGTATAACGTTATATACTATTACCTTATAACGTATAACGTTATGTAGCACTACGTGATAACGTATAACGTTATGTAGCACAACGTTATAACGATTAACGTTATATACTATTACCTTATAACGTATAACGTTATGTAGCATTACGTTATAACGTATAACGTTATATACTATTACCTCACAACGTATAACGTTATGTAGCACTACGTTATAACGTATAACGTTATCTAGCACTACGTTGTAACGTATAACGTTATATACTATGACCTTATAACGTATAACGTTATGTAGCATTACGTTATAACCTATAACGTTATATACTATTACCGTACAACGTATAACGTTATGTAGCACTACGTTATAACGTATAACGTTATATACTATTACCTCACAACGTATAACGTTATGTAGCACTACGTTATAACGTATTACGTTATATACTACTACCTTATAACGTATAACGTTATGTAGCATTACGTTATAAGGTATAACGTTATATACTATTACCTTATAACGTATAACGTTATGTAGCACTACGTGATAACGTATAACGTTATGTAGCACAACGTTATAACGATTAACGTTATATACTATTACCTTATAACGTATAACGTTATGTAGCATTACGTTATAACGTATAACGTTATATACTATTACCTCACAACGTATAACGTTATGTAGCACAACGTTATAACGTATAACGTTATCTAGCACTACGTTGTAACGTATAACGTTATATACTATGACCTTATAACGTATAACGTTATGTAGCATTACGTTATAACCTATAACGTTATATACTATTACCGTACAACGTATAACGTTATGTAGCACTACGTTATAACGTATAACGTTATGTAGCACTACGTTATAACGTATAACGTTATGTAGCACTACGTTATAACGTATTACGTTATATACTACTACCTTATGACGTATAACGTTATGTAGCATTACGTTATAAGGTATAACGTTATATACTATTACCTTATAACGTATAACGTTATATAGCACTACGTGATAACGTATAACGTTATGTAGCACAACGTTATAACGATTAACGTTATATACTATTACCTTATAACGTATAACGTTAGGTAGCATTACGTTATAACGATTAACGTTATATACTATTACCTTATAACGTATAACGTTAGGTAGCATTACGTTATAACGTATAACGTTATGTATTGTTACCTTATAACGTTATACGTTGTATAGTATTACCTTATAACGTATAACGTCATGTAGCACTACGTTATAACGTATAACGTTATATACTATTACCTTATAACGTATAACGTTATGTAGCATTACGTAATAACGTATAACGTTATATACTATTACCATACAACGTATAACGTTATGTAGCACTACGTTATAGCGTATAACGTTATGTAGCACTACGTTATAACGTATAACGTTCTGTAGCACTACGTTATAACGTATAACGTTATATACTATTACCTTATAACGTATAACGTTATGTAGCAGTACGTTATAACGTATATCGTTATGTATTGTTACCATATAACGTTATACGTTATATACTATTACGTTACAACGTATAACGTTATGTAGCACTACGTTATAACGTATAACGTTATATACTATTACCTTATAACGTATAACGTTATGTAGCATTACGTTGTAACCTATAACGTTATATGCTATTACCTTATAACGTATAACGTTATGTGGCACTACCGTATAACGTATAACGTTATGTAGCACTACGTTATAACGTATAACGTTATGTAGCACTACGTTATAACGTTATTCCGTTATGTAGCACTACGTTATAACGTATAACGTTATGTAGCACTACGTTATAACGTATAACGTTATATACTATTACCTTATAACGTATAACGTTATGTAGCATTACGTTATAACGTATAACGTTATATACTATTACCTCACAACTTATAACGTTATGTAGCACTACGTTATAACGTATTACGTTATATACTACTACCTTATAACGTATAACGTTATGTAGCATTACGTTATAAGGTATAACGTTATATACTATTACCTTATAACGTATAACGTTATGTAGCACTACGTGATAACGTATAACGTTATGTAGCACAACGTTATAACGATTAACGTTATATACTATTACCTTATAACGTATAACGTTATGTAGCATTACGTTATAACGTATAACGTTATATACTATTAACTCACAACGTATAACGTTATGTAGCACTACGTTATAACGTATAACGTTATCTAGCACTACGTTGTAACGTATAACGTTATATACTATGACCTTATAACGTATAACGTTATGTAGCATTAAGTTATAACCTATAACGTTATATACTATTACCGTACAACGTATAACGTTATGTAGCACTACGTTATAACGTATAACGTTATATACTATTACCTCACAACGTATAACGTTATGTAGCACTACGTTATAACGTATTACGTTATATACTACTACCTTATAACGTATAACGTTATGTAGCATTACGTTATAAGGTATAACGTTATATACTATAACCTTATAACGTATAACGTTATGTAGCACTACGTGATAACGTATAACGTTATGTAGCACAACGTTATAACGATTAACGTTATATACTATTACCTTATAACGTATAACGTTATGTAGCATTACGTTATAACGTATAACGTTATATACTATTACCTCACAACGTATAACGTTATGTAGCACTACGTTATAACGTATAACGTTATCTAGCACTACGTTGTAACGTATAACGTTATGTAGCACTACGTTATAACGTATTACGTTATATACTACTACCTTATAACGTATAACGTTATGTAGCATTACGTTATAAGGTATAACGTTATATACTATTACCTTATAACGTATAACGTTATGTAGCACTGCGTGATAACGTATAACGTTATGTAGCACAACGTTATAACGATTAACGTTATATACTATTACCTTATAACGTATAACGTTAGGTAGCATTACGTTATAACGTATAACGTTATATACTATTACCTTATAACGTATAACGTTACGTAGCATTATGTTATAACGTATATCGTTATATATTGTTACCTTATAACGTTATACGTTATATACTATTACGTTATAACGTATAACGTTATGTAGCACTACGTTATAACGTATAACGTTATGTAGCACTACGTTATAACGTATAACGTTATGTAGCACAACGTTATAACGATTAACGTTATATACTATTACCTTATAACGTATAACGTTATGTAGCACTACGTTATAACGTATAACGTTATATACTATTACCTTATAACGTATAACGTTATGTAGCATTACGTAATAACGTATAACGTTATATACTATTACCTTACAACGTATAACGTTATGTAGCACTACGTTATAGCGTATAACGTTATGTAGCACTACGTTATAACGTATAACGTTATGTAGCACTACGTTATAACGTATAACGTTATATACTATTACCTTATAACGTAAAACGTTATGTAGCAGTACGTTATAACGTATATCGTTATGTATTGTTACCATATAACGTTATACGTTATATACTATTACGTTATAACGTATAACGTTATGTAGCACTACGTTATAACGTATAACGTTATGTAGCACTACGTTATAACGTATAACGTTATATACTATTACCTTATAACGGATAACGTTATGTAGCATTACGTTATAAGGTATAACGTTAATACTATTACCTTATAACGTATAACGTTATGTAGCATTACGTTATAACGTATAACGTTATATACTATTACCACACAACGTATAACGTTATGTAGCACTACGTTATAACGTATTACGTTATATACTACTACCTTATAACGTATAACGTTATGTAGCATTACGTTATAAGATATAACGTTATATACTATTACCTTATAACGTATAACGTTATGTAGCACTACGTGATAACGTATAACGTTATGTAGCACAACGCTATAACGATTAACGTTATATACTATTACCTTATAACGTATAACGTTATGTAGCATTACGTTATAACGTATAACGTTATATACTATTACCTCACAACGTATAACGTTATGTAGCACTACGTTATAACGTATTACGTTATATACTACTACCTTATAACGTATAACGTTATGTAGCATTACGTTATAAGGTATAACGTTATATACTATTACCTTATAACGTATAACGTTATGTAGCACTACGTGATAACGTATAACGTTATGTAGCACAACGTTATAACGATTAACGTTATATACTATTACCTTATAACGTATAACGTTATGTAGCATTACGTTATAACGTATAACGTTATATACTATTACCTCACAACGTATAACGTTATGTAGCACTACGTTATAACGTATAACGTTATCTAGCACTACGTTGTAACGTATAACGTTATATACTATGACCTTATAACGTATAACGTTATGTAGCATTACGTTATAACCTATAACGTTATATACTATTACCGTACAACGTATAACGTTATGTAGCACTACGTTATAACGTATAACGTTATATACTATTACCTCACAACGTATAACGTTATGTAGCACTACGTTATAACGTATTACGTTATATACTACTACCTTATAACGTATAACGTTATGTAGCATTACGTTATAAGGTATAACGTTATATACTATTACCTTATAACGTATAACGTTATGTAGCACTACGTGATAACGTATAACGTTATGTAGCACAACGTTATAACGATTAACGTTATATACTATTACCTTATAACGTATAACGTTATGTAGCATTACGTTATAACGTATAACGTTATATACTATTACCTCACAACGTATAACGTTATGTAGCACAACGTTATAACGTATAACGTTATCTAGCACTACGTTGTAACGTATAACGTTATATACTATGACCTTATAACGTATAACGTTATGTAGCATTACGTTATAACCTATAACGTTATATACTATTACCGTACAACGTATAACGTTATGTAGCACTACGTTATAACGTATAACGTTATGTAGCACTACGTTATAACGTATAACGTTATGTAGCACTACGTTATAACGTATTACGTTATATACTACTACCTTATGACGTATAACGATATGTAGCATTACGTTATAAGGTATAACGTTATATACTATTACCTTATAACGTATAACGTTATGTAGCACTACGTGATAACGTATAACGTTATGTAGCACAACGTTATAACGATTAACGTTATATACTATTACCTTATAACGTATAACGTTAGGTAGCATTACGTTATAACGATTAACGTTATATACTATTACCTTATAACGTATAACGTTAGGTAGCATTACGTTATAACGTATAACGTTATGTATTGTTACCTTATAACGTTATACGTTGTATAGTATTACCTTATAACGTATAACGTCATGTAGCACTACGTTATAACGTATAACGTTATATACTATTACCTTATAACGTATAACGTTATGTAGCATTACGTAATAACGTATAACGTTATATACTATTACCATACAACGTATAACGTTATGTAGCACTACGTTATAGCGTATAACGTTATGTAGCACAACGTTATAACGATTAACGTTATATACTATTACCTTATAACGTATAACGTTATGTAGCATTACGTTATAACGTATAACGTTATATACTATTACCTCACAACGTATAACGTTATGTAGCACTACGTTATAACGTATAACGTTATCTAGCACTACGTTGTAACGTATAACGTTATGTAGCACTACGTTATAACGTATTACGTTATATACTACTACCTTATAACGTATAACGTTATGTAGCATTACGTTATAAGGTATAACGTTATATACTATTACCTTATAACGTATAACGTTATGTAGCACTGCGTGATAACGTATAACGTTATGTAGCACAACGTTATAACGATTAACGTTATATACTATTACCTTATAACGTATAACGTTAGGTAGCATTACGTTATAACGTATAACGTTATATACTATTACCTTATAACGTATAACGTTACGTAGCATTATGTTATAACGTATATCGTTATATATTGTTACCTTATAACGTTATACGTTATATACTATTACGTTATAACGTATAACGTTATGTAGCACTACGTTATAACGTATAACGTTATGTAGCACTACGTTATAACGTATAACGTTATGTAGCACAACGTTATAACGATTAACGTTATATACTATTACCTTATAACGTATAACGTTATGTAGCACTACGTTATAACGTATAACGTTATATACTATTACCTTATAACGTATAACGTTATGTAGCATTACGTAATAACGTATAACGTTATATACTATTACCTTACAACGTATAACGTTATGTAGCACTACGTTATAGCGTATAACGTTATGTAGCACTACGTTATAACGTATAACGTTATGTAGCACTACGTTATAACGTATAACGTTATATACTATTACCTTATAACGTAAAACGTTATGTAGCAGTACGTTATAACGTATATCGTTATGTATTGTTACCATATAACGTTATACGTTATATACTATTACGTTATAACGTATAACGTTATGTAGCACTACGTTATAACGTATAACGTTATGTAGCACTACGTTATAACGTATAACGTTATATACTATTACCTTATAACGGATAACGTTATGTAGCATTACGTTATAAGGTATAACGTTAATACTATTACCTTATAACGTATAACGTTATGTAGCATTACGTTATAACGTATAACGTTATATACTATTACCACACAACGTATAACGTTATGTAGCACTACGTTATAACGTATTACGTTATATACTACTACCTTATAACGTATAACGTTATGTAGCATTACGTTATAAGATATAACGTTATATACTATTACCTTATAACGTATAACGTTATGTAGCACTACGTGATAACGTATAACGTTATGTAGCACAACGCTATAACGATTAACGTTATATACTATTACCTTATAACGTATAACGTTATGTAGCATTACGTTATAACGTATAACGTTATATACTATTACCTCACAACGTATAACGTTATGTAGCACTACGTTATAACGTATTACGTTATATACTACTACCTTATAACGTATAACGTTATGTAGCATTACGTTATAAGGTATAACGTTATATACTATTACCTTATAACGTATAACGTTATGTAGCACTACGTGATAACGTATAACGTTATGTAGCACAACGTTATAACGATTAACGTTATATACTATTACCTTATAACGTATAACGTTATGTAGCATTACGTTATAACGTATAACGTTATATACTATTACCTCACAACGTATAACGTTATGTAGCACTACGTTATAACGTATAACGTTATCTAGCACTACGTTGTAACGTATAACGTTATATACTATGACCTTATAACGTATAACGTTATGTAGCATTACGTTATAACCTATAACGTTATATACTATTACCGTACAACGTATAACGTTATGTAGCACTACGTTATAACGTATAACGTTATATACTATTACCTCACAACGTATAACGTTATGTAGCACTACGTTATAACGTATTACGTTATATACTACTACCTTATAACGTATAACGTTATGTAGCATTACGTTATAAGGTATAACGTTATATACTATTACCTTATAACGTATAACGTTATGTAGCACTACGTGATAACGTATAACGTTATGTAGCACAACGTTATAACGATTAACGTTATATACTATTACCTTATAACGTATAACGTTATGTAGCATTACGTTATAACGTATAACGTTATATACTATTACCTCACAACGTATAACGTTATGTAGCACAACGTTATAACGTATAACGTTATCTAGCACTACGTTGTAACGTATAACGTTATATACTATGACCTTATAACGTATAACGTTATGTAGCATTACGTTATAACCTATAACGTTATATACTATTACCGTACAACGTATAACGTTATGTAGCACTACGTTATAACGTATAACGTTATGTAGCACTACGTTATAACGTATAACGTTATGTAGCACTACGTTATAACGTATTACGTTATATACTACTACCTTATGACGTATAACGATATGTAGCATTACGTTATAAGGTATAACGTTATATACTATTACCTTATAACGTATAACGTTATGTAGCACTACGTGATAACGTATAACGTTATGTAGCACAACGTTATAACGATTAACGTTATATACTATTACCTTATAACGTATAACGTTAGGTAGCATTACGTTATAACGATTAACGTTATATACTATTACCTTATAACGTATAACGTTAGGTAGCATTACGTTATAACGTATAACGTTATGTATTGTTACCTTATAACGTTATACGTTGTATAGTATTACCTTATAACGTATAACGTCATGTAGCACTACGTTATAACGTATAACGTTATATACTATTACCTTATAACGTATAACGTTATGTAGCATTACGTAATAACGTATAACGTTATATACTATTACCATACAACGTATAACGTTATGTAGCACTACGTTATAGCGTATAACGTTATGTAGCACTACGTTATAACGTATAACGTTCTGTAGCACTACGTTATAACGTATAACGTTATATACTATTACCTTATAACGTATAACGTTATGTAGCAGTACGTTATAACGTATATCGTTATGTATTGTTACCATATAACGTTATACGTTATATACTATTACGTTACAACGTATAACGTTATGTAGCACTACGTTATAACGTATAACGTTATGTAGCACTACGTTATAACGTATAACGTTATATACTATTACCTTATAACGTATAACGTTATGTAGCATTACGTTGTAACCTATAACGTTATATGCTATTACCTTATAACGTATAACGTTATGTGGCACTACCGTATAACGTATAACGTTATGTAGCACTTCGTTATAACGTATAACGTTATGTAGCACTACGTTATAACGTTATTCCGTTATGTAGCACTACGTTATAACGTATAACGTTATGTAGCACTACGTTATAACGTATAACGTTATATACTATTACCTTATAACGTATAACGTTATGTAGCATTACGTTATAAGGTATAACGTTATATACTATTACCTTATAAAGTATAACGTTATGTAGCACTACGTGATAACGTATAACGTTATGTAGCACAACGTTATAACGGTTAACGTTATATACTATTACCTTATATCGTATAACGTTATGTAGCATTACGTTATAACGTATAACGTTATATACTATGACCTTATAACGTATAACGTTATGTAGCATTACGTTATAACCTATAACGTTATATACTATTACCTCACAACGTATAACGTTATGTAGCACTACGTTATAACGTATTACGTTATATACTACTACCTTATAACGTATAACGTTATGTAGCATTACGTTATAAGGTATAACGTTATATACTATTACCTTATAACGTATAACGTTATGTAGCACTACGTGATAACGTATAACGTTATGTAGCACAACGTTATAACGATTAACGTTATATACTATTACCTTATAACGTATAACGTTATGTAGCATTACGTTATAACGTATAACGTTATATACTATTACCTCACAACGTATAACGTTATGTAGCACTACGTTATAACGTATTACGTTATATACTACTACCTTATAACGTATAACGTTATGTAGCATTACGTTATAAGGTATAACGTTATATACTATTACCTTATAACGTATAACGTTATGTAGCAGTACGTTATAACGTATATCGTTATGTATTGTTACCATATAACGTTATACGTTATATACTATTACGTTACAACGTATAACGTTATGTAGCACTACGTTATAACGTATAACGCTATGTAGCACTACGTTATAACGTATAACGTTATGTAGCACTACGTTATAACGTATAACGTTATATACTATTACCTTATAACGTGTAACGTTATGTAGCATTACGTTGTAACCTATAACGTTATATGCTATTACCTTATAACGTATAACGTTATGTGGCACTATCGTATAACGTATAACGTTATGTAGCACTACGTTATAACGTATAACGTTATGTAGCACTACGTTATAACGTATAACGTTATGTAGCACTACGTTATAACGTATAACGTTATATACTATTACCTTATAACGTATAACGTTATGTAGCATTACGTTGTAACCTATAACGTTATATACTATTACCTCACAACGTATAACGTTATGTAGCACTACGTTATAACGTATAACGTTATCTAGCACTACGTTGTAACGTATAACGTTATATACTATGACCTTATAACGTATAACGTTATGTAGCATTACGTTATAACCTATAACGTTATATACTATTACCGTACAACGTATAACGTTATGTAGCACTACGTTATAACGTATAACGTTATATACTATTACCTCACAACGTATAACGTTATGTAGCACTACGTTATAACGTATTACGTTATATACTACTACCTTATAACGTATAACGTTATGTAGCATTACGTTATAAGGTATAACGTTATATACTATTACCTTATAACGTATAACGTTATGTAGCACTACGTGATAACGTATAACGTTATGTAGCACAACGTTATAACGATTAACGTTATATACTATTACCTTATAACGTATAACGTTATGTAGCATTACGTTATAACGTATAACGTTATATACTATTACCTCACAACGTATAACGTTATGTAGCACAACGTTATAACGTATAACGTTATCTAGCACTACGTTGTAACGTATAACGTTATATACTATGACCTTATAACGTATAACGTTATGTAGCATTACGTTATAACCTATAACGTTATATACTATTACCGTACAACGTATAACGTTATGTAGCACTACGTTATAACGTATAACGTTATGTAGCACTACGTTATAACGTATAACGTTATGTAGCACTACGTTATAACGTATTACGTTATATACTACTACCTTATGACGTATAACGATATGTAGCATTACGTTATAAGGTATAACGTTATATACTATTACCTTATAACGTATAACGTTATGTAGCACTACGTGATAACGTATAACGTTATGTAGCACAACGTTATAACGATTAACGTTATATACTATTACCTTATAACGTATAACGTTAGGTAGCATTACGTTATAACGATTAACGTTATATACTATTACCTTATAACGTATAACGTTAGGTAGCATTACGTTATAACGTATAACGTTATGTATTGTTACCTTATAACGTTATACGTTGTATAGTATTACCTTATAACGTATAACGTCATGTAGCACTACGTTATAACGTATAACGTTATATACTATTACCTTATAACGTATAACGTTATGTAGCATTACGTAATAACGTATAACGTTATATACTATTACCATACAACGTATAACGTTATGTAGCACTACGTTATAGCGTATAACGTTATGTAGCACTACGTTATAACGTATAACGTTCTGTAGCACTACGTTATAACGTATAACGTTTTATACTATTACCTTATAACGTATAACGTTATGTAGCAGTACGTTATAACGTATATCGTTATGTATTGTTACCATATAACGTTATACGTTATATACTATTACGTTACAACGTATAACGTTATGTAGCACTACGTTATAACGTATAACGTTATGTAGCACTACGTTATAACGTATAACGTTATATACTATTACCTTATAACGTATAACGTTATGTAGCATTACGTTGTAACCTATAACGTTATATGCTATTACCTTATAACGTATAACGTTATGTGGCACTACCGTATAACGTATAACGTTATGTAGCACTTCGTTATAACGTATAACGTTATGTAGCACTACGTTATAGAGTTATTCCGTTATGTAGCACTACGTTATAACGTATAACGTTATGTAGCACTACGTTATAACGTATAACGTTATATACTATTACCTTATAACGTATAACGTTATGTAGCATTACGTTATAAGGTATAACGTTATATACTATTACCTTATAACGTATAACGTTATGTAGCACTACGTGATAACGTATAACGTTATGTAGCACAACGTTATAACGGTTAACGTTATATACTATTACCTTATATCGTATAACGTTATGTAGCATTACGTTATAACGTATAACGTTATATACTATGACCTTATAACGTATAACGTTATGTAGCATTACGTTATAACCTATAACGTTATATACTATTACCTCACAACGTATAACGTTATGTAGCACTACGTTATAACGTATTACGTTATATACTACTACCTTATAACGTATAACGTTATGTAGCATTACGTTATAAGGTATAACGTTATATACTATTACCTTATAACGTATAACGTTATGTAGCACTACGTGATAACGTATAACGTTATGTAGCACAACGTTATAACGATTAACGTTATATACTATTACCTTATAACGTATAACGTTATGTAGCATTACGTTATAACGTATAACGTTATATACTATTACCTCACAACGTATAACGTTATGTAGCACTACGTTATAACGTATTACGTTATATACTACTACCTTATAACGTATAACGTTATGTAGCATTACGTTATAAGGTATAACGTTATATACTATTACCTTATAACGTATAACGTTATGTAGCAGTACGTTATAACGTATATCGTTATGTATTGTTACCATATAACGTTATACGTTATAGACTATTACGTTACAACGTATAACGTTATGTAGCACTACGTTATAACGTATAACGTTATGTAGCACTACGTTATAACGTATAACGTTATGTAGCACTACGTTATAACGTATAACGTTATATACTATTACCTTATAACGTATAACGTTATGTAGCATTACGTTGTAACCTATAACGTTATATGCTATTACCTTATAACGTATAACGTTATGTGGCACTACCGTATAACGTATAACGTTATGTAGCACTACGTTATAACGTATAACGTTATGTAGCACTACGTTATAACGTTATTCCGTTATGTAGCACTACGTTATAACGTATAACGTTATGTAGCACTACGTTATAACGTATAACGTTATATACTATTACCTTATAACGTATAACGTTATGTAGGATTACGTTATAAGGTATAACGTTATATACTATTACCTTATAACGTATAACGTTATGTAGCACTACGTGATAACGTATAACGTTATGTAGCACAACGTTATAACGGTTAACGTTATATACTATTACCTTATATCGTATAACGTTATGTAGCATTACGTTATAACGTATAACGTTATATACTATGACCTTATAACGTATAACGTTATGTAGCATTACGTTATAACCTATAACGTTATATACTATTACCGTACAACGTATAACGTTATGTAGCACTACGTTATAACGTATAACGTTATGTAGCACTACGTTATAACGTATAACGTTATGTAGCACTACGTTATAACGTATAACGTTATGTAGCACTACGTTATAACGTATAACGTTATGTAGCACTACGTTATAACGTATAACTTTATGTAGCACTACGTTATGACGTTATTCCGTTATGTAGCACTACGTTATAACGTATAACGTTATGTAGCTCTACGTTATAACGTATAACGTTATATACTATGACCTTATAACGTATAACGTTATGTAGCATTACGTTATAACCTATAACGTTATATACTATTACCGTACAACGTACAACGTTATGTAGCACTACGTTATAACGTATAACGTTATGTAGCACTACGTTATAACGTATAACGTTATGTAGCACTACGTTATAACGTATAACGTTATGTAGCACTACGTTATAACGTATAACGTTATGTAGCACTACGTTATAACGTATAACGTTATGTAGCACTACGTTATAACGTATTACGTTATATACTACTACCTTATAACGTATAACGTTATGTAGCATTACGTTATAAGGTATAACGTTATATACTATTACCTTATAACGTATAACGTTATGTAGCACTACGTGATAACGTATAACGTTATGTAGCACAACGTTATAACGATTAACGTTATATACTATTACCTTATAACGTATAACGTTATGTAGCATTACGTTATAACGTATAACGTTATATACTATTACCTCAAAACGTATAACGTTATGTAGCACTACGTTATAACGTATATCGTTATATATTGTTACCTTATAACGTTATGCGATATATGCTATTACCTTATAACGTATAACGTTATGTAGCACTACGTTATAACGTAAAACGTTATGTAGCACTACGTTATAACGTCTAACGTTATATACTATTACCTTATAACGTATAACGTTATGTAGCACTACGTTATAACGTATAACGTTATATACTATTACCTTATAACGTATAACGTTATGTAGCATTACGTAATAGCGTATAACGTTATATACTATTACCTTACAATGTATAACGTTATGTAGCACTACGTTATAACGTATAACGTTATGTAGCACTACGTTATAACGTATAACGTTATGTAGCACTACGTTATAACGTATTACGTTATATACTACTACCTTATAACGTATAACGTTATGTAGCATTACGTTATAAGGTATAACGTTATATACTATTACCTTATAACGTATAACGTTATGTAGCACTACGTGATAACGTATAACGTTATGTAGCACAACGTTATAACGATTAACGTTATATACTATTACATTATAACGTATAACGTTAGGTAGCATTACGTTATAACGTATAACGTTATATACTAATACCTTATAACGTATAACGTTACGTAGCATTATGTTATAACGTATATCGTTATATATTGTTACCTTATAACGTTATACGTTATATACTATTACGTTATAACGTATAACGTTATGTAGCACTACGTTATAACTTATAACGTTATGTAGCACTACGTTATAACGTATAACGTTATGTAGCACAACGTTATAACGGTTAACGTTATACACTATTACCTTATAACGTATAACGTTAGGTAGCATTACGTTATAACGTATATCGTTATGTATTGTTACCTTATAACGTTATACGTTATATACTATTTCGTTATAACGTATAACGATATGTAGCACTACGTTATAACGTATAACGTTATGTAGCACTACGTTATAACGTAAAACGTTATGTAGCACTACGTTATAACGTCTAACGTTATATACTATTACCTTATAACGTATAACGTTATGTAACATTACGTTGTAACCTATAACGTTATATACTATTACCTTACATCGTATAACGTTATGTAGCACTACGCTATAACGTATAACGTTATGTAGCACTACGTTATAACGTATAACGTTATGTAGCCCTACGTTATAACGTATAACGTTATATACTACTACCTTATAACGTATAACGTTATGTAGCATTACGTTATAAGGTATAACGTTATATACTATTACCTTATAACGTATAACGTTATGTAGCACTACGTGATAACGTATAACGTTATGTAGCACAACGTTATAACGATTAACGTTATATACTATTACCTTATAACGTATAACGTTAGGTAGCATTACGCCATAACGTATATCGTTATATATTGTTACCTTATAACGTTATACGTTGTATAGTATTACCTTATAACGTATAACGTTATGTAGCACTACGTTATAACGTATAACGTTATATACTATTACCTTATAACGTATAACGTTATGTAGCATTACGTAATAGCGTATAACGTTATATACTATTACCTTACAACGTATAACGTTATGTAGCACTACGTTATAACGTATAACGTTATGTAGCACTACGTTATAACGTATAACGTTATGTAGCACTACGTTATAACGTATTACGTTATATACTACTACCTTATAACGTATAACGTTATGTAGCATTACGTTATAAGGTATAACGTTATATACTATTACCTTATAACGTATAACGTTATGTAGCACTACGTGATAACGTATAACGTTATGTAGCACAACGTTATAACGATTAACGTTATATACTATTACCTTGTAACGTATAACGTTAGGTAGCATTACGTTATAACGTATAACGTTATATACTATTACCTTATAACGTATAACGTTACGTAGCATTATGTTATAACGTATATCGTTATATATTGTTACCTTATAACGTTATACGTTATATACTATTACGTTATAACGTATAACGTTATGTAGCACTACGTTATAACTTATAACGTTATGTAGCACTACGTTATAACGTATAACGTTATGTAGCACAACGTTATAACGATTAACGTTATACACTATTACCTTATAACGTATAACGTTAGGTAGCATTACGTTATAACGTATATCGTTATGTATTGTTACCTTATAACGTTATACGTTATATACTATTACGTTATAACGTATAACGATATGTAGCACTACGTTATAACGTATAACGTTATGTAGCACTACGTTATAACGTATAACGTTATATACTATTACCTTATAACGTATAATGTTATGTAGCATTACGTTGTAACCTATAACGTTATGTGCTATTACCTTATAACGTATAACGTTATGTAGCACTACGTTATAACGTATAACGTTATGTAGCACTACGTTATAACGTATAACGTTATGTCGCATTACGTTAGATCGTATAACGTTATATACTATTACCTTATAACGTATAACGTTATGTAGCATTACGTTATAAGGTATAACGTTAATACTATTACCTTATAACGTATAACGTTATGTAGCACTACGTTATAACGTATAACGTTATGTAGCACTACGTTATAACGTTATTCCGTTATTTAGCACTACGTTATAACGTATAACGTTATGTAGCACTACGTTATAACGTATAACGTTATATACTATTACCTTATAACGTATAACGTTATGTAGCACTACGTGATAACGTATAACGTTATATACTATGACCTTATAACGTATAACGTTATGTAGCACTACCTTATAACGTAATGTAGCATACTATCACCTTATAACGTATAACGTTATGTAGCATTACGTTGTAACCTATAACGTTATATGCTATTACCTTATAACGTATAACGTTATGTAGCACTACCGTATAACGTATAACGTTATGTAGCACTACGTTATAACGTATAACGTTATGTAGCACTACGTTATAACGTTATTCCGTTATGTAGCACTACGTTATAACGTATAACGTTATGTAGCACTACGTTATAACGTATAACGTTATGTAGCACAACGTTATAACGATTAACGTTATATACTACTACCTTATAACGTATAACGTTATGTAGCATTACGTTATAACGTATAACGTTATATACTATTACCTCACAACGTATAACGTTATGTAGCACTACGTTATAACGTATTACGTTATATACTACTACCTTATAACGTATAACGTTATGTAGCATTACGTTATAAGGTATAACGTTATATACTATTACCTTATAACGTATAACGTTATGTAGCACTACGTGATAACGTATAACGTTATGTAGCACAACGTTATAACGATTAACGTTATATACTATTACCTTATAACGTATAACGTTATGTAGCATTACGTTATAACGTATAACGTTATATACTATTACCTCACAACGTATAACGTTATGTAGCACTACGTTATAACGTATTACGTTATATACTACCACCTTATAACGTATAACGTTATGTAGCACTACGTTATAAGGTATAACGTTATATACTATGACCTTATAACGTATAACGTTATGTAGCACTACGTTATAACGTATAACGTTATGTAGCACTACGTTATAACGTATAACGTTATGTGGCATTACGCTATAACGTATATCGTTATATATTGCTACCTTATAACGTTATACGTTGTATAGTATTACCTTATAACGTATAACGTTATGTAGCACTACGTTATAACGTATAACGTTATATACTATTACCTTATAACGTATAACGTTATGTAGCATTACGTAATAACGTATAACGTTATATACTATTACCTTACAACGTATAACGTTATGTAGCACTACGTTATAACGTATAACGTTATGTAGCACTACGTTATAACGTATAACGTTATGTAGCACTACGTTATAACGTATAACGTTATATACTATTACCTTATAACGTATAACGTTTTGTAGCAGTAGGTTATAACGTGTATCGTTATATATTGTTACCTTATAACGTTATACATTATATACTATTACCTTATAACGTATAACGTTATGTAGCAGTACGTTATAACGTATATCGTTATGTATTGTTACCATATAACGTTATACGTTATATACTATTACGTTATAACGTATAACGTTATGTAGCACTACGTTATAACGTATAACGTTATGTAGCACTACGTTATAACGTATAATGTTATGTAGCACTACGTTATAATGTTATTCCGTTATGTAGCACTACGTTATAACGTATAACGTTATGTAGAACTACGTTATAACGTATAACGTTATGTAGCACTACGTTATAACGTATAACGTTATGTAGCACTACGTTATAACGTATAACGTTATGTAGCACTACGTTATAACGTATTACGTTATATACTATTACCTTATAACGTATAACGTTATGTAGCACTACGTGATAACGTATAACGTTATGTAGCACAACGTTATAACGATTAACGTTATATACTATTACCTTATAACGTATAACGTTATGTAGCATTACGTTATAACGTATAACGTTATATACTATTTCCTCACAACGTATAACGTTATGTAGCACTACGTTATAACGTATAACGTTATCTAGCACTACGTTATAACGTATAACGTTATGTAGCAGTACGTTATAACGTATATCGTTATATATTGTTACCTTATAACGTTATACGATATATGCTATTACCTTATAACGTATAACGTTATGTAGCACTACGTTATAACGTATAACGTTATATACTAATACCTTATAACGTATAACGTTATGTAGCATTACGTTGTAACCTATAACGTTATATGCTATTACCTTATAACGTATAACGTTATGTAGCACTACGTTATAACGTATAACGTTATGTAGCACTACGTTATAACGTATAACGTTATGTAGCACTACGTTATAACGTATAACGTTATGTAGCACTACGTTATAACGTTATTCCGTTATGTAGCACTACGTTATAACGTATAACGTTATGTAGCACTACGATATAACGTATAACGTTATATACTATGACCTTATAACGTATAACGTTATGTAGCATTACGTTATAACCTATAACGTTATATACTATTACAGTACAACGTATAACGTTATGTAGCACTACGTTATAACGTATAACGTTATGTAGCACTACGTTATAACGTATAACGTTATGTAGCACTACGTTATAACGTATAACGTTATGTAGCACTACGTTATAACGTATTACGTTATATACTACTACCTTATAACGTATAACGTTATGTAGCATTACGTTATAAGGTATAACGTTATATACTATTACCTTATAACGTATAACGTTATGTAGCACTACGTGATAACGTATAACGTTATGTAGCACAACGTTATAACGATTAACGTTATATACTATTACCTTATAACGTATAACGTTATGTAGCATTACGTTATAACGTATAACGTTATATACTATTACCTCACATCGTATAACGTTATGTAGCACTACGTTATAACGTATAACGTTATCTAGCACTACGTTATAACGTATAACGTTATGTAGCAGTACGTTATAACGTATATCGTTATATATTGTTACCTTATAACGTTATACGATATATGCTATTACCTTATAACGTATAACGTTATGTAGCACTACGTTATAACGTAAAACGTTATGTAGCACTACGTTATAACGTCTAACGTTATATACTATTACCTTATAACGTATAACGTTATGTAGCATTACGTTGTAACCTATAACGTTATATACTATTACCTTACAACGTATAACGTTATGTAGCACTACGTTATGACGTATAACGTTATGTAGCACTACGTTATAACGATTAACGTTATATACTATTACCTTATAACGTATAACGTTATGTAGCATTACGTTATAACGTATTACGTTATGTAGCATTACGTTATAAGGTATAACGTTATATACTATTACCTTATAACGTATAACGTTATGTAGCACTACGTTATAACGTATAACGTTATGTAGCACTACCTTATAACGTATAACGTTATGTAGCACTACGTTATAACGTATAACGTTATATACTATTACCTTATAACGTATAACGTTATGTAGCATTACGTTGTAACCTATAACGTTATATACTATTACCTTACAACGTATAACGTTATGTAGCACTACGTTATAACGTATAACGTTATGTAGCACTACGTTATAACGTATAACGTTATGTAGCACTACGTTATAACGTATAACGTTACGTAGCACTACGTTATAACGTATAACGTTATGTAGCACTACGTTATAACGTATAACGCTATATACTATTACCTTATAACGTATAACGTTATGTAGCATTACGTTGTAACCTATAACGTTTTATACTATTACCTTACAACGTATAACGTTATGTCGCACTACGTTATATCGTATAACGTTATGTAGCACTACGTTATAACGTATAACGTTATATGCTACTACCTTACAACATTTAACGTTATGTAGCACTACGTTATAACGTATAACGTTATGTAGCACTACGTTATAACGTATAACGTTATGTAGCACTACGTTATAAGGTATAACGTTATGTAGCACTACGTTATAACGTATAACGTTATGTAGCACTACGTTATAACGTATAACGTTATATACTATTACCTTATAACGTATAACGTTATGTAGCATTACGTTATAACGTATAACGATATATGCTATTACCTTATAACGTATAACGTTATGTAGCACTACGCTATAACGTATAACGTTATGTAGCACTACGTTATAACGTATAACGTTATGTAGCACTACGTTATAACGTATTACGTTATATACTACTACCTTATAACGTATAACGTTATGTAGCATTACGTTATAAGGTATAACGTTATATACTATTACCTTATAACGTATAAGGTTATGTAGCACTACGTGATAACGTATAACGTTATGTAGCACTACCTTATAACGTATAACGTTATGTAGCACTACGTTATAACGTATAACGTTATATACTACTACCTTATAACGTATAACGTTATGTAGCATTACGTTATAAGGTATAACGTTATATACTATTACCTTATAACGTATAACGTTATGTAGCACTACGTTATAACGTATAACGTTATGTAGCACTGCGTAATAACGTATAACGTTATATACTATTACCTTACAACATTTAACGTTATGTAGCACTACGTTATAACGTATAACGTTATGTAGCACTACGTTATAACGTACAACGTTATGTAGCACAACGTTATAACGAATAACGTTATATACTATTACCTTATAACGTATAACGTTATGTAGCACTACGTGATAACGTATAACGTTATGTAGCACTACGTTATAAGGTATAACGTTATGTAGCACTACGTTATAACGTATAACGTTATGTAGCACTACGTTATAACGTATAACGTTATATACTACTACCTTATAACGTATTACGTTATGTAGCATTACGTTATAAGGTATAACGTTATATACTATTACCTTATAACGTATAACGTTATGTAGCACTACGTTATAACGTGTAACGTTATGTAGCACTACCTTATAACGTATAACGTTATGTAGCACTACGTTATAACGTATAACGTTATATACTATTACCTTATAACGTATAACGTTATGTAGCATTACGTTGTAACCTATAACGTTATATACTATTACCTTACAACGTATAACGTTATGTAGCACTACGTTATAACGTATAACGTTATGTAGCACTACGTTATAACGTATAACGTTATGTAGCACTACGTTATAACGTATAACGTTACGTAGCACTACGTTATAACGTATAACGTTATGTAGCACTACGTTATAACGTATAACGCTATATACTATTACCTTATAACGTATAACGTTATGTAGCATTACGTTGTAACCTATAACGTTTTATACTATTACCTTACAACGTATAACGTTATGTCGCACTACGTTATATCGTATAACGTTATGTAGCACTACGTTATAACGTATAACGTTATATGCTACTACCTTACAACATTTAACGTTATGTAGCACTACGTTATAACGTATAACGTTATGTAGCACTACGTTATAACGTATAACGTTATGTAGCACTACGTTATAACGTATAACGTTATATACTACTACCTTATAACGTATAACGTTATGTAGCATTACGTTATAACGTATAACGTTATATACTATTACCTCACAACGTATAACGTTATGTAGCACTACGTTATAACGTATTACGTTATATACTACTACCTTATAACGTATAACGTTATGTAGCATTACGTTATAAGGTATAACGCTATATACTATTACCTTATAACGTATAACGTTATGTAGCACTACGTGATAACGTATAACGTTATGTAGCACAACGTTATAACGATTAACGTTATATACTATTACCGTATAACGTATAACGTTATGTAGCACTACGTTATAACGTATAACGTTATATACTATTACCTTATAACGTATCACGTTATGTAGCATTACGTTGTAACCTATAACGTTATATACTATTTCCTTACAACGTATAACGTTATGTAGCACTACGTTATAACGTATAACGTTATGTAGCACTACGTTATAACGTATAACGTTATGTAGCACTACGTTATAAGGTATAACGTTATGTAGCACTACGTTATAACGTATAACGTTATGTAGCACTACGTTATAACGTATAACGTTATATACTATTACCTTATAACGTATAACGTTATGTAGCATTACGTTATAACGTATAACGATATATGCTATTACCTTATAACGTATAACGTTATGTAGCACTACGCTATAACGTATAACGTTATGTAGCACTACGTTATAACGTATAACGTTATGTAGCACTACGTTATAACGTATTACGTTATATACTACTACCTTATAACGTATAACGTTATGTAGCATTACGTTATAAGGTATAACGTTATATACTATTACCTTATAACGTATAAGGTTATGTAGCACTACGTGATAACGTATAACGTTATGTAGCACTACCTTATAACGTATAACGTTATGTAGCACTACGTTATAACGTATAACGTTATATACTACTACCTTATAACGTATAACGTTATGTAGCATTACGTTATAAGGTATAACGTTATATACTATTACCTTATAACGTATAACGTTATGTAGCACTACGTTATAACGTATAACGTTATGTAGCACTGCGTAATAACGTATAACGTTATATACTATTACCTTACAACATTTAACGTTATGTAGCACTACGTTATAACGTATAACGTTATGTAGCACTACGTTATAACGTACAACGTTATGTAGCACAACGTTAGAACGAATAACGTTATATACTATTACCTTATAACGTATAACGTTATGTAGCATTACGTTATAACGTATAACGATATATGCTATTACCTTATAACGTATAACGTTATGTAGCACTACGCTATAACGTATAACGTTATGTAGCACTACGTTATAACGTATAACGTTATGTAGCACTACGTTATAACGTATTACGTTATATACTACTACCTTATAACGTATAACGTTATGTAGCATTACGTTATAAGGTATAACGTTATATACTATTACCTTATAACGTATAAGGTTATGTAGCACTACGTGATAACGTATAACGTTATGTAGCACAACGTTATAACGATTAACGTTATATACTATTACCTTATAACGTATAACGTTAGGTAGCATTACGTTATAACGTATAACGTTATATACTATTACCTTATAACGTATAACGTTATGTAGCATTACGTTATAAGGTATAACGTTATATACTATTACCTTATAACGTATAACGTTATGTAGCACTATGTGATAACGTATAACGTTATGTAGCACAACGTTATAACGATTAACGTTATATACTATTACCTTATAACGTATAACGTTATGTAGCACTACGTTATAACGTATAACGATATATACTATTACCTCACAACGTATAACGTTATGTAGCACTACGTTATAACGTATAACGTTATCTAGCACTACGTTATAACCTATAACGTTATATACTATTACCGTACAACGTATAACGTTATGTAGCACTACGTTATAACGTATAACGTTATGTAGCACTACGTTATAACGTATAACGCTATATACTACTACCTTATAACGTATAACGTTATGTAGCACTACGTTATAACGTATAACGTTATATACTATTACCTTATAACGTATAACGTTATGTAGCAGTACGTTATAACGTATATCGTTATATATTGTTACCTTATAACGTTATGCGTTATATACTATTACCTTATAACGTATAACGTTATGTAGCACTACGTTATAACGTATAACAATATATACTATTACCTCACAACGTATAACGTTATGTAGCACTACGTTATAACGTATAACGTTATGTAGCACTACGTTACAACGTATAACGTTATGTAGCACTACGTTATAACGTATAACGTTATATACTACTACCTTATAACGTATAACGTTATGTAGCATTACGTTATAAGGTATAAGATTATATACTATTACCTTATAACGTATAACGTTATGTAGCACTACGTTATAAGGTATAACGTTATGTAGCACTACGTAATAACGTATAACGTTATATACTATTACCTTACATCGTATAACGTTATGTAGCACTACGTTATAACGTATAACGTTATGTAGCACTACGTTATAACGTATAACGTTATGTAGCACTACGTTATAACGTATAACGTTATGTAGCACTACGTTATAACGTATAACGTTATATACTACTACCTTATAACGTATAACGTTATGTAGCATTACGTTATAAGGTATAACGTTATATACTATTACCTTACAACATTTAACGTTATGTAGCACTACGTTATAACGTATAACGTTATGTAGCACTACGTTATAACGTATAACGTTATGTAGCACTACGTTATAACGTATAACGTTATATACTATTACCTTATAACGTATAACGTTATGTAGCATTACGTTGTAACCTATAACGTTATATACTATTACCTTACAACGTATAACGTTATGTAGCACTACGTTATAACGTATAACGTTATGTAGCACTACGTTATAACGTATAACGTTATGTAGCACTACGTTATAACGTATAACGTTATGTAGCACTACGTTATAACGTATAACGTTATGTAGCACTACGTTATAACGTATAACGTTATATACTATTACCTTATAACGGATAACGTTATGTAGCACTACGTTATAACGTATAACGTTATGTAGCACTACCTTATAACGTATAACGTTATGTAGCACTACGTTATAACGTATAACGTTATATACTACTACCTTATAACGTATAACGTTATGTAGCATTACGTTATAAGGTATAACGTTATATACTATTACCTTATAACGTATAACGTTATGTAGCACTACGTTATAACGTATAACGTTATGTAGCACTGCGTAATAACGTATAACGTTATATACTATTACCTTACAACATTTAACGTTATGTAGCACTACGTTATAACGTATAACGTTATGTAGCACTACGTTATAACGTACAACGTTATGTGGCACAACGTTATAACGAATAACGTTATATACTATTATCTTATAACGTATAACGTTATGTAGCATTACGTTATAACGTATAACGATATATGCTATTACCTTATAACGTATAACGTTATGTAGCACTACGCTATAACGTATAACGTTATGTAGCACTACGTTATAACGTATAACGTTATGTAGCACTACGTTATAACGTATTACGTTATATACTACTACCTTATAACGTATAACGTTATGTAGCATTACGTTATAAGGTATAACGTTATATACTATTACCTTATAACGTATAACGTTATGTAGCACTACGTGATAACGTATAACGTTATGTAGCACAACGTTATAACGATTAACGTTATATACTATTACCTTATAACGTATAACGTTAGGTAGCATTACGTTATAACGTATAACGTTATATACTATTACCTTATAACGTATAACGTTACGTAGCATTATGTTATAACGTATAACGTAATACACTATTACCTTATAACGTATAACGTTGTGTTGCATTACGTTGTAACCTATAACGTTATATACTATTACCTTACAACGTATAACGTTATGTAGCACTACGTTATAACGTATAACGTTATGTAGCACTACGTTATAACGTATAACGTTATGTAGCACTACGTTATAACGTATAACGCTATATACTACTACCTTATAACGTATAACGTTATGTAGCACTACGTTATAACGTATAACGTTATATACTATTACCTTATAACGTATAACGTTATGTAGCAGTACGTTATAACGTATATCGTTATATATTGTTACCTTATAACGTTATGCGTTATATACTATTACCTTATAACGTATAACGTTATGTAGCACTACGTTATAACGTATAACGTTATGTAGCACTACCTTATAACGTATAACGTTATGTAGCACTACGTTATAACGTATAACGTTATATACTACTACCTTATGACGTATAACGTTATGTAGCATTACGTTATAAGGTATAACGTTATATACTATTACCTTATAACGTATAACGTTATGTAGCACTACGTTATGACGTATAACGTTATGTAGTACTACGTAATAACGTACAACGTTATATACTATTACCTTACAACATTTAACGTTATGTAGCACTACGTGATAACGTATAACGTTATGTAGCACAACGTTATAACGATTAACGTTATATACTATTACCTTATAACGTATAACGTTATGTGTCATTACGTTATAACGTATAACGTTATATACTATTACCTTATAACGTATAACGTTATGTAGCATTACGTTATAACGTGTAACGTTATATACTATTACCTCACAACGTATAACGTTATGTAGCACTACGTTATAACGTATTACGTTATATACTACTACCTTATAACGTATAACGTTATGTAGCATTACGTTATAAGGTATAACGTTATATACTATTACCTTATAACGTATAACGTTATGTAGCACTATGTGATAACGTATAACGTTATGTAGCACAACGTTATAACGATTAACGTTATATACTATTACCTTATAACGTATAACGTTATGTAGCACTACGTTATAACGTATAACGATATATACTATTACCTCACAACGTATAACGTTATGTAGCACTACGTTATAACGTATAACGTTATCTAGCACTACGTTATAACCTATAACGTTATATACTATTACCGTACAACGTATAACGTTATGTAGCACTACGTTATAACGTATAACGTTATGTAGCACTACGTTATGACGTATAACGTTATGTAGCACAACGTTATAACGATTAACGTTATATACTATTACCTTATAACGTATAACGTTATGTAGCACTACGTGATAACGTATAACGTTATGTAGCACAACGTTATAACGATTAACGTTATATACTATTACCTTATAATGTATAACGTTATGTAGCATTACGTTGTAACCTATAACGTTATATACTATTACCTTACAACGTATAACGTTATGTAGCACTACGTTATAACGTATAACGTTATGTAGCACTACGTTATAACGTATAACGTTATGTAGTACTACGTTATAACGTATAACGTTATATACTACTACCTTATAACGTATAACGTTATGTAGCACTACGTTATAACGTATAACGTTATATACTACTACCTTATAACTTATAACGTTATGTAGCATTACGTTATAAGGTATTTCGTTATATACTATTACCTTATAACGTATAACGTTATGTAGCACTACGTTATAACGTATAACGTTATGTAGCACAACGTTATAACGAATAACGTTATATACTATTACCTTATAACGTATAACGTTATGTAGCACTACGTTATAACGTATAACGTTATGTAGCACTACGTTATAACGTATAACGTTATGTAGCACTACGTTATAACGTATAACGTTATATACTACTACCTTATAACGTATAACGTTATGTAGCATTACGTTATAAGGTATAAGATTATATACTATTACCTTATAACGTATAACGTTATGTAGCACTACGTTATAAGGTATAACGTTATGTAGCACTACGTAATAACGTATAACGTTATATACTATTACCTTACATCGTATAACGTTATGTAGCACTACGTTATAACGTACAACGTTATGTAGCACTACGTTATAACGTATAACGTTATGTAGCACTACGTTATAACGTATAACGTTATATACTACTACCTTATAACGTATAACGTTATGTAGCATTACGTTATAAGGTATAACGTTATATACTATTACCTTATAACGTATAACGTTATGTAGCACTACGTTATAACGTATAACGTTATGTAGCACTACGTTATAACGTATAACGTTATGTAGCACTACGTTATAACGTATAACGTTATATACTATTACCTTATAACGTTATGTAGCATTACGTTGTAACCTATAACGTTATATACTATTACCTTACAACGCATAACGTTATGTAGCACTACGTTATAACGTATAACGTTATGTAGCACTACGTTATAACGTATAACGTTATGTAGCACTACGTTATAACGTATAACGTTATGTAGCACTACGTTATAACGTATAACGTTATGTAGCACTACGTTATAACGTATAACGTTATATACTATTACCTTATAACGTATAACGTTATGTAGCACTACGTTATAACGTATAACGTTATGTAGCACTACCTTATAACGTATAACGTTATGTAGCACTACGTTATAACGTATAACGTTATATACTACTACCTTATAACGTATAACGTTATGTAGCATTACGTTATCAGGTATAACGTTATATACTATTACCTTATAACGTATAACGTTATGTAGCACTACGTTATAACGTATAACGTTATGTAGCACTGCGTAATAACGTATAACGTTATATACTATTACCTTACAACATTTAACGTTATGTAGCACTACGTTATAACGTATAACGTTATGTAGCACTACGTTATAACGTACAACGTTATGTAGCACAACGTTATAACGAATAACGTTATATACTATTACCTTATAACGTATAACGTTATGTTGCATTACGTTATAACGTATAACGATATATGCTATTACCTTATAACGTATAACGTTATGTAGCACTACGCTATAACGTATAACGTTATGTAGCACTACGTTATAACGTATAACGTTATGTAGCACTACGTTATAACGTATTACGTTATATACTACTACCTTAAAACGTATAACGTTATGTAGCATTACGTTATAAGGTATAACGTTATATACTATTACCTTATAACGTATAACGTTATGTAGCACTACGTGATAACGTATAACGTTATGTAGCACAACGTTATAACGATTAACGTTATATACTATTACCTTATAACGTATAACGTTAGGTAGCATTACGTTATAACGTATAACGTTATATACTATTACCTTATAACGTATAACGTTACGTAGCATTATGTTATAACGTATATCGTTATATATTGTTACCTTATAACGTTATACGTTATATACTATTACGTTATAACGTATAACGTTATGTAGCACTACGTTATAACGTATAACGTTATGTAGCACTACGTTATAACGTATAACGTTATGTAGCACTACGTTATAACGTATAACGTTATGTAGCACTACGTTATAACGTATAACGTTATATAATATTACCTTATAACGTATAACGTTATGTGGCATTACGCTACGACGTATATCGTTATATATTGTTACCTTATAACGTTATACGTTGTATAGTATTACCTTATAACGTATAACGTTATGTAGCACTACGTTATAACGAATAACGTTATATACTATTACCTTATAACGTATAACGTTATGTAGCATTACGTAATAACGTATAACGTTATATACTATTACCTTATAACGTATAACCTTATATACTATTACCTTATAACGTATAACGTTATGTAGCATTACGTTGTAACCTACAACGTTATATACTATTACCTTACAACGTATAACGTTATGTAGCACTACGTTATAACGTATAACGTTATGTAGCACTACGTTATAACGTATAACGTTATGTAGCACTACGTTATAACGTATAACGTTATGTAGCACTACGTTATAACGTATAACGTTATGTAGCACTACGTTATAACGTATAACGTTATGTAGCACTACGTTATGACGTATAACGTTATGTAGCACTACGTTATAAGGTATAACGTTATATACTATTACCTTATAACGTATAACGTTATGTAGCATTACGTTATAACGTATAACGTTATAAGGTAACAATATATATAAGGATATACGTTATAACGTACTGCTACATAACGTTATACGTTATAAGGAAATAGTATATAACGTTATACGTTATAACGTAGTGCTACATAACGTTGTACGTTATAACGTAACAGTATACAATGTTACACGTTATAGCGTAGTGCTGCACAACGTTATACGTTATATCGTAATAGTATATAACATTGTATGTTATAACGTAGTGCTACATAACGTTATACGTTATAAGGTAGTAGTATATAACGTTATACGTTATAACGTAGTGCTACATAACGTTATACGTTATAAGGTAATAGTATATAACGTATAACGTTATAAGGTAACAATATATAACGATATACGTTATAACGTAGTGCTACATAACGTTATACGTTATAACGTAATAGTATATAACGTTATACGTTATAACGTAGTGCTACATAACGTTATACGTTATAACGTAGTGCTACATAACGTTATACGTTATAACGTAATAGTATATAACGTATAACGTTATAAGGTAACAATATTTAACGATATACGTTATAACGTAGTGCTACATATCGTTATACGTTATAAGGTAATAGTATATAACGTATAACGTTATAAGGTAACAATATATAACGATATACGTTATAACGTACTGCTACACAACGTTATACGTTATAACGTAATAGTATATAACGTTATATGTTATAACGTAGTGCTACATAACGTTATACGTTATAAGGTAGTAGTATATAACGTTATACGTTATAACGTAGTGCTACATAACGTTATACGTTATAACGTAGTGTTACATAACGTTATACGTTATAACGTAATAGTATATAACGTATAACGTTATAAGGTAACAATATATAACGATATACGTTATAACGTAGTGCTACATAACGTTATACGTTATAAGGTAATAGTATATAACGTATAACGTTATAAGGTAACAATATATAACGATATACGTTATAATGTACTGCTACACAACGTTATACGTTATAAGGCAATAGTATATAACGTTATACGTTATAACGTACTGCTACACAACGTTATACGTTATAAGGTAATAGTATATAGCGTTATACGTTAGAAGGTAACAATATATAACGATATACGTTATAACGTACTGCTACATAACGTTACACGTTATAACGTAGTGCTACATAACGTTATACGATATAAGGTAATAGTATATAACGTTATACCTTATAACGTAATGCTACATAACGTTATACGTTATAAGGTAGTAGTATATAACGTTATACGTTATAACGTAGTGCTACATAACGTTATACGTTATAAGGTAATAGTATATAACGTATAACGTTATAAGGTAACAATATATAGCGTTATACGTTATAACGTACTGCTACATAACGTTATACGCTATACGGTAATAGTATATAACGTTATACGTTATAACGTAGTGCTACATAACGTTATACGTTATAACGTAGTGCTACATAACGTTATACGTTATAACGTAGTGCTACATAACGTTATACGTTATAACGTAGTGCTACATAACGTTATACGTTATAACGTAGTGCTACATAACGTTATACGTTACAACGTAATAGTATACAACGTTATACGTTATAACGTAATGCTACATAACGTTATACGTTATAAGGTAATAGTATATAACGTATAACGTTATAAGGTAACAATATATAACGATATACGTTATAACGTACTGCTACATAACGTTATACGTTATAAGGTAATAGTATATAACGTTATACGTTATAACGTAGTGCTACATAACGTTATACGTAATAACGTAGTGCTACATAACGTTATACGTTATAACGTAATAGTATATAACGTATAACGTTATAAGGTAACAACATATAACGATATACGTTATAATGTACTGCTACACAACGTTATACGTTATAAGGCAATAGTATATAACGTTATACGTTATAACGTACTGCTACACAACGTTATACGTTATAAGGTAATAGTATATAGCGTTATACGTTAGAAGGTAACAATATATAACGATATACGTTATAACGTACTGCTACATAACGTTATACGCTATAAGGTAATAGTATATAACGTTATACGTTATAACGTAGTGCTACATAACGTTATACGTTATAACGTAGTGCCACATAACGTTATACGTTACAACGTAATAGTATACAACGTTATACGTTATAACGTAATGCTACATAACGTTATACGTTATAAGGTAATAGTATATAACGTATAACGTTATAAGGTAACAATATATAACGATATACGTTATAACGTACAGCTACATAACGTTATACGTTATAAGGTAATAATATATAACGTTATACGTTATATCGTAGTGCTACATAACGTTATACGTTATAACGTAGTGCTACATAACGTTATACGTTATAACGTAGTGCTACATAACGTTAAATGTTGTAAGGTAATAGTATATAACGTTGTACGTTATTACGTAGTGCTACATAACGTTATACGTTATAACGTAGTGCTACATAACGTTAAATGTTGTAAGGTAATAGTATATAACGTTGTACGTTATTACGTAGTGCTACATAACGTTATACGTTATAACGTAGTGCTACATAACGTTATACGTTATAAGGTAATAGTATATAACGTTATACCTTATAACGTAATGCTACATAACGTTATACGTTATAAGGTAGTAGTATATAACGTTATACGTTATAACGTAGTGCTACATAACGTTATACGTTATATGGTAGTGCTACATAACGTTATACGTTATAACGTAGTGCTACATAACGTTATACGTTATAAGGTAATAGTATATAACGCATAACGTTATAAGGTAACAATATGTAACGATATACGTTATAACGTACTGCTACATAACGTTATACGTTATAAGGTAATAGTATATAACGTTATACGTTATAACGTAGTGCTACATAACGTTATACGTTATAAGGTAGTAGTATATATCGTTATACATTATAACGTAGTGCTACATAACGTTATACGTTATAACGTAGTGCTACATAACGTTATACGTTATAACGTAGTGCTACATAACGTTATACGTTGTAAGGTAATAGTATATAACGTTATAGGTTACAACGTAATGCTACATAACGTTATACGTTATAAGGTAATAGTGTATTACGTTATACTTTATAACGTAGTGCTACATAACGTTATACGTTATAAGGTAATAGTATATAACGTTATACCTTATAACGTAGTGCTACATAACGTTATACGTCATAACGTAGTGCTACATAACGTTATACGTTATAACGTAGTGCTACATAACGTTATACGTTATAACGTAGTGCTACATAACGTTATACGTTATAACGTAGTGCTACATAACGTTATACGTTATAACGTAGTGCTACATAACGTTATACGTTATAACGTAGTGCTACATAACGTTATACGTTATAACGTAGTGCTACATAACGTTATACGTTGTAAGGTAATAGTATATAACGTTGTAAGTTACAACGTAATGCTACATAACGTTATACGTTATAAGGTAATAGTATATAACGTTATACGTTATAAGGTAATAGTATATAACGTTATACGTTATTACGTAATGCTACATAACGTTATACGTTATAAGGTAATAGTATATAACGTTATTCGTTATAACGTAGTGCTACATAACGTTATACGTTATAAGGTAATACTATACAACGTATAACGTTATAAGGTAACAATATATAACGATATACGTCGTAGCGTAATGCCACATAACGTTATACGTTATAAGGTAATATTATATAACGTTATACGTTATAACGTAGTGCTACATAACGTTATACGTTATAACGTAGTGCTACATAACGTTATACGTTATAACGTAGTGCTACATAACGTTATACGTTATAACGTAGTGCTACATAACGTTATACGTTATAACGTAATAGTATATAACGTATAACGTTATAAGGTAACAATATATAACGATATACGTTATAACATAATGCTACGTAACGTTATACGTTATAAGGTAATAGTATATAACGTTATACGTTATAACGTAATGCTACCTAACGTTATACGTTATAAGGTAATAGTATATAACGTTAATCGTTATAACGTTGTGCTACATAACGTTATACGTTATCACGTAGTGCTACATAACGTTATACGTTATAAGGTAATAGTATATAACGTTATACCTTATAACGTAATGCTACATAACGTTATACGTTATAAGGTAGTAGTATATAACGTAATACGTTATAACGTAGTGCTACATAACGTTATACGTTATAACGTAGTGCTACATAACGTTATACGTTATAGCGTAGTGCTACATAACGTTATACGTTATAAGGTAATAGCATATATCGTTATACGTTATAGCGTAATGCAACATAACGTTATACGTTATAAGGTAATAGTATATAACGTTATTCGTTATAACGTTGTGCTACATAACGTTGTACGTTATAACGTAGTGCTACATAACGTTATACGTTATAACGTAGTGCTACATAACGTTAAATGTTGTAAGGTAATAGTATATAACGTTATACGTTATTACGCAGTGCTACATAACGTTATACGTTATAACGTAGTGCTACATAACGTTATACGTTATAAGGTAATAGTATATAACGTTATACCTGATAACGTAATGCTACATAACGTTATACGTTATAAGGTAGTAGTATATAACGTTATACGTTATAACGTAGTGCTACATAACGTTATACGTTATAAGGTAGTGCTACATAACGTTATACGTTATAACGTAGTGCTACATAACGTTATACGTTATAAGGTAATAGTATATAACGTTATACGTTATAACGTAGTGCTACATAACGTTATACGTTATAACGTAGTGCTACATAACGTTATACGTTATAACGTAGTGCTACATAACGTTATACGTTATAACGTAGTGCTACATAACGTTATACGTTATAACGTAGTGCTACATAACGTTATGCGTTGTAAGGTAATAGTATATAACGTTATAGGTTACAACGTAATGCTACATAACGTTATACGTTATAAGGTAATAGTATATAACGTTATACGTTATAACGTAGTGCTACATAACGTTATACGTTATAACGTAGTGCTACATAACGTTATACGTTATAACGTAGTGCTACATAACGTTATACGTTATAAGGTAATAGTATATAACGTTATACCTTATAACGTAATGCTACATAACGTTATACGTTATAAGGTAGTAGTATATAACGTTATACGTTATAACGTAGTGCTACATAACGTTATACGTTATAACGTAGTGCTACATAACGTTGTACGTTATAACGTAGTGCTACATAACGTTATACGATGTAAGGTAATAGTATATAACGTTATACGTTATTACGTAGTGCTACATAACGTTATACCTTATAACGTAGTGCTACATAACGTTATACGTTATAAGGTAATAGTATATAATCTTATACCTTATAACGTAATGCTACATAACGTTATACGTTATAAGGTAGTAGTATATAACGTTATACGTTATAACGTAGTGCTACATAACGTTATACGTTATAACGTAGTGCTACATAACGTTATACGTTATAACGTAGTGCTACATAACGTTATACGTTATAAGGTAATAGTATATAACGTTATTCGTTATAACGTTGTGCTACATAACGTTATACGTTATAACGTAGTGCTACATAACGTTATACGTTATAAGGTAATAGTATATAACGAAATACCTTATAACGTAATGCTACATAACGTTATAAGTTATAAGGTAGTAGTATATAACGTTATACGTTATAACGTAGTGCTACATAACGTTATACGTTATAAGGTAGTAGTATATAACGTTATACGTTATAACGTAGTACTACATAACGTTATACGTTATAACGTAGTGCTACATAACGTTATACGTTATAACGTAGTGCTACATAACGTTATACGTTGTAAGGTAATAGTATATAACGTTATAGGTTACAACGTAATGCTACATAACGTTATACATTATAAGGTAATAGTATATAACGTTAATCGTTATAACGTTGTGCTACATAACGTTATACGTTATCACGTAGTGCTACATAACGTTATACGTTATAAGGTAATAGTATATAACGTTAATCGTTATAACGTTGTGCTACATAACGTTATACGTCATAACGTAGTGCTACATAACGTTATACGTTATAACGTAGTGCTACATAACGTTATACGTTGTACGGTAATAGTATATAACGTTATAGGTTATAACGTAGTGCTAGATAACGTTATACGTTATAACGTAGTGCTACATAACGTTATACGTTGTGAGGTAATAGTATATATCGTTATACGTTATAACGTAGTGCTACATAACGTTATACGTTATAAGGTAATAGTATATAACGTTAATCGTTATAACGTTGTGCTACATAACGTTATACGTTATCACATAGTGCTACATAACGTTATACGTTATAAGGTAATAGTATATAACGTTATACCTTATAACGTAATGCTACATAACGTTATACGTTATAAGGTAGTAGTATATAACGTAATACGTTATAACGTAGTGCTACATAACGTTATACGTTGTGAGGTAATAGTATATAACGTTATACGTTATAACGTAATGCTACATAACGTTATACGTTATAAGGTAATAGTATATAACGTTATACGTTATAACGTAATGACACATAACGTTATACGTTATACGGTAATAGTATATAACGTTAATCGTTATAACGTTGTGCTACATAACGTTATACGTTATCACGTAGTGCTACATAACGTTAAATGTTGTAAGGTAATAGTATATAACGTTGTACGTTATTACGTAGTACTACATAACGTTATACGTCATAACGTAGTGCTACATAACGTTATACGTTATAAGGTAATAGTATATAACGTTATACCTTATAACGTAATGCTACATAACGTTATACGTCATAAGGTAGTAGTATATAACGTTATACGTTATAACGTAGTGCTACATAACGTTATACGTTATAAGGTAGTGCTACATAACGTTATACGTTATAACGTAGTGCTACATAACGTTATACGTTATAAGGTAATAGTATATAACGCATAACGTTATAAGGTAACAATATATAACGATATACGTTATAACGTACTGCTACATAACGTTATACGTTATAAGGTAATAGTATATAACGTTATACGTTATAACGTAGTGCTACATAACGTTATACGTTATAAGGTAGTAGTATATAGCGTTATACGTTATAACGTAGTGCTACATAACGTTATACGTTATAACGTAGTGCTACATAACGTTATACGTTATAACGTAGTGCTACATAACGTTATACGTTGTAAGGTAATAGTATATAACGTTATAGGTTACAACGTAATGCAACACAACGTTATACGTTATAAGGTAATAGTGTATTACGTTATACGTTATAACATAATGCTACGTAACGTTATACGTTATAAGGTAATAGTATATAACGTTATACGTTATAACGTAATGCTACCTAACGTTATACGTTATAAGGTAATAGTATATAACGTTAATCGTTATAACGTTGTGCTACATAACGTTATACGTTATCACGTAGTGCTACATAACGTTATACGTTATAAGGTAATAGTATATAACGTTATACCTTATAACGTAATGCTACATAACGTTATACGTTATAAGGTAGTAGTATATAACGTAATACGTTATAACGTAGTGCTACATAACGTTATACGTTATAAGGTAATAGTATATAACGTTATACCTTATAACGTAATGCTACATAACGTTATACGTTATAAGGTAGTAGTATATAACGTTATACGTTATAACGTAGTGCTACATAACGTTATACGTTATAAGGTAGTGCTACATAACGTTATACGTTATAACGTAGTGCTACATAACGTTATCCGTTATAAGGTAATAGTATATAACGTTATACGTTATAACGTAGTGCTACATAACGTTATACGTTATAACGTAGTGCTACATAACGTTATACGTTATAACGTAGTGCTACATAACGTTATACGTTATAACGTAGTGCTACATAACGTTATACGTTATAACGTAGTGCTACATAACGTTATACGTTGTAAGGTAATAGTATATAACGTTATAGGTTACAACGTAATGCTACATAACGTTATACGTTATAAGGTAATAGTATATAACGTTATACGTTATAACGTAGTGCTACATAACGTTATACGTTATAACGTAGTGCTACATAACGTTATACGTTATAACGTAGTGCTACATAACGTTAAATGTTGTAAGGTAATAGTATATAACGTTATACCTTATAACGTAATGCTACATAACGTTATACGTTATAAGGTAGTAGTATATAACGTTATACGTTATAACGTAGTGCTACATAACGTTATACGTTATAACCTAGTGCTACATAACGTTATACGTTATAACGTAGTGCTACATAACGTTATACGTTATAACGTAGTGCTACATAACGTTATACGATGTAAGGTAATAGTATATAACGTTATACGTTATTACGTAGTGCTACATAACGTTATACGTTATAACGTAGTGCTACATAACGTTATACGTTATAACGTAGTGCTACATAACGTTATACGTTGTAAGGTAATAGTATATAACGTTATAGGTTACAACGTAATGCTACATAACGTTATACATTATAAGGTAATAGTATATAACGTTAATCGTTATAACGTTGTGCTACATAACGTTATACGTTATCACGTAGTGCTACATAACGTTATACGTTATAAGGTAATAGTATATAACGTTAATCGTTATAACGTTGTGCTACATAACGTTATACGTCATAACGTAGTGCTACATAACGTTATACGTTATAACGTAGTGCTACATAACGTTATACGTTGTACGGTAATAGTATATAACGTTATAGGTTATAACGTAGTGCTAGATAACGTTATACGTTATAACGTAGTGCTACATAACGTTATACGTTGTGAGGTAATAGTATATATCGTTATACGTTATAACGTAGTGCTACATAACGTTATACGTTATAAGGTAATAGTATATAACGTTAATCGTTATAACGTTGTGCTACATAACGTTATACGTTATCACATAGTGCTACATAACGTTATACGTTATAAGGTAATAGTATATAACGTTATACCTTATAACGTAATGCTACATAACGTTATACGTTATAAGGTAGTAGTATATAACGTAATACGTTATAACGTAGTGCTACATAACGTTATACGTTGTGAGGTAATAGTATATAACGTTATACGTTATAACGTAATGCTACATAACGTTATACGTTATAAGGTAATAGTATATAACGTTATACGTTATAACGTAATGACACATAACGTTATACGTTATAAGGTAATAGTATATAACGTTAATCGTTATAACGTTGTGCTACATAACGTTATACGTTATCACGTAGTGCTACATAACGTTAAATGTTGTAAGGTAATAGTATATAACGTTGTACGTTATTACGTAGTACTACATAACGTTATACGTCATAACGTAGTGCTACATAACGTTATACGTTATAAGGTAATAGTATATAACGTTATACCTTATAACGTAATGCTACATAACGTTATACGTCATAAGGTAGTAGTATATAACGTTATACGTTATAACGTAGTGCTACATAACGTTATACGTTATAAGGTAGTGCTACATAACGTTATACGTTATAACGTAGTGCTACATAACGTTATACGTTATAAGGTAATAGTATATAACGCATAACGTTATAAGGTAACAATATATAACGATATACGTTATAACGTACTGCTACATAACGTTATACGTTATAAGGTAATAGTATATAACGTTATACGTTATAACGTAGTGCTACATAACGTTATACGTTATAAGGTAGTAGTATATAGCGTTATACGTTATAACGTAGTGCTACATAACGTTATACGTTATAACGTAGTGCTACATAACGTTATACGTTATAACGTAGTGCTACATAACGTTATACGTTGTAAGGTAATAGTATATAACGTTATAGGTTACAACGTAATGCAACACAACGTTATACGTTATAAGGTAATAGTGTATTACGTTATACGTTATAACATAATGCTACGTAACGTTATACGTTATAAGGTAATAGTATATAACGTTATACGTTATAACGTAATGCTACCTAACGTTATACGTTATAAGGTAATAGTATATAACGTTAATCGTTATAACGTTGTGCTACATAACGTTATACGTTATCACGTAGTGCTACATAACGTTATACGTTATAAGGTAATAGTATATAACGTTATACCTTATAACGTAATGCTACATAACGTTATACGTTATAAGGTAGTAGTATATAACGTAATACGTTATAACGTAGTGCTACATAACGTTATACGTTATAACGTAGTGCTACATAACGTTATACGTTATAGCGTAGTGCTACATAACGTTATACGTTATAAGGTAATAGCATATATCGTTATACGTTATAACGTAATGCTACATAACGTTATACGTTATAAGATAATAGTATATAACGTTATTCGTTATAACGTTGTGCCACATAACGTTGTACGTTATAACGTAGTGCTACATAACGTTATACGTTATAACGTAGTGCTACATAACGTTAAATGTTGTAAGGTAATAGTATATAACGTTATACGTTATTACGCAGTGCTACATAACGTTATACGTTATAACGTAGTGCTACATAACGTTATACGTTATAAGGTAATAGTATATAACGTTATACCTTATAACGTAATGCTACATAACGTTATACGTTATAAGGTAGTAGTATATAACGTTATACGTTATAACGTAGTGCTACATAACGTTATACGTTATAAGGTAGTGCTACATAACGTTATACGTTATAACGTAGTGCTACATAACGTTATCCGTTATAAGGTAATAGTATATAACGTTATACGTTATAACGTAGTGCTACATAACGTTATACGTTATAACGTAGTGCTACATAACGTTATACGTTATAACGTAGTGCTACATAACGTTATACGTTATAACGTAGTGCTACATAACGTTATACGTTATAACGTAGTGCTACATAACGTTATACGTTGTAAGGTAATAGTATATAACGTTATAGGTTACAACGTAATGCTACATAACGTTATACGTTATAAGGTAATAGTATATAACGTTATACGTTATAACGTAGTGCTACATAACGTTATACGTTATAACGTAGTGCTACATAACGTTATACGTTATAACGTAGTGCTACATAACGTTAAATGTTGTAAGGTAATAGTATATAACGTTATACCTTATAACGTAATGCTACATAACGTTATACGTTATAAGGTAGTAGTATATAACGTTATACGTTATAACGTAGTGCTACATAACGTTATACGTTATAACGTAGTGCTACATAACGTTATACGTTATAACGTAGTGCTACATAACGTTATACGTTATAACGTAGTGCTACATAACGTTATACGATGTAAGGTAATAGTATATAACGTTATACGTTATTACGTAGTGCTACATAACGTTATACCTTATAACGTAGTGCTACATAACGTTATACGTTATAAGGTAATAGTATATAATCTTATACCTTATAACGTAATGCTACATAACGTTATACGTTATAAGGTAGTAGTATATAACGTTATACGTTATAACGTAGTGCTACATAACGTTATACGTTGTAACGTAGTGCTACATAACGTTATACGTTATAACGTAGTGCTACATAACGTTATACGTTATAAGGTAATAGTATATTACGTTATTCGTTATAACGTTGTGCTACATAACGTTATACGTTATAACGTAGTGCTACATAACGTTATACGTTATAAGGTAATAGTATATAACGATATACCTTATAACGTAATGCTACATAACGTTATACGTTATAAGGTAGTAGTATATAACGTTATACGTTATAACGTAGTGCTACATAACTTTATACGTTATAAGGTAGTAGTATATAACGTTATACGTTATAACGTAGTACTACATAACGTTATACGTTATAACGTAGTGCTACATAACGTTATACGTTATAACGTAGTGCTACATAACGTTATACGTTGTAAGGTAATAGTATATAACGTTATAGGTTACAACGTAATGCTACATAACGTTATACGTTATAAGGTAATAGTATATAACGTTAATCGTTATAACGTTGTGCTACATAACGTTATACGTTATCACGTAGTGCTACATAACGTTATACGTTATAAGGTAATAGTATATAACGTTAATCGTTATAACGTTGTGCTACATAACGTTATACGTCATAACGTAGTGCTACATAACGTTATACGTTATAACGTAGTGCTACATAACGTTAAATGTTGTAAGGTAATAGTATATAACGTTATACGTTATAACGTAGTGCTACATAACGTTATACGTCGTAACGTAGTGCTACATAACGTTATACGTTATAACGTAGTGCTACAAAACGTTATACGTCATAACGTAGTGCTACATAACGTTATACGTTGTGAGGTAATAGTATATATCGTTATACGTTATAACGTAGTGCTACATAACGTTATACGTTATACGGTAATAGTATATAACGTTAATCGTTATAACGTTGTGCTACATAACGTTATACGTTATCACGTAGTGCTACATAACGTTATACGTTATAAGGTAATAGTATATAACGTTAATCGTTGTAACGTAGTGCTACATAACGTTATACGTTGTACGGTAATAGTATATAACGTTATAGGATATAACGTAATGCTACATAACGTTATACGTTATAAGGTCATAGTATATAACGTTATACGTTACAACGTAGTGCTAGATAACGTTATACGTTATAACGTAGTGCTACATAACGTTATACGTTGTGAGGTAATAGTATATATCGTTATACGTTATAACGTAGTGCTACATAACGTTATACGTTATACGGTAATAGTATATAACGTTAATCGTTATAACGTTGTGCTACATAACGTTATACGTTATCACGTAGTGCTACATAACGTTATACGTTATAAGGTAATAGTATATAACGTTATACCTTATAACGTAATGCTACATAACGTTATACGTTATAAGGTAGTAGTATATAACGTAATACGTTATAACGTAGTGCTACATAACGTTATACGTTGTGAGCTAATAGTATATAACGTTATACGTTATAACGTAATGCTACATAACGTTATACGTTATAAGGTAATAGTATATAACGTTATACGTTATAACGTAATGCTACCTAACGTTATACGTTATAAGGTAATAGTATATAACGTTAATCGTTATAACGTTGTGCTACATAACGTTATACGTTATCACGTAGTGCTACATAACCTTATACGTTATAAGGTAATAGTATATAACGTTATACCTTATAACGTAATGCTACATAACGTTATACGTTATAAGGTAGTAGTATATAACGTAATACGTTATAACGTAGTGCTACATAACGTTATACGTTATAACGTAGTGCTACATAACGTTATACGTTATAGCGTAGTGCTACATAACGTTATACGTTATAAGGTAATAGCATATATCGTTATACGTTATAACGTAATGCTACATAACGTTATACGTTATAAGGTAATAGTATATAACGTTATTCGTTATAACGTTGTGCTACATAACGTTGTACGTTATAACGTAGTGCTACATAACGTTATACGTTATAACGTAGTGCTACATAACGTTAAATGTTGTAAGGTAATAGTATATAACGTTATACGTTATTACGCAGTGCTACATAACGTTATACGTTATAACGTAGTGCTACATAACGTTATACGTTATAAGGTAATAGTATATAACGTTATACCTTATAACGTAATGCTACATAACGTTATACGTTATAAGGTAGTAGTATATAACGTTATACGTTATAACGTAGTGCTACATAACGTTATACGTTATAAGGTAGTGCTACATAACGTTATACGTTATCACGTAGTGCTACATAACCTTATACGTTATAAGGTAATAGTATATAACGTTATACCTTATAACGTAATGCTACATAACGTTATACGTTATAAGGTAGTAGTATATAACGTAATACGTTATAACGTAGTGCTACATAACGTTATACGTTATAACGTAGTGCTACATAACGTTATACGTTATAGCGTAGTGCTACATAACGTTATACGTTATAAGGTAATAGCATATATCGTTATACGTTATAACGTAATGCTACATAACGTTATACGTTATAAGGTAATAGTATATAACGTTATACGTTATAACGTAGTGCTACATAACGTTATACGTTATAACGTAGTGCTACATAACGTTATACCTTATAACGTAGTGCTACATAACGTTATACGTTATAACGTAGTGCTACATAACGTTATACGTTATAACGTAGTGCTACATAACGTTATACGTTGTAAGGAAATAGTATATAACGTTATAGGTTACAACGTAATGCTACATAACGTGATACGTTATAAGGTAATAGTATATAACGTTATACGTTATAACGTAGTGCTACATAACGTTATACGTTATACGGTAATAGTATATAACGTTAATCGTTATAACGTTGTGCTACATAACGTTATACGTTATCACGTAGTGCTACATAACGTTATACGTTATAAGGTAATAGTATATAACGTTATACCTTATAACGTAATGCTACATAACGTTATACGTTATAAGGTAGTAGTATATAACGTAATACGTTATAACGTAGTGCTACATAACGTTATACGTTGTGAGGTAATAGTATATAACGTTATACGTTATAACGTAGTGCTACATAACGTTATACGTTATAACGTAGTGCTACATAACGTTATACGTTATAACGTAGTGCTACATAACGTTATACCTTATAACGTAGTGCTACATAACGTTATACGTTATAACGTAGTGCTACATAACGTTATACGTTATCACGTAGTGCTACATAACGTTATACGTTATAAGGTAATAGTATATAACGTTATTCGTTATAACGTTGTGCTACATAACGTTGTACGTTATAACGTAGTGCTACATAACGTTATACGTTATAACGTAGTGCTACATAACGTTAAATGTTGTAAGGTAATAGTATATAACGTTATACGTTATTACGCAGTGCTACATAACGTTATACGTTATAACGTAGTGCTACATAACGTTATACGTTATAAGGTAATAGTATATAACGTTATACCTTATAACGTAATGCTACATAACGTTATACGTTATAAGGTAGTAGTATATAACGTTATACGTTATAACGTAGTGCTACATAACGTTATACGTTATAAGGTAGTGCTACATAACGTTATACGTTATCACGTAGTGCTACATAACCTTATACGTTATAAGGTAATAGTATATAACGTTATACCTTATAACGTAATGCTACATAACGTTATACGTTATAAGGTAGTAGTATATAACGTAATACGTTATAACGTAGTGCTACATAACGTTATACGTTATAACGTAGTGCTACATAACGTTATACGTTATAGCGTAGTGCTACATAACGTTATACGTTATAAGGTAATAGCATATATCGTTATACGTTATAACGTAATGCTACATAACGTTATACGTTATAAGGTAATAGTATATAACGTTATACGTTATAACGTAGTGCTACATAACGTTATACGTTATAACGTAGTGCTACATAACGTTATACCTTATAACGTAGTGCTACATAACGTTATACGTTATAACGTAGTGCTACATAACGTTATACGTTATAACGTAGTGCTACATAACGTTAAATGTTGTAAGGTAGTAGCATATAACGTTATACGTTATAACGTAGTGCTACATAACGTTATACGATATAACGTAGTGCGACATAACGTTATACGTTGTAAGGTAATAGTATAAAACGTTATAGGTTACAACGTAATGCTACATAACGTTATACGTTATAAGGTAATAGTATATAGCGTTATACGTTATAACGTAGTGCTACATAACGTTATACGTTATAACGTAGTGCTACGTAACGTTATACGTTATAACGTAGTGCTACGTAACGTTATACGTTATAACGTAGTGCTACATAACGTTATACGTTATAACGTAGTGCTACATAACGTTATACGTTATAACGTAGTGCTACATAACGTTATACGTTGTAAGGTAATAGTATATAACGTTATAGGTTACAACGTAATGCTACATAACGTTATACGTTATAAGGTAATAGTATATAACGTTATACGTTATAACGTAGTGCTACATAACGTTATACGTTATAAGGTAGTGCTACATAACGTTATACGTTATAACGTAGTGCTACATAATGTTATACGTTATAAGGTAATAGTATATAACGTTATACCTTATAACGTAATGCTACATAACGTAATACGTTATAAGGTAGTAGTATATAACGTTATACGTTATAACGTAGTGCTACATAACGTTATGCGTTATAACGTAGTGCTACATAACGTTATACGTCATAACGTAGTGCTACATAACGTTATACGTTGTAAGGTAATAGTATATAACGTTATAGGTTACAACGTAATGCTACATAACGTTATACGTTATAAGGTAATAGTATATAACGTTAGACGTTATAACGTAGTGCTACATAACGTTTTACGTTATAACGTAGTGCTACATAACGTTATACGTTATAAGGTAATAGCATATATCGTATAACGTTATAAGGTAACAATATATAACGATATACGTTATAACGTACTGCTACATAACGTTATACGTTATAACGTAGTGCTAGATAACGTTATACGTTATAACGTAGTGCTACATAACGTTATACGATGTGAGGTAATAGTATATAACGTTATACGTTATAACGTAATGCTACATAACGTTATACGTTATAAGGTAATAGTATATAACGTTAATCGTTATAACGTTGTGCTACATAACGTTATACGTTATCACGTAGTGCTACATAACGTTATACGTTATAAGGTAATAGTATATAACGTTATACCTTATAACGTAATGCTACATAACGTTATACGTTATAAGGTAGTAGTATATAACGTAATACGTTATAACGTAGTGCTACATAACGTTATACGTTATAACGTAGTGCTACATAACGTTATACGTTATAACGTAGTGCTACATAACGTTATACGTTATAACGTAGTGCTACATAACGTTATACGTTGTACTGTAATAGTATATAACGTTATAGGTTATAACGTAATGCTACATAACGTTATACGTTATAAGGTCATAGTATATAACGTTATACGTTATATCGTAGTGCTACATAACGTTATACGTTATAACGTAGTGCTACATAACGGAATAACGTTATAACGTAGTGCTACATAACGTTATACGTTATAACGTAGTGCTACATAACGTTATACGTTATAACGTAGTGCTACATAACGTTATACGTTATAACGTAGTGCTACATAACGTTATACGTTATAAGGTAATAGCATATAACGTTATAGGTTACAACGTAATGCTACATAACGTTATACGTTATAAGGTATTAGTATATAACGTTATACGTTATAACGTAGTGCTACATAACGTTATACGTTATAAGGTAATAGCATATATCGTATAACGTTATAAGGTAACAATATATAACGATATACGTTATAACGTACTGCTACATAACGTTATACGTTATAACGTAGTGCTAGATAACGTTATACGTTATAACGTAGTGCTACATAACGTTATACGTTGTGAGGAAATAGTATATAACGTTATACGTTATAACGTAATGCTACATAACGTTATACGTTATAAGGTAATAGTATATAACGTTAATCGTTATAACGTTGTGCTACATAACGTTATACGTTATCACGTAGTGCTACATAACGTTATACGTTATAAGGTAATAGTATATAACGTAATACGTTATAACGTAGTGCTACATAACGTTATACGTTATAACGTAGTGCTACATAACGTTATACGTTATAACGTAGTGCTACATAACGTTATACGTTATAACGTAGTTCTACATAACGTTATACGTTATAACGTAGTGCTACATAACGGAATAACATTATAACGTAGTGCTACATAACATTATACGTTATAACGTAGTGCTACATAACGTTATACGTTATAACGTAGTGCTACATAACGTTATACGTTATAACGTAATAGTATATAACGTATAACGTTATATGGTAACAATACATAACGATATACGTTATAACGTACTGCTACATAACGTTATACGTTATAAGGTAATAGTATATAATGTATAACGTTATAAGGTAACAATATATAACGATACACGTTATAACCTACTGCTACAAAACGTTATACGTTATAAGGTAATAGTATATAACGTTATACGTTATAACGTAGTGCTACATAACGTTATACGTTATAACGTAGTGCTACATAACGTTATACGTTATAACGTAGTGCTACATAACGTTATACGTTGTAAGGTAATAGTATATAACGTTATACGTTATTACGTAATGCTACATAACGTTATACGTTATAAGGTAATAGTATATAACGTTATACGTTATAACGTAGTGCTACATAACGTTATACGTTATAAGGTAATACTATACAACGTATAACGTTATAAGGTAGCAATATATAACGATATACGTTATAGCGTAATGCCACATAACGTTATACGTTATAACGTAGTGCTACATAACGTTATACGTTATAACGTAGTGCTACATAACGTTATACGTTATAAGGTCATAGTATATAAGGTTATACCTTATAACGTAGTGCTACATAACGTTATACGTTATAAGGTGGTAGTATATAACGTAATACGTTATAACGTAGTGCTACATAACGTTATACGTTGTGAGGTAATAGTATATAACGTTATACGTTATAACGTAAAGCTACATAACGTTATACGTTATAAGGTAATAGTATATAACGTTAATCGTTATAACGTTGTGCTACATAACGTTATACGTTATCACGTAGTGCTACATAACGTTATACGTTATAAGGTAATAGTATATAACGTTATACCTTATAACGTAATGCTACATAACGTTATACGTTAGAAGGTAGTAGTATATAACGTAATACGTTATAACGTAGTGCTACATAACGTTATACGTTGTGAGGTAATAGTATATAACGTTATACGTTATAACGTAATGCTACATAACGTTATACGTTATAAGGTAGTAGTATATAACGTTAATCGTTATAACGTTGTGCTACATAACGTTATACGTTATAACGTAGTGCTACATAACGTTATACGTTATAACGTAGTGCTACATAACGGAATAACGTTATAACGTAGTGCTACATAACGTTATACGTTATAACGTAGTGCTACATAACGTTATACGTTATACGGTAGTGCTACATAACGTTATACGTTATAAGGTAATAGCATATAACGTTATAGGTTACAACGTAATGCTACATAACGTTATACGTTATAAGGTGATAGTATGCTACATTACGTTATAAGGTAGTGCTACATAACGTTATACGTTATAAGGTCATAGTATATAACGTTATACGTTATCACGTAGTGCTACATAACGTTATACGTTATAAGGTAATAGTATATAACGTTATACGTTATAACGTAGTGCTACATAACGTTATACGTTATAACGTAGTGCTAAATAACGGAATAACGTTATAACGTAGTGCTACATAACGTTATCCGTTATAACGTAGTGCTACATAACGTTATACGTTATAAGGTAATAGTATTAACGTTATACCTTATAACGTAATGCTACATAACGTTATACGTTATAAGGTAATAGTATATAACGTTATACGATCTAACGTAATGCGACATAACGTTATACGTTATAACGTAGTGCTACATAACGTTATACGTTATAACGTAGTGCTACATAACGTTATACGTTATAAGGTAATAGCACATAACGTTATAGGTTACAACGTAATGCTACATAACGTTATACGTTATAAGGTAATAGTATATAACGTTATACGTTATAACGTAGTGCTACATAACGTTATACGTTATAACGTAGTGCTACATATCGTTATACGTTATAACGTAATAGTATATAACGTATAACGTTATAAGGTAACAATACATAACGATATACGTTATAACGTAATGCTACCTAACGTTATACGTTATAAGGTAATAGTGTATAACGTTAATCGTTATAACGTTGTGCTACATAACGTTATACGTTATAACGTAGTGCTACATAACGTTATAAGTTATAACGTAGTGCTACATAACGTTATACGTTATAACGTAATAGTATATAACGTATAACGTTATAAGGTAACAATATATAACGATATACGTTATAACATAATGCTACGTAACGTTATACGTTATAAGGTAATAGTATATAACGTTATACGTTATAACGTAATGCTACCTAACGTTATACGTTACAAGGTAATAGTATATAACGTTAATCGTTATAACGTTGTGCTACAAAACGTTATACGTTATCACGTAGTGCTACATAACGTTATACGTTATAAGGTAATAGTATATAACGTTATACCTTATAACGTAATGCTACATAACGTTATACGTTATAAGGTAGTAGTATATAACGTAATACGTTATAACGTAGTGCTACATAACGTTATACGTTATAACGTAGTGCTACATAACGTTATACGTTATAACGTAGTGCTACATAACGTTATACGTTGTAAGGTAATAGTATATAACGTTATACGCTATTACGTAATGCTACATAACGTTATACGTTATAAGGTAATAGTATATAACGTTATACGTTATAACGTAGTGCTACATAACGTTATACGTTATAAGGTAATACTATACAACGTATAACGTTATAAGGTAACAATATATAACGATATACGTTATAGCGTAATGCTACCTAACGTTATACGTTATAAGGTAATAGTATATAACGTTAATCGTTATAACGTTGTGCTACATAACGTTATACGTTATCACGTAGTGCTACATAACGTTATACGTTATAAGGTAATAGTATATAACGTTATACCTTATAACGTAATGCTACATAACGTTATACGTTATAAGGTAGTAGTATATAACGTTATACGTTATAACGTAGGGCTACATAACGTTATACGTTATAACGTAGTGCTACATAACGTTATACGTTATAGCGTAGTGCTACATAACGTTATACGATGTAAGGTAATAGTATATAACGTTATAGGTTACAACGTAATGTTACATAACGTTATACGTTATAAGGTAATAGTATATAACGTTAGACGTTATAACGTAGTGCTACATAACGTTTTACGTTATAACGTAGTGCTACATAACGTTATACGTTATAACGTAGTGCTACATATCGTTATACGTTATAACGAAATAGTATATAACGTATAACGTTATAAGGTAACAATACATAACGATATACGTTATAACGTAATGCTACCTAACGTTATACGTTATAAGGTAATAGTGTATAAGGTTAACCGTTATAACGTTGTGCTACATAACGTTATACGTTATAACGTAGTGCTACATAACGTTATAAGTTATAACGTAGTGCTACATAACGTTATACGTTATAACGTAATAGTATATAACGTATAACGTTATAAGGTAACAATATATAACGATATACGTTATAACATAATGCTACGTAACGTTATACGTTATAAGGTATTAGTATATAACGTTATACGTTATAACGTAATGCTACCTAACGTTATACGTTATAATGTAATAGTATATAACGTTAATCGTTATAACGTTGTGCTACATAACGTTATACGTTATCACGTAGTGCTACATAACGTTATACGTTATAAGGTAATAGTATATAACGTTATACCTTATAACGTAATGCTACATAACGTTATACGTTATAAGGTAGTAGTATATAACGTAATACGTTATAACGTAGTGCTACATAACGTTATACGTTATAACGTAGTGCTACATAACGTTATACGTTATAACGTAGTGCTACATAACGTTATACATTGTAAGGTAAGAGTATATAACGTTATACGCTATTACGTAATGCTACATAACGTTATACGTTATAAGGTAATAGTATATAACGTTATACGTTATAACGTAGTGCTACATAACGTTATACGTTATAAGGTAATAGTATATAACGTTAATCGTTATAACGTTGTGCTACATAACGTTATACGTTATCACGTAGTGCTACATAACGTTATACGTTATAAGGTAATGGTATATAACGTTATACCTTATAACGTAATGCTACATAACGTTATACGTTATAAGGTAGTAGTATATAACGTTATACGTTATAACGTAGGGCTACATAACGTTATACGTTATAACGTAGTGCTACATAACGTTATACGTTATAACGTAGTGCTGCATAACGTTATACGATGTAAGGTAATAGTATATAACGTTATAGGTTACAACGTAATGCTACATAACGTTATACGTTATAAGGTAATAGTATATAACGTTAGACGTTATAACGTAGTGCTACATAACGTTTTACGTTATAACGTAGTGCTACATAACGTTATACGTTATAAGGTAATAGCATATATCGCATAACGTTATAAGGTAACAATATATAACGATATACGTTATAACGTAGTGCTACATAACGTTATACGTTGTGAGGTAATAGTATATAACGTTATACGTTATAACGTAATGCTACATAACGTTATACGTTATAAGGTAATAGTATATAACGTTAATCGTTATAACGTTGTGCTACATAACGTTATACGTTATCACGTAGTGCTACATAACGTTATACGTTATAAGGTAATAGTATATAACGTTATACCTTATAACGTAATGCTACATAACGTTATACGTTATAAGGTAGTAGTATATAACGTAATACGTTATAACGTAGTGCTACATAACGTTATACGTTATAACGTAGTGCTACATAACGTTATACGTTATAACGTAGTGCTACATAACGTTATACGTTATAACGTAGTGCTACATAACGTTATACGTTATAACGTAGTGCTACATAACGTTATACGTTATAACGTAGTGCTACATAACGTTGTACGTTGTACGGTAATAGTATATAACGTTATAGGTTATAACGTAATGCTACATAACGTTATACGTTATAAGGTCATAGTATATAACGTTATACGTTATAACGTAGAGCTAGATAACGTTATACGTTATAACGTAGTGCTACATAACGGAATAACGTCATAACGTAGTGCTACATAAAGTTATACGTTATAACGTAGTGCTACATAACGTTATACGTTATAACGTAGTGCTACATAACGTTATACGTTATAACGTAGTGCTACATAACGTTATACGTTATAACGTAGTGCTACATAACGTTATACGTTATAACGTAGTGCTACATAACGTTATACGTTGTACGGTAATAGTATATAACGTTATAGGTTATAACGTAATGCTACATAACGTTATACGTTATAAGGTCATAGTATATAACGTTATACGTTATAACGTAATGCTACATAACGTTATACGATATAAGGTAATAGTATATAACGTTAACCGTTATAACGTTGTGCTACATAACGTTATACGTTATCACGTAGTGCTACATAACGTTATACGTTATAAGGTAATAGTATATAACGTTATACCTTATAACGTAATGCTACATAACGTTATACGTTATAAGGTAATAGTATATAACGTTATACGTTATAACGTAGTGCTACATAACGTTATACGTTATAACGTAGTGCTACATAACGGAATAACGTTATAACGTAGTGCTACATAACGTTATACGTTATAACGTAGTGCTACATAACGTTATACGTTATACGGTAGTGCCACATAACGTTATACGTTATAAGGTAATAGCATATAACGTTATAGGTTACAACGTAATGCTACATAACGTTATACGTTATAAGGTAATAGTATATAACGTTATACGTTATAACGTAGTGCTACATAACGTTATACGTTATAACGTAGTGCTACATAACGTTATACGTTATAACGTAGTGCTACATAACGTTATACGTTGTAACGTAATAGTATATAACGTATAACGTTATATGGTAACAATACATAACGATATACGTTATAACGTACTGCTACATAACGTTATACGTTATAAGGTAATAGTATATAACGTTATACCTTATAACGTAATGCTACATAACGTTATACGTTATAAGGTAGTAGTATATAACGTAATACGTTATAACGTAGTGCTACATAACGTTATACGTTGTGAGGTAATAGTATATAACGTTATACGTTATAACGTAATGCTACATAACGTTATACGTTATAAGGTAATAGTATATAACGTTAATCGTTATAACGTTGTGCTACATAACGTTATACGTTATCACGTAGTGCTACATAACGTTATACGTTATAAGGTAATAGTATATAACGTTATACCTTATAACGTAATGCTACATAACGTTATACGTTATAAGGTAGTAGTATATAACGTAATACGTTATAACGTAGTGCTACATAACGTTATACGTTGTGAGGTAATAGTATATAACGTTATAGGTTATAACGTAATGCTACATAACGTTATACGTTATAAGGTCATAGTATATAACGTTATAGGTTATAACGTAATGCTACATAACGTTATACGATATAAGGTAATAGTATATAACGTTAACCGTTATAACGTTGTGCTACATAACGTTATACGTTATCACGTAGTGCTACATAACGTTATACGTTATAAGGTAATAGTATATAACGTTATACCTTATAACGTAATGCTACATAACGTTATACGTTATAAGGTAATAGTATATAACGTTATACGTTATAACGTAGTGCTACATAACGTTATACGTTATAACGTAGTGCTACATAACGGAATAACGTTATAACGTAGTGCTACATAACGTTATACGTTATAATGAAGTGCTACATAACGTTATACGTTATACGGTAGTGCCACATAACGTTATACGTTATAAGGTAATAGCATATAACGTTATAGGTTACAACGTAATGCTACATAACGTTATACGTTATAAGGTAATAGTATATAACGTTATACGTTATAACGTAGTGCTACATAACGTTATACGTTATAACGTAGTGCTACATAACGTTATACGTTGTAACGTAATAGTATATAACGTATAACGTTATATGGTAACAATACATAACGATATACGTTATAACGTACTGCTACATAACGTTATACGTTATAAGGTAATAGTATATAACGTTATACGTTATAACGTAGTGCTACAGAACGTTATACGTTATAACGTAGTGCTACATAACGTTATACGCTATAACGTAGTGCTACATAACGTTATACGTTGTATGGTAATAGTATATAACGTTATACGTTATTACGTAATGCTACATAACGTTATACGTTATAAGGTAATAGTATATAACGTTATACGTTATAACGTAGTGCTACATGACGTTATACGTTATAAGGTAATACTATACAACGTATAACGTTATAAGGTAACAATACATAACGTTATACGTTATAACGTAATGCTACCTAACGTTATACGTTATAAGGTAATAGTATATAACGTTAATCGTTATAACGTAATGCTACCTAACGTTATACGTTATAAGGTAATAGTATATAACGTTAATCGTTATAACGTTGTGCTACATAACGTTATACGTTATCACGTAGTGCTACATAACGTTATACGTTATAAGGTAATAGTATATAACGTTATACCTTATAACGTAATGCTACATATCGTTATACGTCATAAGGTAGTAGTATATAACGTAATACGTTATAACGTAGTGCTACATAACGTTATACGTTATAACGTAGTGCTACATAACGTTATACGTTATAACGTAGTGCTACATAACGTTATACGTTGTACGGTAATAGTATATAACGTTATAGGTTATAACGTAATGCTACATAACGTTATACGTTATAAGGTCATAGTATATAACGTTATACGTTACAACGTAGTGCTAGATAACGTTATACGTTATAACGTTGTGCTACATAACGTTATACGTTGTGAGGTAATAGTATATAACGTTATACGTTATAACGTAATGCTACATAACGTTATACGTTATAAGGTAATAGTATATAACGTTAATCGTTATAACGTTGTGCTACATAACGTTATACGTTATCACGTAGTGCTACATAACGTTATACGTTATAAGGTAATAGTATATAACGTTATACCTTATAACGTAATGCTACATAACGTTATACGTTATAAGGTAGTAGTATATAACGTAATACGTTATAACGTAGTGCTACATAACGTTATACGTTGTGAGGTAATAGTATATAACGTTATACGTTATAACGTAGTGCTACATAACGTTATACGTTGTACGGTAATAGTATATAACGTTATAGGTTATAACGTAATGCTACATAACGTTATACGTTATAAGGTCATAGTATATAACGTTATACGTTACAACGTAGTGCTAGATAACGTTATACGTTATAACGTAGTGCTACATAACGTTATACGTTGTGAGGTAATAGTATATAACGTTATAGGTTACAACGTAATGCTACATAACGTTATACGTTATAAGGTAATAGTATATAACGTTATACGTTATAACGTAGTGCTACATAATGTTATACGTTATAACGTAGTGCTACATAACGTTATACGTTATACGATAGTGCCACATAACGTTATACGTTATAAGGTAATAGCATATAACGTTATAGGTTACAACGTAATGCTACATAACGTTATACGTTATAAGGTAATAGTATATAACGTTATACGTTATAACGTAGTGCTACATAACGTTATACGTTATAACGTAGTGCTACATAACGTTATACGTTATAACGTAGTGCTACATAACGTTATACGTTGTAACGTAATAGTATATAACGTATAACGTTATATGGTAACAATACATAACGATATACGTTATAACGTACTGCTACATAACGTTATACGTTATAAGGTAACAGTATATAACGTTATACCTTATAACGTAATGCTACATAACGTTATACGTTATAAGGTAGTAGTATATAACGTAATACGTTATAACGTAGTGCTACATAACGTTATACGTTGTGAGGTAATAGTATATAACGTTATACGTTATAACGTAATGCTACATAACGTTATACGTTATAAGGTAATAGTATATAACGTTAATCGTTATAACGTTGTGCTACATAACGTTATACGTTATCACGTAGTGCTACATAACGTTATACGTTATAAGGTAATAGTATATAACGTTATACCTTATAACGTAATGCTACATAACGTTATACGTTATAAGGTAGTAGTATATAACGTAATACGTTATAACGTAGTGCTACATAACGTTATACGTTGTGAGGTAATAGTATATAACGTTATAGGTTATAACGTAATGCTACATAACGTTATACGTTATAAGGTCATAGTATATAACGTTATACGTTATAACGTAATGCTACATAACGTTATACGATATAAGGTAATAGTATATAACGTTAACCGTTATAACGTTGTGCTACATAACATTATACGTTATCACGTAGTGCTACATAACGTTATACGTTATAAGGTAATAGTATATAACGTTATACCTTATAACGTAATGCTACATAACGTTATACGTTATAAGGTAATAGTATATAACGTTATACGTTATAACGTAGTGCTACATAACGTTATACGTTATAACGTAGTGCTACATAACGGAATAACGTTATAACGTAGTGCTACATAACGTTATACGTTATAACGAAGTGCTACATAACGTTATACGTTATACGGTAGTGCCACATAACGTTATACGTTATAAGGTAATAGCATATAACGTTATAGGTTACAACGTAATGCTACATAACGTTATACGTTATAAGGTAATAGTATATAACGTTATACGTTATAACGTAGTGCTACAGAACGTTATACGTTATAACGTAGTGCTACATAACGTTATACGCTATAACGTAGTGCTACATAACGTTATACGTTGTATGGTAATAGTATATAACGTTATACGTTATTACGTAATGCTACATAACGTTATACGTTATAAGGTAATAGTATATAACGTTATACGTTATAACGTAGTGCTACATGACGTTATACGTTATAAGGTAATACTATACAACGTATAACGTTATAAGGTAACAATACATAACGTTATACGTTATAACGTAATGCTACCTAACGTTATACGTTATAAGGTAATAGTATATAACGTTAATCGTTATAACGTAATGCTACCTAACGTTATACGTTATAAGGTAATAGTATATAACGTTAATCGTTATAACGTTGTGCTACATAACGTTATACGTTATCACGTAGTGCTACATAACGTTATACGTTATAAGGTAATAGTATATAACGTTATACCTTATAACGTAATGCTACATATCGTTATACGTCATAAGGTAGTAGTATATAACGTAATACGTTATAACGTAGTGCTACATAACGTTATACGTTATAACGTAGTGCTACATAACGTTATACGTTATAACGTAGTGCTACATAACGTTATACGTTGTACGGTAATAGTATATAACGTTATAGGTTATAACGTAATGCTACATAACGTTATACGTTATAAGGTCATAGTATATAACGTTATACGTTACAACGTAGTGCTAGATAACGTTATACGTTATAACGTTGTGCTACATAACGTTATACGTTGTGAGGTAATAGTATATAACGTTATACGTTATAACGTAATGCTACATAACGTTATACGTTATAAGGTAATAGTATATAACGTTAATCGTTATAACGTTGTGCTACATAACGTTATACGTTATCACGTAGTGCTACATAACGTTATACGTTATAAGGTAATAGTATATAACGTTATACCTTATAACGTAATGCTACATAACGTTATACGTTATAAGGTAGTAGTATATAACGTAATACGTTATAACGTAGTGCTACATAACGTTATACGTTGTGAGGTAATAGTATATAACGTTATACGTTATAACGTAGTGCTACATAACGTTATACGTTGTACGGTAATAGTATATAACGTTATAGGTTATAACGTAATGCTACATAACGTTATACGTTATAAGGTCATAGTATATAACGTTATACGTTACAACGTAGTGCTAGATAACGTTATACGTTATAACGTAGTGCTACATAACGTTATACGTTGTGAGGTAATAGTATATAACGTTATACGTTATAACGTAATGCTACATAACGTTATACGTTATAAGGTAATAGTATATAACGTTAATCGTTATAACGTTGTGCTACATAACGTTATACGTTATCACGTAGTGCTACATAACGTTATACGTTATAAGGTAATAGTATATAACGTTATACCTTATAACGTAATGCTACATAACGTTATACGTTATAAGGTAGTAGTATATAACGTAATACGTTATAACGTAGTGCTACATAACGTTATACGTTGTGAGGTAATAGTATATAACGTTATACGTTATAACGTAATGCTACATAACGTTATACGTTATAAGGTAATAGTATATAACGTTAATCGTTATAGCGTTGTGCTACATAACGTTATACGTTATCACGTAGTGCTACATAACGTTATACGTTATCACGTAGTGCTACATAACGTTATACGTTATAAGGTAATAGTATATAACGTTATATCTTATAACGTAATGCTACATAACGTTATACGTTATAAGGTAGTAGTATATAACGTAATACGTTATAACGTAGTGCTACATAACGTTATACGTTGTGTGGTAATAGTATATAACGTTATACGTTATAACGTAATGCTACATAACGTTATACGTTATAAGGTAATAGTATTAACGTTATACCTTATAACGTAATGCTACATAACGTTATCCGTTATAAGGTAATAGTATATAACGTTATACGTTATAACGTAGTGCTACATAACGTTATACGTTATAACGTAGTGCTACATAACGTTATACGTTATAACGTAGTGCTACATAACGTTATACGTTATAACGTAATAGTATATAACGTATAACGTTATATGGTAACAATACATAACGATATACGTTATAACGTACTGCTACATAACGTTTTACGTTATAAGGTAATAGTATATAACGTTATACGTTATAACGTAGTGCTACATAACGTTATACGTTATAACGTAGTGCTACATAACGTTATACGCTATAACGTAGTGCTACATAACGTTATACGTTGTAAGGTAATAGTATATAACGTTATACGTTATTACGTAATGCTACATAACGTTATACGTTATAAGGTAATAGTATATAACGTTATACGTTATAACGTAGTGCTACATAACGTTATACGTTATAAGGTAATAGTATATAACGTTAATCGTTATAACGTTGTGCTACATAACGTTATACGTTATAACGTAGTGCTACATAACGTTATACGTCATAACGTAGTGCTACATAACGTTATACGTTATAACGTAATAGTATATAACGTATAACGTTATAAGGTAACAATATATAACGATATACGTTATAACATAATGCTACGTAACGTTATACGTTATAAGGTAATAGTATATAACGTTATACGTTATAACGTAATGCTACCTAACGTTATACGTTATAAGGTAATAGTATATAACGTTAATCGTTATAACGTTGTGCTACATAACGTTATACGTTATCACGCAGTGCTACATAACGTTATACGTTATAAGGTAATAGTATATAACGTTATACCTTATAACGTAATGCTACATAACGTTATACGTTATAAGGTAGTAGTATATAACGTAATACGTTATAACGTAGTGCTACATAACGTTATACGTTACAACGTAGTGCTAGATAACGTTATACGTTATAACGTAGTGCTACATAACGTTATACGTTGTGAGGTAATAGTATATAACGTTATACGTTATAACGTAATGCTACATAACGTTATACGTTATAAGGTAATAGTATATAACGTTAATCGTTATAACGTTGTGCTACATAACGTTATACGTTATCACGTAGTGCTACATAACGTTATACGTTATAAGGTTATAGTATATAACGTTATACCTTATAACGTAATGCTACATAACGTTATACGTTATAAGGTAGTAGTATATAACGTAATACGTTATAACGTAGTGCTACATAACGTTATACGTTGTGAGGTAATAGTATATAACGTTATACGTTATAACGTAGTGCTACATAACGTTATACGTTGTACGGTAATAGTATATAACGTTATAGGTTATAACTTAATGCTACATAACGTTATACGTTATAAGGTCATAGTATATAACGTTATACGTTACAACGTAGTGCTAGATAACGTTATACGTTATAACGTAGTGCTACATAACGTTATACGTTGTGAGTTAATAGTATATAACGTTATACGTTATAACGTAATGCTACATAACGTTATACGTTATAAGGTAATAGTATATAACGTTAATCGTTATAACGTTGTGCTACATAACGTTATACGTTATCACGTAGTGCTACATAACGTTATACGTTATAAGGTAATAGTATATAACGTTATACCTTATAACGTAATGCTACATAACGTTATACGTTATAAGGTAGTAGTATATAACGTAATACGTTATAACGTAGTGCTACATAACGTTATACGTTGTGAGGTAATAGTATATAACGTTATACGTTATAACGTAATGCTACATAACGTTATACGTTATAAGGTAATAGTATATAACGTTATACGTTATAACGTAGTGCTACATAACGTTATACGTTATAACGTAGTGCTACATAACGGAATAACGTTATAACGTAGTGCTACATAACGTTATACGTTATAACGTAGTGCTACATAACGTTATACGTTATACGGTAGTGCCACATAACGTTATACGTTATAAGGTAATAGCATATAACGTTATAGGTTACAACGTAATGCTACATAACGTTATACGTTATAAGGTAATAGTATATAACGTTATACGTTATAACGTAGTGCTACATAACGTTATACGTTATAACGTAGTGCTACATAACGTTATACGTTATAACGTAGTGCTACATAACGTTATACGTTGTAACGTAATAGTATATAACGTATAACGTTATATGGTAACAATACATAACGATATACGTTATAACGTACTGCTACATAACGTTATACGTTATAAGGTAACAGTATATAACGTTATACCTTATAACGTAATGCTACATAACGTTATACGTTATAAGGTAGTAGTATATAACGTAATACGTTATAACGTAGTGCTACATAACGTTATACGTTGTGAGGTAATAGTATATAACGTTATACGTTATAACGTAATGCTACATAACGTTATACGTTATAAGGTAATAGTATATAACGTTAATCGTTATAACGTTGTGCTACATAACGTTATACGTTATCACGTAGTGCTACATAACGTTATACGTTATAAGGTAATAGTATATAACGTTATACCTTATAACGTAATGCTACATAACGTTATACGTTATAAGGTAGTAGTATATAACGTAATACGTTATAACGTAGTGCTACATAACGTTATACGTTGTGAGGTAATAGTATATAACGTTATAGGTTATAACGTAATGCTACATAACGTTATACGTTATAAGGTCATAGTATATAACGTTATACGTTATAACGTAATGCTACATAACGTTATACGATATAAGGTAATAGTATATAACGTTAACCGTTATAACGTTGTGCTACATAACATTATACGTTATCACGTAGTGCTACATAACGTTATACGTTATAAGGTAATAGTATATAACGTTATACCTTATAACGTAATGCTACATAACGTTATACGTTATAAGGTAATAGTATATAACGTTATACGTTATAACGTAGTGCTACATAACGTTATACGTTATAACGTAGTGCTACATAACGGAATAACGTTATAACGTAGTGCTACATAACGTTATACGTTATAACGAAGTGCTACATAACGTTATACGTTATACGGTAGTGCCACATAACGTTATACGTTATAAGGTAATAGCATATAACGTTATAGGTTACAACGTAATGCTACATAACGTTATACGTTATAAGGTAATAGTATATAACGTTATACGTTATAACGTAGTGCTACATAACGTTATACGTTATAACGTAGTGCTACATAACGTTATACGTTGTAACGTAATAGTATATAACGTATAACGTTATATGGTAACAATACATAACGATATACGTTATAACGTACTGCTACATAACGTTATACGTTATAAGGTAATAGTATATAACGTTATACGTTATAACGTAGTGCTACAGAACGTTATACGTTATAACGTAGTGCTACATAACGTTATACGCTATAACGTAGTGCTACATAACGTTATACGTTGTATGGTAATAGTATATAACGTTATACGTTATTACGTAATGCTACATAACGTTATACGTTATAAGGTAATAGTATATAACGTTATACGTTATAACGTAGTGCTACATGACGTTATACGTTATAAGGTAATACTATACAACGTATAACGTTATAAGGTAACAATACATAACGTTATACGTTATAACGTAATGCTACCTAACGTTATACGTTATAAGGTAATAGTATATAACGTTAATCGTTATAACGTAATGCTACCTAACGTTATACGTTATAAGGTAATAGTATATAACGTTAATCGTTATAACGTTGTGCTACATAACGTTATACGTTATCACGTAGTGCTACATAACGTTATACGTTATAAGGTAATAGTATATAACGTTATACCTTATAACGTAATGCTACATATCGTTATACGTCATAAGGTAGTAGTATATAACGTAATACGTTATAACGTAGTGCTACATAACGTTATACGTTATAACGTAGTGCTACATAACGTTATACGTTATAACGTAGTGCTACATAACGTTATACGTTGTACGGTAATAGTATATAACGTTATAGGTTATAACGTAATGCTACATAACGTTATACGTTATAAGGTCATAGTATATAACGTTATACGTTACAACGTAGTGCTAGATAACGTTATACGTTATAACGTTGTGCTACATAACGTTATACGTTGTGAGGTAATAGTATATAACGTTATACGTTATAACGTAATGCTACATAACGTTATACGTTATAAGGTAATAGTATATAACGTTAATCGTTATAACGTTGTGCTACATAACGTTATACGTTATCACGTAGTGCTACATAACGTTATACGTTATAAGGTAATAGTATATAACGTTATACCTTATAACGTAATGCTACATAACGTTATACGTTATAAGGTAGTAGTATATAACGTAATACGTTATAACGTAGTGCTACATAACGTTATACGTTGTGAGGTAATAGTATATAACGTTATACGTTATAACGTAGTGCTACATAACGTTATACGTTGTACGGTAATAGTATATAACGTTATAGGTTATAACGTAATGCTACATAACGTTATACGTTATAAGGTCATAGTATATAACGTTATACGTTACAACGTAGTGCTAGATAACGTTATACGTTATAACGTAGTGCTACATAACGTTATACGTTGTGAGGTAATAGTATATAACGTTATACGTTATAACGTAATGCTACATAACGTTATACGTTATAAGGTAATAGTATATAACGTTAATCGTTATAACGTTGTGCTACATAACGTTATACGTTATCACGTAGTGCTACATAACGTTATACGTTATAAGGTAATAGTATATAACGTTATACCTTATAACGTAATGCTACATAACGTTATACGTTATAAGGTAGTAGTATATAACGTAATACGTTATAACGTAGTGCTACATAACGTTATACGTTGTGAGGTAATAGTATATAACGTTATACGTTATAACGTAATGCTACATAACGTTATACGTTATAAGGTAATAGTATATAACGTTAATCGTTATAGCGTTGTGCTACATAACGTTATACGTTATCACGTAGTGCTACATAACGTTATACGTTATAAGGTAATAGTATATAACGTTATATCTTATAACGTAATGCTACATAACGTTATACGTTATAAGGTAGTAGTATATAACGTAATACGTTATAACGTAGTGCTACATAACGTTATACGTTGTGTGGTAATAGTATATAACGTTATACGTTATAACGTAATGCTACATAACGTTATACGTTATAAGGTAATAGTATTAACGTTATACCTTATAACGTAATGCTACATAACGTTATCCGTTATAAGGTAATAGTATATAACGTTATACGTTATAACGTAGTGCTACATAACGTTATACGTTATAACGTAGTGCTACATAACGTTATACGTTATAACGTAGTGCTACATAACGTTATACGTTATAACGTAATAGTATATAACGTATAACGTTATATGGTAACAATACATAACGATATACGTTATAACGTACTGCTACATAACGTTTTACGTTATAAGGTAATAGTATATAACGTTATACGTTATAACGTAGTGCTACATAACGTTATACGTTATAACGTAGTGCTACATAACGTTATACGCTATAACGTAGTGCTACATAACGTTATACGTTGTAAGGTAATAGTATATAACGTTATACGTTATTACGTAATGCTACATAACGTTATACGTTATAAGGTAATAGTATATAACGTTATACGTTATAACGTAGTGCTACATAACGTTATACGTTATAAGGTAATAGTATATAACGTTAATCGTTATAACGTTGTGCTACATAACGTTATACGTTATAACGTAGTGCTACATAACGTTATACGTTATAACGTAGTGCTACATAACGTTATACGTTATAACGTAATAGTATATAACGTATAACGTTATAAGGTAACAATATATAACGATATACGTTATAACATAATGCTACGTAACGTTATACGTTATAAGGTAATAGTATATAACGTTATACGTTATAACGTAATGCTACCTAACGTTATACGTTATAAGGTAATAGTATATAACGTTAATCGTTATAACGTTGTGCTACATAACGTTATACGTTATCACGCAGTGCTACATAACGTTATACGTTATAAGGTAATAGTATATAACGTTATACCTTATAACGTAATGCTACATAACGTTATACGTTATAAGGTAGTAGTATATAACGTAATACGTTATAACGTAGTGCTACATAACGTTATACGTTACAACGTAGTGCTAGATAACGTTATACGTTATAACGTAGTGCTACATAACGTTATACGTTGTGAGGTAATAGTATATAACGTTATACGTTATAACGTAATGCTACATAACGTTATACGTTATAAGGTAATAGTATATAACGTTAATCGTTATAACGTTGTGCTACATAACGTTATACGTTATCACGTAGTGCTACATAACGTTATACGTTATAAGGTTATAGTATATAACGTTATACCTTATAACGTAATGCTACATAACGTTATACGTTATAAGGTAGTAGTATATAACGTAATACGTTATAACGTAGTGCTACATAACGTTATACGTTGTGAGGTAATAGTATATAACGTTATACGTTATAACGTAGTGCTACATAACGTTATACGTTGTACGGTAATAGTATATAACGTTATAGGTTATAACTTAATGCTACATAACGTTATACGTTATAAGGTCATAGTATATAACGTTATACGTTACAACGTAGTGCTAGATAACGTTATACGTTATAACGTAGTGCTACATAACGTTATACGTTGTGAGTTAATAGTATATAACGTTATACGTTATAACGTAATGCTACATAACGTTATACGTTATAAGGTAATAGTATATAACGTTAATCGTTATAACGTTGTGCTACATAACGTTATACGTTATCACGTAGTGCTACATAACGTTATACGTTATAAGGTAATAGTATATAACGTTATACCTTATAACGTAATGCTACATAACGTTATACGTTATAAGGTAGTAGTATATAACGTAATACGTTATAACGTAGTGCTACATAACGTTATACGTTGTGAGGTAATAGTATATAACGTTATACGTTATAACGTAATGCTACATAACGTTATACGTTATAAGGTAATAGTATATAACGTTATACGTTATAACGTAGTGCTACATAACGTTATACGTTATAACGTAGTGCTACATAACGGAATAACGTTATAACGTAGTGCTACATAACGTTATACGTTATAACGTAGTGCTACATAACGTTATACGTTATACGGTAGTGCCACATAACGTTATACGTTATAAGGTAATAGCATATAACGTTATAGGTTACAACGTAATGCTACATAACGTTATACGTTATAAGGTAATAGTATATAACGTTATACGTTATAACGTAGTGCTACATAACGTTATACGTTGTAACGTAATAGTATATAACGTATAACGTTATATGGTAACAATACATAACGATATACGTTATAACGTACTGCTACATAACGTTATACGTTATAAGGTAATAGTATATAACGTTATACGTTATAACGTAGTGCTACAGAACGTTATACGTTATAACGTAGTGCTACATAACGTTATACGCTATAACGTAGTGCTACATAACGTTATACGTTGTATGGTAATAGTATATAACGTTATACGTTATTACGTAATGCTACATAACGTTATACGTTATAAGGTAATAGTATATAACGTTATACGTTATAACGTAGTGCTACATGACGTTATACGTTATAAGGTAATACTATACAACGTATAACGTTATAAGGTAACAATACATAACGTTATACGTTATAACGTAATGCTACCTAACGTTATACGTTATAAGGTAATAGTATATAACGTTAATCGTTATAACGTAATGCTACCTAACGTTATACGTTATAAGGTAATAGTATATAACGTTAATCGTTATAACGTTGTGCTACATAACGTTATACGTTATCACGTAGTGCTATATAACGTTATACGTTATAAGGTAATAGTATATAACGTTATACCTTATAACGTAATGCTACATAACGTTATACGTCATAAGGTAGTAGTATATAACGTAATACGTTATAACGTAGTGCTACATAACGTTATACGTTATAACGTAGTGCTACATAACGTTATACGTTATAACGTAGTGCTACATAACGTTATACGTTGTACGGTAATAGTATATAACGTTATAGGTTATAACGTAATGCTACATAACGTTATACGTTATAAGGTCATAGTATATAACGTTATACGTTACAACGTAGTGCTAGATAACGTTATACGTTATAACGTTGTGCTACATAACGTTATACGTTGTGAGGTAATAGTATATAACGTTATACGTTATAACGTAATGCTACATAACGTTATACGTTATAAGGTAATAGTATATAACGTTAATCGTTATAACGTTGTGCTACATAACGTTATACGTTATCACGTAGTGCTACATAACGTTATACGTTATAAGGTAATAGTATATAACGTTATACCTTATAACGTAATGCTACATAACGTTATACGTTATAAGGTAGTAGTATATAACGTAATACGTTATAACGTAGTGCTACATAACGTTATACGTTGTGAGGTAATAGTATATAACGTTATACGTTATAACGTAGTGCTACATAACGTTATACGTTGTACGGTAATAGTATATAACGTTATAGGTTATAACGTAATGCTACATAACGTTATACGTTATAAGGTCATAGTATATAACGTTATACGTTACAACGTAGTGCTAGATAACGTTATACGTTATAACGTAGTGCTACATAACGTTATACGTTGTGAGGTAATAGTATATAACGTTATACGTTATAACGTAATGCTACATAACGTTATACGTTATAAGGTAATAGTATATAACGTTAATCGTTATAACGTTGTGCTACATAACGTTATACGTTATCACGTAGTGCTACATAACGTTATACGTTATAAGGTAATAGTATATAACGTTATACCTTATAACGTAATGCTACATAACGTTATACGTTATAAGGTAGTAGTATATAACGTAATACGTTATAACGTAGTGCTACATAACGTTATACGTTGTGAGGTAATAGTATATAACGTTATACGTTATAACGTAATGCTACATAACGTTATACGTTATAAGGTAATAGTATATAACGTTAATCGTTATAGCGTTGTGCTACATAACGTTATACGTTATCACGTAGTGCTACATAACGTTATACGTTATAAGGTAATAGTATATAACGTTATATCTTATAACGTAATGCTACATAACGTTATACGTTATAAGGTAGTAGTATATAACGTAATACGTTATAACGTAGTGCTACATAACGTTATACGTTGTGTGGTAATAGTATATAACGTTATACGTTATAACGTAATGCTACATAACGTTATACGTTATAAGGTAATAGTATATAACGTTAATCGTTATAACGTTGTGCTACATAACGTTATACGTTATCACGTAGTGCTACATAACGTTATACGTTATAAGGTAATAGTATATAACGTTATACGTTATAACGTAGTGCTACATAACGTTATACGTTATAACATAGTGCTACATAACGGAATAACGTTATAACGTAGTGCTACATAACGTTATACGTTATAAGGTAATAGTATTAACGTTATACCTTATAACGTAATGCTACATAACGTTATCCGTTATAAGGTAATAGTATATAACGTTATACGTTATAACGTAGTGCTACATAACGTTATACGTTATAACGTAATAGTATATAACGTATAACGTTATAAGGTAACAATATATAACGATATACGTTATAACATAATGCTACGTAACGTTATACGTTATAAGGTAATAGTATATAACGTTATACGTTAAAGCGTAATGCTACCTAACGTTATACGTTATAAGGTAATAGTATATAACGTTAATCGTTATAACGTTGTGCTACATAACGTTATACGTTATCACGTAGTGCTACATAACGTTATACGTTATAAGGTAATAGTATATAACGTTATACCTTATAACGTAATGCTACATAACGTTATACGTTATAAGGTAGTAGTATATAACGTAATACGTTATAACGTAGTGCTACATAACGTTATACGTTACAACGTAGTGCTACATAACGTTATACGTTATAACGTAGTGCTACATAACGTTATACGCTATAACGTAGTGCTACATAACGTTATACGTTGTAAGGTAATAGTATATAACGTTATACGTTATTACGTAATGCTACATAACGTTATACGTTATAAGGTAATAGTATATAACGTTATACGTTATAACGTAGTGCTACATAACGTTATACGTTATAAGGTAATAGTATATAACGTTAATCGTTATAACGTTGTGCTACATAACGTTATACGTTATAACGTAGTGCTACATAACGTTATACGTTATAACGTAGTGCTACATAACGTTATACGTTATAACGTAATAGTATATAACGTATAACGTTATAAGGTAACAATATATAACGATATACGTTATAACATAATGCTACGTAACGTTATACGTTATAAGGTAATAGTATATAACGTTATACGTTATAACGTAATGCTACCTAACGTTATACGTTATAAGGTAATAGTATATAACGTTAATCGTTATAACGTTGTGCTACATAACGTTATACGTTATCACGCAGTGCTACATAACGTTATACGTTATAAGGTAATAGTATATAACGTTATACCTTATAACGTAATGCTACATAACGTTATACGTTATAAGGTAGTAGTATATAACGTAATACGTTATAACGTAGTGCTACATAACGTTATACGTTACAACGTAGTGCTAGATAACGTTATACGTTATAACGTAGTGCTACATAACGTTATACGTTGTGAGGTAATAGTATATAACGTTATACGTTATAACGTAATGCTACATAACGTTATACGTTATAAGGTAATAGTATATAACGTTAATCGTTATAACGTTGTGCTACATAACGTTATACGTTATCACGTAGTGCTACATAACGTTATACGTTATAAGGTTATAGTATATAACGTTATACCTTATAACGTAATGCTACATAACGTTATACGTTATAAGGTAGTAGTATATAACGTAATACGTTATAACGTAGTGCTACATAACGTTATACGTTGTGAGGTAATAGTATATAACGTTATACGTTATAACGTAGTGCTACATAACGTTATACGTTGTACGGTAATAGTATATAACGTTATAGGTTATAACGTAATGCTACATAACGTTATACGTTATAAGGTCATAGTATATAACGTTATACGTTACAACGTAGTGCTAGATAACGTTATACGTTATAACGTAGTGCTACATAACGTTATACTTTGTGAGGTAATAGTATATAACGTTATACGTTATAACGTAATGCTACATAACGTTATACGTTATAAGGTAATAGTATATAACGTTAATCGTTATAACGTTGTGCTACATAACGTTATACGTTATCACGTAGTGCTACATAACGTTATACGTTATAAGGTAATAGTATATAACGTTATACCTTATAACGTAATGCTACATAACGTTATACGTTATAAGGTAGTAGTATATAACGTAATACGTTATAACGTAGTGCTACATAACGTTATACGTTGTGAGGTAATAGTATATAACGTTATACGTTATAACGTAATGCTACATAACGTTATACGTTATAAGGTAATAGTATATAACGTTAATCGTTATAACGTTGTGCTACATAACGTTATACGTTATCACGTAGTGCTACATAACGTTATACGTTATAAGGTAATAGTATATAACGTTATACCTTATAACGTAATGCTACATAACGTTATACGTTATAAGGTAGTAGTATATAACGTAATACGTTATAACGTAGTGCTACATAACGTTATACGTTGTGAGGTAATAGTATATAACGTTATAGGTTATAACGTAATGCTACATAACGTTATACGTTATAAGGTCATAGTATATAACGTTATACGTTATAACGTAATGCTACATAACGTTATACGATATAAGGTAATAGTATATAACGTTAACCGTTATAACGTTGTGCTACATAACGTTATACGTTATCACGTAGTGCTACATAACGTTATACGTAATAAGGTAATAGTATATAACGTTATACCTTATAACGTAATGCTACATAACGTTATACGTTATAAGGTAATAGTATATAACGTTATACGTTATAACGTAGTGCTACATAACGTTATACGTTATAACGTAGTGCTACATAACGGAATAACGTTATAACGTAGTGCTACATAACGTTATACGTTATAACGTAGTGCTACATAACGTTATACGTTATACGGTAGTGCCACATAACGTTATACGTTATAAGGTAATAGCATATAACGTTATAGGTTACAACGTAATGCTACATAACGTTATACGTTATAAGGTAATAGTATATAACGTTATACGTTATAACGTAGTGCTACATAACGTTATACGTTATAACGTAGTGCTACATAACGTTATACGTTGTAACGTAATAGTATATAACGTATAACGTTATATGGTAACAATACATAACGATATACGTTATAACGTACTGCTACATAACGTTATACGTTATAAGGTAATAGTATATAACGTTATACGTTATAACGTAGTGCTACAGAACGTTATACGTTATAACGTAGTGCTACATAACGTTATACGCTATAACGTAGTGCTACATAACGTTATACGTTGTATGGTAATAGTATATAACGTTATACGTTATTACGTAATGCTACATAACGTTATACGTTATAAGGTAATAGTATATAACGTTATACGTTATAACGTAGTGCTACATGACGTTATACGTTATAAGGTAATGCTATACAACGTATAACGTTATAAGGTAACAATACATAACGTTATACGTTATAACGTAATGCTACCTAACGTTATACGTTATAAGGTAATAGTATATAACGTTAATCGTTATAACGTAATGCTACCTAACGTTATACGTTATAAGGTAATAGTATATAACGTTAATCGTTATAACGTTGTGCTACATAACGTTATACGTTATCACGTAGTGCTACATAACGTTATACGTTATAAGGTAATAGTATATAACGTTATACGCTATAACGTAGTGCTACATAACGTTATACGTTGTAAGGTAATAGTATATAACGTTATACGTTATTACGTAATGCTACATAACGTTATACGTTATAAGGTAATAGTATATAACGTTATACGTTATAACGTAGTGCTACATAACGTTATACGTTATAAGGTAATAGTATATAACGTTAATCGTTATAACGTTGTGCTACATAACGTTATACGTTATAACGTAGTGCTACATAACGTTATACGTTATAACGTAGTGCTACATAACGTTATACGTTATAACGTAATAGTATATAACGTATAACGTTATAAGGTAACAATATATAACGATATACGTTATAACATAATGCTACGTAACGTTATACGTTATAAGGTAATAGTATATAACGTTATACGTTATAACGTAATGCTACCTAACGTTATACGTTATAAGGTAATAGTATATAACGTTAATCGTTATAACGTTGTGCTACATAACATTATACGTTATCACGCAGTGCTACATAACGTTATACGTTATAAGGTAATAGTATATAACGTTATACCTTATAACGTAATGCTACATAACGTTATACGTTATAAGGTAGTAGTATATAACGTAATACGTTATAACGTAGTGCTACATAACGTTATACGTTACAACGTAGTGCTAGATAACGTTATACGTTATAACGTAGTGCTACATAACGTTATACGTTGTGAGGTAATAGTATATAACGTTATACGTTATAACGTAATGCTACATAACGTTATACGTTATAAGGTAATAGTATATAACGTTAATCGTTATAACGTTGTGCTACATAACGTTATACGTTATCACGTAGTGCTACATAACGTTATACGTTATAAGGTTATAGTATATAACGTTATACCTTATAACGTAATGCTACATAACGTTATACGTTATAAGGTAGTAGTATATAACGTAATACGTTATAACGTAGTGCTACATAACGTTATACGTTGTGAGGTAATAGTATATAACGTTATACGTTATAACGTAGTGCTACATAACGTTATACGTTGTACGGTAATAGTATATAACGTTATAGGTTATAACGTAATGCTACATAACGTTATACGTTATAAGGTCATAGTATATAACGTTATACGTTACAACGTAGTGCTAGATAACGTTATACGTTATAACGTAGTGCTACATAACGTTATACGTTGTGAGGTAATAGTATATAACGTTATACGTTATAACGTAATGCTACATAACGTTATACGTTATAAGGTAATAGTATATAACGTTAATCGTTATAACGTTGTGCTACATAACGTTATACGTTATCACGTAGTGCTACATAACGTTATACGTTATAAGGTAATAGTATATAACGTTATACCTTATAACGTAATGCTACATAACGTTATACGTTATAAGGTAGTAGTATATAACGTAATACGTTATAACGTAGTGCTACATAACGTTATACGTTGTGAGGTAATAGTATATAACGTTATACGTTATAACGTAATGCTACATAACGTTATACGTTATAAGGTAATAGTATATAACGTTAATCGTTATAACGTTGTGCTACATAACGTTATACGTTATCACGTAGTGCTACATAACGTTATACGTTATAAGGTAATAGTATATAACGTTATACCTTATAACGTAATGCTACATAACGTTATACGTTATAAGGTAGTAGTATATAACGTAATACGTTATAACGTAGTGCTACATAACGTTATACGTTGTGAGGTAATAGTATATAACGTTATAGGTTATAACGTAATGCTACATAACGTTATACGTTATAAGGTCATAGTATATAACGTTATACGTTATAACGTAATGCTACATAACGTTATACGATATAAGGTAATAGTATATAACGTTAACCGTTATAACGTTGTGCTACATAACGTTATACGTTATCACGTAGTGCTACATAACGTTATACGTTATAAGGTAATAGTATATAACGTTATACCTTATAACGTAATGCTACATAACGTTATACGTTATAAGGTAATAGTATATAACGTTATACGTTATAACGTAGTGCTACATAACGTTATACGTTATAACGTAGTGCTACATAACGGAATAACGTTATAATGTAGTGCTACATAACGTTATACGTTATAACGTAGTGCTACATAACGTTATACGTTATACGGTAGTGCCACATAACGTTATACGTTATAAGGTAATAGCATATAACGTTATAGGTTACAACGTAATGCTACATAACGTTATACGTTATAAGGTAATAGTATATAACGTTATACGTTATAACGTAGTGCTACATAACGTTATACGTTATAACGTAGTGCTACATAACGTTATACGTTGTAACGTAATAGTATATAACGTATAACGTTATATGGTAACAATACATAACGATATACGTTATAACGTACTGCTACATAACGTTATACGTTATAAGGTAATAGTATATAACGTTATACGTTATAACGTAGTGCTACAGAACGTTATACGTTATAACGTAGTGCTACATAACGTTATACGCTATAACGTAGTGCTACATAACGTTATACGTTGTATGGTAATAGTATATAACGTTATACGTTATTACGTAATGCTACATAACGTTATACGTTATAAGGTAATAGTATATAACGTTATACGTTATAACGTAGTGCTACATGACGTTATACGTTATAAGGTAATACTATACAACGTATAACGTTATAAGGTAACAATACATAACGTTATACGTTATAACGTAATGCTACCTAACGTTATACGTTATAAGGTAATAGTATATAACGTTAATCGTTATAACGTAATGCTACCTAACGTTATACGTTATAAGGTAATAGTATATAACGTTAATCGTTATAACGTTGTGCTACATAACGTTATACGTTATCACGTAGTGCTACATAACGTTATACGTTATAAGGTAATAGTATATAACGTTATACCTTATAACGTAATGCTACATAACGTTATACGTCATAAGGTAGTAGTATATAACGTAATACGTTATAACGTAGTGCTACATAACGTTATACGTTATAACGTAGTGCTACATAACGTTATACGTTATAACGTAGTGCTACATAACGTTATACGTTGTACGGTAATAGTATATAACGTTATAGGTTATACCTAACGTTATACGTTATAAGGTAATAGTATATAACGTTAATCGTTATAACGTTGTGCTACATAACGTTATACGATATCACGTAGTGCTACATAACGTTATACGTTATAAGGTAATAGTATATAACGTTATACGTTATAACGTAGTGCTGCATAACGTTATACGTTATAAGGTAATAGTATTAACGTTATACCTTATAACGTAATGCTACATAACGTTATACGTTATAAGGTAATAGTATATAACGTTATACGATCTAACGTAATGCGACATAACGGTATACGTTATAACGTAGTGCTACATAACGTTATACGTTATAACGTAGTGCTACATAACGTTATACGTTATAAGGTAATAGCATATAACGTTATAGGTTACAACGTAATGCTACATAACGTTATACGTTATAAGGTAATAGTATATAACGTTATACGTTATAACGTAGTGCTACATAACGTTATACGTTATAACGTAGTGCTACATAACGTTATACGTTATAACGTAGTGCTACATAACGTTATACGTTATAACGTAATAGTATATAACGTATAACGTTACAAGGTAACAATACATAACGATATACGTTATAACGTAATGCTACCTAACGTTATACGTTATAAGGGAATAGTATATAACGTTAATCGTTATAACGTTGTGCTACATAACGTTATACGTTATAACGTAGTGCTACATAACGTTATACGTTATAACGTAGTGCTACATAACGTTATACGTTATAACGTAATAGTATATAACGTATAACGTTATAAGGTAACAATATATAACCATATACGTTAGAACATGATGCTACGTAACGTTATACGTTATAAGGTAATAGTATATAACGTTAATCGTTATAACGTTGTGCTACATAACGTTATACGTTATCACGTAGTGCTACATAACGTTATACGTTATAATGTAATAGTATATAACGTTATACGTTATAACGTAATGCTACATAACGTTATACGTTATAAGGTAATAGTATATAACGTTATACGTTATAACGTAGTGCTACATAACGTTATACGTTATAAGGTAATACTATACAACGTATAACGTTATAAGGTAACAATATATAACGATATACGTTATAGCGTAATGCTACCTAACGTTATACGTTATAAGGTAATAGTATATAACGTTAATCGTTATAACGTTGTGCTACATAACGTTATACGTTATCACGTAGTGCTACATAACGTTATACGTTATAAGGTAATAGTATATAACGTTATACGTTATAACGTAGTGCTACATAACGTTATAAGTTATAACGTAGTGCTACATAACGGAATAACGTTATAACGTAGTGCTACATAACGTTATACGTTATAACGTAGTGCTACATAACGTTATACGTTATACGGTAGTGCTACATAACGTTATACGTTATAAGGTAATAGCATATAACGTTATAGGTTACAACGTAATGCTACATAACGTTATACGTTATAAGGTAATAGTATATAACGTTATACGTTATAACGTAGTGCTACATAACGTTATACGTTATAACGTAGTGCTACATAACGTTATACGTTATAACGTAGTGCTACATAACGTTATACGTTATAACGTAGTGCTACATAACGTTATACGTTATAACGTAATAGTATATAACGTATAACGTTATATGGTAACAATACATAACGATATACGTTATAACGTACTGCTACATAACGTTTTACGTTATAAGGTAATAGTACATAACGTTATACGTTATAACGTAGTGCTACATAACGTTATACGTTATAACGTAGTGCTACATAACGTTATACGCTATAACGTAGTGCTACATAACGTTATACGTTGTAAGGTAATAGTATATAACGTTATACGTTATTACGTAATGCTACATAACGTTATACGTTATAAGGTAATAGTATATAACGTTATACGTTATAACGTAGTGCTACATAACGTTATACGTTATAACGTAGTGCTACATAACGTTATACGTTATAACGTAATAGTATATAACGTATAACGTTATAAGGTAACAATATATAACGATATACGTTATAACATAATGCTACGTAACGTTATACGTTATAAGGTAATAGTATATAACGTTATACGTTATAACGTAATGCTACCTAACGTTATACGTTATAAGGTAATAGTATATAACGTTAATCGTTATAACGTTGTGCTACATAACGTTATACGTTATCACGCAGTGCTACATAACGTTATACGTTATAAGGTAATAGTATATAACGTTATACCTTATAACGTAATGCTACATAACGTTATACGTTATAAGGTAGTAGTATATAACGTAATACGTTATAACGTAGTGCTACATAACGTTATACGTTACAACGTAGTGCTAGATAACGTTATACGTTATAACGTAGTGCTACATAACGTTATACGTTGTGAGGTAATAGTATATAACGTTATACGTTATAACGTAATGCTACATAACGTTATACGTTATAAGGTAATAGTATATAACGTTAATCGTTATAACGTTGTGCTACATAACGTTATACGTTATCACGTAGTGCTACATAACGTTATACGTTATAAGGTTATAGTATATAACGTTATACCTTATAACGTAATGCTACATAACGTTATACGTTATAAGGTAGTAGTATATAACGTAATACGTTATAATGTAGTGCTACATAACGTTATACGTTGTGAGGTAATAGTATATAACGTTATACGTTATAACGTAGTGCTACATAACGTTATACGTTGTACGGTAATAGTATATAACGTTATAGGTTATAACGTAATGCTACATAACGTTATACGTTATAAGGTCATAGTATATAACGTTATACGTTACAACGTAGTGCTAGATAACGTTATACGTTATAACGTAGTGCTACATAACGTTATACGTTGTGAGGTAATAGTATATAACGTTATACGTTATAACGTAATGCTACATAACGTTATACGTTATAAGGTAATAGTATATAACGTTAATCGTTATAACGTTGTGCTACATAACGTTATACGTTATCACGTAGTGCTACATAACGTTATACGTTATAAGGTAATAGTATATAACGTTATACCTTATAACGTAATGCTACATAACGTTATACGTTATAAGGTAGTAGTATATAACGTAATACGTTATAACGTAGTGCTACATAACGTTATACGTTGTGAGGTAATAGTATATAACGTTATACGTTATAACGTAATGCTACATAACGTTATACGTTATAAGGTAATAGTATATAACGTTAATCGTTATAACGTTGTGCTACATAACGTTATACGATATCACGTAGTGCTACATAACGTTATACGTTATAAGGTAATAGTATATAACGTTATACGTTATAACGTAGTGCTACGTAACGTTATACGTTATAACATCGTGCTACATAACGGAATAACGTTATAACGTAGTGCTACATAACGTTATACGTCATAACGTAGTGCTACATAACGTTATACGTTATAAGGTAATAGTATTAACGTTATACCTTATAACGTAATGCTACATAACGTTATACGTTATAAGGTAATAGTATATAACGTTATACGATCTAACGTAATGCGACATAACGTTATACGTTATAACGTAGTGCTACATAACGTTATACGTTATAACGTAGTGCTACATAACGTTATACGTTATAAGGTAATAGTATTAACGTTATACCTTATAACGTAATGCTACCTAACGTTATACGTTATAAGGTAATAGTATATAACGTTAATCGTTATAACGTTGTGCTACATAACGTTATACGTTATCACGTAGTGCTACATAACGTTATACGTTATAAGGTTATAGTATATAACGTTATACCTTATAACGTAATGCTACATAACGTTATACGTTATAAGGTAGTAGTATATAACGTAATACGTTATAACGTAGTGCTACATAACGTTATACGTTGTGAGGTAATAGTATATAACGTTATACGTTATAACGTAGTGCTACATAACGTTATACGTTGTACGGTAATAGTATATAACGTTATAGGTTATAACGTAATGCTACATAACGTTATACGTTATAAGGTCATAGTATATAACGTTATACGTTACAACGTAGTGCTAGATAACGTTATACGTTATAACGTAGTGCTACATAACGTTATACGTTGTGAGGTAATAGTATATAACGTTATACGTTATAACGTAATGCTACCTAACGTTATACGTTATAAGGTAATAGTATATAACGTTAATCGTTATAACGTTGTGCTACATAACGTTATACGTTATCACGCAGTGCTACATAACGTTATACGTTATAAGGTAATAGTATATAACGTTATACCTTATAACGTAATGCTACATAACGTTATACGTTATAAGGTAGTAGTATATAACGTAATACGTTATAACGTAGTGCTACATAACGTTATACGTTACAACGTAGTGCTAGATAACGTTATACGTTATAACGTAGTGCTACATAACGTTATACGTTGTGAGGTAATAGTATATAACGTTATACGTTATAACGTAATGCTACATAACGTTATACGTTATAAGGTAATAGTATATAACGTTAATCGTTATAACGTTGTGCTACATAACGTTATACGTTATCACGTAGTGCTACATAACGTTATACGTTATAAGGTTATAGTATATAACGTTATACCTTATAACGTAATGCTACATAACGTTATACGTTATAAGGTAGTAGTATATAACGTAATACGTTATAATGTAGTGCTACATAACGTTATACGTTGTGAGGTAATAGTATATAACGTTATACGTTATAACGTAGTGCTACATAACGTTATACGTTGTACGGTAATAGTATATAACGTTATAGGTTATAACGTAATGCTACATAACGTTATACGTTATAAGGTCATAGTATATAACGTTATACGTTACAACGTAGTGCTAGATAACGTTATACGTTATAACGTAGTGCTACATAACGTTATACGTTGTGAGGTAATAGTATATAACGTTATACGTTATAACGTAATGCTACATAACGTTATACGTTATAAGGTAATAGTATATAACGTTAATCGTTATAACGTTGTGCTACATAACGTTATACGTTATCACGTAGTGCTACATAACGTTATACGTTATAAGGTAATAGTATATAACGTTATACCTTATAACGTAATGCTACATAACGTTATACGTTATAAGGTAGTAGTATATAACGTAATACGTTATAACGTAGTGCTACATAACGTTATACGTTGTGAGGTAATAGTATATAACGTTATACGTTATAACGTAATGCTACATAACGTTATACGTTATAAGGTAATAGTATATAACGTTAATCGTTATAACGTTGTGCTACATAACGTTATACGATATCACGTAGTGCTACATAACGTTATACGTTATAAGGTAATAGTATATAACGTTATACGTTATAACGTAGTGCTACGTAACGTTATACGTTATAACATCGTGCTACATAACGGAATAACGTTATAACGTAGTGCTACATAACGTTATACGTCATAACGTAGTGCTACATAACGTTATACGTTATAAGGTAATAGTATTAACGTTATACCTTATAACGTAATGCTACATAACGTTATACGTTATAAGGTAATAGTATATAACGTTATACGATCTAACGTAATGCGACATAACGTTATACGTTATAACGTAGTGCTACATAACGTTATACGTTATAACGTAGTGCTACATAACGTTATACGTTATAAGGTAATAGTATTAACGTTATACCTTATAACGTAATGCTACCTAACGTTATACGTTATAAGGTAATAGTATATAACGTTAATCGTTATAACGTTGTGCTACATAACGTTATACGTTATCACGTAGTGCTACATAACGTTATACGTTATAAGGTTATAGTATATAACGTTATACCTTATAACGTAATGCTACATAACGTTATACGTTATAAGGTAGTAGTATATAACGTAATACGTTATAACGTAGTGCTACATAACGTTATACGTTGTGAGGTAATAGTATATAACGTTATACGTTATAACGTAGTGCTACATAACGTTATACGTTGTACGGTAATAGTATATAACGTTATAGGTTATAACGTAATGCTACATAACGTTATACGTTATAAGGTCATAGTATATAACGTTATACGTTACAACGTAGTGCTAGATAACGTTATACGTTATAACGTAGTGCTACATAACGTTATACGTTGTGAGGTAATAGTATATAACGTTATACGTTATAACGTAATGCTACATAACGTTATACGTTATAAGGTAATAGTATATAACGTTAATCGTTATAACGTTGTGCTACATAACGTTATACGTTATCACGTAGTGCTACATAACGTTATACGTTATAAGGTAATAGTATATAACGTTATACCTTATAACGTAATGCTACATAACGTTATACGTTATAAGGTAGTAGTATATAACGTAATACGTTATAACGTAGTGCTACATAACGTTATACGTTGTGAGGTAATAGTATATAACGTTATACGTTATAACGTAATGCTACATAACGTTATACGTTATAAGGTAATAGTATATAACGTTAATCGTTATAACGTTGTGCTACATAACGTTATACGATATCACGTAGTGCTACATAACGTTATACGTTATAAGGTAATAGTATATAACGTTATACGTTATAACGTAGTGCTACGTAACGTTATACGTTATAACATCGTGCTACATAACGGAATAACGTTATAACGTTGTGCTACATAACGTTATACGTTATAACGTAGTGCTACATAACGTTATACGTTATAAGGTAATAGTATTAACGTTATACCTTATAACGTAATGCTACATAACGTTATACGCTATAAGGTAATAGTATACAACGTATAACGTTATAAGGTAACCATATATAACGATATACGTTATAACGTACTGCTACACAACGTTATACGTTATAAGGTAATAGTATATAACGTTATACGTTATAACGTACTGCTACACAACGTTATACGTTATAAGGTAATAGTATATAACGTTATACGTTATAACGTAATGCTACATAACGTTATACGTTATAAGGTAATAGTATATAACGTTATACGTTATAACGTAATGCTACATAACGTTATACGTTATAAGATAATAGCATATAACGTTATATGTTATAACGTAGTGCTACATAACGTTGTACATTATAACGTAACAGTATACAATGTTACACGTTATAACGTAGTGCTGCACAACGTTTAGTTTATAACGTAATAGTATATGACGTTATATGTTATAACGTAATGCTACATAACGTTATACGTTATAAGGTAATAGTATATAACGTTATACGTTATAACGTAGTGCTACATGACGTTATACGTTATAAGGTAATACTATACAACGTATAACGTTATAAGGTAACAATACATAACGTTATACGTTATAACGTAATGCTACCTAACGTTATACGTTATAAGGTAATAGTATATAACGTTAATCGTTATAACGTAATGCTACATAACGTTATACGTTATAAGGTAGTAGTATATAACGTAATACGTTATAACGTAGTGCTACATAACGTTATACGTTGTGAGGTAATAGTATATAACGTTATACGTTATAACGTAATGCTACATAACGTTATACGTTATAAGGTAATAGTATATAACGTTAATCGTTATAACGTAGTGCTACATAACGTTATACGTTACAACGTAGTGCTAGATAACGTTATACGTTATAACGTAGTGCTACATAACGTTATACGTTGTGAGGTAATAGTATATAACGTTATACGTTATAACGTAATGCTACATAACGTTATACGTTATAAGGTAATAGTATATAACGTTAATCGTTATAACGTTGTGCTACATAACGTTATACGTTATCACGTAGTGCTACATAACGTTATACGTTATAAGGTTATAGTATATAACGTTATACCTTATAACGTAATGCTACATAACGTTATACGTTATAAGGTAGTAGTATATAACGTAATACGTTATAATGTAGTGCTACATAACGTTATACGTTGTGAGGTAATAGTATATAACGTTATACGTTATAACGTAGTGCTACATAACGTTATACGTTGTACGGTAATAGTATATAACGTTATAGGTTATAACGTAATGCTACATAACGTTATACGTTATAAGGTCATAGTATATAACGTTATACGTTACAACGTAGTGCTAGATAACGTTATACGTTATAACGTAGTGCTACATAACGTTATACGTTGTGAGGTAATAGTATATAACGTTATACGTTATAACGTAGTGCTACATAACGTTATACGTTGTACGGTAATAGTATATAACGTTATAGGTTATAACGTAATGCTACATAACGTTATACGTTATAAGGTCATAGTATATAACGTTATACGTTACAACGTAGTGCTAGATAACGTTATACGTTATAACGTAGTGCTACATAACGTTATACGTTGTGAGGTAATAGTATATAACGTTATACGTTATAACGTAATGCTACATAACGTTATACGTTATAAGGTAATAGTATATAACGTTAATCGTTATAACGTTGTGCTACATAACGTTATACGTTATCACGTAGTGCTACATAACGTTATACGTTATAAGGTAATAGTATATAACGTTATACCTTATAACGTAATGCTACATAACGTTATACGTTATAAGGTAGTAGTATATAACGTAATACGTTATAACGTAGTGCTACATAACGTTATACGTTGTGAGGTAATAGTATATAACGTTATACGTTATAACGTAATGCTACATAACGTTATACGTTATAAGGTAATAGTATATAACGTTAATCGTTATAACGTTGTGCTACATAACGTTATACGATATCACGTAGTGCTACATAACGTTATACGTTATAAGGTAATAGTATATAACGTTATACGTTATAACGTAGTGCTACGTAACGTTATACGTTATAACATCGTGCTACATAACGGAATAACGTTATAACGTAGTGCTACATAACGTTATACGTCATAACGTAGTGCTACATAACGTTATACGTTATAAGGTAATAGTATTAACGTTATACCTTATAACGTAATGCTACATAACGTTATACGTTATAAGGTAATAGTATATAACGTTATACGATCTAACGTAATGCGACATAACGTTATACGTTATAACGTAGTGCTACATAACGTTATACGTTATAACGTAGTGCTACATAACGTTATACGTTATAAGGTAATAGTATTAACGTTATACCTTATAACGTAATGCTACCTAACGTTATACGTTATAAGGTAATAGTATATAACGTTAATCGTTATAACGTTGTGCTACATAACGTTATACGTTATCACGTAGTGCTACATAACGTTATACGTTATAAGGTTATAGTATATAACGTTATACCTTATAACGTAATGCTACATAACGTTATACGTTATAAGGTAGTAGTATATAACGTAATACGTTATAACGTAGTGCTACATAACGTTATACGTTGTGAGGTAATAGTATATAACGTTATACGTTATAACGTAGTGCTACATAACGTTATACGTTGTACGGTAATAGTATATAACGTTATAGGTTATAACGTAATGCTACATAACGTTATACGTTATAAGGTCATAGTATATAACGTTATACGTTACAACGTAGTGCTAGATAACGTTATACGTTATAACGTAGTGCTACATAACGTTATACGTTGTGAGGTAATAGTATATAACGTTATACGTTATAACGTAATGCTACATAACGTTATACGTTATAAGGTAATAGTATATAACGTTAATCGTTATAACGTTGTGCTACATAACGTTATACGTTATCACGTAGTGCTACATAACGTTATACGTTATAAGGTAATAGTATATAACGTTATACCTTATAACGTAATGCTACATAACGTTATACGTTATAAGGTAGTAGTATATAACGTAATACGTTATAACGTAGTGCTACATAACGTTATACGTTGTGAGGTAATAGTATATAACGTTATACGTTATAACGTAATGCTACATAACGTTATACGTTATAAGGTAATAGTATATAACGTTAATCGTTATAACGTTGTGCTACATAACGTTATACGATATCACGTAGTGCTACATAACGTTATACGTTATAAGGTAATAGTATATAACGTTATACGTTATAACGTAGTGCTACGTAACGTTATACGTTATAACATCGTGCTACATAACGGAATAACGTTATAACGTTGTGCTACATAACGTTATACGTTATAACGTAGTGCTACATAACGTTATACGTTATAAGGTAATAGTATTAACGTTATACCTTATAACGTAATGCTACATAACGTTATACGCTATAAGGTAATAGTATACAACGTATAACGTTATAAGGTAACCATATATAACGATATACGTTATAACGTACTGCTACACAACGTTATACGTTATAAGGTAATAGTATATAACGTTATACGTTATAACGTACTGCTACACAACGTTATACGTTATAAGGTAATAGTATATAACGTTATACGTTATAACGTAATGCTACATAACGTTATACGTTATAAGGTAATAGTATATAACGTTATACGTTATAACGTAATGCTACATAACGTTATACGTTATAAGATAATAGCATATAACGTTATATGTTATAACGTAGTGCTACATAACGTTGTACATTATAACGTAACAGTATACAATGTTACACGTTATAACGTAGTGCTGCACAACGTTTAGTTTATAACGTAATAGTATATGACGTTATATGTTATAACGTAATGCTACATAACGTTATACGTTATAAGGTAATAGTATATAACGTTATACGTTATAACGTAGTGCTACATGACGTTATACGTTATAAGGTAATACTATACAACGTATAACGTTATAAGGTAACAATACATAACGTTATACGTTATAACGTAATGCTACCTAACGTTATACGTTATAAGGTAATAGTATATAACGTTAATCGTTATAACGTAATGCTACATAACGTTATACGTTATAAGGTAGTAGTATATAACGTAATACGTTATAACGTAGTGCTACATAACGTTATACGTTGTGAGGTAATAGTATATAACGTTATACGTTATCACGTAGTGCTACATAACGTTATACGTTATAAGGTAATAGTATATAACGTTATACGTTATAACGTAGTGCTACATAACGTTATACGTTATAACATCGTGCTACATAACGGAATAACGTTATAACGTAGTGCTACATAACGTTATACGTTGTGAGGTAATAGTATATAACGTTATACGTTATCACGTAGTGCTACATAACGTTATACGTTATAAGGTAATAGTATATAACGTTATACGTTATAACGTAGTGCTACATAACGTTATACGTTATAACATCGTGCTACATAACGGAATAACGTTATAACGTAGTGCTACATAACGTTATACGTTATAAGGTAATAGTATATAACGTTATACCTTATAACGTAATGCTACATAACGTTATACGCTATAAGGTAATACTATATAACGTTATACGTTATAACGTAGTGCTACATAACGTTATACGTTATAACGTAGTGCTACATAACGTTATACGTTACAACGTAATAGTATACAACGTTATACGTTATAACGTAATGCTACATAACGTTATATGTTATAAGGTAATAGTATATAACGTATAACGTTATAAGGTAACAATATATAACGATATACGTTATAACGTACTGCTACATAACGTTATACGTTATAAGGTAATAGTATATAACGTTATACGTTATAACGTAGTGCTACATAACGTTATACGTTATAAGGTAATAGTATATAACGTATAACGATATAAGGTAACAATATATAACGATATACATTATAACGTACTGCTACACAACGTTATACGTTATAAGGTAATAGTATATAACGTTATACGTTATAACGTAATGCTACATAACGTTATACGTTATAAGGTAATAGTATATAACGTTATTCGTTATAACGTAGTGCTACATAACGTTATACGTTATAACGTAATGCTACATAACGTTATACGTTATAAGGTAATAGCATATAACGTTATATGTTATAACGTAGTGCTACATAACGTTGTACGTTATAACGTAACAGTATACAATGTTACACGTTATAACGTAATGCTGCACAACGTTATACGTTATAACGTAATAGTATATAACGTTATATGTTATAACGTAGTGCTACATAACGTTATACGTTATAAGGTTGTAGTATATAACGTTATACGTTATAACGTAGTGCTACATAACGTTATACGTTATAACGTAGTGCTACATAACGTTATACGTTATAACGTAATAGTATATAACGTATAACGTTATAAGGTAACAACATATAACGATATACGTTATAACGTAGTGCTACATAATGTTATACGTTATAAGGTAATAGTATATAACGTTATACGTTATAACGTAGTGCTACATAACGTTATACGTTATAACGTAGTGCTACATAACGTTATACGTTATAAGGTAATAGTATATAACGTATAACGTTATAAGGTAACAATATATATCGATATACGTTATAACGTAGTGCTACATAACGTTATACGTTATAAGGTAATAGTATATAACGTATAACGTTATAAGGTAACAATATATAACGATATACGTTATAACGTACTGCTACACAACGTTATACGTTATAAGGTAATAGTATATAACGTTATACGTTATAACGTAGAGCTACATAACGTTATACGCTATAAGGTAATAGTATATAACGTATAACGTTATAAGGTAACCATATATAACGATATACGTTATAACGTACTGCTACACAACGTTATACGTTATAAGGTAATAGTATATAACGTTATAAGTTATAACGTACTGCTACACAACGTTATACGTTATAAGGTAATAGTATATAACGTTATACGTTATAACGTAATGCTACATAACGTTATACGTTATAAGGTAATAGTATATAACGTTATACGTTATAACGTAATGCTACATAACGTTATACGTTATAAGATAATAGCATATAACGTTATATGTTATAACGTAGTGCTACATAACGTTGTACATTATAACGTAACAGTATACAATGTTACACGTTATAACGTAGTGCTGCACAACGTTTAGTTTATAACGTAATAGTATATGACGTTATATGTTATAACGTAGTGCTACATAACGTTATACGTTATAAGGTAGTAGTATATAACGTTATACGTTATAACGTAGTGCTACATAACGCTATACGTTATAACGTAGTGCTACATAACGTTATACGTTATAACGTAATAGTATATAACGTATAACGTTATAAGGTAACAATATATAACGATATACGTTATAACGTAGTGCTACATAACGTTATACGTTATAACGTAATGCTACATAACGTTATACGTTATAAGGTAATAGCATATAACGTTATATGTTATAACGTAGTGCTACATAACGTAGTACGTTATAACGTAACAGTATACAATGTTACACGTTATAACGTAGTGCTGCACAACGTTATACGTTATAACGTAACAGTATATAACGTTATATGTTATAACGTAGTGCTACATAACGTTATACGTTATAAGGTAGTAGTATATAACGTTATACGTTATAACGTAGTGCTACATAACGTTATACGTTATAACGTAGTGCTACATAACGTTATACGTTATAACGTAGTGCTACATAACGTTATACGTTATAAGGTAATAGTATATAACGTATAACGTTATAAGGTAACAATATATAACGATATACGTTATAACGTAGTGCTACATAACGTTATACGTTATAAAGTAATAGTATATAACGGTATACGTTATAACGTAGTGCTACATAACGTTATACGCTATATGGTAATAGTATATAACGTATAACGTTATAAGGTAACCATATATAACGATATAAGTTATAACGTACTGCTACACAACGTTATACGTTATAAGGTAATAGTATATAACGTTATACGTTATAACGTACTGCTACACAACGTTATACGTTATAAGGTAATAGTATATAACGTTATACGTTATAACGTAATGCTACATAACGTTGTACGTTATAACGTAACAGTATACAATGTTACACGTTATAACGTAGTGCTGCACAACGTTTAGTTTATAACGTAATGGTATATGACGTTATATGTTATAACGTAGTGCTACATAACGTTATACGTTATAAGGTAGTAGTATATAACGTTATACGTTATAACGTAGTGCTACATAACGCTATACGTTATAACGTAGTGCTACATAACGTTATACGTTATAACGTAATAGTATATAACGTATAACGTTATAAGGTAACAATATATAACGATATACGTTATAACGTAGTGCTGCATAACGTTATACGTTATAACGTAGTGCTACATAACGTTATACGTTATAACGTAATAGTATATAACGTATAACGTTATAAGGTAATAGTATATAACGTTATTCGTTATAACGTAGTGCTACATAACGTTATACGTTATAACGTAATGCTACATTACGTTATACGTTATAAGGTAATAGCATATAACGTTATATGTTATAACGTAGTGCTACATAACGTTGTACGTTATAACGTAACAGTATACAATGTTACACGTTATAACGTAGTGCTGCACAACGTTATACGTTATAACGTAGTGCTGCACAACGTTATACGTTATAACGTAGTAGTATATAACGTTATATGTTATAACGTAGTGCTACATAACGTTATACGTTATAAGGTAGTAGTATATAACGTTATACGTTATGACGTAGTGCTACATAACGTTATACGTTATAACGTAGTGCTACATAACGTTATACGTTATAACGTAGTGCTACATAACGTTATACGTTATAAGGTAATAGTATATAACGTATAACGTTATAAGGTAACAATATATATCGATATACGTTATAACGTAGTGCTACATAACGTTATACGTTATAACGTAATGCTACATAACGTTATACGTTATAAGGTAATAGCATATAACGTTATATGTTATAACGTAGTGCTACATAACGTTGTACGTTATAACGTAACAGTATACAATGTTACACGTTATAACGTAGTGCTGCACAACGTTATACGTTATAACATAACAGTATATAACGTTATATGTTATAACGTAGTGCTACATAACGTTATACGTTATAAGGTAGTAGTATATAACGTTATACGTTATGACGTAGTGCTACATAACGTTATACGTTATAACGTAGTGCTACATAACGTTATACGTTACAACGTACTGCTACACAACGTTATACGTTATAAGGTAATAGTATATAACGTTATACGTTATAACGTAATGCTACACAACGTTATACGTTATAAGGTAATAGTATATAACGTTATACGTTATAACGTAATGCTACATAACGTTATACGTTATAAGATAATAGCATATAACGTTATATGTTATAACGTAGTGCTACATAACGTTGTACGTTATAACGTAACAGTATACAATGTTACACGTTATAACGTAGTGCTGCACAACGTTTAGTTTATAACGTAATGGTATATGACGTTATATGTTATAACGTAGTGCTACATAACGTTATACGTTATAAGGTAGTAGTATATAACGTTATACGTTATAACGTAGTGCTACATAACGCTATACGTTATAACGTAGTGCTACATAACGTTATACGTTATAACGTAATAGTATATACCGTATAACGTTATAAGGTAACAATATATAACGATATACGTTATAACGTAGTGCTGCATAACGTTATACGTTATAACGTAGTGCTACATAACGTTATACGTTATAACGTAATAGTATATAACGTATAACGTTATAAGGTAATAGTATATAACGTTATTCGTTATAACGTAGTGCTACATAACGTTATACGTTATAACGTAATGCTACATTACGTTATACGTTATAAGGTAATAGCATATAACGTTATATGTTATAACGTAGTGCTACATAACGTTGTACGTTATAACGTAACAGTATACAATGTTACACGTTATAACGTAGTGCTGCACAACGTTATACGTTATAACGTAACAGTATATAACGTTATATGTTATAACGTAGTGCTACATAACGTTATACGTTATAAGGTAGTAGTATATAACGTTATACGTTATAACGTAGTGCTACATAACGTTATACGTTATAACGTAGTGCTACATAACGTTATACGTTATAACGTAGTGCTACATAACGTTATACGTTATAAGGTAATAGTATATAACGTATAACGTTATAAGGTAACAATATATAACGATATACGTTATAACGTAGTGCTACATAACGTTATACGTTATAAAGTAATAGTATATAACGTTATACGTTATAACGTAGTGCTACATAACGTTATACGCTATAAGGTAATAGTATATAACGTATAACGTTATAAGGTAACCATATATAACGATATACGTTATAACGTACTGCTACACAACGTTATACGTTATAAGGTAATAGCATATAACGTTATATGTTATAACGTAGTGCTACATAACGTTGTACGTTATAACGTAACAGTATACAATGTTACACGTTATAACGTAGTGCTGCACAACGTTATACGTTATAACGTAGTAGTATATAACGTTATATGTTATAACGTAGTGCTACATAACGTTATACGTTATAAGGTAGTAGTATATAACGTTATACGTTATGACCTAGTGCTACATAACGTTATACGTTATAACGTAGTGCTACATAACGTTATACGTTATAACGTAGTGCTACATAACGTTATACGTTATAAGGTAATAGTATATAACGTATAACGTTATAAGGTAACAATATATAACGATATACGTTATAACGTACTGCTACACAACGTTATACGTTATAAGGTAATAGTATATAACGTTATACGTTATAACGTAGTGCTACATAACGTTATACGCTATAAGGTAATAGTATATAACGTTATACGTTATAACGTAGTGCTACATAACGTTATACGTTATAACGTAATGCTACATTACGTTATACGTTATAAGGTAATAGCATATAACGTTATATGTTATAACGTAGTGCTACATAACGTTGTACGTTATAACGTAACAGTATACAATGTTACACGTTATAACGTAGTGCTGCACAACGTTATACGTTATAACGTAACAGTATATAACGTTATATGTTATAACGTAGTGCTACATAACGTTATACGTTATAAGGTAGTAGTATATAACGTTATACGTTATAACGTAGTGCTACATAACGTTATACGTTATAACGTAGTGCTACATAACGTTATACGTTATAACGTAGTGCTACATAACGTTATACGTTATAAGGTAATAGTATATAACGTATAACGTTATAAGGTAACAATATATAACGATATACGTTATAACGTAGTGCTACATAACGTTATACGTTATAAAGTAATAGTATATAACGTTATACGTTATAACGTAGTGCTACATAACGTTATACGCTATAAGGTAATAGTATATAACGTATAACGTTATAAGGTAACCATATATAACGATATACGTTATAACGTACTGCTACACAACGTTATACGTTATAAGGTAATAGCATATAACGTTATATGTTATAACGTAGTGCTACATAACGTTGTACGTTATAACGTAACAGTATACAATGTTACACGTTATAACGTAGTGCTGCACAACGTTATACGTTATAACGTAGTAGTATATAACGTTATATGTTATAACGTAGTGCTACATAACGTTATACGTTATAAGGTAGTAGTATATAACGTTATACGTTATGACCTAGTGCTACATAACGTTATACGTTATAACGTAGTGCTACATAACGTTATACGTTATAACGTAGTGCTACATAACGTTATACGTTATAAGGTAATAGTATATAACGTATAACGTTATAAGGTAACAATATATAACGATATACGTTATAACGTACTGCTACACAACGTTATACGTTATAAGGTAATAGTATATAACGTTATACGTTATAACGTAGTGCTACATAACGTTATACGCTATAAGGTAATAGTATATAACGTTATACGTTATAAGGTAATAGTATATAACGTTATACGTTATAACGTAATGCTACATAGCGTTATACGTTATAAGGTAATAGTATATAACGTTATTCGTTATAACGTAGTGCTACATAAAGTTATACGTTATAACGTAATGCTACATAACGTTATACGTTATAAGTTAATAGCATATAACGTTATATGTTATAACGTAGTGCTACATAACGTTGTACGTTATAACGTAACAGTATACAATGTTACACGTTATAACGTAGTGCTGCACAACGTTATACGTTATAACGTAGTAGTATATAACGTTATATGTTATAACGTAGTGCTACATAACGTTATACGTTATAAGGTAGTAGTATATAACGTTATACGTTATGACCTAGTGCTACATAACGTTATACGTTATAACGTAGTGCTACATAACGTTATACGTTATAACGTAGTGCTACATAACGTTATACGTTATAAGGTAATAGTATATAACGTATAACGTTATAAGGTAACAATATATAACGATATACGTTATAACGTACTGCTACACAACGTTATACGTTATAAGGTAATAGTATATAACGTTATACGTTATAACGTAGTGCTACATAACGTTATACGCTATAAGGTAATAGTATATAACGTTATACGTTATAAGGTAATAGTATATAACGTTATACGTTATAACGTAATGCTACATAGCGTTATACGTTATAAGGTAATAGTATATAACGTTATTCGTTATAACGTAGTGCTACATAAAGTTATACGTTATAACGTAATGCTACATAACGTTATACGTTATAAGTTAATAGCATATAACGTTATATGTTATAACGTAGTGCTACATAACGTTGTACGTTATAACGTAACAGTATACAATGTTACACGTTATAGCGTAGTGCTGCACAACGTTATACGTTATAACGTAATAGTATATAACGTTATATGTTATAACGTAGTGCTACATAACGTTATACGTTATAAGGTAGTAGTATATAACGTTATACGTTATAACGTAGTGCTACATAACGTTATACGTTATAAGGTAATAGTATATAACGTATAACGTTATAAGGTAACAATATATAACGATATACGTTATAACGTAGTGCTACATAACGTTATACGTTATAACGTAGTGCTACATAACGTTATACGTTATAACGTAATAGTATATAACGTTATACGTTATAACGTAGTGCTACATAACGTTATACGTTATAACGTAGTGCTACATAACGTTATACGTTATAACGTAATAGTATATAACGTATAACGTTATAAGGTAACAATATTTAACGATATACGTTATAACGTAGTGCTACATATCGTTATACGTTATAAGGTAATAGTATATAACGTATAACGTTATAAGGTAACAATATATAACGATATACGTTATAACGTACTGCTACACAACGTTGTACGTTATAACGTAATAGTATATAACGTTATATGTTATAACGTAGTGCTACATAACGTTATACGTTATAAGGTAGTAGTATATAACGTTATACGTTATGACGTAGTGCTACATAACGTTATACGTTATAACGTAGTGCTACATAACGTTATACGTTATAACGTAGTGCTACATAACGTTATACGTTATAAGGTAATAGTATATAACGTATAACGTTATAAGGTAACAATATATAACGATATACGTTATAACGTAGTGCTACATAACGTTATACGTTATAAGGTAATAGTATATAACGTATAACGTTATAAGGTAACAATATATAATGATATACGTTATAACGTACTGCTACACAACGTTATACGTTATAAGGTAATAGTATATAACGTTATACGTTATAACGTAGTGCTACATAACGTTATACGCTATAAGGTAATAGTATATAACGTTATACGTTATAAGGTAATAGTATATAACGTTATACGTTATAACGTAATGCTACATAGCGTTATACGTTATAAGGTAATAGTATATAACGTTATTCGTTATAACGTAGTGCTACATAAAGTTATACGTTATAACGTAATGCTACATAACGTTATACGTTAGAAGTTAATAGCATATAACGTTATATGTTATAACGTAGTGCTACATAACGTTGTACGTTATAACGTAACAGTATACAATGTTACACGTTATAGCGTAGTGCTGCACAACGTTATACGTTATAACGTAATAGTATATAACGTTATATGTTATAACGTAGTGCTACATAACGTTATACGTTATAAGGTAGTAGTATATAACGTTATACGTTATAACGTAGTGCTACATAACGTTATACGTTATAAGGTAATAGTATATAACGTATAACGTTATAAGGTAACAATATATAACGATATACGTTATAACGTAGTGCTACATAACGTTATACGTTATAACGTAATAGTATATAACGTTATACGTTATAACGTAGTGCTACATAACGTTATACGTTATAACGTAGTGCTACATAACGTTATACGTTATAACGTAATAGTATATAACGTATAACGTTATAAGGTAACAATATTTAACGATATACGTTATAACGTAGTGCTACATATCGTTATACGTTATAAGGTAATAGTATATAACGTATAACGTTATACGGTAACAATATATAACGATATACGTTATAACGTACTGCTACACAACGTTATACGTTATAAGGTAATAGTATATAACGTTATACGTTATAACGTAGTGCTACATAACGTTATACGCTATAAGGTAATAGTATATAACGTTATACGTTATAAGGTAATAGTATATAACGTTATACGTTATAACGTAATGCTACATAGCGTTATACGTTATAAGGTAATAGTATATAACGTTATTCGTTATCACGTAGTGCTACATAAAGTTATACGTTATAACGTAATGCTACATAACGTTATACGTTATAAGTTAATAGCATATAACGTTATATGTTATAACGTAGTGCTACATAACGTTGTACGTTATAACGTAAAAGTATACAATGTTACACGTTATAGCGTAGTGCTGCACAACGTTATACGTTATAACGTAATAGTATATAACGTTATATGTTATAACGTAGTGCTACATAACGTTATACGTTATAAGGTAGTAGTATATAACGTTATACGTTATAACGTAGTGCTACATAACGTTATACGTTATAAGGTAATAGTATATAACGTATAACGTTATAAGGTAACAATATATAACGATATACGTTATAACGTAGTGCTACATAACGTTATACGTTATAACGTAATAGTATATAACGTTATACGTTATAACGTAGTGCTACATAACGTTATACGTTATAACGTAGTGCTACATAACGTTATACGTTATAACGTAATAGTATATAACGTATAACGTTATAAGGTAACAATATTTAACGATATACGTTATAACGTAGTGCTACATATCGTTATACGTTATAAGGTAATAGTATATAACGTATAACGTTATAAGGTAACAATATATAACGATATACGTTATAACGTACTGCTACACAACGTTATACGTTATAACGTAATAGTATATAACGTTATATGTTATAACGTAGTGCTACATAACGTTATACGTTATAACGTAGTGCTACATAACGTTATACGTTATAACGTAATAGTATATAACGTATAACGTTATAAGGTAACAATATATAACGATATACGTTATAACGTAGTGCTACATAACGTTATACGTTATAAGGTAATAGTATATAACGTATAACGTTATAAGGTAACAATATATAACGATATACGTTATAATGTACTGCTACACAACGTTATACGTTATAAGGCAATAGTATATAACGTTATACGTTATAACGTACTGCTACACAACATTATACGTTATAAGGTAATAGTATATAGCGTTATACGTTAGAAGGTAACAATATATAACGATATACGTTATAACGTACTGCTACATAACGTTACACGTTATAACGTAGTGCTACATAACGTTATACGATATAAGGTAATAGTATATAACGTTATACCTTATAACGTAATGCTACATAACGTTATACGTTATAAGGTAGTAGTATATAACGTTATACGTTATAACGTAGTGCTACATAACGTTATACGTTATAAGGTAATAGTATATAACGTATAACGTTATAAGGTAATAATATATAGCGTTATACGTTATAACGTACTGCTACATAACGTTATACGCTATACGGTAATAGTATATAACGTTATACGTTATAACGTAGTGCTACATAACGTTATACGTTATAACGTAGTGCTACATAACGTTATACGTTATAACGTAGTGCTACATAACGTTATACGTTATAACGTAGTGCTACATAACGTTATACGTTACAACGTAATAGTATACAACGTTATACGTTATAACGTAATGCTACATAACGTTATACGTTATAAGGTAATAGTATATAACGTATAACGTTATAAGGTAACAATATATAACGATATACGTTATAACGTACTGCTACATAACGTTATACGTTATAAGGTAATAGTATATAACGTATAACGTTATAAGGTAACAATATATAACGATATACGTTATAACGTAGTGCTACATAACGTTATACGTTATAAGGTAATAGTATATAACGTATAACGTTATAAGGTAACAATATATAACGATATACGTTATAATGTACTGATACACAACGTTATACGTTATAAGGCAATAGTATATAACGTTATACGTTATAACGTACTGCTACACAACGTTATACGTTATAAGGTAATAGTATATAGCGTTATACGTTAGAAGGTAACAATATATAACGATATACGTTATAACGTACTGCTACATAACGTTACACGTTATAACGTAGTGCTACATAACGTTATACGATATAAGGTAATAGTATATAACGTTATACCTTATAACGTAATGCTACATAACGTTATACGTTATAAGGTAGTAGTATATAACGTTATACGTTATAACGTAGTGCTACATAACGTTATACGTTATAAGGTAATAGTATATAACGTATAACGTTATAAGGTAATAATATATAGCGTTATACGTTATAACGTACTGCTACATAACGTTATACGCTATACGGTAATAGTATATAACGTTATACGTTATAACGTAGTGCTACATAACGTTATACGTTATAACGTAGTGCTACATAACGTTATACGTTATAACGTAGTGCTACATAACGTTATACGTTATAACGTAGTGCTACATAACGTTATACGTTACAACGTAATAGTATACAACGTTATACGTTATAACGTAATGCTACATAACGTTATACGTTATAAGGTAATAGTATATAACGTATAACGTTATAAGGTAACAATATATAACGATATACGTTATAACGTACTGCTACATAACGTTATACGTTATAAGGTAATAGTATATAACGTTATACGTTATAACGTAGTGCTACATAACGTTATACGTTATAACGTAGTGCTACATAACGTTATACGTTATAACGTAATAGTATATAACGTATAACGTTATAAGGTAACAATATATAACGATATACGTTATAATGTACTGCTACACAACGTTATACGTTATAAGGCAATAGCATATAACGTTATACGTTATAACGTACTGCTACACAACGTTATACGTTATAAGGTAATAGTATATAGCGTTATACGTTAGAAGGTAACAATATATAACGATATACGTTATAACGTACTGCTACATAACGTTATACGCTACAAGGTAATAGTATATGACGTTATACGTTATAACGTAGTGCTACATAACGTTATACGTTATAACGTAGCGCTACATAACGTTATACGTTATAACGTAATAGTATATAACGTATAACGTTATAAGGTAACAATATATAACGATATACGTTATAACGTAGTGCTACATAACGTTATACGTTATAACGTAGTGCTACATAACGTTATACGTTATAACGTAATAGTATATAACGTATAACGTTATAAGGTAATAGTATATAACGTTATTCGTTATAACGTAGTGCTACATAACGTTATACGTTATAACGTACTGCTACACAACGTTATACGTTATAAGGTAATAGTATATAACGTTATACGTTATAACGTAGTGCTACATAACGTTATACGTTATAAGGTAATAGTATATAACGTTATACGTTATAACGTAATGCTACATAACGTTATACGTTATAAGATAATAGCATATAACGTTATATGTTATAACGTAGTGCTACATAACGTTGTACGTTATAACGTAACAGTATACAATGTTACACGTTATAACGTAGTGCTGCACAACGTTTAGTTTATAACGTAATAGTATATGACGTTATATGTTATAACGTAGTGCTACATAACGTTATACGTTATAAGGTAGTAGTATATAACGTTATACGTTATAACGTAGTGCTACATAACGCTATACGTTATAGCGTAGTGCTACATAACGTTATACGTTATAACGTAATAGTATATAACGTATAACGTTATAAGGTAAAAATATATAACGATATACGTTATAACGTAGTGCTACATAACGTTATACGTTATAACGTAGTGCTACATAACGTTATACGTTATAACGTAATAGTATATAACGTATAACGTTATAAGGTAATAGTATATAACGTTATTCGTTATAACGTAGTGCTACATAACGTTATACTTTATAACGTAATGCTACATAACGTTATACGTTATAAGGTAATAGCATATAACGTTATATGTTATAACGTAGTGCTACATAACGTTGTACGTTATAACGTAACAGTATACAATGTTACACGTTATAACGTAGTGCTGCACAGCGTTATACGTTATAACGTAACAGTATATAACGTTATATGTTATAACGTAGTGCTACATAACGTTATACGTTATAAGGTAGTAGTATATAACGTTATACGTTATAACGTAGTGCTACATAACGTTATACGTTATAACGTAGTGCTACATAACGTTATACGTTATAACGTAGTGCTACATAACGTTATACGTTATAAGGTAATAGTATATAACGTATAACGTTATAAGGTAACAATATATAACGATATACGTTATAACGTAGTGCTACATAACGTTATACGTTATAAAGTAATAGTATATAACGTTATACGTTATAACGTAGTGCTACATAACGTTATACGCTATAAGGTAATAGTATATAACGTATAACGTTATAAGGTAACCATATATAACGATATACGTTATAACGTACTGCTACACAACGTTATACGTTATAAGGTAATAGTATATAACGTTACACGTTATAACGTACTGCTACACAACGTTATACGTTATAAGGTAATAGTATATAACGTTATACGTTATAACGTAATGCTACATAACGTTATACGTTAAAAGGTAATAGTATATAACGTTATACGTTATAACGTAATGCTACATAACGTTATACGTTATAAGATAATAGCATATAACGTTATATGTTATAACGTAGTGCTACATAACGTTGTACGTTATAACGTAACAGTATACAATGTTACACGTTATAACGTAGTGCTGCACAACGTTATACGTTATAACGTAACAGTATATAACGTTATATGTTATAACGTAGTGCTACATAACGTTATACGTTATAAGGTAGTAGTATATAACGTTATACGTTATAACGTAGTGCTACATAACGTTATACGTTATAACGTAGTGCTACATAACGTTATACGTTATAACGTAGTGCTACATAACGTTATACGTTATAAGGTAATAGTATATAACGTATAACGTTATAAGGTAACAATATATAACGATATACGTTATAACGTAGTGCTACATAACGTTATACGTTATAAAGTAATAGTATATAACGTTATACGTTATAACGTAGTGCTACATAACGTTATACGCTATAAGGTAATAGTATATAACGTATAACGTTATAAGGTAACCATATATAACGTTATACTTTATAACGTAATGCTACATAACGTTATACGTTATAAGGTAATAGCATATAACGTTATATGTTATAACGTAGTGCTACATAACGTTGTACGTTATAACGTAACAGTATACAATGTTACACGTTATAACGTAGTGCTGCACAACGTTATACGTTATAACGTAACAGTATATAACGTTATATGTTATAACGTAGTGCTACATAACGTTATACGTTATAAGGTAGTAGTATATAACGTTATACGTTATAACGTATTGCTACATAACGTTATACGTTATAACGTAGTGCTACATAACGTTATACGTTATAACGTAGTGCTACATAACGTTATACGTTATAAGGTAATAGTATATAACGTATAACGTTATAAGGTAACAATATATAACGATATACGTTATAACGTAGTGCTACATAACGTTATGCGTTATAAAGTAATAGTATATAACGTTATACGTTATAACGTAGTGCTACATAACGTTATACGCTATAAGGTAATAGTATATAACGTATAACGTTATAAGGTAACCATATATAACGATATACGTTATAACGTACTGCTACACAACGTTATACGTTATAAGGTAATAGTATATAACGTTACACGTTATAACGTACTGCTACACAACGTTATACGTTATAAGGTAATAGTATATAACGTTATACGTTATAACGTAATGCTACATAACGTTATACGTTAAAAGGTAATAGTATATAACGTTATACGTTATAACGTAATGCTACATAACGTTATACGTTATAAGATAATAGCATATAACGTTATATGTTATAACGTAGTGCTACATAACGTTGTACGTTATAACGTAACAGTATACAATGTTACACGTTATAACGTAGTGCTGCACAACGTTTAGTTTATAACGTAATAGTATATGACGTTATATGTTATAACGTAGTGCTACATAACGTTATACGTTATAAGGTAGTAGTATATAACGTTATACGTTATAACGTAGTGCTACATAACGCTATACGTTATAACGTAGTGCTACATAACGTTATACGTTATAACGTAATAGTATATAACGTATAACGTTATAAGGTAACAATATATAACGATATACGTTATAACGTAGTGCTACATAACGTTATACGTTATAACGTAGTGCTACATAACGTTATACGTTATAACGTAATAGTATATAACGTATAACGTTATAAGGTAATAGTATATAACGTTATTCGTTATAACGTAGTGCTACATAACGTTATACGTTATAACGTAATGCTACATAACGTTATACGTTATAAGGTAATAGCATATAACGTTATATGTTATAACGTAGTGCTACATAACGTTGTACGTTATAACGTAACAGTATACAATGTTACACGTTATAACGTAGTGCTCCACAACGTTATACGTTATAACGTAGTAGTATATAACGTTATATGTTATAACGTAGTGCTACATAACGTTATACGTTATAAGGTAGTAGTATATAACGTTATACGTTATGACGTAGTGCTACATAACGTTATACGTTATAACGTAGTGCTACATAACGTTATACGTTATAACGTAGTGCTACATAACGTTATACGTTATAAGGTAATAGTATATAACGTATAACGTTATAAGGTAACAATTTATAACGATATACGTTATAACGTAGTGCTACATAACGTTATACGTTATAAGGTAATAGTATATAACGTATAACGTTATAAGGTAACAATATATAACGATATACGTTATAACGTACTGCTACACAACGTTATACGTTATAAGGTAATAGTATATAACGTTATACGTTATAACGTAGTGCTACATAACGTTATACGCTATAAGGTAATAGTATATAACGTTATACGTTATAAGGTAATAGTATATAACGTTATACGTTATAACGTAATGCTACATAGCGTTATACGTTATAAGGTAATAGTATATAACGTTATTCGTTATAACGTAGTGCTACATAAAGTTATACGTTATAACGTAATGCTACATAACGTTATACGTTATAAGTTAATAGCATATAACGTTATATGTTATAACGTAGTGCTACATAACGTTGTACGTTATAACGTAACAGTATACAATGTTACACGTTATAGCGTAGTGCTGCACAACGTTATACGTTATATCGTAATAGTATATAACGTTATATATTATAACGTAGTGCTACATAACGTTATACGTTATAAGGTAGTAGTATATAACGTTATACGTTATAACGTAGTGCTACATAACGTTATACGTTATAAGGTAATAGTATATAACGTATAACGTTAGAAGGTAACAATATATAACGATATACGTTATAACGTACTGCTACATAACGTTACACGTTATAACGTAGTGCTACATAACGTTATACGATATAAGGTAATAGTATATAACGTATAACGTTATAAGGTAATAATATATAGCGTTATACGTTATAACGTACTGCTACATAACGTTATACGCTATACGGTAATAGTATATAACGTTATACGTTATAACGTAGTGCTACATAACGTTATACGTTATAACGTAGTGCTACATAACGTTATACGTTATAACGTAGTGCTACATAACGTTATACGTTATAACGTAGTGCTACATAACGTTATACGTTATAACGTAGTGCTACATAACGTTATACGTTACAACGTAATAGTATACAACGTTATACGTTATAACGTAATGCTACATAACGTTATACGTTATAAGGTAATAGTATATAACGTTATGTAGCATTACGTTATAACCTATAACGTTATATACTATTACCGTACAACGTATAACGTTATGTAGCACTACGTTATAACGTATAACGTTATATACTATTACCTCACAACGTATAACGTTATGTAGCACTACGTTATAACGTATTACGTTATATACTACTACCTTATAACGTATAACGTTATGTAGCATTACGTTATAAGGTATAACGTTATATACTATAACCTTATAACGTATAACGTTATGTAGCACTACGTGATAACGTATAACGTTATGTAGCACAACGTTATAACGATTAACGTTATATACTATTACCTTATAACGTATAACGTTATGTAGCATTACGTTATAACGTATAACGTTATATACTATTACCTCACAACGTATAACGTTATGTAGCACTACGTTATAACGTATAACGTTATCTAGCACTACGTTGTAACGTATAACGTTATGTAGCATTACGTTATAACGTATTACGTTATATACTACTACCTTATAACGTATAACGTTATGTAGCATTACGTTATAAGGTATAACGTTATATACTATTACCTTATAACGTATAACGTTATGTAGCACTACGTGATAACGTATAACGTTATGTAGCACAACGTTATAACGATTAACGTTATATACTATTACCTTATAACGTATAACGTTAGGTAGCATTACGTTATAACGTATAACGTTATATACTATTACCTTATAACGTATAACGTTACGTAGCATTATGTTATAACGTATATCGTTATATATTGTTACCTTATAACGTTATACGTTATATACTATTACGTTATAACGTATAACGTTATGTAGCACTACGTTATAACGTATAACGTTATATACTATTACCTTATAACGTATAACGTTATGTAGCATTACGTTATAAGGTATAACGTTAATACTATTACCTTATAACGTATAACGTTATGTAGCACTACGTTATAACGTTATTCCGTTATGTAGCACGATGTAATAACGTATAACGTTATGTAGCACTACGTTATAACGTATAACGTTATATACTATTACCTTATAACGTATAACGTTATGTAGCACTACGTGATAACGTATAACGTTATGTAGCACAACGTTATAACGATTAACGTTATATACTATTACCTTATAACGTATAACGTTATGTAGCATTACGTTATAACGTATAACGTTATATACTATTACCTCACAACGTATAACGTTATGTAGCACTACGTTATAACGTATTACGTTATATACTACTACCTTATAACGTATAACGTTATGTAGCATTACGTTATAAGGTGTAACGTTATATACTATTACCTTATAACGTATAACGTTATGTAGCACTACGTGATAACGTATAACGTTATGTAGCACAACGCTATAACGATTAACGTTATATACTATTACCTTATAACGTATAACGTTATGTAGCATTACGTTATAACGTATAACGTTATATACTATTACCTCACAACGTATAACGTTATGTAGCACTACGTTATAACGTATTACGTTATATACTACTACCTTATAACGTATAACGTTATGTAGCATTACGTTATAACGATTAACGTTATATACTATTACCTTATAACGTATAACGTTATGTAGCATTACGTTATAACGTATAACGTTATATACTATTACCTCACAACGTATAACGTTATGTAGCACTACGTTATAACGTATAACGTTATCTAGCACTACGTTGTAACGTATAACGTTATGTAGCACTACGTTATAACGTATTACGTTATATACTACTACCTTATAACGTATGACGTTATGTAGCATTACGTTATAAGGTATAACGTTATATACTATTACCTTATAACGTATAACGTTATGTAGCACTACGTGATAACGTATAACGTTATGTAGCACAACGTTATAACGATTAACGTTATATACTATTACCTTATAACGTATAACGTTAGGTAGCATTACGTTATAACGTATAACGTTATATACTATTACCTTATAACGTATAACGTTACGTAGCATTATGTTATAACGTATATCGTTATATATTGTTACCTTATAACGTTATACGTTATATACTATTACGTTATAACGTATAACGTTATGTAGCACTACGTTATAACGTATAACGTTATATACTATTACCTTATAACGTGTAACGTTATGTAGCATTACGTTATAAGGTATAACGTTAATACTATTACCTTATAACGTATAGCGTTATGTAGCACTACGTTATAACGTTATTCCGTTATGTAGCACGATGTTATAACGTATAACGTTATGTAGCACTACGTTATAACGTATAACGTTATATACTATTACCTTATAACGTATAACGTTATGTAGCACTACGTGATAACGTATAACGTTATGTAGCACAACGTTATAACGATTAACGTTATATACTATTACCTTATAACGTATAACGTTATGTAGCATTACGTTATAACGTATAACGTTATATACTATTACCTCACAACGTATAACGTTATGTAGCACTACGTTATAACGTATTACGTTATATACTACTACCTTATAACGTATAACGTTATGTAGCATTACGTTATAAGGTGTAACGTTATATACTATTACCTTATAACGTATAACGTTATGTAGCACTACGTGATAACGTATAACGTTATGTAGCACAACGCTATAACGATTAACGTTATATACTATTACCTTATAACGTATAACGTTATGTAGCACTACGTGATAACGTATAACGTTATGTAGCACAACGTTATAACGATTAACGTTATATACTATTACCTTATAACGTATAACGTTAGGTAGCATTACGCTATAACGTATATCGTTATATATTGTTACCTTATAACGTTATACGTTGTACAGTATTACCTTATAACGTATAACGTTATAAGGTAACAATACATAACGATATACGTTATAACGTTATGTAGCACTACGTTATAACGTATAACGTTATATACCATTACCTTATAACGTATAACGTTATGTAGCATTACGTTGTAACCTATAACGTTATATGCTATTACCTTATAACGTATAACGTTATGTAGCACTACGTTATAACGTATAACGTTATGTAGCACTACGTTATAACGTATAACGTTATGTCGCATTACGTTAGATCGTATAACGTTATATACTATTACCTTATAACGTATAACGTTATGTAGCATTACGTTATAAGGTATAACGTTAATACTATTACCTTATAACGTATAACGTTATGTAGCACTACGTTATAACGTATAACGTTATGTAGCACAACGTTATAACGTTATTCCGTTATGTAGCACGATGTTATAACGTATAACGTTACGTAGCACTACGTTATAACGTATAACGTTATATACTATTACCTTATAACGTATAACGTTATGTAGCACTACGTGATATCGTATAACGTTATGTAGCACAACGTTATAACGATTAACGTTATATACTATTACCTTATAACGTATAACGTTATGTAGCATTACGTTATAACGTATAACGTTATATACTATTACCTCACAACGTATAACGTTATGTAGCACTACGTTATAACGTATTACGTTATATACTACTACCTTATAACGTATAACGTTATGTAGCATTACGTTATAAGGTATAACGTTATATACTATTACCTTATAACGTATAACGTTATGTAGCACTACGTGATAACGTATAACGTTATGTAGCATTACGTTATAACCTATAACGTTATATACTATTACCGTACAACGTATAACGTTATGTAGCACTACGTTATAACGTATAACGTTATATACTATTACCTCACAACGTATAACGTTATGTAGCACTACGTTATAACGTATTACGTTATATACTACTACCTTATAACGTATAACGTTATGTAGCATTACGTTATAAGGTATAACGTTATATACTATAACCTTATAACGTATAACGTTATGTAGCACTACGTGATAACGTATAACGTTATGTAGCACAACGTTATAACGATTAACGTTATATACTATTACCTTATAACGTATAACGTTAGGTAGCATTACGTTATAAGGTATAACGTTAATACTATTACCTTATAACGTATAACGTTATGTAGCACTACGTTATAACGTATAACGTTATGTAGCACTACGTTATAACGTATAACGTTATGTCGCATTACGTTAGATCGTATAACGTTATATACTATTACCTTATAACGTATAACGTTATGTAGCATTACGTTATAAGGTATAACGTTAATACTATTACCTTATAACGTATAACGTTATGTAGCACTACGTTATAACGTATAACGTTATGTAGCACAACGTTATAACGTTATTCCGTTATGTAGCACGATGTTATAACGTATAACGTTACGTAGCACTACGTTATAACGTATAACGTTATATACTATTACCTTATAACGTATAACGTTATGTAGCACTACGTGATATCGTATAACGTTATGTAGCACAACGTTATAACGATTAACGTTATATACTATTACCTTATAACGTATAACGTTATGTAGCATTACGTTATAACGTATAACGTTATATACTATTACCTCACAACGTATAACGTTATGTAGCACTACGTTATAACGTATTACGTTATATACTACTACCTTATAACGTATAACGTTATGTAGCATTACGTTATAAGGTATAACGTTATATACTATTACCTTATAACGTATAACGTTATGTAGCACTACGTGATAACGTATAACGTTATGTAGCATTACGTTATAACCTATAACGTTATATACTATTACCGTACAACGTATAACGTTATGTAGCACTACGTTATAACGTATAACGTTATATACTATTACCTCACAACGTATAACGTTATGTAGCACTACGTTATAACGTATTACGTTATATACTACTACCTTATAACGTATAACGTTATGTAGCATTACGTTATAAGGTATAACGTTATATACTATAACCTTATAACGTATAACGTTATGTAGCACTACGTGATAACGTATAACGTTATGTAGCACAACGTTATAACGATTAACGTTATATACTATTACCTTATAACGTATAACGTTAGGTAGCATTACGTTATAAGGTATAACGTTAATACTATTACCTTATAACGTATAACGTTATGTAGCACTACGTTATAACGTATAACGTTATGTAGCACTACGTTATAACGTATAACGTTATGTCGCATTACGTTAGATCGTATAACGTTATATACTATTACCTTATAACGTATAACGTTATGTAGCATTACGTTATAAGGTATAACGTTAATACTATTACCTTATAACGTATAACGTTATGTAGCACTACGTTATGACGTATAACGTTATGTAGCACTACGTTATAACGTTATTCCGTTATGTAGCACGATGTTATAACGTATAACGTTACGTAGCACTACGTTATAACGTATAACGTTATATACTATTACCTTATAACGTATAACGTTATGTAGCACTACGTGATATCGTATAACGTTATGTAGCACAACGTTATAACGATTAACGTTATATACTATTACCTTATAACGTATAACGTTATGTAGCATTACGTTATAACGTATAACGTTATATACTATTACCTCACAACGTATAACGTTATGTAGCACTACGTTATAACGTATTACGTTATATACTACTACCTTATAACGTATAACGTTATGTAGCATTACGTTATAAGGTATAACGTTATATACTATTACCTTATAACGTATAACGTTATGTAGCACTACGTGATAACGTATAACGTTATGTAGCACAACGTTATAACGATTAACGTTATATACTATTACCTTATAACGTATAACGTTATGTAGCATTACGTTATAACGTATAACGTTATATACTATTACCTCACAACGTATAACGTTATGTAGCACTACGTTATAACGTATAACGTTATCTAGCACTACGTTGTAACGTATAACGTTATATACTATGACCTTATAACGTATAACGTTATGTAGCATTACGTTATAACCTATAACGTTATATACTATTACCGTACAACGTATAACGTTATGTAGCACTACGTTATAACGTATAACGTTATATACTATTACCTCACAACGTATAACGTTATGTAGCACTACATTATAACGTATTACGTTATATACTACTACCTTATAACGTATAACGTTATGTAGCATTACGTTATAAGGTATAACGTTATATACTATAACCTTATAACGTATAACGTTATGTAGCACTACGTGATAACGTATAACGTTATGTAGCACAACGTTATAACGATTAACGTTATATACTATTACCTTATAACGTATAACGTTATGTAGCATTACGTTATAACGTATAACGTTATATACTATTACCTCACAACGTATAACGTTATGTAGCACTACGTTATAACGTATAACGTTATCTAGCACTACGTTGTAACGTATAACGTTATGTAGCACTACGTTATAACGTATTACGTTATATACTACTACCTTATAACGTATAACGTTATGTAGCATTACGTTATAAGGTATAACGTTATATACTATTACCTTATAACGTATAACGTTATGTAGCACTGCGTGATAACGTATAACGTTATGTAGCACAACGTTATAACGATTAACGTTATATACTATTACCTTATAACGTATAACGTTAGGTAGCATTACGTTATAACGTATAACGTTATATACTATTACCTTATAACGTATAACGTTACGTAGCATTATGTTATAACGTATATCGTTATATATTGTTACCTTATAACGTTATACGTTATATACTATTACGTTATAACGTATAACGTTATGTAGCACTACGTTATAACGTATAACGTTATGTAGCACTACGTTATAATGTATAACGTTATATACTATTACCTTATAACGTATAACGTTATGTAGCATTACGTAATAACGTATAACGTTATATACTATTACCTTACAACGTATAACGTTATGTAGCACTACGTTATAGCGTATAACGTTATGTAGCACTACGTTATAACGTATAACGTTATGTAGCACTGCGTTATAACGTATAACGTTATATACTATTACCTTATAACGTAAAACGTTATGTAGCAGTACGTTATAACGTATATCGTTATGTATTGTTACCATATAACGTTATACGTTATATACTATTACGTTATAACGTATAACGTTATGTAGCACTACGTTATAACGTATAACGTTATGTAGCACTACGTTATAACGTATAACGTTATGTAGCACTACGTTATAACGTATAACGTTATATACTATTACCTTATAACGTATAACGTTATGTAGCATTACGTTGTAACCTATAACGTTATATGCTATTACCTTATAACGTATAACGTTATGTAGCACTACCGTATAACGTATAACGTTATGTAGCACTACGTTATAACGTATAACGTTATGTAGCACTACGTTATAACGTTATTCCGTTATGTAGCACTACGTTATAACGTATAACGTTATGTAGCACTACGTTATAACGTATAACGTTATATACTATTACCTTATAACGTATAACGTTATGTAGCACTACGTGATAACGTATAACGTTATGTAGCACAACGTTATAACGATTAACGTTATATACTATTACCTTATAACGTATAACGTTAGGTAGCATTACGCTATAACGTATATCGTTATATATTGTTACCTTATAACGTTATACGTTGTATAGTATTACCTTATAACGTATAACGTTATGTAGCACTACGTTATAACGTATAACGTTATATACTATTACCTTATAACGTATAACGTTATGTAGCATTACGTTATAACGTATAACGTTATATACTATTACATTATAACGTATAACGTTATGTAGCACTACGTGATAACGTATAACGTTATGTAGCACAACGTTATAACGATTAACGTTATATACTATTACCTTATAACGTATAACGTTACGTAGCATTATGTTCTAACGTATATCGTTATATATTGTTACCTTATAACGTTATACGTTATATACTATTACGTTATAACGTATAACGTTATGTAGCACTACGTTATAACGTATAACGTTATGTAGCACTACGTTATAACGTATAACGTTATGTAGCACAACGTTATAACGATTAACGTTATATACTATTCCATTATAACGTATAACGTTAGGTAGCATTACGTTATAACGTATATCGTTATGTATTGTTACCTTATAACGTTATACGTTATATACTATTACGTTATAACGTATAACGTTATGTAGCACTACGTTATAACGTATAACGTTATGTAGCACTACGTTATAACGTATAACGTTATGTAGCACTACGTTATAACGTATAACGTTATATACTATTACCTTATAACGTATAACGTTATGTAGCATTACGTTGTAACCTATAACGTTATATGCTATTACCTTATAACGTATAACGTTATGTAGCACTACGTTATAACGTATAACGTTATGTAGCACTACGTTATAACGTATACCGTTATGTCGCATTACGTTAGATCGTATAACGTTATATACTATTACCTTATAACGTATAACGTTATGTAGCATTACGTTATAAGGTATAACGTTAATACTATTACCTTATAACGTATAACGTTATGCAGCACTACGTTATAACGTATAACGTTATATACTATTACCTTATAACGTATAACGTTATGTAGCACTACGTGATAACGTATAACGTTATGTAGCACAACGTTATAACGATTAACGTTATATACTATTACCTTATAACGTATAACGTTAGGTAGCATTACGCTATAACGTATATCGTTATATATTGTTACCTTATAACGTTATACGTTGTATAGTATTACCTTATAACGTATAACGTTATGTAGCACTACGTTATAACGTATAACGTTATATACTATTACCTTATAACGTATAACGTTATGTAGCATTACGTTATAACGTATAACGTTATATACTATTACATTATAACGTATAACGTTATGTAGCACTACGTGATAACGTATAACGTTATGTAGCACAACGTTATAACGATTAACGTTATATACTATTACCTTATAACGTATAACGTTACGTAGCATTATGTTCTAACGTATATCGTTATATATTGTTACCTTATAACGTTATACGTTATATACTATTACGTTATAACGTATAACGTTATGTAGCACTACGTTATAACGTATAACGTTATGTAGCACTACGTTATAACGTATAACGTTATGTAGCACAACGTTATAACGATTAACGTTATATACTATTCCATTATAACGTATAACGTTAGGTAGCATTACGTTATAACGTATATCGTTATGTATTGTTACCTTATAACGTTATACGTTATATACTATTACGTTATAACGTATAACGTTATGTAGCACTACGTTATAACGTATAACGTTATGTAGCACTACGTTATAACGTATAACGTTATGTAGCACTACGTTATAACGTATAACGTTATATACTATTACCTTATAACGTATAACGTTATGTAGCATTACGTTGTAACCTATAACGTTATATGCTATTACCTTATAACGTATAACGTTATGTAGCACTACGTTATAACGTATAACGTTATGTAGCACTACGTTATAACGTATACCGTTATGTCGCATTACGTTAGATCGTATAACGTTATATACTATTACCTTATAACGTATAACGTTATGTAGCATTACGTTATAAGGTATAACGTTAATACTATTACCTTATAACGTATAACGTTATGCAGCACTACGTTATAACGTATAACGTTATATACTATTACCTTATAACGTATAACGTTATGTAGCACTACGTGATATCGTATAACGTTATGTAGCACAACGTTATAACGATTAACGTTATATACTATTACCTTATAACGTATAACGTTAGGTATAACCTATAACGTTATATACTATTACCGTACAACGTATAACGTTATGTAGCACTACGTTATAACGTATAACGTTATGTAGCACTACGTTATAACGTATAACGTTATGTAGCACTACGTTATAACGTATTACGTTATATACTACTACCTTATGACGTATAACGTTATGTAGCATTACGTTATAAGGTATAACGTTATATACTATTACCTTATAACGTATAACGTTATGTAGCACTACGTGATAACGTATAACGTTATATACTATTACCTTATAACGTATAACGTTGTGTAGCAGTACGTTATAATGTATATCGTTATATATTGTTACCTTATAACGTTATACGTTATATACTATTACCTTATAACGTATAACGTTATGTAGCACTACGTTATAACGTATAACGTTATATACTATTACCTTATAACGTATAACGTTATGTAGCAGTACGTTATAACGTATATCGTTATATATTGTTACCTTATAACGTTATACGTTATATACTATTACCTTATAACATATAACGTTATGTAGCATTACGTTATAACGTATAACGTTGTATACTATTACGTTGTAACGTATAACGTTATGTAGCACTACGTTATAACGTATAACGTTATGTAGCACTACGTTATAACGTATAACGTTATATAGTATTACCTTATAGCGTATAACGTTATGTAGCATTACGTTATAAGGTATAACGTTATATACTATTACCTTATAACGTATAACGTTATGTAGCACTACGTTATAACGTTATTCCGTTATGTAGCACGATGTTATAACGTATAACGTTATGTAGCACTACGTTATAACGTATAACGTTGTATACTATTACGTTGTAACGTATAACGTTATGTAGCACTACGTTATAACGTATAACGTTATGTAGCACTACGTTATAACGTATAACGTTATATACTATTACCGTATAGCGTATAACGTTATGTAGCAGTACGTTATAACGTATGTCGCTATATATTGTTACCTTATAACGTTATACGTTATATACTATTACCTTATAACGTATAACGTTATGTAGCACTACGTTATAACGTATAACGTTATATACTACTACCTTATAACGTATAACGTTATGTAGCATTACGTTATAAGGTATAACGTTATATACTATTACCTTATATCGTATAACGTTATGTAGCACTACGTTATAACGTATAACGTTATATACTATTGCCTTATAACGTATAACGTTGTGTAGCAGTACATTATAACGTATATCGTTATATATTGTTACCTTATAACGTTATACGTTATATACTATTACCTTATAACGTATCACGTTATGTAGCACTACGTTATAACGTATATCGTTATATATTGTTACCTTATAACGTTATACGTTATATACTATTACGTTATAACGTATAACGTTATGTAGCACTACGTTATAACGTATAACGTTATGTAGCACTACGTTATAACGTATAACGTTATATACTACTACCTTATAACGTACAACGTTATGTAGCACTACGTTATAACATATAACGTTATGTAGCACTACGTTATAACATATAACGTCATATACTATTACGTTATAAACTAAACGTTGTGCAGCACTACGTTATAACGTGTAACATTGTATACTGTTACGTTATAACGTACAACGTTATGTAGCACTACGTTATAACATATAACGTTATATGCTATTACCTTATAACGTATAACGTTATGTAGCATTACGTTATAACGTATAACGTTATATACTATTACCTTATAACGTATAACGTTATGTAGCATTACGTTATAACGTATAACGTTATATACTATTACCTTATAACGTATAACGTTGTGTATCAGTACGTTATAACGTATAACGTTATATACTATTACCTTATAACGTATAACGTTGTGTAGCAGTACGTTATAACGTATATCGTTATATACTGGTTACCTTATAACGTTATACGTTATATACTATTACCTTATAGCGTATAACGTTATGTAGCACTACGTTATAACGTATAACGTTATATACTATTACTTTATAACGTATAACGTTGTGTAGCAGTACGTTATAACGTATATCTTTATATATTGTTACCTTATAACGTTATACGTTATATACTATTACCTTATAATGTATAACGTTATGTAGCATTACGTTATAACGTATAACGTTATGTAGCACTACGTTATAACGAATAACGTTATATACTATTACCTTATAACGTATAACGTTATGTAGCATTACGTTATAACGTATAACGTTATATACTATTACCTTATAACGTATAACGTTGTGTAGCAGTACGTTGTAACGTATATCGTTATATATGGTTACCTTATAACGTTATACGTTATATACTATTACCTTATAGCGTATAACGTTATGTAGCTCTACGTTATAACGTATAACGTTATATACTATTACCTTATAACGTATAACGTTGTGTAGCAGTACGTTATAACGTATATCGTTATATATTGTTACCTTATAACGTTATACGTTATATACTATTACCTTATAACGTATAACGTTATGTAGCACTACGTTATAACGTATATCGATATATATTGTTACCTTATAACGTTATACGTTATATACTATTACCTTATGACGTATAACGTTATGTAGCACTACGTTATAACGTATAACGTTATATACTATTACCTTATAACGTATAACGTTGTGTAGCAGTACGTTATAACGTATAACGTTATATACTATTACCGTATAACGTATAACGTTGTGTATCAGTACGTTATAACGTATATCGTTATATATTGTTAGCTTATAACGTTATACGTTATATACTATTACCTTATAACGTATAACATTATGTAGCACTACGTTATAACGTATATCGTTATATGTTGTTACCTTATAACGTTATACGTTATATACTATTACGTTATAACGTATAACGTTATGTAGCACTACATTATAACGTATAACGTTATGTAGCACTACGTTATAACGTATGACGTTATATACTACTACCTTATAACGTATAACGTTATGTAGCACTACGTTACAACATATAACGTTATATACTATTACGTTATAACGTATAACGTTGTGCAGCATTACGTTATAACATGTAACATTGTATACTGTTACGTTATAACGTACAACGTTATGTAGCACTACGTTATAACATATAACGTTATATACTATTACCTTATAACGTATAACGTTATGTAGCACTACGTTATAACGTATATCGATATATATTGTTACCTTATAACGTTATACGTTATATACTATTACCTTATAACGTATAACGTTATGTAGCACTACGTTATAACGTATAACGTTATATACTATTACCTTATAACGTATAACGTTGTGTAGCAGTACGTTATAACGTATAACGTTATATACTATTACCTTATAACGTATAACGTTGTGTATCAGTACGTTATAACGTATATCGTTATATATTGTTACCTTATAACGTTATACGTTATATACTATTACCTTATAACGTATAACATTATGTAGCACTACGTTATAACGTATATCGTTATATGTTGTTACCTTATAACGTTATACGTTATATACTATTACGTTATAACGTATAACGTTATGTAGCACTACGTTATAACGTATAACGTTATGTAGCACTACGTTATAACGTATAACGTTATATACTACTACCTTATAACGTATAACGTTATGTAGCACTACGTTATAACGTATAACGTTATGTAGCACTACGTTATAACGAATAACGTTATATACTATTACCTTATAACGTATAGCGTTATGTAGCATTACGTTATAACGTATAACGTTATATACTATTACCTTATAACGTATAACGTTGTGTAGCAGTACGTTATAGCGTATATCGTTATATATTGTTACCTTATAACGTTATACGTTATATACTATTACCTTATAACGTATAACGTTATGTAGCAGTACGTTATAACGTATATCGTTATATACTACTACCTTATAACGTATAACGTTATGTAGCAGTACGTTATAACGTATATCGTTATATATTGTTACCTTATAACGTATAACGCTATATACTATTTCCTTAAAACGTATAACGTTATGTAGCAGTACGTTATAACGTATATCGTTATATATTGTTACCTTATAACGTTATACGTTATATACTATTACCTTATAACATATAACGTTATGTAGCATTACGTTATAACGTATAACGTTGTAAACTATTACGTTGTAACGTATAACGTTATGTAGCACTACGTTATAACGTATAACGTTATGTAGCACTACGTTATAACGTATAACGTTATATACTATTACCTTATAGCGTATAACGTCATGTAGCACTACGTTATAACGTATAACGTTATATACTACTACCTTGTAACGTATAACGTTACGTAGCATTACGTTATAAGGTATAACGTTATATACTATTACCTTATAACGTATGACGTTATGTAGCACTACGTTATAACGTATAACGTTATGTAGCACTACGTTATAACGTATAACGTTATGTAGCACTACGTTATAACGTATAACGTTATATACTATTACCTTATAACGTATAACGTTATGTTGCAGTACGTTATAACGTATATCGTTATATATAGTTACCTTATAACGTATAACGCTATATACTATTACCTTATAACGTATAACGTTGTGTAGCAGTACGTTATAACGTATAACGTTATATACTATTGCCTTATAACGTATAACGTTGTGTAGCAGTACGTTATAACGTATATCGTTATATATTGTTACCTTATAACGTTATACGTTATATACTATTACGTTATAACGTATAACGTTATGTAGCACTATGTTATAACGTATAGCGTTATGTAGCACTACGTTATAACGTATAACGTTATATACTACTACCTTATAACGTATAACGTTATGTAGCACCACGCTATAACATATAACGTTATATACTATTACGTTATAACGTATAATGTTGTGCAGCACTACGTTATAACGTGTAACATTGTATACTGTTACGTTATAACGTACAACGTTATGTAGCACTACGTTATAACATATAACGTTATATGCTATTACCTTATAACGTATAACGTTATGTAGCATTACCTTATAACGTATAACGTTATGTAGCAGTACGTTATAACGTATATCGTTATATATTGTTACCTTATAACGTTATACGTTATATACTATTACCTTATAACGTATAACGTTATGTAGCACTACGTTATAACGTATATCGTTATATATTGTTACCTTACAACGTTATACATTATATACTATTACCTTATAACGTATAACGTTATGTAGCAGTACGTTATAACGTATATCGTTATATACTACTACCTTATAACGTATAACGTTATGTAGCATTACGTTATAAGGTATAACGTTATATAATAATACCTTATAACGTATAACGCTATGTAGCACTACGTTATAACGTATAACGTTATGTAGCACTACGTAATAACGTTATACGTTATATAATATTACCTTACAACGTATAACGTTATGTAGCACTACGTTATAACGTATGACGTTATATACTATTACCTTATAACCTATAACGTTATGTCGCATTACGTTATTCGTATACCGTTATATACTATTACCTTATAACGTATAACGTTATGTAGCATTACGTTATAACGTATATCGTTATATATTGTTACCTTATAACGTTATACGTTATATACTATTACCTTATAACGTATAACGTTATGTAGCACTACGTTATAACGTATAACGTTATATACTATTACCTTATAACGTATAACGTTGTGTATCAGTACGTTATAACGTATATCGTTATATATTGTTACCTTATAACGTTATACGTTATATACTATTACCTTATAACGTATAACATTATGTAGCACTACGTTATAACGTATATCGTTATATGTTGTTACCTTATAACGTTATACGTTATATACTATTACGTTATAACGTATAACGTTATGTAGCACTACGTTATAACGTATAACGTTATGTAGCACTACGTTATAACGTATGACGTTATATACTACTACCTTATAACGTATAACGTTATGTAGCACTACGTTATAACATATAACGTTATATACTATTACGTTATAACGTATAACGTTGTGCAGCATTACGTTATAACATGTAACATTGTATACTGTTACGTTATAACGTACAACGTTATGTAGCACTACGTTATAACATATAACGTTATATACTATTACCTTATAACGTATAACGTTATGTAGCACTACGTTATAACGTATATCGATATATATTGTTACCTTATAACGTTATACGTTATATACTATTACCTTATAACGTATAACGTTGTGTAGCAGTACGTTATAACGTATATCGTTATATATTGTTACCTTATAACGTTATACGTTATATACTATTACCTTATAACGTATAACGTTATGTAGCATTACGTTATAACGTATAACGTTATGTAGCACTACGTTATAACGAATAACGTTATATACTATTACCTTATAACGTATAGCGTTATGTAGCATTACGTTATAACGTATAACGTTATATACTATTACCTTATAACGTATAACGTTGTGTAGCAGTACGTTATAACGTATATCGTTATATATTGTTACCTTATAACGTTATACGTTATATACTATTACCTTATAACGTATAACGTTATGTAGCACTACGTTATAACGTATAACGTTATATACTATTACCTTATAACGTATAACGTTATGTAGCAGTACGTTATAACGTATATCGTTATATATTGTTACCTTATAACGTTATACGTTATATACTATTACCTTATAACATATAACGTTATGTAGCATTACGTTATAACGTATAACGTTGTATACTATTACGTTGTAACGTATAACGTTATGTAGCACTACGTTATAACGTATAACGTTATATACTATTACCTTATAGCGTATAACGTTATGTAGCACTACGTTATAACGTATAACGTTATATACTACTACCTTGTAACGTATAACGTTACGTAGCATTACGTTATAAGGTATAACGTTATATACTATTACCTTATAACGTATGACGTTATGTAGCACTACGTTATAACGTATAACGTTATGTAGCACTACGTTATAACGTATAACGTTATGTAGCACTACGTTATAACGTATAACGTTATATACTATTTCCTTATAACGTATAACGTTATGTAGCAGTACGTTATAACGTATATCGTTATATATTGTTACCTTATAACGTATAACGCTATATACTATTACCTTATAACGTATAACGTTATATACTATTGCCTTATAACGTATAACGTTGTGTAGCAGTACGTTATAACGTATATCGTTATATATTGTTACCTTATAACGTTATACGTTATATACTATTACGTTATAACGTATAACGTTATGTAGCACTATGTTATAACGTATAGCGTTATGTAGCACTACGTTATAACGTATAACGTTATATACTACTACCTTATAACGTATAACGTTATGTAGCACTACGCTATAACATATAACGTTATATACTATTACGTTATAACGTATAATGCTGTGCAGCACTACGTTATAACGTGTAACATTGTATACTGTTACGTTATAACGTACAACGTTATGTAGCACTACGTTATAACATATAACGTTATATGCTATTACCTTATAACGTATAACGTTATGTAGCATTACGTTATAAGGTATAACGTTATATAATAATACCTTATAACGTATAACGCTATGTAGCACTACGTTATAACGTATAACGTTATGTAGCACTACGTAATAACGTTATACGTTATATAATATTACCTTACAACGTATAACGTTATGTAGCACTACGTTATAACGTATGACGTTATATACTATTACCTTATAACCTATAACGTTATGTCGCATTACGTTATTCGTATACCGTTATATACTATTACCTTATAACGTATAACGTTATGTCGCATTACGTTATAACGTATAACGTTGTATACTATTACGTTGTAACGTATAACGTTATGTAGCACTACGTTATGACGTATAACGTTATATACTATTACCTTATAGCGTATAACGTTATGTAGCACTACGTTATAACGTATAACGTTATATACTACTACCTTGTAACGTATAACGTTACGTAGCATTACGTTATAAGGTATAACGTTATATACTATTACCTTATAACGTATGACGTTATGTAGCACTACGTTATAACGTATAACGTTATGTAGCACTACGTTATAACGTATAACGTTATGTAGCACTACGTTATAACGTATAACGTTATATACTATTTCCTTATAACGTATAACGTTATGTAGCAGTACGTTATAACGTATATCGTTATATATTGTTACCTTATAACGTATAACGCTATATACTATTACCTTATAACGTATAACGTTATATACTATTGCCTTATAACGTATAACGTTGTGTAGCAGTACGTTATAACGTATATCGTTATATATTGTTACCTTATAACGTTATACGTTATATAATAATACCTTATAACGTATAACGCTATGTAGCACTACGTTATAACGTATAACGTTATGTAGCACTACGTAATAACGTTATACGTTATATAATATTACCTTACAACGTATAACGTTATGTAGCACTACGTTATAACGTATGACGTTATATACTATTACCTTATAACCTATAACGTTATGTCGCATTACGTTATTCGTATACCGTTATATACTATTACCTTATAACGTATAACGTTATGTAGCACTACGTTATAACGTATAACGTTATCTAGCATTACGTTTTAAGGTATAACGTTATACACTATTACCTTACAACGTAAAACGTTATGTAGCAGTACGTTATAACGTATATCGTTATATATTGTTACCTTATAACGTTATACGTTATATACTATTACCTTATAACATATAACGTTATGTAGCATTACGTTATAACGTACAACGTTGTATACTATTACGTTGTAACGTATAACGTTATGTAGCACTACGCTATAACGTATAACGTTATGTAGCACTACGTTATAACGTATAACGTTATATACTATTACCTTATAGCGCATAACGTTATGTAGCAGTACGTTATAACGTATGTCGTTATATATTGTTACCTTATAACGTTATACGTTATATACTATTACCTTATAACGTATAACGTTATGTAGCACTACGTTATAACGTATAACGTTATATACTACTACCTTGTAACGTATAACGTTACGTAGCATTACGTTATAAGGTATAACGTTATATACTATTACCTTATAACGTATAACGTTATGTAGCACTACGTTATAACGTATAACGTTATGTAGCACTACGTTATAACGTATAACGTTATATACTATTACCTTATAACGTATAACGTTATGTAGCAGTACGTTATAACGTATATCGTTATATATTGTTACCTTATAACGTTATACGTTATATACTATTACCTTATAACGTATAACGTTATGTAGCACTACGTTATAACGTATATCGTTATATATTGTTACCTTACAACGTTATACATTATATACTATTACCTTATAACGTATAACGTTATGTAGCACTACGTTATAACGTATAACGTTATATACTACTACCTTATAACGTATAAGGTTATGTAGCATTACGTTATAAGGTATAACGTTATATAATAATACCTTATAACGTATAACGCTATGTAGCACTACGTTATAACGTATAACGTTATGTAGCACTACGTAATAACGTTATACGTTATATAATATTACCTTACAACGTATAACGTTATGTAGCACTACGTTATAACGTATGACGTTATATACTATTACCTTATAACCTATAACGTTATGTCGCATTACGTTATTCGTATACCGTTATATACTATTACCTTATAACGTATAACGTTATGTAGCATTACGTTATAACGTATATCGTTATATATTGTTACCTTATAACGTATAACGTTATGTAGCAGTACGTTATAACGTATATCGTTATATATTGTTACCTTATAACGTTATACGTTATATACTATTACCTTATAACGTATAACGTTATGTAGCACTACATTATAACGTATAACGTTATATACTATTACGTTGTAACGTATAACGTTATGTAGCACTACGTTATAACGTATGACGTTATGTAGCACTACGTTATGACTTATAACGTTATGTAGCACTACGTTATAACGTATAACGTTATATACTATTACCTTATAACGTATAACGTTATGTAGCAGTACGTTATAACGTATATCGTTATATATTGTTACCTTACAACGTTATACATTATATACTATTACCTTATAACGTATAACGTTATGTAGCACTACGTTATAACGTATAACGTTATATACTACTACCTTATAACGTATAAGGTTATGTAGCATTACGTTGTAACCTATAACGTTATATACTATTACCTTACAACGTATAACGTTATGTAGCACTACGTTATAACGTATATCGTTATATATTGTTACCTTATAACGTTATACGTTATATACTATTACGTTATAACGTATAACGTTATGTAGCACTACGTTATAACATATAACGTCATATACTATTACGTTATAACGTATAACGTTGTGCAGCACTACGTTATAACGTATAACGTTATGTAGCATTACGTTTTAAGGTATAACGTTATATACTATTACCTTACAACGTATAACGTTATGTAGCACTACGTTATAACGTATATCGTTATATATTGTTACCTTATAACGTTATACGTTATATACTATTACGTTATAACGTATAACGTTATGTAGCACTACGTTATAACATATAACGTCATATACTATTACGTTATAACGTATAACGTTGTGCAGCACTACGTTATAACGTATAACGTTATGTAGCATTACGTTTTAAGGTATAACGTTATATACTATTACCTTACAACGTATAACGTTATGTAGCACTACGTTATAACGTATATCGTTATATATTGTTACCTTACAACGTTATACATTATATACTATTACCTTATAACGTATAACGTTATGTAGCACTACGTTATAACGAATAACGTTATATACTACTACCTTATAACGTATAACGTTATGTAGCACTACGTTATAACATATATCGTTATATACTATTACCTTATAACGTATAACGTTATGTAGCACTACGTTATAACGTATAACGTTATGTAGCATTACGTTTTAAGGTATAACGTTATATACTATTACCTTACAACGTATAACGTTATGTAGCACTACGTTATAACGTATATCGTTATATATTGTTACCTTATAACGTTATACGTTATATACTATTACGTTATAACGTATAACGTTATGTAGCACTACGTTATAACGTATAACGTTATGTAGCACTACGTTATAACGTATAACGTTATGTAGCATTACGTTTTAAGGTATAACGTCATATACTATTACGTTATAACGTATAACGTTGTGCAGCACTACGTTATAACGTGTAACATTGTATACTGTTACGTTATAATGTACAACGTTATGTAGCACTACGTTATAACATATAACGTTATATGCTATTACCTTATAACGTATAACGTTATGTAGCATTACGTTATAACGTATAACGTTATGTAGCACTACGTTATAACGAATAACGTTATATACTACTACCTTATAACGTATAACGTTATGTAGCACTACGTTATAACATATATCGTTATATACTATTACCTTATAACGTATAACGTTATGTAGCACTACGTTATAACGTATAACGTTATGTAGCATTACGTTTTAAGGTATAACGTTATACACTATTACCTTACAACGTATAACGTTATGTAGCACTACGTTGTAACGTATAACGTTATGTAGCACTACGTTACAACGTATAACGTTATATACTATTACCTTATAACGTATAACGTTATGTAGCAGTACGTTATAACGTATATCGTTATATATTGTTACCTTATAACGTTATACGTTATATACTATTACCTTATAACGTATAACGTTATGTAGCACTACATTATAACGTATAACGTTATATACTATTACGTTGTAACGTATAACGTTATGTAGCACTACGTTATAACGTATGACGTTACGTAGCACTACGTTATGACTTATAACGTTATGTAGCACTACGTTATAACGTATAACGTTATATACTATTACCTTATAACGTATAACGTTATGTAGCAGTACGTTATAACGTATATCGTTATATATTGTTACCTTACAACGTTATACATTATATACTATTACCTTATAACGTATAACGTTATGTAGCACTACGTTTTAACGTATAACGTTATATACTACTACCTTATAACGTATAAGGTTATGTAGCATTACGCTGTAACCTATAACGTTATATACTATTACCTTACAATGTATAACGTTATGTAGCACTACGTTATAACGTATATCGTTATATATTGTTACCTTATAACGTTGTACGTTATATACTATTACGTTATAACGTATAGCGTTATGTAGCACTATGTTATAACGTATAGCGTTATGTAGCACTACGTTATAACGTATAACGTTATATACTACTACCTTATAACGTATAACGTTATGTAGCACTACGTTATAACATATAACGTCATATACTATTACGTTATAACGTATAACGTTGTGCAGCACTACGTTATAACGTGTAACATTGTATACTGTTACGTTATAACGTACAACGTTATGTAGCACTACGTTATAACATATAACGGTATATGCTATTACCTTATAACGTATAACGTTATGTAGCATTACGTTATAACGTATAACGTTATGTAGCACTACGTTATAACGAATAATGTTATATACTATTACCTTATAACGTATAACGTTATGTAGCATTACGTTATAACGTATAACGTCATATACTATTACCTTATAACGTATAACATTGTGTAGCAGTACGTTATAACGTATATCGTTATATATTGTTACCTTATAACGTTATACGTTATATACTATTACCTTATAACGTATAACGTTATGTAGCACTACGTTATAACGTATAACGTTATATACTATTACCTTATAACGTTATACGTTATATACTATTACCTTATAACGTATAACGTTATGTAGCACTACGTTATAACGTATAACGTTATATACTACTACCTTATATCGTATAACGTTATGTAGCATTACGTTATAACGTGTAACATTGTTTACTGTTACGTTATAACGTACAACGTTATGTAGCACTACGATATAACATATAACGTTATATGCTATTACCTTATAACGTATAACGTTATGTAGCATTACGTTATAACGTATAACGTTATGTAGCACTACGTTATAACGTATATCGTTATATATTGTTACCTTATAACGTTATACGTTATATACTATTACGTTATAACGTATAACGTTATGTAGCACTATGTTATAACGTATAGCGTTATGTAGCACTACGTTATAACGTATAACGTTATATACTACTACCTTATAACGTATAAGGTTATGTAGCATTACGTTGTAACCTATAACGTTATATACTATTACCTTACAATGTATAACGTTATGTAGCACTACGTTATAACGTATATCGTTATATATTGTTACCTTATAACGTTATACGTTATATACTATTACGTTATAACGTATAACGTTATGTAGCACTATGGTATAACGTATAGCGTTATGTAGCACTACGTTATAACGTATAACGTTATATACTACTACCTTATAACGTATAAGGTTATGTAGCATTACGTTGTAACCTATAACGTTATATACTATTACCTTACAACGTATAACGTTATGTAGCACTACGTTATAACGTATATCGTTATATATTGTTACCTTATAACGTTATACGTTATATACTATTACGTTATAACGTATAACGTTATGTAGCACTACGTTATAACGTATAGCGTTATGTAGCACTACGTTATAACGTATAACGTTATATACTACTACCTTATAACGTATAAGGTTATGTAGCATTACGTTGTAACCTATAACGTTATATACTATTACCTTACAACGTATAACGTTATGTGGCACTACGTTGTAACGTATATCGTTATATATTGTTACCTTATAACGTTATACGTTATATACTATTACGTTATAACGTATAACGTTATGTAGCACTACGTTATAACATATAACGTCATATACTATTACGTTATAACGTATAACGTTGTGCAGCACTACGTTATAACGTATAACGTTATGTAGCATTACGTTTTAAGGTATAACGTTATATACTATTACCTTACAACGTATAACGTTATGTAGCACTACGTTATAACGTATATCGTTATATATTGTTACCTTATAACGTTATACGTTATATACTATTACGTTATGACGTATAACGTTATGTAGCACTACGTTATAACATATAACGTCATATACTATTACGTTATAACGTATAACGTTGTGCAGCACTACGTTATAACGTATAACGTTATGTAGCATTACGTTTTAAGGTATAACGTTATATACTATTACCTTACAACGTATAACGTTATGTAGCACTACGTTATAACATATAACGTCATATACTATTACGTTATAACGTATAACGTTGTGCAGCACTACGTTATAACGTATAACGTTATGTAGCATTACGTTTTAAGGTATAACGTTATATACTATTACCTTATAACGTATAACGTTATGTAGCACTACGTTATAACGTATATCGTTATATATTGTTACCTTATAACGTTATACGTTATATACTATTACCTTATAGCGTATAACGTTATGTTGCACTACGTTATAACGTATAACGTTATATACTATTACCTTATAACGTATAACGTTGTGTAGCAGTACGTTATAACGTACATCGTTATATATTGTTACCTTATAACGTTATACGTTATATACTATTACCTTATAGCGTATAACGTTATGTAGCACTACGTTATAACGTATAACGTTATATACTATTACCTTATAACGTATAACATTGTGTAGCAGTACGCTATAACGTATATCGTTATATATTGTTACCTTATAACGTTATACGTTATATACTATTACCTTATAGCGTATAACGTTATGTAGCATTACGTTATAACGTATAACGTTATGTAGCACTACGTTATAACGAATAACGTTATATACTATTACCTTATAACGTATAACGTTATGTAGTATTACGTTATAACGTATAACGTTATGTAGCATTACGTTATAACGTATAACGTTATATACTATTACCTTATAATGTATAACGTTGTGTAGCAGTACGTTATAACGTATATCGTTATATATTGTTACCTTATAACGTTATACGTTATATACTATTACCTTATAGCGTGTAACGTTATGTAGCACTACGTTATAACGTATAACGTTATATACTATTACCTTATAACGTATAACGTTGTGTAGCAGTATGCTATAACGTATATCGTTATATATTGTTACCTTATAACGTTATACGTTATATACTATTACCTTATAACGTATAACGTTATGTAGCACTACGTTATAACGTATATCGTTATATATTGTTACCTTATAACGTTATACGTTTTATACTATTACCTTATAACGTATAACGTTATGTAGCAGTACGTTATAACGTATAACGTTATATACTATTACCTTATAACGTATAACGTTGTGTAGCAGTACGTTATAACGTATAACGTTATATACTATTACCTTATAACGTATAACGTTGTGTATCAGTACGTTATAACGTACATCGTTATATATTGTTACCTTATAACGTTATACGTTATATACTTTTACCTTATAACGTATAACATTATGTAGCACTACGTTATAACGTATATCGTTATATATTGTTACCTTATAACGTTATACGTTTTATACTATTACCTTATAACGTATAACGTTATGTAGCATTACGTTATAACGTATAACGTTATATACTATTACCTTATAATGTATAACGTTGTGTAGCAGTACGTTATAACGTATATCGTTATATATTGTTACCTTATAACGTTATACGTTATATACTATTACCTTATAACGTATAACGTTATATACTATTACCTTATAACGTATAACGTTGTGTAGCATTACGTTATAACGTATAACGTTATATACTATTACCTTATAACGTATAACGTTGTGTATCAGTACGCTATAACGTACATCGTTATATATTGTTACCTTATAACGTTATACGTTATATACTATTACCTTATAGCGTATAACGTTATGTAGCACTACGTTATAACGTATAACGTTATATACTATTACCTTATAACGTATAACGTTGTGTAGCAGTACGCTATAACGTATATCGTTATATATTGTTACCTTATAACGTTATACGTTATATACTATTACCTTATAGCGTATAACGTTATGTAGCATTACGTTATAACGTATAACGTTATGTAGCACTACGTTATAACGAATAACGTTATATACTATTACCTTATAACGTATAACGTTATGTAGTATTACGTTATAACGTATAACGTTATATACTATTACCTTATAACGTATAACGTTGTGTAGCAGTACGCTATAACGTATATCGTTATATATTGTTACCTTATAACGTTATACGTTTTATACTATTACCTTATAACGTATAACGTTATGTAGCAGTACGTTATAACGTATAACGTTATATACTATTACCTTATAACGTATAACGTTGTGTAGCAGTACGTTATAACGTATAACGTTATATACTATTACCTTATAACGTATAACGTTGTGTATCAGTACGTTATAACGTACATCGTTATATATTGTTACCTTATAACGTTATACGTTATATACTTTTACCTTATAACGTATAACATTATGTAGCACTACGTTATAACGTATATCGTTATATATTGTTACCTTATAACGTTATACGTTATATACTATTACCTTATAACGTATAACGTTATGTAGCACTACGTTATAACGTATATCGTTATATATTGTTACCTTATAACGTTATACGTTATATACTATTACGTTATAACGTGTAAGGTTATGTAGCACTACGTTATAACGTATAGCGTTATGTAGCACTACGTTATAACGTATAACGTTATATACTATTACCTTATAACGTATAACGTTATGTAGCACTACGTTATAACGTATAACGTTATGTAGCACTACGTTATAACGTATAACGTTATATACTATTACCTTATAACGTATAACGTTATGTAGCAGTACGTTATAACGTATATCGTAATATATTGTTACCTTATAACGTTATACGTTATATACTATTACGTTATAACGTATAACGTTATGTAGCACTACGTTATAACGTATAGCGTTATGTAGCACTACGTTATAACGTATAAAGTTATATACTATTACCTTATAACGTATAACGTTGTGTAGCATTACGTTATAACGTATAACGTTATATACTATTACCTTATAATGTATAACGTTGTGTAGCAGTACGTTATAACGTATATCGTTATATATTGTTACCTTATAACGTTATACGTTATATACTATTACCTTATAGCGTATAACGTTATGTAGCATTACGTTATAACGTATAACGTTATATACTATTACCTTATAATGTATAACGTTGTGTAGCAGTACGTTATAACGTATATCGTTATATATTGTTACCTTATAACGTTATACGTTATATACTATTACCTTATAACGTATAACGTTATATACTATTACCTTATAACGTATAACGTTGTGTAGCATTACGTTATAACGTATAACGTTATATACTATTACCTTATAACGTATAACGTTGTGTATCAGTACGCTATAACGTACATCGTTATATATTGTTACCTTATAACGTTATACGTTATATACTATTACCTTATAGCGTATAACGTTATGTAGCACTACGTTATAACGTATAACGTTATATACTATTACCTTATAACGTATAACGTTGTGTAGCAGTACGCTATAACGTATATCGTTATATATTGTTACCTTATAACGTTATACGTTATATACTATTACCTTATAGCGTATAACGTTATGTAGCATTACGTTATAACGTATAACGTTATGTAGCACTACGTTATAACGAATAACGTTATATACTATTACCTTATAACGTATAACGTTATGTAGTATTACGTTATAACGTATAACGTTATGTAGCATTACGTTATAACGTATAACGTTATATACTATTACCTTATAATGTATAACGTTGTGTAGCAGTACGTTATAACGTATATCGTTATATATTGTTACCTTATAAAGTTATACGTTATATACTATTACCTTATAGCGTGTAACGTTATGTAGCACTACGTTATAACGTATAACGTTATATACTATTACCTTATAACGTATAACGTTGTGTAGCAGTACGCTATAACGTATATCGTTATATATTGTTACCTTATAACGTTATACGTTATATACTATTACCTTATAACGTATAACGTTATGTAGCACTACGTTATAACGTATATCGTTATATATTGTTACCTTATAACGTTATACGTTTTATACTATTACCTTATAACGTATAACGTTATGTAGCAGTACGTTATAACGTATAACGTTATATACTATTACCTTATAACGTATAACGTTGTGTAGCAGTACGTTATAACGTATAACGTTATATACTATTACCTTATAACGTATAACGTTGTGTATCAGTACGTTATAACGTACATCGTTATATATTGTTACCTTATAACGTTATACGTTATATACTTTTACCTTATAACGTATAACATTATGTAGCACTACGTTATAACGTATATCGTTATATATTGTTACCTTATAACGTTATACGTTATATACTATTACCTTATAACGTATAACGTTATGTAGCACTACGTTATAACGTATATCGTTATATATTGTTACCTTATAACGTTATACGTTATATACTATTACGTTATAACGTGTAAGGTTATGTAGCACTACGTTATAACGTATAGCGTTATGTAGCACTACGTTATAACGTATAACGTTATATACTATTACCTTATAACGTATAACGTTATGTAGCACTACGTTATAACGTATAACGTTATGTAGCACTACGTTATAACGTATAACGTTATATACTATTACCTTATAACGTATAACGTTATGTAGCAGTACGTTATAACGTATATCGTAATATATTGTTACCTTATAACGTTATACGTTATATACTATTACGTTATAACGTATAACGTTATGTAGCACTACGTTATAACGTATAGCGTTATGTAGCACTACGTTATAACGTATAAAGTTATATACTATTACCTTATAACGTATAACGTTGTGTAGCAGTACGATATAACGTATATCGTTATATATTGTTACCTTATAACGTTATACGTTATATACTATTACCTTATAACGTATAACGTTATGTAGCAGTACGTTATAACGTATAACGTTATATACTATTACCTTATAACGTTATACGTTATATACTATTACCTTATAACGTATAACGTTATGTAGCACTACGTTATAACGTATATCGTTATATATTGTTACCTTATAACGTTATACGTTATATACTATTACGCTATAACGTATAACGTTATGTAGCACAACGTTATAACGCATAGCGTTATGTAGCACTACGTTATAACGTATAACGTTATGTAGCACTACGTTATAACGTATAACGTTATGTAGCACTACGTTATAACGTATAACGTTATGTAGCACTACGTTATAACGTATAACGTTATATGCTATTACCTTATAACGTATAACGTTATGTAGCACTACGTTATAACATATAACGTCATATACTATTACGTTATAACGTATAACGTTGTGCAGCACTACGTTATAACGTATAACGTTATGTAGCATTACGTTTTAAGGTATAACGTTATATACTATTACCTTACAACGTATAACGTTATGTAGCACTACGTTATAACGTATATCGTTATATATTGTTACCTTATAACGTTATACGTTATATACTATTACGTTATAACGTATAACGTTATGTAGCACTACGTTATAACATATAACGTCATATACTATTACGTTATAACGTATAACGTTGTGCAGCACTACGTTATAACGTATAACGTTATGTAGCATTACGTTTTAAGGTATAACGTTATATACTATTACCTTACAACGTATAACGTTATGTAGCACTACGTTATAACGTATATCGTTATATATTGTTACCTTACAACGTTATACATTATATACTATTACCTTATAACGTATAACGTTATGTAGCACTACGTTATAACGAATAACGTTATATACTACTACCTTATAACGTACAACGTTATGTAGCACTACGTTATAACATATATCGTTAGATACTATTACGCTATAACGTATAACGTTATGTAGCACAACGTTATAACGTATAGCGTTATGTAGCACTACGTTATAACGTATAACGTTATGTAGCACTACGTTATAACGTATAACGTTATGTAGCACTACGTTATAACGTATAACGTTATGTAGCACTACGTTATAACGTATAACGTTATATGCTATTACCTTATAACGTATAACGTTATGTAGCACTACGTTATAACATATAACGTCATATACTATTACGTTATAACGTATAACGTTGTGCAGCACTACGTTATAACGTATAACGTTATGTAGCATTACGTTTTAAGGTATAACGTTATATACTATTACCTCACAACGTATAACGTTATGTAGCACTACGTTATAACGTATATCGTTATATATTGTTACCTTATAACGTTATACGTTATATACTATTACGTTATAACGTATAACGTTATGTAGCACTACGTTATAACATATAACGTCATATACTATTACGTTATAACGTATAACGTTGTGCAGCACTACGTTATAACGTATAACGTTATGTAGCATTACGTCTTAAGGTATAACGTTATATACTATTACCTTACAACGTATAACGTTATGTAGCACTACGTTATAACGTATATCGTTATATATTGTTACCTTACAACGTTATACATTATATACTATTACCTTATAACGTATAACGTTATGTAGCACTACGTTATAACGAATAACGTTATATACTACTACCTTATAACGTACAACGTTATGTAGCACTACGTTATAACATATATCGTTAGATACTATTACCTTATAACGTATAACGTTATGTAGCACTACGTTATAACGTATAACGTTATGTAGCATTACGTTTTAAGGTATAACGTTATCTACTATTACCTTACAACGTATAACGTTATGTAGCACTACGTTATAACGTATATCGTTATATATTGTTACCTTATAACGTTATACGTTATATACTATTACCTTATAGCGTATAACGTTATGTTGCACTACGTTATAACGTATAACGTTATATACTATTACCTTATAACGTATAACGTTGTGTAGCAGTACGTTATAACGTACATCGTTATATATTGTTACCTTATAACGTTATACGTTATATACTATTACCTTATAGCGTATAACGTTATGTAGCACTTCGTTATAACGTATAACGTTATATACTATTACCTTATAACGTATAACATTGTGTAGCAGTACGCTATAACGTATATCGTTATATATTGTTACCTTATAACGTTATACGTTATATACTATTACCTTATAGCGTATAACGTTATGTAGCATTACGTTATAACGTATAACGTTATGTAGCACTACGTTATAACGAATAACGTTATATACTATTACCTTATAACGTATAACGTTATGTAGTATTACGTTATAACGTATAACGTTATGTAGCATTACGTTATAACGTATAACGTTATATACTATTACCTTATAATGTATAACGTTGTGTAGCAGTACGTTATAACGTATATCGTTATATATTGTTACCTTATAACGTTATACGTTATATACTATTACCTTATAGCGTGTAACGTTATGTAGCACTACGTTATAACGTATAACGTTATATACTATTACCTTATAACGTATAACGTTGTGTAGCAGTATGCTATAACGTATATCGTTATATATTGTTACCTTATAACGTTATACGTTATATACTATTACCTTATAACGTATAACGTTATGTAGCACTACGTTATAACGTATATCGTTATATATTGTTACCTTATAACGTTATACGTTTTATACTATTACCTTATAACGTATAACGTTATGTAGCAGTACGTTATAACGTATAACGTTATATACTATTACCTTATAACGTATAACGTTGTGTAGCAGTACGTTATAACGTATAACGTTATATACTATTACCTTATAACGTATAACGTTGTGTATCAGTACGTTATAACGTACATCGTTATATATTGTTACCTTATAACGTTATACGTTATATACTTTTACCTTATAACGTATAACATTATGTAGCACTACGTTATAACGTATATCGTTATATATTGTTACCTTATAACGTTATACGTTTTATACTATTACCTTATAACGTATAACGTTATGTAGCATTACGTTATAACGTATAACGTTATATACTATTACCTTATAATGTATAACGTTGTGTAGCAGTACGTTATAACGTATATCGTTATATATTGTTACCTTATAACGTTATACGTTATATACTATTACCTTATAACGTATAACGTTATATACTATTACCTTATAACGTATAACGTTGTGTAGCATTACGTTATAACGTATAACGTTATATACTATTACCTTATAACGTATAACGTTGTGTATCAGTACGCTATAACGTACATCGTTATATATTGTTACCTTATATCGTTATACGTTATATACTATTACCTTATAGCGTATAACGTTATGTAGCACTACGTTATAACGTATAACGTTATATACTATTACCTTATAACGTATAACGTTGTGTAGCAGTACGCTATAACGTATATCGTTATATATTGTTACCTTATAACGTTATACGTTATATACTATTACCTTATAGCGTATAACGTTATGTAGCATTACGTTATAACGTATAACGTTATGTAGCACTACGTTATAACGAATAACGTTATATACTATTACCTTATAACGTATAACGTTATGTAGTATTACGTTATAACGTATAACGTTATGTAGCATTACGTTATAACGTATAACGTTATATACTATTACCTTATAATGTATAACGTTGTGTAGCAGTACGTTATAACGTATATCGTTATATATTGTTACCTTATAAAGTTATACGTTATATACTATTACCTTATAGCGTGTAACGTTATGTAGCACTACGTTATAACGTATAACGTTATATACTATTACCTTATAACGTATAACGTTGTGTAGCAGTACGCTATAACGTATATCGTTATATATTGTTACCTTATAACGTTATACGTTATATACTATTACCTTATAACGTATAACGTTATGTAGCACTACGTTATAACGTATATCGTTATATATTGTTACCTTATAACGTTATACGTTTTATACTATTACCTTATAACGTATAACGTTATGTAGCAGTACGTTATAACGTATAACGTTATATACTATTACCTTATAACGTATAACGTTGTGTAGCAGTACGTTATAACGTATAACGTTATATACTATTACCTTATAACGTATAACGTTGTGTATCAGTACGTTATAACGTACATCGTTATATATTGTTACCTTATAACGTTATACGTTATATACTTTTACCTTATAACGTATAACATTATGTAGCACTACGTTATAACGTATATCGTTATATATTGTTACCTTATAACGTTATACGTTATATACTATTACCTTATAACGTATAACGTTATGTAGCACTACGTTATAACGTATATCGTTATATATTGTTACCTTATAACGTTATACGTTATATACTATTACGTTATAACGTGTAACGTTATGTAGCACTACGTTATAACGTATAGCGTTATGTAGCACTACGTTATAACGTATAACGTTATATACTATTACCTTATAACGTATAACGTTATGTAGCACTACGTTATAACGTATAACGTTATGTAGCACTACGTTATAACGTATAACGTTATATACTATTACCTTATAACGTATAACGTTATGTAGCAGTACGTTATAACGTATATCGTAATATATTGTTACCTTATAACGTTATACGTTATATACTATTACGTTATAACGTATAACGTTATGTAGCACTACGTTATAACGTATAGCGTTATGTAGCACTACGTTATAACGTATAAAGTTATATACTATTACCTTATAACGTATAACGTTATGTAGCAGTACGATATAACGTATATCGTTATATATTGTTACCTTATAACGTTATACGTTATATACTATTACCTTATAACGTATAACGTTATGTAGCAGTACGTTATAACGTATAACGTTATATACTATTACCTTATAACGTTATACGTTATATACTATTACCTTATAACGTATAACGTTATGTAGCACTACGTTATAACGTATATCGTTATATATTGTTACCTTATAACGTTATACGTTATATACTATTACGCTATAACGTATAACGTTATGTAGCACAACGTTATAACGTATAGCGTTATGTAGCACTACGTTATAACGTATAACGTTATGTAGCACTACGTTATAACGTATAACGTTATGTAGCACTACGTTATAACGTATAACGTTATGTAGCACTACGTTATAACGTATAACGTTATATGCTATTACCTTATAACGTATAACGTTATGCAGCACTACGTTATAACGAATAACGCTATATACTATTACCTTATAACGTATAACGTTGTGTAGCAGTACGTTATAACGTATAACGTTATATACTATTGCCTTATAACGTATAACGTTGTGTAGCAGTACGTTATAACGTATATCGTTATATATTGTTACCTTATAACGTTATACGTTATATACTATTACCTTATAACGTATAACGTTATGTAGCACTACGTTATAACGTATATCGTTATATATTGTTACCTCATAACGTTATACGTTATATACTATTACCTTATAACGTATAACGTTATGTAGCACTACGTTATAACGTATAACGTTATATACTATTACCTTATAACGTATAACGTTGTGTAGCAGTACGTTATAACGTATAACGTTATATACTATTACCTTATAACGTATAACGTTGTGTATCAGTACGTTATAACGTACATCGTTATATATTGTTACCTTATAACGTTATACGTTATATACTTTTACCTTGTAAGGTATAACAATATGGAGCACTACGTTATAACGTATATCCTTATATATTGTTACCTTATAACGTTATACGTTATATACTATTACGTTATAACGTATAACGTTATGTAGCACTACGTTATAACGTATAACGTTATGTAGCACTACGTTATAACGTATAACGTTATATACTACTACCTAATAACGTATAACGTTATGTAGCACTACGTTATAACATATAACGTTATATTCTATTACGTTATAACGTATAACGTTGTGCAGCATTACGTTATAACGTGTAACATTGTATACTGTTACGTTATAACGTACAACGTTATGTAGCACTACGTTATAACATATAACGTTATATGCTATTACCTTATAACGTTATACGTTATATACTATTACCTTATAACGTATAACGTTATGTAGCACTACGTTATAACGTATAACGTTATGTAGCACTACGTTATAACGTATAACGTTATGTAGCACTACGTTATAACGTATAACGTTATGTAGCACTACGTTATAACGTATAACGTTATATGCTATTACCTTATAACGTATAACGTTATGTAGCATTACGTTATAACGTATAACGTTATGTAGTACTACGTTATAACGAATAACGCTATATACTATTGCCTTATAACGTATAACGTTGTGTAGCAGTACGTTATAACGTATATCGTTATATATTGTTACCTTATAACGTTATACGTTATATACTATTACCTTATAACGTATAACGGTATGTAGCACTACGTTATAACGTACAACGTTATGTAGCACTACGATATAACATAAAACGTTATATGCTATTACCTCGTAACGTATAACGTTATGTAGCATTACGTTATAACGTATAACGTTATGTAGCACTACGTTATAACGTATAACGTTATATACTATTACCTTATAACGTATAACGTTGTGTTGCAGTACGTTATAACGTATATCGTTATATATTGTTACCTTATAACGTTATACGTTATATACTATTACCTTATAACGCATAACGTTATGTAGCACTACGTTATAACGTATAACGTTATGTAGCACTACGTTATAACGTATAACGTTATATACTACTACCATATAACGTATAACGTTATGTAGCACTACGTTATAACGTATAACGTTATGTAGCACTACGTTATAACGTATAACGTTATATACTATTACCTTATAACGTATAACGTTATGTAGCAGTACGTTATAACGTATATCGTAATATATTGTTACCTTATAACGTTATACGTTATATACTATTACGTTATAACGTATAACGTTATGTAGCACTACGTTATAACGTATAGCGTTATGTAGCACTACGTTATAACGTATAACGTTATATACTATTACCTTATAACGTATAACGTTGTGTCGCAGTACGTTATAACGTATATCGTTATATATTGTTACCTTATAACGTTATACGTTATATACTATTACCTTATAACGCATAACGTTATGTAGCACTACGTTATAACGTATAACGTTATGTAGCACTACGTTATAACGTATAACGTTATATACTACTACCTTATAACGTATAACGTTATGTAGCACTACGTTATAACATATAACGTTATATACTATTACGTTATAACGTATAACGTTGTGCAGCACTCCGTTATAACGTATAACGTTATATACTATTACCTTATAACGTATAACGTTATGTAGCATTACGTTATAACGTATAACGTTATGTAGCACTACGTTATAACGAATAACGTTATATACTACTACCTTATAACGTATAACGTTATGTAGCATTACGTTATAACGTATAACGTTATATATTGTTGCCTTATAACGTTATACGTTATATACTATTACCTTATAACGTATAACATTATGTAGCACTACGTTATAACGTATATCGTTATATATTGTTACCTTATAACGTTATACGTTTTATACTATTACCTTATAACGTATAACGTTATGTAGCATTACGTTATAACGTATAACGTTATATACTATTACCTTATAATGTATAACGTTGTGTAGCAGTACGTTATAACGTATATCGTTATATATTGTTACCTTATAACGTTATACGTTATATACTATTACCTTATAACGTATAACGTTATATACTATTACCTTATAACGTATAACGTTGTGTAGCATTACGTTATAACGTATAACGTTATATACTATTACCTTATAACGTATAACGTTGTGTATCAGTACGCTATAACGTACATCGTTATATATTGTTACCTTATAACGTTATACGTTATATACTATTACCTTATAGCGTATAACGTTATGTAGCACTACGTTATAACGTATAACGTTATATACTATTACCTTATAACGTATAACGTTGTGTAGCAGTACGCTATAACGTATATCGTTATATATTGTTACCTTATAACGTTATACGTTATATACTATTACCTTATAGCGTATAACGTTATGTAGCATTACGTTATAACGTATAACGTTATGTAGCACTACGTTATAACGAATAACGTTATATACTATTACCTTATAACGTATAACGTTATGTAGTATTACGTTATAACGTATAACGTTATGTAGCATTACGTTATAACGTATAACGTTATATACTATTACCTTATAATGTATAACGTTGTGTAGCAGTACGTTATAACGTATATCGTTATATATTGTTACCTTATAACGTTATACGTTATATACTATTACCTTATAGCGTGTAACGTTATGTAGCACTACGTTATAACGTATAACGTTATATACTATTACCTTATAACGTATAACGTTGTGTAGCAGTACGCTATAACGTATATCGTTATATATTGTTACCTTATAACGTTATACGTTATATACTATTACCTTATAACGTATAACGTTATGTAGCACTACGTTATAACGTATATCGTTATATATTGTTACCTTATAACGTTATACGTTTTATACTATTACCTTATAACGTATAACGTTATGTAGCAGTACGTTATAACGTATAACGTTATATACTATTACCTTATAACGTATAACGTTGTGTAGCAGTACGTTATAACGTATAACGTTATATACTATTACCTTATAACGTATAACGTTGTGTATCAGTACGTTATAACGTACATCGTTATATATTGTTACCTTATAACGTTATACGTTATATACTTTTACCTTATAACGTATAACATTATGTAGCACTACGTTATAACGTATATCGTTATATATTGTTACCTTATAACGTTATACGTTATATACTATTACCTTATAACGTATAACGTTATGTAGCACTACGTTATAACGTATATCGTTATATATTGTTACCTTATAACGTTATACGTTATATACTATTACGTTATAACGTGTAACGTTATGTAGCACTACGTTATAACGTATAGCGTTATGTAGCACTACGTTATAACGTATAACGTTATATACTATTACCTTATAACGTATAACGTTATGTAGCACTACGTTATAACGTATAACGTTATGTAGCACTACGTTATAACGTATAACGTTATATACTATTACCTTATAACGTATAACGTTATGTAGCAGTACGTTATAACGTATATCGTAATATATTGTTACCTTATAACGTTATACGTTATATACTATTACGTTATAACGTATAACGTTATGTAGCACTACGTTATAACGTATAGCGTTATGTAGCACTACGTTATAACGTATAAAGTTATATACTATTACCTTATAACGTATAACGTTGTGTAGCAGTACGCTATAACGTATATCGTTATATATTGTTACCTTATAACGTTATACGTTATATACTATTACCTTATAACGTATAACGTTATGTAGCACTACGTTATAACGTATATCGTTATATATTGTTACCTTATAACGTTATACGTTTTATACTATTACCTTATAACGTATAACGTTATGTAGCAGTACGTTATAACGTATAACGTTATATACTATTACCTTATAACGTATAACGTTGTGTAGCAGTACGTTATAACGTATAACGTTATATACTATTACCTTATAACGTATAACGTTGTGTATCAGTACGTTATAACGTACATCGTTATATATTGTTACCTTATAACGTTATACGTTATATACTTTTACCTTATAACGTATAACATTATGTAGCACTACGTTATAACGTATATCGTTATATATTGTTACCTTATAACGTTATACGTTATATACTATTACCTTATAACGTATAACGTTATGTAGCACTACGTTATAACGTATATCGTTATATATTGTTACCTTATAACGTTATACGTTATATACTATTACGTTATAACGTGTAACGTTATGTAGCACTACGTTATAACGTATAGCGTTATGTAGCACTACGTTATAACGTATAACGTTATATACTATTACCTTATAACGTATAACGTTATGTAGCACTACGTTATAACGTATAACGTTATGTAGCACTACGTTATAACGTATAACGTTATATACTATTACCTTATAACGTATAACGTTATGTAGCAGTACGTTATAACGTATATCGTAATATATTGTTACCTTATAACGTTATACGTTATATACTATTACGTTATAACGTATAACGTTATGTAGCACTACGTTATAACGTATAGCGTTATGTAGCACTACGTTATAACGTATAAAGTTATATACTATTACCTTATAACGTATAACGTTGTGTAGCAGTACGATATAACGTATATCGTTATATATTGTTATCTTATAACGTTATACGTTATATACTATTACCTTATAACGTATAACGTTATGTAGCAGTACGTTATAACGTATAACGTTATATACTATTACCTTATAACGTTATACGTTATATACTATTACCTTATAACGTATAACGTTATGTAGCACTACGTTATAACGTATATCGTTATATATTGTTACCTTATAACGTTATACGTTATATACTATTACGCTATAACGTATAACGTTATGTAGCACAACGTTATAACGTATAGCGTTATGTAGCACTACGTTATAACGTATAACGTTATGTAGCACTACGTTATAACGTATAACGTTATGTAGCACTACGTTATAACGTATAACGTTATGTAGCACTACGTTATAACGTATAACGTTATATGCTATTACCTTATAACGTATAACGTTATGTAGCACTACGTTATAACGAATAACGCTATATACTATTACCTTATAACGTATAACGTTGTGTAGCAGTACGTTATAACGTATAACGTTATATACTATTGCCTTATAACGTATAACGTTGTGTAGCAGTACGTTATAACGTATATCGTTATATATTGTTACCTTATAACGTTATACGTTATATACTATTACCTTATAACGTATAACGTTATGTAGCACTACGTTATAACGTATATCGTTATATATTGTTACCTCATAACGTTATACGTTATATACTATTACCTTATAACGTATAACGTTATGTAGCACTACGTTATAACGTATAACGTTATATACTATTACCTTATAACGTATAACGTTGTGTAGCAGTACGTTATAACGTATAACGTTATATACTATTACCTTATAACGTATAACGTTGTGTATCAGTACGTTATAACGTACATCGTTATATATTGTTACCTTATAACGTTATACGTTATATACTTTTACCTTGTAAGGTATAACAATATGGAGCACTACGTTATAACGTATATCCTTATATATTGTTACCTTATAACGTTATACGTTATATACTATTACGTTATAACGTATAACGTTATGTAGCACTACGTTATAACGTATAACGTTATGTAGCACTACGTTATAACGTATAACGTTATATACTACTACCTAATAACGTATAACGTTATGTAGCACTACGTTATAACATATAACGTTATATTCTATTACGTTATAACGTATAACGTTGTGCAGCATTACGTTATAACGTGTAACATTGTATACTGTTACGTTATAACGTACAACGTTATGTAGCACTACGTTATAACATATAACGTTATATGCTATTACCTTATAACGTTATACGTTATATACTATTACCTTATAACGTATAACGTTATGTAGCACTACGTTATAACGTATAACGTTATGTAGCACTACGTTATAACGTATAACGTTATGTAGCACTACGTTATAACGTATAACGTTATGTAGCACTACGTTATAACGTATAACGTTATATGCTATTACCTTATAACGTATAACGTTATGTAGCATTACGTTATAACGTATAACGTTATGTAGTACTACGTTATAACGTATAACGTTATATACTATTACCTTATAACGTATAACGTTGTGTCGCAGTACGTTATAACGTATATCGTTATATATTGTTACCTTATAACGTTATACGTTATATACTATTACCTTATAACGCATAACGTTATGTAGCACTACGTTATAACGTATAACGTTATGTAGCACTACGTTATAACGTATAACGTTATATACTATTACCTTATAACGTATAACGTTGTGTCGCAGTACGTTATAACGTATATCGTTATATATTGTTACCTTATAACGTTATACGTTATATACTATTACCTTATAACGCATAACGTTATGTAGCACTACGTTATAACGTATAACGTTATGTAGCACTACGTTATAACGTATAACGTTATATACTATTACCTTATAACGTATAACGTTATGTAGCAGTACGTTATAACGTATATCGTAATATATTGTTACCTTATAACGTTATAGGTTATATACTATTACGTTATAACGTATAACGTTATGTAGCACTACGTTATAACGTATAGCGTTATGTAGCACTACGTTATAACGTATAACGTTATATACTATTACCTTATAACGTATAACGTTGTGTCGCAGTACGTTATAACGTATATCGTTATATATTGTTACCTTATAACGTTATACGTTATATACTATTACCTTATAACGCATAACGTTATGTAGCACTACGTTATAACGTATAACGTTATGTAGCACTACGTTATAACGTATAACGTTATATACTACTACCTTATAACGTATAACGTTATGTAGCACTACGTTATAACATATAACGTTATATACTATTACGTTATAACGTATAACGTTGTGCAGCACTCCGTTATAACGTATAACGTTATATACTATTACCTTATAACGTATAACGTTATGTAGCATTACGTTATAACGTATAACGTTATGTAGCACTACGTTATAACGAATAACGTTATATACTACTACCTTATAACGTATAACGTTATGTAGCATTACGTTATAACGTATAACGTTATATATTGTTGCCTTATAACGTTATACGTTATATACTATTACCTTATAACGTATAACATTATGTAGCACTACGTTATAACGTATATCGTTATATATTGTTACCTTATAACGTTATACGTTTTATACTATTACCTTATAACGTATAACGTTATGTAGCATTACGTTATAACGTATAACGTTATATACTATTACCTTATAATGTATAACGTTGTGTAGCAGTACGTTATAACGTATACCGTTATATATTGTTACCTTATAACGTTATACGTTATATACTATTACCTTATAACGTATAACGTTATATACTATTACCTTATAACGTATAACGTTGTGTAGCATTACGTTATAACGTATAACGTTATATACTATTACCTTATAACGTATAACGTTGTGTATCAGTACGCTATAACGTACATCGTTATATATTGTTACCTTATAACGTTATACGTTATATACTATTACCTTATAGCGTATAACGTTATGTAGCACTACGTTATAACGTATAACGTTATATACTATTACCTTATAACGTATAACGTTGTGTAGCAGTACGCTATAACGTATATCGTTATATATTGTTACCTTATAACGTTATACGTTATATACTATTACCTTATAGCGTATAACGTTATGTAGCATTACGTTATAACGTATAACGTTATGTAGCACTACGTTATAACGAATAACGTTATATACTATTACCTTATAACGTATAACGTTATGTAGTATTACGTTATAACGTATAACGTTATGTAGCATTACGTTATAACGTATAACGTTATATACTATTACCTTATAATGTATAACGTTGTGTAGCAGTACGTTATAACGTATATCGTTATATATTGTTACCTTATAACGTTATACGTTATATACTATTACCTTATAGCGTGTAACGTTATGTAGCACTACGTTATAACGTATAACGTTATATACTATTACCTTATAACGTATAACGTTGTGTAGCAGTACGCTATAACGTATATCGTTATATATTGTTACCTTATAACGTTATACGTTATATACTATTACCTTATAACGTATAACGTTATGTAGCACTACGTTATAACGTATATCGTTATATATTGTTACCTTATAACGTTATACGTTTTATACTATTACCTTTTAACGTATAACGTTATGTAGCAGTACGTTATAACGTATAACGTTATATACTATTACCTTATAACGTATAACGTTGTGTAGCAGTACGTTATAACGTATAACGTTATATACTATTACCTTATAACGTATAACGTTGTGTATCAGTACGTTATAACGTACATCGTTATATATTGTTACCTTATAACGTTATACGTTATATACTTTTACCTTGTAACGTATAACGTTATGTAGCAGTACGTTATAACGTATAACGTTATATACTATTACCTTATAACGTATAACGTTGTGTAGCAGTACGTTATAACGTATATCGTCATATATTGTTACCTTATAACGTTATACGTTATATACTATTACGCTATAACGTATAACGTTATGTAGCAAAACGTTATAACGTATAGCGTTATGTAGCACTACGTTATAACGTATAACGTTATGTAGCACTACGTTATAACGTATAACGTTATGTAGCACTACGTTATAACGTATAACGTTATGTAGCACTACGTTATAACGTATAACGTTATATGCTATTACCTTATAACGTATAACGTTATGTAGCACTACGTTATAACGAATAACGCTATATACTATTACCTTATAACGTATAACGTTGTGTAGCAGTACGTTATAACGTATAACGTTATATACTATTGCCTTATAACGTATAACGTTGTGTAGCAGTACGTTATAACGTATATCGTTATATATTGTTACCTTATAACGTTATACGTTATATACTATTACCTTATAACGTATAACGTTATGTAGCACTACGTTATAACGTATATCGTTATATATTGTTACCTCATAACGTTATACGTTATATACTATTACCTTATAACGTATAACGTTATGTAGCACTACGTTATAACGTATAACGTTATATACTATTACCTTATAACGTATAACGTTGTGTAGCAGTACGTTATAACGTATAACGTTATATACTATTACCTTATAACGTATAACGTTGTGTATCAGTACGTTATAACGTACATCGTTATATATTGTTACCTTATAACGTTATACGTTATATACTTTTACCTTGTAAGGTATAACAATATGGAGCACTACGTTATAACGTATATCCTTATATATTGTTACCTTATAACGTTATACGTTATATACTATTACGTTATAACGTATAACGTTATGTAGCACTACGTTATAACGTATAACGTTATGTCGCACTACGTTATAACGTATAGCGTTATATACTACTACCTAATAACGTATAACGTTATGTAGCACTACGTTATAACATATAACGTTATATTCTATTACGTTATAACGTATAACGTTGTGCAGCATTACGTTATAACGTGTAACATTGTATACTGTTACGTTATAACGTACAACGTTATGTAGTACTACGTTATAACATATAACGTTATATGCTATTACCTTATAACGTTATACGTTATATACTATTACCTTATAACGTATAACGTCATGTAGCACTACGTTATAACGTATAACGTTATGTAGCACTACGTTATAACGTATAACGTTATGTAGCACTACGTTATAACGTATAACGTTATGTAGCACTACGTTATAACGTATAACGTTATATGCTATTACCTTATAACGTATAACGTTATGTAGCATTACGTTATAACGTATAACGTTATGTAGTACTACGTTATAACGAATAACGCTATATACTATTGCCTTATAACGTATAACGTTGTGTAGCAGTACGTTATAACGTATATCGTTATATATTGTTACCTTATAACGTTATACGTTATATACTATTACCTTATAACGTATAACGGTATGTAGCACTACGTTATAACGTACAACGTTATGTAGCACTACGATATAACATATAACGTTATAAGCTATTACCTCGTAACGTATAACGTTATGTAGCATTACGTTATAACGTATAACGTTATGTAGCACTACGTTATAACGAATAACGTTATATACTATTACCTTATAACGTATAACGTTGTGTAGCAGTACGTTATAACGTATATCGTTATATATTGTTACCTTATAACGTATAACGCTATATACTATTACCTTATAACGTATAACGTTGTGTAGCAGTACGTTATAACGTATATCGTTATATATTGTTACCTTATAACTTTTATACGTTATATACTATTACCTTATAACGTATAACGTTATGTAGCACTACGTTATAACGTATATCGTTATATATTGTTACCTTATAACGTTATAACGTATAACGTTATGTAGCACATCGTTATAACGTATAGCGTTATGTAGCACTACGTTATAACGTATAACGTTATATACTATTACCTTATAACGAATAACGTTATGTAGCACTACGTTATAACGTATAACGTTATGTAGCACTACGTTATAACGTATAACGTTATATACTATTACCTTATAACGTATAACGTTATGTAGCAGTACGTTATAACGTATATCGTAATATATTGTTACCTTATAACGTAATACGTTATATACTATTACGTTATAACGTATAACGTTATGTAGCACTACGTTATAACGTATAGCGTTATGTAGCACTACGTTATAACGTATAACGTTATATACTATTACCTTATAACGTATAACGTTGTGTAGCAGTACGTTATAACGTATATCGTTATATATTGTTACCTTGTAGCGTTATACGTTATATACTATTACCTTATAACGTATAACGTTATGTAGCACTACGTTATAACGTATAACGTTATATACTATTACCTTATAACGTTATACGTTATATACTATTACCTTATAACGTATAACGTTATGTAGCACTACGTTATAACGTATATCGTTATATATGGTTACCTTATAACGTTATACGTTATATACTATTACGTTATAACGTATAACGTTATGTAGCACTACGTTATAACGAATAACGTTATATACTATTACCTTATAACGTATAACGTTATGTAGCACTACGTTATAACGTATAGCGTTATGTAGCACTACGTTATAACGTATAACGTTATATACTATTACCTTATAACGTATAACGTTATGTAGCACTACGTTATAACGTATAACGTTATGTAGCACTACGTTATAACGTATAACGTTATATGCTATTACCTTATAACGTATAACGTTATGTAGCATTACGTTATAACGTATATCGTTATATGCTATTACCTTATAACGTATAACGTTATGTAGCACTACGTTATAACGAATAACGCTATATACTATTACCTTATAACGTATAACGTTGTGTAGCAGTACGTTATAACGTATAACGTTATATACTATTGCCTTATAACGTATAACGTTGTGTAGCAGTACGTTATAACGTATATCGTTATATATTGTTACCTTATAACGTTATACGTTATATACTATTACCTTATAACGTATAACGTTATGTAGCACTACGTTATAACGTATATCGTTATATATTGTTACCTCATAACGTTATACGTTATATACTATTACCTTATAACGTATAACGTTATGTAGCACTACGTTATAACGTATAACGTTATATACTATTACCTTATAACGTATAACGTTGTGTAGCAGTACGTTATAACGTATAACGTTATATACTATTACCTTATAACGTATAACGTTGTGTATCAGTACGTTATAACGTACATCGTTATATATTGTTACCTTATAACGTTATACGTTATATACTTTTACCTTGTAAGGTATAACAATATGGAGCACTACGTTATAACGTATATCCTTATATATTGTTACCTTATAACGTTATACGTTATATACTATTACGTTATAACGTATAACGTTATGTAGCACTACGTTATAACGTATAACGTTATGTAGCACTACGTTATAACGTATAACGTTATATACTACTACCTAATAACGTATAACGTTATGTAGCACTACGTTATAACATATAACGTTATATTCTATTACGTTATAACGTATAACGTTGTGCAGCATTACGTTATAACGTGTAACATTGTATACTGTTACGTTATAACGTACAACGTTATGTAGCACTACGTTATAACATATAACGTTATATGCTATTACCTTATAACGTTATACGTTATATACTATTACCTTATAACGTATAACGTTATGTAGCACTACGTTATAACGTATAACGTTATGTAGCACTACGTTATAACGTATAACGTTATGTAGCACTACGTTATAACGTATAACGTTATGTAGCACTACGTTATAACGTATAACGTTATATGCTATTACCTTATAACGTATAACGTTATGTAGCATTACGTTATAACGTATAACGTTATGTAGTACTACGTTATAACGAATAACGCTATATACTATTGCCTTATAACGTATAACGTTGTGTAGCAGTACGTTATAACGTATATCGTTATATATTGTTACCTTATAATGTTATACGTTATATACTATTACCTTATAACGTATAACGGTATGTAGCACTACGTTATAACGTACAACGTTATGTAGCACTACGATATAACATATAACGTTATAAGCTATTACCTCGTAACGTATAACGTTATGTAGCATTACGTTATAACGTATAACGTTATGTAGCACTACGTTATAACGAATAACGTTATATACTATTACCTTATAACGTATAACGTTGTGTAGCAGTACGTTATAACGTGTATCGTTATATATTGTTACCTTATAACGTATAACGCTATATACTATTACCTTATAACGTAGAACGTTGTGTAGCAGTACGTTATAACGTATATCGTTATATATTGTTACCTTATAACTTTTATACGTTATATACTATTACCTTATAACGTATAACGTTATGTAGCACTACGTTATAACGTATATCGTTATATATTGTTACCTTATAACGTTATAACGTATAACGTTATGTAGCACATCGTTATAACGTATAGCGTTATGTAGCACTACGTTATAACGTATAACGTTATATACTATTACCTTATAACGAATAACGTTATGTAGCACTACGTTATAACGTATAACGTTATGTAGCACTACGTTATAACGTATAACGTTATATACTATTACCTTATAACGTATAACGTTATGTAGCAGTACGTTATAACGTATATCGTAATATATTGTTACCTTATAACGTAATACGTTATATACTATTACGTTATAACGTATAACGTTATGTAGCACTACGTTATAACGTATAGCGTTATGTAGCACTACGTTATAACGTATAACGTTATATACTATTACCTTATAACGTATAACGTTGTGTAGCAGTACGTTATAACGTATATCGTTATATATTGTTACCTTGTAGCGTTATACGTTATATACTATTACCTTATAACGTATAACGTTATGTAGCACTACGTTATAACGTATAACGTTATATACTATTACCTTATAACGTTATACGTTATATACTATTACCTTATAACGTATAACGTTATGTAGCACTACGTTATAACGTATATCGTTATATATGGTTACCTTATAACGTTATACGTTATATACTATTACGTTATAACGTATAACGTTATGTAGCACTACGTTATAACGAATAACGTTATATACTATTACCTTATAACGTATAACGTTATGTAGCACTACGTTATAACGTATAGCGTTATGTAGCACTACGTTATAACGTATAACGTTATATACTATTACCTTATAACGTATAACGTTATGTAGCACTACGTTATAACGTATAACGTTATGTAGCACTACGTTATAACGTATAACGTTATATGCTATTACCTTATAACGTATAACGTTATGTAGCATTACGTTATAACGTATAACGTTATGTAGCACTACGTTATAACGAATAACGTTATATACTATTACCTTATAACGTATAACGTTATGTAGCATTACGTTATAACGTATAACGTTATATACTATTACCTTATAACGTATAACGTTGTGTAGCAGTACGTTATAACGTATATCGTTATATATTGTTACCTTATAACGTATAACGCTATATACTATTACCTTATAACGTATAACGTTGTGTAGCAGTACGTTATAACGTATAACGTTATATACTATTGCCTTATAACGTATAACGTTGTGTAGCAGTACGTTATAACGTATATCGTTATATATTGTTACCTTATAACGTTATACGTTATATACTATTACCTTATAACGTATAACGTTATGTAGCACTACGATATAACGTATATCGTTATATATTGTTACCTTATAACGTTATACGTTATATACTATTACGTTATAACGTATAACGTTATGTAGCACTACGTTATAACGTATAACGTTATGTAGCATTACGTTATAACGTATAACGTTATATACTATTACGTTATAACGTATAACGTTGTGCAGCACTCCGTTCTAACGTATAACGTTATATACTATTACCTTATAACGTATAACGTTATGTAGCATTACGTTATAACGTATAACGTTATGTAGCACTACGTTATAACGTATAACGTTATATACTATTGCCTTATAACGTATAACGTTGTGTAGCAGTACGTTATAACGTATATCGTTATATATTGTTACCTTATAACGTTATACGTTATATGCTATTACCTTATAACGTATAACGTTATGTAGCACTACGTTATAACGTATAGCGTTATGTAGCACTACGTTATAACGTATAACGTTATATACTATTACCTTATAACGTATAACGTTATGTAGCACTACGTTATAACGTATAACGTTATGTAGCACTACGTTATAACGTATAACGTTATATACTATTACCTTATAACGTATAACGTTATGTAGCAGTACGTTATAACGTATATCGTAATATATTGTTACCTTATAACGTTATACGTTATATACTATTACGTTATAACGTATAACGTTATGTAGCACTACGTTATAACGTATAACGTTGTGTAGGAGTACGTTATAACGTATAACGTTATATACTATTGCCTTATAACGTATAACGTTGTGTAGCAGTACGTTATAACGTATATCGTTATATATTGTTACCTTATAACGTTATACGTTATATACTATTACCTTAAAACGTATAACGTTATGTAGCACTACGTTATAACGTATATCGTTATATATTGTTACCTCATAACGTTATACGTTATATACTATTACCTTATAACGTATAACGTTATGTAGCACTACGTTATAACGTATAACGTTATATACTATTACCTTATAACGTATAACGTTGTGTAGCAGTACGTTATAACGTATAACGTTATATACTATTACCTTATAACGTATAACGTTGTGTATCAGTACGTTATAACGTACATCGTTATATATTGTTACCTTATAACGTTATACGTTATATACTTTTACCTTGTAAGGTATAACAATATGGAGCACTACGTTATAACGTATATCCTTATATATTGTTACCTTATAACGTTATACGTTATATACTATTACGTTATAACGTATAACGTTATGTAGCACTACGTTATAACGTATAACGTTATGTAGCACTACGTTATAACGTATAACGTTATATACTACTACCTAATAACGTATAACGTTATGTAGCACTACGTTATAACATATAACGTTATATTCTATTACGTTATAACGTATAACGTTGTGCAGCATTACGTTATAACGTGTAACATTGTATACTGTTACGTTATAACGTACAACGTTATGTAGCACTACGTTATAACATATAACGTTATATGCTATTACCTTATAACGTTATACGTTATATACTATTACCTTATAACGTATAACGTTATGTAGCACTACGTTATAACGTATAACGTTATGTAGCACTACGTTATAACGTATAACGTTATGTAGCACTACGTTATAACGTATAACGTTATGTAGCACTACGTTATAACGTATAACGTTATATGCTATTACCTTATAACGTATAACGTTATGTAGCATTACGTTATAACGTATAACGTTATGTAGTACTACGTTATAACGAATAACGCTATATACTATTGCCTTATAACGTATAACGTTGTGTAGCAGTACGTTATAACGTATATCGTTATATATTGTTACCTTATAACGTTATACGTTATATACTATTACCTTATAACGTATAACGGTATGTAGCACTACGTTATAACGTACAACGTTATGTAGCACTACGATATAACATATAACGTTATATGCTATTACCTCGTAACGTATAACGTTATGTAGCATTACGTTATAACGTATAACGTTATGTAGCACTACGTTATAACGTATAACGTTATATACTATTACCTTATAACGTATAACGTTGTGTTGCAGTACGTTATAACGTATATCGTTATATATTGTTACCTTATAACGTTATACGTTATATACTATTACCTTATAACGCATAACGTTATGTAGCACTACGTTATAACGTATAACGTTATGTAGCACTACGTTATAACGTATAACGTTATATACTACTACCTTATAACGTATAACGTTATGTAGCACTACGTTATAACGTATAACGTTATGTAGCACTACGTTATAACGTATAACGTTATATACTATTACCTTATAACGTATAACGTTATGTAGCAGTACGTTATAACGTATATCGTAATATATTGTTACCTTATAACGTTATACGTTATATACTATTACGTTATAACGTATAACGTTATGTAGCACTACGTTATAACGTATAGCGTTATGTAGCACTACGTTATAACGTATAACGTTATATACTATTACCTTATAACGTATAACGTTGTGTCGCAGTACGTTATAACGTATATCGTTATATATTGTTACCTTATAACGTTATACGTTATATACTATTACCTTATAACGCATAACGTTATGTAGCACTACGTTATAACGTATAACGTTATGTAGCACTACGTTATAACGTATAACGTTATATACTACTACCTTATAACGTATAACGTTATGTAGCACTACGTTATAACATATAACGTTATATACTATTACGTTATAACGTATAACGTTGTGCAGCACTCCGTTATAACGTATAACGTTATATACTATTACCTTATAACGTATAACGTTATGTAGCATTACGTTATAACGTATAACGTTATGTAGCACTACGTTATAACATATAACGTTATATACTATTACGTTATAACGTATAACGTTGTGCAGCACTCCGTTATAACGAATAACGTTATATACTACTACCTTATAACGTATAACGTTATGTAGCATTACGTTATAACGTATAACGTTATATATTGTTGCCTTATAACGTTATACGTTATATACTATTTCCTTATAACGTATAACATTATGTAGCACTACGTTATAACGTATATCGTTATATATTGTTACCTTATAACGTTATACGTTTTATACTATTACCTTATAACGTATAACGTTATATACTATTACCTTATAACGTATAACGTTGTGTAGCATTACGTTATAACGTATAACGTTATATACTATTACCTTATAACGTATAACGTTGTGTATCAGTACGCTATAACGTACATCGTTATATATTGTTACCTTATAACGTTATACGTTATATACTATTACCTTATAGCGTATAACGTTATGTAGCACTACGTTATAACGTATAACGTTATATACTATTACCTTATAACGTATAACGTTGTGTAGCAGTACGCTATAACGTATATCGTTATATATTGTTACCTTATAACGTTATACGTTATATACTATTACCTTATAGCGTATAACGTTATGTAGCATTACGTTATAACGTATAACGTTATGTAGCACTACGTTATAACGAATAACGTTATATACTATTACCTTATAACGTATAACGTTATGTAGTATTACGTTATAACGTATAACGTTATGTAGCATTACGTTATAACGTATAACGTTATATACTATTACCTTATAATGTATAACGTTGTGTAGCAGTACGTTATAACGTATATCGTTATATATTGTTACCTTATAACGTTATACGTTATATACTATTACCTTATAGCGTGTAACGTTATGTAGCACTACGTTATAACGTATAACGTTATATACTATTACCTTATAACGTATAACGTTGTGTAGCAGTACGCTATAACGTATATCGTTATATATTGTTACCTTATAACGTTATACGTTATATACTATTACCTTATAACGTATAACGTTATGTAGCACTAGTTATAACGTATATCGTTATATATTGTTACCTTATAACGTTATACGTTTTATACTATTACCTTATAACGTATAACGTTATGTAGCAGTACGTTATAACGTATAACGTTATATACTATTACCTTATAACGTATAACGTTGTGTAGCTGTACGTTATAACGTATAACGTTATATACTATTACCTTATAACGTATAACGTTGTGTATCAGTACGTTATAACGTACATCGTTATATATTGTTACCTTATAACGTTATACGTTATATACTTTTACCTTGTAACGTATAACGTTATGTAGCAGTACGTTATAACGTATAACGTTATATACTATTACCTTATAACGTATAACGTTGTGTAGCAGTACGTTATAACGTATATCGTCATATATTGTTACCTTATAACGTTATACGTTATATACTATTACGCTATAACGTATAACGTTATGTAGCACAACGTTATAACGTATAGCGTTATGTAGCACTACGTTATAACGTATAACGTTATGTAGCACTACGTTATAACGTATAACGTTATGTAGCACTACGTTATAACGTATAACGTTATGTAGCACTACGTTATAACGTATAACGTTATATGCTATTACCTTATAACGTATAACGTTATGTAGCACTACGTTATAACGAATAACGCTATATACTATTACCTTATAACGTATAACGTTGTGTAGCAGTACGTTATAACGTATAACGTTATATACTATTGCCTTATAACGTATAACGTTGTGTAGCAGTACGTTATAACGTATATCGTTATATATTGTTACCTTATAACGTTATACGTTATATACTATTACCTTATAACGTATAACGTTATGTAGCACTACGTTATAACGTATATCGTTATATATTGTTACCTCATAACGTTATACGTTATATACTATTACCTTATAACGTATAACGTTATGTAGCACTACGTTATAACGTATAACGTTATATACTATTACCTTATAACGTATAACGTTGTGTAGCAGTACGTTATAACGTATAACGTTATATACTATTACCTTATAACGTATAACGTTGTGTATCAGTACGTTATAACGTACATCGTTATATATTGTTACCTTATAACGTTATACGTTATATACTTTTACCTTGTAAGGTATAACAATATGGAGCACTACGTTATAACGTATATCCTTATATATTGTTACCTTATAACGTTATACGTTATATACTATTACGTTATAACGTATAACGTTATGTAGCACTACGTTATAACGTATAACGTTATGTAGCACTACGTTATAACGTATAACGTTATATACTACTACCTAATAACGTATAACGTTATGTAGCACTACGTTATAACATATAACGTTATATTCTATTACGTTATAACGTATAACGTTGTGCAGCATTACGTTAAAACGTGTAACATTGTATACTGTTACGTTATAACGTACAACGTTATGTAGCACTACGTTATAACATATAACGTTATATGCTATTACCTTATAACGTTATACGTTATATACTATTACCTTATAACGTATAACGTTATGTAGCACTACGTTATAACGTATAACGTTATGTAGCACTACGTTATAACGTATAACGTTATGTAGCACTACGTTATAACGTATAACGTTATGTAGCACTACGTTATAACGTATAACGTTATGTAGCACTACGTTATAACGTATAACGTTATGTAGCACTACGTTATAACGTATAACGTTATATGCTATTACCTTATAACGTATAACGTTATGTAGCATTACGTTATAACGTATAACGTTATGTAGTACTACGTTATAACGAATAACGCTATATACTATTGCCTTATAACGTATAACGTTGTGTAGCAGTACGTTATAACGTATATCGTTATATATTGTTACCTTATAACGTTATACGTTATATACTATTACCTTATAACGTATAACAGTATGTAGCACTACGTTATAACGTACAACGTTATGTAGCACTACGATATAACATATAACGTTATAAGCTATTACCTCGTAACGTATAACGTTATGTAGCATTACGTTATAACGTATAACGTTATGTAGCACTACGTTATAACGAATAACGTTATATACTATTACCTTATAACGTATAACGTTGTGTAGCAGTACGTTATAACGTATATCGTTATATATTGTTACCTTATAACGTATAACGCTATATACTATTACCTTATAACGTATAACGTTGTGTAGCAGTACGTTATAACGTATATCGTTATATATTGTTACCTTATAACGTTATACGTTATATACTATTACCTTATAACGTATAACGTTATGTAGCACTACGATATAACGTATATCGTTATATATTGTTACCTTATAACGTTATACGTTATATACTATTACGTTATAACGTATAACGTTATGTAGCACTACGTTATAACGTATAACGTTATGTAGCATTACGTTATAACGTATAACGTTATATACTATTACGTTATAACGTATAACGTTGTGCAGCACTCCGTTCTAACGTATAACGTTATATACTATTACCTTATAACGTATAACGTTATGTAGCATTACGTTATAACGTATAACGTTATGTAGCACTACGTTATAACGTATAACGTTATATACTATTGCCTTATAACGTATAACGTTGTGTAGCAGTACGTTATAACGTATATCGTTATATATTGTTACCTTATAACGTTATACGTTATATGCTATTACCTTATAACGTATAACGTTATGTAGCACTACGTTATAACGTATAGCGTTATGTAGCACTACGTTATAACGTATAACGTTATATACTATTACCTTATAACGTATAACGTTATGTAGCACTACGTTATAACGTATAACGTTATGTAGCACTACGTTATAACGTATAACGTTATATACTATTACCTTATAACGTATAACGTTATGTAGCAGTACGTTATAACGTATATCGTAATATATTGTTACCTTATAACGTTATACGTTATATACTATTACGTTATAACGTATAACGTTATGTAGCACTACGTTATAACGTATAACGTTGTGTAGGAGTACGTTATAACGTATAACGTTATATACTATTGCCTTATAACGTATAACGTTGTGTAGCAGTACGTTATAACGTATATCGTTATATATTGTTACCTTATAACGTTATACGTTATATACTATTACCTTAAAACGTATAACGTTATGTAGCACTACGTTATAACGTATATCGTTATATATTGTTACCTCATAACGTTATACGTTATATACTATTACCTTATAACGTATAACGTTATGTAGCACTACGTTATAACGTATAACGTTATATACTATTACCTTATAACGTATAACGTTGTGTAGCAGTACGTTATAACGTATAACGTTATATACTATTACCTTATAACGTATAACGTTGTGTATCAGTACGTTATAACGTACATCGTTATATATTGTTACCTTATAACGTTATACGTTATATACTTTTACCTTGTAAGGTATAACAATATGGAGCACTACGTTATAACGTATATCCTTATATATTGTTACCTTATAACGTTATACGTTATATACTATTACGTTATAACGTATAACGTTATGTAGCACTACGTTATAACGTATAACGTTATGTAGCACTACGTTATAACGTATAACGTTATATACTACTACCTAATAACGTATAACGTTATGTAGCACTACGTTATAACATATAACGTTATATTCTATTACGTTATAACGTATAACGTTGTGCAGCATTACGTTATAACGTGTAACATTGTATACTGTTACGTTATAACGTACAACGTTATGTAGCACTACGTTATAACATATAACGTTATATGCTATTACCTTATAACGTTATACGTTATATACTATTACCTTATAACGTATAACGTTATGTAGCACTACGTTATAACGTATAACGTTATGTAGCACTACGTTATAACGTATAACGTTATGTAGCACTACGTTATAACGTATAACGTTATGTAGCACTACGTTATAACGTATAACGTTATATGCTATTACCTTATAACGTATAACGTTATGTAGCATTACGTTATAACGTATAACGTTATGTAGTACTACGTTATAACGAATAACGCTATATACTATTGCCTTATAACGTATAACGTTGTGTAGCAGTACGTTATAACGTATATCGTTATATATTGTTACCTTATAACGTTATACGTTATATACTATTACCTTATAACGTATAACGGTATGTAGCACTACGTTATAACGTACAACGTTATGTAGCACTACGATATAACATATAACGTTATATGCTATTACCTCGTAACGTATAACGTTATGTAGCATTACGTTATAACGTATAACGTTATGTAGCACTACGTTATAACGTATAACGTTATATACTATTACCTTATAACGTATAACGTTGTGTTGCAGTACGTTATAACGTATATCGTTATATATTGTTACCTTATAACGTTATACGTTATATACTATTACCTTATAACGCATAACGTTATGTAGCACTACGTTATAACGTATAACGTTATGTAGCACTACGTTATAACGTATAACGTTATATACTACTACCTTATAACGTATAACGTTATGTAGCACTACGTTATAACGTATAACGTTATGTAGCACTACGTTATAACGTATAACGTTATATACTATTACCTTATAACGTATAACGTTATGTAGCAGTACGTTATAACGTATATCGTAATATATTGTTACCTTATAACGTTATACGTTATATACTATTACGTTATAACGTATAACGTTATGTAGCACTACGTTATAACGTATAGCGTTATGTAGCACTACGTTATAACGTATAACGTTATATACTATTACCTTATAACGTATAACGTTGTGTCGCAGTACGTTATAACGTATATCGTTATATATTGTTACCTTATAACGTTATACGTTATATACTATTACCTTATAACGCATAACGTTATGTAGCACTACGTTATAACGTATAACGTTATGTAGCACTACGTTATAACGTATAACGTTATATACTACTACCTTATAACGTATAACGTTATGTAGCACTACGTTATAACATATAACGTTATATACTATTACGTTATAACGTATAACGTTGTGCAGCACTCCGTTATAACGTATAACGTTATATACTATTACCTTATAACGTATAACGTTATGTAGCATTACGTTATAACGTATAACGTTATGTAGCACTACGTTATAACATATAACGTTATATACTATTACGTTATAACGTATAACGTTGTGCAGCACTCCGTTATAACGAATAACGTTATATACTACTACCTTATAACGTATAACGTTATGTAGCATTACGTTATAACGTATAACGTTATATATTGTTGCCTTATAACGTTATACGTTATATACTATTACCTTATAACGTATAACATTATGTAGCACTACGTTATAACGTATATCGTTATATATTGTTACCTTATAACGTTATACGTTTTATACTATTACCTTATAACGTATAACGTTATATACTATTACCTTATAACGTATAACGTTGTGTAGCATTACGTTATAACGTATAACGTTATATACTATTACCTTATAACGTATAACGTTGTGTATCAGTACGCTATAACGTACATCGTTATATATTGTTACCTTATAACGTTATACGTTATATACTATTACCTTATAGCGTATAACGTTATGTAGCACTACGTTATAACGTATAACGTTATATACTATTACCTTATAACGTATAACGTTGTGTAGCAGTACGCTATAACGTATATCGTTATATATTGTTACCTTATAACGTTATACGTTATATACTATTACCTTATAGCGTATAACGTTATGTAGCATTACGTTATAACGTATAACGTTATGTAGCACTACGTTATAACGAATAACGTTATATACTATTACCTTATAACGTATAACGTTATGTAGTATTACGTTATAACGTATAACGTTATGTAGCATTACGTTATAACGTATAACGTTATATACTATTACCTTATAATGTATAACGTTGTGTAGCAGTACGTTATAACGTATATCGTTATATATTGTTACCTTATAACGTTATACGTTATATACTATTACCTTATAGCGTGTAACGTTATGTAGCACTACGTTATAACGTATAACGTTATATACTATTACCTTATAACGTATAACGTTGTGTAGCAGTACGCTATAACGTATATCGTTATATATTGTTACCTTATAACGTTATACGTTATATACTATTACCTTATAACGTATAACGTTATGTAGCACTAGTTATAACGTATATCGTTATATATTGTTACCTTATAACGTTATACGTTTTATACTATTACCTTATAACGTATAACGTTATGTAGCAGTACGTTATAACGTATAACGTTATATACTATTACCTTATAACGTATAACGTTGTGTAGCTGTACGTTATAACGTATAACGTTATATACTATTACCTTATAACGTATAACGTTGTGTATCAGTACGTTATAACGTACATCGTTATATATTGTTACCTTATAACGTTATACGTTATATACTTTTACCTTGTAACGTATAACGTTATGTAGCAGTACGTTATAACGTATAACGTTATATACTATTACCTTATAACGTATAACGTTGTGTAGCAGTACGTTATAACGTATATCGTCATATATTGTTACCTTATAACGTTATACGTTATATACTATTACGCTATAACGTATAACGTTATGTAGCACAACGTTATAACGTATAGCGTTATGTAGCACTACGTTATAACGTATAACGTTATGTAGCACTACGTTATAACGTATAACGTTATGTAGCACTACGTTATAACGTATAACGTTATGTAGCACTACGTTATAACGTATAACGTTATATGCTATTACCTTATAACGTATAACGTTATGTAGCACTACGTTATAACGAATAACGCTATATACTATTACCTTATAACGTATAACGTTGTGTAGCAGTACGTTATAACGTATAACGTTATATACTATTGCCCTATAACGTATAACGTTGTGTAGCAGTACGTTATAACGTATATCGTTATATATTGTTACCTTATAACGTTATACGTTATATACTATTACCTTATAACGTATAACGTTATGTAGCACTACGTTATAACGTATATCGTTATATATTGTTACCTCATAACGTTATACGTTATATACTATTACCTTATAACGTATAACGTTATGTAGCACTACGTTATAACGTATAACGTTATATACTATTACCTTATAACGTATAACGTTGTGTAGCAGTACGTTATAACGTATAACGTTATATACTATTACCTTATAACGTATAACGTTGTGTATCAGTACGTTATAACGTACATCGTTATATATTGTTACCTTATAACGTTATACGTTATATACTTTTACCTTGTAAGGTATAACAATATGGAGCACTACGTTATAACGTATATCCTTATATATTGTTACCTTATAACGTTATACGTTATATACTATTACGTTATAACGTATAACGTTATGTAGCACTACGTTATAACGTATAACGTTATGTAGCACTACGTTATAACGTATAACGTTATATACTACTACCTAATAACGTATAACGTTATGTAGCACTACGTTATAACATATAACGTTATATTCTATTACGTTATAACGTATAACGTTGTGCAGCATTACGTTAAAACGTGTAACATTGTATACTGTTACGTTATAACGTACAACGTTATGTAGCACTACGTTATAACATATAACGTTATATGCTATTACCTTATAACGTTATACGTTATATACTATTACCTTATAACGTATAACGTTATGTAGCACTACGTTATAACGTATAACGTTATGTAGCACTACGTTATAACGTATAACGTTATGTAGCACTACGTTATAACGTATAACGTTATGTAGCACTACGTTATAACGTATAACGTTATGTAGCACTACGTTATAACGTATAACGTTATGTAGCACTACGTTATAACGTATAACGTTATATGCTATTACCTTATAACGTATAACGTTATGTAGCATTACGTTATAACGTATAACGTTATGTAGTACTACGTTATAACGAATAACGCTATATACTATTGCCTTATAACGTATAACGTTGTGTAGCAGTACGTTATAACGTATATCGTTATATATTGTTACCTTATAACGTTATACGTTATATACTATTACCTTATAACGTATAACAGTATGTAGCACTACGTTATAACGTACAACGTTATGTAGCACTACGATATAACATATAACGTTATAAGCTATTACCTCGTAACGTATAACGTTATGTAGCATTACGTTATAACGTATAACGTTATGTAGCACTACGTTATAACGAATAACGTTATATACTATTACCTTATAACGTATAACGTTGTGTAGCAGTACGTTATAACGTATATCGTTATATATTGTTACCTTATAACGTATAACGCTATATACTATTACCTTATAACGTATAACGTTGTGTAGCAGTACGTTATAACGTATATCGTTATATATTGTTACCTTATAACTTTTATACGTTATATACTATTACCTTATAACGTATAACGTTATGTAGCACTACGTTATAACGTATATCGTTATATATTGTTACCTTATAACGTTATAACGTATAACGTTATGTAGCACATCGTTATAACGTATAGCGTTATGTAGCACTACGTTATAACGTATAACGTTATATACTATTACCTTATAACGAATAACGTTATGTAGCACTACGTTATAACGTATAGCGTTATGTAGCACTACGTTATAACGTATAACGTTATATACTATTACCTTATAACGTATAACGTTGTGTAGCAGTACGTTATAACGTATATCGTTATATATTGTTACCTTGTAGCGTTATACGTTATATACTATTACCTTATAACGTATAACGTTATGTAGCACTACGTTATAACGTATAACGTTATATACTATTACCTTATAACGTTATACGTTATATACTATTACCTTATAACGTATAACGTTATGTAGCACTACGTTATAACGTATATCGTTATATATGGTTACCTTATAACGTTATACGTTATATACTATTACGTTATAACGTATAACGTTATGTAGCACTACGTTATAACGAATAACGTTATATACTATTACCTTATAACGTATAACGTTATGTAGCACTACGTTATAACGTATAGCGTTATGTAGCACTACGTTATAACGTATAACGTTATATACTATTACCTTATAACGTATAACGTTATGTAGCACTACGTTATAACGTATAACGTTATGTAGCACTACGTTATAACGTATAACGTTATATGCTATTACCTTATAACGTATAACGTTATGTAGCATTACGTTATAACGTATAACGTTATGTAGCACTACGTTATAACGAATAACGTTATATACTATTACCTTATAACGTATAACGTTATGTAGCATTACGTTATAACGTATAACGTTATATACTATTACCTTATAACGTATAACGTTGTGTAGCAGTACGTTATAACGTATATCGTTATATATTGTTACCTTATAACGTATAACGCTATATACTATTACCTTATAACGTATAACGTTGTGTAGCAGTACGTTATAACGTATAACGTTATATACTATTGCCTTATAACGTATAACGTTGTGTAGCAGTACGTTATAACGTATATCGTTATATATTGTTACCTTATAACGTTATACGTTATATACTATTACCTTATAACGTATAACGTTATGTAGCACTACGATATAACGTATATCGTTATATATTGTTACCTTATAACGTTATACGTTATATACTATTACGTTATAACGTATAACGTTATGTAGCACTACGTTATAACGTATAACGTTATGTAGCATTACGTTATAACGTATAACGTTATATACTATTACGTTATAACGTATAACGTTGTGCAGCACTCCGTTCTAACGTATAACGTTATATACTATTACCTTATAACGTATAACGTTATGTAGCATTACGTTATAACGTATAACGTTATGTAGCACTACGTTATAACGTATAACGTTATATACTATTGCCTTATAACGTATAACGTTGTGTAGCAGTACGTTATAACGTATATCGTTATATATTGTTACCTTATAACGTTATACGTTATATACTATTACCTTATAACGTATAACGTTATGTAGCACTACGTTATAACGTATATCGTTATATATTGTTACCTTATAACGTTATACGTTATATACTATTACGTTATAACGTATAACGTTATGTAGCACTACGTTATAACGTATAACGTTATGTAGCACTACGTTATAACGTATAACGTTATATACTATTACCTTATAACGTATAACGTTATGTAGCAGTACGTTATAACGTATATCGTAATATATTGTTACCTTATAACGTAATACGTTATATACTATTACGTTATAACGTATAACGTTATGTAGCACTACGTTATAACGTATAGCGTTATGTAGCACTACGTTATAACGTATAACGTTATATACTATTACCTTATAACGTATAACGTTGTGTAGCAGTACGTTATAACGTATATCGTTATATATTGTTACCTTGTAGCGTTATACGTTATATACTATTACCTTATAACGTATAACGTTATGTAGCACTACGTTATAACGTATAACGTTATATACTATTACCTTATAACGTTATACGTTATATACTATTACCTTATAACGTATAACGTTATGTAGCACTACGTTATAACGTATATCGTTATATATGGTTACCTTATAACGTTATACGTTATATACTATTACGTTATAACGTATAACGTTATGTAGCACTACGTTATAACGAATAACGTTATATACTATTACCTTATAACGTATAACGTTATGTAGCACTACGTTATAACGTATAGCGTTATGTAGCACTACGTTATAACGTATAACGTTATATACTATTACCTTATAACGTATAACGTTATGTAGCACTACGTTATAACGTATAACGTTATGTAGCACTACGTTATAACGTATAACGTTATATGCTATTACCTTATAACGTATAACGTTATGTAGCATTACGTTATAACGTATAACGTTATGTAGCACTACGTTATAACGAATAACGTTATATACTATTACCTTATAACGTATAACGTTATGTAGCATTACGTTATAACGTATAACGTTATATACTATTACCTTATAACGTATAACGTTGTGTAGCAGTACGTTATAACGTATATCGTTATATATTGTTACCTTATAACGTATAACGCTATATACTATTACCTTATAACGTATAACGTTGTGTAGCAGTACGTTATAACGTATAACGTTATATACTATTGCCTTATAACGTATAACGTTGTGTAGCAGTACGTTATAACGTATATCGTTATATATTGTTACCTTATAACGTTATACGTTATATACTATTACCTTATAACGTATAACGTTATGTAGCACTACGATATAACGTATATCGTTATATATTGTTACCTTATAACGTTATACGTTATATACTATTACGTTATAACGTATAACGTTATGTAGCACTACGTTATAACGTATAACGTTATGTAGCATTACGTTATAACGTATAACGTTATATACTATTACGTTATAACGTATAACGTTGTGCAGCACTCCGTTCTAACGTATAACGTTATATACTATTACCTTATAACGTATAACGTTATGTAGCATTACGTTATAACGTATAACGTTATGTAGCACTACGTTATAACGTATAACGTTATATACTATTGCCTTATAACGTATAACGTTGTGTAGCAGTACGTTATAACGTATATCGTTATATATTGTTACCTTATAACGTTATACGTTATATGCTATTACCTTATAACGTATAACGTTATGTAGCACTACGTTATAACGTATAGCGTTATGTAGCACTACGTTATAACGTATAACGTTATATACTATTACCTTATAACGTATAACGTTATGTAGCACTACGTTATAACGTATAACGTTATGTAGCACTACGTTATAACGTATAACGTTATATACTATTACCTTATAACGTATAACGTTATGTAGCAGTACGTTATAACGTATATCGTAATATATTGTTACCTTATAACGTTATACGTTATATACTATAACGTTATAACGTATAACGTTATGTAGCACTACGTTATAACGTATAGCGTTATGTAGCACTACGTTATAACGTATAACGTTATATACTATTACCTTATAACGTATAACGTTGTGTTGCAGTACGTTATAACGTATATCGTTATATATTGTTACCTTATAACGTTATACGTTATATACTATTACCTTATAACGCATAACGTTATGTAGCACTACGTTATAACGTATAACGTTATGTAGCACTACGTTATAACGTATAACGTTATATACTACTACCTTATAACGTATAACGTTATGTAGCACTACGTTATAACGTATAACGTTATGTAGCACTACGTTATAACGTATAACGTTATATACTATTACCTTATAACGTATAACGTTATGTAGCAGTACGTTATAACGTATATCGTAATATATTGTTACCTTATAACGTTATACGTTATATACTATTACGTTATAACGTATATCGTTATGTAGCACTACGTTATAACGTATAGCGTTATGTAGCACTACGTTATAACGTATAACGTTATATACTATTACCTTATAACGTATAACGTTGTGTCGCAGTACGTTATAACGTATATCGTAATATATTGTTACCTTATAACGTTATACGTTATATACTATTACGTTATAACGTATAACGTTATGTAGCACTACGTTATAACGTATAGCGTTATGTAGCACTACGTTATAACGTATAACGTTATATACTATTACCTTATAACGTATAACGTTGTGTCGCAGTACGTTATAACGTATATCGTTATATATTGTTACCTTATAACGTTATACGTTATATACTATTACCTTATAACGCATAACGTTATGTAGCACTACGTTATAACGTATAACGTTATGTAGCACTACGTTATAACGTATAACGTTATATACTACTACCTTATAACGTATAACGTTATGTAGCACTACGTTATAACATATAACGTTATATACTATTACGTTATAACGTATAACGTTGTGCAGCACTCCGTTATAACGTATAACGTTATATACTATTACCTTATAACGTATAACGTTATGTAGCATTACGTTATAACGTATAACGTTATGTAGCACTACGTTATAACGAATAACGTTATATACTACTACCTTATAACGTATAACGTTATGTAGCATTACGTTATAACGTATAACGTTATATATTGTTGCCTTATAACGTTATACGTTATATACTATTACCTTATAACATATAACGTTATGTAGCATTACGTTATAACGTATAACGTTATATACTACTACCTTATAACGTATAACGTTATGTAGCACTACGTTATAACGTATAACGTTATATACTACTACCTTATAACGTATAACGTTGTGTAGCAGTACGTTATAACGTATATCGTTATATATTGTTACCTTATAACGTATAACGCTATATACTATTACCTTATAACGTATAACGTTGTGTGGCAGTACGTTATAACGTATAACGTTATATACTATTACCTTATAACGTATAACGTTGTGTATCAGTACGTTATAACGTACATCGTTATATATTGTTACCTTATAACGTTATACGTTATATACTTTTACCTTATAACGTATAACATTATGGAGCACTACGTTATAACGTATATCCTTATATATTGTTACCTTATAACGTTATACGTTATATACTATTACGTTATAACGTATAACGTTATGTAGCACTACGTTATAAAGTATAACGTTATGTAGCACTACGTTATAACGTATAACGTTATATACTACTACCTTATAACGTATAACGTTATGTAGCAATACGATATAACATATAACGTTATATTCTATTACGTTATAACGTATAACGTTATGTAGCATTACGTTATAACGTGTAACGTTGTATACTATTACGTTGTAACGTATAACGTTATGTAGCACTACGTTATAACATATAACGTTATATGCTATTACCTTATAACGTATAACGTTATGTAGCATTACGTTATAACGTATAACGTTATATACTATTACCTTATAGCGTATAACGTTATGTAGCACTACGTTATAACGTATATCGTTATATATTGTTACCTTATAACGTTATACGTTATATACTATTACGTTATAACGTATAACGTTATGTAGCACTACGTTATAACGTATAACGTTATGTAGCACTACGTTATAACGTATAACGTTATATACTACTACCTTATAACGTATAACGTTATGTAGCACTACGTTATAACATATAACGTTATATAGTATTACGTTATAACGTATAACGTTGTGCAGCACTACGTTATAACCTGTAACATTGTATACTGTTACGTTATAACGTACAACGTTATGTAGCACTACGTTATAACATATAACGTTATATGCTATTACCTTATAACGTATAACGTTATGTAGCATTACGTTATAACGTATAACGTTATGTAGCACTACGTTATCACGAATAACGTTATATACTATTACCTTATAACGTATAACGTTATGTAGCATTACGTTATAACGTATAACGTTATATACTATTACCTTATAACGTATAACATTGTGTAGCAGTACGTTATAACGTATATCGTTATATATTGTTACCTTATAACGTTATACGTTATATACTATTACCTTATAACGTATAACGTTATGTAGCACTACGTTATAACGTATATCGTTATATATTGTTACCTTATAACGTTATACGTTATATACTATTACGTTATAACGTATAACGTTATGTAGCACTACGTTATAACGTATAACGTTATGTAGCACTACGTTATAACGTATAACGTTATATACTACTACCTTATAACGTATAACGATATGTAGCACTACGTTATAACATATAACGTTATATACTATTACGTTATAACGTATAACGTTGTGCAGCACTCCGTTATAACGTATAACGTTATATACTATTACCTTATAACGTATAACGTTATGTAGCATTACGTTATAACGTATAACGTTATGTAGCACTACGTTATAACGAATAACGTTATATACTACTACCTTATAACGTATAACGTTATGTAGCATTACGTTATAACGTATAACGTTATATATTGTTGCCTTATAACGTTATACGTTATATACTATTACCTTATAACATATAACGTTATGTAGCATTACGTTATAACGTATAACGTTATGTAGCACTACGTTATAACGAATAACGTTATGTAGCACTACGTTATAACGTATAACGTTATGTAGCACTACGTTATAACGTTATACGTTATATACTATTACCTTATAACGTATAACGTTATGTAGCACTACGTTATAACGTATAACGTTATATACTATTACCTTATAACGTATAACGTTGTGTAGCAGTACGTTATAACGTATATCGTTATATACTATTACCTTATAACGTATAACGTTATGTAGCACTACGTTATAACGTATATCGTTATATATTGTTACCTTATAACGTTATAACGTATAACGTTATGTAGCACATCGTTATAACGTATAGCGTTATGTAGCACTACGTTATAACGTATAACGTTATATACTATTACCTTATAACGTATAACGTTATGTAGCAGTACGTTATAACGTATATCGTAATATATTGTTACCTTATAACGTAATACGTTATATACTATTACGTTATAACGTATAACGTTATGTAGCACTACGTTATAACGTATAGCGTTATGTAGCACTACGTTATAACGTATAACGTTATATACTATTACCTTATAACGTATAACGTTGTGTAGCAGTACGTTATAACGTATATCGTTATATATTGTTACCTTATAGCGTTATACGTTATATACTATTACCTTATAACGTATAACGTTATGTAGCACTACGTTATAACGTATAACGTTATATACTATTACCTTATAACGTTATACGTTATATACTATTACCTTATAACGTATAACGTTATGTAGCACTACGTTATAACGTATATCGTTATATATGGTTACCTTATAACGTTATACGTTATATACTATTACGTTATAACGTATAACGTTATGTAGCACTACGTTATAACGAATAACGTTATATACTATTACCTTATAACGTATAACGTTATGTAGCACTACGTTATAACGTATAGCGTTATGTAGCACTACGTTATAACGTATAACGTTATATACTATTACCTTATAACGTATAACGTTATGTAGCACTACGTTATAACGTATAACGTTATGTAGCACTACGTTATAACGTATAACGTTATATGCTATTACCTTATAACGTATAACGTTATGTAGCATTACGTTATAACGTATAACGTTATGTAGCACTACGTTATAACGAATAACGTTATATACTATTACCTTATAACGTATAACGTTATGTAGCATTACGTTATAACGTATAACGTTATATACTATTACCTTATAACGTATAACGTTGTGTAGCAGTACGTTATAACGTATATCGTTATATATTGTTACCTTATAACGTATAACGCTATATACTATTACCTTATAACGTATAACGTTGTGTAGCAGTACGTTATAACGTATAACGTTATATACTATTGCCTTATAACGTATAACGTTGTGTAGCAGTACGTTATAACGTATATCGTTATATATTGTTACCTTATAACGTTATACGTTATATACTATTACCTTATAACGTATAGCGTTATGTAGCACTACGATATAACGTATATCGTTATATATTGTTACCTTATAACGTTATACGTTATATACTATTACGTTATAACGTATAACGTTATGTAGCACTACGTTATAACGTATAACGTTATGTAGCATTACGTTATAACGTATAACGTTATATACTATTACGTTATAACGTATAACGTTGTGCAGCACTCCGTTCTAACGTATAACGTTATATACTATTACCTTATAACGTATAACGTTATGTAGCATTACGTTATAACGTATAACGTTATGTAGCACTACGTTATAACGTATAACGTTATATACTATTGCCTTATAACGTATAACGTTGTGTAGCAGTACGTTATAACGTATATCGTTATATATTGTTACCTTATAACGTTATACGTTATATGCTATTACCTTATAACGTATAACGTTATGTAGCACTACGTTATAACGTATAGCGTTATGTAGCACTACGTTATAACGTATAACGTTATATGCTATTACCTTATAACGTATAACGTTATGTAGCACTACGTTATAACGTATAACGTTATGTAGCACTACGTTATAACGTATAACGTTATATACTATTACCTTATAACGTATAACGTTATGTAGCAGTACGTTATAACGTATATCGTAATATATTGTTACCTTATAACGTTATACGTTATATACTATTACGTTATAACGTATAACGTTATGTAGCACTACGTTATAACGTATAGCGTTATGTAGCACTACGTTATAACGTATAACGTTATATACTACTACCTTATAACGTATAACGTTATGTAGCACTACGTTATAACGTATAACGTTATGTAGTACTACGTTATAACGTATAACGTTATATACTATTACCTTATAACGTATAACGTTGTGCAGCACTACGTTATAACCTGTAACATTGTATACTGTTACGTTATAACGTACAACGTTATGTAGCACTACGTTATAACATATAACGTTATATGCTATTACCTTATAACGTATAACGTTATGTAGCATTACGTTATAACGTATAACGTTATGTAGCACTACGTTATCACGAATAACGTTATATACTATTACCTTATAACGTATAACGTTATGTAGCATTACGTTATAACGTATAACGTTATATACTATTACCTTATAACGTATAACATTGTGTAGCAGTACGTTATAACGTATATCGTTATATATTGTTACCTTATAACGTTATACGTTATATACTATTACCTTATAACGTATAACGTTATGTAGCACTACGTTATAACGTATATCGTTATATATTGTTACCTTATAACGTTATACGTTATATACTATTACGTTATAACGTATAACGTTATGTAGCACTACGTTATAACGTATAACGTTATGTAGCACTACGTTATAACGTATAACGTTATATACTACTACCTTATAACGTATAACGATATGTAGCACTACGTTATAACATATAACGTTATATACTATTACGTTATAACGTATAACGTTGTGCAGCACTCCGTTATAACGTATAACGTTATATACTATTACCTTATAACGTATAACGTTATGTAGCATTACGTTATAACGTATAACGTTATGTAGCACTACGTTATAACGAATAACGTTATATACTACTACCTTATAACGTATAACGTTATGTAGCATTACGTTATAACGTATAACGTTATATATTGTTGCCTTATAACGTTATACGTTATATACTATTACCTTATAACATATAACGTTATGTAGCATTACGTTATAACGTATAACGTTATGTAGCACTACGTTATAACGAATAACGTTATGTAGCACTACGTTATAACGTATAACGTTATGTAGCACTACGTTATAACGTATAACGTTATGTAGCACTACGTTATAACGTATAACGTTATATATTATTACCTTATAACGTATAACGTTATGTAGCAGTACGTTATAACATATAACGTTATATGCTATTACCTTATAACGTATAACGTTATGTAGCATTACGTTATAACGTATAACGTTATATACTATTACCTTATAACGTATAACATTGTGTAGCAGTACGTTATAACGTATATCGTTATATATTGTTACCTTATAACGTTATACGTTATATACTATTACCTTATAACGTATAACGTTATGTAGCACTACGTTATAACGTATATCGTTATATATTGTTACCTTATAACGTTATACGTTATATACTATTACGTTATAACGTATAACGTTATGTAGCACTACGTTATAATGTATAACGTTATGTAGCACTACGTTATAACGTATAACGTTATGTAGCACTACGTTATAACGTATAACGTTATGTAGCACTACGTTATAATGTATAACGTTATGTAGCACTACGTTATAACGTATAACGTTATGTAGCACTACGTTATAACGTATAACGTTATATACTATTACCTTATAACGTATAACGTTATGTAGCATTACGTTATAACGTATAACGTTATATATTGTTGCCTTATAACGTTATACGTTATATACTATTACCTTATAACATATAACGTTATGTAGCATTACGTTATAACGTATAACGTTATGTAGCACTACATTATAACGAATAACGTTATGTAGCACTACGTTATAACGTATAACGTTATGTAGCACTACGTTATAACGTTATACGTTATATACTATTACCTTATAACGTATAACGTTATGTAGCACTACGTTATAACGTATAACGTTATATACTATTACCTTATAACGTATAACGTTGTGTAGCAGTACGTTATAACGTATATCGTTATATACTATTACCTTATAACGTATAACGTTGTGTAGCAGTACGTTATAACGTATATCGTTATATATTGTTACCTTATAACGTTATACGTTATATACTATTACGATATAACGTATAACGTTATGTAGCTCTACGATATAACGTATAACGTTATGTAGCACTACGTTATAACGTATATCGTTATATATTGTTACCTTATAACGTTATACGTTATATACTATTATCTTATAACGTATAACGTTATGTAGCACTACGTTATAACGTATAACGTTATATACTATTACCTTATAACGTATAACGTTATGTAGCAGTACGTTATAACGTATATCGTAATATATTGTTACCTTATAACGTAATACGTTATATACTATTACGTTATAACGTATAACGTTATGTAGCACTACGTTATAACATATAACGTTATATGCTATTACCTTATAACGTATAACGTTATGTAGCATTACGTTATAACGTATAACGTTATATACTATTACCTTATAGCGTATAACGTTATGTAGCACTACGTTATAACGTATATCGTTATATATTGTTACCTTATAACGTTATACGTTATATACTATTACGTTATAACGTATAACGTTATGTAGCACTACGTTATAACGTATAACGTTATGTAGCACTACGTTATAACGTATAACGTTATATACTACTACCTTATAACGTATAACGTTATGTAGCACTACGTTATAACGTATATCGTTATATATTGTTACCTTATAACGTTATACGTTATATACTATTACGTTATAACGTATAACGTTATGTAGCACTACGTTATAATGTACAACGTTATGTAGCACTACGTTATAACGTATAACGTTATGTAGCACTACGTTATAACGTATAACGTTATGTAGCACTACGTTATAATGTATAACGTTATGTAGCACTACGTTATAACGTATAACGTTATGTAGCACTACGTTATAACGTATAACGTTATATACTATTACCTTATAACGTATAACGTTATGTAGCATTACGTTATAACGTATAACGTTATATATTGTTGCCTTATAACGTTATACGTTATATACTATTACCTTATAACATATAACGTTATGTAGCATTACGTTATAACGTATAACGTTATGTAGCACTACATTATAACGAATAACGTTATGTAGCACTACGTTATAACGTATAACGTTATGTAGCACTACGTTATAACGTTATACGTTATATACTATTACCTTATAACGTATAACGTTATGTAGCACTACGTTATAACGTATAACGTTATATACTATTACCTTATAACGTATAACGTTGTGTAGCAGTACGTTATAACGTATATCGTTATATACTATTACCTTATAACGTATAACGTTGTGTAGCAGTACGTTATAACGTATATCGTTATATATTGTTACCTTATAACGTTATACGTTATATACTATTACGATATAACGTATAACGTTATGTAGCTCTACGATATAACGTATAACGTTATGTAGCACTACGTTATAACGTATATCGTTATATATTGTTACCTTATAACGTTATACGTTATATACTATTATCTTATAACGTATAACGTTATGTAGCACTACGTTATAACGTATAACGTTATATACTATTACCTTATAACGTATAACGTTATGTAGCAGTACGTTATAACGTATATCGTAATATATTGTTACCTTATAACGTAATACGTTATATACTATTACGTTATAACGTATAACGTTATGTAGCACTACGTTATAACATATAACGTTATATGCTATTACCTTATAACGTATAACGTTATGTAGCATTACGTTATAACGTATAACGTTATATACTATTACCTTATAGCGTATAACGTTATGTAGCACTACGTTATAACGTATATCGTTATATATTGTTACCTTATAACGTTATACGTTATATACTATTACGTTATAACGTATAACGTTATGTAGCACTACGTTATAACGTATAACGTTATGTAGCACTACGTTATAACGTATAACGTTATATACTACTACCTTATAACGTATAACGTTATGTAGCACTACGTTATAACATATAACGTTATATAGTATTACGTTATAACGTATAACGTTGTGCAGCACTACGTTATAACCTGTAACATTGTATACTGTTACGTTATAACGTACAACGTTATGTAGCACTACGTTATAACATATAACGTTATATGCTATTACCTTATAACGTATAACGTTATGTAGCATTACGTTATAACGTATAACGTTATGTAGCACTACGTTATCACGAATAACGTTATATACTATTACCTTATAACGTATAACGTTATGTAGCATTACGTTATAACGTATAACGTTATATACTATTACCTTATAACGTATAACATTGTGTAGCAGTACGTTATAACGTATATCGTTATATATTGTTACCTTATAACGTTATACGTTATATACTATTACCTTATAACGTATAACGTTATGTAGCACTACGTTATAACGTATATCGTTATATATTGTTACCTTCTAACGTTATACGTTATATACTATTACGTTATAACGTATAACGTTATGTAGCACTACGTTATAATGTATAACGTTAAGTAGCACTACGTTATAACGTATAACGTTATGTAGCACTACGTTATAACGTATAACGTTATATACTACTACCTTATAACGTATAACGATATGTAGCACTACGTTATAACATATAACGTTATATACTATTACGTTATAACGTAAAACGTTGTGCAGCACTCCGTTATAACGTATAACGTTATATACTATTACCTTATAACGTATAACGTTATGTAGCATTACGTTATAACGTATAACGTTATGTAGCACTACGTTATAACGAATAACGTTATATACTACTACCTTATAACGTATAACGTTATGTAGCATTACGTTATAACGTATAACGTTATATATTGTTGCCTTATAACGTTATACGTTATATACTATTACCTTATAACATATAACGTTATGTAGCATTACGTTATAACGTATAACGTTATGTAGCACTACGTTATAACGAATAACGTTATGTAGCACTACGTTATAACGTATAACGTTATGTAGCACTACGTTATAACGTTATACGTTATATACTATTACCTTATAACGTATAACGTTATGTAGCACTACGTTATAACGTATAACGTTATATACTATTACCTTATAACGTATAACGTTGTGTAGCAGTACGTTATAACGTATATCGTTATATACTATTACCTTATAACGTATAACGTTGTGTAGCAGTACGTTATAACGTATATCGTTATATATTGTTACCTTATAACGTTATACGTTATATACTATTACGATATAACGTATAACGTTATGTAGCTCTACGATATAACGTATAACGTTATGTAGCACTACGTTATAACGTATATCGTTATATATTGTTACCTTATAACGTTATACGTTATATACTATTATCTTATAACGTATAACGTTATGTAGCATTACGTTATAACGTATAACGTTATATACTATTACCTTATAACGTATAACGTTGTGTAGCAGTACGTTATAACGTATATCATTATATATTGTTACCTTATAACGTTATACGTTATATAGTATTACCTCATAACGTATAACGTTATGTAGCATTACGTTATAACGTAATACGTTATATACTATTACCTTATAACGTATAACGTTACGTAGCATTACGTTATGATGTAATTCGTTATATATTGTTACCTTATAACGTTATACGTTATATACTATTACGATATAACGTATAACGTTATGTAGCTCTACGTTATAACGTATAACGTTATGTAGCACTACGTTATAACGTATAACGTTATATACTACTACCTTATAACGTATAACGTTACGTAGCATTACGTTATAACGTATATCGTTATATATTGTTACCTTATAACGTTATACGTTATATACTATTACGATATAACGTATAACGTTATGTAGCACTACGTTATAACGTATAACGTTATATACTATTACCTTATAACATATAACGTTATGTAGCATTACGTTATAACGTATAACGTTATATAGTATTACGTTATAACGTATAACGTTTTGCAGCACTACGTTATAACCTGTAACATTGTATACTGTTACGTTATAACGTACAACGTTATGCAGCACTACGTTATAACATATAACGTTATATGCTATTACCTTATAACGTATAACGTTATGTAGCATTACGTTATAACGTATAACGTTATGTAGCACTACGTTATCACGAATAACGTTATATACTATTACCTTATAACGTATTACGTTATGTAGCATTACGTTATAACGTATAACGTTATATACTATTACCTTATAACGTATAACATTGTGTAGCAGTACGTTATAACGTATATCGTTATATATTGTTACCTTATAACGTTATACGTTATATACTATTACCTTATAACGTATAACGTTATGTAGCACTACGTTATAACGTATATCGTTATATATTGTTACCTTATAACGTTATACGTTATATACTATTACGTTATAACGTATAACGTTATGTAGCACTACGTTATAACGTATAACGTTATGTAGCACTACGTTATAACGTATAACGTTATATACTACTACCTTATAACGTATAACGTTATGTAGCACTACGTTATAACATATAACGTTATATACTATTACGTTATAACGTATAACGTTGTGCAGCACTCCGTTATAACGTATAACGTTATATACCATTACCTTATAACGTATAACGTTATGTAGCATTACGTTATAACGTATAACGTTATGTAGCACTACGTTATAACGAATAACGTTATATACTACTACCTTATAACGTATAACGTTATGTAGCATTACGTTATAACGTATAACGTTATATATTGTTGCCTTATAACGTTATACGTTATATACTATTACCTTATAACATATAACGTTATGTAGCATTACGTTATAACGTAAAACGTTATGTAGCACTACGTTATAACGAATAACGTTATGTAGCACTACGTTATAACGTATAACGTTATGTAGCACTACGTTATAACGTATAACGTTATATACTACTACCTTATAACGTATAACGTTATGTAGCACTACGTTATAACATATAACGTTATATGCTATTACCTTATAACGTATAACGTTATGTAGCACTACGTTATAACATATAACGTTATATACTATTACGTTATAACGTATAACGTTATGTAGCACTACGTTATAACGTAAATCGTTATATATTGTTACCTTATAACGTTATACGTTATATACTATTATCTTATAACGTATAACGTTATGTAGCTTTACGTTATAACGTATAACGTTATATACTATTACCTTATAACGTATAACGTTGTGTAGCAGTACGTTATAACGTATATCGTTATGTAGCACTACGTTATAACGAATAACGTTATGTAGCACTACGTTATAACGTATAACGTTATGTAGCACTACGTTATAACGTATAACGTTATATATTACTACCTTATAACGTATAACGTTATGTAGCACTACGTTATAACATATAACGTTATATACTATTACGTTATAACGTAAAACGTTGTGCAGCACTCCGTTATAACGTATAACGTTATATACTATTACCTTATAACGTATAACGTTATGTAGCATTACGTTATAACGTATAACGTTATGTAGCACTACGTTATAACGAATAACGTTATATACTACTACCTTATAACGTATAACGTTATGTAGCATTACGTTATAACGTATAACGTTATATATTGTTGCCTTATAACGTTATACGTTATATACTATTACCTTATAACATATAACGTTATGTAGCATTACGTTATAACGTATAACGTTATGTAGCACTACGTTATAACGAATAACGTTATGTAGCACTACGTTATAACGTATAACGTTATGTAGCACTACGTTATAACGTTATACGTTATATACTATTACCTTATAACGTATAACGTTATGTAGCACTACGTTATAACGTATAACGTTATATACTATTACCTTATAACGTATAACGTTGTGTAGCAGTACGTTATAACGTATATCGTTATATACTATTACCTTATAACGTATAACGTTGTGTAGCAGTACGTTATAACGTATATCGTTATATATTGTTACCTTATAACGTTATACGTTATATACTATTACGATATAACGTATAACGTTATGTAGCTCTACGATATAACGTATAACGTTATGTAGCACTACGTTATAACGTATATCGTTATATATTGTTACCTTATAACGTTATACGTTATATACTATTATCTTATAACGTATAACGTTATGTAGCATTACGTTATAACGTATAACGTTATATACTATTACCTTATAACGTATAACGTTGTGTAGCAGTACGTTATAACGTATATCATTATATATTGTTACCTTATAACGTTATACGTTATATAGTATTACCTCATAACGTATAACGTTATGTAGCATTACGTTATAACGTAATACGTTATATACTATTACCTTATAACGTATAACGTTACGTAGCATTACGTTATGATGTAATTCGTTATATATTGTTACCTTATAACGTTATACGTTATATACTATTACGATATAACGTATAACGTTATGTAGCTCTACGTTATAACGTATAACGTTATGTAGCACTACGTTATAACGTATAACGTTATATACTACTACCTTATAACGTATAACGTTACGTAGCATTACGTTATAACGTATATCGTTATATATTGTTACCTTATAACGTTATACGTTATATACTATTACGATATAACGTATAACGTTATGTAGCACTACGTTATAACGTATAACGTTATATACTATTACCTTATAACATATAACGTTATGTAGCATTACGTTATAACGTATAACGTTATATAGTATTACGTTATAACGTATAACGTTTTGCAGCACTACGTTATAACCTGTAACATTGTATACTGTTACGTTATAACGTACAACGTTATGCAGCACTACGTTATAACATATAACGTTATATGCTATTACCTTATAACGTATAACGTTATGTAGCATTACGTTATAACGTATAACGTTATGTAGCACTACGTTATCACGAATAACGTTATATACTATTACCTTATAACGTATTACGTTATGTAGCATTACGTTATAACGTATAACGTTATATACTATTACCTTATAACGTATAACATTGTGTAGCAGTACGTTATAACGTATATCGTTATATATTGTTACCTTATAACGTTATACGTTATATACTATTACCTTATAACGTATAACGTTATGTAGCACTACGTTATAACGTATATCGTTATATATTGTTACCTTATAACGTTATACGTTATATACTATTACGTTATAACGTATAACGTTATGTAGCACTACGTTATAACGTATAACGTTATGTAGCACTACGTTATAACGTATAACGTTATATACTACTACCTTATAACGTATAACGTTATGTAGCACTACGTTATAACATATAACGTTATATACTATTACGTTATAACGTATAACGTTGTGCAGCACTCCGTTATAACGTATAACGTTATATACCATTACCTTATAACGTATAACGTTATGTAGCATTACGTTATAACGTATAACGTTATGTAGCACTACGTTATAACGAATAACGTTATATACTACTACCTTATAACGTATAACGTTATGTAGCATTACGTTATAACGTATAACGTTATATATTGTTGCCTTATAACGTTATACGTTATATACTATTACCTTATAACATATAACGTTATGTAGCATTACGTTATAACGTAAAACGTTATGTAGCACTACGTTATAACGAATAACGTTATGTAGCACTACGTTATAACGTATAACGTTATGTAGCACTACGTTATAACGTATAACGTTATATACTACTACCTTATAACGTATAACGTTATGTAGCACTACGTTATAACATATAACGTTATATGCTATTACCTTATAACGTATAACGTTATGTAGCACTACGTTATAACATATAACGTTATATACTATTACGTTATAACGTATAACGTTATGTAGCACTACGTTATAACGTAAATCGTTATATATTGTTACCTTATAACGTTATACGTTATATACTATTATCTTATAACGTATAACGTTATGTAGCTTTACGTTATAACGTATAACGTTATATACTATTACCTTATAACGTATAACGTTGTGTAGCAGTACGTTATAACGTATATCGTTATGTAGCACTACGTTATAACGAATAACGTTATGTAGCACTACGTTATAACGTATAACGTTATGTAGCACTACGTTATAACGTATAACGTTATATATTACTACCTTATAACGTATAACGTTATGTAGCACTACGTTATAACATATAACGTTATATACTATTACGTTATAACGTATAACGTTGTGCAGCACTCCGTTATAACGTATAACGTTATATACTATTACCTTTTAACGTATAACATTATGTAGCATTACGTTATAACGTATAACGTTATGTAGCACTACGTTATAACGAATAACGTTATATACTACTACCTTATAACGTATAACGTTATGTAGCATTACGTTATAACGTATAACGTTATATATTGTTGCCTTATAACGTTATACGTTATATACTATTACCTTATAACATATAACGTTATGTAGCATTACGTTATAACGTAAAACGTTATGTAGCACTACGTTATAACGAATAACGTTATGTAGCACTACGTTATAACGTATAACGTTATGTAGCACTACGTTATAACGTATAACGTTATATACTACTACCTTATAACGTATAACGTTATGTAGCACTACGTTATAACATATAACGTTATATGCTATTACCTTATAACGTATAACGTTATGTAGCACTACGTTATAACATATAACGTTATATACTATTACGTTATAACGTATAACGTTATGTAGCACTACGTTATAACGTAAATCGTTATATATTGTTACCTTATAACGTTATACGTTATATACTATTATCTTATAACGTATAACGTTATGTAGCTTTACGTTATAACGTATAACGTTATATACTATTACCTTATAACGTATAACGTTGTGTAGCAGTACGTTATAACGTATATCGTTATGTAGCACTACGTTATAACGAATAACGTTATGTAGCACTACGTTATAACGTATAACGTTATGTAGCACTACGTTATAACGTATAACGTTATATATTACTACCTTATAACGTATAACGTTATGTAGCACTACGTTATAACATATAACGTTATATACTATTACGTTATAACGTATAACGTTATGTAGCACTACGTTATAATGTATAACGTTATGTTGCACTACGTTATAACGAATAACGTTATATACTACTACCTTATAACGTATAACTTTATGTAGCATTACGTTATAACGTACAACGTTATATTTTGTTGCCTTATAACGTTATACGTTATATACTATTACCTTATAACATATAACGTTATGTAGCACTACGTTATAACGTATATCGTTATATATTGTTACCTTATAACGTTATACGTTATATACTATTACGTTATAACGTATAACGTTATGTAGCTCTACGTTATAACGAATAACGTTATGTAGCACTACGTTATAACGTATAACGTTATATACTACTACATTATAACGTATAACGTTACGTAGCATTACGTTATAACGTATATCGTTATATATTGTTACCTTATAACGTTATACGTTATATACTATTACGATATAACGTATAACGTTATGTAGCTTTACGTTATAACGTATAACGTTATATACTATTACCTTATAACGTATAACGTTGTGTAGCAGTACGTTATAACGTATATCGTTATGTAGCACTACGTTATAACGAATAACGTTATGTAGCACTACGTTATAACGTATAACGTTATGTAGCACTACGTTATAACGTATAACGTTATATACTATTACCTTATAACATATAACGTTATGTAGCATTACGTTATAACGTATAACGTTGTATACTATTACGTTCTAACGTATAACGTTATGTAGCACTACGTTATAACGTATAACGTTATGTAGCACTACGTTATAACGTATAACGTTATATACTATTACCTTATATCGTATAACGTTATGTAGCAGTACCTTATAACGTATGTCGTTATATATTGTTACTTTATAACGTATAACGCTATATACTATTACCTTATAACGTATAACGTTGTGTAGCCGTACGTTATAACGTATAACGTTATATACTATTACCTTATAACGTATAACTTTGTGTAGCAGTACGTTATAACGTATATCGTTATGTAGCACTACGTTATAACGAATAACGTTATGTAGCACTACGTTATAACGTATAACGTTATGTAGCACTACGTTATAACGTATAACGTTATATATTACTACCTTATAACGTATAACGTTATGTAGCACTACGTTATAACATATAACGTTATATACTATTACGTTATAACGTATAACGTTGTGCAGCACTCCGTTATAACGTATAACGTTATATACTATTACCTTATAACGTATAACATTATGTAGCATTACGTTATAACGTATAACGTTATGTAGCACTACGTTATAACGAATAACGTTATATACTACTACCTTATAACGTATAACGTTATGTAGCATTACGTTATAACGTATAACGTTATATATTGTTGCCTTATAACGTTATACGTTATATACTATTACCTTATAACATATAACGTTATGTAGCATTACGTTATAACGTAAAACGTTATGTAGCACTACGTTATAACGAATAACGTTATGTAGCACTACGTTATAACGTATAACGTTATGTAGCACTACGTTATAACGTATAACGTTATATACTACTACCTTATAACGTATAACGTTATGTAGCACTACGTTATAACATATAACGTTATATACTATTACCTTATAACGTATAACGTTATGTAGCACTACGTTATAACATATAACGTTATATACTATTACGTTATAACGTATAACGTTATGTAGCACTACGTTATAACGTAAATCGTTATATATTGTTACCTTATAACGTTATACGTTATGTACTATTATCTTATAACGTATAACGTTATGTAGCTTTACGTTATAACGTATAACGTTATATACTATTACCTTATAACGTATAACGTTGTGTAGCAGTACGTTATAACGTATATCGTTATGTAGCACTACGTTATAACGAATAACGTTATGTAGCACTACGTTATAACGTATAACGTTATGTAGCACTACGTTATAACGTATAACGTTATATATTACTACCTTATAACGTATAACGTTATGTAGCACTACGTTATAACATATAACGTTATATACTATTACGTTATAACGTATAACGTTATGTAGCACTACGTTATAATGTATAACGTTATGTTGCACTACGTTATAACGAATAACGTTATATACTACTACCTTATAACGTATAACTTTATGTAGCATTACGTTATAACGTACAACGTTATATTTTGTTGCCTTATAACGTTATACGTTATATACTATTACCTTATAACATATAACGTTATGTAGCACTACGTTATAACGTATATCGTTATATATTGTTACCTTATAACGTTATACGTTATATACTATTACGTTATAACGTATAACGTTATGTAGCTCTACGTTATAACGAATAACGTTATGTAGCACTACGTTATAACGTATAACGTTATGTAGCACTGCGTTATAACGTATAACGTTATATACTATTACCTTATATCGTATAACGTTATGTAGCAGTACCTTATAACGTATGTCGTTATATATTGTTACTTTATAACGTATAACGCTATATACTATTACCTTATAACGTATAACGTTGTGTAGCCGTACGTTATAACGTATAACGTTATATACTATTACCTTATAACGTATAACGTTGTGTAGCAGTACGTTATAACGTATATCGTTATGTAGCACTACGTTATAACGAATAACGTTATGTAGCACTACGTTATAACGTATAACGTTATGTAGCACTACGTTATAACGTATAACGTTATATATTACTACCTTATAACGTATAACGTTATGTAGCACTACGTTATAACATATAACGTTATATACTATTACGTTATAACGTATAACGTTGTGCAGCACTCCGTTATAACGTATAACGTTATATACTATTACCTTATAACGTATAACATTATGTAGCATTACGTTATAACGTATAACGTTATGTAGCACTACGTTATAACGAATAACGTTATATACTACTACCTTATAACGTATAACGTTATGTAGCATTACGTTATAACGTATAACGTTATATATTGTTGCCTTATAACGTTATACGTTATATACTATTACCTTATAACATATAACGTTATGTAGCATTACGTTATAACGTAAAACGTTATGTAGCACTACGTTATAACGAATAACGTTATGTAGCACTACGTTATAACGTATAACGTTATGTAGCACTACGTTATAACGTGTAACGTTATATACTACTACCTTATAACGTATAACGTTATGTAGCACTACGTTATAACATATAACGTTATATGCTATTACCTTATAACGTATAACGTTATGTAGCACTACGTTATAACATATAACGTTATATACTATTACGTTATAACGTATAACGTTATGTAGCACTACGTTATAACGTAAATCGTTATATATTGTTACCTTATAACGTTATACGTTATGTACTATTATCTTATAACGTATAACGTTATGTAGCTTTACGTTATAACGTATAACGTTATATACTATTACCTTATAACGTATAACGTTGTGTAGCAGTACGTTATAACGTATATCGTTATGTAGCACTACGTTATAACGAATAACGTTATGTAGCACTACGTTATAACGTATAACGTTATGTAGCACTACGTTATAACGTATAACGTTATATATTACTACCTTATAACGTATAACGTTATGTAGCACTACGTTATAACATATAACGTTATATACTATTACGTTATAACGTATAACGTTATGTAGCACTACGTTATAATGTATAACGTTATGTTGCACTACGTTATAACGAATAACGTTATATACTACTACCTTATAACGTATAACTTTATGTAGCATTACGTTATAACGTACAACGTTATATTTTGTTGCCTTATAACGTTATACGTTATATACTATTACCTTATAACATATAACGTTATGTAGCACTACGTTATAACGTATATCGTTATATATTGTTACCTTATAACGTTATACGTTATATACTATTACGTTATAACGTATAACGTTATGTAGCTCTACGTTATAACGAATAACGTTATGTAGCACTACGTTATAACGTATAACGTTATATACTACTACCTTATAACGTATAACGTTACGTAGCATTACGTTATAACGTATATCGTTATATATTGTTACCTTATAACGTTATACGTTAAATACTATTACGATATAACGTATAACGTTATGCAGCTTTACGTTATAACGTATAACGTTATATACTATTACCTTATAACGTATAACGTTGTGTAGCAGTACGTTATAACGTATATCGTTATGTAGCACTACGTTATAACGAATAACGTTATGTAGCACTACGTTATAACGTATAACGTTATGTAGCACTACGTTATAACGTATAACGTTATATACTATTACCTTATAACATATAACGTTATGTAGCATTACGTTATAACGTATAACGTTGTATACTATTACGTTGTAACGTATAACGTTATGTAGCACTACGTTATAACGTATAACGTTATGTAGCACTACGTTATAACGTATAACGTTATATACTATTACCTTATATCGTATAACGTTATGTAGCAGTACCTTATAACGTATGTCGTTATATATTGTTACTTTATAACGTATAACGCTATATACTATTACCTTATAACGTATAACGTTGTGTAGCCGTACGTTATAACGTATAACGTTATATACTATTGCCTTATAACGTATAACGTTGTGTAGCAGTACGTTATAACGTATATCGTTATATATTGTTACCTTATAACGTTATACGTTATATACTATTACCTTATAACGTATAACGTTATGTAGCACTACGTTATAACGTATATCGTTATATATTGTTACCTTATAACGTTATACGTTATATACTATTACGTTATAACGTATAACGTTATGTAGCACTACGTTATAACGTATAACGTTATGTAGCACTACGTTATAACGTATAACGTTATATACTACTACCTTATAACGTGTAACGTTATGTAGCACTACGTTATAACATATAACGTTATATACTATTACGACATAACGTATAACGTTGTGCAGCACTACGTTATAACGTGTAACATTGTATACTGTTACGTTATAACGTACAGCGTTATGTAGCAATACGTTATAACATATAACGTTATATGCTATTACCTTATAACGTATAACGTTATGTAGCATTACGTTATAACGTATAACGTTATGTAGCACTACGTTATCACGAATAACGTTATATACTATTACCTTATAACGTATAACGTTATGTAGCATTACGTTATAACGTATAACGTTATATACTATTACCTTATAACGTATAACATTGTGTAGCACTACGTTATAACATATAACGTTATATGCTATTACCTTATAACGTATAACGTTATGTAGCACTACGTTATAACATATAACGTTATATACTATTACGTTATAACGTATAACGTTGTGCAGCACTCCGTTATAACGTATAACGTTATATACTATTACCTTATAACGTATAACGTTATGTAGCATTACCTTATAACATATAACGTTATGTAGCACTACGTTATAACGAATAACGTTATATACTACTACCTTATAACGGATAACGTTATGTAGCATTACGTTATAACGTATAACGTTATATATTGTTGCCTTATAACGTTATACGTTATATACTATTACCTTATAACATATAACGTTATGTAGCATTACGTTATAACGTATAACGTTATGTAGCACTACGTTATAACGAATAACGTTATGTAGCACTACGTTATAACGTATAACGTTATGTAGCACTACGTTATAACGTATAACGTTATATACTACTACCTTATAAGGTATAACGTTATGTAGCACTACGTTATAACATATAACGTTATATGCTATTACCTTATGACGTATAACGTTATGTAGCACTACGTTATAACATATAACGTTATATACTATTACGTTATAACGTATAACGTTATGGAGCACTACGTTATAATGTATAACGTTATGTAGCACTACGTTATAACGTAAATCGTTATATATTGTTACCTTATAACGTTATACGTTATATACTATTACGATATAACGTATAACGTTATGTAGCTCTACGTTATAATGTATAACGTTATGTAGCACTACGTTATAACGTATATCGTTATATATTCTTACCTTATAACGTTATACGTTATATACTATTATCTTATAACGTATAACGTTATGTAGCATTCCGTTATCACGAATAACGTTATATACTATTACCTTATAACGTATAAGGTTATGTAGCAGTACGTTATAACGTATATCGTTATATATTGTTACCTTATAACGTTATACGTTATATACTATTACCTTATAACGTATAACGTTATGTAGCACTACGTTCTAACGTATATCGTTATATATTGTTACCTTAGAACGTTATACGTTATATACTATTACCTTATAACGTATAACGTTATGTAGCACTACGTTATAACGTATAACGTTATATACTATTACCTTATAACGTATAACGTTGTGTAGCAGTACGTTATAACGTATAACGTGATATACTATTACCTTATAACGTATAACGTTGTGTAGCAGTACGTCATAACGTATATCGTTATATATTGCTACCTTATAACGTTATACGTTATATACTATTACCTTATAACGTATAACGTTATGTCGCATGACGTTATATCGTATACCGTTATATACTATTACCTTATAACGTATAACGTTATGTAGCATTACGTTATAACGTATATCGCTATATATTGTACCTTATAACGTTATACGTTATATAGTATTACCTTATAACGTATAACGTTATGTAGCATTACGTTATAACGTATAACGTTATATACTATTACCTTATAACGTATAACGTTACGTAGCATTACGTTATAACGTATGTCGTTATATATTGTTACCTTATACCGTTATACGTTATATACAATTACGATATAACGTATAACGATATGTAGCACTACGTTATAACGTATAACGTTATGTAGCACTACGTTATAACGTATAATGTTATATACTACTACCTTATAACGTATAACATTATGTAGCATTACCTTATAACGTATAACGTTATGTAGCACTACGTTATAACGAATAACGTTATATACTACTACCTTATAACGTATAACGTTATGTAGCATTACGTTATAACGTATAACGTTATATATTGTTGCCTTATAGCGTATAACGTTGTGTAGCAGTACGTTATAACCTATATTGTTATATACTATTACCTTATAACGTATAACGTTGTGTAGCAGTACGTTATAACGTATATCGTTATATATTGTTACCTTATAACGTTATACGTTATATGCTATTACGATATAACGTATAACGTTATGTAGCTCTACGTTATAACGTATAACGTTATGTAGCACTACGTTATAACGAATAACGTTATATACTACTACGTTATAACGAATAACGTTATATACTACTACCTTATAACGTATAACGTTATGTAGCATTACGTTATAACGTATAACGTTATATATTGTTGCCTTATAGCGTTATACGTTATATACTATTACCTTATAACATATAACGTTATGTAGCATTACGTTATAACGTATAACGTTATGTAGCACTACGTTATAACGAATAACGTTATGTAGCACTACGTTATAACGTATAACGTTATGTTGCACTACGTTATAACGTTATACGTTATATACTATTACCTTATAACGTATAACGTTATGTAGCACTACGTTATAACGTATAACGTTATATACTATTACCTTATAACGTATAACGTTGTGTAGCAGTACGTTATAACGTATATCGTTATATACTATTACCTTATAACGTATAACGTTGTGTAGCAGTACGTTATAACGTATATCGTTATATATTGTTACCTTATAACGTTATACGTTATATACTATTATCTTATAACGTATAACGTTATGTAGAATTACGTTATAACGTATAACGTTATATACTATTACCTTATAACGTATAACGTTGTGTAGCAGTACGTTATAACGTATATCATTATATATTGTTACCTTATAACGTTATACGTTATATAGTATTACCTCATAACGTATAACGTTATGTAGCCTTACGTTATAACGTAATACGTTATATACTATTACCTTATAACGTATAACGTTACGTAGCATTACGTTATAACGTAATTCGTTATATATTGTTACCTTATAACGTTATACGTGATATACTATTACGATATTACGTATAACGTTATGTAGCTCTACGTTATAACGTATAACGTTATGTAGCACTACGTTATAACGTATAACGTTATATACTACTACCTTATAACGTATAACGTTATGTAGCACTACGTTATAACATATAACGTTATATACTATTACGTTATAACGTATAACGTTGTGCAGCACTCCGTTATAACGTATAACGTTATATACTATTACCTTATAACGTATAACGTTATGTAGCATTACGTTATAACGTATAACGTTATGTAGCACTACGTTATAACGAATAACGTTATATACTACTACCTTATAACGTATAACGTTATGTAGCATTGCGTTATAACGTATAACGTTATATATTGTTGCCTTATAACGTTATACGTTATATACTATTACCTTATAACATATAACGTTATGTAGCATTACGTTATAACGTATAACGTTATGTAGCACTACGTTATAACGAATAACGTTATGTAGCACTACGTTATAACGTATAACGTTATATATTGTTGCCTTATAACGTTATACGTGATATACTATTACGATATTACGTATAACGTTATGTAGCTCTACGTTATAACGTATAACGTTATGTAGCACTACGTTATAACGAATAACGTTATATACTACTACCTTATAACGTATAACGTTATGTAGCATTACGTTATAACGTATAACGTTATATATTGTTGCCTTATAACGTTATACGTTATATACTATTACCTTATAACATATAACGTTATGTAGCATTACGTTATAACGTAAAACGTTATGTAGCACTACGTTATAACGAATAACGTTATGTAGCACTACGTTATAACGTATAACGTTATGTAGCACTACGTTATAACGTGTAACGTTATATACTACTACCTTATAACGTATAACGTTATGTAGCACTACGTTATAACATATAACGTTATATGCTATTACCTTATAACGTATAACGTTATGTAGCACTACGTTATAACATATAACGTTATATACTATTACGTTATAACGTATAACGTTATGTAGCACTACGTTATAACGTAAATCGTTATATATTGTTACCTTATAACGTTATACGTTATGTACTATTATCTTATAACGTATAACGTTATGTAGCTTTACGTTATAACGTATAACGTTATATACTATTACCTTATAACGTATAACGTTGTGTAGCAGTACGTTATAACGTATATCGTTATGTAGCACTACGTTATAACGAATAACGTTATGTAGCACTACGTTATAACGTATAACGTTATGTAGCACTACGTTATAACGTATAACGTTATATATTACTACCTTATAACGTATAACGTTATGTAGCACTACGTTATAACATATAACGTTATATACTATTACGTTATAACGTATAACGTTATGTAGCACTACGTTATAATGTATAACGTTATGTTGCACTACGTTATAACGAATAACGTTATATACTACTACCTTATAACGTATAACTTTATGTAGCATTACGTTATAACGTACAACGTTATATTTTGTTGCCTTATAACGTTATACGTTATATACTATTACCTTATAACATATAACGTTATGTAGCACTACGTTATAACGTATATCGTTATATATTGTTACCTTATAACGTTATACGTTATATACTATTACGTTATAACGTATAACGTTATGTAGCTCTACGTTATAACGAATAACGTTATGTAGCACTACGTTATAACGTATAACGTTATATACTACTACCTTATAACGTATAACGTTACGTAGCATTACGTTATAACGTATATCGTTATATATTGTTACCTTATAACGTTATACGTTAAATACTATTACGATATAACGTATAACGTTATGTAGCTTTACGTTATAACGTATAACGTTATATACTATTACCTTATAACGTATAACGTTGTGTAGCAGTACGTTATAACGTATATCGTTATGTAGCACTACGTTATAACGAATAACGTTATGTAGCACTACGTTATAACGTATAACGTTATGTAGCACTACGTTATAACGTATAACGTTATATACTATTACCTTATAACATATAACGTTATGTAGCATTACGTTATAACGTATAACGTTGTATACTATTACGTTGTAACGTATAACGTTATGTAGCACTACGTTATAACGTATAACGTTATGTAGCACTACGTTATAACGTATAACGTTATATACTATTACCTTATATCGTATAACGTTATGTAGCAGTACCTTATAACGTATGTCGTTATATATTGTTACTTTATAACGTATAACGCTATATACTATTACCTTATAACGTATAACGTTGTGTAGCCGTACGTTATAACGTATAACGTTATATACTATTGCCTTATAACGTATAACGTTGTGTAGCAGTACGTTATAACGTATATCGTTATATATTGTTACCTTATAACGTTATACGTTATATACTATTACCTTATAACGTATAACGTTATGTAGCACTACGTTATAACGTATATCGTTATATATTGTTACCTTATAACGTTATACGTTATATACTATTACGTTATAACGTATAACGTTATGTAGCACTACGTTATAACGTATAACGTTATGTAGCACTACGTTATAACGTATAACGTTATATACTACTACCTTATAACGTGTAACGTTATGTAGCACTACGTTATAACATATAACGTTATATACTATTACGACATAACGTATAACGTTGTGCAGCACTACGTTATAACGTGTAACATTGTATACTGTTACGTTATAACGTACAGCGTTATGTAGCAATACGTTATAACATATAACGTTATATGCTATTACCTTATAACGTATAACGTTATGTAGCATTACGTTATAACGTATAACGTTATGTAGCACTACGTTATCACGAATAACGTTATATACTATTACCTTATAACGTATAACGTTATGTAGCATTACGTTATAACGTATAACGTTATATACTATTACCTTATAACGTATAACATTGTGTAGCACTACGTTATAACATATAACGTTATATGCTATTACCTTATAACGTATAACGTTATGTAGCACTACGTTATAACATATAACGTTATATACTATTACGTTATAACGTATAACGTTGTGCAGCACTCCGTTATAACGTATAACGTTATATACTATTACCTTATAACGTATAACGTTATGTAGCATTACCTTATAACATATAACGTTATGTAGCACTACGTTATAACGAATAACGTTATATACTACTACCTTATAACGGATAACGTTATGTAGCATTACGTTATAACGTATAACGTTATATATTGTTGCCTTATAACGTTATACGTTATATACTATTACCTTATAACATATAACGTTATGTAGCATTACGTTATAACGTATAACGTTATGTAGCACTACGTTATAACGAATAACGTTATGTAGCACTACGTTATAACGTATAACGTTATGTAGCACTACGTTATAACGTATAACGTTATATACTACTACCTTATAAGGTATAACGTTATGTAGCACTACGTTATAACATATAACGTTATATGCTATTACCTTATGACGTATAACGTTATGTAGCACTACGTTATAACATATAACGTTATATACTATTACGTTATAACGTATAACGTTATGGAGCACTACGTTATAATGTATAACGTTATGTAGCACTACGTTATAACGTAAATCGTTATATATTGTTACCTTATAACGTTATACGTTATATACTATTACGATATAACGTATAACGTTATGTAGCTCTACGTTATAATGTATAACGTTATGTAGCACTACGTTATAACGTATATCGTTATATATTCTTACCTTATAACGTTATACGTTATATACTATTATCTTATAACGTATAACGTTATGTAGCATTCCGTTATCACGAATAACGTTATATACTATTACCTTATAACGTATAAGGTTATGTAGCAGTACGTTATAACGTATATCGTTATATATTGTTACCTTATAACGTTATACGTTATATACTATTACCTTATAACGTATAACGTTATGTAGCACTACGTTCTAACGTATATCGTTATATATTGTTACCTTAGAACGTTATACGTTATATACTATTACCTTATAACGTATAACGTTATGTAGCACTACGTTATAACGTATAACGTTATATACTATTACCTTATAACGTATAACGTTGTGTAGCAGTACGTTATAACGTATAACGTGATATACTATTACCTTATAACGTATAACGTTGTGTAGCAGTACGTCATAACGTATATCGTTATATATTGCTACCTTATAACGTTATACGTTATATACTATTACCTTATAACGTATAACGTTATGTCGCATGACGTTATATCGTATACCGTTATATACTATTACCTTATAACGTATAACGTTATGTAGCATTACGTTATAACGTATATCGCTATATATTGTACCTTATAACGTTATACGTTATATAGTATTACCTTATAACGTATAACGTTATGTAGCATTACGTTATAACGTATAACGTTATATACTATTACCTTATAACGTATAACGTTACGTAGCATTACGTTATAACGTATGTCGTTATATATTGTTACCTTATACCGTTATACGTTATATACAATTACGATATAACGTATAACGATATGTAGCACTACGTTATAACGTATAACGTTATGTAGCACTACGTTATAACGTATAATGTTATATACTACTACCTTATAACGTATAACATTATGTAGCATTACCTTATAACGTATAACGTTATGTAGCACTACGTTATAACGAATAACGTTATATACTACTACCTTATAACGTATAACGTTATGTAGCATTACGTTATAACGTATAACGTTATATATTGTTGCCTTATAGCGTATAACGTTGTGTAGCAGTACGTTATAACCTATATTGTTATATACTATTACCTTATAACGTATAACGTTGTGTAGCAGTACGTTATAACGTATATCGTTATATATTGTTACCTTATAACGTTATACGTTATATGCTATTACGATATAACGTATAACGTTATGTAGCTCTACGTTATAACGTATAACGTTATGTAGCACTACGTTATAACGAATAACGTTATATACTACTACCTTATAACGTATAACGTTATGTAGCATTACGTTATAACGTATAACGTTATATATTGTTGCCTTATAGCGTTATACGTTATATACTATTACCTTATAACATATAACGTTATGTAGCATTACGTTATAACGTATAACGTTATGTAGCACTACGTTATAACGAATAACGTTATGTAGCACTACGTTATAACGTATAACGTTATGTTGCACTACGTTATAACGTTATACGTTATATACTATTACCTTATAACGTATAACGTTATGTAGCACTACGTTATAACGTATAACGTTATATACTATTACCTTATAACGTATAACGTTGTGTAGCAGTACGTTATAACGTATATCGTTATATACTATTACCTTATAACGTATAACGTTGTGTAGCAGTACGTTATAACGTATATCGTTATATATTGTTACCTTATAACGTTATACGTTATATACTATTACGATATAACGTATAACGTTATGTAGCTCTACGTTATAACGTATAACGTTATGTAGCACTACGTTATAACGTATATCGTTATATATTGTTACCTTATAACGTTATACGTTATATACTATTATCTTATAACGTATAACGTTATGTAGAATTACGTTATAACGTATAACGTTATATACTATTACCTTATAACGTATAACGTTGTGTAGCAGTACGTTATAACGTATATCATTATATATTGTTACCTTATAACGTTATACGTTATATAGTATTACCTCATAACGTATAACGTTATGTAGCCTTACGTTATAACGTAATACGTTATATACTATTACCTTATAACGTATAACGTTACGTAGCATTACGTTATAACGTAATTCGTTATATATTGTTACCTTATAACGTTATACGTGATATACTATTACGATATTACGTATAACGTTATGTAGCTCTACGTTATAACGTATAACGTTATGTAGCACTACGTTATAACGTATAACGTTATATACTACTACCTTATAACGTATAACGTTATGTAGCACTACGTTATAACATATAACGTTATATACTATTACGTTATAACGTATAACGTTGTGCAGCACTCCGTTATAACGTATAACGTTATATACTATTACCTTATAACGTATAACGTTATGTAGCATTACGTTATAACGTATAACGTTATGTAGCACTACGTTATAACGAATAACGTTATATACTACTACCTTATAACGTATAACGTTATGTAGCATTGCGTTATAACGTATAACGTTATATATTGTTGCCTTATAACGTTATACGTTATATACTATTACCTTATAACATATAACGTTATGTAGCATTACGTTATAACGTATAACGTTATGTAGCACTACGTTATAACGAATAACGTTATGTAGCACTACGTTATAACGTATAACGTTATGTAGCACTACGTTATAACGTTATACGTTATATACTATTACCTTATAACGTATAACGTTATGTAGCACTACGTTATAACGTATAACGTTATATACTATTACCTTATAACGTATAACGTTGTGTAGCAGTACGTTATAACGTATATCGTTATATACTATTACCTTATAACGTATAACGTTGTGTAGCAGTACGTTATAACGTATATCGTTATATATTGTTACCTTATAACGTTATACGTTATATACTATTACGATATAACGTATAACGTTATGTAGCTCTACGTTATAACGTATAACGTTGTGTAGCAGTACGTTATAACGAATAACGTTATATACTATTACCTTATAACATATAACGTTATGTAGCATTACGTTATAACGTATAACGTTGTATACTATTACGTTGTAACGTATAACGTGATGTAGCACTACGTTATAACGTATAACGTTATATACTACTACCTTATAACGTATAACGTTATGTAGCACTACGTTATAACATATAACGTTATATAGTATTACGTTATAACGTATAACGTTTTGCAGCACTACGTTATAACCTGTAACATTGTATACTGTTACGTTATAACGTACAACGTTATGTAGCACTACGTTATAACATATAACGTTATATGCTATTACCTTATAACGTATAACGTTATGTAGCATTACGTTATAACGTATAACGTTATGTAGCACTACGGTATCACGAATAACGTTATATACTATTACCTTATAACGTATAACGTTATGTAGCATTACGTTATAACGTATAACGTTATATACTATTACCTTATAACGTATAACATTGTGTAGCAGTACGTTATAACGTATATCGTTATATATTGTTACCTTATAACGTTATACGTTATATACTATTACCTTATAACGTATAACGTTATGTAGCACTACGTTATAACGTATATCGTTATATATTGTTACCTTATAACGTATATCGTTATATATTGTTACCTTACAACGTTATACGTTATATACTATTACGTTATAACGTATAACGTTATGTAGCACTACGTTATAACGTATAACGTTATGTAGCACTACGTTATAACGTATAACGTTATATACTACTACCTTATAACGTATAACGTTATGTAGCACTACGTTATAACATATAACGTTATATACTATTACGTTATAACGTATAACGTTGTGCAGCACTCCGTTATAACGTATAACGTTATATACTATTACCTTATAACGTATAACGTTATGTAGCATTACGTTATAACGTATAACGTTATGTAGCACTACGTTATAACGAATAACGTTATATACTACTACCTTATAACGTATAACGTTATGTAGCATTACGTTATAACGTATAACGTTATATATTGTTGCCTTATAACGTTATACGTTATATACTATTACCTTATAACATATAACGTTATGTAGCATTACGTTATAACGTAAAACGTTATGTAGCACTACGTTATAACGAATGACGTTATGTAGCACTACGTTATAACGTATAACGTTATGTAGCACTACGTTATAACGTATAACGTTATATACTACTACCTTATAACGTATAACGTTATGTAGCACTACGTTATAACATATAACGTTATATGCTATTACCTTATAACGTATAACGTTATGTAGCACTACGTTATAACATATAACGTTATATACTATTACGTTATAACGTATAACGTTATGTAGCACTACGGTATAACGTAAATCGTTATATATTGTTACCTTATAACGTTATACGTTATATACTATTATCTTATAACGTATAACGTTATGTAGCTTTACGTTATAACGTATAACGTTATATACTATTACCTTATAACGTATAACGTTGTGTAGCAGTACGTTATAACGTATATCGTTATGTAGCACTACGTTATAACGAATAACGTTATGTAGCACTACGTTATAACGTATAACGTTATGTAGCACTACGTTATAACGTATAACGTTATATACTACTACCTTATAACGTATAACGTTATGTAGCACTACGTTATAACATATAACGTTATATACTATTACGTTATAACGTATAACGTTATGTAGCACTACGTTATAACGTATAACGTTATGTAGCACTACGTTATAACGAATAACGTTATATACTACTACCTTATAACGTATAACGTTATGTAGCATTACGTTATAACGAACAACGTTATATTTTGTTGCCTTATAACGTTATACATTATATACTATTACCTTATAACATATAACGTTATGTAGCACTACGTTATAACGTATATCGTTATATATTGTTACCTTATAACGTTATACGTTATATACTATTACGTTATAACGTATAACGTTATGTAGCTCTACGTTATAACGAATAACGTTATGTAGCACTACGTTATAACGTATAACGTTATATACTACTACCTTATAACGTATAACGTTACGTAGCATTACGTTATAACGTATATCGTTATATATTGTTACCTTATAACGTTATACGTTATATACTATTACGATATAACGTATAACGTTATGTAGCACTACGTTATAACGTATAACGTTATATACTATTACCTTATAACATATAACGTTATGTGGCATTACGTTATAACGTATAACGTTATATACTATTGCCTTATAACGTATAACGTTGTGTAGCAGTACGTTATAACGTATATCGTTATATATTGTTACCTTATAACGTTATACGTTATATACTATTACCTTATAACGTATAACGTTATGTAGCACTACGTTATAACGTATATCGTTATATATTGTTACCTTATAACGTTATACGTTATATACTATTACGTTATAACGTATAACGTTATGTAGCACTACGTTATAACGTATAACGTTATGTAGCACTACGTTATAACGTATAACGTTATATACTACTACCTTATAACGTATAACGTTATGTAGCACTACGTTATAACATATAACGTTATATACTATTACGATATAACGTATAACGTTGTGCAGCACTACGTTATAACGTGTAACATTGTATACTGTTACGTTATAACGTACAGCGTTATGTAGCACTACGTTATAACATATAACGTTATATGCTATTACCTTATAACGTATAACGTTATGTAGCATTACGTTATAACATATAACGTTATGTAGCACTACGTTATCACGAATAACGTTATATACTATTACCTTATAACGTATAACGTTATGTAGCATTACGTTATAACGTATAACGTTATATACTATTACCTTATAACGTATAACATTGTGTAGCAGTACGTTATAACGTATATCGTTATATATTGTTACCTTATAACGTTATACGATATATACTATTACCTTATAACGTATAACGTTATGTAGCACTACGTTATAACGTATATCGTTATATATTGTTACCTTATAACGTTATACGTTATATACTATTACGTTATAACGTATAACGTTATGTAGCACTACGTTATAACGTATAACGTTATGTAGCACTACGTTATAACGTATAACGTTATATACTACTACCTTATAACGTATAACGTTATGTAGCACTACGTTATAACATATAACGTTATATACTATTACGTTATAACGTATAACGTTGTGCAGCACTCCGTTATAACGTATAACGTTATATACTATTACCTTATAACGTATAACGTTATGTAGCATTACCTTATAACGTATAACGTTATGTAGCACTACGTTATAACGAATAACGTTATATACAACTACCTTATAACGTATAACGGTATGTAGCATTACGTTATAACGTATAACGTTATATATTGTTGCCTTATAGCGTTATACGTTATATACTATTACCGTATAACATATAACGTTATGTAGCATTACGTTATAACGTATAACGTTATGTAGCTCTACGTTATAACGAATAACGTTATGTAGCACTACGTTATAACGTATAACGTTATGTAGCACTACGTTATAACGTATAACGTTATATACTACTACCTTATAACGTATAACGTTATGTAGCACTACGTTATAACATATAACGTTATATGCTATTACCTTATAACGTATAACGTTATGTAGCACTACGTTATAACATATAACGTTATATACTATTACGTTATAACGTATAACGTTATGTAGCACTACGTTATAACGTAAATCGTTATATATTGTTACCTTATAACGTTATACGTTATATACTATTATCTTATAACGTATAACGTTATGTAGCTTTACGTTATAACGTATAACGTTATATACTATTACCTTATAACGTATAACGTTGTGTAGCAGTACGTTATAACGTATATCGTTATGTAGCACTACGTTATAACGAATAACGTTATGTAGCACTACGTTATAACGTATAACGTTATGTAGCACTACGTTATAACGTATAACGTTATATACTACTACCTTATAACGTATAACGTTATGTAGCACTACGTTATAACATATAACGTTATATACTATTACGTTATAACGTATAACGTTATGTAGCACTACGTTATAACGTATAACGTTATGTAGCACTACGTTATAACGAATAACGTTATATACTACTACCTTATAACGTATAACGTTATGTAGCATTACGTTATAACGAACAACGTTATATTTTGTTGCCTTATAACGTTATACATTATATACTATTACCTTATAACATATAACGTTATGTAGCACTACGTTATAACGTATATCGTTATATATTGTTACCTTATAACGTTATACGTTATATACTATTACGTTATAACGTATAACGTTATGTAGCTCTACGTTATAACGAATAACGTTATGTAGCACTACGTTATAACGTATAACGTTATATACTACTACCTTATAACGTATAACGTTACGTAGCATTACGTTATAACGTATATCGTTATATATTGTTACCTTATAACGTTATACGTTATATACTATTACGATATAACGTATAACGTTATGTAGCACTACGTTATAACGTATAACGTTATATACTATTACCTTATAACATATAACGTTATGTAGCATTACGTTATAACGTATAACGTTATATACTATTGCCTTATAACGTATAACATTGTGTAGCAGTACGTTATAACGTATATCGTTATATATTGTTACCTTATAACGTTATACGTTATATACTATTACCTTATAACGTATAACGTTATGTAGCACTACGTTATAACGTATATCGTTATATATTGTTACCTTATAACGTTATACGTTATATACTATTACGTTATAACGTATAACGTTATGTAGCACTACGTTATAACGTATAACGTTATGTAGCACTACGTTATAACGTATAACGTTATATACTACTACCTTATAACGTATAACGTTATGTAGCACTACGTTATAACATATAACGTTATATACTATTACGATATAACGTATAACGTTGTGCAGCACTACGTTATAACGTGTAACATTGTATACTGTTACGTTATAACGTACAGCGTTATGTAGCACTACGTTATAACATATAACGTTATATGCTATTACCTTATAACGTATAACGTTATGTAGCGTTACGTTATAACATAAAACGTTATGTAGCACTACGTTATCACGAATAACGTTATATACTATTACCTTATAACGTATAACGTTATGTAGCATTACGTTATAACGTATAACGTTATATACTATTACCTTATAACGTATAACATTGTGTAGCAGTACGTTATAACGTATATCGTTATATATTGTTACCTTATAACGTTATACGATATATACTATTACCTTATAACGTGTAACGTTATGTAGCACTACGTTATAACGTATATCGTTATATATTGTTACCTTATAACGTTATACGTTATATACTATTACGTTATAACGTATAACGTTATGTAGCACTACGTTATAACGTATAACGTTATGTAGCACTACGTTATAACGTATAACGTTATATACTACTACCTTATAACGTATAACGTTATGTAGCACTACGTTATAACATATAACGTTATATACTATTACGTTATAACGTATAACGTTATGTAGCACTACGTTATAATGTATAACGTTATGTAGCACTACGTTATAACGTAAATCGTTATATATTGTTACCTTATAACGTTATACGTTATATACTATTATCTTATAACGTATAACGTTATGTAGCTTTACGTTATAACGTATAACGTTATATACTATTACCTTATAACGTATAACGTTGTGTAGCATTACGTTATAACGTAATACGTTATATACTATTACCTTATAACGTATAACGTTACGTAGCATTACGTTATAACGTAATTCGTTATATATTGTTACCTTATAACGTTATACGTTATATACCATTACGATATAACGTATAACGTTATGTAGCTCTACGTTATAACGTACAACGTTATGTAGCACTACGTTATAACGTATAACGTTATATACTACTACCTTATAACGTATAACGTTATGTAGCACTACGTTATAACATATAACGTTATATACTATTACGTTATAACGTATAACGTTGTGCAGCACTCCGTTATAACGTATAACGTTATGTACTATTACCTTATAACGTATAACGTTATGTAGCATTACGTTATAACGTATAACGTTATGTAGCACTACGTTATAACGAATAACGTTATATACTACTACCTTATAACGTATAACATTATGTAGCATTACGTTATAACGTATAACGTTATATATTGTTGCCTTATAACGTTATACGTTATATACTATTACCTTATAACATATAACGTTATGTAGCATTACGTTATAACGTATAACGTTATGTAGCACTACGTTATAACGAATAACGTTATGTAGCACTACGTTATAACGTATAACGTTATGTAGCACTACGTTATAACGTTATACGTTATATACTATTACCTTATAACGTATAACGTTATGTAGCACTACGTTATAACGTATAACGTTATATACTATTACCTTATAACCTATAACGTTGTGTAGCAGTACGTTATAACGTATATCGTTATATACTATTACCTTATAACGTTATACGTTATATACTATTACGATATAACGTATAACGTTATGTAGCTCTACGTTATAACGTATAACGTTATGTAGCACTACGTTATAACGTATAACGTTATGTAGCACTACGTTATAACGTTATACGTTATATACTATTACCTTATAACGTATAACGTTATGTAGCACTACGTTATAACGTATAACGTTATATACTATTACCTTATAACCTATAACGTTGTGTAGCAGTACGTTATAACGTATATCGTTATATACTATTACCTTATAACGTTATACGTTATATACTATTACGATATAACGTATAACGTTATGTAGCTCTACGTTATAACGTATAACGTTATGTAGCACTACGTTATAACGTATATCGTTATATATTGTTACCTTATAACGTTATACGTTATATACTATTATCTTATAACGTATAACGTTATGTAGCATTACGTTATAACGTAATTCGTTATATATTGTTACCTTACAACGTTATACATTATATACTATTACGATATAACGTATAACGTTATGTAGCACTACGTTATAACGAATAACGTTATATACTACTACCTTATAACGTATAACATTATGTAGCATTACGTTATAACGTATAACGTTATATATTGTTGCCTTATAACGTTATACGTTATATACTATTACCTTATAACATATAACGTTATGTAGCATTACGTTATAACGTATAACGTTATGTAGCACTACGTTATAACGAATAACGTTATGTAGCACTACGTTATAACGTATAACGTTATGTAGCACTACGTTATAACGTTATACGTTATATACTATTACCTTATAACGTATAACGTTATGTAGCACTACGTTATAACGTATAACGTTATATACTATTACCTTATAACCTATAACGTTGTGTAGCAGTACGTTATAACGTATATCGTTATATACTATTACCTTATAACGTTATACGTTATATACTATTACGATATAACGTATAACGTTATGTAGCTCTACGTTATAACGTATAACGTTATGTAGCACTACGTTATAACGTATATCGTTATATATTGTTACCTTATAACGTTATACGTTATATACTATTATCTTATAACGTATAACGTTATGTAGCATTACGTTATAACGTAATTCGTTATATATTGTTACCTTACAACGTTATACATTATATACTATTACGATATAACGTATAACGTTATGTAGCATTACGTTATAACGTAATACGTAATATACTATTACCTTATAACGTATAACGTTACGTAGCATTACGTTATAACGTAATTCGTTATATATTGTTACCTTATAACGTTATACGTTATATACTATTACGATATAACGTATAACGTTATGTAGCTCTACGTTATAACGTATAACGTTATGTAGCACTACGTTATAACGTATAACGTTATATACTACTACCTTATAACGTATAACGTTACGTAGCATTACGTTATAACGTATATCGTTATATATTGTTACCTTATAACGTTATACGTTATATACTATTACGATATAACGTATAACGTTATGTAGCACTACGTTATAACGTATAACGTTATATACTATTACCTTATAACATATAACGTTATGTAGAATTACGTTATAACGTATAACGTTGTATACTATTACGTTGTAACGTATAACGTGATGTAGCACTACGTTATAACGTATAACGTTATATACTACTACCTTATAACGTATAACGTTATGTAGCACTACGTTATAACATATAACGTTATATAGTATTACGTTATAACGTATAACGTTTTGCAGCACTACGTTATAACCTGTAACATTGTATACTGTTACGTTATAACGTACAACGTTATGTAGCACTACGTTATAACATATAACGTTATATGCTATTACCTTATAACGTATAACGTTATGTAGCATTACGTTATAACGTATAACGTTATGTAGCACTACGTTATCACGAATAACGTTATATACTATTACCTTATAACGTATAACGTTATGTAGCATTACGTTATAAGGTATAACGTTATATACTATTACCTTATAACGTATAACATTGTGTAGCAGTACGTTATAACGTATATCGTTATATATTGTTACCTTATAACGTTATACGTTATATACTATTACCTTATAACGTATAACGTTATGTAGCACTACGTTATAACGTATATCGTTATATATTGTTACCTTATAACGTTATACGTTATATACTATTACGTTATAACGTATAACGTTATGTAGCACTACGTTATAACGTATAACGTTATGTAGCACTACGTTATAACGTATAACGTTATATACTACTACCTTATAACGTATAACGTTATGTAGCACTACGTTATAACATATAACGTTATATACTATTACGTTATAACGTATAACGTTGTGCAGCACTCCGTTATAACGTATAACGTTATATACTATTACCTTATAACGTATAACGTTATGTAGCATTACCTTATAACGTATAACGTTATGTAGCACTACGTTATAACGAATAACGTTATATACAACTACCTTATAACGTATAACGGTATGTAGCATTACGTTATAACGTATAACGTTATATATTGTTGCCTTATAGCGTTATACGTTATATACTATTACCGTATAACATATAACGTTATGTAGCATTACGTTATAACGTATAACGTTATGTAGCTCTACGTTATAACGAATAACGTTATGTAGCACTACGTTATAACGTATAACGTTATGTAGCACTACGTTATAACGTATAACGTTATATACTACTACCTTATAACGTATAACGTTATGTAGCACTACGTTATAACATATAACGTTATATGCTATTACCTTATAACGTATAACGTTATGTAGCACTACGTTATAACATATAACGTTATATACTATTACGTTATAACGTATAACGTTATGTAGCACTACGTTATAACGTAAATCGTTATATATTGTTACCTTATAACGTTATACGTTATATACTATTATCTTATAACGTATAACGTTATGTAGCTTTACGTTATAACGTATAACGTTATATACTATTACCTTATAACGTATAACGTTGTGTAGCAGTACGTTATAACGTATATCGTTATGTAGCACTACGTTATAACGAATAACGTTATGTAGCACTACGTTATAACGTATAACGTTATGTAGCACTACGTTATAACGTATAACGTTATATACTACTACCTTATAACGTATAACGTTATGTAGCACTACGTTATAACATATAACGTTATATACTATTACGTTATAACGTATAACGTTATGTAGCACTACGTTATAACGTATAACGTTATGTAGCACTACGTTATAACGAATAACGTTATATACTACTACCTTATAACGTATAACGTTATGTAGCATTACGTTATAACGAACAACGTTATATTTTGTTGCCTTATAACGTTATACATTATATACTATTACCTTATAACATATAACGTTATGTAGCACTACGTTATAACGTATATCGTTATATATTGTTACCTTATAACGTTATACGTTATATACTATTACGTTATAACGTATAACGTTATGTAGCTCTACGTTATAACGAATAACGTTATGTAGCACTACGTTATAACGTATAACGTTATATACTACTACCTTATAACGTATAACGTTACGTAGCATTACGTTATAACGTATATCGTTATATATTGTTACCTTATAACGTTATACGTTATATACTATTACGATATAACGTATAACGTTATGTAGCACTACGTTATAACGTATAACGTTATATACTATTACCTTATAACATATAACGTTATGTAGCATTACGTTATAACGTATAACGTTATATACTATTGCCTTATAACGTATAACATTGTGTAGCAGTACGTTATAACGTATATCGTTATATATTGTTACCTTATAACGTTATACGTTATATACTATTACCTTATAACGTATAACGTTATGTAGCACTACGTTATAACGTATATCGTTATATATTGTTACCTTATAACGTTATACGTTATATACTATTACGTTATAACGTATAACGTTATGTAGCACTACGTTATAACGTATAACGTTATGTAGCACTACGTTATAACGTATAACGTTATATACTACTACCTTATAACGTATAACGTTATGTAGCACTACGTTATAACATATAACGTTATATACTATTACGATATAACGTATAACGTTGTGCAGCACTACGTTATAACGTGTAACATTGTATACTGTTACGTTATAACGTACAGCGTTATGTAGCACTACGTTATAACATATAACGTTATATGCTATTACCTTATAACGTATAACGTTATGTAGCGTTACGTTATAACATAAAACGTTATGTAGCACTACGTTATCACGAATAACGTTATATACTATTACCTTATAACGTATAACGTTATGTAGCATTACGTTATAACGTATAACGTTATATACTATTACCTTATAACGTATAACATTGTGTAGCAGTACGTTATAACGTATATCGTTATATATTGTTACCTTATAACGTTATACGATATATACTATTACCTTATAACGTGTAACGTTATGTAGCACTACGTTATAACGTATATCGTTATATATTGTTACCTTATAACGTTATACGTTATATACTATTACGTTATAACGTATAACGTTATGTAGCACTACGTTATAACGTATAACGTTATGTAGCACTACGTTATAACGTATAACGTTATATACTACTACCTTATAACGTATAACGTTATGTAGCACTACGTTATAACATATAACGTTATATACTATTACGTTATAACGTATAACGTTATGTAGCACTACGTTATAATGTATAACGTTATGTAGCACTACGTTATAACGTAAATCGTTATATATTGTTACCTTATAACGTTATACGTTATATACTATTATCTTATAACGTATAACGTTATGTAGCTTTACGTTATAACGTATAACGTTATATACTATTACCTTATAACGTATAACGTTGTGTAGCATTACGTTATAACGTAATACGTTATATACTATTACCTTATAACGTATAACGTTACGTAGCATTACGTTATAACGTAATTCGTTATATATTGTTACCTTATAACGTTATACGTTATATACCATTACGATATAACGTATAACGTTATGTAGCTCTACGTTATAACGTACAACGTTATGTAGCACTACGTTATAACGTATAACGTTATATACTACTACCTTATAACGTATAACGTTATGTAGCACTACGTTATAACATATAACGTTATATACTATTACGTTATAACGTATAACGTTGTGCAGCACTCCGTTATAACGTATAACGTTATGTACTATTACCTTATAACGTATAACGTTATGTAGCATTACGTTATAACGTATAACGTTATGTAGCACTACGTTATAACGAATAACGTTATATACTACTACCTTATAACGTATAACATTATGTAGCATTACGTTATAACGTATAACGTTATATATTGTTGCCTTATAACGTTATACGTTATATACTATTACCTTATAACATATAACGTTATGTAGCATTACGTTATAACGTATAACGTTATGTAGCACTACGTTATAACGAATAACGTTATGTAGCACTACGTTATAACGTATAACGTTATGTAGCACTACGTTATAACGTTATACGTTATATACTATTACCTTATAACGTATAACGTTATGTAGCACTACGTTATAACGTATAACGTTATATACTATTACCTTATAACCTATAACGTTGTGTAGCAGTACGTTATAACGTATATCGTTATATACTATTACCTTATAACGTTATACGTTATATACTATTACGATATAACGTATAACGTTATGTAGCTCTACGTTATAACGTATAACGTTATGTAGCACTACGTTATAACGTATAACGTTATGTAGCACTACGTTATAACGTTATACGTTATATACTATTACCTTATAACGTATAACGTTATGTAGCACTACGTTATAACGTATAACGTTATATACTATTACCTTATAACCTATAACGTTGTGTAGCAGTACGTTATAACGTATATCGTTATATACTATTACCTTATAACGTTATACGTTATATACTATTACGATATAACGTATAACGTTATGTAGCTCTACGTTATAACGTATAACGTTATGTAGCACTACGTTATAACGTATATCGTTATATATTGTTACCTTATAACGTTATACGTTATATACTATTATCTTATAACGTATAACGTTATGTAGCATTACGTTATAACGTAATTCGTTATATATTGTTACCTTACAACGTTATACATTATATACTATTACGATATAACGTATAACGTTATGTAGCACTACGTTATAACGAATAACGTTATATACTACTACCTTATAACGTATAACATTATGTAGCATTACGTTATAACGTATAACGTTATATATTGTTGCCTTATAACGTTATACGTTATATACTATTACCTTATAACATATAACGTTATGTAGCATTACGTTATAACGTATAACGTTATGTAGCACTACGTTATAACGAATAACGTTATGTAGCACTACGTTATAACGTATAACGTTATGTAGCACTACGTTATAACGTTATACGTTATATACTATTACCTTATAACGTATAACGTTATGTAGCACTACGTTATAACGTATAACGTTATATACTATTACCTTATAACCTATAACGTTGTGTAGCAGTACGTTATAACGTATATCGTTATATACTATTACCTTATAACGTTATACGTTATATACTATTACGATATAACGTATAACGTTATGTAGCTCTACGTTATAACGTATAACGTTATGTAGCACTACGTTATAACGTATATCGTTATATATTGTTACCTTATAACGTTATACGTTATATACTATTATCTTATAACGTATAACGTTATGTAGCATTACGTTATAACGTAATTCGTTATATATTGTTACCTTACAACGTTATACATTATATACTATTACGATATAACGTATAACGTTATGTAGCATTACGTTATAACGTAATACGTAATATACTATTACCTTATAACGTATAACGTTACGTAGCATTACGTTATAACGTAATTCGTTATATATTGTTACCTTATAACGTTATACGTTATATACTATTACGATATAACGTATAACGTTATGTAGCTCTACGTTATAACGTATAACGTTATGTAGCACTACGTTATAACGTATAACGTTATATACTACTACCTTATAACGTATAACGTTACGTAGCATTACGTTATAACGTATATCGTTATATATTGTTACCTTATAACGTTATACGTTATATACTATTACGATATAACGTATAACGTTATGTAGCACTACGTTATAACGTATAACGTTATATACTATTACCTTATAACATATAACGTTATGTAGAATTACGTTATAACGTATAACGTTGTATACTATTACGTTGTAACGTATAACGTGATGTAGCACTACGTTATAACGTATAACGTTATATACTACTACCTTATAACGTATAACGTTATGTAGCACTACGTTATAACATATAACGTTATATAGTATTACGTTATAACGTATAACGTTTTGCAGCACTACGTTATAACCTGTAACATTGTATACTGTTACGTTATAACGTACAACGTTATGTAGCACTACGTTATAACATATAACGTTATATGCTATTACCTTATAACGTATAACGTTATGTAGCATTACGTTATAACGTATAACGTTATGTAGCACTACGTTATCACGAATAACGTTATATACTATTACCTTATAACGTATAACGTTATGTAGCATTACGTTATAAGGTATAACGTTATATACTATTACCTTATAACGTATAACATTGTGTAGCAGTACGTTATAACGTATATCGTTATATATTGTTACCTTATAACGTTATACGTTATATACTATTACCTTATAACGTATAACGTTATGTAGCACTACGTTATAACGTATATCGTTATATATTGTTACCTTATAACGTTATACGTTATATACTATTACGTTATAACGTATAACGTTATGTAGCACTACGTTATAACGTATAACGTTATGTAGCACTACGTTATAACGTATAACGTTATATACTACTACCTTATAACGTATAACGTTATGTAGCACTACGTTATAACATATAACGTTATATACTATTACGTTATAACGTATAACGTTGTGCAGCACTCCGTTATAACGTATAACGTTATATACTATTACCTTATAACGTATAACGTTATGTAGCATTACGTTATAACGTATAACGTTATGTAGCACTACGTTATAACGAATAACGTTATATACTACTACCTTATAACGTATAACGTTATGTAGCATTACGTTATAACGTATAACGTTATATATTGTTGCCTTATAACGTTATACGTTATATACTATTACCTTATAACATATAACGTTATGTAGCATTACGTTATAACGTAAAACGTTATGTAGCACTACGTTATAACGAATAACGTTATGTAGCACTACGTTATAACGTATAACGTTATGTAGCACTACGTTATAACGTATAACGTTATATACTACTACCTTATAACGTATAACGTTATGTAGCACTACGTTATAACATATAACGTTATATGCTATTACCTTATAACGTATAACGTTATGTAGCACTACGTTATAACATATAACGTTATATACTATTACGTTATAACGTATAACGTTATGTAGCACTACGTTATAACGTAAATCGTTATATATTGTTACCTTATAACGTTATACGTTATATACTATTATCTTATAACGTATAACGTTATGTAGCTTTACGTTATAACGTATAACGTTATATACTATTACCTTATAACGTATAACGTTGTGTAGCAGTACGTTATAACGTATATCGTTATGTAGCACTACGTTATAACGAATAACGTTATGTAGCACTACGTTATAACGTATAACGTTATGTAGCACTACGTTATAACGTATATCGTTATATATTGTTACCTTATAACGTTATACGTTATATACTATTACGTTATAACGTATAACGTTATGTAGCTCTACGTTATAACGAATAACGTTATGTAGCACTACGTTATAACGTATAACGTTATATACTACTACCTTATAACGTATAACGTTACGTAGCATTACGTTATAACGTATATCGTTATATATTGTTACCTTATAACGTTATACGTTATATACTATTACGATATAACGTATAACGTTATGTAGCACTACGTTATAACGTATAACGTTATATACTATTACCTTATAACATATAACGTTATGTAGCATTACGTTATAACGTATAACGTTATATACTATTGCCTTATAACGTATAACGTTGTGTAGCAGTACGTTATAACGTATATCGTTATATATTGTTACCTTATAACGTTATACGTTATATACTATTACCTTATAACGTATAACGTTATGTAGCACTACGTTATAACGTATATCGTTATATATTGTTACCTTATAACGTTATACGTTATATACTATTACGTTATAACGTATAACGTTATGTAGCACTACGTTATAACGTATAACGTTATGTAGCACTACGTTATAACGTATAACGTTATATACTACTACCTTATAACGTATAACGTTATGTAGCACTACGTTATAACATATAACGTTATATACTATTACGATATAACGTATAACGTTGTGCAGCACTACGTTATAACGTGTAACATTGTATACTGTTACGTTATAACGTACAGCGTTATGTAGCACTAAGTTATAACATATAACGTTATATGCTATTACCTTATAACGTATAACGTTATGTAGCGTTACGTTATAACATAAAACGTTATGTAGCACTACGTTATCACGAATAACGTTATATTCTATTACCTTATAACGTATAACGTTATGTAGCATTACGTTATAACGTATAACGTTATATACTATTACCTTATAACGTATAACATTGTGTAGCAGTACGTTATAACATATATCGTTATATATTGTTACCTTATAACGTTATACGATATATACTATTACCTTATAACGTATAACGTTATGTCGCACTACGTTATAACGTATATCGTTATATATTGTTACCTTATAACGTTATACGTTATATACTATTACGTTATAACGTATAACGTTATGTAGCACTACGTTATAACGTATAACGTTATGTAGCACTACGTTATAACGTATAACGTTATATACTACTACCTTATAAAGTATAACGTTATGTAGCACTACGTTATAACATATAACGTTATAGGCTATTACCTTATAACGTATAACGTTATGTAGCTCTACGTTATAACATATAACGTTATATACTATTACGTTATAACGTATAACGTTATGTAGCACTACGTTATAATGTATAACGTTATGTAGCACTACGTTATAACGTAAATCTTTATATATTGTTACCTTATAACGTTATACGTTATATACTATTATCTTATAACGTATAACGTTATGTAGCTTTACGTTATAACGTATAACGTTATATACTATTACCTTATAACGTATAACGTTGTGTAGCATTACGTTATAACGAACAACGTTATATTTTGTTGCCTTATAACGTTATACATTATATACTATTACCTTATAACATATAACGTTATGTAGCACTACGTTATAACGTATATCGTTATATATTGTTACCTTATAACGTTATACGTTATATACTATTACGTTATAACGTATAACGTTATGTAGCTCTACGTTATAACGTATAACGTTATGTAGCATTACGTTATAACGTATAACGTTATATACTATTACCTTATAACGTATAACGTTACGTAGCATTACGTTATAACGTATATCGTTATATATTGTTACCTTATAACGTTATACGTTATATACAATTACGATATAACGTATAACGATATGTAGCACTACGTTATAACGTATAACGTTATGTAGCACTACGTTATAACGTATAATGTTATATACTACTAACTTATAACGTATAACGTTATGTAGCACTACGTTATAACATATAAAGTTATATGCTATTACCTTATAACGTATAACGTTATGTAGCACTACGTTATAACGTATAACGTTATGTAGCACTACCTTATAACGTATAACGTTATGTCGCATTACGTTATATCGTATAACGTTATATACTATTACCTTATAACGTATAACGTGATGTAGCACTACGCTATAACGTACAACGTTGTATACTATTACGTTATAACGTATAACGTTGTGCAGAAATACGTTATAACGTGTAACATTGTATACTGTTACGTTATAACGTACACCGTTATGTAGCACTACGTTATAACATATAACGTTATATGCTATTACCTTATAACGTATAATGTTATGTAGCACTACGTTATAACGTTTAACGTTATGTAGCACTACGTTATAACGTATAACGTTATATACTATTACCTTACAACGTATAACGTTATGTCGTATGACGTTATATCGTTTACCGTTATATACTATTACCTTATAACGTATAACGTTATGTAGCATTACGTTATAACGTATATCGCTATATATTGTACCTTACAACGTTATACGTTATATAGTATTACCTTATAACGTATAACGTTATGTAGCATTACGTTATAACGTATACCGTTATATATTGTTACCTTATAATGTCATACGTTATATACTATTACGTTATAAAGTATAACGTTATGTAGCACTACGTTATAACATATAACGTTATGTAGCACTACGTTATAACGTATAACGTTATATACTACTACCTTATAACGTATAACGTTATGTAGCACTACGTTATAACGTATAACGTTATATACTAATACCTTATAACGTATAACGTTATGTAGCTTTACGTTATAAGGTATAACGTTATATACTATTACCTTATAACGTATAAAGTTATGTAGCACTACGTTATAACATATAACGTTATATGCTATTACCTTATAACGTATAACGTTATGTAGCACTAGGTTATCACGTTTAACGTTATGTAGCACTACGTTATAACGTATAACGTTATATACTATTACCTTATAACGTATAACGTTATGTAGCATTACGTTATAACGTATAACGTTATAAACTATTACCTTATAACGTATAACGTTACGTAGCATTACGTTATAACGTATACCGTTATATATTGTTACCTTATAACGTTATACGTTATATACTATTACGTTATAAAGTATAACGTTATGTAGCACTACGTTATAACATATAACGTTATGTAGCACTACGTTATAACGAATAACGTTATATACTACTACCTTATAACGTATAACGTTATGTAGCACTACGTTATAACGTATAACGTCATATACTACTACCTTATAACGTATAACGTTATGTAGCACTACGTTATGACGTATAACGTTATGTAGCACTACGTTATAAGGTATAACGTTATATACTATTACCTTATAACGTATAACGTTATATAGCAGTATGTTGTAACGTATATCGCTATATATTGTTACCTTACAACGTTATACGTTATATACTATTACCTTATAACGTATAACGTTATGTAGCACTACGTTATAACGTATAACGTTATGTAGCATTACGTCATAACGTATAACGTTATATACTATTACCTTATAACGTATATCGTTATGTAGCAGTACGTTATAACGTATATCGTTATATATTGTTTCCTTATAACGTTATACGTTATATACTATTACCTTATAACATATAACGTTATGTAGCATTACGTTATAACGTATAACGTTGTATACTACTACCTTATAACGTATAACGTTATGTAGCACTACGTTATGACGTATAACGTTATGTAGCTTTACGTTATAAGGTATAACGTTATATACTATTACCTTATAATGTATAACGTTATCTAGCAGTACGTTATAACGTATATCGTTATATATTGTTACCTTATAACGTTATACGTTATATAGTATTACCTTATAACGTATAACGTTATGTAGCATTACGTTATAACGTATAACGTTATATACTATTACCTTATAACGTATAACGTTACGTAGCATTACGTTATAACGTATATCGTTATATATTGTTACCTTATAACGTTATACGCTACATACAATTACGATATAACGTATAACGTTATGTAGCACTACGTTATAACGTATAACGTTATGTAGCACTACGTTATAACGTATAACGTTATATACTACTACCTTATAACGTATAACGTTATGTAGCACTACGTTATAACATATAAAGTTATATGCTATTACCTTATAACGTATAACGTTATGTAGCACTACGTTATAACGTATAACGTTTTATAGTATTACCTTATAACGTATAACGTTATGTAGCATTACGTTATAACGTATAACGTTATAAACTATTACCTTATAACGTATAACGTTACGTAGCATTACGTTATAACGTATACCGTTATATGTTGTTACCTTATAACGTTATACGTTATATACTATTACGTTATAAAGTATAACGTTATGTAGCACTACATTATAACATATAACGTTATGTAGCACTACGTTATAACGTATAACGTTATATACTACTACCTTATAACGTATAACGTTATGTAGCACTACGTTATAACGTATAACGTTATATACTACTACCTTATAACGTATAACGTTATGTAGCTTTACGTTATAAGGTGTAACGTTATATACTATTACCTTATAACGTATAACGTTATGTCGCATGACGTTATATCGTATACCGTTATATACTATTACCTTATAACGTATAACGTTATGTAGCATTACTTTATAACGTATACCGTTATATACTATTACCTTATAACGTATAACGCTATGTAGCATTACGTTATAACGTATATCGTTGTATACTATTACGTTGTAACGTATAACGTTATGTAACACTTAGTTATACCGTATATCGTTGTATACTATTACGTTGTAACGTATAACGTTATGTAGCATTACGTTATAACGTATAACGTTATGTAGCACTACGTTATAACGTATATCGTTGTATACTATTCCTTGTAACGTATAACGTTATGTCGCACTACGTTATAACGTATAACTTTATGTAGCACTACGTTATGACGTATATCGTTATATATTGTTACCTTATAACGTTATACGTTATATACTATTACCTTATAACGTATAACATTATGTAGCAGTACGTTATAACGTATATCGTTATATATTGTTACCTTATAACGTTATACGTTATATACTATTACCTTATAACGTATAACGTTATGTAGCATTACGTTATAACGTATAACGTTGTATACTATTACCTTATAACGTATATCGCTATGTAGCATTTCATTTTAACGAATATCGTTGTATTCTGTTACGTTATAACGTATAACGTTATGTAGCACTACGTTATAACGTATAACGTTATATACTACTACCTTATAACGTATAACGTTATGTAGCACTACGTTATAACATATAACGTTATATGCTATTACCTTATAACGTATAACGTTATGTAGCACTAGGTTATCACGTTTAACGTTATGTAGCACTACGTTATAACGTATAACGTTATATACTATTACCTTATAACGTATAACGTTATGTAGCATTACGTTATAACGTATAACGTTATAAACTATTACCTTATAACGTATAACGTTACGTAGCATTACGTTATAACGTATACCGTTATATATTGTTACCTTATAACGTTATACGTTATATACTATTACGTTATAAAGTATAACGTTATGTAGCACTACGTTATAACATATAACGTTATGTAGCACTACGTTATAACGAATAACGTTATATACTACTACCTTATAACGTATAACGTTATGTAGCACTACGTTATAACGTATAACGTCATATACTACTACCTTATAACGTATAACGTTATGTAGCACTACGTTATGACGTATAACGTTATGTAGCACTACGTTATAAGGTATAACGTTATATACTATTACCTTATAACGTATAACGTTATATAGCAGTATGTTGTAACGTATATCGCTATATATTGTTACCTTACAACGTTATACGTTATATACTATTACCTTATAACGTATAACGTTATGTAGCACTACGTTATAACGTATAACGTTATGTAGCATTACGTCATAACGTATAACGTTATATACTATTACCTTATAACGTATATCGTTATGTAGCAGTACGTTATAACGTATATCGTTATATATTGTTTCCCTATAACGTTATACGTTATATACTATTACCTTCTAACATATAACGTTATGTAGCATTACGTTATAACGTATAACGTTGTATACTACTACCTTATAACGTATAACGTTATGTAGCACTACGTTATGACGTATAACGTTATGTAGCTTTACGTTATAAGGTATAACGTTATATACTATTACCTTATAATGTATAACGTTATCTAGCAGTACGTTATAACGTATATCGTTATATATTGTTACCTTATAACGTTATACGTTATATAGTATTACCTTATAACGTATAACGTTACGTAGCATTACGTTATAACGTATATCGTTATATATTGTTACCTTATAACGTTATACGTTATATACTATTACCTTATAACGTATAACGTTATGTAGCATTACGTTATAACGTATAACGTTATGTAGCACTACGTTATAACGTATAACGTTTTATAGTATTACCTTATAACGTATAACGTTATGTAGCATTACGTTATAACGTATAACGTTATAAACTATTACCTTATAACGTATAACGTTACGTAGCATTACGTTATAACGTATACCGTTATATGTTGTTACCTTATAACGTTATACGTTATATACTATTACGTTATAAAGTATAACGTTATGTAGCACTACGTTATAACATATAACGTTATGTAGCACTACGTTATAACGTATAACGTTATATACTACTACCTTATAACGTATAACGTTATGTAGCACTACGTTATAACGTATAACGTTATATACTACTACCTTATAACGTATAACGTTATGTAGCTTTACGTTATAAGGTGTAACGTTATATACTATTACCTTATAACGTATAACGTTATGTCGCATGACGTTATATCGTATACCGTTATATACTATTACCTTATAACGTATAACGTTATGTAGCATTACTTTATAACGTATACCGTTATATACTATTACCTTATAACGTATAACGCTATGTAGCATTACGTTATAACGTATATCGTTGTATACTATTACGTTGTAACGTATAACGTTATGTAACACTTAGTTATACCGTATATCGTTGTATACTATTACGTTGTAACGTATAACGTTATGTAGCATTACGTTATAACGTATAACGTTATGTAGCACTACGTTATAACGTATATCGTTGTATACTATTCCTTGTAACGTATAACGTTATGTCGCACTACGTTATAACGTATAACTTTATGTAGCACTACGTTATAACGTATATCGTTATATATTGTTACCTTATAACGTTATACGTTATATACTATTACCTTATAACGTATAACATTATGTAGCAGTACGTTATAACGTATATCGTTATATATTGTTACCTTATAACGTTATACGTTATATACTATTACCTTATAACGTATAACGTTATGTAGCATTACGTTATAACGTATAACGTTGTATACTATTACCTTATAACGTATATCGCTATGTAGCATTTCATTTTAACGAATATCGTTGTATTCTGTTACGTTATAACGTATAACGTTATGTAGCACTACGTTATAACGTATAACGTTGTATACTATTACCTTATAACGTATATCGCTATGTAGCATTTCATTTTAACGAATATCGTTGTATACTATTACGATGTAACGTATAACGTTATGTAGCACTACGTTATAACGTATAACTTTATGTAGCACTACGTTATAACGTATATCGTTATATATTGTTACCTTATAACGTTATACGTTATATACTATTACCTTATAACGTATAACATTATGTAGCACAACGTTATAACGTATAACGTTATATACTATCACCATATAGCGTATAACGTTACGTAGCAGTACGTTATAACGTATATCGTTATATATTGTTACCTTATAACGTTATACGATATATACTATTACCTTATAACGTATAACGTTATGTAGCAGTACATTATAACGTATATCGTTATATATTGTTACCTTATAACGTTATACGTTATATACTATTACCTTATAACGTATAACGTTATGTAGCATTACGTTATAACGTATAACGTTGTATACTATTACCTTATAACGTATATCGCTATGTAGCATTTCATTATAACGAATATCGTTGTACTCTGTTACGTTATAACGTATAACGTTATGTAGCACTACGTTATAACGCATAACGTTATATACTATTACCTTATAACGTATAACGTTATGTGGCATTAGGCTATAACGTATATCGTTATATATAGTTACCTTATAACGTTATACGTTATATACTACTACCTTATAACGTATAACGTTATGTAGCACTACGTTATAACGTATATCGTTATATATTGTTACCTTATAACGTTATACGTTATATACTATTACGTTATAACGTATAACGTTATGTGGCACTACGTTATAACGCATATCGTTATATATTGTTACCTTATAACGTTATACGTTATATACTATTACCTTATAACGTATAACATTATGTAGCACTACGTTATAACGTATAACGTTATATACTATTACCTTATAACGTATAACGTTACGTAGCATTACGTTATAACGTTTAACGTTATGTAGCACTACGTTATAACGTTTAACGTTATATACTATTACCTTATAACGTATATCGTTATGTAGCAGTACGTTATAACGTATATCGTTATATATTGTTTCCTTATAACGTTATACGTTATATACTATTACCTTATAACATATAACGTTATGTAGCATTACGTTATAACGTATAACGTTGTATACTACTACCTTATAACGTATAACGTTATGTAGCACTACGTTATGACGTATAACGTTATGTAGCTTTACGTTATAGGGTATAACGTTATATACTATTACCTTATAATGTATAACGTTATCTAGCAGTACGTTATAACGTATATCGTTATATATTGTTACCTTATAACGTTATACGTTATATAGTATTACCTTATAACGTATAACGTTACGTAGCATTACGTTATAACGTATATCGTTATATATTGTTACCTTATAACGTTATACGCTACATACAATTACGATATAACGTATAACGTTATGTAGCACTACGTTATAACGTATAACGTTATGTAGCACTACGTTATAACGTATAACGTTATATACTACTACCTTATAACGTATAACGTTATGTAGCACTACGTTATAACATATAAAGTTATATGCTATTACCTTATAACGTATAACGTTATGTAGCACTACGTTATAACGTATAACGTTTTATAGTATTACCTTATAACGTATAACGTTATGTAGCATTACGTTATAACGTATAACGTTATAAACTATTACCTTATAACGTATAACGTTACGTAGCATTACGTTATAACGTATACCGTTATATGTTGTTACCTTATAACGTTATACGTTATATACTATTACGTTATAAAGTATAACGTTATGTAGCACTACGTTATAACATATAACGTTATGTAGCACTACGTTATAACGTATAACGTTATATACTACTACCTTATAACGTATAACGTTATGTAGCACTACGTTATAACGTATAACGTTATATACTACTACCTTATAACGTATAACGTTATGTAGCTTTACGTTATAAGGTGTAACGTTATATACTATTACCTTATAACGTATAACGTTATGTCGCATGACGTTATATCGTATACCGTTATATACTATTACCTTATAACGTATAACGTTATGTAGCATTACTTTATAACGTATACCGTTATATACTATTACCTTATAACGTATAACGCTATGTAGCATTACGTTATAACGTATATCGTTGTATACTATTACGTTGTAACGTATAACGTTATGTAACACTTAGTTATACCGTATATCGTTGTATACTATTACGTTGTAACGTATAACGTTATGTAGCATTACGTTATAACGTATAACGTTATGTAGCACTACGTTATAACGTATATCGTTGTATACTATTCCTTGTAACGTATAACGTTATGTCGCACTACGTTATAACGTATAACTTTATGTAGCACTACGTTATAACGTATATCGTTATACATTGTTACCATATAACGTTATACGTTATATACTATTACCTTATAACGTATAACATTATGTAGCAGTACGTTATAACGTATATCGTTATATATTGTTACCTTATAACGTTATACGTTATATACTATTACCTTATAACGTATAACGTTATGTAGCATTACGTTATAACGTATAACGTTGTATACTATTACCTTATAACGTATATCGCTATGTAGCATTTCATTATAACGAATATCGTTGTATTCTGTTACGTTATAACGTATAACGTTATGTAGCACTACGTTATAACGTATAACGTTATATACTACTACCTTATAACGTATAACGTTATGTAGCACTACGTTATAACATATAAAGTTATATGCTATTACCTTATAACGTATAACGTTATGTAGCACTACGTTATAACGTACATCGTTGTATACTATTACGATGTAACGTATAACGTTATGTAGCACTACGTTATAACGTATAACTTTATGTAGCACTACGTTATAACGTATATCGTTATATATTCTTACCTTATAACGTTATACGTTATATACTATTACCATATAACGTATAACATTATGTAGCACAACGTTATAACGTATAACGTTATATACTATCACCGTATAACGTATAACGTTACGTAGCAGTACGTTATAACGTATATCGTTATATATTGTTACCTTATAACGTTATACGATATATACTATTACCTTATAACGTATAACGTTATGTAGCAGTACATTATAACGTATATCGTTATATATTGTTACCTTATAACGTTATACGTTATATACTATTACCTTATAACGTATAACGTTATGTAGCATTACGTTATAACGTATAACGTTGTATACTATTACCTTATAACGTATATCGCTATGTAGCATTTCATTATAACGAATATCGTTGTACTCTGTTACGTTATAACGTATAACGTTATGTAGCACTACGTTATAACGCATAACGTTATATACTATTACCTTATAACGTATAACGTTATGTGGCATTACGCTATAACGTATATCGTTATATATAGTTACCTTATAACGTTATACGTTATATACTACTACCTTATAACGTATAACGTTATGTAGCACTACGTTATAACGTATATCGTTATATATTGTTACCTTATAACGTTATACGTTATATACTATTACGATATAACGTATAACGTTATGTGGCACTACGTTATAACGCATATCGTTATATATTGTTACCTTATAACGTTATACGTTATATACTATTACCTTATAACGTATAACATTATGTAGCACTACGTTATAACGTATAACGCTATATACTATTACCTTATAACGTATAACGTTACGTAGCATTACGTTATAACGTTTAACGTTATGTAGCACTACGTTATAACGTATAACGTTATATACTATTACCTTATAACGTATAACGTTATGTCGCATGACGTTATATCGTATACCGTTATATACTATTACCTTATAACGTATAACGTTATGTAGCATTACGTTATAACGTATATCGCTATATATTGTACCTTATAACGTTATACGTTATATAGTATTACCTTATAACGTATAACGTTATGTAGCATTACGTTATAACGTATAACGTTATATGCTATTACCTTATAACGTATAACGTTACGTAGCATTACGTTATAACGTATATCGTTATATATTGTTACCTTATAACGTTATACGTTATATACTATTGCGTTATAACGTATAACGTTATGTAGCATTACCTTATAACGTATAACGTTATGTAGCACTACGTTATAACGAATAGCGCTATATACAACTACCTTATAACGTATAACGTTATGTAGCATTACGTTATAACGTATAACGTTATATATTGTTGCCTTATAGCGTTATACGTTATATACTATTACCTTATAACATATAACGTTATGTAGCATTGCGTTATAACGTATAACGTTATGTAGCTCTACGTTATAACGAATAACGTTATGTAGCACTACGTTATAACGTATAACGTTATGTAGCACTACGTTATAACGTATAACGTTATATACTACTACCTTATAACGTATAACGTTATGTAGCACTACGTTATAATGTATAACGTTATGTAGCACTACGTTATAACGTAAATCGTTATATATTGTTACCTTATAACGTTATACGTTATATACTATTATCTTATAACGTATAACGTTATGTAGCTTTACGTTATAACGTATAACGTTATATACTATTACCTTATAACGTATAACGTTGTGTAGCATTACGTTATAACGTAATACGTTATATACTATTACCTTATAACGTATAACGTTACGTAGCATTACGTTATAACGTAATTCGTTATATATTGTTACCTTATAACGTTATACGTTATATACTATTACGATATAACGTATAACGTTATGTAGCTCTACGTTATAACGTATAACGTTATGTAGCACTACGTTATAACGTATAACGTTATATACTACTACCTTATAACGTATAACGTTATGTAGCACTACGTTATAACATATAACGTTATATACTATTACGTTATAACGTATAACGTTGTGCAGCACTCCGTTATAACGTATAACGTTATATACTATTACCTTATAACGTATAACGTTATGTAGCATTACGTTATAACGTATAACGTTATGTAGCACTACGTTATAACGAATAACGTTATATACTACTACCTTATAACGTATAACATTATGTAGCATTACTTTATAACGTATAACGTTATATATTGTTGCCTTATAACGTTATACGTTATATACTATTACCTTATAACATATAACGTTATGTAGCATTACGTTATAACGTATAACGTTATGTAGCACTACGTTATAACGTATAACGTTATATACTATTACCTTATAACGTATAACGTTGTGTAGCAGTACGTTATAACGTATATCGTTATATACTATTACCTTATAACGTCATACGTTATATACTATTACGATATAACGTATAACGTTATGTAGCTCTACGTTATAACGTATAACGTTATGTAGCACTACGTTATAACGTATATCGTTATATATTGTTACCTTATAACGTTATACGTTATATACTATTATCTTATAACGTATAACGTTATGTAGCATTACGTTATAACGTAATTCGTTATATATTGTTACCTTACAGCGTTATACATTATATACTATTACGATATAACGTATAACGTTATGTAGCATTACGTTATAACGTAATACGTTATATACTATTACCTTATAACGTATAACGTTACGTAGCATTACGTTATAACGTAATTCGTTATATATTGTTACCTTATAACGTTATACGTTATATACTATTACGATATAACGTATAACGTTATGTAGCTCTACGTTATAACGTATAACGTTATGTAGCACTACGTTATAACGTATAACGTTATATACTACTACCTTATAACGTATAACGTTACGTAGCATTACGTTATAACGTATATCGTTATATATTGTTACCTTATAACGTTATACGTTATATACTATTACGATATAACGTATAACGTTATGTAGCACTACGTTATAACGTATAACGTTATATACTATTACCTTATAACATATAACGTTATGTAGAATTACGTTATAACGTATAACGTTGTATACTATTACGTTGTAACGTATAACGTGATGTAGCACTACGTTATAACGTATAACGTTATATACTACTACCTTATAACGTATAACGTTATGTAGCACTACGTTATAACATATAACGTTATATAGTATTACGTTATAACGTATAACGTTTTGCAGCAATACGTTATAACCTGTAACATTGTATACTGTTACGTTATAACGTACAACGTTATGTAGCACTACGTTATAACATATAACGTTATATGCTATTACCTTATAACGTATAACGTTATGTAGCATTACGTTATAACGTATAACGTTATGTAGCACTACGTTATCACGAATAACGTTATATACTATTACCTTATAACGTATAACGTTATGTAGCATTACGTTATAACGTATAACGTTATATACTATTACCTTATAACGTATAACATTGTGTAGCAGTACGTTATAACGTATATCGTTATATATTGTTACCTTATAACGTTATACGTTATATACTATTACCTTATAACGTATAACGTTATGTAGCACTACGTTATAACGTATATCGTTATATATTGTTACCTTATAACGTTATACGTTATATACTATTACGTTATAACGTATAACGTTATGTAGCACTACGTTATAACGTATAACGTTATGTAGCACTACGTTATAACGTATAACGTTATATACTACTACCTTATAACGTATAACGTTATGTAGCACTACGTTATAACATATAACGTTATATACTATTACCTTATAACGTATAACGTTGTGCAGCACTCCGTTATAACGTATAACGTTATATACTATTACCTTATAACGTATAACGTTATGTAGCATTACGTTATAACGTATAACGTTATGTAGCACTACGCTATAACGAATAACGTTATATACTACTACCTTATAACGTATAACGTTATGTAGCATTACGTTATAACGTATAACGTTATATATTGTTGCCTTATAACGTTATACGTTATATACTATTACCTTATAACATATAACGTTATGTAGCATTACGTTATAACGTAAAACGTTATGTAGCACTACGTTATAACGAATAACGTTATGTAGCACTACGTTATAACGTATAACGTTATGTAGCACTACGATATAACGTATAACGTTATATACTACTACCTTATAACGTATAACGTTATATACTACTACCTTATAACGTATAACGTTATGTAGCACTACGTTATAACATATAACGTTATATGCTATTACCTTATAACGTATAACGTTATGTAGCACTACATTATAACATATAACGTTATATACTATTACGTTATAACGTATAACGTTATGTAGCACTACGTTATAACGTAAATCGTTATATATTGTTACCTTATAACGTTATACGTTATATACTATTATCTTATAACGTATAACGTTATGTAGCTTTACGTTATAACGTATAACGTTATGTAGCACTACGTTATAACGTATAACGTTATGTAGCACTACGTTATAACGAATAACGTTATATACTACTACCGTCTAACGTATAACGTTATGTAGCATTACGTTATAACGTACAACGTTATATTTTGTTGCCTTATAACGTTATACGTTATATACTATTACCTTATAACATATAACGTTATGTAGCACTACGTTATAACGTATATCGTTATATATTGTTACCTTATAACGTTATACGTTATATACTATTACATTATAACGTATAACGTTATGTAGCTCTACGTTATAACGAATAACGTTATGTAGCACTACGTTATAACGTATAACGTTATATACTACTACCTTATAACGTATAACGTTACGTAGCATTACGTTATAACGTATATCGTTATATATTGTTACCTTATAACGTTATACGTTATATACTATTACGATATAACGTATAACGTTATGTAGCACTACGTTATAACGTATAACGTTATATACTATTACCATATAACATATAACGTTATGTAGCATTACGTTATAACGTATAACGTTATATACTATTGCCTTATAACGTATAACGATTGTGTAGCAGTACGTTATAACGTATATCGTTATATATTGTTACCTTATAACGTTATACGTTATATACTATTACGTTATAACGTATAACGTTATGTAGCACTACGTTATAACGTATAACGTTATGTAGCACTACGTTATAACGTATAACGTTATATACTACTACCTTATAACGTATAACGTTATGTAGCACTACGTTATAACATATAACGTTATATACTATTACGATATAACGTATAACGTTGTGCAGCACTACGTTATAACGTGTAACATTGTATACTGTTACGTTATAACGTACAGCGTTATGTAGCACTACGTTATAACATATAACGTTATATGCTATTACCTTATAACGTATAACGTTATGTAGCATTACGTTATAACATATAACGTTATGTAGCACTACGTTATAACGTATAACGTTATATACTACTACCTTATAACGTATAACGTTATGTAGCACTACGTTATAACATATAACGTTATATACTATTACGATATAACGTATAACGTTGTGCAGCACTACGTTATAACGTGTAACATTGTATACTGTTACGTTATAACGTACAGCGTTATGTAGCACTACGTTATAACATATAACGTTATATGCTATTACCTTATAACGTATAACGTTATGTAGCATTACGTTATAACGTATAACGTTATATACTATTACCTTATAACGTATAACATTGTGTAGCAGTACGTTATAACGTATATCGTTATATATTGTTACCTTATAACGTTATACGTTATATACTATTACCTTATAACGTATAACGTTATGTAGCACTACGTTATAACATATATCGTTATATATTGTTACCTTATAACGTTATACGTTATATACTATTACGTTATAACGTATAACGTTATGTAGCACTACGTTATAACGTATAACGTTATGTAGCACTACGTTATAACGTATAACGTTATATACTACTACCTTATAACGTATAACGTTATGTAGCACTACGTTATAACGTATATCGTTATATATTGTTACCTTATTACGTTATACGTTATATACTATTACGATATAACGTATAACGTTATGTAGCACTACGTTATAACGTATAACGTTATATACTATTACCTTATAACATATAACGTTATGTAGCATTACGTTATAACGTATAACGTTATATACTATTGCCTTATAACGTATAACGTTGTGTAGCAGTACGTTATAACGTATATCGTTATATATTGTTACCTTATAACGTTATACGTTATATACTATTACCTTATAACGTATAACGTTATGTAGCACTACGTTATAACGTATATCGTTATATATTGTTACCTTATAACGTTATACGTTATATACTATTACGTTATAACGTATAACGTTATGTAGCACTACGTTATAACGTATAACGTTATGTAGCACTACGTTATAACGTATAACGTTATATACTACTACCTTATAACGTATAACGTTATGTAGCACTACGTTATAACGTATAACGTTATGTAGCACTACGTTATAACGTATAACGTTATGTAGCACTACGTTATAACGTATAACGTTATATACTACTACCTTATAACGTATAACGTTATGTAGCACTACGTTATAACGTATATCGTTATATATTGTTACCTTATTACGTTATACGTTATATACTATTACGATATAACGTATAACGTTATGTAGCACTACGTTATAACGTATAACGTTATATACTATTACCTTATAACATATAACGTTATGTAGCATTACGTTATAACGTATAACGTTATATACTATTGCCTTATAACGTATAACGTTGTGTAGCAGTACGTTATAACGTATATCGTTATATATTGTTACCTTATAACGTTATACGTTATATACTATTACCTTATAACGTATAACGTTATGTAGCACTACGTTATAACGTATATCGTTATATATTGTTACCTTATAACGTTATACGTTATATACTATTACGTTATAACGTATAACGTTATGTAGCACTACGTTATAACGTATAACGTTATGTAGCACTACGTTATAACGTATAACGTTATATACTACTACCTTATAACGTATAACGTTATGTAGCACTACGTTATAACATATAACGTTATATAGTATTACGTTATAACGTATAACGTTTTGCAGCACTACGTTATAACCTGTAACATTGTATACTGTTACGTTATAACGTACAACGTTATGTAGCACTACGTTATAACATATAACGTTATATGCTATTACCTTATAACGTATAACGTTATGTAGCATTACGTTATAACGTATAACGTTATGTAGCACTACGTTATCACGAATAACGTTATATACTATTACCTTATAACGTATAACGTTATGTAGCATTACGTTATAACGTATAACGTTATATACTATTACCTTATAACGTATAACATTGTGTAGCAGTACGTTATAACGTATATCGTTATATATTGTTACCTTATAACGTTATACGTTATATACTATTACCTTATAACGTATAACGTTATGTAGCACTACGTTATAACGTATATCGTTATATATTGTTACCTTATAACGTTATACGTTATATACTATTACGTTATAACGTATAACGTTATGTAGCACTACGTTATAACGTATAACGTTATGTAGCACTACGTTATAACGTATAACGTTATATACTACTACCTTATAACGTATAACGTTATGTAGCACTACGTTATAACATATAACGTTATATACTATTACCTTATAACGTATAACGTTGTGCAGCACTCCGTTATAACGTATAACGTTATATACTATTACCTTATAACGTATAACGTTATGTAGCATTACGTTATAACGTATAACGTTATGTAGCACTACGCTATAACGAATAACGTTATATACTACTACCTTATAACGTATAACGTTATGTAGCATTACGTTATAACGTATAACCTTATATATTGTTGCCTTATAACGTTATACGTTATATACTATTACCTTATAACATATAACGTTATGTAGCATTACGTTATAACGTAAAACGTTATGTAGCACTACGTTATACGAATAACGTTATGTAGCACTACGTTATAACGTGTAACGTTATGTAGCACTACGTTATAACGTATAACGTTATATACTACTACCTTATAACGTATAACGTTATATACTACTACCTTATAACGTATAACGTTATGTAGCACTACATTATAACATATAACGTTATATACTATTACGTTATAACGTATAACGTTATGTAGCACTCCGTTATAACGTAAATCGTTATATATTGTTACCTTATAACGTTATACGTTATATACTATTATCTTATAACGTATAACGTTATGTAGCTTTACGTTATAACGTATAACGTTATGTAGCACTACGTTATAACGTATAACGTTATGTAGCACTACGTTATAACGAATAACGTTATATACTACTACCGCCTAACGTATAACGTTATGTAGCATTACGTTATAACGTACAACGTTATATTTTGCTGCCTTATAACGTTATACGTTATATACTATTACCTTATAACATATAACGTTATGTAGCACTACGTTATAACGTATATCGTTATATACTATTACCTTATAACGTATAACATTGTGTAGCAGTACGTTATAACGTATATCGTTATATATTGTTACCTTATAACGTTATACGTTATATACTATTACCTTATAACGTATAACATTGTGTAGCAGTACGTTATAACGTATATCGTTATATATTGTTACCTTATAACGTTATACGTTATATACTATTACCTTATAACGTATAACGTTATGTAGCACTACGTTATAACGTATATCGTTATATATTGTTACCTTATAACGTTATACGTTATATACTATTACGTTATAACGTATAACGTTATGTAGCACTACGTTATAACGTATAACGTTATGTAGCACTACGTTATAACGTATAACGTTATATACTACTACCTTATAACGTATAACGTTATGTAGCACTACGTTATAACGTATATCGTTATATATTGTTACCTTATTACATTATACGTTATATACTATTACGATATAACGTATAACGTTATGTAGCACTACGTTATAACGTATAACGTTATATACTATTACCTTATAACATATAACGTTATGTAGCATTACGTTATAACGTATAACGTTATATACTATTGCCTTATAACGTATAACGTTGTGTAGCAGTACGTTATAACGTATATCGTTATATATTGTTACCTTATAACGTTATACGTTATATACTATTACCTTATAACGTATAACGTTATGTAGCACTACGTTATAACGTATATCGTTATATATTGTTACCTTATAACGTTATACGTTATATACTATTACGTTATAACGTATAACGTTATGTAGCACTACGTTATAACGTATAACGTTATGTAGCACTACGTTATAACGTATAACGTTATATACTACTACCTTATAACGTATAACGTTATGTAGCACTACGTTATAACATATAACGTTATATACTATTACGATATAACGTATAACGTTGTGCAGCACTACGTTATAACGTGTAACATTGTATACTGTTACGTTATAACGTACAGCGTTATGTAGCACTACGTTATAACATATAACGTTATATGCTATTACCTTATAACGTATAACGTTATGTAGCATTACGTTATAACATATAACGTTATGTAGCACTACGTTATCACGAATAACGTTATATACTATTACCTTATAACGTATAACGTTATGTAGCATTACGTTATAACGTATAACGTTATATACTATTACCTTATAACGTATAACATTGTGTAGCAGTACGTTATAACGTATATCGTTATATATTGTTACCTTATAACGTTATACGTTATATACTATTACCTTATAACGTATAACGTTATGTAGCACTACGTTATAACGTATATCGTTATATATTGTTACCTTATAACGTTATACGTTATATACTATTACGTTATAACGTATAACGTTATGTAGCACTACGTTATAACGTATAACGTTATGTAGCACTACGTTATAACGTATAACGTTATATACTACTACCTTATAACGTATAACGTTATGTAGCACTACGTTATAACATATAACGTTATATACTATTACGTTATAACGTATAACGTTGTGCAGCACTCCGTTATAACGTATAACGTTATATACTATTACCTTATAACGTATAACGTTATGTAGCATTACCTTATAACGTATAACGTTATGTAGCACTACGTTATAACGAATAACGTTATATACTACTACGTTATAACGTATAACGTTATGTAGCATTACGTTATAACGTATAACGTTATATATTGTTGCCTTATAGCGTTATACGTTATATACTATTACCTTATAACATATAACGTTATGTAGCATTACGTTATAACGTATAACGTTATGTAGCACTACGTTATAACGACTAACGTTATGTAGCACTACGTTATAACGTATAACGTTATGTAGCACTACGTTATAACGTATAACGTTATATACTACTACCTTATAACGTATAACGTTATGTAGCACTACGTTATAACATATAACGTTATATGCTATTACCTTATAACGTATAACGTTATGTAGCACTACGTTATAACATATAACGTTATATACTATTACGTTATAACGTATAACGTTATGTAGCACTACGTTATAATGTATAACGTTATGTAGCACTACGTTATAACGTAAATCGTTATATATTGTTACCTTATAACGTTATACGTTATATACTATTATCTTATAACGTATAACGTTATGTAGCTTTACGTTATAACGTATAACGTTATATACTATTACCTTATAACGTATAACGTTGTGTAGCAGTACGTTATAACGTATAACGTTATATACTATTACCTTATAACGTATAACGTTATGTAGCAGTACGTCATAACGTATATCGTTATATATTGTTACCTTATAACGTTATACGTTATATACTATTACCTTATAACGTATAACGTTATGTAGCACTACGTTATAACGTATATCGTTATATATTGTTACCTTATAACGTTATACGTTATATACTATTACGTTATAACGTATAACGTTATGTGGCACTACGTTATAACGCATATCGTTATATATTGTTACCTTATAACGTTATACGTTATATACTATTACCTTATAACGTATAACATTATGTAGCACTACGTTATAACGTATAACGTTATATACTATTACCTTATTACGTATAACGTTACGTAGCATTACGTTATAACGTTTAACGTTATGTAGCACTACGTTATAACGTATAACGTTATATACTATTACCTTATAACGTATAACGTTATGTCGCATGACGTTATATCGTATACCGTTATATACTATTACCTTATAACGTATAACGTTATGTAGCATTACGTTATAACGTATAACTTTGTATACTACTACGTTGTAACGTATAACGTTATGTAGCACTACCTTATAACGTATAACGTTATGTAGCTTTACGTTATAAGGTATAACGTTATATACTATTACCTTATAATGTATAACGTTATCTAGCAGTACGTTATAACGTATATCGTTATATATTGTTACCTTATAACGTTATACGTCATATAGTATTACCTTATAACGTATAACGTTATGTAGCATTACGTTATAACGTATAACGTTATATACTATTACCTTATAACGTATAACGTTACGTAGCATTACGTTATAACGTATATCGTTATATATTGTTACCTTATAACGTTATACGCTACATACAATTACGATATAACGTATAACGTTATGTAGCACTACGTTATAACGTATAACGTTATGTAGCACTACGTTATAACGTATAACGTTATATACTACTACCTTATAACGTATAACGTTATGTAGCACTACGTTATAACATATAAAGTTATATGCTATTACCTTATAACGTATAACGTTATGTAGCACTACGTTATAACGTATAACGTTTTATAGTATTACCTTATAACGTATAACGTTATGTAGCATTACGTTATAACGTATAACGTTATAAACTATTACCTTATAACGTATAACGTTACGTAGCATTACGTTATAACGTATACCGTTATATGTTGTTACCTTATAACGTTATACGTTATATACTATTACGTTATAAAGTATAACGTTATGTAGCACTACGTTATAACATATAACGTTATGTAGCACTACGTTATAACGTATAACGTTATATACTACTACCTTATAACGTATAACGTTATGTAGCACTACGTTATAACGTATAACGTTATATAGTACTACCTTATAACGTATAACGTTATGTAGCTTTACGTTATAAGGTGTAACGTTATATACTATTACCTTATAACGTATAACGTTATGTCGCATGACGTTATATCGTATACCGTTATATACTATTACCTTATAACGTATAACGTTATGTAGCGTTACTTTATAACGTATACCGTTATATACTATTACCTTATAACGTATAACGCTATGTAGCATTACGTTATAACGTATATCGTTGTATACTATTACGTTGTAACGTATAACGTTATGTAACACTTAGTTATACCGTATATCGTTGTATACTATTACGTTGTAACGTATAACGTTATGTAGCATTACGTTATAACGTATAACGTTATGTAGCACTACGTTATAACGTATATCGTTGTATACTATTCGTTGTAACGTATAACGTTATGTCGCACTACGTTATAACGTATAACTTTATGTAGCACTACGTTATAACGTATATCGTTATATATTGTTACCTTATAACGTTATACGTTATATACTATTACCTTATAACGTATAACATTATGTAGCAGTACGTTATAACGTATATCGTTATATATTGTTACCTTATAACGTTATACGTTATATACTATTACCTTATAACGTATAACGTTATGTAGCATTACGTTATAACGTATAACGTTGTATACTATTACCTTATAACGTATATCGCTATGTAGCATTTCATTATAACGAATATCGTTGTATTCTGTTACGTTATAACGTATAACGTTATGTAGCACTACGTTATAACGTATAACGTTATATACTACTACCTTATAACGTATAACGTTATGTAGCACTACGTTATAACATATAAAGATATATGCTATTACCTTATAACGTATAACGTTATGTAGCACTACGTTATAACATATAACGTTATATGCTATTACCTTATAACGTATAACGTTATGTAGCATTACGTTATAACGTATAACGTTATGTAGCACTACGTTATCACGAATAACGTTATATACTATTACCTTATAACGTATAACGTTATGTAGCATTACGTTATAACGTATAACGTTATATACTATTACCTTATAACGTATAACATTGTGTAGCAGTACGTTATAACGTATATCGTTATATATTGTTACCTTATAACGTTATACGTTATATACTATTACCTTATAACGTATAACGTTATGTAGCACTACGTTATAACGTATATCGTTATATATTGTTACCTTATAACGTTATACGTTATATACTATTACGTTATAACGTATAACGTTATGTAGCACTACGTTATAACGTATAACGTTATGTAGCACTACGTTATAACGTATAACGTTATATACTACTACCTTATAACGTATAACGTTATGTAGCACTACGTTATAACATATAACGTTATATACTATTACCTTATAACGTATAACGTTGTGCAGCACTCCGTTATAACGTATAACGTTATATACTATTACCTTATAACGTATAACGTTATGTAGCATTACGTTATAACGTATAACGTTATGTAGCACTACGCTATAACGAATAACGTTATATACTACTACCTTATAACGTATAACGTTATGTAGCATTACGTTATAACGTATAACCTTATATATTGTTGCCTTATAACGTTATACGTTATATACTATTACCTTATAACATATAACGTTATGTAGCATTACGTTATAACGTAAAACGTTATGTAGCACTACGTTATACGAATAACGTTATGTAGCACTACGTTATAACGTATAACGTTATGTAGCACTACGTTATAACGTATAACGTTATATACTACTACCTTATAACGTATAACGTTATATACTACTACCTTATAACGTATAACGTTATGTAGCACTACATTATAACATATAACGTTATATACTATTACGTTATAACGTATAACGTTATGTAGCACTCCGTTATAACGTAAATCGTTATATATTGTTACCTTATAACGTTATACGTTATATACTATTATCTTATAACGTATAACGTTATGTAGCTTTACGTTATAACGTATAACGTTATGTAGCACTACGTTATAACGTATAACGTTATGTAGCACTACGTTATAACGAATAACGTTATATACTACTACCGCCTAACGTATAACGTTATGTAGCATTACGTTATAACGTACAACGTTATATTTTGCTGCCTTATAACGTTATACGTTATATACTATTACCTTATAACATATAACGTTATGTAGCACTACGTTATAACGTATATCGTTATATATTGTTACCTTATAACGTTATACGTTATATACTATTACGTTATAACGTATAACGTTATGTAGCTCTACGTTATAACGAATAACGTTATGTAGCACTACGTTATAACGTATAACGTTATATACTACTACCTTATAACGTATAACGTTACGTAGCATTACGTTATAACGTATATCGTTATATATTGTTACCTTATAACGTTATACGTTATATACTATTACCTTATAACATATAACGTTATGTAGCACTACGTTATAACGTATATCGTTATATATTGTTACCTTATAACGTTATACGTTATATACTATTACGTTATAACGTATAACGTTATATACTACTACCTTATAACGTATAACGTTATGTAGCACTACGTTATAACATATAAAGTTATATGCTATTACCTTATAACGTATAACGTTATGTAGCACTACGTTATAACGTATAACGTTTTATAGTATTACCTTATAACGTATAACGTTATGTAGCATTACGTTATAACGTATAACGTTATAAACTATTACCTTATAACGTATAACGTTACGTAGCATTACGTTATAACGTATACCGTTATATGTTGTTACCTTATAACGTTATACGTTATATACTATTACGTTATAAAGTATAACGTTATGTAGCACTACGTTATAACATATAACGTTATGTAGCACTACGTTATAACGTATAACGTTATATACTACTACCTTATAACGTATAACGTTATGTAGCACTACGTTATAACGTATAACGTTATATAGTACTACCTTATAACGTATAACGTTATGTAGCTTTACGTTATAAGGTGTAACGTTATATACTATTACCTTATAACGTATAACGTTATGTCGCATGACGTTATATCGTATACCGTTATATACTATTACCTTATAACGTATAACGTTATGTAGCGTTACTTTATAACGTATACCGTTATATACTATTACCTTATAACGTATAACGCTATGTAGCATTACGTTATAACGTATATCGTTGTATACTATTACGTTGTAACGTATAACGTTATGTAACACTTAGTTATACCGTATATCGTTGTATACTATTACGTTGTAACGTATAACGTTATGTAGCATTACGTTATAACGTATAACGTTATGTAGCACTACGTTATAACGTATATCGTTGTATACTATTCGTTGTAACGTATAACGTTATGTCGCACTACGTTATAACGTATAACTTTATGTAGCACTACGTTATAACGTATATCGTTATATATTGTTACCTTATAACGTTATACGTTATATACTATTACCTTATAACGTATAACATTATGTAGCAGTACGTTATAACGTATATCGTTATATATTGTTACCTTATAACGTTATACGTTATATACTATTACCTTATAACGTATAACGTTATGTAGCATTACGTTATAACGTATAACGTTGTATACTATTACCTTATAACGTATATCGCTATGTAGCATTTCATTATAACGAATATCGTTGTATTCTGTTACGTTATAACGTATAACGTTATGTAGCACTACGTTATAACGTATAACGTTATATACTACTACCTTATAACGTATAACGTTATGTAGCACTACGTTATAACATATAAAGATATATGCTATTACCTTATAACGTATAACGTTATGTAGCACTACGTTATAACATACAACGTTATATGCTATTACCTTATAACGTATAACGTTATGTAGCATTACGTTATAACGTATAACGTTATGTAGCACTACGTTATCACGAATAACGTTATATACTATTACCTTATAACGTATAACGTTATGTAGCATTACGTTATAACGTATAACGTTATATACTATTACCTTATAACGTATAACATTGTGTAGCAGTACGTTATAACGTATATCGTTATATATTGTTACCTTATAACGTTATACGTTATATACTATTACCTTATAACGTATAACGTTATGTAGCACTACGTTATAACGTATATCGTTATATATTGTTACCTTATAACGTTATACGTTATATACTATTACGTTATAACGTATAACGTTATGTAGCACTACGTTATAACGTATAACGTTATGTAGCACTACGTTATAACGTATAACGTTATATACTACTACCTTATAACGTATAACGTTATGTAGCACTACGTTATAACATATAACGTTATATACTATTACCTTATAACGTATAACGTTGTGCAGCACTCCGTTATAACGTATAACGTTATATACTATTACCTTATAACGTATAACGTTATGTAGCATTACGTTATAACGTATAACGTTATGTAGCACTACGCTATAACGAATAACGTTATATACTACTACCTTATAACGTATAACGTTATGTAGCATTACGTTATAACGTATAACCTTATATATTGTTGCCTTATAACGTTATACGTTATATACTATTACCTTATAACATATAACGTTATGTAGCATTACGTTATAACGTAAAACGTTATGTAGCACTACGTTATACGAATAACGTTATGTAGCACTACGTTATAACGTATAACGTTATGTAGCACTACGTTATAACGTATAACGTTATATACTACTACCTTATAACGTATAACGTTATATACTACTACCTTATAACGTATAACGTTATGTAGCACTACATTATAACATATAACGTTATATACTATTACGTTATAACGTATAACGTTATGTAGCACTCCGTTATAACGTAAATCGTTATATATTGTTACCTTATAACGTTATACGTTATATACTATTATCTTATAACGTATAACGTTATGTAGCTTTACGTTATAACGTATAACGTTATGTAGCACTACGTTATAACGTATAACGTTATGTAGCACTACGTTATAACGAATAACGTTATATACTACTACCGCCTAACGTATAACGTTATGTAGCATTACGTTATAACGTACAACGTTATATTTTGCTGCCTTATAACGTTATACGTTATATACTATTACCTTATAACATATAACGTTATGTAGCACTACGTTATAACGTATATCGTTATATATTGTTACCTTATAACGTTATACGTTATATACTATTACGTTATAACGTATAACGTTATGTAGCTCTACGTTATAACGAATAACGTTATGTAGCACTACGTTATAACGTATAACGTTATATACTACTACCTTATAACGTATAACGTTACGTAGCATTACGTTATAACGTATATCGTTATATATTGTTACCTTATAACGTTATACGTTATATACTATTACGATATAACGTATAACGTTATGTAGCACTACGTTATAACGTATAACGTTATATACTATTACCTTATAACATATAACGTTATGTAGCATTACGTTATAACGTATAACGTTATATACTATCGCCTTATAACGTATAACGTTGTGTAGCAGTACGTTATAACGTATATCGTTATATATTGTTACCTTATAACGTTATACGTTATATACTATTACCTTATAACGTATAACGTTATGTAGCACTACGTTATAACGTATATCGTTATATATTGTTACCTTATAACGTTATACGTTATATACTATTACGTTATAACGTATAACGTTATGTAGCACTACGTTATAACGTATAACGTTATGTAGCACTACGTTATAACGTATAACGTTATATACTACTACCTTATAACGTATAACGTTATGTAGCACTACGTTATAACATATAACGTTATATACTATTACGATATAACGTATAACGTTGTGCAGCACTACGTTATAACGTGTAACATTGTATACTGTTACGTTATAACGTACAGCGTTATGTAGCACTACGTTATAACATATAACGTTATATGCTATTACCTTATAACGTATAACGTTATGTAGCATTACGTTATAACATATAACGTTATGTAGCACTACGTTATCACGAATAACGTTATATACTATTACCTTATAACGTATAACGTTATGTAGCATTACGTTATAACGTATAACGTTATATACTATTACCTTATAACGTATAACATTGTGTAGCAGTACGTTATAACGTATATCGTTATATATTGTTACCTTATAACGTTATACGTTATATACTATTACCTTATAACGTATAACGTTATGTAGCACTACGTTATAACGTATATCGTTATATATTGTTACCTTATAACGTTATACGTTATATACTATTACGTTATAACGTATAACGTTATGTAGCACTACGTTATAACGTATAACGTTATGTAGCACTACGTTATAACGTATAACGTTATATACTACTACCTTATAACGTATAACGTTATGTAGCACTACGTTATAACGTATATCGTTATATATTGTTACCTTATTACATTATACGTTATATACTATTACGATATAACGTATAACGTTATGTAGCACTACGTTATAACGTATAACGTTATATACTATTACCTTATAACATATAACGTTATGTAGCATTACGTTATAACGTATAACGTTATATACTATTGCCTTATAACGTATAACGTTGTGTAGCAGTACGTTATAACGTATATCGTTATATATTGTTACCTTATAACGTTATACGTTATATACTATTACCTTATAACGTATAACGTTATGTAGCACTACGTTATAACGTATATCGTTATATATTGTTACCTTATAACGTTATACGTTATATACTATTACGTTATAACGTATAACGTTATGTAGCACTACGTTATAACGTATAACGTTATATACTATTACGATATAACGTATAACGTTGTGCAGCACTACGTTATAACGTGTAACATTGTATACTGTTACGTTATAACGTACAGCGTTATGTAGCACTACGTTATAACATATAACGTTATATGCTATTACCTTATAACGTATAACGTTATGTAGCATTACGTTATAACATATAACGTTATGTAGCACTACGTTATCACGAATAACGTTATATACTATTACCTTATAACGTATAACGTTATGTAGCATTACGTTATAACGTATAACGTTATATACTATTACCTTATAACGTATAACATTGTGTAGCAGTACGTTATAACGTATATCGTTATATATTGTTACCTTATAACGTTATACGTTATATACTATTACCTTATAACGTATAACGTTATGTAGCACTACGTTATAACGTATATCGTTATATATTGTTACCTTATAACGTTATACGTTATATACTATTACGTTATAACGTATAACGTTATGTAGCACTACGTTATAACGTATAACGTTATGTAGCACTACGTTATAACGTATAACGTTATATACTACTACCTTATAACGTATAACGTTATGTAGCACTACGTTATAACATATAACGTTATATACTATTACGTTATAACGTATAACGTTGTGCAGCACTCCGTTATAACGTATAACGTTATATACTATTACCTTATAACGTATAACGTTATGTAGCATTACCTTATAACGTATAACGTTATGTAGCACTACGTTATAACGAATAACGTTATATACTACTACGTTATAACGTATAACGTTATGTAGCATTACGTTATAACGTATAACGTTATATATTGTTGCCTTATAGCGTTATACGTTATATACTATTACCTTATAACATATAACGTTATGTAGCATTACGTTATAACGTATAACGTTATGTAGCACTACGTTATAACGACTAACGTTATGTAGCACTACGTTATAACGTATAACGTTATGTAGCACTACGTTATAACGTATAACGTTATATACTACTACCTTATAACGTATAACGTTATGTAGCACTACGTTATAACATATAACGTTATATGCTATTACCTTATAACGTATAACGTTATGTAGCACTACGTTATAACATATAACGTTATATACTATTACGTTATAACGTATAACGTTATGTAGCACTACGTTATAATGTATAACGTTATGTAGCACTACGTTATAACGTAAATCGTTATATACTGTTACCTTATAACGTTATACGTTATATACTATTATCTTATAACGTATAACGTTATGTAGCTTTACGTTATAACGTATAACGTTATATACTATTACCTTATAACGTATAACGTTGTGTAGCAGTACGTTATAACGTATAACGTTATATACTATTACCTTATAACGTATAACGTTATGTAGCAGTACGTCATAACGTATATCGTTATATATTGTTACCTTATAACGTTATACGTTATATACTATTACCTTATAACGTATAACGTTATGTAGCACTACGTTATAACGTATATCGTTATATATTGTTACCTTATAACGTTATACGTTATATACTATTACGTTATAACGTATAACGTTATGTGGCACTACGTTATAACGCATATCGTTATATATTGTTACCTTATAACGTTATACGTTATATACTATTACCTTATAACGTATAACATTATGTAGCACTACGTTATAACGTATAACGTTATATACTATTACCTTATTACGTATAACGTTACGTAGCATTACGTGATAACGTTTAACGTTATGTAGCACTACGTTATAACGTATAACGTTATATACTATTACCTTATAACGTATAACGTTATGTCGCATGACGTTATATCGTATACCGTTATATACTATTACCTTATAACGTATAACGTTATGTAGCATTACGTTATAACGTATAACTTTGTATACTACTACGTTGTAACGTATAACGTTATGTAGCACTACCTTATAACGTATAACGTTATGTAGCTTTACGTTATAAGGTATAACGTTATATACTATTACCTTATAATGTATAACGTTATCTAGCAGTACGTTATAACGTATATCGTTATATATTGTTACCTTATAACGTTATACGTCATATAGTATTACCTTATAACGTATAACGTTATGTAGCATTACGTTATAACGTATAACGTTATATACTATTACCTTATAACGTATAACGTTACGTAGCATTACGTTATAACGTATATCGTTATATATTGTTACCTTATAACGTTATACGCTACATACAATTACGATATAACGTATAACGTTATGTAGCACTACGTTATAACGTATAACGTTATGTAGCACTACGTTATAACGTATAACGTTATATACTACTACCTTATAACGTATAACGTTATGTAGCACTACGTTATAACATATAAAGTTATATGCTATTACCTTATAACGTATAACGTTATGTAGCACTACGTTATAACGTATAACGTTTTATAGTATTACCTTATAACGTATAACGTTATGTAGCATTACGTTATAACGTATAACGTTATAAACTATTACCTTATAACGTATAACGTTACGTAGCATTACGTTATAACGTATACCGTTATATGTTGTTACCTTATAACGTTATACGTTATATACTATTACGTTATAAAGTATAACGTTATGTAGCACTACGTTATAACATATAACGTTATGTAGCACTACGTTATAACGTATAACGTTATATACTACTACCTTATAACGTATAACGTTATGTAGCACTACGTTATAACGTATAACGTTATATAGTACTACCTTATAACGTATAACGTTATGTAGCTTTACGTTATAAGGTGTAACGTTATATACTATTACCTTATAACGTATAACGTTATGTCGCATGACGTTATATCGTATACCGTTATATACTATTACCTTATAACGTATAACGTTATGTAGCGTTACTTTATAACGTATACCGTTATATACTATTACCTTATAACGTATAACGCTATGTAGCATTACGTTATAACGTATATCGTTGTATACTATTACGTTGTAACGTATAACGTTATGTAACACTTAGTTATACCGTATATCGTTGTATACTATTACGTTGTAACGTATAACGTTATGTAGCATTACGTTATAACGTATAACGTTATGTAGCACTACGTTATAACGTATATCGTTGTATACTATTCGTTGTAACGTATAACGTTATGTCGCACTACGTTATAACGTATAACTTTATGTAGCACTACGTTATAACGTATATCGTTATATATTGTTACCTTATAACGTTATACGTTATATACTATTACCTTATAACGTATAACATTATGTAGCAGTACGTTATAACGTATATCGTTATATATTGTTACCTTATAACGTTATACGTTATATACTATTACCTTATAACGTATAACGTTATGTAGCATTACGTTATAACGTATAACGTTGTATACTATTACCTTATAACGTATATCGCTATGTAGCATTTCATTATAACGAATATCGTTGTATTCTGTTACGTTATAACGTATAACGTTATGTAGCACTACGTTATAACGTATAACGTTATATACTACTACCTTATAACGTATAACGTTATGTAGCACTACGTTATAACATATAAAGATATATGCTATTACCTTATAACGTATAACGTTATGTAGCACTACGTTATAACATATAAAGTTATATGCTATTACCTTATAACGTATAACGTTATGTAGCACTACGTTATAACGTACATCGTTGTATACTATTACGATGTAACGTATAACGTTATGTAGCACTACGTTATAACGTATAACTTTATGTAGCACTACGTTATAACGTATATCGTTATATATTGTTACCTTATAACGTTATACGTTATATACTATTACCTTATAACGTATAACATTATGTAGCACAACGTTATAACGTATAACGTTATATATAATCACCATATAACGTATAACGTTACATAGCAGTACGTTATAACGTATATCGTTATATATTGTTACCTTATAACGTTATACGATATATACTATTACCTTATAACGTATAACGTTATGTAGCAGTACATTATAACGTATATCGTTATATATTGTTACCTTATAACGTTATACGTTATATACTATTACCTTATAACGTATAACGTTATGTAGCATTACGTTATAACGTATAACGTTGTATACTATTACCTTATAACGTATATCGCTATGTAGCATTTCATTATAACGAATATCGTTGTATTCTGTTACGTTATAACGTATAACGTTATGTAGCACTACGTTATAACGCATAACGTTATATACTATTACCTTATAACGTATAACGTTATGTGGCATTACGCTATAACGTATGTCGTTATATATAGTTACCTTATAACGTTATACGTTATATACTACTACCATATAACGTATAACGTTATGTAGCTTTACGTTATAAGGTATAACGTTATATACTATTACCTTATAATGTATAACGTTATGTAGCAGTACGTTATAACGTATATCGTTATATATTGTTACCTTATAACGTTATACGTTATATAGTATTACCTTATAACGTATAACGTTATGCAGCATTACGTTATAACGTATAACGTTATATACTATTACCTTATAACATATAACGTTACGTAGCATTACGTTATAACGTATATCGTTATATATTGTTACCTTATAACGTTATACCTTATACACAATTACGATATAACGTATAACGTTATGTAGCACTACGTTATAACGTATAACGTTATGTAGCACTACGTTATAACGTATAACGTTATATACTACTACCTTATAACGTATAACGTTATGTAGCACTACGTTATAACATATAAAGTTATATGCTATTACCTTATAACGTATAACGTTATGTAGCACTACGTTATAACGTATAACGTTATGCAGCACTACGTTATAACGTATAACGTTATGTCGCATTACGTTATATCGTATAACGTTATATACTATTACCTTATAACGTATAACGTGATGTAGCACTACGCTATAACGTACAACGTTGTATACTATTACGTTATAACGTATAACGTTGTGCAGAAATACGTTATAACGTGTAACATTGTATACTGTTACGTTATAACGTACAACGTTATGTAGCACTACGTTATAACATATAACGTTATATGCTATTACCTTATAACGTATAACGTTATGTAGCACTACGTTATAACGTTTAACGTTATGTAGCACTACGTTATAACGTATAACGTTATATACTATTACGTTATAACGTATAACGTTATGTAGCACTACGTTATAACGTATATCGTCATGTAGCAATACGTTATAACGTATAACGTTATATACTATTACCTTACAACGTATAACGTTATGCAGCACTACGTTATAACGTATAACGTTATGTAGCACTACGTTATACCGTATAACTTTATGTAGCACTACGTTATAACGAATAACGTTATATACTACTACCTTATAACGTATAACGTTATGTAGCACTACGTTATAACGTATAACGTCATATACTACTACCTTATAACGTATAACGTTATGTAGCACTACGTTATGACGTATAACGTTATGTAGCACTACGTTATAAGGTATAACGTTATATACTATTACCTTATAACGTATAACGTTATATAGCAGTATGTTGTAACGTATATCGCTATATATTGTTACCTTACAACGTTATACGTTATATACTATTACCTTATAACGTATAACGTTATGTAGCACTACGTTATAACGTATAACGTTATGTAGCATTACGTCATAACGTATAACGTTATATACTATTACCTTATAACGTATATCGTTATGTAGCAGTACGTTATAACGTATATCGTTATATATTGTTTCCTTATAACGTTATACGTTATATACTATTACCTTATAACATATAACGTTATGTAGCATTACGTTATAACGTATAACGTTGTATACTATTACGTTGTAACGTATAACGTTATGTAGCACTACCTTATAACGTATAACGTTATGTAGCTTTACGTTATAAGGTATAACGTTATATACTATTACCTTATAATGTATAACGTTATCTAGCAGTACGTTATAACGTATATCGTTATATATTGTTACCTTATAACGTTATACGTTATATAGAATTACCTTATAACGTATAACGTTATGTAGCATTACGTTATAACGTATAACGTTATATACTATTACCTTATAACGTATAACGTTACGTAGCATTACGTTATAACTTATATCGTTATATATTGTTACCTTATAACGTTATACGTTATATACTATTACCTTATAACGTATAACGTTATGTAGCATTACGTTATAACGTATAACGTTGTATACTATTACCTTATAACGTATATCGCTATGTAGCATTTCATTATAACGAATATCGTTGTATTCTGTTACGTTATAACGTATAACGTTACGTAGCATTACGTTATAACGTATACCGTTATATGTTGTTACCTTATAACGTTATACGTTATATACTATTACGTTATAAAGTATAACGTTATGTAGCACTACGTTATAACATATAACGTTATGTAGCACTACGTTATAACGTATAACGTTATATACTACTACCTTATAACGTATAACGTTATGTAGCACTACGTTATAACGTATAACGTTATATAGTACTACCTTATAACGTATAACGTTATGTAGCTTTACGTTATAAGGTGTAACGTTATATACTATTACCTTATAACGTATAACGTTATGTCGCATGACGTTATATCGTATACCGTTATATACTATTACCTTATAACGTATAACGTTATGTAGCGTTACTTTATAACGTATACCGTTATATACTATTACCTTATAACGTATAACGCTATGTAGCATTACGTTATAACGTATATCGTTGTATACTATTACGTTGTAACGTATAACGTTATGTAACACTTAGTTATACCGTATATCGTTGTATACTATTACGTTGTAACGTATAACGTTATGTAGCATTACGTTATAACGTATAACGTTATGTAGCACTACGTTATAACGTATATCGTTGTATACTATTCGTTGTAACGTATAACGTTATGTCGCACTACGTTATAACGTATAACTTTATGTAGCACTACGTTATAACGTATATCGTTATATATTGTTACCTTATAACGTTATACGTTATATACTATTACCTTATAACGTATAACATTATGTAGCAGTACGTTATAACGTATATCGTTATATATTGTTACCTTATAACGTTATACGTTATATACTATTACCTTATAACGTATAACGTTATGTAGCATTACGTTATAACGTATAACGTTGTATACTATTACCTTATAACGTATATCGCTATGTAGCATTTCATTACAACGAATATCGTTGTATTCTGTTACGTTATAACGTATAACGTTATGTAGCACTACGTTATAACGTATAACGTTATATACTACTACCTTATAACGTATAACGTTATGTAGCACTACGTTATAACATATAAAGTTATATGCTATTACCTTATAACGTATAACGTTATGTAGCACTACGTTATAACATATAAAGTTATATGCTATTACCTTATAACGTATAACGTTATGTAGCACTACGTTATAACGTACATCGTTGTATACTATTACGATGTAACGTATAACGTTATGTAGCACTACGTTATAACGTATAACTTTATGTAGCACTACGTTATAACGTATATCGTTATATATTGTTACCTTATAACGTTATACGTTATATACTATTACCTTATAACGTATAACATTATGTAGCACAACGTTATAACGTATAACGTTATATACTATCACCATATAACGTATAACGTTACGTAGCAGTACGTTATAACGTATATCGTTATATATTGTTACCTTATAACGTTATACGATATATACTATTACCTTATAACGTATAACGTTATGTAGCAGTACATTATAACGTATATCGTTATATATTGTTACCTTATAACGTTATACGTTATATACTATTACCTTATAACGTATAACGTTATGTAGCATTACGTTATAACGTATAACGTTGTATACTATTACCTTATAACGTATATCGCTATGTAGCATTTCATTATAACGAATATCGTTGTATTCTGTTACGTTATAACGTATAACGTTATGTAGCACTACGTTATAACGCATAACGTTATATACTATTACCTTATAACGTATAACGTTATGTGGCATTACGCTATAACGTATGTCGTTATATATAGTTACCTTATAACGTTATACGTTATATACTACTACCATATAACGTATAACGTTATGTAGCTTTACGTTATAAGGTATAACGTTATATACTATTACCTTATAATGTATAACGTTATGTAGCAGTACGTTATAACGTATATCGTTATATATTGTTACCTTATAACGTTATACGTTATATAGTATTACCTTATAACGTATAACGTTATGCAGCATTACGTTATAACGTATAACGTTATATACTATTACCTTATAACATATAACGTTACGTAGCATTACGTTATAACGTATATCGTTATATATTGTTACCTTATAACGTTATACCTTATACACAATTACGATATAACGTATAACGTTATGTAGCACTACGTTATAACGTATAACGTTATGTAGCACTACGTTATAACGTATAACGTTATATACTACTACCTTATAACGTATAACGTTATGTAGCACTACGTTATAACATATAAAGTTATATGCTATTACCTTATAACGTATAACGTTATGTAGCACTACGTTATAACGTATAACGTTATGCAGCACTACGTTATAACGTATAACGTTATGTCGCATTACGTTATATCGTATAACGTTATATACTATTACCTTATAACGTATAACGTGATGTAGCACTACGCTATAACGTACAACGTTGTATACTATTACGTTATAACGTATAACGTTGTGCAGAAATACGTTATAACGTGTAACATTGTATACTGTTACGTTATAACGTACAACGTTATGTAGCACTACGTTATAACATATAACGTTATATGCTATTACCTTATAACGTATAACGTTATGTAGCACTACGTTATAACGTTTAACGTTATGTAGCACTACGTTATAACGTATAACGTTATATACTATTACGTTATAACGTATAACGTTATGTAGCACTACGTTATAACGTATATCGTCATGTAGCAATACGTTATAACGTATAACGTTATATACTATTACCTTACAACGTATAACGTTATGCAGCACTACGTTATAACGTATAACGTTATGTAGCACTACGTTATACCGTATAACTTTATGTAGCACTACGTTATAACGAATAACGTTATATACTACTACCTTATAACGTATAACGTTATGTAGCACTACGTTATAACGTATAACGTCATATACTACTACCTTATAACGTATAACGTTATGTAGCACTACGTTATGACGTATAACGTTATGTAGCACTACGTTATAAGGTATAACGTTATATACTATTACCTTATAACGTATAACGTTATATAGCAGTATGTTGTAACGTATATCGCTATATATTGTTACCTTACAACGTTATACGTTATATACTATTACCTTATAACGTATAACGTTTTGTAGCACTACGTTATAACGTATAACGTTATGTAGCATTACGTCATAACGTATAACGTTATATACTATTACCTTATAACGTATATCGTTATGTAGCAGTACGTTATAACGTATATCGTTATATATTGTTTCCTTATAACGTTATACGTTATATACTATTACCTTATAACATATAACGTTATGTAGCATTACGTTATAACGTATAACGTTGTATACTATTACGTTGTAACGTATAACGTTATGTAGCACTACCTTATAACGTATAACGTTATGTAGCTTTACGTTATAAGGTATAACGTTATATACTATTACCTTATAATGTATAACGTTATCTAGCAGTACGTTATAACGTATATCGTTATATATTGTTACCTTATAACGTTATACGATATATAGAATTACCTTATAACGTATAACGTTATGTAGCATTACGTTATAACGTATAACGTTATATACTATTACCTTATAACGTATAACGTTACGTAGCATTACGTTATAACGTATATCGTTATATATTGTTACCTTATAACGTTATACGTTATATACTATTACCTTATAACGTATAACGTTATGTAGCATTACGTTATAACGTATAACGTTGTATACTATTACCTTATAACGTATATCGCTATGTAGCATTTCATTATAACGAATATCGTTGTATTCTGTTACGTTATAACGTATAACGTTATGTAGCACTACGTTATAACGCATAACGTTATATACTATTATCTTATAACGTATAACGTTATGTGGCATTACGCTATAACGTATATCGTTATATATAGTTACCTTATAACGTTATACGTTATATACAACTACCTTATAACGTATAACGTTATGTAGCTTTACGTTATAAGGTATAACGTTATATACTATTACCTTATAATGTATAACGTTATGTAGCAGTACGTTATAACGTATATCGTTATATATTGTTACCTTATAACGTTATACGTTATATAGTATTACCTTATAACGTATAACGTTATGCAGCATTACGTTATAACGTATAACGTTATATACTATTACCTTATAACGTATAACGTTACGTAGCATTACGTTATAACGTATATCGTTATATATTGTTACCTTATAACGTTATACCTTATACACAATTACGATATAACGTATAACGTTATGTAGCACTACGTTATAACGTATAACGTTATGTAGCACTACGTTATAACGTATAACGTTATATACTACTACCTTATAACGTATAACGTTATGTAGCACTACGTTATAACATATAAAGTTATATGCTATTACCTTATAACGTATAACGTTATGTAGCACTACGTTATAACGTATAACGTTATGCAGCACTACGTTATAACGTATAACGTTATGTCGCATTACGTTATATCGTATAACGTTATATACTATTACCTTATAACGTATAACGTGATGTAGCACTACCTTATAACGTATAACGTTATGTAGCTTTACGTTATAAGGTATAACGTTATATACTATTACCTTATAATGTATAACGTTATCTAGCAGTACGTTATAACGTATATCGTTATATATTGTTACCTTATAACATTATACGTTATATAGTATTACCTTATAACGTATAACGTTATGTAGCATTACGTTATAACGTATAACGTTATATACTATTACCTTATAACGTATAACGTTACGTAGCATTACGTTATAACGTATATCGTTATATATTGTTACCTTATAACGTTATACGCTACATACAATTACGATATAACGTATAACGTTATGTAGCACTACGTTATAACGTATAACGTTATGTAGCACTACGTTATAACGTATAACGTTATATACTACTACCTTATAACGTATAACGTTATGTAGCACTACGTTATAACATATAAAGTTATATGCTATTACCTTATAACGTATAACGTTATGTAGCACTACGTTATAACGTATAACGTTTTATAGTATTACCTTATAACGTATAACGTTATGTAGCATTACGTTATAACGTATAACGTTATAAACTATTACCTTATAACGTATAACGTTACGTAGCATTACGTTATAACGTATACCGTTATATGTTGTTACCTTATAACGTTATACGTTATATACTATTACGTTATAAAGTATAACGTTATGTAGCACTACGTTATAACATATAACGTTATGTAGCACTACGTTATAACGTATAACGTTATATACTACTACCTTATAACGTATAACGTTATGTAGCACTACGTTATAACGTATAACGTTATATACTACTACCTTATAACGTATAATGTTATGTAGCTTTACGTTATAAGGTGTAACGTTATATACTATTACCTTATAACGTATAACGTTATGTCGCATGACGTTATATCGTATACCGTTATATACTATTACCTTATAACGTATAACGTTATGTAGCACTACGTTATGACGTATAACGTTATGTAGCACTACGTTATAAGGTATAACGTTATATACTATTACCTTATAACGTATAACGTTATATAGCAGTATGTTGTAACGTATATCGCTATATATTGTTACCTTACAACGTTATACGTTATATACTATTACCTTATAACGTATAACGTTATGTAGCACTACGTTATAACGTATAACGTTATGTAGCATTACGTCATAACGTATAACGTTATATACTATTACCTTATAACGTATATCGTTATGTAGCAGTACGTTATAACGTATATCGTTATATATTGTTTCCTTATAACGTTATACGTTATATACTATTACCTTATAACATATAACGTTATGTAGCATTACGTTATAACGTATAACGTTGTATACTATTACGTTGTAACGTATAACGTTATGTAGCACTACCTTATAACGTATAACGTTATGTAGCTTTACGTTATAAGGTATAACGTTATATACTATTACCTTATAATGTATAACGTTATCTAGCAGTACGTTATAACGTATATCGTTATATATTGTTACCTTATAACGTTATACGATATATAGAATTACCTTATAACGTATAACGTTATGTAGCATTACGTTATAACGTATAACGTTATATACTATTACCTTATAACGTATAACGTTACGTAGCATTACGTTATAACGTGTATCGTTATATATTGTTACCTTATAACGTTATACGTTATATACTATTACCTTATAACGTATAACGTTATGTAGCATTACGTTATAACGTATAACGTTGTATACTATTACCTTATAACGTATATCGCTATGTAGCATTTCATTATAACGAATATCGTTGTATTCTGTTACGTTATAACGTATAACGTTATGTAGCACTACGTTATAACGCATAACGTTATATACTATTATCTTATAACGTATAACGTTATGTGGCATTACGCTATAACGTATATCGTTATATATAGTTACCTTATAACGTTATACGTTATATACAACTACCTTATAACGTATAACGTTATGTAGCTTTACGTTATAAGGTATAACGTTATATACTATTACCTTATAATGTATAACGTTATGTAGCAGTACGTTATAACGTATATCGTTATATATTGTTACCTTATAACGTTATACGTTATATAGTATTACCTTATAACGTATAACGTTATGCAGCATTACGTTATAACGTATAACGTTATATACTATTACCTTATAACGTATAACGTTACGTAGCATTACGTTATAACGTATATCGTTATATATTGTTACCTTATAACGTTATACCTTATACACAATTACGATATAACGTATAACGTTATGTAGCACTACGTTATAACGTATAACGTTATGTAGCACTACGTTATAACGTATAACGTTATATACTACTACCTTATAACGTATAACGTTATGTAGCACTACGTTATAACATATAAAGTTATATGCTATTACCTTATAACGTATAACGTTATGTAGCACTACGTTATAACGTATAACGTTATGCAGCACTACGTTATAACGTATAACGTTATGTCGCATTACGTTATATCGTATAACGTTATATACTATTACCTTATAACGTATAACGTGATGTAGCACTACCTTATAACGTATAACGTTATGTAGCTTTACGTTATAAGGTATAACGTTATATACTATTACCTTATAATGTATAACGTTATCTAGCAGTACGTTATAACGTATATCGTTATATATTGTTACCTTATAACATTATACGTTATATAGTATTACCTTATAACGTATAACGTTATGTAGCATTACGTTATAACGTATAACGTTATATACTATTACCTTATAACGTATAACGTTACGTAGCATTACGTTATAACGTATATCGTTATATATTGTTACCTTATAACGTTATACGCTACATACAATTACGATATAACGTATAACGTTATGTAGCACTACGTTATAACGTATAACGTTATGTAGCACTACGTTATAACGTATAACGTTATATACTACTACCTTATAACGTATAACGTTATGTAGCACTACGTTATAACATATAAAGTTATATGCTATTACCTTATAACGTATAACGTTATGTAGCACTACGTTATAACGTATAACGTTTTATAGTATTACCTTATAACGTATAACGTTATGTAGCATTACGTTATAACGTATAACGTTGTAAACTATTACCTTATAACGTATAACGTTACGTAGCATTACGTTATAACGTATACCGTTATATGTTGTTACCTTATAACGTTATACGTTATATACTATTACGTTATAAAGTATAACGTTATGTAGCACTACGTTATAACATATAACGTTATGTAGCACTACGTTATAACGTATAACGTTATATACTACTACCTTATAACGTATAACGTTATGTAGCACTACGTTATAACGTATAACGTTATATACTACTACCTTATAACGTATAACGTTATGTAGCTTTACGTTATAAGGTGTAACGTTATATACTATTACCTTATAACGTATAACGTTATGTCGCATGACGTTATATCGTATACCGTTATATACTATTACCTTATAACGTATAACGTTATGTAGCGTTACTTTATAACGTATACCGTTATATACTATTACCTTATAACGTATAACGCTATGTAGCATTACGTTATAACGTATATCGTTGTATACTATTACGTTGTAACGTATAACGTTATGTAACACTTAGTTATACCGTATATCGTTGTATACTATTACGTTGTAACGTATAACGTTATGTAGCATTACGTTATAACGTATAACGTTATGTAGCACTACGTTATAACGTATATCGTTGTATACTATTCGTTGTAACGTATAACGTTATGTCGCACTACGTTTTAACGTATAACTTTATGTAGCACTACGTTATAACGTATATCGTTATATATTGTTACCTTATAACGTTATACGTTATATACTATTACCTTATAACGTATAACATTATGTAGCAGTACGTTATAACGTATATCGTTATATATTGTTACCTTATAACGTTATACGTTATATACTATTACCTTATAACGTATAACGTTATGTAGCATTACGTTATAACGTATAACGTTGTATACTATTACCTTATAACGTATATCGCTATGTAGCATTTCATTATAACGAATATCGTTGTATTCTGTTACGTTATAACGTATAACGTTATGTAGCACTACGTTATAACGTATAACGTTATATACTACTACCTTATAACGTATAACGTTATGTAGCACTACGTTATAACATATAAAGTTATATGCTATTACCTTATAACGTATAACGTTATGTAGCACTACGTTATAACGTACATCGTTGTATACTATTACGATGTAACGTATAACGTTATGTAGCACTACGTTATAACGCATAACTTTATGTAGCACTACGTTATAACGTATATCGTTATATATTGTTACCTTATAACGTTATACGTTATATACTATTACCTTATAACGTATAACATTATGTAGCACAACGTTATAACGTATAACGTTATATACTATCACCATATAACGTATAACGTTACGTAGCAGTACGTTATAACGTATATCGTTATATATTGTTACCTTATAACGTTATACGATATATACTATTACCTTATAACGTATAACGTTATGTAGCAGTACATTATAACGTATATCGTTATATATTGTTACCTTATAACGTTATACGTTATATACTATTACCTTATAACGTATAACGTTATGTAGCATTACGTTATAACGTATAACGTTGTATACTATTACCTTATAACGTATATCGCTATGTAGCATTTCATTATAACGAATATCGTTGTATTCTGTTACGTTATAATGTATAACGTTATGTAGCACTACGTTATAACGCATAACGTTATATACTATTACCTTATAACGTATAACGTTATGTGGCATTACGCTATAACGTATATCGTTATCTTAGTTACCTTATAACGTTATACGTTATATAGTATTACCTTATAACGTATAACGTTATGCAGCATTACGTTATAACGTATAACGTTATATACTATTACCTTATAACGTATAACGTTACGTAGCATTACGTTATAACGTATATCGTTATATTTTGTTACCTTATAACGTTATACCTTATACACAATTACGATATAACGTATAACGTTATGTAGCACTACGTTATAACGTATAACGTTATGTAGCACTACGTTATAACGTATAACGTTATATACTACTACCTTATAACGTATAACGTTATGTAGCACTACGTTATAACATATAAAGTTATATGCTATTACCTTATAACGTATAACGTTATGTAGCACTACGTTATAACGTATAACGTTATGCAGCACTACGTTATAACGTATAACGTTATGTCGCATTACGTTATATAGTATAACGTTATATACTATTACCTTATAACGTATAACGTGATGTAGCACTACGCTATAACGTACAACGTTGTATACTATTACGTTATAACGTATAACGTTGTGCAGAAATACGTTATAACGTGTAACATTGTATACTGTTACGTTATAACGTACAACGTTATGTAGCACTACGTTATAACATATAACGTTATATGCTATTGCCTTATAACGTATAACGTTATGTAGCACTACGTTATAACGTTTAACGTTATGTAGCACTACGTTATAACGTATAACGTGATATACTATTACGTTATAACGTATAACGTTATGTAGCACTACGTTATAACGTATATCGTCATGTAGCAATACGTTATAACGTATAACGTTATATACTATTACCTTACAACGTATAACGTTATGCAGCACTACGTTATAACGTATAACGTTATGTAGCACTACGTTATACCGTATAACTTTATGTAGCACTACGTTATAACGAATAACGTTATATACTACTACCTTATAACGTATAACGTTATGTAGCACTACGTTATAACGTATAACGTCATATACTACTACCTTATAACGTATAACGTTATGTAGCACTACGTTATGACGTATAACGTTATGTAGCACTACGTTATAAGGTATAACGTTATATACTATTACCTTATAACGTATAACGTTATATAGCAGTATGTTGTAACGTATATCGCTATATATTGTTACCTTACAACGTTATACGTTATATACTATTACCTTATAACGTATAACGTTATGTAGCACTACGTTATAACGTATAACGTTATGTAGCATTACGTCATAACGTATAACGTTATATACTATTACCTTATAACGTATATCGTTATGTAGCAGTACGTTATAACGTATATCGTTATATATTGTTTCCTTATAACGTTATACGTTATATACTATTACCTTATAACATATAACGTTATGTAGCATTACGTTATAACGTATAACGTTGTATACTATTACGTTGTAACGTATAACGTTATGTAGCACTACCTTATAACGTATAACGTTATGTAGCTTTACGTTATAAGGTATAACGTTATATACTATTACCTTATAATGTATAACGTTATCTAGCAGTACGTTATAACGTATATCGTTATATATTGTTACCTTATAACGTTATACGTTATATAGTATTACCTTATAACGTATAACGTTATGTAGCATTACGTTATAACGTATAACGTTATATACTATTACCTTATAACGTATAACGTTACGTAGCATTACGTTATAACGTATATCGTTATATATTGTTACCTTATAACGTTATACGCTACATACAATTACGATATAACGTATAACGTTATGTAGCACTACGTTATAACGTATAACGTTATGTAGCACTACGTTATAACGTATAACGTTATATACTACTACCTTATAACGTATAACGTTATGTAGCACTACGTTATAACATATAAAGTTATATGCTATTACCTTATAACGTATAACGTTATGTAGCACTACGTTATAACGTATAACGTTATAAACTATTACCTTATAACGTATAACGTTACGTAGCATTACGTTATAACGTATACCGTTATATGTTGTTACCTTATAACGTTATACGTTATATACTATTACGTTATAAAGTATAACGTTATGTAGCACTACGTTATAACATATAACGTTATGTAGCACTACGTTATAACGTATAACGTTATATACTACTACCTTAAAACGTATAACGTTATGTAGCACTACGTTATAACGTATAACGTTATATACCACTACCTTATAACGTATAACGTTATGTAGCTTTACGTTATAAGGTGTAACGTTATATACTATTACCTTATAACGTATAACGTTATGTCGCATGACGTTATATCGTATACCGTTATATACTATTACCTTATAACGTATAACGTTATGTAGCATTACTTTATAACGTATACCGTTATATACTATTACCTTATAACGTATAACGCTATGTAGCATTACGTTATAACGTATATCGTTGTATACTATTACGTTGTAACGTATAACGTTATGTAACACTTAGTTATACCGTATATCGTTGTATACTATTACGTTGTAACGTATAACGTTATGTAGCATTACGTTATAACGTATAACGTTATGTAGCACTACGTTATAACGTATATCGTTGTATACTATTCGTTGTAACGTATAACGTTATGTCGCACTACGTTATAACGTATAACTTTATGTAGCACTACGTTATAACGTATATCGTTATATATTGTTACCTTATAACGTTATACGTTATATACTATTACCTTATAACGTATAACATTATGTAGCAGTACGTTATAACGTATATCGTTATATATTGTTACCTTATAACGTTATACGTTATATACTATTACCTTATAACGTATAACGTTATGTAGCATTACGTTATAACGTATAACATTGTATACTATTACCGTATAACGTATATCGCTATGTAGCATTTCATTATAACGAATATCGTTGTATTCTGTTACGTTATAACGTATAACGTTATGTAGCACTACGTTATAACGTATAACGTTATATACTACTACCTTATAACGTATAACGTTATGTAGCACTACGTTATAACATATAAAGTTATATGCTATTACCTTATAACGTATAACGTTATGTAGCACTACGTTATAACGTACATCGTTGTATACTATTACGATGTAACGTATAACGTTATGTAGCACTACGTTATAACGTATAACTTTATGTAGCACTACGTTATAACGTATATCGTTATATATTGTTACCTTATAACGTTATACGTTATATACTATTACCTTATAACGTATAACATTATGTAGCACAACGTTATAACGTATAACGTTATATACTATCACCATATAACGTATAACGTTACGTAGCAGTACGTTATAACGTATATCGTTATATATTGTTACCTTATAACGTTATACGATATATACTATTACCTTATAACGTATAACGTTATGTAGCAGTACATTATAACGTATATCGTTATATATTGTTACCTTATAACGTTATACGTTATATACTATTACCTTATAACGTATAACGTTATGTAGCATTACGTTATAACGTATAACGTTGTATACTATTACCTTATAACGTATATCGCTATGTAGCATTTCATTATAACGAATATCGTTGTATTCTGTTACGTTATAACGTATAACGTTATGTAGCACTACGTTATAACGCATAACGTTATATACTGTTACCTTATAACGTATAACGTTATGTGGCATTACGCTATAACGTATATCGTTATATATAGTTACCTTATAACGTTATACGTTATATACTACTACCTTATAACGTATAACGTTATGTAGCTTTACGTTATAAGGTATAACGTTATATACTATTACCTTATAATGTATAACGTTATGTAGCTGTACGTTATAACGTATATCGTTATATATTGTTACCTTATAACGTTATACGTTATATAGTATTACCTTATAACGTATAACGTTATGCAGCATTACGTTATAACGTATAACGTTATATACTATTACCTTATAACGTATAACGTTACGTAGCATTACGTTATAACGTATATCGTTATATATTGTTACCTTATAACGTTATACCTTATACACAATTACGATATAACGTATAACGTTATGTAGCACTACGTTATAACGTATAACGTTATGTAGCACTACGTTATAACGTATAACGTTATATACTACTACCTTATAACGTATAACGTTATGTAGCACTACGTTATAACATATAAAGTTATATGCTATTACCTTATAACGTATAACGTTATGTAGCACTACGTTATAACGTATAACGTTATGCAGCACTACGTTATAACGTATAACGTTATGTCGCATTACGTTATATCGTATAACGTTATATACTATTACCTTATAACGTATAACGTGATGTAGCACTACGCTATAACGTACAACGTTGTATACCATTACGTTATAACGTATAACGTTGTGCAGAAATACGTTATAACGTGTAACATTGTATACTGTTACGTTATAACGTACAACGTTATGTAGCACTACGTTATAACATATAACGTTATATGCTATTACCTTATAACGTATAACGTTATGTAGCACTACGTTATAACGTTTAACGTTATGTAGCACTACGTTATAACGTATAACGTTATATACTATTACGTTATAACGTATAACGTTACGTAGCACTACGTTATAACGTATATCGTCATGTAGCAATACGTTATAACGTATAACGTTATATACTATTACCTTACAACGTATAACGTTATGCAGCACTACGTTATAACGTATAACGTTATGTAGCACTACGTTATACCGTATAACTTTATGTAGCACTACGTTATAACGTATATCGTTATATATTGTTACCTTATAACGTTATACGTTATATACTATTACCTTATAACGTATAACATTATGTAGCACAACGTAATAACGTATAACGTTATATACAATTACCTTATAACGTATAACGTTACGTAGCAGTACGTTATAACGTATATCGTTATATATTGTTACCTTATAACGTTAAACGATATATACTATTACCTTATTACGTATAACGTTATGTAGCAGTACGTTATAACGTATATCGTTATATATTGTTACCTTATAACGTTATACGTTATATACTATTACCTTATAACGTATGACGTTATGTAGCATTACGTTATAACGAATAACGTTATATACTATTACGTTATAACCTATAACGTTGTGCAGAACTACGTTATAACGTGTAACATTGTATACTGTTACGTTATAACGTACAACGTTATGTAGCACTACGTTATAACATATAACGTTATATGCTATTACCTTATAACGTATAACGTTATGTAGCACTACGTTATAACGTATAACGTTATGTAGCACTACGTTGTAACGTATAACGTTATATACTATTACCTTATAACGTATAACGTTATGTCGCATGACGTTATAACATATAACGTTATATGCTATTACCTTATAACGTATAACGTTATGTAGCACTACGTTATAACGTATAACGTTATGTAGCACTACGTTATAACGTATAACGTTATATACTATTACCTTATAACGTATAACGTTATGTCGCATGACGTTATATCGTATACCGTTATATACTATTACCTTATAACGTATAACGTTATGTAGCATAACGCTATATCGTATAACGTTATATACTATTACCTTATAATGTATAACGTGATGTAGCACTACGCTATAACGTACAACGTTGTATACTATTACGTTATAACGTATAACGTTGTGCAGAACTACGTTATAACGTGTAACATTGTATACTGTTACGTTATAACGTGCAACGTTATGTAGCACTACGTTATAACATATAACGTTATATGCTATTACCTTATAACGTATAACGTTATGTAGCACTACGTTATAACGTATAACGTTATGTAGCACTACGTTATAACGTATAACGTTATATACTATTACCTTATAACGTATAACGTTATGTCGCATGACGTTATATCGTATACCGTTATATACTATTACCTTATAACGTATAACGTTATGTAGCATTACGTTATAACGTATATCGCTATATATTGTACCTTATAACGTTATACGTTATATAGTATTACCTTATAACGTATAACGTTATGTAGCATTACGTTATAACGTATAACGTTATAAACTATTACCTTATAACGTATAACGTTACGTAGCATTACGTTATAACGTATATCGTTATATATTGTTACCTTATAACGTTATACGTTATATACTATTACGTTATAAAGTATAACGTTATGTAGCACTACGTTATAACATATAACGTTATGTAGCACTACGTTATAACGTATAACGTTATATACTACTACCGTCTAACGTATAACGTTATGTAGCACTACGTTATAACGTATAACGTTATATACTACTACCTTTTAACGTATAACGTTATGTAGCTTTACGTTATAAGGTATAACGTTATATACTATTACCTTATAACATATAATGTTGTGTAGCATTACGATATAACGTATAACGTTATATACTATTACCTTACAACGAATAACGTTATGCAGCACTACGTTCTAACGTATAACGTTATGTAGCACTACGGTATAACGTATAACGTTATGTAGCACTACGTTATAACGTATATCGTTATATATTGTTACCTTATAACGTTATACGTTATATACTATTACCTTATAACGTATAACGTTATGTAGCATTACGTTATAACGTATAACGTTATGTAGCACTACGTTATAACGTATAACGTTATATACTACTACCTTATAACGTATAACGTTATGTAGCACTACGTTATAACATATAAAGTTATATGCTATTACCTTATAACGTATAACGTTATGTAGCACTACGTTATAACGTACATCGTTGTATACTATTACGATGTAACGTATAACGTTATGTAGCACTACGTTATAACGTATAACTTTATGTAGCACTACGTTATAACGTATATCGTTATATATTGTTACCTTATAACGTTATACGTTATATACTATTACCTTATAACGTATAACATTATGTAGCACAACGTTATAACGTATAACGTTATATACTATCACCATATAACGTATAACGTTACGTAGCAGTACGTTATAACGTATATCGTTATATATTGTTACCTTATAACGTTATACGATATATACTATTACCTTATAACGTATAACGTTATGTAGCAGTACATTATAACGTATATCGTTATATATTGTTACCTTATAACGTTATACGTTATATACTATTACCTTATAACGTATAACGTTATGTAGCATTACGTTATAACGTATAACGTTGTATACTATTACCTTATAACGTATATCGCTATGTAGCATTTCATTATAACGAATATCGTTGTATTCTGTTACGTTACAACGTATAACGTTATGTAGCACTACGTTATAACGCATAACGTTATATACTGTTACCTTATAACGTATAACGTTATGTGGCATTACGCTATAACGTATATCGTTATATATAGTTACCTTATAACGTTATACGTTATATACTACTACCTTATAACGTATAACGTTATGTAGCTTTACGTTATAAGGTATAACGTTATATACTATTACCTTATAATGTATAACGTTATGTAGCTGTACGTTATAACGTATATCGTTATATATTGTTACCTTATAACGTTATACGTTATATAGTATTACCTTATAACGTCTAACGTTATGCAGCATTACGTTATAACGTATAACGTTATATACTATTACCTTATAACGTATAACGTTACGTAGCATTACGTTATAACGTATATCGTTATATATTGTTACCTTATAACGTTATACCTTATACACAATTACGATATAACGTATAACGTTATGTAGCACTACGTTATAACGTATAACGTTATGTAGCACTACGTTATAACGTATAACGTTATATACTACTACCTTATAACGTATAACGTTATGTAGCACTACGTTATAACATATAAAGTTATATGCTATTACCTTATAACGTATAACGTTATGTAGCACTACGTTATAACGTATAACGTTATGCAGCACTACGTTATAACGTATAACGTTATGTCGCATTACGTTATATCGTATAACGTTATATACTATTACCTTATAACGTATAACGTGATGTAGCACTACGCTATAACGTACAACGTTGTATACTATTACGTTATAACGTATAACGTTGTGCAGAAATACGTTATAACGTGTAACATTGTATACTGTTACGTTATAACGTACAACGTTATGTAGCACTACGTTATAACATATAACGTTATATGCTATTACCTTATAACGTATAACGTTATGTAGCACTACGTTATAACGTTTAACGTTATGTAGCACTACGTTATAACGTATAACGTTATATACTATTACGTTATAACGTATAACGTTACGTAGCACTACGTTATAACGTATATCGTCATGTAGCAATACGTTATAACGTATAACGTTATATACTATTACCTTACAACGTATAACGTTATGCAGCACTACGTTATAACGTATAACGTTATGTAGCACTACGTTATACCGTATAACTTTATGTAGCACTACGTTATAACGTATATCGTTATATATTGTTACCTTATAACGTTATACGTTATATACTATTACCTTATAACGTATAACATTATGTAGCACAACGTAATAACGTATAACGTTATATACAATTACCTTATAACGTATAACGTTACGTAGCAGTACGTTATAACGTATATCGTTATATATTGTTACCTTATAACGTTAAACGATATATACTATTACCTTATTACGTATAACGTTATGTAGCAGTACGTTATAACGTATATCGTTATATATTGTTACCTTATAACGTTATACGTTATATACTATTACCTTATAACGTATGACGTTATGTAGCATTACGTTATAACGAATAACGTTATATACTATTACGTTATAACCTATAACGTTGTGCAGAACTACGTTATAACGTGTAACATTGTATACTGTTACGTTATAACGTACAACGTTATGTAGCACTACGTTATAACATATAACGTTATATGCTATTACCTTATAACGTATAACGTTATGTAGCACTACGTTATAACGTATAACGTTATGTAGCACTACGTTGTAACGTATAACGTTATATACTATTACCTTATAACGTATAACGTTATGTCGCATGACGTTATAACATATAACGTTATATGCTATTACCTTATAACGTATAACGTTATGTAGCACTACGTTATAACGTATAACGTTATGTAGCACTACGTTATAACGTATAACGTTATATACTATTACCTTATAACGTATAACGTTATGTCGCATGACGTTATATCGTATACCGTTATATACTATTACCTTATAACGTATAACGTTATGTAGCATAACGCTATATCGTATAACGTTATATACTATTACCTTATAATGTATAACGTGATGTAGCACTACGCTATAACGTACAACGTTGTATACTATTACGTTATAACGTATAACGTTGTGCAGAACTACGTTATAACGTGTAACATTGTATACTGTTACGTTATAACGTGCAACGTTATGTAGCACTACGTTATAACATATAACGTTATATGCTATTACCTTATAACGTATAACGTTATGTAGCACTACGTTATAACGTATAACGTTATGTAGCACTACGTTATAACGTATAACGTTATATACTATTACCTTATAACGTATAACGTTATGTCGCATGACGTTATATCGTATACCGTTATATACTATTACCTTATAACGTATAACGTTATGTAGCATTACGTTATAACGTATATCGCTATATATTGTACCTTATAACGTTATACGTTATATAGTATTACCTTATAACGTATAACGTTATGTAGCATTACGTTATAACGTATAACGTTATAAACTATTACCTTATAACGTATAACGTTACGTAGCATTACGTTATAACGTATATCGTTATATATTGTTACCTTATAACGTTATACGTTATATACTATTACGTTATAAAGTATAACGTTATGTAGCACTACGTTATAACATATAACGTTATGTAGCACTACGTTATAACGTATAACGTTATATACTACTACCGTCTAACGTATAACGTTATGTAGCACTACGTTATAACGTATAACGTTATATACTACTACCTTTTAACGTATAACGTTATGTAGCTTTACGTTATAAGGTATAACGTTATATACTATTACCTTATAACATATAATGTTGTGTAGCATTACGATATAACGTATAACGTTATATACTATTACCTTACAACGAATAACGTTATGCAGCACTACGTTCTAACGTATAACGTTATGTAGCACTACGGTATAACGTATAACGTTATGTAGCACTACGTTATAACGTATATCGTTATATATTGTTACCTTATAACGTTATACGTTATATACTATTACCTTATAACGTATAACGTTATGTAGCATTACGTTATAACGTATAACGTTGTATACTATTACCTTATAACGTATATCGCTATGTAGCATTTCATTATAACGAATATCGTTGTATTCTGTTACGTTATAACGTATAACGTTATGTAGCACTACGTTATAACGTATAACGTTATATACTATTACCTTATAACGTATAACGTTATGTAGCATTACGTTATAACGTATAACGTTATATACTATTTCCTTATAAAGTATAACGTTATGTGGCATTACGCTATAACGTATATCGTTATATATAGTTACCTTATAACGTTATACGTTATATACTACTACCTTATAACGTATAACGTTATGTAGCTTTACGTTATAAGGTATAACGTTATATACTATTACCTTATAATGTATAACGTTATGTAGCAGTACGTTATAACGCATATCGTTATATATTGATACCTTATAACGTTATACGTTATATAGTATTACCTTATAACGTATAACGTTATGTAGCATTACGTTATAACGTATAACGTTATATACTATTACCTTATAACGTATATCGTTACGTAGCATTACGTTATAACGTATATCGTTATATATTGTTACCTTATAACGTTATACGTTATATACAATTACGATATAACGTATAACGTTATGTAGCACTACGTTATAACGTATAACGTTATGTAGCACTACGTTATAACGTATAACGTTATATACTACTACCTTATAACGTATAACGTTATGTAGCACTACGTTATAACATATAAAGTTATATGCTATTACCTTATAACGTATAACGTTATGTAGCACTACGTTATAACGTATAATGTTATGCAGCCCTACGTTATAACGTATAACGTTATGTCGCATTACGTTATATCGTATAACGTTATATACTATTACCTTATAACGTATAACGTGATGTAGCACTACGCTATAACGTACAACGTTGTATACTATTACGTTATAACGTATAACGTTGTGCAGAAATACGTTATAACGTGTAACATTGTACACTGTTACGTTATAACGTACAACGTTATGTAGCACTACGTTATAACATATGACGTTATATGCTATTACCTTATAACGTATAACGTTATGTAGCACTACGTTATAACGTTTAACGTTATGTAGCACTACGTTATAACGTATAACGTTATATACTATTACGTTATAACGTATAACGTTATGTAGCACTACGTTATAACGTATATCGTCATGTAGCAATACGTTATAACGTATAACGTTATATACTATTACCTTACAACGTATAACGTTATGCAGCACTACGTTATAACGTATAACGTTATGTAGCACTACGTTATACCGTATAACTTTATGTAGCACTACGTTATAACGTATATCGTTATATATTGTTACCTTATAACGCTATACGTTATATACTAGTACCTTATAACGTATAACATTATGTAGCACAACGTAATAACGTATAACGTTATATACAATAACCTTATAACGTATAACGTTACGTAGCAGTACGTTATAACGTATATCGTTATATATTGTTACCTTATAACGTTAAACGATATATACTATTACCTTATAACGTATAACGTTATGTAGCAGTACGTTATAACGTATATCGTTATATATTGTTACCTTATAACGTTATACGTTATATAGTATTACCTTATAACGTATAACGTTATGTAGCATTACGTTATAACGTATAACGTTATAAACTATTACCTTATAACGTATATCGCTATGTAGCATTTCGTTATAACGAATATCGTTGTATTCTGTTACGTTATAACGTATAACGTTATGTAGCACTACGTTATAACGTATTACGTTATATACTATTACCTTATAACGTATAACGTTATGTAGCATTACGTTATAACGAATAACGTTATATACTATTTCCTTATAACGTATAACGTTATGTCGCATTACGCTATATCGTATAACGTTATATACTATTACCTTATAATGTATAACGTGATGTAGCACTACGCTATAACGTACAACGTTGTATACTATTACGTTATAACGTATAACGTTGTGCAGAACTACGTTATAACGTGTAACATTGTATACTGTTACGTTATAACGTACAACGTTATGTAGCACTACGTTATAACATATAACGTTATATGCTATTACCTTATAACGTATAGCGTTATGTAGCACTACGTTATAACGTATAACGTTATGTAGCACTACGTTATAACGTATAACGTTATATACTATTACCTTATAACGTATAACGTTATGTCGCATGAAATTATATCGTATACCGTTATATACTATTACCATATAACGTATAACGTTATGTAGCATTACGTTATAACGTATATCGCTATATATTGTACCTTATAACGCTATACGTTATATAGTATTACCTTATAACGTATAACGTTATGTAGCATTACGTTATAACGTATAACGTTGTAAACTATTACCTTATAACGTATAACGTTACGTAGCATTACGTTATAACGTATATCGTTATATATTGTTACCTTATAACGTTATACGTTATATACTATTACGTTATAAAGTATAACGTTATGTAGCACTACGTTATAACATATAACGTTATGTAGCACTACGTTATAACGTATAACGTTATATACTACTACCGTCTAACGTATAACGTTATGTAGCATTACGATATAACGTATAACGTTATATACTATTACCTTACAACGAATAACGTTATGCAGCACTACGTTCTAACGTATAACGTTATGTAGCACTACGGTATAACGTATAACGTTATGTAGCACTACGTTATAACGTATAACGTTATATACTATTACCTTATAACGTATAACGTTATGTAGCAGTACGTTATAACGTATATCGTTATATATTGTTACCTTATAACGTTATACGTTATATACTATTACCTTATAACATATAACGTTATGTAGCATTACGTTATAACGTATAACGTTGTATAATGTTACCTTATAACGTACAACGTTATGTAGCATTACTTTATAACGTATACCGTTATATACTATTACCTTATAACGTATAGCGCTATGTAACATTACGTTATAACGTATATCGTTGTATACCATTACGTTGTAACGTATAACGTTATGTAGCTTTACGTTATAAGGTATAACGTTATATACTATCACCATATAACGTATAACGTTACGTAGCAGTACGTTATAACGTATATCGTTATATATTGTTACCTTATAACGTTATACGATATATACTATTACCTTATAACGTATAACGTTATGTAGCAGTACGTTATAACGTATATCGTTATATATTGTTACCTTATAACGTTATACGTTATATACTATTACCTTATAACGTATAACGTTATGTAGCATTACGTTATAACGTATAACGTTGTATACTATTACCTTATAACGTATATCGCTATGTAGCATTTCATTATAACGAATATCGTTGTATTCTGTTACGTTATAACGTATAACGTTATGTAGCACTACGTTATAACGTATAACGTTATATACTATTACCTTATAACGTATAACGTTATGTAGCATTACGTTATAACGTATAACGTTATATACTATTTCCTTATAAAGTATAACGTTATGTGGCATTACGCTATAACGTATATCGTTATATATAGTTACCTTATAACGTTATACGTTATATACTACTACCTTATAACGTATAACGTTATGTAGCTTTACGTTATAAGGTATAACGTTATATACTATTACCTTATAATGTATAACGTTATGTAGCAGTACGTTATAACGCATATCGTTATATATTGATACCTTATAACGTTATACGTTATATAGTATTACCTTATAACGTATAACGTTATGTAGCATTACGTTATAACGTATAACGTTATATACTATTACCTTATAACGTATATCGTTACGTAGCATTACGTTATAACGTATATCGTTATATATTGTTACCTTATAACGTTATACGTTATATACAATTACGATATAACGTATAACGTTATGTAGCACTACGTTATAACGTATAACGTTATGTAGCACTACGTTATAACGTATAACGTTATATACTACTACCTTATAACGTATAACGTTATGTAGCACTACGTTATAACATATAAAGTTATATGCTATTACCTTATAACGTATAACGTTATGTAGCACTACGTTATAACGTATAATGTTATGCAGCCCTACGTTATAACGTATAACGTTATGTCGCATTACGTTATATCGTATAACGTTATATACTATTACCTTATAACGTATAACGTGATGTAGCACTACGCTATAACGTACAACGTTGTATACTATTACGTTATAACGTATAACGTTGTGCAGAAATACGTTATAACGTGTAACATTGTACACTGTTACGTTATAACGTACAACGTTATGTAGCACTACGTTATAACATATAACGTTATATGCTATTACCTTATAACGTATAACGTTATGTAGCACTACGTTATAACGTTTAACGTTATGTAGCACTACGTTATAACGTATAACGTTATATACTATTACGTTATAACGTATAACGTTATGTAGCACTACGTTATAACGTATATCGTCATGTAGCAATACGTTATAACGTATAACGTTTTATACTATTACCTTACAACGTATAACGTTATGCAGCACTACGTTATAACGTATAACGTTATGTAGCACTACGTTATACCGTATAACTTTATGTAGCACTACGTTATAACGTATATCGTTATATATTGTTACCTTATAACGCTATACGTTATATACTAGTACCTTATAACGTATAACATTATGTAGCACAACGTAATAACGTATAACGTTATATACAATAACCTTATAACGTATAACGTTACGTAGCAGTACGTTATAACGTATATCGTTATATATTGTTACCTTATAACGTTAAACGATATATACTATTACCTTATAACGTATAACGTTATGTAGCAGTACGTTATAACGTATATCGTTATATATTGTTACCTTATAACGTTATACGTTATATAGTATTACCTTATAACGTATAACGTTATGTAGCATTACGTTATAACGTATAACGTTATAAACTATTACCTTATAACGTATATCGCTATGTAGCATTTCGTTATAACGAATATCGTTGTATTCTGTTACGTTATAACGTATAACGTTATGTAGCACTACGTTATAACGTATTACGTTATATACTATTACCTTATAACGTATAACGTTATGTAGCATTACGTTATAACGAATAACGTTATATACTATTTCCTTATAACGTATAACGTTATGTCGCATTACGCTATATCGTATAACGTTATATACTATTACCTTATAATGTATAACGTGATGTAGCACTACGCTATAACGTACAACGTTGTATACTATTACGTTATAACGTATAACGTTGTGCAGAACTACGTTATAACGTGTAACATTGTATACTGTTACGTTATAACGTACAACGTTATGTAGCACTACGTTATAACATATAACGTTATATGCTATTACCTTATAACGTATAGCGTTATGTAGCACTACGTTATAACGTATAACGTTATGTAGCACTACGTTATAACGTATAACGTTATATACTATTACCTTATAACGTATAACGTTATGTCGCATGAAATTATATCGTATACCGTTATATACTATTACCATATAACGTATAACGTTATGTAGCATTACGTTATAACGTATATCGCTATATATTGTACCTTATAACGTTATACGTTATATAGTATTACCTTATAACGTATAACGTTATGTAGCATTACGTTATAACGTATAACGTTGTAAACTATTACCTTATAACGTATAACGTTACGTAGCATTACGTTATAACGTATATCGTTATATATTGTTACCTTATAACGTTATACGTTATATACTATTACGTTATAAAGTATAACGTTATGTAGCACTACGTTATAACATATAACGTTATGTAGCACTACGTTATAACGTATAACGTTATATACTACTACCTTATAACGTATAACGTTATGTAGCACTACGTTATAACGTATAACGTTATATACTATTACCTTTTAACGTATAACGTTATGTAGCTTTACGTTATAAGGTATAACGTTATATACTATTACCTTATAACGTATAATGTTGTGTAGCATTACGTTATAACGTATAACGTTATATACTATTACCTTACAACGAATAACGTTATGCAGCACTACGTTATAACGTATAACGTTATGTAGCACTACGTTATAACGTATAACGTTACGTAGCACTACGTTATAACGTATAACGTTATATACTATTACCTTATAACGTATAACGTTATGTAGCAGTACGTTATAACGTATATCGTTATATATTGTTACCTTATAACGTTATACGTTATATACTATTACCTTATAACATATAACGTTATGTAGCATTACGTTATAACGTATAACGTTGTATAATGTTACCTTATAACGTACAACGTTATGTAGCATTACTTTATAACGTATACCGTTATATACTATTACCTTATAACGTATAACGCTATGTAACATTACGTTATAACGTATATCGTTGTATACCATTACGTTGTAACGTATAACGTTATGTAGCACTACGTTATAACGTATAACGTTATGTAGCACTACGTTATAACGTATAACGTTATATACAATTACCTTATAGCGTATAACGTTATGTAGCACTACGTTATAACGTATAACGTTATGTAGCACTACGTTATAACGTATAACGTTATATACTACTACCTTATAACGTATAACGTTATGTAGCTTTACGTTATAAGGTATAACGTTATATACTATTACCTTATAACGTATAACGTTGTATACTATTACGTTGTAACGTATAACGTTATGTAGCACTACGTTATAACGTATAACTTTATGTAGCACTACGTTATAACGTATATCGTTACGTAGCAATACGTTATAACGTATATCGCTATATATTGTTACCTTATAACGTTATACGTTATATACTATTACCTTATAACGTATAACGTTACGTAGCATTACGTTATAACGTATATCGTTATATATTGTTACCTTATAACGTTACACGTTATATACTACTACGTTATAACGTATAACGTTATGTAGCACTACGTTATAACGTATAACGTTATATACTATTACCATATAACATATAACGTTATGTAGCACTTCGTTATAACGTATAACGTTACGTAGCAATACGTTATAACGTATATCGTTATATATTGTTACCTTATAACGTTATACGTCATATACTATTACCTTATAACGTATAACGTTGTGCAGAACTACGTTATAACGTGTAACATTGTATACTGTTACGTTATAACGTACAACGTTATGTAGCACTACGTTATAACATATAACGTTATATGCTATTACCTTATAACGTATAGCGTTATGTAGCACTACGTTATAACGTATAACGTTATGTAGCACTACGTTATAACGTATAACGTTATATACTATTACCTTATAACGTATAACGTTATGTCGCATGACGTTATATCGTATACCGTTATATACTATTACCATATAACGTATAACGTTATGTAGCATTACGTTATAACGTATATCGCTATATATTGTACCTTATAACGTTATACGTTATATAGTATTACCTTATAACGTATAACGTTATGTAGCATTACGTTATAACGTATAACGTTATAAACTATTACCTTATAACGTATAACGTTACGTAGCATTACGTTATAACGTATATCGTTATATATTGTTACCTTATAACGTTATACGTTATATACTATTACGTTATAAAGTATAACGTTATGTAGCACTACGTTATAACATATAACGTTATGTAGCACTACGTTATAACGTATAACGTTATATACTACTACCTTATAACGTATAACGTTATGTAGCACTACGTTATAACGTATAACGTTATATACTACTACCTTTTAACGTATAACGTTATGTAGCTTTACGTTATAAGGTATAACGTTATATACTATTACCTTATAACGTATAATGTTGTGTAGCATTACGTTATAACGTATAACGTTATATACTATTACCTTACAACGAATAACGTTATGCAGCACTACGTTATAACGTATAACGTTATGTAGCACTACGTTATAACGTATAACGTTACGTAGCACTACGTTATAACGTATAACGTTATATACTATTACCTTATAACGTATAACGTTATGTAGCAGTACGTTATAACGTATATCGTTATATATTGTTACCTTATAACGTTATACGTTATATACTATTACCTTATAACATATAACGTTATGTAGCATTACGTTATAACGTATAACGTTGTATAATGTTACCTTATAACGTACAACGTTATGTAGCATTACTTTATAACGTATACCGTTATATACTATTACCTTATAACGTATAACGCTATGTAACATTACGTTATAACGTATATCGTTGTATACCATTACGTTGTAACGTATAACGTTATGTAGCACTACGTTATAACGTATAACGTTATGTAGCACTACGTTATAACGTATAACGTTATATACAATTACCTTATAGCGTATAACGTTATGTAGCACTACGTTATAACGTATAACGTTATGTAGCACTACGTTATAACGTATAACGTTATATACTACTACCTTATAACGTATAACGTTATGTAGCTTTACGTTATAAGGTATAACGTTATATACTATTACCTTATAACGTATAACGTTGTATACTATTACGTTGTAACGTATAACGTTATGTAGCACTACGTTATAACGTATAACTTTATGTAGCACTACGTTATAACGTATATCGTTACGTAGCAATACGTTATAGCGTATATCGCTATATATTGTTACCTTATAACGTTATACGTTATATACTATTACCTTATAACGTATAACGTTATGTAGCACTACGTTATAACGTGTAACATTGTATACTGTTACGTTATAACGTACAACGTTATGTAGCACTACGTTATAACATATAACGTTATATGCTATTACCTTATAACGTATAACGTTATGTAGCACTACGTTATAACGTATAACGTTATGTAGCACTACGTTATAACGTATAACGTTATGTAGCACTACGTTATAACGTATAACGTTATATACTATTACCTTATAACGTATAACGTTATGTCGCATGACGTTATATCGTATACCGTTATATACTATTACCTTATAACGTATAACGTTATGTCGCATGACGTTATATCGTATACCGTTATATACTATTACCTTATAACGTATAACGTTATGTAGCAGTACGTTATAATGTATATCGTTATATATTGTTACCTTATAACGTTATACGTTATATAGTATTACCTTATAACGTATAACGTTATGTAGCATTACGTTATAACGTATAACGTTATATACTATTACGTTATAACGTATAACGTCATGTAGCACTACGTTATAACGTATAACGTTATGTAGCAATACGTTATAACGTATAACGTTAAATACTATTACCTTACAACGTATAACGTTATGTAGCACTACGTTATAACGTATAACGTTATGTAGCACTACGTTATAACGTATAACGTTATATATAATATTACCTGATAACGTATAACGTTATGTAGCAGTACGTTATAACGTATAACGTTATATACTATTTCCTTATAACGTATAGCGTTATGTGGCATTACGCTATAACGTATATCGTTATATATTGTTACCTTATAACGTTATACGTTATATAGTATTACCTTATAACGTATAACGTTATGTAGCATTACGTTATAACGTCTAACGTTATATACTATTACCTTATAACGTATAACGTTACGTAGCATTACGTTATAACGTATATCGTTATATATTGTGACCTTATAACGTTATACGTTATATACTATTACGATATAACGTATAACGTTATGTAGCACTACGTTATAACGTATAACGTTATGTAGCACTACGTTATAACGTATAACGTTATATACTACTACCTTATAACGTATAACGTTATGTGGCATTACGCTATAACGTATATCGTTATATATTGTTACCTTATAACGTTATACGTTATATAGTATTACCTTATAACGTATAACGTTACGTAGCATTACGTTATAACGTATATCGTTATATATTGTGACCTTATAACGTTATACGTTATATACTATTACGATATAACGTATAACGTTACGTAGCATTACGTTATAACGTATATCGTTATATATTGTTACCTTATAACGTTATACGTTATTTACTATTACGTTATAACGTATAACGTTGTGTAGCAGTACGCTATAACGTATATCGTTATATATTGTTACCTTATAACGTTTTACGTTATATACTATTACCTTATAACGTATAACGTTATGTAGCACTACGTTATAACGTATATCGTTATATATTGTTACCTTATAACGTTATAGGTTATATACTATTACTTTATAACGTATAACGTTATGTAGCACTACGTTATAACGTATAACGTTATGTAGCACTACGTTATAACGTATAACGTTATGTAGCACTACGTTATAACGTATAACGTTATATACTATTACCTTATAACGTATAACGTTACGTAGGATTACGTTATAACATATATCGTTATATATTGTGACCTTATAACGTTATACGTTATATACTATTACGATATAACGTATAACGTTATGTAGCACTACGTTATAACGTATAACGTTATGTAGCACTACGTTATAACGTATAACGTTATATACTGCTACCTTATAACGTATAACGTTATGTGGCATTACGCTATAACGTATATCGTTATATATTGTTACCTTATAACGTCATACGTTATATAGTATTACCTTCTAACGTATAACGTTATGTAGCATTACGTTATAACGTATAACGTTATATACTATTACCTTATAACGTATAACGTTACGTAGCATTACGTTATAACGTATATCGTTATATATTGTTACCTTATAACGTTATACGTTATTTTCTATTACGTTATAACGTATAACGTTGTGTAGCAGTACGCTATAACGTATATCGTTATATATTGTTACCTTATAACGTTTTACGTTATATACTATTACCTTATAACGTATAACGTTATTTAGCACTACGTTATCACGTATATCGTTATATATTGTTACCTTATAACGTTATACGTTATATACTATTACGTTATAACGTATAACGTTATGTAGCCCTACGTTATAACGTATAACGATATGTAGCACTACGTTATAACGTATAACGTTATATACTATTACCTTATAATGTATAACGTTTTGTAGCAGTACGTTATAACGTATATCGTTATATATTGTTACCTTATAACGTTATACGATATATACTATTACCTTATAACGTATAACGTTATGTAGCAGTACGTTATAATGTATATCGTTATATATTGTTACCTTATAACATTATACGTTATATACAATTACCTTATAACGTATAACGTTATGTGGCATTACGCTATAACGTATATCGTTATATATTGTTACCTTATAACGTTATACGTTATATACTATTACGATATAACGTATAACGTTATGTAGCACTACGATATAACGTATAACGTTATGTAGCACTACGTTATAACGTATAACGTTATATACTACTACCTTATAACGTATAACGTTATGTGGCATTACGCTATAACGTATATCGTTATATATTTTTACCTTATAACGTTATACGTTATATAGTATTACCTTCTAACGTATAACGTTATGTAGCATTACGTTATAACGTATAACGTTATATACTATTACCTTATAACGTATAACGTTACGTAGCATTACGTTATAACGTATATCGTTATATATTGTTACCTTATAACGTTATACGTTATATACTATTACGTTATAACGTATAACGTTATGTAGCACTACGTTATAACGTATAACGTTATATACTACTACCTTATAACGTATAACGTTGTGTAGCAGTACGTTATAACGTATAACGTTATATACTATTACCTTATAACGTATAACGTTGTGTAGCAGTACGTTATAACGTATAACGTTATATACTATTACGTTATAACGTATAACGTCATGTAGCACTACGTTATAACGTATAACGTTATATATAATATTACCTTATAACGTATAACCTTATGTAGCAATACGTTATAACGTATAACGTTATATACTATTTCCTTATAACGTATAACGTTATGTGGCATTACGCTATAACGTATATCGTTATATATGGTTACCTTATAACGTTATACGTTATATAGTATTACCTTATAACGTATAACGTTATGTAGCATTACGTTATAACGTCTAACGTTATATACTATTACCTTATAACGTATAAAGTTACGTAGCATTACGTTATAACGTATATCGTTATATATTGTGACCTTATAACGTTATACGTTATATACTATTACGATATAACGTATAACGTTATGTAGCACTACGTTATAACGTATAACGTTATGTAGCACTACGCTATAACGTATAACGTTATATACTACTACCTTATAACATATAACGTTATGTGGCATTACGCTATAACGTATATCGTTATATATTGTTACCTTATAACGTTATACGTTATATAGTATTACCTTCTAACGTATAACGTTATGTAGCATTACGTTATAACGTATAACGTTATATACTATTACCTTATAACGTATAACGTTTTGTAGCAGTACGTTATAACGTATATCGTTACATATTGTTACCTTATAACGTTATACGATATATACTATTACCTTATAACGTATAACGTTATGTAGCAGTACGTTATAATGTATATCGTTATATATTGTTACCTTATAACATTACACGTTATATACAATTACCTTATAACGTATAACGTTATGTGGCATTACGCTATAACGTATATCGTTATATATTGTTACCTTATAACGTTATACGTTATATACTATTACGATATAACGTATAACGTTATGTAGCACTACGTTATAACGTATAACGTTATGTAGCACTACGTTATAACGTATAACGTTATATACTACTACCTTATAACGTATAACGTTATGTGGCATTACGCTATAACGTATATCGTTATATATTTTTACCTTATAACGTTATACGTTATATAGTATTACCTTCTAACGTATAACGTTATGTAGCATTACGTTATAACGTATAACGTTATATACTATTACCTTATAACGTATAACGTTACGTAGCATTACGTTATAACGTATATCGTTATATATTGTTACCTTATAACGTTATACGTTATATACTATTACGTTATAACGTATAACGTTATGTAGCACTACGTTATAACGTATAACGTTATATACTACTACCTTATAACGTATAACGTTGTGTAGCAGTACGTTATAACGTATAACGTTATATACTATTACCTTATAACGTATAACGTTGTGTAGCAGTACGTTATAACGTATAACGTTATATACTATTACGTTATAACGTATAAAGTTACGTAGCATTACGTTATAACGTATAACGTTGTATACTATTACCTTATAACGTATAACGTTGTGTAGCAGTACGTTATAACGTATAACGTTATATACTATTACGTTATAACGTATAACGTCATGTAGCACTACGTTATAACGTATAACGTTATATATAATATTACCTTATAACGTATAACCTTATGTAGCAGTACGTTATAACGTATAACGTTATATACTATTTCCTTATAACGTATAACGTTATGTGGCATTACGCTATAACGTATATCGTTATATATTGTTACCTTATAACGTTATACGTTATATAGTATTACCTTATAACGTATAACGTTATGTAGCATTACGTTATAACGTCTAACGTTATATACTATTACCTTATAACGTATAAAGTTACGTAGCATTACGTTATAACGTATATCGTTATATATTGTGACCTTATAACGTTATACGTTATATACTATTACGATATAACGTATAACGTTATGTAGCACTACGTTATAACGTATAACGTTATGTAGCACTACGCTATAACGTATAACGTTATATACTACTACCTTATAACGTATAACGTTATGTGGCATTACGCTATAACGTATATCGTTATATATTGTTACCTTATAACGTTATACGTTATATAGTATTACCTTCTAACGTATAACGTTATGTAGCATTACGTTATAACGTATAACGTTATATACTATTACCTTATAACGTATAACGTTACGTAGCATTACGTTATAACGTATATCGTGATATATTGTTACCTTATAACGTTATACGTTATATACTATTACGATATAACGTATAACGTTATGTAGCACTACGTTACAACGTATAACGTTATGTAGCACTACGTTATAACGTATAACGTTATATACTACTACCTTATAACGTATAACGTTATGTGGCATTACGCTATAACGTATATCGTTATATATTGTTACCTTATATCGTTATACGTTATATAGTATTACCTTCTAACGTATAACGTTATGTAGCATTACGTTATAACGTATAACGTTATATACTATTACCTTATAACGTATAACGTTACGTAGCATTACGTTATAACGTATATCGTTATATATTGTTACCTTATAACGTTATACGTTATATACTATTACGTTATAACGTATAACGTTATGTAGCACTACGTTATAACGTATAACGTTATATACTATTACGTTGTAACGTATAACGTTATGTAGCACTACGTTACAACGTATAACTTTATGTAGCACTACGTTATAACGTATATCGTTATATATTGTTACCTTATAACGTTATACGTTATATACTATTACCTTATAACGTATAACTTTATGTAGCACTACGTTATAACGTATAACGTTGTATACTATTACCTTATAAAGTATAACGTTACGTAGCATTACGTTATAACGTATATCGTTATATACTATTACCTTATAACGTATAACGTTACGTAGCATTACGTTATAACGTATATCGTTATATATTGTTACCTTATAACGTTATACGTTATATACTATTACGTTATAACGTATAACGTTATGTAGCACTACGTTATAACGTATAACGTTATGTAGCACTACGTTATAACGTATAATGTTATATACTACTACCTTATAACGTATAACGTTATGTAGCACTACGTTATAACATATAACGTTATATACTATTACGTTATAACGTATAACGTTGTGCAGCACTACGTTATAACGTGTAACATTGTATACTGTTACGTTATAACGTACAACGTTATGTAGCACTACGTTATAACGTATAACTTTATGTAGCACTACGTTATAACGAATAACGTTATATACTATTACCTTATAACGTATAACGTTATGTAGCTTTACGTTATAACGTATAACGTTATATACTATTACCTTATAACGTATAACGTTGTGTAGCAGTACGCTATAACGTATATCGTTATATATTGTTACCTTATAACGTTGTACGTTATATACTATTACCTTATAACGTATAACGTTATGTAGCACTACGTTATATCATATAACGTTATATGCTATTACCTTATAACGTATAACGTTATGTCGCATTACGTTATATCGTATAACGTTATATACTATTACCTTATAACGTATAACGTGATGTAGCACTACGCTATAACGTACAACGTTGTATACTATTACGTTATAACGTATAACGTTGTGCAGAAATACGATATAACGTATAACGTTATATACTATTACCTTATAACGTATAACGTTACGTAGCATTACGTTATAACGTATATCGTTATATATTGTTACCTTATAACGTTATACGTTATATACTATTACGTTATAACGTATAACGTTATGTAGCACTACGTTATAACGTATAACGTTATATACTATTACGTTGTAACGTATAACGTTATGTAGCACTACGTTACAACGTATAACTTTATGTAGCACTACGTTATAACGTATATCGTTATATATTGTTACCTTATAACGTTATACGTTATATACTATTACCTTATAACGTATAACTTTATGTAGCACTACGTTATAACGTATAACGTTGTATACTATTACCTTATAAAGTATAACGTTACGTAGCATTACGTTATAACGTATATCGTTATATACTATTACCTTATAACGTATAACGTTACGTAGCATTACGTTATAACGTATATCGTTATATATTGTTACCTTATAACGTTATACGTTATATACTATTACGTTATAACGTATAACGTTATGTAGCACTACGTTATAACGTATAACGTTATGTAGCACTACGTTATAACGTATAATGTTATATACTACTACCTTATAACGTATAACGTTATGTAGCACTACGTTATAACATATAACGTTATATACTATTACGTTATAACGTATAACGTTGTGCAGCACTACGTTATAACGTGTAACATTGTATACTGTTACGTTATAACGTACAACGTTATGTAGCACTACGTTATATCATATAACGTTATATGCTATTACCTTATAACGTATAACGTTATGTAGCATTACGTTATAACGTATAACTTTATGTAGCACTACGTTATAACGAATAACGTTATATACTATTACCTTATAACGTATAACGTTATGTAGCTTTACGTTATAACGTATAACGTTATATACTATTACCTTATAACGTATAACGTTGTGTAGCAGTACGCTATAACGTATATCGTTATATATTGTTACCTTATAACGTTGTACGTTATATACTATTACCTTATAACGTATAACGTTATGTAGCACTACGTTATATCATATAACGTTATATGCTATTACCTTATAACGTATAACGTTATGTCGCATTACGTTATATCGTATAACGTTATATACTATTACCTTATAACGTATAACGTGATGTAGCACTACGCTATAACGTACAACGTTGTATACTATTACGTTATAACGTATAACGTTGTGCAGAAATACGATATAACGTGTAACATTGTATACTGTTACGTTATATCGTACAACGTTATGTAGCACTACGTTATAACATATAACGTTATATGCTATTACCTTATATCGTATAACGTTATGTAGCACTACGTTATAACGTTTAACGTTATGTAGCACTACGTTATAACGTATAACGTTATATAGTATTACCTTATAACGTATAACGTTATGTAGCATTACGTTATAACGTATAACGTTATAAACTATTACCTTATAACGTATAACGTTACGTAGCATTACGTTATAACGTATACCGTTATATATTGTTACCTTATAACGTTATACGTTATATACTATTACGTTATAAAGTATAACGTTATGTAGCACTACGTTATAACGTGTAACATTGTATACTGTTACGTTATAACGTACTACGTTATGTAGCACTACGTTATAACATATAACGTTATATGCTATTACCTTATAACGTATAACGTTATGTAGCACTACGTTATAACGTATAACGTTATGTAGCACTACGTTATAACGTATAACGTTATATACTATTACCTTATAACGTATAACGTTATGTCGCATGACGTTATATCGTATACCGTTATATACTATTACCTTATAACGTATAACGTTATGTCGCATGACGTTATATCGTATACCGTTATATACTATTACCTTATAACGTATAACGTTATGTAGCAGTACGTTATAATGTATATCGTTATATATTGTTACCTTATAACGTTATACGTTATATAGTATTACCTTATAACGTATAACGTTATGTAGCATTACGTTATAACGTATAACGTTATATACTATTACGTTATAACGTATAACGTCATGTAGCACTACGTTATAACGTATAACGTTATGTAGCAATACGTTATAACGTATAACGTTAAATACTATTACCTTACAACGTATAACGTTATGTGGCACTACGTTATAACGTATAACGTTATGTAGCACTACGTTATAACGTATAACGTTATATATAATATTACCTGATAACGTATAACGTTATGTAGCAGTACGTTATAACGTATAACGTTATATACTATTTCCTTATAACGTATAGCGTTATGTGGCATTACGCTATAACGTATATCGTTATATATTGTTACCTTATAACGTTATACGTTATATAGTATTACCTTATAACGTATAACGTTATGTAGCATTACGTTATAACGTCTAACGTTATATACTATTACCTTATAACGTATAACGTTACGTAGCATTACGTTATAACGTATATCGTTATATATTGTGACCTTATAACGTTATACGTTATATACTATTACGATATAACGTATAACGTTATGTAGCACTACGTTATAACGTATAACGTTATGTAGCACTACGTTATAACGTATAACGTTATATACTACTACCTTATAACGTATAACGTTATGTGGCATTACGCTATAACGTATATCGTTATATATTGTTACCTTATAACGTTATACGTTATATAGTATTACCTTATAACGTATAACGTTACGTAGCATTACGTTATAACGTATATCGTTATATATTGTGACCTTATAACGTTATACGTTATATACTATTACGATATAACGTATAACGTTACGTAGCATTACGTTATAACGTATATCGTTATATATTGTTACCTTATAACGTTATACGCTATTTACTATTACGTTATAACGTATAACGTTGTGTATCAGTACGCTATAACGTATATCGTTATATATTGTTACCTTATAACGTTTTACGTTATATACTATTACCTTATAACGTATAACGTTATGTAGCACTACGTTATAACGTATATCGTTATATATTGTTACCTTATAACGTTATACGTTATATACTATTACGTTATAACGTATAACGTTATGTAGCACTACGTTATAACGTATAACGTTATGTAGCACTACGTTATAACGTATAACGTTATGTAGCACTACGTTATAACGTATAACGTTATATACTATTACCTTATAACGTATAACGTTACGTAGCATTACGTTATAACGTATATCGTTATATATTGTGACCTTATAACGTTATACGTTATATACTATTACGATATAACGTATAACGTTATGTAGCACTACGTTATAACGTATAACGTAATATATTGTTACCTTATAACGTTATACGTTATATACTATTACGTTATAACGTATAACGTTATGTAGCCCTACGTTATAACGTATAACGTTATGTAGCACTACGTTATAACGTATAACGTTATATACTATTACCTTATAATGTATAACGTTTTGTAGCAGTACGTTATAACGTATATCGTTATATATTGTTACCTTATAACGTATAACGTTACGTAGCATTACGTTATAACGTATATCGTTATATATTGTTACCTTATAACGTTATACGTTATTTTCTATTACGTTATAACGTATAACGTTGTGTAGCAGTACGCTATAACGTATATCGTTATATATTGTTACCTTATAACGTTATACGTTATATACTATTACGATATAACGTATAACGTTATGTAGCACTACGTTATAACGTATAACGTTATGTAGCACTACGTTATAACGTATAACGTTATATACTACTACCTTATAACGTATAACGTTATGTGGCATTACGCTATAACGTATATCGTTATATATTGTTACCTTATAACGTCATACGTTATATAGTATTACCTTCTAACGTATAACGTTATGTAGTATTACGTTATAACGTATAACGTTATATACTATTACCTTATAACGTATAACGTTACGTAGCATTACGTTATAACGTATATCGTTATATATTGTTACCTTATAACGTTATACGTTATTTTCTATTACGTTATAACGTATAACGTTGTGTAGCAGTACGCTATAACGTATATCGTTATATATTGTTACCTTATAACGTTTTACGTTATATACTATTATCTTATAACGTATAACGTTATTTAGCACTACGTTATCACGTATATCGTTATATATTGTTACCTTATAACGTTATACGTTATATACTATTACGTTATAACGTATAACGTTATGTAGCCCTACGTTATAACGTATAACGTTATGTAGCACTACGTTATAACGTATAACGTTATGTAGCACTACGTTATAACGTATAACGTTATATACTATTACCTTATAACGTATAACGTTATGTCGCATGACGTTATATCGTATACCGTTATATACTATTACCTTATAACGTATAACGTTATGTCGCATGACGTTATATCGTATACCGTTATATACTATTACCTTATAACGTATAACGTTATGTAGCAGTACGTTATAATGTATATCGTTATATATTGTTACCTTATAACGTTATACGTTATATAGTATTACCTTATAACGTATAACGTTATGTAGCATTACGTTATAACGTATAACGTTATATACTATTACGTTATAACGTATAACGTCATGTAGCACTACGTTATAACGTATAACGTTATGTAGCAATACGTTATAACGTATAACGTTAAATACTATTACCTTACAACGTATAACGTTATGTGGCACTACGTTATAACGTATAACGTTATGTAGCACTACGTTATAACGTATAACGTTATATATAATATTACCTGATAACGTATAACGTTATGTAGCAGTACGTTATAACGTATAACGTTATATACTATTTCCTTATAACGTATAGCGTTATGTGGCATTACGCTATAACGTATATCGTTATATATTGTTACCTTATAACGTTATACGTTATATAGTATTACCTTATAACGTATAACGTTATGTAGCATTACGTTATAACGTCTAACGTTATATACTATTACCTTATAACGTATAACGTTACGTAGCATTACGTTATAACGTATATCGTTATATATTGTGACCTTATAACGTTATACGTTATATACTATTACGATATAACGTATAACGTTATGTAGCACTACGTTATAACGTATAACGTTATGTAGCACTACGTTATAACGTATAACGTTATATACTACTACCTTATAACGTATAACGTTATGTGGCATTACGCTATAACGTATATCGTTATATATTGTTACCTTATAACGTTATACGTTATATAGTATTACCTTATAACGTATAACGTTACGTAGCATTACGTTATAACGTATATCGTTATATATTGTGACCTTATAACGTTATACGCTATTTACTATTACGTTATAACGTATAACGTTGTGTATCAGTACGCTATAACGTATATCGTTATATATTGTTACCTTATAACGTTTTACGTTATATACTATTACCTTATAACGTATAACGTTATGTAGCACTACGTTATAACGTATATCGTTATATATTGTTACCTTATAACGTTATACGTTATATACTATTACGTTATAACGTATAACGTTATGTAGCACTACGTTATAACGTATAACGTTATGTAGCACTACGTTATAACGTATAACGTTATGTAGCACTACGTTATAACGTATAACGTTATATACTATTACCTTATAACGTATAACGTTACGTAGCATTACGTTATAACGTATATCGTTATATATTGTGACCTTATAACGTTATACGTTATATACTATTACGATATAACGTATAACGTTATGTAGCACTACGTTATAACGTATAACGTAATATATTGTTACCTTATAACGTTATACGTTATATACTATTACGTTATAACGTATAACGTTATGTAGCCCTACGTTATAACGTATAACGTTATGTAGCACTACGTTATAACGTATAACGTTATATACTATTACCTTATAATGTATAACGTTTTGTAGCAGTACGTTATAACGTATATCGTTATATATTGTTACCTTATAACGTATAACGTTACGTAGCATTACGTTATAACGTATATCGTTATATATTGTTACCTTATAACGTTATACGTTATTTTCTATTACGTTATAACGTATAACGTTGTGTAGCAGTACGCTATAACGTATATCGTTATATATTGTTACCTTATAACGTTATACGTTATATACTATTACGATATAACGTATAACGTTATGTAGCACTACGTTATAACGTATAACGTTATGTAGCACTACGTTATAACGTATAACGTTATATACTACTACCTTATAACGTATAACGTTATGTGGCATTACGCTATAACGTATATCGTTATATATTGTTACCTTATAACGTCATACGTTATATAGTATTACCTTCTAACGTATAACGTTATGTAGCATTACGTTATAACGTATAACGTTATATACTATTACCTTATAACGTATAACGTTACGTAGCATTACGTTATAACGTATATCGTTATATATTGTTACCTTATAACGTTATACGTTATTTTCTATTACGTTATAACGTATAACGTTGTGTAGCAGTACGCTATAACGTATATCGTTATATATTGTTACCTTATAACGTTTTACGTTATATACTATTATCTTATAACGTATAACGTTATTTAGCACTACGTTATCACGTATATCGTTATATATTGTTACCTTATAACGTTATACGTTATATACTATTACGTTATAACGTATAACGTTATGTAGCCCTACGTTATAACGTATAACGTTATGTAGCACTACGTTATAACGTATAACGTTATGTAGCACTACGTTATAACGTATAACGTTATATACTACTACCTTATAACGTATAACGTTATGTGGCATTACGCTATAACGTATATCGTTATATATTGTTACCTTATAACGTTATACGTTATATAGTATTACCTTATAACGTATAACGTTACGTAGCATTACGTTATAACGTATATCGTTATATATTGTGACCTTATAACGTTATACGTTATATACTATTACGATATAACGTATAACGTTACGTAGCATTACGTTATAACGTATATCGTTATATATTGTTACCTTATAACGTTATACGCTATTTACTATTACGTTATAACGTATAACGTTGTGTATCAGTACGCTATAACGTATATCGTTATATATTGTTACCTTATAACGTTTTACGTTATATACTATTACCTTATAACGTATAACGTTATGTAGCACTACGTTATAACGTATATCGTTATATATTGTTACCTTATAACGTTATACGTTATATACTATTACGTTATAACGTATAACGTTATGTAGCTCTACGTTATAACGTATAACGTTATGTAGCACTACGTTATAACGTATAACGTTATGTAGCACTACGTTATAACGTATAACGTTATATACTATTACCTTATAACGTATAACGTTACGTAGCATTACGTTATAACGTATATCGTTATATATTGTGACCTTATAACGTTATACGTTATATACTATTACGATATAACGTATAACGTTATGTAGCACTACGTTATAACGTATAACGTAATATATTGTTACCTTATAACGTTATACGTTATATACTATTACGTTATAACGTATAACGTTATGTAGCCCTACGTTATAACGTATAACGTTATGTAGCACTACGTTATAACGTATAACGTTATATACTATTACCTTATAATGTATAACGTTTTGTAGCAGTACGTTATAACGTATATCGTTATATATTGTTACCTTATAACGTATAACGTTGCGTAGCATTACGTTATAACGTATATCGTTATATATTGTTACCTTATAACGTTATACGTTATTTTCTATTACGTTATAACGTATAACGTTGTGTAGCAGTACGCTATAACGTATATCGTTATATATCGTTACCTTATAACGTTTTACGTTATATACTATTACCTTATAACGTATAACGTTACGTAGCATTACGTTATAACGTATATCGTTATATATTGTGACCTTATAACGTTATACGTTATATACTATTACGATATAACGTATAACGTTATGTAGCACTACGTTATAACGTATAACGTTATGTAGCACTACGTTATAACGTATAACGTTATATACTACTACCTTATAACGTATAACGTTATGTGGCATTACGCTATAACGTATATCGTTATATATTGTTACCTTATAACGTCATACGTTATATAGTATTACCTTCTAACGTATAACGTTATGTAGCATTACGTTATAACGTATAACGTTATATACTATTACCTTATAACGTATAACGTTACGTAGCATTACGTTATAACGTATATCGTTATATATTGTTACCTTATAACGTTATACGTTATTTTCTATTACGTTATAACGTATAACGTTGTGTAGCAGTACGCTATAACGTATATCGTTATATATTGTTACCTTATAACGTTTTACGTTATATACTATTATCTTATAACGTATAACGTTATTTAGCACTACGTTATCACGTATATCGTTATATATTGTTACCTTATAACGTTATACGTTATATACTATTACGTTATAACGTATAACGTTATGTAGCCCTACGTTATAACGTATAACGTTATGTAGCACTACGTTATAACGTATAACGTTATATACTATTACCTTATAATGTATAACGTTTTGTAGCAGTACGTTATAACGTATATCGTTATATATTGTTACCTTATAACGTTATACGATATATACTATTACCTTATAACGTATAACGTTATGTAGCAGTACGTTATAATGTATATCGTTATATATTGTTACCTTATAACATTATACGTTATATACAATTACCTTATAACGTATAACGTTATGTGGGATTACGCTATAACGTATATCGTTATATATTGTTACCTTATAACGTTATACGTTATATACTATTACGATATAACGTATAACGTTATGTAGCACTACGTTATAACGTATAACGTTATGTAGCACTACGTTATAACGTATAACGTTATATACTACTACCTTATAACGTATAACGTTATGTGGCATTACGCTATAACGTATATCGTTATATATTTTTACCTTATAACGTTATACGTTATATAGTATTACCTTCTAACGTATAACGTTATGTAGCATTACGTTATAACGTATAACGTTATATACTATTACCTTATAACGTATAACGTTACGTAGCATTACGTTATAACGTATATCGTTATATATTGTTACCTTATAACGTTATACCTTATATACTCTTACGTTATAACGTATAACGTTATGTAGCACTACGTTATAACGTATAACGTTATATACTACTACCTTATAACGTATAACGTTGTGTAGCAGTACGTTATAACGTATAACGTTATATACTATTACCTTATAACGTATAACGTTGTGTAGCAGTACGTTATAACGTATAACGTTATATACTATTACGTTATAACGTATAACGTCATGTAGCACTACGTTATAACGTATAACGTTATATATAATATTACCTTATAACGTATAACCTTATGTAGCAATACGTTATAACGTATAACGTTATATACTATTTCCTTATAACGTATAACGTTATGTGGCATTACGCTATAACGTATATCGTTATATATTGTTACCTTATAACGTTATACGTTATATAGTATTACCTTATAACGTATAACGTTATGTAGCATTACGTTATAACGTCTAACGTTATATACTATTACCTTATAACGTATAAAGTTACGTAGCATTACGTTATAACGTATATCGTTATATATTGTGACCTTATAACGTTATACGTTATATACTATTACGATATAACGTATAACGTTATGTAGCACTACGTTATAACGTATAACGTTATGTAGCACTACGCTATAACGTATAACGTTATATACTACTACCTTATAACGTATAACGTTATGTGGCATTACGCTATAACGTATATCGTTATATATTGTTACCTTATAACGTTATACGTTTTATAGTATTACCTTCTAACGTATAACGTTATGTAGCATTACGTTATAACGTATAACGTTATATACTATTACCTTATAACGTATAACGTTTTGTAGCAGTACGTTATAACGTATATCGTTACATATTGTTACCTTATAACGTTATACGATATATACTATTACCTTATAACGTATAACGTTATGTAGCAGTACGTTATAATGTATATCGTTATATATTGTTACCTTATAACATTACACGTTATATACAATTACCTTATAACGTATAACGTTATGTGGCATTACGCTATAACGTATATCGTTATATATTGTTACCTTATAACGTTATACGTTATATACTATTACGATATAACGTATAACGTTATGTAGCACTACGTTATAACGTATAACGTTATGTAGCACTACGTTATAACGTATAACGTTATATACTACTACCTTATAACGTATAACGTTATGTGGCATTACGCTATAACGTATATCGTTATATATTTTTACCTTATAACGTTATACGTTATATAGTATTACCTTCTAACGTATAACGTTATGTAGCATTACGTTATAACGTATAACGTTATATACTATTACCTTATAACGTATAACGTTACGTAGCATTACGTTATAACGTATATCGTTATATACTACTACCTTATAACGTATAACGTTACGTAGCATTACGTTATAACGTATATCGTTATATATTGTTACCTTATAACGTTATACGTTATATACTATTACGTTATAACGTATAACGTTATGTAGCACTACGTTATAACGTATAACGTTATGTAGCACTACGTTATAACGTATAATGTTATATACTACTACCTTATAACGTATAACGTTATGTAGCACTACGTTATAACATATAACGTTATATACTATTACGTTATAACGTATAACGTTGTGCAGCACTACGTTATAACGTGTAACATTGTATACTGTTACGTTATAACGTACAACGTTATGTAGCACTACGTTATATCATATAACGTTATATGCTATTACCTTATAACGTATAACGTTATGTAGCATTACGTTATAACGTATAACTTTATGTAGCACTACGTTATAACGAATAACGTTATATACTATTACCTTATAACGTATAACGTTATGTAGCTTTACGTTATAACGTATAACGTTATATACTATTACCTTATAACGTATAACGTTGTGTAGCAGTACGCTATAACGTATATCGTTATATATTGTTACCTTATAACGTTGTACGTTATATACTATTACCTTATAACGTATAACGTTATGTAGCACTACGTTATATCATATAACGTTATATGCTATTACCTTATAACGTATAACGTTATGTCGCATTACGTTATATCGTATAACGTTATATACTATTACCTTATAACGTATAACGTGATGTAGCACTACGCTATAACGTACAACGTTGTATACTATTACGTTATAACGTATAACGTTGTGCAGAAATACGATATAACGTGTAACATTGTATACTGTTACGTTATATCGTACAACGTTATGTAGCACTACGTTATAACATATAACGTTATATGCTATTACCTTATATCGTATAACGTTATGTAGCACTACGTTATAACGTTTAACGTTATGTAGCACTACGTTATAACGTATAACGTTATATAGTATTACCTTATAACGTATAACGTCATGTAGCATTACGTTATAACGTATAACGTTATAAACTATTACCTTATAAAGTATAACGTTACGTAGCATTACGTTATAACGTATACCGTTATATATTGTTACCTTATAACGTTATACGTTATATACTATTACGTTATAAAGTATAACGTTATGTAGCACTACGTTATAACGTGTAACATTGTATACTGTTACGTTATAACGTACTACGTTATGTAGCACTACGTTATAACATATAACGTTATATGCTATTACCTTATAACGTATAACGTTATGTAGCACTACGTTATAACGTATAACGTTATGTAGCACTACGTTATAACGTATAACGTTATATACTATTACCTTATAACGTATAACGTTATGTCGCATGACGTTATATCGTATACCGTTATATACTATTACCTTATAACGTATAACGTTATGTCGCATGACGTTATATCGTATACCGTTATATACTATTACCTTATAACGTATAACGTTATGTAGCAGTACGTTATAATGTATATCGTTATATATTGTTACCTTATAACGTTATACGTTATATAGTATTACCTTATAACGTATAACGTTATGTAGCATTACGTTATAACGTATAACGTTATATACTATTACGTTATAACGTATAACGTCATGTAGCACTACGTTATAACGTATAACGTTATGTAGCAATACGTTATAACGTATAACGTTAAATACTATTACCTTACAACGTATAACGTTATGTGGCACTACGTTATAACGTATAACGTTATGTAGCACTACGTTATAACGTATAACGTTATATATAATATTACCTGATAACGTATAACGTTATGTAGCAGTACGTTATAACGTATAACGTTATATACTATTTCCTTATAACGTATAGCGTTATGTGGCATTACGCTATAACGTATATCGTTATATATTGTTACCTTATAACGTTATACGTTATATAGTATTACCTTATAACGTATAACGTTATGTAGCATTACGTTATAACGTCTAACGTTATATACTATTACCTTATAACGTATAACGTTACGTAGCATTACGTTATAACGTATATCGTTATATATTGTGACCTTATAACGTTATACGTTATATACTATTACGATATAACGTATAACGTTATGTAGCACTACGTTATAACGTATAACGTTATGTAGCACTACGTTATAACGTATAACGTTATATACTACTACCTTATAACGTATAACGTTATGTGGCATTACGCTATAACGTATATCGTTATATATTGTTACCTTATAACGTTATACGTTATATAGTATTACCTTATAACGTATAACGTTACGTAGCATTACGTTATAACGTATATCGTTATATATTGTGACCTTATAACGTTATACGTTATATACTATTACGATATAACGTATAACGTTACGTAGCATTACGTTATAACGTATATCGTTATATATTGTTACCTTATAACGTTATACGCTATTTACTATTACGTTATAACGTATAACGTTGTGTATCAGTACGCTATAACGTATATCGTTATATATTGTTACCTTATAACGTTTTACGTTATATACTATTACCTTATAACGTATAACGTTATGTAGCACTACGTTATAACGTATATCGTTATATATTGTTACCTTATAACGTTATACGTTATATACTATTACGTTATAACGTATAACGTTATGTAGCACTACGTTATAACGTATAACGTTATGTAGCACTACGTTATAACGTATAACGTTATGTAGCACTACGTTATAACGTATAACGTTATATACTATTACCTTATAACGTATAACGTTACGTAGCATTACGTTATAACGTATATCGTTATATATTGTGACCTTATAACGTTATACGTTATATACTATTACGATATAACGTATAACGTTATGTAGCACTACGTTATAACGTATAACGTAATATATTGTTACCTTATAACGTTATACGTTATATACTATTACGTTATAACGTATAACGTTATGTAGCCCTACGTTATAACGTATAACGTTATGTAGCACTACGTTATAACGTATAACGTTATATACTATTACCTTATAATGTATAACGTTTTGTAGCAGTACGTTATAACGTATATCGTTATATATTGTTACCTTATAACGTATAACGTTACGTAGCATTACGTTATAACGTATATCGTTATATATTGTTACCTTATAACGTTATACGTTATTTTCTATTACGTTATAACGTATAACGTTGTGTAGCAGTACGCTATAACGTATATCGTTATATATTGTTACCTTATAACGTTATACGTTATATACTATTACGATATAACGTATAACGTTATGTAGCACTACGTTATAACGTATAACGTTATGTAGCACTACGTTATAACGTATAACGTTATATACTACTACCTTATAACGTATAACGTTATGTGGCATTACGCTATAACGTATATCGTTATATATTGTTACCTTATAACGTCATACGTTATATAGTATTACCTTCTAACGTATAACGTTATGTAGCATTACGTTATAACGTATAACGTTATATACTATTACCTTATAACGTATAACGTTACGTAGCATTACGTTATAACGTATATCGTTATATATTGTTACCTTATAACGTTATACGTTATTTTCTATTACGTTATAACGTATAACGTTGTGTAGCAGTACGCTATAACGTATATCGTTATATATTGTTACCTTATAACGTTTTACGTTATATACTATTATCTTATAACGTATAACGTTATTTAGCACTACGTTATCACGTATATCGTTATATATTGTTACCTTATAACGTTATACGTTATATACTATTACGTTATAACGTATAACGTTATGTAGCCCTACGTTATAACGTATAACGTTATGTAGCACTACGTTATAACGTATAACGTTATGTAGCACTACGTTATAACGTATAACGTTATATACTACTACCTTATAACGTATAACGTTATGTGGCATTACGCTATAACGTATATCGTTATATATTGTTACCTTATAACGTTATACGTTATATAGTATTACCTTATAACGTATAACGTTACGTAGCATTACGTTATAACGTATATCGTTATATATTGTGACCTTATAACGTTATACGTTATATACTATTACGATATAACGTATAACGTTACGTAGCATTACGTTATAACGTATATCGTTATATATTGTTACCTTATAACGTTATACGCTATTTACTATTACGTTATAACGTATAACGTTGTGTATCAGTACGCTATAACGTATATCGTTATATATTGTTACCTTATAACGTTTTACGTTATATACTATTACCTTATAACGTATAACGTTATGTAGCACTACGTTATAACGTATATCGTTATATATTGTTACCTTATAACGTTATACGTTATATACTATTACGTTATAACGTATAACGTTATGTAGCACTACGTTATAACGTATAACGTTATGTAGCACTACGTTATAACGTATAACGTTATGTAGCACTACGTTATAACGTATAACGTTATATACTATTACCTTATAACGTATAACGTTACGTAGCATTACGTTATAACGTATATCGTTATATATTGTGACCTTATAACGTTATACGTTATATACTATTACGATATAACGTATAACGTTATGTAGCACTACGTTATAACGTATAACGTAATATATTGTTACCTTATAACGTTATACGTTATATACTATTACGTTATAACGTATAACGTTATGTAGCCCTACGTTATAACGTATAACGTTATGTAGCACTACGTTATAACGTATAACGTTATATACTATTACCTTATAATGTATAACGTTTTGTAGCAGTACGTTATAACGTATATCGTTATATATTGTTACCTTATAACGTATAATGTTGCGTAGCATTACGTCATAACGTATATCGTTATATATTGTTACCTTATAACGTTATACGTTATTTTCTATTACGTTATAACGTATAACGTTGTGTAGCAGTACGCTATAACGTATATCGTTATATATTGTTACCTTATAACGTTTTACGTTATATACTATTACCTTATAACGTATAACGTTACGTAGCATTACGTTATAACGTATATCGTTATATATTGTGACCTTATAACGTTATACGTTATATACTATTACGATATAACGTATAACGTTATGTAGCACTACGTTATAACGTATAACGTTATGTAGCACTACGTTATAACGTATAACGTTATATACTACTACCTTATAACGTATAACGTTATGTGGCATTACGCTATAACGTATATCGTTATATATTGTTACCTTATAACGTCATACGTTATATAGTATTACCTTCTAACGTATAACGTTATGTAGCATTACGTTATAACGTATAACGTTATATACTATTACCTTATAACGTATAACGTTACGTAGCATTACGTTATAACGTATATCGTTATATATTGTTACCTTATAACGTTATACGTTATTTTCTATTACGTTATAACGTATAACGTTGTGTAGCAGTACGCTATAACGTATATCGTTATATATTGTTACCTTATAACGTTTTACGTTATATACTATTATCTTATAACGTATAACGTTATTTAGCACTACGTTATCACGTATATCGTTATATATTGTTACCTTATAACGTTATACGTTATATACTATTACGTTATAACGTATAACGTTATGTAGCCCTACGTTATAACGTATAACGTTATGTAGCAATACGTTATAACGTATAACGTTATATACTATTACCTTATAATGTATAACGTTTTGTAGCAGTACGTTATAACGTATATCGTTATATATTGTTACCTTATAACGTTATACGATATATACTATTACCTTATAACGTATAACGTTATGTAGCAGTACGTTATAATGTATATCGTTATATATTGTTACCTTATAACATTATACGTTATATACAATTACCTTATAACGTATAACGTTATGTGGGATTACGCTATAACGTATATCGTTATATATTGTTACCTTATAACGTTATACGTTATATACTATTACGATATAACGTATAACGTTATGTAGCACTACGTTATAACGTATAACGTTATGTAGCACTACGTTATAACGTATAACGTTATATACTACTACCTTATAACGTATAACGTTATGTGGCATTACGCTATAACGTATATCGTTATATATTTTTACCTTATAACGTTATACGTTATATAGTATTACCTTCTAACGTATAACGTTATGTAGCATTACGTTATAACGTATAACGTTATATACTATTACCTTATAACGTATAACGTTACGTAGCATTACGTTATAACGTATATCGTTATATATTGTTACCTTATAACGTTATACCTTATATACTCTTACGTTATAACGTATAACGTTGTGTAGCAGTACGTTATAACGTATAACGTTATATACTATTACGTTATAACGTATAAAGTTACGTAGCATTACGTTATAACGTATAACGTTATATACTATTACCTTATAACGTATAACGTTGTGTAGCAGTACGTTATAACGTATAACGTTATATACTATTACGTTATAACGTATAACGTCATGTAGCACTACGTTATAACGTATAACGTTATATATAATATTACCTTATAACGTATAACCTTATGTAGCAGTACGTTATAACGTATAACGTTATATACTATTTCCTTATAACGTATAACGTTATGTGGCATTACGCTATAACGTATATCGTTATATATTGTTACCTTATAACGTTATACGTTATATAGTATTACCTTATAACGTATAACGTTATGTAGCATTACGTTATAACGTCTAACGTTATATACTATTACCTTATAACGTATAAAGTTACGTAGCATTACGTTATAACGTATATCGTTATATATTGTGACCTTATAACGTTATACGTTATATACTATTACGATATAACGTATAACGTTATGTAGCACTACGTTATAACGTATAACGTTATGTAGGACTACGCTATAACGTATAACGTTATATACTACTACCTTATAACGTATAACGTTATGTGGCATTACGCTATAACGTATATCGTTATATATTGTTACCTTATAACGTTATACGTTATATAGTATTACCTTCTAACGTATAACGTTATGTAGCATTACGTTATAACGTATAACGTTATATACTATTACCTTATAACGTATAACGTTACGTAGCATTACGTTATAACGTATATCGTGATATATTGTTACCTTATAACGTTATACGTTATATACTATTACGATACAACGTATAACGTTATGTAGCACTACGTTACAACGTATAACGTTATGTAGCACTACGTAATAACGTATAACGTTATATACTACTACCTTATAACGTATAACGTTATGTGGCATTACGCTATAACGTATATCGTTATATATTGTTACCTTATAACGTTATACGTTATATAGTATTACCTTCTAACGTATAACGTTATGTAGCATTACGTTATAACGTATAACGTTATATACTATTACCTTATAACGTATAACGTTACGTAGCATTACGTTATAACGTATATCGTTATATATTGTTACCTTATAACGTTATACGTTATATACTATTACGTTATAACGTATAACGTTATGTAGCACTACGTTATAACGTATAACGTTATATACTATTACGTTGTAACGTATAACGTTATGTAGCACTACGTTATAACGTATAACTTTATGTAGCACTACGTTATAACGTATATCGTTATATATTGTTACCTTATAACGTTATACGTTATATACTATTACCTTATAACGTATAACTTTATGTAGCACTACGTTATAACGTATAACGTTGTATACTATTACCTTATAAAGTATAACGTTACGTAGCATTACGTTATAACGTATATCGTTATATACTATTACCTTATAACGTATAACGTTACGTAGCATTACGTTATAACGTATATCGTTATATATTGTTACCTTATAACGTTATACGTTATATACTATTACGTTATAACGTATAACGTTATGTAGCACTACGTTATAACGTATAACGTTATATACTACTACCTTATAACGTATAACGTTACGTAGCATTACGTTATAACGTATATCGTTATATATTGTTACCTTATAACGTTATACGTTATATACTATTACGTTATAACGTATAACGTTATGTAGCACTACGTTATAACGTATAACGTTATATACTACTACCTTATAACGTATAACGTTATGTAGCATTACGTTATAAGGTATAACGTTATATACTATTTCCTTATAACATATAACGTTATGTAGCACTACGTTATAACGTATAACTTTATGTAGCACTACGTTATAACGTATATCGTTATATATAGTTACCTTATAACGTTGTACGTTATATACTATTACCTTATAACGTGTAACATTATGTAGCACTACGTTATAACGTATAACGTTATATACTATTACCTTATAACGTATAACGTTACGTAGCATTACGTTATAACGTATATCGTTATATATTGTTACCTTATAACGTTATACGTTATATACTATTACGTTATAACGTATAACGTTATGTAGCACTACGTTATAACGTATAACGTTATATACTACTACCTTATAACGTATAACGTTATGTAGCATTACGTTAGAAGGTATAACGTTATATACTATTACCTTATAACATATAACGTTATGTAGCACTACGTTATAACGTATAACGTTACGTAGCAATACGTTATAACGTATATCGTTATATATTGTTACCTTATAACGTTATACGTTATATACTATTACGTTATAACGTATAACGTTATGTAGCACTACGTTATAACGTATAACGTTATGTAGCACTACGTTATAACGTATAACGTTATATACTACTACCTTATAACGTATAACGTTGTGTAGCACTACGTTATAACATATAACGTTATATACTATTACGTTATAACGTATAACGTTGTGCAGCACTACGTTATAACGTGTAACATTGTATACTGTTACGTTATAACGTACAACGTTATGTAGCACTACGTTATATCATATAACGTTATATGCTATTACCTTATAACGTATAACGTTATGTAGCATTACGTTATAACGTATAACGTTATGTAGCACTACGTTATAACGAATAACGTTATATACTATTACCTTATAACGTATAACGTTATGTAGCATTACGTTATAACGTATAACGTTATATACTATTACCTTATAACGTATAACGTTGTGTAGCAGTACGTTATAACGTATTTCGTTATATATTGTTATCTTATAACGTTTTACGTTATATACTATTACCTTATACCGTATAACGTTATGTAGCACTACGTTATAACGTATAACGTTATATATTATTACCTTATAACGTATAACGTTGTGTAGCAGTACGTAATAACGTATATCGTTATATATTGTTACCTTATGACGATATACGTTATATACTATTACCTTATAACGTATAACGTTATGTAGCACTACGTTATAACGTATATCGTTATATATTGTTACCTTATAACGTTATACGTTATATACTATTACCTTATAACGAATAACGTTATGTAGCACTACGTTATAACGTATAACGTTATATACTATTACCTTATAACGTATAACGTTGTGTAGCAGTACGGTATAACGTATAACGTTATATACTATTACCTTATAACCTTTAACGTTGTGTAGCAGTACGTTATAACGTATATCGTTATATATTGTTACCTTATAACGTTATACGTTATATACTATTACCTTATAACGTATAACGTTATGTAGCACTACGTTATAACGTATAACGTTATGTAGCACTACGTTATAACGTATAACGTTATATACTATTACCTTATAACGTATAACGTTATGTAGCAGTACGTTATAATGTATATCGTTATATATTGTTACCTTATAACGTTATACGTTATATACTATTACCTTATAACGTATAACGTTATGTGGCATTACGCTATAACGTATATCGTTATATATTGTTACCTTATAACGTTATACGTTATATACTATTACGTTATAACGTATAACGTTATGTAGCACTACGTTATAACGTATAACGTTATATACTATTACGTTGTAACGTATAACGCTATGTAGCACTACGTTATAACGTATAACTTTATGTAGCACTACGTTATAACGTATATCGTTATATATTGTTACCTTATAACGTTATACGTTATATACTATTACCTTATAACGTATAACATTATGTAGCACTACGTTATAACGTATAACGTTGTATACTATTACCTTATAACGTATAACGTTACGTAGCATTACGTTATAACGTATATCGTTATATATTGTTACCTTATAACGTTATACGTTATATACTATTACGTTATAACGTATAACGTTATGTAGCACTACGTTATAACGTATAACGTTATATACTATTACCTTATAACGTATAACGTTGTGTAGCAGTACGGTATAACGTATAACGTTATATACTATTACCTTATAACGTATAACGTTGTGTAGCAGTCCGTTATAACGTATATCGTTATATATTGTTACCTTGTAACGTTATACGTTATATACTATTACCTTATAACGTATAACATTATGTAGCACTACGTTATAACGTATAACGTTGTATACTATTACCTTATAACGTATAACGTTACGTAGCATTACGTTATAACGTATATCGTTATATATTGTTACCTTATAACGTTATACGTTATATACTATTACGTTATAACGTATAACGTTATGTAGCACTACGTTATAACGTATAACGTTATATACTATTACCTTATAACGTATAACGTTACGTAGCATTACGTGATAACGTATATCGTTATATATTGTTACCTTATAACGTTATACGTTATCTACTATTACGTTATAACGTATAACGTTATGTAGCACTACGTTATAACGTATTACGTTATATACTACTACCTTATAACATATAACGTTATGTAGCATTACGTTATAAGGTATAACGCTATATACTATTACCTTATAACATATAACGTTATGTAGCACTACGTTATAACGTATAACGTTATATACTACTACCTTATAACGTATAACGTTATGTAGCACTACGTTATAACATATAACGTTATATACTATTACGTTATAACGTATAACGTTGTGCAGCACTACGTTATAACGTGTAACATTGTATACTATTACGTTATAACGTACAACGTTATGTAGCACTACGTTATATCATATAACGTTATATGCTTCTACCTTATAACGTATAACGTTATGTAGCATTACGTTATAACGTATAACGTTATATACTATTACCTTATAACGTATAACGTTGTGTAGCAGTACGGTATAACGTATAACGTTATATATTACTACTTTTATAACGTATAACGTTGTGTAGCAGTACGTTATAACGTATGTCATTATATATTGTTACCTTATAACGTTATACGTTATATACTATTACCTTATAACGTATAACGTTATGTAGCACTACGTTATAACGTATATGGTTATATATTGTTACCTTATAACGTTATACGTTATATACTATTACCTTATAACGTATAACGTTATGTAGCACTACGTTATAACGTATAACGTTATGTAGCACTACGTTATAACGTATAACGTTATGTAGCGCTACGTTATTTCGTATAACGTTATATACTATTACCTTATAATGTATAACGTTTTGTAGCAGTACGTTATAACGCATATCGTTATATATTGTTACCTTATAACGTTATACGATATATACTATTACCTTATAACGTATAACGTTATGTAGCAGTACGTTATAATGTATATCGTTATATATTGTTACCTTATAACGTTATACGTTATATACTATTACCTTATAACGTATAACGTTATGTGGCATTACGCTATAACGTATATCGTTATATATTGTTAACTTATAACGTTATACGTTATATAGTATTACCTTATAACGTATAACGTTATGTAGCACTACGTTATAACGTATAACGTTACGTAGCACTACGTTATAACGTATAACGTTATATACTACTACCTTATAACGTATAACGTTATGTAGCTTTACGTTATAAGGTATAACGTTATATACTATTACCTTATAACGTATAACGTTATGTAGCATTACGTTATAACGTATAACGTTATATACTATTGCGTTATAACGTATAACGTCATGTAGCACTACGTTATAACGTATAACGTTATGTAGCAATACGTTATAACGTATAACGTTAAATACTATTACCTTACAACGTATAACGTTATGTAGCACTACGTTATAACGTATAACGTTACGTAGCACTACGTTATAACGTATAACGTTATATACTACTACCTTATAACGTATAACGTTATGTAGCTTTACGTTATAAGGTATAACGTTATATACTATTACCTTATAACGTATAACATTATGTAGCATTACGTTATAACGTATAACGTTATATACTATTGCGTTATAACGTATAACGTCATGTAGCACTACGTTATAACGTATAACGTTATGTAGCAATACGTTACAACGTATAACGTTAAATACTATTACCTTACAACGTATAACGTTATGTAGCACTACGTTATAACGTATAACGTTATGTAGCACTACGTTATAACGTATAACGTTATATATAATATTACCTTATAACGTATAACGTTATGTAGCAGTACGTTATAACGTATAACGTTATGTGGCATTACGCTATAACGTATATCGTTATATATTGTTACCTTATAACGTTATACGTTATATACTATTACGTTATAACGTATAACGTTATATAGCACTACGTTATAACGTATAACTTTATGTAGCACTACGTTATAACGTATATCGTTATATATTGTTACCTTATAACGTTATACGTTGTATACTATTACCTTATAACGTATAACGTTACGTAGCATTACGTTATAACGTATATCGTTATATATTGTTACCTTATAACGTTATACGTTATATACTATTACGTTATAACGTATAACGTTATGTAGCACTACGTTATAACGTATAACGTTATGTGGCACTACGTTATAACGTATAACGTTATATACTACTACCTTATAACGTATAACGTTATGTAGCACTACGTTATAACATATAACGTTATATACTATTACGTTATAACGTATAACGTTGTGCAGCACTACGTTATAACGTGTAACATTGTATACTATTACGTTATAACGTACAACGTTATGCAGCACTACGTTATATCATATAACGTTATATGCTATTACCTTATAACGTATAACGTTATGTAGCATTACGTTATAACGTATAACGTTATGTAGCACTACGTTATAACGAATAACGTTATATACTATTACCTTATAACGTATAACGTTATGTAGCATTACGTTATAACGTATAACGTTATATACTATTACCTTATAACGTATAACGTTGTGTAGCAGTACGGTATAACGTATAACGTTATATACTACTACTTTTATAACGTATAACGTTGTGTAGCAGTACGTTATAACGTATATCGTTATATATTGTTACCTTATAACGTTATACGTTATATACTGTTACCTTATAACGTATAACGTTATGTAGCACTACGTTATAACGTATATCGTTATATATTGTTACCTTATAACGTTATACGTTATATACTATTACGTTATAACGTATAACGTTATGTAGCACTACGTTATAACGTATAACGTTGTGTAGCAGTACGGTATAACGTATAACGTTATATACTACTACTTTTATAACGTATAACGTTGTGTAGCAGTACGTTATAACGTATATCGTTATATATTGTTACCTTATAACGTTATACGTTATATACTATTACCTTATAACGTATAACGTTATGTAGCACTACGTTATAACGTATATCGTTATATATTGTAACCTTATAACGTTATACGTTATATACTATTACGTTATAACGTATAACGTTATGTAGCACTACGTTATAACGTATAACGTTATGTAGCACTACGTTATAACGTATAACGTTATGTAGCACTACGTTATATCGTATAACGTTATATACTATTACCTTATAATGTATAACGTTTTGTCGCAGTACGTTATAACGTATATCGTTATATATTGTTACCTTATAACGTTATACGATATATACTATTACCTTATAACGTATAACGTTATGTAGCAGTACGTTATAATGTATATCGTTATATATTGTTACCTTATAACGTTATACGTTATATACTATTACCTTATAACGTATAACGTTATGTGGCATTACGCTATAACGTATATCGTTATATATTGTTACCTTATAACGTTATACGTTATATAGTATTACCTTATAACGTATAACGTTATGTAGCACTACGTTATAACGTATAACGTTACGTAGCACTACGCTATAACGTATAACGTTATATACTACTACCTTATAACGTATAACGTTATGTAGCATTACGTTATAACGTATGACGTTATATACTATTGCGATATAACGTATAACGTCATGGAGCACTACGTTATAACGTATAACGTTATGTAGCAATACGTTATAACGTATATCGTTATATATTGTTACCTTATAACGTTATACGTTATATACTATTACGTTATAACGTATAACGTTATGTAGCACTACGTTATAACGTATAACGTTATATACTATTACGTTGTAACGTATAACGTTATGTAGCACTACGTTATAACGTATAACTTTATGTAGCACTACGTTATAACGTACATCGTTATATATTGTTACCTTATAACGTTATACGTTATATACTATTACCTTATAACGTATAACATTATGTAGCACTACGTTATAACGTATAACGTTGTATACTATTACCTTATAACGTATAACGTTACGTAGCATTACGTTATAACGTATATCGTTCTATATTGTTACCTTATAACGTTATACGTTATATACTATTACGTTATAACGTATAACGTTATGTAGCACTACGTTATAACGTATAACGTTATATATAATTACCTTATAACGTATAACGTTGTGTAGCAGTACGGTATAACGTATAACGTTATATACTATTACCTTATAACGTATAACGTTGTGTAGCAGTACGTTATAACGTATATCGTTATATATTGTTACCTTATAACGTTATACGTTATATACTATTACCTTATAACGTATAACGTTGTATACTATTACGTTGTAACGTATAACGTTATGTAGCACTACGTTATAACGTATAACTTTATGTAGCACTACGTTATAACGTATATCGTTATATATTGTTACCTTATAACGTTGTACGTTATATACTATTACCTTATAACGTGTAACATTATGTAGCACTACGTTATAACGTATAACGTTATATACTATTACCTTATAACGTATAACGTTACGTAGCATTACGTTATAACGTATATCGTTATATATTGTTACCTTATAACGTTATACGTTATCTACTATTACGTTATAACGTATAACGTTATGTAGCACTACGTTATAACGTATAACGTTATATACTACTACCTTATAACGTATAACGTTATGTAGCATTACGTTATAAGGTATAACGTTATATACTATTACCTTATAACATATAACGTTATGTAGCACTACGTTATAACGTATAACGTTACGTAGCAATACGTTATAACGTATATCGTTATATATTGTTACCTTATAACGTTATACGTTATATACTATTACGTTATAACGTATAACGTTATGTAGCACTACGTTATAACGTATAACGTTATGTGGCACTACGTTATAACGTATAACGTTATATACTACTACCTTATAACGTATAACGTTATGTAGCACTACGTTATAACATATAACGTTATATACTATTACGTTATAACGTATAACGTTGTGCAGCACTACGTTATAACGTGTAACATTGTATACTATTACGTTATAACGTACAACGTTATGCAGCACTACGTTATATCATATAACGTTATATGCTATTACCTTATAACGTATAACGTTATGTAGCATTACGTTATAACGTATAACGTTATGTAGCACTACGTTATAACGAATAACGTTATATACTATTACCATATAACGTATAACGTTATGTAGCATTACGTTATAACGTATAACGTTATATACTATTACCTTATAACGTATAACGTTGTGTAGCACTACGTTATAACGTATAACGTTATATACTACTACCTTATAACGTATAACGTTATGTGGCATTACGCTATAACGTATATCGTTATATATTGTTACCTTATAACGTTATACGTTATATAGTATTACCTTATAACGTATAACGTTACGTAGCATTACGTTATAACGTATATCGTTATATATTGTGACCTTATAACGTTATACGTTATATACTATTACGATATAACGTATAACGTTACGTAGCATTACGTTATAACGTATATCGTTATATATTGTTACCTTATAACGTTATACGCTATTTACTATTACGTTATAACGTATAACGTTGTGTATCAGTACGCTATAACGTATATCGTTATATATTGTTACCTTATAACGTTTTACGTTATATACTATTACCTTATAACGTATAACGTTATGTAGCACTACGTTATAACGTATATCGTTATATATTGTTACCTTATAACGTTATACGTTATATACTATTACGTTATAACGTATAACGTTATGTAGCACTACGTTATAACGTATAACGTTATGTAGCACTACGTTACAACGTATAACGTTATGTGGCATTACGCTATAACGTATATCGTTATATATTGTTACCTTATAACGTTATACGTTATATAGTATTACCTTATAACGTATAACGTTACGTAGCATTACGTTATAACGTATATCGTTATATATTGTGACCTTATAACGTTATACGTTATATACTATTACGATATAACGTATAACGTTACGTAGCATTACGTTATAACGTATATCGTTATATATTGTTACCTTATAACGTTATACGCTATTTACTATTACGTTATAACGTATAACGTTGTGTATCAGTACGCTATAACGTATATCGTTATATATTGTTACCTTATAACGTTTTACGTTATATACTATTACCTTATAACGTATAACGTTATGTAGCACTACGTTATAACGTATATCGTTATATATTGTTACCTTATAACGTTATACGTTATATACTATTACGTTATAACGTATAACGTTATGTAGCACTACGTTATAACGTATAACGTTATGTAGCACTACGTTATAACGTATAACGTTATGTAGCACTACGTTATAACGTATAACGTTATATACTATTACCTTATAACGTATAACGTTACGTAGCATTACGTTATAACGTATATCGTTATATATTGTGACCTTATAACGTTATACGTTATATACTATTACGATATAACGTATAACGTTATGTAGCACTACGTTATAACGTATAACGTAATATATTGTTACCTTATAACGTTATACGTTATATACTATTACGTTATAACGTATAACGTTATGTAGCCCTACGTTATAACGTATAACGTTATGTAGCACTACGTTATAACGTATAACGTTATATACTATTACCTTATAATGTATAACGTTTTGTAGCAGTACGTTATAACGTATATCGTTATATATTGTTACCTTATAACGTATAACGTTGCGTAGCATTACGTTATAACGTATATCGTTATATATTGTTACCTTATAACGTTATACGTTATTTTCTATTACGTTATAACGTATAACGTTGTGTAGCAGTACGCTATAACGTATATCGTTATATATTGTTACCTTATAACGTTTTACGTTATATACTATTACCTTATAACGTATAACGTTACGTAGCATTACGTTATAACGTATATCGTTATATATTGTGACCTTATAACGTTATACGTTATATACTATTACGATATAACGTATAACGTTATGTAGCACTACGTTATAACGTATAACGTTATGTAGCACTACGTTATAACGTATAACGTTATATACTACTACCTTATAACGTATAACGTTATGTGGCATTACGCTATAACGTATATCGTTATATATTGTTACCTTATAACGTCATACGTTATATAGTATTACCTTCTAACGTATAACGTTATGTAGCATTACGTTATAACGTATAACGTTATATACTATTACCTTATAACGTATAACGTTACGTAGCATTACGTTATAACGTATATCGTTATATATTGTTACCTTATAACGTTATACGTTATTTTCTATTACGTTATAACGTATAACGTTGTGTAGCAGTACGCTATAACGTATATCGTTATATATTGTTACCTTATAACGTTTTACGTTATATACTATTATCTTATAACGTATAACGTTATTTAGCACTACGTTATCACGTATATCGTTATATATTGTTACCTTATAACATTATACGTTATATACAATTACCTTATAACGTATAACGTTATGTGGGATTACGCTATAACGTATATCGTTATATATTGTTACCTTATAACGTTATACGATATATACTATTACCTTATAACGTATAACGTTATGTAGCAGTACGTTATAATGTATATCGTTATATATTGTTACCTTATAACATTATACGTTATATACAATTACCTTATAACGTATAACGTTATGTGGGATTACGCTATAACGTATATCGTTATATATTGTTACCTTATAACGTTATACGTTATATACTATTACGATATAACGTATAACGTTATGTAGCACTACGTTATAACGTATAACGTTATGTAGCACTACGTTATAACGTATAACGTTATATACTACTACCTTATAACGTATAACGTTATGTGGCATTACGCTATAACGTATATCGTTATATATTTTTACCTTATAACGTTATACGTTATATAGTATTACCTTCTAACGTATAACGTTATGTAGCATTACGTTATAACGTATAACGTTATATACTATTACCTTATAACGTATAACGTTACGTAGCATTACGTTATAACGTATATCGTTATATATTGTTACCTTATAACGTTATACCTTATATACTCTTACGTTATAACGTATAACGTTATGTAGCACTACGTTATAACGTATAACGTTATATACTACTACCTTATAACGTATAACGTTGTGTAGCAGTACGTTATAACGTATAACGTTATATACTATTACCTTATAACGTATAACGTTGTGTAGCAGTACGTTATAACGTATAACGTTATATACTATTACGTTATAACGTATAACGTCATGTAGCACTACGTTATAACGTATAACGTTATATATAATATTACCTTATAACGTATAACCTTATGTAGCAATACGTTATAACGTATAACGTTATATACTATTTCCTTATAACGTATAACGTTATGTGGCATTACGCTATAACGTATATCGTTATATATTGTTACCTTATAACGTTATACGTTATATAGGATTACCTTATAACGTATAACGTTATGTAGCATTACGTTATAACGTCTAACGTTATATACTATTACCTTATAACGTATAAAGTTACGTAGCATTACGTTATAACGTATATCGTTATATATTGTGACCTTATAACGTTATACGTTATATACTATTACGATATAACGTATAACGTTATGTAGCACTACGTTATAACGTATAACGTTATGTAGCACTACGCTATAACGTATAACGTTATATACTACTACCTTATAACGTATAACGTTATGTGGCATTACGCTATAACGTATATCGTTATATATTGTTACCTTATAACGTTATACGTTATATAGTATTACCTTCTAACGTATAACGTTATGTAGCATTACGTTATAACGTATAACGTTATATACTATTACCTTATAACGTATAACGTTTTGTAGCAGTACGTTATAACGTATATCGTTACATATTGTTACCTTATAACGTTATACGATATATACTATTACCTTATAACGTATAACGTTATGTAGCAGTACGTTATAATGTATATCGTTATATATTGTTACCTTATAACATTACACGTTATATACAATTACCTTATAACGTATAACGTTATGTGGCATTACGCTATAACGTATATCGTTATATATTGTTACCTTATAACGTTATACGTTATATACTATTACGATATAACGTATAACGTTATGTAGCACTACGTTATAACGTATAACGTTATGTAGCACTACGTTATAACGTATAACGTTATATACTACTACCTTATAACGTATAACGTTATGTGGCATTACGCTATAACGTATATCGTTATATATTTTTACCTTATAACGTTATACGTTATATAGTATTACCTTCTAACGTATAACGTTATGTAGCATTACGTTATAACGTATAACGTTATATACTATTACCTTATAACGTATAACGTTACGTAGCATTACGTTATAACGTATATCGTTATATACTACTACCTTATAACGTATAACGTTACGTAGCATTACGTTATAACGTATATCGTTATATATTGTTACCTTATAACGTTATACGTTATATACTATTACGTTATAACGTATAACGTTATGTAGCACTACGTTATAACGTATAACGTTATGTAGCACTACGTTATAACGTATAATGTTATATACTACTACCTTATAACGTATAACGTTATGTAGCACTACGTTATAACATATAACGTTATATACTATTACGTTATAACGTATAACGTTGTGCAGCACTACGTTATAACGTGTAACATTGTATACTGTTACGTTATAACGTACAACGTTATGTAGCACTACGTTATATCATATAACGTTATATGCTATTACCTTATAACGTATAACGTTATGTAGCATTACGTTATAACGTATAACTTTATGTAGCACTACGTTATAACGAATAACGTTATATACTATTACCTTATAACGTATAACGTTATGTAGCTTTACGTTATAACGTATAACGTTATATACTATTACCTTATAACGTATAACGTTGTGTAGCAGTACGCTATAACGTATATCGTTATATATTGTTACCTTATAACGTTGTACGTTATATACTATTACCTTATAACGTATAACGTTATGTAGCACTACGTTATATCATATAACGTTATATGCTATTACCTTATAACGTATAACGTTATGTCGCATTACGTTATATCGTATAACGTTATATACTATTACCTTATAACGTATAACGTGATGTAGCACTACGCTATAACGTACAACGTTGTATACTATTACGTTATAACGTATAACGTTGTGCAGAAATACGATATAACGTGTAACATTGTATACTGTTACGTTATATCGTACAACGTTATGTAGCACTACGTTATAACATATAACGTTATATGCTATTACCTTATATCGTATAACGTTATGTAGCACTACGTTATAACGTTTAACGTTATGTAGCACTACGTTATAACGTATAACGTTATATAGTATTACCTTATAACGTATAACGTTATGTAGCATTACGTTATAACGTATAACGTTATAAACTATTACCTTATAACGTATAACGTTACGTAGCATTACGTTATAACGTATACCGTTATATATTGTTACCTTATAACGTTATACGTTATATACTATTACGTTATAAAGTATAACGTTATGTAGCACTACGTTATAACGTGTAACATTGTATACTGTTACGTTATAACGTACTACGTTATGTAGCACTACGTTATAACATATAACGTTATATGCTATTACCTTATAACGTATAACGTTATGTAGCACTACGTTATAACGTATAACGTTATGTAGCACTACGTTATAACGTATAACGTTATATACTATTACCTTATAACGTATAACGTTATGTCGCATGACGTTATATCGTATACAGTTATATACTATTACCTTATAACGTATAACGTTATGTCGCATGACGTTATATCGTATACCGTTATATACTATTACCTTATAACGTATAACGTTATGTAGCAGTACGTTATAATGTATATCGTTATATATTGTTACCTTATAACGTTATACGTTATATAGTATTACCTTATAACGTATAACGTTATGTAGCATTACGTTATAACGTATAACGTTATATACTATTACGTTATAACGTATAACGTCATGTAGCACTACGTTATAACGTATAACGTTATGTAGCAATACGTTATAACGTATAACGTTAAATACTATTACCTTACAACGTATAACGTTATGTGGCACTACGTTATAACGTATAACGTTATGTAGCACTACGTTATAACGTATAACGTTATATATAATATTACCTGATAACGTATAACGTTATGTAGCAGTACGTTATAACGTATAACGTTATATACTATTTCCTTATAACGTATAGCGTTATGTGGCATTACGCTATAACGTATATCGTTATATATTGTTACCTTATAACGTTATACGTTATATAGTATTACCTTATAACGTATAACGTTATGTAGCATTACGTTATAACGTCTAACGTTATATACTATTACCTTATAACGTATAACGTTACGTAGCATTACGTTATAACGTATATCGTTATATATTGTGACCTTATAACGTTATACGTTATATACTATTACGATATAACGTATAACGTTATGTAGCACTACGTTATAACGTATAACGTTATGTAGCACTACGTTATAACGTATAACGTTATATACTACTACCTTATAACGTATAACGTTATGTGGCATTACGCTATAACGTATATCGTTATATATTGTTACCTTATAACGTTATACGTTATATAGTATTACCTTATAACGTATAACGTTACGTAGCATTACGTTATAACGTATATCGTTATATATTGTGACCTTATAACGTTATACGTTATATACTATTACGATATAACGTATAACGTTACGTAGCATTACGTTATAACGTATATCGTTATATATTGTTACCTTATAACGTTATACGCTATTTACTATTACGTTATAACGTATAACGTTGTGTATCAGTACGCTATAACGTATATCGTTATATATTGTTACCTTATAACGTTTTACGTTATATACTATTACCTTATAACGTATAACGTTATGTAGCACTACGTTATAACGTATATCGTTATATATTGTTACCTTATAACGTTATACGTTATATACTATTACGTTATAACGTATAACGTTATGTAGCACTACGTTATAACGTATAACGTTATGTAGCACTACGTTATAACGTATAACGTTATGTAGCACTACGTTATAACGTATAACGTTATATACTATTACCTTATAACGTATAACGTTACGTAGCATTACGTTATAACGTATATCGTTATATATTGTGACCTTATAACGTTATACGTTATATACTATTACGATATAACGTATAACGTTATGTAGCACTACGTTATAACGTATAACGTAATATATTGTTACCTTATAACGTTATACGTTATATACTATTACGTTATAACGTATAACGTTATGTAGCCCTACGTTATAACGTATAACGTTATGTAGCACTACGTTATAACGTATAACGTTATATACTATTACCTTATAATGTATAACGTTTTGTAGCAGTACGTTATAACGTATATCGTTATATATTGTTACCTTATAACGTATAACGTTACGTAGCATTACGTTATAACGTATATCGTTATATATTGTTACCTTATAACGTTATACGTTATTTTCTATTACGTTATAACGTATAACGTTGTGTAGCAGTACGCTATAACGTATATCGTTATATATTGTTACCTTATAACGTTATACGTTATATACTATTACGATATAACGTATAACGTTATGTAGCACTACGTTATAACGTATAACGTTATGTAGCACTACGTTATAACGTATAACGTTATATACTACTACCTTATAACGTATAACGTTATGTGGCATTACGCTATAACGTATATCGTTATATATTGTTACCTTATAACGTCATACGTTATATAGTATTACCTTCTAACGTATAACGTTATGTAGCATTACGTTATAACGTATAACGTTATATACTATTACCTTATAACGTATAACGTTACGTAGCATTACGTTATAACGTATATCGTTATATATTGTTACCTTATAACGTTATACGTTATTTTCTATTACGTTATAACGTATAACGTTGTGTAGCAGTACGCTATAACGTATATCGTTATATATTGTTACCTTATAACGTTTTACGTTATATACTATTATCTTATAACGTATAACGTTATTTAGCACTACGTTATCACGTATATCGTTATATATTGTTACCTTATAACGTTATACGTTATATACTATTACGTTATAACGTATAACGTTATGTAGCCCTACGTTATAACGTATAACGTTATGTAGCACTACGTTATAACGTATAACGTTATGTAGCACTACGTTATAACGTATAACGTTATATACTACTACCTTATAACGTATAACGTTATGTGGCATTACGCTATAACGTATATCGTTATATATTGTTACCTTATAACGTTATACGTTATATAGTATTACCTTATAACGTATAACGTTACGTAGCATTACGTTATAACGTATATCGTTATATATTGTGACCTTATAACGTTATACGTTATATACTATTACGATATAACGTATAACGTTACGTAGCATTACGTTATAACGTATATCGTTATATATTGTTACCTTATAACGTTATACGCTATTTACTATTACGTTATAACGTATAACGTTGTGTATCAGTACGCTATAACGTATATCGTTATATATTGTTACCTTATAACGTTTTACGTTATATACTATTACCTTATAACGTATAACGTTATGTAGCACTACGTTATAACGTATATCGTTATATATTGTTACCTTATAACGTTATACGTTATATACTATTACGTTATAACGTATAACGTTATGTAGCACTACGTTATAACGTATAACGTTATGTAGCACTACGTTATAACGTATAACGTTATGTAGCACTACGTTATAACGTATAACGTTATATACTATTACCTTATAACGTATAACGTTACGTAGCATTACGTTATAACGTATATCGTTATATATTGTGACCTTATAACGTTATACGTTATATACTATTACGATATAACGTATAACGTTATGTAGCACTACGTTATAACGTATAACGTAATATATTGTTACCTTATAACGTTATACGTTATATACTATTACGTTATAACGTATAACGTTATGTAGCCCTACGTTATAACGTATAACGTTATGTAGCACTACGTTATAACGTATAACGTTATATACTATTACCTTATAATGTATAACGTTTTGTAGCAGTACGTTATAACGTATATCGTTATATATTGTTACCTTATAACGTATAACGTTGCGTAGCATTACGTTATAACGTATATCGTTATATATTGTTACCTTATAACGTTATACGTTATTTTCTATTACGTTATAACGTATAACGTTGTGTAGCAGTACGCTATAACGTATATCGTTATATATTGTTACCTTATAACGTTTTACGTTATATACTATTACCTTATAACGTATAACGTTACGTAGCATTACGTTATAACGTATATCGTTATATATTGTGACCTTATAACGTTATACGTTATATACTATTACGATATAACGTATAACGTTATGTAGCACTACGTTATAACGTATAACGTTATGTAGCACTACGTTATAACGTATAACGTTATATACTACTACCTTATAACGTATAACGTTATGTGGCATTACGCTATAACGTATATCGTTATATATTGTTACCTTATAACGTCATACGTTATATAGTATTACCTTCTAACGTATAACGTTATGTAGCATTACGTTATAACGTATAACGTTATATACTATTACCTTATAACGTATAACGTTACGTAGCATTACGTTATAACGTATATCGTTATATATTGTTACCTTATAACGTTATACGTTATTTTCTATTACGTTATAACGTATAACGTTGTGTAGCAGTACGCTATAACGTATATCGTTATATATTGTTACCTTATAACGTTTTACGTTTTATACTATTATCTTATAACGTATAACGTTATTTAGCAATACGTTATCACGTATATCGTTATATATTGTTACCTTATAACGTTATACGTTATATACTATTACGTTATAACGTATAACGTTATGTAGCCCTACGTTATAACGTATAACGTTATGTAGCACTACGTTATAACGTATAACGTTATATACTATTACCTTATAATGTATAACGTTTTGTAGCAGTACGTTATAACGTATATCGTTATATATTGTTACCTTATAACGTTATACGATATATACTATTACCTTATAACGTATAACGTTATGTAGCAGTACGTTATAATGTATATCGTTATATATTGTTACCTTATAACATTATACGTTATATACAATTACCTTATAACGTATAACGTTATGTGGGATTACGCTATAACGTATATCGTTATATATTGTTACCTTATAACTTTATACGTTATATACTATTACGATATAACGTATAACGTTATGTAGCACTACGTTATAACGTATAACGTTATGTAGCACTACGTTATAACGTATAACGTTATATACTACTACCTTATAACGTATAACGTTATGTGGCATTACGCTATAACGTATATCGTTATATATTTTTACCTTATAACGTTATACGTTATATAGTATTACCTTCTAACGTATAACGTTATGTAGCATTACGTTATAACGTATAACGTTATATACTATTACCTTATAACGTATAACGTTACGTAGCATTACGTTATAACGTATATCGTTATATATTGTTACCTTATAACGTTATACCTTATATACTCTTACGTTATAACGTATAACGTTATGTAGCACTACGTTATAACGTATAACGTTATATATAATATTACCTTATAACGTATAACCTTATGTAGCAATACGTTATAACGTATAACGTTATATACTATTTCCTTATAACGTATAACGTTATGTGGCATTACGCTATAACGTATATCGTTATATATTGTTACCTTATAACGTTATACGTTATATAGTATTACCTTATAACGTATAACGTTATGTAGCATTACGTTATAACGTCTAACGTTATATACTATTACCTTATAACGTATAAAGTTACGTAGCATTACGTTATAACGTATATCGTTATATATTGTGACCTTATAACGTTATACGTTATATACTATTACGATATAACGTATAACGTTATGTAGCACTACGTTATAACGTATAACGTTATGTAGCACTACGCTATAACGTATAACGTTATATACTACTACCTTATAACGTATAACGTTATGTGGCATTACGCTATAACGTATATCGTTATATATTGTTACCTTATAACGTTATACGTTATATAGTATTACCTTCTAACGTATAACGTTATGTAGCATTACGTTATAACGTATAACGTTATATACTATTACCTTATAACGTATAACGTTTTGTAGCAGTACGTTATAACGTATATCGTTACATATTGTTACCTTATAACGTTATACGATATATACTATTACCTTATAACGTATAACGTTATGTAGCAGTACGTTATAATGTATATCGTTATATATTGTTACCTTATAACATTACACGTTATATACAATTACCTTATAACGTATAACGTTATGTGGCATTACGCTATAACGTATATCGTTATATATTGTTACCTTATAACGTTATACGTTATATACTATTACGATATAACGTATAACGTTATGTAGCACTACGTTATAACGTATAACGTTATGTAGCACTACGTTATAACGTATAACGTTATATACTACTACCTTATAACGTATAACGTTATGTGGCATTACGCTATAACGTATATCGTTATATATTTTTACCTTATAACGTTATACGTTATATAGTATTACCTTCTAACGTATAACGTTATGTAGCATTACGTTATAACGTATAACGTTATATACTATTACCTTATAACGTATAACGTTACGTAGCATTACGTTATAACGTATATCGTTATATACTACTACCTTATAACGTATAACGTTACGTAGCATTACGTTATAACGTATATCGTTATATATTGTTACCTTATAACGTTATACGTTATATACTATTACGTTATAACGTATAACGTTATGTAGCACTACGTTATAACGTATAACGTTATATACTACTACCTTATAACGTATAACGTTGTGTAGCAGTACGTTATAACGTATAACGTTATATACTATTACCTTATAACGTATAACGTTGTGTAGCAGTACGTTATAACGTATAACGTTATATACTATTACGTTATAACGTATAAAGTTACGTAGCATTACGTTATAACGTATAACGTTATATACTATTACCTTATAACGTGTAACGTTGTGTAGCAGTACGTTATAACGTATAACGTTATATACTATTACGTTATAACGTATAACGTCATGTAGCACTACGTTATAACGTATAACGTTATATATAATATTACCTTATAACGTATAACCTTATGTAGCAGTACGTTATAACGTATAACGTTATATACTATTTCCTTATAACGTATAACGTTATGTGGCATTACGCTATAACGTATATCGTTATATATTGTTACCTTATAACGTTATACGTTATATAGTATTACCTTATAACGTATACCGTTATGTAGCATTACGTTATAACGTCTAACGTTATATACTATTACCTTATAACGTATAAAGTTACGTAGCATTACGTTATAACGTATATCGTTATATATTGTGACCTTATAACGTTATACGTTATATACTATTACGATATAACGTATAACGTTATGTAGCACTACGTTATAACGTATAACGTTATGTAGGACTACGCTATAACGTATAACGTTATATACTACTACCTTATAACGTATAACGTTATGTGGCATTACGCTATAACGTATATCGTTATATATTGTTACCTTATAACGTTATACGTTATATAGTATTACCTTCTAACGTATAACGTTATGTAGCATTACGTTATAACGTATAACGTTATATACTATTACCTTATAACGTATAACGTTACGTAGCATTACGTTATAACGTATATCGTGATATATTGTTACCTTATAACGTTATACGTTATATACTATTACGATATAACGTATAACGTTATGTAGCACTACGTTACAACGTATAACGTTATGTAGCACTACGTTATAACGTATAACGTTATATACTACTACCTTATAACGTATAACGTTATGTGGCATTACGCTATAACGTATATCGTTATATATTGTTACCTTATAACGTTATACGTTATATAGTATTACCTTCTAACGTATAACGTTATGTAGCATTACGTTATAACGTATAACGTTATATACTATTACCTTATAACGTATAACGTTACGTAGCATTACGTTATAACGTATATCGTTATATATTGTTACCTTATAACGTTATACGTTATATACTATTACGTTATAACGTATAACGTTATGTAGCACTACGTTATAACGTATAACGTTATATACTATTACGTTGTAACGTATAACGTTATGTAGCACTACGTTATAACGTATAACTTTATGTAGCACTACGTTATAACGTATATCGTTATATATTGTTACCTTATAACGTTATACGTTATATACTATTACCTTATAACGTATAACTTTATGTAGCACTACGTTATAACGTATATCGTTATATATTGTTACCTTATAACGTTATACGATATATACTATTACCTTATAACGTATAACGTTATGTAGCAGTACGTTATAATGTATATCGTTATATATTGTTACCTTATAACATTACACGTTATATACAATTACCTTATAACGTATAACGTTATGTGGCATTACGCTATAACGTATATCGTTATATATTGTTACCTTATAACGTTATACGTTATATACTATTACGATATAACGTATAACGTTATGTAGCACTACGTTATAACGTATAACGTTATGTAGCACTACGTTATAACGTATAACGTTATATACTACTACCTTATAACGTATAACGTTATGTGGCATTACGCTATAACGTATATCGTTATATATTTTTACCTTATAACGTTATACGTTATATAGTATTACCTTCTAACGTATAACGTTATGTAGCATTACGTTATAACGTATAACGTTATATACTATTACCTTATAACGTATAACGTTACGTAGCATTACGTTATAACGTATATCGTTATATACTACTACCTTATAACGTATAACGTTACGTAGCATTACGTTATAACGTATATCGTTATATATTGTTACCTTATAACGTTATACGTTATATACTATTACGTTATAACGTATAACGTTATGTAGCACTACGTTATAACGTATAACGTTATATACTACTACCTTATAACGTATAACGTTGTGTAGCAGTACGTTATAACGTATAACGTTATATACTATTACCTTATAACGTATAACGTTGTGTAGCAGTACGTTATAACGTATAACGTTATATACTATTACGTTATAACGTATAAAGTTACGTAGCATTACGTTATAACGTATAACGTTATATACTATTACCTTATAACGTATAACGTTGTGTAGCAGTACGTTATAACGTATAACGTTATATACTATTACGTTATAACGTATAACGTCATGTAGCACTACGTTATAACGTATAACGTTATATATAATATTACCTTATAACGTATAACCTTATGTAGCAGTACGTTATAACGTATAACGTTATATACTATTTCCTTATAACGTATAACGTTATGTGGCATTACGCTATAACGTATATCGTTATATATTGTTACCTTATAACGTTATACGTTATATAGTATTACCTTATAACGTATAACGTTATGTAGCATTACGTTATAACGTCTAACGTTATATACTATTACCTTATAACGTATAAAGTTACGTAGCATTACGTTATAACGTATATCGTTATATATTGTGACCTTATAACGTTATACGTTATATACTATTACGATATAACGTATAACGTTATGTAGCACTACGTTATAACGTATAACGTTATGTAGGACTACGCTATAACGTATAACGTTATATACTACTACCTTATAACGTATAACGTTATGTGGCATTACGCTATAACGTATATCGTTATATATTGTTACCTTATAACGTTATACGTTATATAGTATTACCTTCTAACGTATAACGTTATGTAGCATTACGTTATAACGTATAACGTTATATACTATTACCTTATAACGTATAACGTTACGTAGCATTACGTTATAACGTATATCGTGATATATTGTTACCTTATAACGTTATACGTTATATACTATTACGATATAACGTATAACGTTATGTAGCACTACGTTACAACGTATAACGTTATGTAGCACTACGTTATAACGTATAACGTTATATACTACTACCTTATAACGTATAACGTTATGTGGCATTACGCTATAACGTATATCGTTATATATTGTTACCTTATAACGTTATACGTTATATAGTATTACCTTCTAACGTATAACGTTATGTAGCATTACGTTATAACGTATAACGTTATATACTATTACCTTATAACGTATAACGTTACGTAGCATTACGTTATAACGTATATCGTTATATATTGTTACCTTATAACGTTATACGTTATATACTATTACGTTATAACGTATAACGTTATGTAGCACTACGTTATAACGTATAACGTTATATACTATTACGTTGTAACGTATAACGTTATGTAGCACTACGTTATAACGTATAACTTTATGTAGCACTACGTTATAACGTATATCGTTATATATTGTTACCTTATAACGTTATACGTTATATACTATTACCTTATAACGTATAACTTTATGTAGCACTACGTTATAACGTATAACGTTGTATACTATTACCTTATAAAGTATAACGTTACGTAGCATTACGTTATAACGTATATCGTTATATACTATTACCTTATAACGTATAACGTTACGTAGCATTACGTTATAACGTATATCGTTATATATTGTTACCTTATAACGTTATACGTTATATACTATTACGTTATAACGTATAACGTTATGTAGCACTACGTTATAACGTATAACGTTATATACTACTACCTTATAACGTATAACGTTACGTAGCATTACGTTATAACGTATATCGTTATATATTGTTACCTTATAACGTTATACGTTATATACTATTACGTTATAACGTATAACGTTATGTAGCACTACGTTATAACGTATAACGTTATATACTACTACCTTATAACGTATAACGTTATGTAGCATTACGTTATAAGGTATAACGTTATATACTATTTCCTTATAACATATAACGTTATGTAGCACTACGTTATAACGTATAACTTTATGTAGCACTACGTTATAACGTATATCGTTATATATAGTTACCTTATAACGTTGTACGTTATATACTATTACCTTATAACGTGTAACATTATGTAGCACTACGTTATAACGTATAACGTTATATACTATTACCTTATAACGTATAACGTTACGTAGCATTACGTTATAACGTATATCGTTATATATTGTTACCTTATAACGTTATACGTTATATACTATTACGTTATAACGTATAACGTTATGTAGCACTACGTTATAACGTATAACGTTATATACTACTACCTTATAACGTATAACGTTATGTAGCATTACGTTAGAAGGTATAACGTTATATACTATTACCTTATAACATATAACGTTATGTAGCACTACGTTATAACGTATAACGTTACGTAGCAATACGTTATAACGTATATCGTTATATATTGTTACCTTATAACGTTATACGTTATATACTATTACGTTATAACGTATAACGTTATGTAGCACTACGTTATAACGTATAACGTTATGTAGCACTACGTTATAACGTATAACGTTATATACTACTACCTTATAACGTATAACGTTGTGTAGCACTACGTTATAACATATAACGTTATATACTATTACGTTATAACGTATAACGTTGTGCAGCACTACGTTATAACGTGTAACATTGTATACTGTTACGTTATAACGTACAACGTTATGTAGCACTACGTTATATCATATAACGTTATATGCTATTACCTTATAACGTATAACGTTATGTAGCATTACGTTATAACGTATAACGTTATGTAGCACTACGTTATAACGAATAACGTTATATACTATTACCTTATAACGTATAACGTTATGTAGCATTACGTTATAACGTATAACGTTATATACTATTACCTTATAACGTATAACGTTGTGTAGCAGTACGTTATAACGTATTTCGTTATATATTGTTATCTTATAACGTTTTACGTTATATACTATTACCTTATACCGTATAACGTTATGTAGCACTACGTTATAACGTATAACGTTATATATTATTACCTTATAACGTATAACGTTGTGTAGCAGTACGTAATAACGTATATCGTTATATATTGTTACCTTATGACGATATACGTTATATACTATTACCTTATAACGTATAACGTTATGTAGCACTACGTTATAACGTATATCGTTATATATTGTTACCTTATAACGTTATACGTTATATACTATTACCTTATAACGAATAACGTTATGTAGCACTACGTTATAACGTATAACGTTATATACTATTACCTTATAACGTATAACGTTGTGTAGCAGTACGGTATAACGTATAACGTTATATACTATTACCTTATAACCTTTAACGTTGTGTAGCAGTACGTTATAACGTATATCGTTATATATTGTTACCTTATAACGTTATACGTTATATACTATTACCTTATAACGTATAACGTTATGTAGCACTACGTTATAACGTATAACGTTATGTAGCACTACGTTATAACGTATAACGTTATATACTATTACCTTATAACGTATAACGTTATGTAGCAGTACGTTATAATGTATATCGTTATATATTGTTACCTTATAACGTTATACGTTATATACTATTACCTTATAACGTATAACGTTATGTGGCATTACGCTATAACGTATATCGTTATATATTGTTACCTTATAACGTTATACGTTATATACTATTACGTTATAACGTATAACGTTATGTAGCACTACGTTATAACGTATAACGTTATATACTATTACGTTGTAACGTATAACGCTATGTAGCACTACGTTATAACGTATAACTTTATGTAGCACTACGTTATAACGTATATCGTTATATATTGTTACCTTATAACGTTATACGTTATATACTATTACCTTATAACGTATAACATTATGTAGCACTACGTTATAACGTATAACGTTGTATACTATTACCTTATAACGTATAACGTTACGTAGCATTACGTTATAACGTATATCGTTATATATTGTTACCTTATAACGTTATACGTTATATACTATTACGTTATAACGTATAACGTTATGTAGCACTACGTTATAACGTATAACGTTATATACTATTACCTTATAACGTATAACGTTGTGTAGCAGTACGGTATAACGTATAACGTTATATACTATTACCTTATAACGTATAACGTTGTGTAGCAGTCCGTTATAACGTATATCGTTATATATTGTTACCTTGTAACGTTATACGTTATATACTATTACCTTATAACGTATAACATTATGTAGCACTACGTGATAACGTATAACGTTGTATACTATTACCTTATAACGTATAACGTTACGTAGCATTACGTTATAACGTATATCGTTATATATTGTTACCTTATAACGTTATACGTTATATACTATTACGTTATAACGTATAACGTTATGTAGCACTACGTTATAACGTATAACGTTATATACTATTACCTTATAACGTATAACGTTACGTAGCATTACGTGATAACGTATATCGTTATATATTGTTACCTTATAACGTTATACGTTATCTACTATTACGTTATAACGTATAACGTTATGTAGCACTACGTTATAACGTATTACGTTATATACTACTACCTTATAACATATAACGTTATGTAGCATTACGTTATAAGGTATAACGCTATATACTATTACCTTATAACATATAACGTTATGTAGCACTACGTTATAACGTATAACGTTACGTAGCAATACGTTATAACGTATATCGTTATATATTGTTACCTTATAACGTTATACGTTATATACTATTACGTTATAACGTATACCGTTATGTAGCACTACGTTATAACGTATAACGTTATGTAGCACTACGTTATAACGTATAACGTTATATACTACTACCTTATAACGTATAACGTTATGTAGCACTACGTTATAACATATAACGTTATATACTATTACGTTATAACGTATAACGTTGTGCAGCACTACGTTATAACGTGTAACATTGTATACTATTACGTTATAACGTACAACGTTATGTAGCACTACGTTATATCATATAACGTTATATGCTTCTACCTTATAACGTATAACGTTATGTAGCATTACGTTATAACGTATAACGTTATATACTATTACCTTATAACGTATAACGTTGTGTAGCAGTACGGTATAACGTATAACGTTATATATTACTACTTTTATAACGTATAACGTTGTGTAGCAGTACGTTATAACGTATGTCATTATATATTGTTACCTTATAACGTTATACGTTATATACTATTACCTTATAACGTATAACGTTATGTAGCACTACGTTATAACGTATAACGTTATGTAGCACTACGTTATAACGTATAACGTTATGTAGCGCTACGTTATTTCGTATAACGTTATATACTATTACCTTATAATGTATAACGTTTTGTAGCAGTACGTTATAACGCATATCGTTATATATTGTTACCTTATAACGTTATACGATATATACTATTACCTTATAACGTATAACGTTATGTAGCAGTACGTTATAATGTATATCGTTATATATTGTTACCTTATAACGTTATACGTTATATACTATTACCTTATAACGTATAACGTTATGTGGCATTACGCTATAACGTATATCGTTATATATTGTTAACTTATAACGTTATACGTTATATAGTATTACCTTATAACGTATAACGTTATGTAGCACTACGTTATAACGTATAACGTTACGTAGCACTACGTTATAACGTATAACGTTATATACTACTACCTTATAACGTATAACGTTATGTAGCTTTACGTTATAAGGTATAACGTTATATACTATTACCTTATAACGTATAACGTTATGTAGCATTACGTTATAACGTATAACGTTATATACTATTGCGTTATAACGTATAACGTCATGTAGCACTACGTTATAACGTATAACGTTATGTAGCAATACGTTATAACGTATAACGTTAAATACTATTACCTTACAACGTATAACGTTATGTAGCACTACGTTATAACGTATAACGTTACGTAGCACTACGTTATAACGTATAACGTTATATACTACTACCTTATAACGTATAACGTTATGTAGCTTTACGTTATAAGGTATAACGTTATATACTATTACCTTATAACGTATAACATTATGTAGCATTACGTTATAACGTATAACGTTATATACTATTGCGTTATAACGTATAACGTCATGTAGCACTACGTTATAACGTATAACGTTATGTAGCAATACGTTATAACGTATAACGTTAAATACTATTACCTTACAACGTATAACGTTATGTAGCACTACGTTATAACGTATAACGTTATGTAGCACTACGTTATAACGTATAACGTTATATATAATATTACCTTATAACGTATAACGTTATGTAGCAGTACGTTATAACGTATAACGTTATGTGGCATTACGCTATAACGTATATCGTTATATATTGTTACCTTATAACGTTATACGTTATATACTATTACGTTATAACGTATAACGTTATATAGCACTACGTTATAACGTATAACTTTATGTAGCACTACGTTATAACGTATATCGTTATATATTGTTACCTTATAACGTTATACGTTGTATACTATTACCTTATAACGTATAACGTTACGTAGCATTACGTTATAACGTATATCGTTATATATTGTTACCTTATAACGTTATACGTTATATACTATTACGTTATAACGTATAACGTTATGTAGCACTACGTTATAACGTATAACGTTATGTGGCACTACGTTATAACGTATAACGTTATATACTACTACCTTATAACGTATAACGTTATGTAGCACTACGTTATAACATATAACGTTATATACTATTACGTTATAACGTATAACGTTGTGCAGCACTACGTTATAACGTGTAACATTGTATACTATTACGTTATAACGTACAACGTTATGCAGCACTACGTTATATCATATAACGTTATATGCTATTACCTTATAACGTATAACGTTATGTAGCATTACGTTATAACGTATAACGTTATGTAGCACTACGTTATAACGAATAACGTTATATACTATTACCTTATAACGTATAACGTTATGTAGCATTACGTTATAACGTATAACGTTATATACTATTACCTTATAACGTATAACGTTGTGTAGCAGTACGGTATAACGTATAACGTTATATACTACTACTTTTATAACGTATAACGTTGTGTAGCAGTACGTTATAACGTATATCGTTATATATTGTTACCTTATAACGTTATACGTTATATACTGTTACCTTATAACGTATAACGTTATGTAGCACTACGTTATAACGTATATCGTTATATATTGTTACCTTATAACGTTATACGTTATATACTATTACGTTATAACGTATAACGTTATGTAGCACTACGTTATAACGTATAACGTTGTGTAGCAGTACGGTATAACGTATAACGTTATATACTACTACTTTTATAACGTATAACGTTGTGTAGCAGTACGTTATAACGTATATCGTTATATATTGTTACCTTATAACGTTATACGTTATATACTATTACCTTATAACGTATAACGTTATGTAGCACTACGTTATAACGTATATCGTTATATATTGTAACCTTATAACGTTATACGTTATATACTATTACGTTATAACGTATAACGTTATGTAGCACTACGTTATAACGTATAACGTTATGTAGCACTACGTTATAACGTATAACGTTATGTAGCACTACGTTATATCGTATAACGTTATATACTATTACCTTATAATGTATAACGTTTTGTCGCAGTACGTTATAACGTATATCGTTATATATTGTTACCTTATAACGTTATACGATATATACTATTACCTTATAACGTATAACGTTATGTAGCAGTACGTTATAATGTATATCGTTATATATTGTTACCTTATAACGTTATACGTTATATACTATTACCTTATAACGTATAACGTTATGTGGCATTACGCTATAACGTATATCGTTATATATTGTTACCTTATAACGTTATACGTTATATAGTATTACCTTATAACGTATAACGTTATGTAGCACTACGTTATAACGTATAACGTTACGTAGCACTACGCTATAACGTATAACGTTATATACTACTACCTTATAACGTATAACGTTATGTAGCTTTACGTTATAAGGTATAACGTTATATACTATTACCTTATAACGTATAACGTTATGTAGCATTACGTTATAACGTATGACGTTATATACTATTGCGATATAACGTATAACGTCATGTAGCACTACGTTATAACGTATAACGTTATGTAGCAATACGTTATAACGTATATCGTTATATATTGTTACCTTATAACGTTATACGTTATATACTATTACGTTATAACGTATAACGTTATGTAGCACTACGTTATAACGTATAACGTTATATACTATTACGTTGTAACGTATAACGTTATGTAGCACTACGTTATAACGTATAACTTTATGTAGCACTACGTTATAACGTACATCGTTATATATTGTTACCTCATAACGTTATACGTTATATACTATTACCTTATAACGTATAACATTATGTAGCACTACGTTATAACGTATAACGTTGTATACTATTACCTTATAACGTATAACGTTACGTAGCATTACGTTATAACGTATATCGTTCTATATTGTTACCTTATAACGTTATACGTTATATACTATTACGTTATAACGTATAACGTTATGTAGCACTACGTTATAACGTATAACGTTATATATAATTACCTTATAACGTATAACGTTGTGTAGCAGTACGGTATAACGTATAACGTTATATACTATTACCTTATAACGTATAACGTTGTGTAGCAGTACGTTATAACGTATATCGTTATATATTGTTACCTTATAACGTTATACGTTATATACTATTACCTTATAACGTATAACGTTGTATACTATTACGTTGTAACGTATAACGTTATGTAGCACTACGTTATAACGTATAACTTTATGTAGCACTACGTTATAACGTATATCGTTATATATTGTTACCTTATAACGTTGTACGTTATATACTATTACCTTATAACGTGTAACATTATGTAGCACTACGTTATAACGTATAACGTTATATACTATTACCTTATAACGTATAACGTTACGTAGCATTACGTTATAACGTATATCGTTATATATTGTTACCTTATAACGTTATACGTTATCTACTATTACGTTATAACGTATAACGTTATGTAGCACTACGTTATAACGTATAACGTTATATACTACTACCTTATAACGTATAACGTTATGTAGCATTACGTTATAAGGTATAACGTTATATACTATTACCTTATAACATATAACGTTATGTAGCACTACGTTATAACGTATAACGTTACGTAGCAATACGTTATAACGTATATCGTTATATATTGTTACCTTATAACGTTATACGTTATATACTATTACGTTATAACGTATAACGTTATGTAGCACTACGTTATAACGTATAACGTTATGTGGCACTACGTTATAACGTATAACGTTATATACTACTACCTTATAACGTATAACGTTATGTAGCACTACGTTATAACATATAACGTTATATACTATTACGTTATAACGTATAACGTTGTGCAGCACTACGTTATAACGTGTAACATTGTATACTATTACGTTATAACGTACAACGTTATGCAGCACTACGTTATATCATATAACGTTATATGCTATTACCTTATAACGTATAACGTTATGTAGCATTACGTTATAACGTATAACGTTATGTAGCACTACGTTATAACGAATAACGTTATATACTATTACCTTATAACGTATAACGTTATGTAGCATTACGTTATAACGTATAACGTTATATACTATTACCTTATAACGTATAACGTTGTGTAGCAGTACGGTATAACGTATAACGTTATATACTACTACTTTTATAACGTATAACGTTGTGTAGCAGTACGTTATAACGTATATCGTTATATATTGTTACCTTATAACGTTATACGTTATATACTGTTACCTTATAACGTATAACGTTATGTAGCACTACGTTATAACGTATATCGTTATATATTGTTACCTTATAACGTTATACGTTATATACTATTACGTTATAACGTATAACGTTATGTAGCACTACGTTATAACGTATAACGTTGTGTAGCAGTACGGTATAACGTATAACGTTATATACTACTACTTTTATAACGTATAACGTTGTGTAGCAGTACGTTATAACGTATATCGTTATATATTGTTACCTTATAACGTTATACGTTATATACTATTACCTTATAACGTATAACGTTATGTAGCACTACGTTATAACGTATATCGTTATATATTGTAACCTTATAACGTTATACGTTATATACTATTACGTTATAACGTATAACGTTATGTAGCACTACGTTATAACGTATAACGTTATGTAGCACTACGTTATAACGTATAACGTTATGTACCACTACGTTATATCGTATAACGTTATATACTATTACCTTATAATGTATAACGTTTTGTCGCAGTACGTTATAACGTATATCGTTATATATTGTTACCTTATAACGTTATACGATATATACTATTACCTTATAACGTATAACGTTATGTAGCAGTACGTTATAATGTATATCGTTATATATTGTTACCTTATAACGTTATACGTTATATAGTATTACCTTATAACGTATAACGTTATGTAGCACTACGTTATAACGTATAACGTTACGTAGCACTACGCTATAACGTATAACGTTATATACTACTACCTTATAACGTATAACGTTATGTAGCTTTACGTTATAAGGTATAACGTTATATACTATTACCTTATAACGTATAACGTTATGTAGCATTACGTTATAACGTATAACGTTATATACTATTGCGATATAACGTATAACGTCATGTAGCACTACGTTATAACGTATAACGTTATGTAGCAATACGTTATAACGTATATCGTTATATATTGTTACCTTATAACGTTATACGTTATATACGATTACGTTATAACGTATAACGTTATGTAGCACTACGTTATAACGTATAACGTTATATACTATTACGTTGTAACGTATAAAGTTATGTAGCACTACGTTATAACGTATAACTTTATGTAGCACTACGTTATAACGTATATCGTTATATATTGTTACCTTATAACGTTATACGTTATATACTATTACCTTATAACGTATAACATTATGTAGCACTACGTTATAACGTATAACGTTGTATACTATTACCTTATAACGTATAACGTTACGTAGCATTACGTTATAACGTATATCGTTCTATATTGTTACCTTATAACGTTATACGTTATATACTATTACGTTATAACGTATAACGTTATGTAGCACTACGTTATAACGTATAACGTTATATACTATTACCTTATAACGTATAACGTTGTGTAGCAGTACGGTATAACGTATAACGTTATATACTATTACCTTATAACGTATAACGTTGTGTAGCAGTACGTTATAACGTATATCGTTATATATTGTTACCTTATAACGTTATACGTTATATACTATTACCTTATAACGTATAACGTTGTATACTATTACGTTGTAACGTATAACGTTATGTAGCACTACGTTATAACGTATAACTTTATGTAGCACTACGTTATAACGTATATCGTTATATATTGTTACCTTATAACGTTGTACGTTATATACTATTACCTTATAACGTGTAACATTATGTAGCACTACGTTATAACGTATAACGTTATATACTATTACCTTATAACATATAACGTTATGTAGCACTACGTTATAACGTATAACGTTACGTAGCAATACGTTATAACGTATATCGTTATATATTGTTACCTTATAACGTTATACGTTATATACTATTACGTTCTAACGTATAACGTTATGTAGCACTACGTTATAACGTATAACGTTATGTAGCACTACGTTATAGCGTATAACGTTATATACTACTACCTTATAACGTATAACGTTATGTAGCACTACGTTATAACATATAACGTTATATACTATTACGTTATAACGTATAACGTTGTGCAGCACTACGTTATAACGTGTAACATTGTATACAATTACGTTATAACGTACAACGTTATGTAGCACTACGTTATATCATATTACGTTATATGCTATTACCTTATAACGTATAACGTTATGTAGCATTACGTTATAACGTATAACGTTATGTAGCACTACGTTATAACGAATAACGTTATATACTATTACCTTATAACGTATAACGTTATGTAGCATTACGTTATAACGTATAACGTTATATACTATTACCTTATAACGTATAACGTTGTGTAGCTGTACGGTATAACGTATAACGTTATATACTACTACTTTTATAACGTATAACGTTGTGTAGCAGTACGTTATAACGTATATCGTTATATATTGTTACCTTATAACGTTATACATTATATACTATTACCTTATAACGTATAACGTTATGTAGCACTACGTTATAACGTATATCGTTATATATTGTTACCTTATAACGTTATACGTTATATACTATTACGTTATAACGTATAACGTTATGTAGCACTACGTTATAACGTGTAACATTGTATACTATTACGTTATAACGTACAACGTTATGCAGCACTACGTTATATCATATAACGTTATATGCTATTACCTTATAACGTATAACGTTATGTAGCATTACGTTATAACGTATAACGTTATGTAGCACTACGTTATAACGAATAACGTTATATACTATTACCTTATAACGTATAACGTTATGTAGCATTACGTTATAACGTATAACGTTATATACTATTACCTTATAACGTATAACGTTGTGTAGCAGTACGGTATAACGTATAACGTTATATACTACTACTTTTATAACGTATAACGTTGTGTAGCAGTACGTTATAACGTATATCGTTATATATTGTTACCTTATAACGTTATACGTTATATACTATTACGTTATAACGTATAACGTTATGTAGCACTACGTTATAACGTATAACGTTGTGTAGCAGTACGGTATAACGTATAACGTTATATACTACTACTTTTATAACGTATAACGTTGTGTAGCAGTACGTTATAACGTATATCGTTATATATTGTTACCTTATAACGTTATACGTTATATACTATTACCTTATAACGTATAACGTTATGTAGCACTACGTTATAACGTATATCGTTATATATTGTAACCTTATAACGTTATACGTTATATACTATTACGTTATAACGTATAACGTTATGTAGCACTACGTTATAACGTATAACGTTATGTAGCACTACGTTATAACGTATAACGTTATGTAGCACTACGTTATATCGTATAACGTTATATACTATTACCTTATAATGTATAACGTTTTGTCGCAGTACGTTATAACGTATATCGTTATATATTGTTACCTGATAACGTTATACGATATATACTATTACCTTATAACGTATAACGTTATGTAGCAGTACGTTATAATGTATATCGTTATATATTGTTACCTTATAACGTTATACGTTATATACTATTACCTTATAACGTATAACGTTATGTGGCATTACGCTATAACGTATATCGTTATATATTGTTACCTTATAACGTTATACGTTATATAGTATTACCTTATAACGTATAACGTTATGTAGCACTACGTTATAACGTATAACGTTACGTAGCACTACGCTATAACGTATAACGTTATATACTACTACCTTATAACGTATAACGTTATGTAGCTTTACGTTATAAGGTATAACGTTATATACTATTACCTTATAACGTATAACGTTGTATACTATTACGTTGTAACGTATAACGTTATGTAGCACTACGTTATAACGTATAACTTTATGTAGCACTACGTTATAACGTATATCGTTATATATTGTTACCTTATAACGTTGTACGTTATATACTATTACCTTATAACGTGTAACATTATGTAGCACTACGTTATAACGTATAACGTTATATACTATTACCTTATAACGTATAACGTTACGTAGCATTACGTTATAACGTATATCGTTATATATTGTTACCTTATAACGTTATTCGTTATCTACTATTACGTTATAACGTATAACGTTATGTAGCACTACGTTATAACGTATAACGTTATATACTACTACCTTATAACGTATAACGTTATGTAGCATTACGTTATAAGGTATAACGTTATATACTATTACCTTATAACATATAACGTTATGTAGCACTACGTTATAACGTATAACGTTACGTAGCAATACGTTATAACGTATATCGTTATATATTGTTACCTTATAACGTTATACGTTATATACTATTACGTTCTAACGTATAACGTTATGTAGCACTACGTTATAACGTATAACGTTATGTAGCACTACGTTATAGCGTATAACGTTATATACTACTACCTTATAACGTATAACGTTATGTAGCACTACGTTATAACATATAACGTTATATACTATTACGTTATAACGTATAACGTTGTGCAGCACTACGTTATAACGTGTAACATTGTATACAATTACGTTATAACGTACAACGTTATGTAGCACTACGTTATATCATATTACGTTATATGCTATTACCTTATAACGTATAACGTTATGTAGCATTACGTTATAACGTATAACGTTATGTAGCACTACGTTATAACGAATAACGTTATATACTATTACCTTATAACGTATAACGTTATGTAGCATTACGTTATAACGTATAACGTTATATACTATTACCTTATAACGTATAACGTTGTGTAGCTGTACGGTATAACGTATAACGTTATATACTACTACTTTTATAACGTATAACGTTGTGTAGCAGTACGTTATAACGTATATCGTTATATATTGTTACCTTATAACGTTATACGTTATATACTATTACCTTATAACGTATAACGTTATGTAGCACTACGTTATAACGTATATCGTTATATATTGTTACCTTATAACGTTATACGTTATATACTATTACGTTATAACGTATAACGTTATGTAGCACTACGTTATAACGTATAACGTTATGTAGCACTACGTTATAACGTATAACGTTATGTAGCACTACGTTATATCGTATAACGTTATATACTATTACCTTATAATGTATAACGTTTTGTAGCAGTACGTTATAACGTATATCGTTATATATTGTTACCTTATAACGTTATATGATACATACTATTACCTTATAACGTATAACGTTATGTAGCAGTACGTTATAATGTATATCGTTATATATTGTTACCTTATAACGTTATACGTTATATACTATTACCTTATAACGTATAACGTTATGTGGCATTACGCTATAACGTATATCGTTATATATTGTTACCTTATAACGTTATACGTTATATAGTATTACCTTATAACGTATAACGTTATGTAGCACTACGTTATAACGTATAACGTTACGTAGCACTACGCTATAACGTATAACGTTATATACTACTACCTTATAACGTATAACGTTATGTAGCTTTACGTTATAAGGTATAACGTTATATACTATTACCTTATAACGTATAACGTTATGTAGCATTACGTTATAACGTATAACGTTATATACTATTGCGTTATAACGTATAACGTCATGTAGCACTACGTTATAACGTATAACGTTATGTAGCAATACGTTATAACGTATAACGTTAAATACTATTACCTTACAACGTATAACGTTATGTAGCACTACGTTATAACGTATAACGTTATGTAGCACTACGTTATAACGTATAACGTTATATATAATATTACCTTATAACGTATAACGTTATGTAGCAGTACGTTATAACGCATAACGTTATATACTATTTCCTTATAACGTATAACGTTATGTGGCATTACGCTATAACGTATATCGTTATATATTGTTACCTTATAACGTTATACGTTATATAGTATTACCTTATAACGTATAACGTTATGTAGCATTACGTTATAACGTCTAACGTTATATACTATTACCTTATAACGTATAACGTTACGTAGCATTACGTTATAACGTATATCGTTATATATTGTGACCTTATAACGTTATACGTTATATACTATTACGATATAACGTATAACGTTATGTAGCACTACGTTATAACGTATAACGTTATGTAGCACTACGTTATAACGTATAACGTTATATACTACTACCTTATAACGTATAACGTTATGTGGCATTACGCTATAACGTATATCGTTATATATTGTTACCTTATAACGTTATACGTTATATAGTATTACCTTCTAACGTATAACGTTATGTAGCATTACGTTATAACGTATAACGTCATATACTATTACGTTATAACGTATAACGTTACGTAGCATTACGTTATAACGTATATCGTTATATATTGTTACCTTATAACGTTATACGTTATATACTATTACGTTATAACGTATAACGTTATGTAGCACTACGTTATAACGTATAACTTTATGTAGCACTACGTTATAACGTATATCGTTATATATTGTTACCTTATAACGTTATACGTTATATACTATTACCTTATAACGTATAACATTATGTAGCACTACGTTATAACGTATAACGTTGTATACTATTACCTTATAACGTATAACGTTACGTAGCATTACGTTATAACGTATATCGTTATATATTGTTACCTTTTAACGTTATACGTTATATACTATTACGTTATAACGTATAACGTTATGTAGCACTACGTTATAACGTATAACGTTATATACTATTACCTTATAACGTATAACGTTGTGTAGCAGTACGGTATAACGTATAACGTTATATACTATTACCTTATAACGTATAACGTTGTGTAGCAGTACGTTATAACGTATATCGTTATATATTGTTACCTTGTAACGTTATACGTTATATACTATTACCTTATAACGTATAACGTTGTATACTATTACGTTGTAACGTATAACGTTATGTAGCACTACGTTATAACGTATAACTTTATGTAGCACTACGTTATAACGTATATCGTTATATATTGTTACCTTATAACGTTGTACGTTATATACTATTACCTTATAACGTGTAACATTATGTAGCACTACGTTATAACGTATAACGTTATATACTATTACCTTATAACGTATAACGTTACGTAGCATTACGTTATAACGTATATCGTTATATATTGTTACCTTGTAACGTTATACGTTATCTACTATTACGTTATAACGTATAACGTTATGTAGCACTACGTTATAACGTATTACGTTATATACTACTACCTTATAACGTATAACGTTATGTAGCATTACGTTATAAGGTATAACGTTATATACTATTACCTTATAACATATAACGTTATGTAGCACTACGTTATAACGTATAACGTTACGTAGCAATACGTTATAACGTATATCGTTATATATTGTAACCTTATAACGTTATACGTTATATACTATTACGTTATAACGTATAACGTTATGTAGCACTACGTTATAACGTATAACGTTATGTAGCACTACGTTATAACGTATAACGTTATATATAATATTACCTTATAACGTATAACGTTATGTAGCAGTACGTTATAACGCATAACGTTATATACTATTTCCTTATAACGTATAACGTTATGTGGCATTACGCTATAACGTATATCGTTATATATTGTTACCTTATAACGTTATACGTTATATAGTATTACCTTATAACGTATAACGTTATGTAGCATTACGTTATAACGTCTAACGTTATATACTATTACCTTATAACGTATAACGTTACGTAGCATTACGTTATAACGTATATCGTTATATATTGTGACCTTATAACGTTATACGTTATATACTATTACGATATAACGTATAACGTTATGTAGCACTACGTTATAACGTATAACGTTATGTAGCACTACGTTATAACGTATAACGTTATGTAGCAATACGTTATAACGTATATCGTTATATATTGTTACCTTATAACGTTATACGTTATATACTATTACGTTATAACGTATAACGTTATGTAGCACTACGTTATAACGTATAACGTTATATACTATTACGTTGTAACGTATAACGTTATGTAGCACTACGTTATAACGTATAACTTTATGTAGCACTACGTTATAACGTATATCGTTATATATTGTTACCTTATAACGTTATACGATATATACTATTACCTTATAACGTATAACGTTATGTAGCAGCACGTTATAATGTATATCGTTATATATTGTTACCTTATAACGTTATACGTTATATACTATTACGTTATAACGTATAACGTTATGTAGCACTACGTTATAACGTATAACGTTATATACTATTACGTTGTAACGTATAACGTTATGTAGCACTACGTTATAACGTATAACGTTACGTAGCACTACGCTATAACGTATAACGTTATATACTACTACCTTATAACGTATAACGTTATGTAGCTTTACGTTATAAGGTATAACGTTATATACTATTACCTTATAACGTATAACGTTATGTAGCATTACGTTATAACGTATAACGTTATATACTATTGCGATATAACGTATAACGTCATGTAGCACTACGTTATAACGTATAACGTTATGTAGCAATACGTTATAACGTATATCGTTATATATTGTTACCTTATAACGTTATACGTTATATACTATTACGTTATAACGTATAACGTTATGTAGCACTACGTTATAACGTATAACGTTATATACTATTACGTTGTAACGTATAACGTTATGTAGCACTACGTTATAACGTATAACTTTATGTAGCACTACGTTATAACGTATATCGTTATATATTGTTACCTTATAACGTTATACGTTATATACTATTACCTTATAACGTATAACATTATGTAGCACTACGTTATAACGTATAACGTTGTATACTATTACCTTATAACGTATAACGTTACGTAGCATTACGTTATAACGTATATCGTTCTATATTGTTACCTTATAACGTTATACGTTATATACTATTACGTTATAACGTATAACGTTATGTAGCACTACGTTATAACGTATAACGTTATATACTATTACCTTATAACGTATAACGTTGAGTAGCAGTACGGTATATCGTATAACGTTATATACTATTACCTTATAACGTATAACGTTGTGTAGCAGTACGTTATAACGTATATCGTTATATATTGTTACCTTATAACGTTATACGTTATATACTATTACCTTATAACGTATAACGTTGTATACTATTACGTTGTAACGTATAACGTTATGTAGCACTACGTTATAACGTATAACTTTATGTAGCACTACGTTATAACGTATATCGTTATATATTGTTACCTTATAACGTTGTACGTTATATACTATTACCTTATAACGTGTAACATTATGTAGCACTACGTTATAACGTATAACGTTATATACTATTACCTTATAACGTATAACGTTACGTAGCATTACGTTATAACGTATATCGCTATATATTGTTACCTTATAACGTTATACGTTATCTACTAATACGTTATAACGTATAACGTTATGTAGCACTACGTTATAACGTATAACGTTATATACTACTACCTTATAACGTATAACGTTATGTAGCATTACGTTATAAGGTATAACGTTATATACTATTACCTTATAACATATAACGTTATGTAGCACTACGTTATAACGTATAACGTTACGTAGCAATACGTTATAACGTATGTCGTTATATATTGTTACCTTATAACGTTATACGTTATATACTATTACGTTCTAACGTATAACGTTATGTAGCACTACGTTATAACGTATAACGTTATGTAGCACTACGTTATAGCGTATAACGTTATATACTACTACCTTATAACGTATAACGTTATGTAGCACTACGTTATAACATATAACGTTATATACTATTACGTTATAACGTATAACGTTGTGCAGCACTACGTTATAACGTGTAACATTGTATACTATTACGTTATAACGTACAACGTTATGTAGCACTACGTTATATCATATTACGTTATATGCTATTACCTTATAACGTATAACGTTATGTAGCATTACGTTATAACGTATAACGTTATGTAGCACTACGTTATAACGAATAACGTTATATACTATTACCTTATAACGTATAACGTTATGTAGCATTACGTTATAACGTATAACGTTATATACTATTACCTTATAACGTATAACGTTGTGTAGCTGTACGGTAGAACGTATAACGTTATATACTACTACTTTTATAACGTATAACGTTGTGTAGCAGTACGTTATAACGTATATCGTTATATATTGTTACCTTATAACGTTATACGTTATATACTATTACCTTATAACGTATAACGTTATGTAGCACTACGTTATAACGTATATCGTTATATATTGTTACCTTATAACGTTATACGTTATATACTATTACGTTATAACGTATAACGTTATGTAGCACTACGTTATAACGTATAACGTTATGTAGCACTACGTTATAACGTATAACGTTATGTAGCACTACGTTATATCGTATAACGTTATATACTATTACCTTATAATGTATAACGTTTTGTAGCAGTACGTTATAACGTATATCGTTATATATTGTTACCTTATAACGTTATACGTTATATACTATTACGTTATAACGTATAACGTTATGTAGCACTACGTTATAACGTATAACGTTATGTAGCACTACGTTATAACGTATAACGTTATATACTACTACCTTATAACGTATAACGTTATGTAGCACTACGTTATAACATATAACGTTATATACTATTACGTTATAACGTATAACGTTGTGCAGCACTACGTTATAACGTGTAACATTGTATACTATTACGTTATAACGTACAACGTTATGTAGCACTACGTTATATCATATAACGTTATATGCTATTACCTTATAATGTATAACGTTATGTAGCATTACGTTATAACGTATAACGTTATGTAGCACTACGTTATAACGAATAACGTTATATACTATTACCTTATAACGTATAACGTTATGTAGCATTACGTTATAACGTATAACGTTATATACTATTACCTTATAACGTATAACGTTGTGTAGCAGTACGGTATAACGTATAACGTTATATACTACTACTTTTATAACGTATAACGTTGTGTAGCAGTACGTTATAACGTATGTCGTTATATATTGTTACCTTATAACGTTATACGTTATATACTATTACCTTATAACGTATAACGTTATGTAGCACTACGTTATAACGTAAATCGTTATATATTGTTACCTTATAACGTTATACGTTATATACTATTACCTTATAACGTATAACGTTATGTAGCACTACGTTATAACGTATAACGTTATGTAGCACTACGTTATAACGTATAACGTTATGTAGCACTACGTTATATCGTATAACGTTATATACTATTACCTTATAATGTATAACGTTTTGTAGCAGTACGTTATAACGCATATCGTTATATATTGTTACCTTATAACGTTATACGATATATACTATTACCTTATAACGTATAACGTTATGTAGCAGTACGTTATAATGTATATCGTTATATATTGTTACCTTATAACGTTATACGTTATATACTATTACCTTATAACGTATAACGTTATGTGGCATTACGCTATAACGTATATCGTTATATATTGTTACCTTATAACGTTATACGTTATATACTATTACGTTATAACGTATAACGTTATGTAGCACTACGTTATAACGTATAACGTTATGTAGCACTACGTTATAACGTATAACGTTATATACTACTACCTTATAACGTATAACGTTATGTAGCACTACGTTATAACATATAACGTTATATACTATTACGTTATAACGTATAACGTTGTGCAGCACTACGTTATAACGTGTAACATTGTATACTATTACGTTATAACGTACAACGTTATGTAGCACTACGTTATATCATATAACGTTATATGCTATTACCTTATAATGTATAACGTTATGTAGCATTACGTTATAACGTATAACGTTATGTAGCACTACGTTATAACGAATAACGTTATATACTATTACCTTATAACGTATAACGTTATGTAGCATTACGTTATAACGTATAACGTTATATACTATTACCTTATAACGTATAACGTTGTGTAGCAGTACGGTATAACGTATAACGTTATATACTACTACTTTTATAACGTATAACGTTGTGTAGCAGTACGTTATAACGTATGTCGTTATATATTGTTACCTTATAACGTTATACGTTATATACTATTACCTTATAACGTATAACGTTATGTAGCACTACGTTATAACGTAAATCGTTATATATTGTTACCTTATAACGTTATACGTTATATACTATTACCTTATAACGTATAACGTTATGTAGCACTACGTTATAACGTATAACGTTATGTAGCACTACGTTATAACGTATAACGTTATGTAGCACTACGTTATATCGTATAACGTTATATACTATTACCTTATAATGTATAACGTTTTGTAGCAGTACGTTATAACGCATATCGTTATATATTGTTACCTTATAACGTTATACGATATATACTATTACCTTATAACGTATAACGTTATGTAGCAGTACGTTATAATGTATATCGTTATATATTGTTACCTTATAACGTTATACGTTATATACTATTACCTTATAACGTATAACGTTATGTGGCATTACGCTATAACGTATATCGTTATATATTGTTACCTTATAACGTTATACGTTATATAGTATTACCTTATAACGTATAACGTTATGTAGCACTACGTTATAACGTATAACGTTACGTAGCACTACGTTATAACGTATAACGTTATATACTACTACCTTATAACGTATAACGTTGTATACTATTACGTTGTAACGTATAACGTTATGTAGCACTACGTTATAACGTATAACTTTATGTAGCACTACGTTATAACGTATAACGTTACGTAGCACTACGTTATAACGTATAACGTTATATACTACTACCTTATAACGTATAACGTTATGTAGCTTTACGTTATAAGGTATAACGTTATATACTATTACCTTATAACGTATAACGTTATGTAGCATTACGTTATAACGTATAACGTTATATACTATTGCGTTATAACGTATAACGTCATGTAGCACTACGTTATAACGTATAACGTTATGTAGCAATACGTTATAACGTATAACGTTAAATACTATTACCTTACAACGTATAACGTTATGTAGCACTACGTTATAACGTATAACGTTATGTAGCACTACGTTATAACGTATAACGTTATATATAATATTACCTTATAACGTATAACGTTATGTAGCAGTACGTTATAACGTATAACTTTATGTAGCACTACGTTATAACGTATATCGTTATATATTGTTACCTTATAACGTTATACGTTATATACTATTACCTTATAACGTATAACATTATGTAGCACTACGTTATAACGTATAACGTTGTATACTATTACCTTATAACGTATAACGTTACGTAGCATTACGTTATAACGTATATCGTTATATATTGTTACCTTATAACGTTATACGTTATATACTGTTACGTTATAACGTATAACGTTATGTAGCACTACGTTATAACGTATAACGTTATATACTATTACGTTGTAACGTATAACGTTATGTAGCACTACGATATAACGTATAACTTTATGTAGCACTACGTTATAACGTATATCGTTATATATTGTTACCTTATAACGTTATACGTTATATACTATTACCTTATAACGTATAACATTATGTAGCACTACGTTATAACGTATAACGTTGTATACTATTACCTTATAACGTATAACGTTACGTAGCATTACGATATAACGTATATCGTTACATATTGTTACCTTATAACGTTATACGTTATATACTATTACGTTATAACGTATAACGTTATGTAGCACTACGTTATAACGTATAACGTTGTATACTATTACCTTATAACGTATAACGTTGTGTAGCAGTACGGTATAACGTATAACGTTATATACTATTACCTTATAACGTATAACGTTGTGTAGCAGTACGTTATAACGTATATCGTTATATATTGTTACCTTATAACGTTATACGTTATATACTATTACCTTATAACGTATAACGTTGTATACTATTACGTTGTAACGTATAACGTTATGTAGCACTACGTTATAACGTATAACTTTATGTAGCACTACGTTATAACGTATAACGTTACGTAGCACTACGTTATAACGTATAACGTTATATACTACTACCTTATAACGTATAACGTTATGTAGCTTTACGTTATAAGGTATAACGTTATATACTATTACCTTATAACGTATAACGTTATGTAGCATTACGTTATAACGTATAACGTTATATACTATTGCGTTATAACGTATAACGTCATGTAGCACTACGTTATAACGTATAACGTTATGTAGCAATACGTTATAACATATAACGTTATATACTATTACGTTATAACGTATAACGTTGTGCAGCACTACGTTATAACGTGTAACATTGTATACTATTACGTTATAACGTACAACGTTATGTAGCACTACGTTATATCATATAACGTTATATGCTATTACCTTATAATGTATAACGTTATGTAGCATTACGTTATAACGTATAACGTTATGTAGCACTACGTTATAACGAATAACGTTATATACTATTACCTTATAACGTATAACGTTATGTAGCATTACGTTATAACGTATAACGTTATATACTATTACCTTATAACGTATAACGTTGTGTAGCAGTACGGTATAACGTATAACGTTATATACTACTACTTTTATAACGTATAACGTTGTGTAGCAGTACGTTATAACGTATGTCGTTATATATTGTTACCTTATAACGTTATACGTTATATACTATTACCTTATAACGTATAACGTTATGTAGCACTACGTTATAACGTAAATCGTTATATATTGTTACCTTATAACGTTATACGTTATATACTATTACCTTATAACGTATAACGTTATGTAGCACTACGTTATAACGTATAACGTTATGTAGCACTACGTTATAACGTATAACGTTATGTAGCACTACGTTATATCGTATAACGTTATATACTATTACCTTATAATGTATAACGTTTTGTAGCAGTACGTTATAACGCATATCGTTATATATTGTTACCTTATAACGTTATACGATATATACTATTACCTTATAACGTATAACGTTATGTAGCAGTACGTTATAATGTATATCGTTATATATTGTTACCTTATAACGTTATACGTTATATACTATTACCTTATAACGTATAACGTTATGTGGCATTACGCTATAACGTATATCGTTATATATTGTTACCTTATAACGTTATACGTTATATACTATTACGTTATAACGTATAACGTTATGTAGCACTACGTTATAACGTATAACGTTATGTAGCACTACGTTATAACGTATAACGTTATATACTACTACCTTATAACGTATAACGTTATGTAGCACTACGTTATAACATATAACGTTATATACTATTACGTTATAACGTATAACGTTGTGCAGCACTACGTTATAACGTGTAACATTGTATACTATTACGTTATAACGTACAACGTTATGTAGCACTACGTTATATCATATAACGTTATATGCTATTACCTTATAATGTATAACGTTATGTAGCATTACGTTATAACGTATAACGTTATGTAGCACTACGTTATAACGAATAACGTTATATACTATTACCTTATAACGTATAACGTTATGTAGCATTACGTTATAACGTATAACGTTATATACTATTACCTTATAACGTATAACGTTGTGTAGCAGTACGGTATAACGTATAACGTTATATACTACTACTTTTATAACGTATAACGTTGTGTAGCAGTACGTTATAACGTATGTCGTTATATATTGTTACCTTATAACGTTATACGTTATATACTATTACCTTATAACGTATAACGTTATGTAGCACTACGTTATAACGTAAATCGTTATATATTGTTACCTTATAACGTTATACGTTATATACTATTACCTTATAACGTATAACGTTATGTAGCACTACGTTATAACGTATAACGTTATGTAGCACTACGTTATAACGTATAACGTTATGTAGCACTACGTTATATCGTATAACGTTATATACTATTACCTTATAATGTATAACGTTTTGTAGCAGTACGTTATAACGCATATCGTTATATATTGTTACCTTATAACGTTATACGATATATACTATTACCTTATAACGTATAACGTTATGTAGCAGTACGTTATAATGTATATCGTTATATATTGTTACCTTATAACGTTATACGTTATATACTATTACCTTATAACGTATAACGTTATGTGGCATTACGCTATAACGTATATCGTTATATATTGTTACCTTATAACGTTATACGTTATATAGTATTACCTTATAACGTATAACGTTATGTAGCACTACGTTATAACGTATAACGTTACGTAGCACTACGTTATAACGTATAACGTTATATACTACTACCTTATAACGTATAACGTTGTATACTATTACGTTGTAACGTATAACGTTATGTAGCACTACGTTATAACGTATAACTTTATGTAGCACTACGTTATAACGTATAACGTTACGTAGCACTACGTTATAACGTATAACGTTATATACTACTACCTTATAACGTATAACGTTATGTAGCTTTACGTTATAAGGTATAACGTTATATACTATTACCTTATAACGTATAACGTTATGTAGCATTACGTTATAACGTATAACGTTATATACTATTGCGTTATAACGTATAACGTCATGTAGCACTACGTTATAACGTATAACGTTATGTAGCAATACGTTATAACGTATAACGTTAAATACTATTACCTTACAACGTATAACGTTATGTAGCACTACGTTATAACGTATAACGTTATGTAGCACTACGTTATAACGTATAACGTTATATATAATATTACCTTATAACGTATAACGTTATGTAGCAGTACGTTATAACGTATAACTTTATGTAGCACTACGTTATAACGTATATCGTTATATATTGTTACCTTATAACGTTATACGTTATATACTATTACCTTATAACGTATAACATTATGTAGCACTACGTTATAACGTATAACGTTGTATACTATTACCTTATAACGTATAACGTTACGTAGCATTACGTTATAACGTATATCGTTATATATTGTTACCTTATAACGTTATACGTTATATACTGTTACGTTATAACGTATAACGTTATGTAGCACTACGTTATAACGTATAACGTTATATACTATTACGTTGTAACGTATAACGTTATGTAGCACTACGATATAACGTATAACTTTATGTAGCACTACGTTATAACGTATATCGTTATATATTGTTACCTTATAACGTTATACGTTATATACTATTACCTTATAACGTATAACATTATGTAGCACTACGTTATAACGTATAACGTTGTATACTATTACCTTATAACGTATAACGTTACGTAGCATTACGATATAACGTATATCGTTACATATTGTTACCTTATAACGTTATACGTTATATACTATTACGTTATAACGTATAACGTTATGTAGCACTACGTTATAACGTATAACGTTGTATACTATTACCTTATAACGTATAACGTTGTGTAGCAGTACGGTATAACGTATAACGTTATATACTATTACCTTATAACGTATAACGTTGTGTAGCAGTACGTTATAACGTATATCGTTATATATTGTTACCTTATAACGTTATACGTTATATACTATTACCTTATAACGTATAACGTTGTATACTATTACGTTGTAACGTATAACGTTATATACTATTACCTTATAACGTATAACGTTACGTAGCATTACGTTATAACGTATATCGCTATATATTGTTACCTTATAACGTTATACGTTATCTACTAATACGTTATAACGTATAACGTTATGTAGCACTACGTTATAACGTATAACGTTATATACTACTACCTTATAACGTATAACGTTATGTAGCATTACGTTATAAGGTATAACGTTATATACTATTACCTTATAACATATAACGTTATGTAGCACTACGTTATAACGTATAACGTTACGTAGCAATACGTTATAACGTATGTCGTTATATATTGTTACCTTATAACGTTATACGTTATATACTATTACGTTCTAACGTATAACGATATGTAGCACTACGTTATAACGTATAACGTTATGTAGCACTACGTTATAGCGTATAACGTTATATACTACTACCTTATAACGTATAACGTTATGTAGCACTACGTTATAACATATAACGTTATATACTATTACGTTATAACGTATAACGTTGTGCAGCACTACGTTATAACGTGTAACATTGTATACTATTACGTTATAACGTACAACGTTATGTAGCACTACGTTATATCATATTACGTTATATGCTATTACCTTATAACGTATAACGTTATGTAGCATTACGTTATAACGTATAACGTTATGTAGCACTACGTTATAACGAATAACGTTATATACTATTACCTTATAACGTATAACGTTATGTAGCATTACGTTATAACGTATAACGTTATATACTATTACCTTATAACGTATAACGTTGTGTAGCTGTACGGTATAACGTATAACGTTATATACTACTACTTTTATAACGTATAACGTTGTGTAGCAGTACGTTATAACGTATATCGTTATATATTGTTACCTTATAACGTTATACGTTATATACTATTACCTTATAACGTATAACGTTATGTAGCACTACGTTATAACGTATATCGTTATATATTGTTACCTTATAACGTTATACGTTATATACTATTACGTTATAACGTATAACGTTATGTAGCACTACGTTATAACGTATAACGTTATGTAGCACTACGTTATAACGTATAACGTTATGTAGCACTACGTTATATCGTATAACGTTATATACTATTACCTTATAATGTATAACGTTTTGTAGCAGTACGTTATAACGTATATCGTTATATATTGTTACCTTATAACGTTATACGTTATATACTATTACGTTATAACGTATAACGTTATGTAGCACTACGTTATAACGTATAACGTTATGTAGCACTACGTTATAACGTATAACGTTATATACTACTACCTTATAACGTATAACGTTATGTAGCACTACGTTATAACATATAACGTTATATACTATTACGTTATAACGTATAACGTTGTGCAGCACTACGTTATAACGTGTAACATTGTATACTATTACGTTATAACGTACAACGTTATGTAGCACTACGTTATATCATATAACGTTATATGCTATTACCTTATAATGTATAACGTTATGTAGCATTACGTTATAACGTATAACGTTATGTAGCACTACGTTATAACGAATAACGTTATATACTATTACCTTATAACGTATAACGTTATGTAGCATTACGTTATAACGTATAACGTTATATACTATTACCTTATAACGTATAACGTTGTGTAGCAGTACGGTATAACGTATAACGTTATATACTACTACTTTTATAACGTATAACGTTGTGTAGCAGTACGTTATAACGTATGTCGTTATATATTGTTACCTTATAACGTTATACGTTATATACTATTACCTTATAACGTATAACGTTATGTAGCACTACGTTATAACGTAAATCGTTATATATTGTTACCTTATAACGTTATACGTTATATACTATTACCTTATAACGTATAACGTTATGTAGCACTACGTTATAACGTATAACGTTATGTAGCACTACGTTATAACGTATAACGTTATGTAGCACTACGTTATATCGTATAACGTTATATACTATTACCTTATAATGTATAACGTTTTGTAGCAGTACGTTATAACGCATATCGTTATATATTGTTACCTTATAACGTTATACGATATATACTATTACCTTATAACGTATAACGTTATGTAGCAGTACGTTATAATGTATATCGTTATATATTGTTACCTTATAACGTTATACGTTATATACTATTACCTTATAACGTATAACGTTATGTGGCATTACGCTATAACGTATATCGTTATATATTGTTACCTTATAACGTTATACGTTATATACTATTACGTTATAACGTATAACGTTATGTAGCACTACGTTATAACGTATAACGTTATGTAGCACTACGTTATAACGTATAACGTTATATACTACTACCTTATAACGTATAACGTTATGTAGCACTACGTTATAACATATAACGTTATATACTATTACGTTATAACGTATAACGTTGTGCAGCACTACGTTATAACGTGTAACATTGTATACTATTACGTTATAACGTACAACGTTATGTAGCACTACGTTATATCATATAACGTTATATGCTATTACCTTATAATGTATAACGTTATGTAGCATTACGTTATAACGTATAACGTTATGTAGCACTACGTTATAACGAATAACGTTATATACTATTACCTTATAACGTATAACGTTATGTAGCATTACGTTATAACGTATAACGTTATATACTATTACCTTATAACGTATAACGTTGTGTAGCAGTACGGTATAACGTATAACGTTATATACTACTACTTTTATAACGTATAACGTTGTGTAGCAGTACGTTATAACGTATGTCGTTATATATTGTTACCTTATAACGTTATACGTTATATACTATTACCTTATAACGTATAACGTTATGTAGCACTACGTTATAACGTAAATCGTTATATATTGTTACCTTATAACGTTATACGTTATATACTATTACCTTATAACGTATAACGTTATGTAGCACTACGTTATAACGTATAACGTTATGTAGCACTACGTTATAACGTATAACGTTATGTAGCACTACGTTATATCGTATAACGTTATATACTATTACCTTATAATGTATAACGTTTTGTAGCAGTACGTTATAACGCATATCGTTATATATTGTTACCTTATAACGTTATACGATATATACTATTACCTTATAACGTATAACGTTATGTAGCAGTACGTTATAATGTATATCGTTATATATTGTTACCTTATAACGTTATACGTTATATACTATTACCTTATAACGTATAACGTTATGTGGCATTACGCTATAACGTATATCGTTATATATTGTTACCTTATAACGTTATACGTTATATAGTATTACCTTATAACGTATAACGTTATGTAGCACTACGTTATAACGTATAACGTTACGTAGCACTACGTTATAACGTATAACGTTATATACTACTACCTTATAACGTATAACGTTGTATACTATTACGTTGTAACGTATAACGTTATGTAGCACTACGTTATAACGTATAACTTTATGTAGCACTACGTTATAACGTATAACGTTACGTAGCACTACGTTATAACGTATAACGTTATATACTACTACCTTATAACGTATAACGTTATGTAGCTTTACGTTATAAGGTATAACGTTATATACTATTACCTTATAACGTATAACGTTATGTAGCATTACGTTATAACGTATAACGTTATATACTATTGCGTTATAACGTATAACGTCATGTAGCACTACGTTATAACGTATAACGTTATGTAGCAATACGTTATAACGTATAACGTTAAATACTATTACCTTACAACGTATAACGTTATGTAGCACTACGTTATAACGTATAACGTTATGTAGCACTACGTTATAACGTATAACGTTATATATAATATTACCTTATAACGTATAACGTTATGTAGCAGTACGTTATAACGTATAACTTTATGTAGCACTACGTTATAACGTATATCGTTATATATTGTTACCTTATAACGTTATACGTTATATACTATTACCTTATAACGTATAACATTATGTAGCACTACGTTATAACGTATAACGTTGTATACTATTACCTTATAACGTATAACGTTACGTAGCATTACGTTATAACGTATATCGTTATATATTGTTACCTTATAACGTTATACGTTATATACTGTTACGTTATAACGTATAACGTTATGTAGCACTACGTTATAACGTATAACGTTATATACTATTACGTTGTAACGTATAACGTTATGTAGCACTACGATATAACGTATAACTTTATGTAGCACTACGTTATAACGTATATCGTTATATATTGTTACCTTATAACGTTATACGTTATATACTATTACCTTATAACGTATAACATTATGTAGCACTACGTTATAACGTATAACGTTGTATACTATTACCTTATAACGTATAACGTTACGTAGCATTACGATATAACGTATATCGTTACATATTGTTACCTTATAACGTTATACGTTATATACTATTACGTTATAACGTATAACGTTATGTAGCACTACGTTATAACGTATAACGTTGTATACTATTACCTTATAACGTATAACGTTGTGTAGCAGTACGGTATAACGTATAACGTTATATACTATTACCTTATAACGTATAACGTTGTGTAGCAGTACGTTATAACGTATATCGTTATATATTGTTACCTTATAACGTTATACGTTATATACTATTACCTTATAACGTATAACGTTGTATACTATTACGTTGTAACGTATAACGTTATGTAGCACTACGTTATAACGTATAACTTTATGTAGCACTACGTTATAACGTATAACGTTACGTAGCACTACGTTATAACGTATAACGTTATATACTACTACCTTATAACGTATAACGTTATGTAGCTTTACGTTATAAGGTATAACGTTATATACTATTACCTTATAACGTATAACGTTATGTAGCATTACGTTATAACGTATAACGTTATATACTATTGCGTTATAACGTATAACGTCATGTAGCACTACGTTATAACGTATAACGTTATGTAGCAATACGTTATAACGTATAACGTTAAATACTATTACCTTACAACGTATAACGTTATGTAGCACTACGTAATAACGTATAACGTTATGTAGCACTACGTTATAACGTATAACGTTATATATAATATTACCTTATAACGTATAACGTTATGTAGCAGTACGTTATAACGTATAACTTTATGTAGCACTACGTTATAACGTATATCGTTATATATTGTTACCTTATAACGTTATACGTTATATACTATTACCTTATAACGTATAACATTATGTAGCACTACGTTATAACGTATAACGTTGTATACTATTACCTTATAACGTATAACGTTACGTAGCATTACGTTATAACGTATATCGTTATATATTGTTACCTTATAACGTTATACGTTATATACTATTACGTTATAACGTATAACGTTATGTAGCACTACGTTATAACGTATAACGTTATATACTATTACGTTGTAACGTATAACGTTATGTAGCACTACGATATAACGTATAACTTTATGTAGCACTACGTTATAACGTATATCGTTATATATTGTTACCTTATAACGTTATACGTTATATACTATTACCTTATAACGTATAACATTATGTAGCACTACGTTATAACGTATAACGTTGTATACTATTACCTTATAACGTATAACGTTACGTAGCATTACGATATAACGTATATCGTTACATATTGTTACCTTATAACGTTATACGTTATATACTATTACGTTATAACGTATAACGTTATGTAGCACTACGTTATAACGTATAACGTTGTATACTATTACCTTATAACGTATAACGTTGTGTAGCAGTACGGTATAACGTATAACGTTATATACTATTACCTTATAACGTATAACGTTGTGCAGCAGTACGTTATAACGTATATCTTTATATATTGTTACCTTATAACGTTATACGTTATATACTATTACGTTATAACGTATAACGTTATGTAGCACTACGTTATAACGTATAACGTTGTATACTATTACCTTATAACGTATAACGTTGTGTAGCAGTACGGTATAACGTATAACGTTATATACTATTACCTTATAACATATAACGTTGTGTAGCAGTACGTTATAACGTATATCGTTATATATTGTTACCTTATAACGTTATACGTTATATACTATTACCTTATAACGTATAACGTTGTATACTATTACGTTGTAACGTATAACGTTATGTAGCACTACGTTATAACGTATAACTTTATGTAGCACTACGTTATAACGTATAACGTTACGTAGCACTACGTTATAACGTATAACGTTATATACTACTACCTTATAACGTATAACGTTATGTAGCTTTACGTTATAAGGTATAACGTTATATACTATTACCTTATAACGTATAACGTTATGTAGCATTACGTTATAACGTATAACGTTATATACTATTGCGTTATAACGTATAACGTCATGTAGCACTACGTTATAACGTATAACGTTATGTAGCAATACGTTATAACGTATAACGTTAAATACTATTACCTTACAACGCATAACGTTATGTAGCACTACGTTATAACGTATAACGTTATGTAGCACTACGTTATAACGTATAACGTTATATATAATATTACCTTATAACGTATAACGTTATGTAGCAGTACGTTATAACGTATAACTTTATGTAGCACTACGTTATAACGTATATCGTTATATATTGTTACCTTATAACGTTATACGTTATATACTATTACGTTATAACGTATAACGTTATGTAGCACTACGTTATAACGTATAACGTTGTATACTATTACCTTATAACGTATAACGTTGTGTAGCAGTACGGTATAACGTATAACGTTATATACTATTACCTTATAACATATAACGTTGTGTAGCAGTACGTTATAACGTATATCGTTATATATTGTTACCTTATAACGTTATACGTTATATACTATTACCTTATAACGTATAACGTTATGTAGCATTACGTTATAACGTATAACGTTATATACTATTGCGTTATAACGTATAACGTCATGTAGCACTACGTTATAACGTATAACGTTATGTAGCAATACGTTATAACGTATAACGTTAAATACTATTACCTTTCAACGTATAACGTTATGTAGCACTACGTTATAACGTATAACGTTATGTAGCACTACGTTATAACGTATAACGTTATGTAGCACTACGTTATAACGTATAACGTTATGTAGCACTACGTTATAACGTATAACGTTATATATAATATTACCTTATAACGTATAACGTTATGTAGCAGTACGTTATAACGTATAACTTTATGTAGCACTACGTTATAACGTATATCGTTATATATTGTTACCTTATAACGTTATACGTTATATACTATTACCTTATAACGTATAACATTATGTAGCACTACGTTATAACGTATAACGTTGTATACTATTACCTTATAACGTATAACGTTACGTAGCATTACGTTATAACGTATATCGTTATATATTGTTACCTTATAACGTTATACGTTATATACTATTACGTTATAACGTATAACGTTATGTAGCACTACGTTATAACGTATAACGTTATATACTATTACGTTGTAACGTATAACGTTATGTAGCACTACGATATAACGTATAACTTTATGTAGCACTACGTTATAACGTATATCGTTATATATTGTTACCTTATAACGTTATACGTTATATACTATTACCTTATAACGTATAACATTATGTAGCACTACGTTATAACGTATAACGTTGTATACTATTACCTTATAACGTATAACGTTACGTAGCATTACGATATAACGTATATCGTTACATATTGTTACCTTATAACGTTATACGTTATATACTATTACGTTATAACGTATAACGTTATGTAGCACTACGTTATAACGTATAACGTTGTATACTATTACCTTATAACGTATAACGTTGTGTAGCAGTACGGTATAACGTATAACGTTATATACTATTACCTTATAACGTATAACGTTGTGCAGCAGTACGTTATAACGTATATCTTTATATATTGTTACCTTATAACGTTATACGTTATATACTATTACGTTATAACGTATAACGTTATGTAGCACTACGTTATAACGTATAACGTTGTATACTATTACCTTATAACGTATAACGTTGTGTAGCAGTACGGTATAACGTATAACGTTATATACTATTACCTTATAACATATAACGTTGTGTAGCAGTACGTTATAACGTATATCGTTATATATTGTTACCTTATAACGTTATACGTTATATACTATTACCTTATAACGTATAACGTTGTATACTATTACGTTGTAACGTATAACGTTATGTAGCACTACGTTATAACGTATAACTTTATGTAGCACTACGTTATAACGTATAACGTTACGTAGCACTACGTTATAACGTATAACGTTATATACTACTACCTTATAACGTATAACGTTATGTAGCTTTACGTTATAAGGTATAACGTTATATACTATTACCTTATAACGTATAACGTTATGTAGCATTACGTTATAACGTATAACGTTATATACTATTGCGTTATAACGTATAACGTCATGTAGCACTACGTTATAACGTATAACGTTATGTGGCATTACGCTATAACGTATATCGTTATATATTGTTACCTTATAACGTTATACGTTATATAGTATTACCTTATAACGTATAACGTTATGTAGCACTACGTTATAACGTATAACGTTACGTAGCACTACGTTATAACGTATAACGTTATATACTACTACCTTATAACGTATAACGTTATGTAGCTTTACGTTATAAGGTATAACGTTATATACTATTACCTTATAACGTATAACGTTATGTAGCATTACGTTATAACGTATAACGTTATATACTATTGCGTTATAACGTATAACGTCATGTAGCACTACGTTATAACGTATAACGTTATGTAGCAATACGTTATAACGTATAACGTTAAATACTATTACCTTACAACGTATAACGTTATGTAGCACTACGTTATAACGTATAACGATATGTAGCACTACGTTATAACGTATAACGTTATATGTAATATTACCTTATAACGTATAACGTTATGTAGCAGTACGTTATAACGTATAACTTTATGTAGCACTATGTTATAACGTATATCGTTATATATTGTTACCTTATAACGTTATACGTTATATACTATTACCTTATAACGTATAACATTATGTAGCACTACGTTATAACGTATAACGTTGTATACTATTACCTTATAACGTATAACGTTACGTAGCATTACGTTATAACGTATAACGTTATATATTGTTACCTTATAACGTTATACGTTATATACTATTACGTTATAACGTATAACGTTATGTAGCACTACGTTATAACGTATAACGTTGTATACTATTACCTTATAACGTATAACGTTGTGTAGCAGTACGGTATAACGTATAACGTTATATACTATTACCTTATAACGTATAACGTTGTGCAGCAGTACGTTATAACGTATATCGTTATATATTGTTACCTTATAACGTTATACGTTATATACTATTACGTTATAACGTATAACGTTATGTAGCACTACGTTATAACGTATAACGTTGTATACTATTACCTTATAACGTATAACGTTGTGTAGCAGTACGGTATAACGTATAACGTTATATACTATTACCTTATAACGTATAACGTTGTGTAGCAGTACGTTATAACGTATATCGTTATATATTGTTACCTTATAACGTTATACGTTATATACTATTACCTTATAACGTATAACGTTGTATACTATTACGTTGTAACGTATAACGTTATGTAGCACTACGTTATAACGTATAACTTTATGTAGCACTACGTTATAACGTATAACGTTACGTAGCACTACGTTATAACGTATAACGTTATATACTACTACCTTATAACGTATAACGTTATGTAGCTTTACGTTATAAGGTATAACGTTATATACTATTACCTTATAACGTATAACGTTATGTAGCATTACGTTATAACGTATTACGTTATATACTATTGCGTTATAACGTATAACGTCATGTAGCACTACGTTATAACGTATAACGTTATGTAGCAATACGTTATAACGTATAACGTTAAATACTATTACCTTACAACGTATAACGTTATGTAGCACTACGTTATAACGTATAACGTTATGTAGCACTACGTTATAACGTATAACGTTATATATAATATTACCTTATAACGTATAACGTTATGTAGCAGTACGTTATAACGTATAACTTTATGTAGCACTACGTTATAACGTATATCGTTATATATTGTTACCTTATAACGTTATACGTTATATACTATTACCTTATAACGTATAACATTATGTAGCACTACGTTATAACGTATAACGTTGTATACTATTACCTTATAACGTATAACGTTACGTAGCATTACGTTATAACGTATATCGTTATATATTGTTACCTTATAACGTTATACGTTATATACTATTACGTTATAACGTATAACGTTATGTAGCACTACGTTATAACGTATAACGTTATATACTATTACGTTGTAACGTATAACGTTATGTAGCACTACGATATAACGTATAACTTTATGTAGCACTACGTTATAACGTATATCGTTATATATTGTTACCTTATAACGTTATACGTTATATACTATTACCTTATAACGTATAACATTATGTAGCACTACGTTATAACGTATAACGTTATATACTATTACCTTATAACGTATAACATTATGTAGCACTACGTTATAACGTATAACGTTGTATACTATTACCTTATAACGTATAACGTTACGTAGCATTACGATATAACGTATATCGTTACATATTGTTACCTTATAACGTTATACGTTATATACTATTACGTTATAACGTATAACGTTATGTAGCACTACGTTATAACGTATAACGTTGTATACTATTACCTTATAACGTATAACGTTGTGTAGCAGTACGGTATAACGTATAACGTTATATACTATTACCTTATTACGTATAACGTTGTGCAGCAGTACGTTATAACGTATATCTTTATATATTGTTACCTTATAACGTTATACGTTATATACTATTACGTTATAACGTATAACGTTATGTAGCACTACGTTATAACGTATAACGTTGTATACTATTACCTTATAACGTATAACGTTGTGTAGCAGTACGGTATAACGTATAACGTTATATACTATTACCTTATAACATATAACGTTGTGTAGCAGTACGTTATAACGTATATCGTTATATATTGTTACCTTATAACGTTATACGTTATATACTATTACCTTATAACGTATAACGTTGTATACTATTACGTTGTAACGTATAACGTTATGTAGCACTACGTTATAACGTATAACTTTATGTAGCACTACGTTATAACGTATAACGTTACGTAGCACTACGTTATAACGTATAACGTTATATACTACTACCTTATAACGTATAACGTTATGTAGCTTTACGTTATAAGGTATAACGTTATATACTATTACCTTATAACGTATAACGTTATGTAGCATTACGTTATAACGTATAACGTTATATACTATTGCGTTATAACGTATAACGTCATGTAGCACTACGTTATAACGTATAACGTTATGTAGCAATACGTTATAACGAGTAACGTTAAATACTATTACCTTACAACGCATAACGTTATGTAGCACTACGTTATAACGTATAACGTTATGTAGCACTACGTTATAACGTATAACGTTATATATAATATTACCTTATAACGTATAACGTTATGTAGCAGTACGTTATAACGTATAACTTTATGTAGCACTACGTTATAACGTATATCGTTATATATTGTTACCTTATAACGTTATACGTTATATACTATTACGTTATAACGTATAACGTTATGTAGCACTACGTTATAACGTATAACGTTGTATACTATTACCTTATAACGTATAACGTTGTGTAGCAGTACGGTATAACGTATAACGTTATATACTATTACCTTATAACATATAACGTTGTGTAGCAGTACGTTATAACGTATATCGTTATATACTATTACCTTATAACGTATAACGTTGTGTAGCAGTACGTTATAACGTATATCGTTATATATTGTTACCTTATAACGTTATACGTTATATACTATTACCTTATAACGTATAACGTTGTATACTATTACGTTGTAACGTATAACGTTATGTAGCACTACGTTATAACGTATAACTTTATGTAGCACTACGTTATAACGTATAACGTTACGTAGCACTACGTTATAACGTATAACGTTATATACTACTACCTTATAACGTATAACGTTATGTAGCTTTACGTTATAAGGTATAACGTTATATACTATTACCTTATAACGTATAACGTTATGTAGCATTACGTTATAACGTATAACGTTATATACTATTGCGTTATAACGTATAACGTCATGTAGCACTACGTTATAACGTATAACGTTATGTAGCAATACGTTATAACGTATAACGTTAAATACTATTACCTTACAACGTATAACGTTATGTAGCACTACGTTATAACGTATAACGTTATATATAATATTACCTTATAACGTATAACGTTATGTAGCAGTACGTTATAACGTATAACTTTATGTAGCACTACGTTATAACGTATATCGTTATATATTGTTACCTTATAACGTTATACGTTATATACTATTACCTTATAACGTATAACATTATGTAGCACTACGTTATAACGTATAACGTTGTATACCATTACCTTATAACGTATAACGTTACGTAGCATTACGTTATAACGTATATCGTTATATATTGTTACCTTATAACGTTATACGTTATATACTGTTACGTTATAATTTATAACGTTATGTAGCACTACGTTATAACGTATAACGTTATATACTATTACGTTGTAACGTATAACGTTATGTAGCACTACGATATAACGTATAACTTTATGTAGCACTACGTTATAACGTATATCGTTATATATTGTTACCTTATAACGTTATACGTTATATACTATTACCTTATAACGTATAACATTATGTAGCACTACGTTATAACGTATAACGTTGTATACTATTACCTTATAACGTATAACGTTACGTAGCATTACGATATAACGTATATCGTTACATATTGTTACCTTATAACGTTATACGTTATATACTATTACGTTATAACGTATAACGTTATGTAGCACTACGTTATAACGTATAACGTTGTATACTATTACCTTATAACGTATAACGTTGTGTAGCAGTACGGTATAACGTATAACGTTATATACTATTACCTTATAACGTATAACGTTGTGTAGCAGTACGTTATAACGTATATCGTTATATATTGTTACCTTATAACGTTATACGTTATATACTATTACCTTATAACGTATAACGTTGTATACTATTACGTTGTAACGTATAACGTTATGTAGCACTACGTTATAACGTATAACTTTATGTAGCACTACGTTATAACGTATAACGTTACGTAGCACTACGTTATAACGTATAACGTTATATACTACTACCTTATAACGTATAACGTTATGTAGCTTTACGTTATAAGGTATAACGTTATATACTATTACCTTATAACGTATAACGTTATGTAGCATTACGTTATAACGTATAACGTTATATACTATTGCGTTATAACGTATAACGTCATGTAGCACTACGTTATAACGTATAACGTTATGTAGCAATACGTTATAACGTATAACGTTAAATACTATTACCTTACAACGTATAACGTTATGTAGCACTACGTTATAACGTATAACGTTATATATAATATTACCTTATAACGTATAACGTTATGTAGCAGTACGTTATAACGTATAACTTTATGTAGCACTACGTTATAACGTATATCGTTATATATTGTTACCTTATAACGTTATACGTTATATACTATTACCTTATAACGTATAACATTATGTAGCACTACGTTATAACGTATAACGTTGTATACTATTACCTTATAACGTATAACGTTACGTAGCATTACGTTATAACGTATATCGTTATATATTGTTACCTTATAACGTTATACGTTATATACTATTACGTTATAACGTATAACGTTATGTAGCACTACGTTATAACGTATAACGTTATATACTATTACGTTGAAACGTATAACGTTATGTAGCACTACGATATAACGTATAACTTTATGTAGCACTACGTTATAACGTATATCGTTATATATTGTTACCTTATAACGTTATACGTTATATACTATTACCTTATAACGTATAACATTATGTAGCACTACGTTATAACGTATAACGTTATATACTATTACCTTATAACGTATAACATTATGTAGCACTACGTTATAACGTATAACGTTGTATACTATTACCTTATAACGTATAACGTTACGTAGCATTACGATATAACGTATATCGTTACATATTGTTACCTTATAACGTTATACGTTATATACTATTACGTTATAACGTATAACGTTATGTAGCACTACGTTATAACGTATAACGTTGTATACTATTACCTTATAACGTATAACGTTGTGTAGCAGTACGGTATAACGTATAACGTTATATACTATTACCTTATTACGTATAACGTTGTGCAGCAGTACGTTATAACGTATATCTTTATATATTGTTACCTTATAACGTTATACGTTATATACTATTACGTTATAACGTATAACGTTATGTAGCACTACGTTATAACGTATAACGTTGTATACTATTACCTTATAACGTATAACGTTGTGTAGCAGTACGGTATAACGTATAACGTTATATACTATTACCTTATAACATATAACGTTGTGTAGCAGTACGTTATAACGTATATCGTTATATATTGTTACCTTATAACGTTATACGTTATATACTATTACCTTATAACGTATAACGTTGTATACTATTACGTTGTAACGTATAACGTTATGTAGCACTACGTTATAACGTATAACTTTATGTAGCACTACGTTATAACGTATAACGTTACGTAGCACTACGTTATAACGTATAACGTTATATACTACTACCTTATAACGTATAACGTTATGTAGCTTTACGTTATAAGGTATAACGTTATATACTATTACCTTATAACGTATAACGTTATGTAGCATTACGTTATAACGTATAACGTTATATACTATTGCGTTATAACGTATAACGTCATGTAGCACTACGTTATAACGTATAACGTTATGTAGCAATACGTTATAACGTATAACGTTAAATACTATTACCTTACAACGCATAACGTTATGTAGCACTACGTTATAACGTATAACGTTATGTAGCACTACGTTATAACGTATAACGTTATATATAATATTACCTTATAACGTATAACGTTATGTAGCAGTACGTTATATCGTATAACTTTATGTAGCACTACGTTATAACGTATATCGTTATATATTGTTACCTTATAACGTTATACGTTATATACTATTACGTTATAACGTATAACGTTATGTAGCACTACGTTATAACGTATAACGTTGTATACTATTACCTTATAACGTATAACGTTGTGTAGCAGTACGGTATAACGTATAACGTTATATACTATTACCTTATAACATATAACGTTGTGTAGCAGTACGTTATAACGTATATCGTTATATATTGTTACCTTATAACGTTATACGTTATATACTATTACCTTATAACGTATAACGTTGTATACTATTACGTTGTAACGTATAACGTTATGTAGCACTACGTTATAACGTATAACTTTATGTAGCACTACGTTATAACGTATAACGTTACGTAGCACTACGTTATAACGTATAACGTTATATACTACTACCTTATAACGTATAACGTTATGTAGCTTTACGTTATAAGGTATAACGTTATATACTATTACCTTATAACGTATAACGTTATGTAGCATTACGTTATAACGTATAACGTTATATACTATTGCGTTATAACGTATAACGTCATGTAGCACTACGTTATAACGTATAACGTTATGTAGCAATACGTTATAACGTATAACGTTAAATACTATTACCTTACAACGTATAACGTTATGTAGCACTACGTTATAACGTATAACGTTATGTAGCACTACGTTATAACGTATAACGTTATATATAATATTACCTTATAACGTATAACGTTATGTAGCAGTACGTTATAACGTATAACTTTATGTAGCACTACGTTATAACGTATATCGTTATATATTGTTACCTTATAACGTTATACGTTATATACTATTACCTTATAACGTATAACATTATGTAGCACTACGTTATAACGTATAACGTTGTATGCTATTACCTTATAACGTATAACGTTACGTAGCATTACGTTATAACGTATATCGTTATATATTGTTACCTTATAACGTTATACGTTATATACTATTACGTTATAACGTATAACGTTATGTAGCACTACGTTATAACGTATAATGTTATATACTATTACGTTGTAACGTATAACGTTATGTAGCACTACGATATAACGTATAACTTTATGTAGCACTACGTTATAACGTATATCGTTATATATTGTTACCTTATAACGTTATACGTTATATACTATTACCTTATAACGTATAACATTATGTAGCACTACGTTATAACGTATAACGTTGTATACTATTACCTTATAACGTATAACGTTACGTAGCATTACGTTATAACGTATATCGTTATATATTGTTACCTTATAACGTTATACGTTATATACTATTACGTTATAACGTATAACGTTATGTAGCACTACGTTATAACGTATAACGTTGTATACTATTACCTTATAACGTATAACGTTGTGTAGCAGTACGGTATAACGTATAACGTTATATACTATTACCTTATAACGTATAACGTTGTGCAGCAGTACGTTATAACGTATATCGTTATATATTGTTACCTTATAACGTTATACGTTATATACTATTACGTTATAACGTATAACGTTATGTAGCACTACGTTATAACGTATAACGTTGTATACTATTACCTTATAACGTATAACGTTGTGTAGCAGTACGGTATAACGTATAACGTTATATACTATTACCTTATAACATATAACGTTGTGTAGCAGTACGTTATAACGTATATCGTTATATATTGTTACCTTATAACGTTATACGTTATATACTATTACCTTATAACGTATAACGTTGTATACTATTACGTTGTAATGTATAACGTTATGTAGCACTACGTTATAACGTATAACTTTATGTAGCACTACGTTATAACGTATATCGTTATATATTGTTACCTTATAACGTTGTACGTTATATACTATTACCTTATAACGTGTAACATTATGTAGCACTACGTTATAACGTATAACGTTATATACTATTACCTTATAACGTATAACGTTACGTAGCATTACGTTATAACGTATATCGTTATATATTGTTACCTTATAACGTTATACGTTATCTACTATTACGTTATAACGTATAACGTTATGTAGCACTACGTTATAACGTATAACGTTATATACTACTACCTTATAACGTATAACGTTATGTAGCATTACGTTATAAGGTATGACGTTATATACTATTACCTTATAACATATAACGTTATGTAGCACTACGTTATAACGTATAACGTTACGTAGCAATACGTTATAACGTATATCGTTATATATTGTTACCTTATAACGTTATACGTTATATACTATTACGTTATAACGTATAACGTTATGTAGTACTACGTTATAACGTATAACGTTATGTAGCACTACGTTATAACGTATAACGTTATATACTACTACCTTATAACGTATAACGTTATGTAGCACTACGTTATAACATATAACGTTATATACTATTACGTTATAACGTATAACGTTGTGCAGCACTACGTTATAACGTGTAACATTGTATACTATTACGTTATAACGTACAACGTTATGCAGCACTACGTTATATCATATAACGTTATATGCTATTACCTTATAACGTATAACGTTATGTAGCATTACGTTATAACGTATAACGTTATGTAGCACTACGTTATAACGAATAACGTTATATACTATTACCTTATAACGTATAACGTTATGTAGCATTACGTTATAACGTATAACGTTATATACTATTACCTTATAACGTATAACGTTGTGTAGCAGTACGGTATAACGTATAACGTTATATACTACTACTTTTATAACGTATAACGTTGTGTAGCAGTACGTTATAACGTATATCGTTATATATTGTTACCTTATAACGTTATACGTTATATACTGTTACCTTATAACGTATAACGTTATGTAGCACTACGTTATAACGTATATCGTTATATATTGTTACCTTATAACGTTATACGTTATATACTATTACGTTATAACGTATAACGTTATGTAGCACTACGTTATAACGTATAACGTTGTGTAGCAGTACGGTATAACGTATAACGTTATATACTACTACTTTTATAACGTATAACGTTGTGTAGGAGTACGTTATAACGTATATCGTTATATATTGTTACCTTATAACGTTATACGTTATATACTATTACCTTATAACGTATAACGTTATGTAGCACTACGTTATAACGTATATCGTTATATATTGTAACCTTATAACGTTATACGTTATATACTATTACGTTATAACGTATAACGTTATGTAGCACTACGTTATAACGTATAACGTTATGTAGCACTACGTTATAACGTATAACGTTATGTAGCACTACGTTATATCGTATAACGTTATATACTATTACCTTATAATGTATAACGTTTTGTAGCAGTACGTTATAACGTATATCGTTATATATTGTTACCTTAATACGTTATACGATATATACTATTACCTTATAACGTATAACGTTATGTAGCATTACGTTATAATGTATATCGTTATATATTGTTACCTTATAACGTTATACGTTATATACTATTACCTTATAACGTATAACGTTATGTGGCATTACGCTATAACGTATATCGTTATATATTGTTACCTTATAACGTTATACGTTATATAGTATTACCTTATAACGTATAACGTTATGTAGCACTACGTTATAACGTATAACGTTACGTAGCACTACGCTATAACGTATAACGTTATATACTACTACCTTATAACGTATAACGTTATGTAACTTTACGTTATAAGGTATAACGTTATATACTATTACCTTATAACGTATAACGTTATGTAGCATTACGTTATAACGTATAACGTTATATACTATTGCGTTATAACGTATAACGTCATGTAGCACTACGTTATAACGTATAACGTTATGTAGCAATACGTTATAACGTATATCGTTATATATTGTTACCTTATAACGTTATACGTTATATACTATTACGTTATAACGTATAACGTTATGTAGCACTACGTTATAACGTATAACGTTATATACTATTACGTTGTAACGTATAACGTTATGTAGCACTACGTTATAACGTATAACTTTATGTAGCACTACGTTATAACGTATATCGTTATATATTGTTACCTTATAACGTTATACGTTATATACTATTACCTTATAACGTATAACATTATGTAGCACTACGTTATAACGTATAACGTTGTATACTATTACCTTATAACGTATAACGTTACGTAGCATTACGTTATAACGTATATCGTTCTATATTGTTACCTTATAACGTTATACGTTATATACTATTACGTTATAACGTATAACGTTATGTAGCACTACGTTATAACGTATAACGTTGTATACTATTACCTTATAACGTATAACGTTGTGTAGCAGTACGGTATAACGTATAACGTTATATACTATTACCTTATAACGTATAACGTTGTGCAGCAGTACGTTATAACGTATATCGTTATATATTGTTACCTTATAACGTTATACGTTATATACTATTACGTTATAACGTATAACGTTATGTAGCACTACGTTATAACGTATAACGTTGTATACTATTACCGTATAACGTATAACGTTGTGTAGCAGTACGGTATAACGTATAACGTTATATACTATTACCTTATAACATATAACGTTGTGTAGCAGTACGTTATAACGTATATCGTTATATATTGTTACCTTATAACGTTATACGTTATATACTATTACCTTATAACGTATAACGTTGTATACTATTACGTTGTAACGTATAACGTTATGTAGCACTACGTTATAACGTATAACTTTATGTAGCACTACGTTATAACGTATATCGTTATATATTGTTACCTTATAACGTTGTACGTTATATACTATTACCTTATAACGTGTAACATTATGTAGCACTACGTTATAACGTATAACGTTATATACTATTACCTTATAACGTTTAACGTTACGTAGCATTACGTTATAACGTATATCGTTATATATTGTTACCTTATAACGTTATACGTTATCTACTATTACGTTATAACGTATAACGTTATGTAGCACTACGTTATAACGTATAACGTCATATACTACTACCTTATAACGTATAACGTTATGTAGCATTACGTTATAAGGTATGACGTTATATACTATTACCTTATAACATATAACGTTATGTAGCACTACGTTATAACGTATAACGTTACGTAGCAATACGTTATAACGTATATCGTTATATATTGTTACCCTATAACGTTATACGTTATATACTATTACGTTATAACGTATAACGTTATGTAGCACTACGTTATAACGTATAACGTTATGTAGCACTACGTTATAACGTATAACGTTATATACTACTACCTTATAACGTATAACGTTATGTAGCACTACGTTAAAACATATAACGTTATATACTATTACGTTATAACGTATAACGTTGTGCAGCACTACGTTATAACGTGTAACATTGTATACTATTACGTTATAACGTACAACGTTATGCAGCACTACGTTATATCATATAACGTTATATGCTATTACCTTATAACGTATAACGTTATGTAGCATTACGTTATAACGTATAACGTTATGTAGCACTACGTTATAACGAATAACGTTATATACTATTACCTTATAACGTATAACGTTATGTAGCATTACGTTATAACGTATAACGTTATATACTATTACCTTATAACGTATAACGTTGTGTAGCAGTACGGTATAACGTATAACGTTATATACTACTACTTTTATAACGTATAACGTTGTGTAGCAGTACGTTATAACGTATATCGTTATATATTGTTACCTTATAACGTTATACGTTATATACTGTTACCTTATAACGTATAACGTTATGTAGCACTACGTTATAACGTATATCGTTATATATTGTTACCTTATAACGTTATACGTTATATACTATTACGTTATAACGTATAACGTTATGTAGCACTACGTTATAACGTATAACGTTGTGTAGCAGTACGGTATAACGTATAACGTTATATACTACTACTTTTATAACGTATAACGTTGTGTAGCAGTACGTTATAACGTATATCGTTATATATTGTTACCTTATAACGTTATACGTTATATACTATTACCTTATAACGTATAACGTTATGTAGCACTACGTTATAACGTATATCGTTATATATTGTAACCTTATAACGTTATACGTTATATACTATTACGTTATAACGTATAACGTTATGTAGCACTACCTTATAACGTATAACGTTATGTAGCAGTACGTTATAATGTATATCGTTATATATTGTTACCTTATAACGTTATACGTTATATACTATTACCTTATAACGTATAACGTTATGTGGCATTACGCTATAACGTATATCGTTATATATTGTTACCTTCTAACGTTATACGTTATATAGTATTACCTTATAACGTATAACGTTATGTAGCACTACGTTATAACGTATAACGTTACGTAGCACTACGCTATAACGTATAACGTTATATACTACTACCTTATAACGTATAACGTTATGTAGCTTTACGTTATAAGGTATAACGTTATATACTATTACCTTATAACGTATAACGTTATGTAGCATTACGTTATAACGTATAACGTTATATACTATTGCGTTATAACGTATAACGTCATGTAGCACTACGTTATAACGTATAACGTTATGTAGCAATACGTTATAACGTATATCGTTATATATTGTTACCTTATAACGTTATACGTTATATACTATTACGTTATAACGTATAACGTTATGTAGCACTACGTTATAACGTATAACGTTATATACTATTACGTTGTAACGTATAACGTTATGTAGCACTACGTTATAACGTATAACTTTATGTAGCACTACGTTATAACGTATATCGTTATATATTGTTACCTTATAACGTTATACGTTATATACTATTACCTTATAACGTATAACATTATGTAGCACTACGTTATAACGTATAACGTTGTATACTATTACCTTATAACGTATAACGTTACGTAGCATTACGTTATAACGTATATCGTTCTATATTGTTACCTTATAACGTTATACGTTATATACTATTACGTTATAACGTATAACGTTATGTAGCACTACGTTATAACGTATAACGTTATATACTATTACCTTATAACGTATAACGTTGTGTAGCAGTACGGTATAACGTATAACGTTATATACTATTACCTTATAACGTATAACGTTGTGTAGCAGTTCGTTATAACGTATATCGTTATATATTGTTACCTTATAACGTTATACGTTATATACTATTACCTTATAACGTATAACGTTGTATACTATTACGTTGTAACGTATAACGTTATGTAGCACTACGTTATAACGTATAACTTTATGTAGCACTACGTTATAACGTATATCGTTATATATTGTTACCTTATAACGTTGTACGTTATATACTATTACCTTATAACGTGTAACATTATGTAGCACTACGTTATAACGTATAACGTTATATACTATTACCTTATAACGTATAACGTTACGTAGCATTACGTTATAACGTATATCGTTATATATTGTTACCTTATAACGTTATACGTTATCTACTATTCCGTTATAACGTATAACGTTATGTAGCACTACGTTATAACGTATAACGTTATATACTACTACCTTATAACGTATAACGTTATGTAGCATTACGTTATAAGGTATAACGTTATATACTATTACCTTATAACATATAACGTTATGTAGCACTACGTTATAACGTATAACGTTACGTAGCAATACGTTATAACGTATATCGTTATATATTGTTACCTTATAACGTTATACGTTATATACTATTACGTTATAACGTATAACGTTATGTAGCACTACGTTATAACGTATAACGTTATGTAGCACTACGTTATAGCGTATAACGTTATATACTACTACCTTATAACGTATAACGTTATGTAGCACTACGTTATAACATATAACGTTATACACTCTTACGTTATAACGTATAACGTTGTGCAGCACTACGTTATAACGTGTAACATTGTATACTATTACGTTATAACGTACAACGTTATGTAGCACTACGTTATATCATATAACGTTATATGCTATTACCTTATAACGTATAACGTTATGTAGCATTACGTTATAACGTATAACGTTATGTAGCACTACGTTATAACGAATAACGTTATATACTATTACCTTATAACGTATAACGTTATGTAGCATTACGTTATAACGTATAACGTTATATACTATTACCTTATAACGTATAACGTTGTGTAGCTGTACGGTATAACGTATAACGTTATATACTACTACTTTTATAACGTATAACGTTGTGTAGCAGTACGTTATAACGTATATCGTTATATATTGTTACCTTATAACGTTATACGTTATATACTATTACCTTATAACGTATAACGTTATGTAGCACTACGTTATAACGTATATCGTTATATATTGTTACCTTATAACGTTATACGTTATATACTATTACGTTATAACGTATAACGTTATGTAGCACTACGTTATAACGTATAACGTTATGTAGCACTACGTTATAACGTATAACGTTATGTAGCACTACGTTATATCGTATAACGTTATATACTATTACCTTATAATGTATAACGTTTTGTAGCAGTACGTTATAACGTATATCGTTATATATTGTTACCTTATAACGTTATACGATATATACTATTACCTTATAACGTATAACGTTATGTAGCAGTACGTTATAATGTATATCGTTATATATTGTTACCTTATAACGTTATACGTTATATACTATTACCTTATAACGTATAACGTTATGTGGCATTACGCTATAACGTATATCGTTTTATATTGTTACCTTATAACGTTATACGTTATATAGTATTACCTTATAACGTATAACGTTATGTAGCACTATGTTATAACGTATAACGTTACGTAGCACTACGCTATAACGTATAACGTTATATACTACTACCTTATAACGTATAACGTTATGTAGCTTTACGTTATAAGGTATAACGTTATATACTATTACCTTATAACGTATAACGTTATGTAGCATTACGTTATAACGTATAACGTTATATACTATTGCGTTATAACGTATAACGTCATGTAGCACTACGTTATAACGTATAACGTTATGTAGCATTACGTTATAACGTATAACGTTATATACTATTACCTTATAACGTATAACGTTGTGTAGCTGTACGGTATAACGTATAACGTTATATACTACTACTTTTATAACGTATAACGTTGTGTAGCAGTACGTTATAACGTATATCGTTATATATTGTTACCTTATAACGTTATACGATATATACTATTACCTTATAACGTATAACGTTATGTAGCAGTACGTTATAATGTATATCGTTATATATTGTTACCTTATAACGTTATACGTTATATACTATTACCTTATAACGTATAACGTTATGTGGCATTACGCTATAACGTATATCGTTATATATTGTTACCTTATAACGTTATACGTTATATAGTATTACCTTATAACGTATAACGTTATGTAGCACTACGTTATAACGTAGAACGTTACGTAGCACTACGTTATAACGTTATACGTTATATACTATTACCTTATAACGTATAACGTTATGTAGCACTACGTTATAACGTATAACGTTATGTAGCACTACGTTATAACGTATAACGTTATGTAGCACTACGTTATATCGTATAACGTTATATACTATTACCTTATAATGTATAACGTTTTGTAGCAGTACGTTATAACGTATATCGTTATATATTGTTACCTTATAACGTTATACGATATATACTATTACCTTATAACGTATAACGTTATGTAGCAGTACGTTATAATGTATATCGTTATATATTGTTACCTTATAACGTTATACGTTATATACTATTACCTTATAACGTATAACGTTATGTGGCATTACGCTATAACGTATATCGTTATATATTGTTACCTTATAACGTTATACGTTATATAGTATTACCTTATAACGTATAACGTTATGTAGCACTACGTTATAACGTATAACGTTACGTAGCACTACGTTATAACGTATAACGTTATATACTACTACCTTATAACGTATAACGTTATGTAGCTTTACGTTATAAGGTATAACGTTATATACTATTACCTTATAACGTATAACGTTATGTAGCATTACGTTATAACGTATAACGTTATATACTATTGCGTTATAACGTATAACGTCATGTAGCACTACGTTATAACGTATAACGTTATGTAGCAATACGTTATAACGTATAACGTTAAATACTATTACCTTACAACGTATAACGTTATGTAGCACTACGTTATAACGTATAACGTTATGTAGCACTACGTTATAACGTATAACGTTATATATAATATTACCTTATAACGTATAACGTTATGTAGCAGTACGTTATAACGCATAACGTTATATACTATTTCCTTATAACGTATAACGTTATGTGGCATTACGCTATAACGTATATCGTTATATATTGTTACCTTATAACGTTATACGTTATAAAGTATTACCTTCTAATGTATAACGTTATGTAGCATTACGTTATAACGTATAACGTTATATACTATTACATTATAACGTATAACGTTACGTAGCATTACGTTATAACATATATCGTTATATATTGTGACCTTATAACGTTATACGTTATATACTATTACGATATAACGTATAACGTTATGTAGCACTACGTTATAACGTATAACGTTATGTAGCACTACGTTATAACGTATAACGTTATATACTACGACCTTATAACGTATAACGTTATGTGGCATTACGCTATAACGTATATCGTTATATATTGTTACCTTATAACGTTATACGTTATATAGTATTACCTTCTAACGTATAACGTTATGTAGCATTACGTTATAACGTATAACGTTATATACTATTACATTATAACGTATAACGTTACGTAGCATTACGTTATAACGTATATCGTTATATATTGTTACCTTATAACGTTATACGTTATATACTATTACGTTATAACGTATAACGTTATGTACCACTACGTTATAACGTATATCGTTATATACTATTACCTTATAACGTATAACGTTATGTAGCAGTACGTTATAACGTATAACGTTATATACTATTACCGTATAGCGTATAACGTTGTGTAGCAGTACGTTATAACGTATAACGTTATATACTATTACGTGATAACGTATAACGTCATGTAGCACTACGTTATAACGTATAACGTTATGTAGCAATACGTTATAACGTATAACGTTAAATACTATTACCTTACAACGTATAACGTTATGTAGTACTACGTTATAACGTATAACGTTATGTACCACTACGTTATAACGTATATCGTTATATACTACTACCTTATAACGTATAACGTTGTGTAGCAGTACGTTATAACGTATAACGTTATATACTATTACCTAATAACGTATAATGTTACGTAGCATTACGTTATAACGTATATCGTTATATATTGTGACCTTATAACGTTATACGTTATATACCATTACGATATAACGTATAACGTTATGTAGCATTACGTTATAACGTATAACGTTATATACTATTACGTTATAACGTATAACGTCATGTAGCACTACGTTATAACGTATAACGTTATGTAGCAATACGTTATAACGTATAACGTTAAATACTATTACCTTACAACGTATAACGTTATGTAGCACTACGTTATAACGTATAACGTTATGTAGCACTACGTTATAACGTATAACGTTATGTAGCACTACGTTATAACGTATAACGTTATATACTATTACCTTATAATGTATAACGTTTTGTAGCAGTACGTTATAACGTATATCGTTATATATTGTTACCTTATAACGTTATACGATATATACGATTACCTTATAACGTATAACGTTATGTAGCAGTACGTTATAATGTATATCGTTATATATTGTTACCTTATAACGTTATACGTTATATACTATTACCTTATAACATATAACGTTGTGTAGCAGTACGGTATAACGTATAACGTTATATACTATTACCTTATAACGTATAACATTATGTAGCACTACGTTATAACGTATAACGTTATACACTATTACCTTATAACGTATAACGTTACGTAGCATTACGTTATAACGTATATCGTTATATATTGTTACCTTATAACGTTATACGTTATATACTATTACCTTATAACGTATAGCATTATGTAGCACTACGTTATAACGTATAACGTTGTATACTATTACGTTGTAACGTATAACGTTATGTAGCACTACGTTATAACGTATAACTTTATGTAGCACTACGTTATAACGTATATCGTTATATATTGTTACCTTATAACGTTATACGTTATATATTATTACCTTATAACGTATAACATTATGTAGCACTACGTTATAACGTATAACGTTGTATACTATTACCTTATAACGTATAACGTTACGTAGCATTACGTTATAACGTATATCGTTATATACTGTTACCTTATAACGTTATACGTTATATACTATTACGTTATAACGTTATACGTTATATACTATTACGTTATAACGTATAACGTTGTGTAGCACTACGTTATAACGTATAACGTTATATACTATTACCTTATAACGTATAACGTTGTGTAGCAGTACGGTATAACGTATAACGTTATATACTATTACCTTATAACCTTTAACGTTGTGCAGCACTACGTTATAACGTATATCGTTGTATACTATTACGTTGTAACGTATAACGTTATGTAGCACTACGTTATAACGTATAACGTTATGTAGCAGTACGTTATAACGTATAACGTTATATACTATTTCCTTATAACGTATAACGTTATGTGGCATTACGCTATAACGTATATCGTTATATATTGTTACCTTATAACGTTATACGTTATATAGTATTACCTTATAACGTATAACGTTATGTAACATTACGTTATAACGTTATACGTTATATAGTATTACCTTATAACGTATAACGTTATGTAGCATTACGTTATAACGTTATACGTTATATACTATTACGATATAACGTATAACGTTATGTAGCATTACGTTATAACGTATAACGTTATATACTATTACGTTATAACGTATAACGTCATGTAGCACTACGTTATAACGTATAACGTTATGTAGCAATACGTTATAACGTATAACGTTAAATACTATTACCTTATAATGTATAACGTGTTGTAGCAGTACGTTATAACGTATATCGTTATATATTGTTACCTTATAACGTTATACGATATATACTATTACCTTATAACGTATAACGTTATGTAGCAGTACGATATAATGTATATCGTTATATATTGTTACCTTATAACGTTATACGTTATATACTATTACCTTATAACGTATAACGTTATGTGGCATTACGCTATAACGTATATCGTTATATATTGTTACCTTATAACGTTATACGTTATATAGTATTACCTTATAACGTATAACGTTATGTAGCAATACGTTATAACGTATAACGTTAAATACTATTACCTTACAACGTATAACGTTATGTAGCACTACGTTATAACGTATAACGTTATATATAATATTACCTTATAACGTATAACGTTATGTAGCAGTACGTTATAACGTATAACGTTATATACTATTACCTTATAACGTATAACGTTGTGTAGCAGTACGTTATAACGTATAACGTTATATACTATTACGTTATAACGTATAATGTCATGTAGCACTACGTTATAACGTATAACGTTATGTAGCAATACGTTATAACGTATAACGTTAAATACTATTACCTTACAACGTATAACGTTATGTAGCACTACGTTATAACGAATAACGTTATATATTATATTACCTTATAACGTTATACGTTATATACTATTACCTTATAACGTATAACATTATGTAGCACTACGTTATAACGTATAACGTTATACACTATTACCTTATAACGTATAACGTTACGTAGCATTACGTTATAACGTATATCGTTATATATTGTTACCTTATAACGTTATACGTTATATACTATTACGATATAACGTATAACGTTATGTAGCATTACGTTATAACGTATAACGTTATATACTATTACGTTATAACGTATAACGTCATGTAGCACTACGTTATAACGTATAACGTTATGTAGCAATACGTTATAACGTATAACGTTATATAGTATTACCTTATAACGTATAACGTTACGTAGCATTACGTTATAACGTATATCGTTATATATTGTGACTTTATAACGTTATACGTTATATACTATTACGATATAACGTATAACGTTATGTAGCACTACGTTATAACGTATAACGTTATGTAGCACTACGTTATAACGTATAACGTTATATACTACTACCTTATAACGTATAACGTTATGTGGCATTACGCTATAACGTATATCGTTATATATTGTTACCTTATAACGTTATACGTTATATAATATTACCTTCTAACGTATAACGTTATGTAGCATTACGTTATAACGTATATCGTTATATATTTTTACCTTATAACGTTATACGTTATATACTATTACGTTATAACGTATAATGTTATGTAGCACTACGTTATAACGTATAACGTTATATACTACTACCTTATAACGTGTAACGTTGTGTAGCAGTACGTTATAACGTATAACGTTATATACTATTATCTTATAACGTATAACGTTATGTAGCAATACGTTATAACGTATAACGTTAAATACTATTACCTTACAACGTATAACGTTATGTAGCACTACGTTATAACGAATAACGTTATATATTATATTACCTTATAACGTTATACGTTATATACTATTACCTTATAACGTATAACATTATGTAGCACTACGTTATAACGTATAACGTTATACACTATTACCTTATAACGTATAACGTTACGTAGCATTACGTTATAACGTATATCGTTATATATTGTTACCTTATAACGTTATACGTTATATACTATTACGTCATAACGTATAACGCTTGCAGCACTACGTTATAACGTATATCGTTGTATACTATTACGTTGTAACGTATAACGTTATGTAGCACTACGTTATAACGTATAACTTTATGTAGCACTACGTTATAACGTATAACGTTATATACTATTACCTTATAACGTATAACGTTGTGTAGCAGTACGGTATAACGTATAACGTTATATACTATTACCTTATGACGTATAACGTTGTGTAGCAGTACGTTATAACGTATATCGTTATATATTGTTACCTTATAACGTTATACGTTATATACTATTACCTTATAACGTATAACGTTGTATACTATTACGTTGTAACGTATAACGTTATGTAGCACTACGTTATAACGTATAACTTTATGTAGCACTACGTTATAACGTATATCGTTATATATTGTTACCTTATAACGTTGTACGTTATATACTATTACCTTATAACGTGTAACATTATGTAGCACTACGTTATAACGTATAACGTTATGTAGCACTACGTTATAACGTATAACGTTATATACTACTACCTTATAACGTATAACGTTATGTAGCATTACGTTATAAGGTATAACGTTATATACTATTACCTTATAACATATAACGTTATGTAGCACTACGTTATAACGTATAACGTTACGTAGCAATACGTTATAACGTATATCGTTATATATTGTTACCTTATAACGTTATACGTTATATACTATTACGTTATAACGTATAACGTTATGTAGCACTACGTTATAACGTATAACGTTATGTAGCACTACGTTATAACGTATAACGTTATATGCTACTACCTTATAACGTATAACGTTATGTAGCACTACGTTATAACATATGACGTTATATACTATTACGTTATAACGTATAACGTTGTGCAGCACTACGTTATAACGTGTAACATTGTATACTATTACGTTATAACGTACAACGTTATGTAGCACTACGTTATATCATATAACGTTATATGCTATTACCTTATAACGTATAACGTTATGTAGCATTACGTTATAACGTATAACGTTATGTAGCACTACGTTATAACGAATAACGTTATATACTATTACCTTATAACGTATAACGTTATGTAGCATTACGTTATAACGTATAACGTTATATACTATTACCTTATAACGTATAATGTTGTGTAGCAGTACGTTATAACGTATATCGTTATATATTGTTACCTTCTAACGTTTTACGTTATACACTATTACCTTATAACGTATAACGTTATGTAGCACTACGTTACAACGTATAACGTTATATATTATTACCTTATAACGTATAGCGTTGTGTAGCAGTACGTTATAACGTATATCGTTATATATTGTTACCTTATGACGTTATACGTTATATACTATTACCTTATAACGTATAACGTTATGTAGCACTATGTTATAACGTATATCGTTATATATTGATACCTTATAACGTTATACGTTATATACTATTACCTTATAACGTATAACGTTATGTAGCATTACGTTATAACGTATAACGTTATATACTATTACCTTATAACGTATAACGTTGTGTAGCAGTACGTTATAACGTATATCGTTATATATTGTTACCTTATAACGTTATACGTTATATACTATTACCTTATAACGTATAACGTTATGTAGCACTACGTTATAACGTATATCGTTATATATTGTTACCTTATAACGTTATACGTTATATACTATTACGTTATAACGTATAACGTTATGTAGCACTACGTTATAACGTATAACGTTATATACTACTACCTTATAACGTATAACGTTATGTAGCATTACGTTATAAGGTATAACGTTATATACTATTACCTTATAACATATAACGTTATGTAGCACTACGTTATAACGTATAACGTTATATACTATTACCTTATAACGTATAACTTTACGTAGCATTACGTTATAACGTATATCGTTATATATTGTTACCTTATAACGTTATACGTTATCTACTATTACGTTTTAACGTATAACGTTATGTAGCACTACGTTATAACGTATAACGTTATATACTATTACCTTATAACGTATAACTTTACGTAGCATTACGTTATAACGTATATCGTTATATATTGTTACCTTATAACGTTATACGTTATCTACTATTACGTTTTAACGTATAACGTTATGTAGCACTACGTTATAACGTATAACGTTATATACTGCTACCTTATAACGTATAACGTTATGAAGCATTACGTTATAAGGTATAACGTTATATACTATTACCTTATAACATATAACGTTATGTAGCACTACGTTATAACGTATAGCGTTACGTAGCAATACGTTATAACGTATATCGTTATATATTGTTACCTTATAACGTTATACGTTATATACTATTACGTTATAACGTATAACGTTATGTAGCACTACGTTATAACGTATAACGTTATGTAGCACTACGCTATAACGTATAACGTTATGTAGCACTACGTTATAACGTATAACGTTATATACTACTACCTTATAACGTATAACGTTATGTAGTACTACGTTATAACATATAACGTTATATACTATTACCTTATAACGTATAACGTTACGTAGCATTACGTTATAACGTATATCGTTATATAATGTTACCTTATAACGTTGTACGTTATATACTATTACCTTATAACGTATAACGTAGAATACTATTACGTTGTAACGTATAACGTTATGTAGCACTACGTTATAACGTATAACTTTATGTAGCACTACGTTATAACGTATATCGTTATATATTGTTACCTTATAACGTTGTACGTTATATACTATTACCGTATAACGTGTAACATTATGTAGCACTACGTTATAACGTATAACGTTATATACTATTACCTTATAACGTATAACGTTACGTAGCATTACGTTATAAGGTATAACGTTATATACTATTACCTTATAACATATAACGTTATGTAGCACTACGTTATAACGTATAACGTTACGTAGCAATACGTTATAACGTATATCGATATATATTGTTACCTTATAACGTTATACGTTATATACTATTACGTTATAACGTATAACGTTATGTAGCACTACGTTATAACGAATAACGTTATATACTATTACCTTATAACGTATAACGTTATGTAGCATTACGTTATAACGTATAACGTTATATACTATTACCTTATAACATATAACGTTATGTAGCACTACGTTATAACGTATAACTTTACGTAGCAATACGTTATAACGTATATCGTTATATATTGTTACCTTATAACGTTATACGTTATATACTATTACGTTATAACGTATAACGTTATGTAGCACTACGTTATAACGTATAACGTTATGTAGCACTACGTTATAACGTATAACGTTATATACTACTACCTTATAACGTATAACGTTATGTAGCACTACGTTATAACATATAACGTTATATACTATTACGTTATAACGTATAACGTTGTGCAGCACTACGTTATAACGTGTAACATTGTATACTGTTACGTTATAACGTACAACGTTATGTAGCACTACGTTATATCATATAACGTTATATGCTATTACCTTATAACGTATAACGTTATGTAGCATTACATTATAACGTATAACGTTATGTAGCATTACGTTATAACGAATAACGTTATATACTATTACCTTATAACGTATAACGTTATGTAGCATTACGTTATAACGTATAACGTTATATACTATTACCTTATAACGTATAACGTTGTGTAGCAGTACGTTATAACGTATATCGTTATATATTGTTACCTTATAACGTTTTACGTTATATACTATTACCTTATACCGTATAACGTTATGTAGCACTACGTTATAACGTATAACGTTATATATTATTACCTTATAACGTATAACGTTGTGTAGCAGTACGTTATAACGTATATCGTTATATATTGTTACCTTATGACGTTATACGTTATATACTATTACCTTATAACGTATAACGTTATGTAGCACTACGTTATAACGTATATCGTTATATATTGTTACCTTATAACGTTATACGTTATATACTATTACCTTATAACGTATAACGTTATGTAGCACTACGTTATAACGTATAACGTTATATACTATTACCTTATAACGTATAACGTTGTGTAGCAGTACGGTATAACGTATAACGTTATATACTATTACCTTATAATGTATAACGTTGTGTAGCAGTACGTTATGACGTATATCGTTATATATTGTTACCTCATAACGTTATACGTTATATACTATTACCTTATAACGTATAACGTTATGTAGCACTACGTTATAACGTATACCGTTATATATTGTTACCTTATAACGTTATACGTTATATACTATTACCTTATAACGTATAACGTATAACGTTATATACTATTACGTTATAACGTATAACATGTAGCACTACGTTATAACGTATAACGTTATGTAGCAATACGTTATAACGTATAACGTTAAATACTATTACCTTACAACGTATAAGGTTATGTAGCACTACGTTATAACGTATAACGTTACGTAGCACTACGTTATAACGTATAACTTTATATACTACTACCTTATAACGTATAACGTTATGTAGCTTTACGTTATAAGGTATAACGTTATATACTATTACCTTATAACGTATAACGTTATGTAGCATTACGTTATAAGGTATAACGTTATATACTATTACCTTATAGCGTATAACGTTATGTAGCACTACGTGATAACGTATAACGTTATGTAGCACAACGTTATAACGATTAACGTTATATACTATTACCTTATAACGTATAACGTTATGTAGCATTACGTTATAACGTAACACGTTATATACTATTACCTCACAACGTATAACGTTATGTAGCACTACGTTATAACGTATAACGTTATCTAGCACTACGTTATAACGTATAACGTTACGTAGCAGTACGTTGTAACGTATATCGTTATATATTGTTACCTTATAACGTTATACGATATATGCTATTACCTTATAACGTATAACGTTATGTAGCACTACGTTATAACGTAAAACGTTATGTAGCACTACGTTATAACGTATAACGTTATATACTAATACCTTATAACGTATAACGTTATGTAGCATTACGTTGTAACCTATAACAATATGCTATTACCTTATAACGTATAACGTTATGTAGCACTACGTTATAACGTATAACGTTATGTAGCACAACGTTATAACGTATAACGTTATGTAGCACTACGTTATAACGTTATTCCGTTATGTAGCACTACGTTATAACGTATAACGTTATGTAGCACTACGTTATAACGTATAACGTTATGTAGCACTACGTTATAACGTATAACGTTATGTAGCACTACGTTATAACGTATTACGTTATATACTACTACCTTATAGCGTATAACGTTATGTAGCATTACGTTATAAGGTATAACGTTATATACTATTACCCTATAACATATAACGTTATGTAGCACTACGTTATAACGTATAACGTTACGTAGCAATACGTTATAACGTATATCGTTATATATTGTTACCTTATAACGTTATACGTTATATACTATTACGTTATAACGTATAACGTTATGTAGCACTACGATATAACGTGTAACGTTATGTAGCACTACGTTATAACGTATAACGTTATATACTACTACCTTATAACGTATAACGTTATGTAGCACTACGTTATAACATATAACGTTATATACTATTACGTTATAACGTATAACGTTGTGCAGCACTACGTTATAACGTGTAACATTGTATACTGTTACGTTATAACGTACAACGTTATGTAGCACTACGTTATATCATATAACGTTATATGCCATTACCTTATAACGTATAACGTTATGTAGCATTACGTTATAACGTATAACGTTATGTAGCACTACGTTATAACGAATAACGTTATATACTATTACCTTATAACGTATAACGTTATGTAGCTTTACGTTATAACGTATAACGTTATATACTATTACCTTATAACGTATAACGTTGTGTAGCAGTACGTTACAACGTATATCGTTATATATTGTTACCTTATAACGTTTTACGTTATATACTATTACCTTATACCGTATAACGTTATGTAGCACTACGTTATAACGTATAACGTTATATATTATTACCTTATAACGTATAACGTTGTGTAGCAGTACGTTATAACGTATATCGTTATATATTGTTACCTTATGACGTTATACGTTATATACTATTACCTTATAACGTCTAACGTTATGTAGCACTACGTTATAACGTATATCGTTATATATTGTTACCTTATAACGTTATACGTTATATACTATTACCTTATAACGTATAACGTTATGTAGCACTACGTTATAACGTATAACGTTATATACTATTACCTTATAACGTATAACGTTGTGTAGCAGTACGGTATAACGTATAACGTTATATACTATTACCTTATAACCTTTAACGTTGTGTAGCAGTACGTTATAACGTATATCGTTATATATTGTTACCTTATAACGTTATACGTTATATACTATTACCTTATAACGTATAACGTTATGTAGCACTACGTTATAACGTATAACGTTATGTAGCACTACGTTATAACGTATAATGTTATATACTATTACCTTATAACGTATAACGTTACGTAGCATTACGTTATAACGTATATCGTTATATAATGTTACCTTATAACGTTGTACGTTATATACTATTACCTTATAACGTATAACGTAGAATACTATTACGTTGTAACGTATAACGTTATGTAGCACTACGTTATAACGTATAACTTTATGTAGCACTACGTTATAACGTATATCGTTATATATTGTTACCTTATAACGTTGTACGTTATATACTATTACCGTATAACGTGTAACATTATGTAGCACTACGTTATAACGTATAACGTTATATACTATTACCTTATAACGTATAACGTTACGTAGCATTACGTTATAAGGTATAACGTTATATACTATTACCTTATAACATATAACGTTATGTAGCACTACGTTATAACGTATAACGTTACGTAGCAATACGTTATAACGTATATCGATATATATTGTTACCTTATAACGTTATACGTTATATACTATTACGTTATAACGTATAACGTTATGTAGCACTACGTTATAACGAATAACGTTATATACTATTACCTTATAACGTATAACGTTATGTAGCATTACGTTATAACGTATAACGTTATATACTATTACCTTATAACATATAACGTTATGTAGCACTACGTTATAACGTATAACTTTACGTAGCAATACGTTATAACGTATATCGTTATATATTGTTACCTTATAACGTTATACGTTATATACTATTACGTTATAACGTATAACGTTATGTAGCACTACGTTATAACGTATAACGTTATGTAGCACTACGTTATAACGTATAACGTTATATACTACTACCTTATAACGTATAACGTTATGTAGCACTACGTTATAACATATAACGTTATATACTATTACGTTATAACGTATAACGTTGTGCAGCACTACGTTATAACGTGTAACATTGTATACTGTTACGTTATAACGTACAACGTTATGTAGCACTACGTTATATCATATAACGTTATATGCTATTACCTTATAACGTATAACGTTATGTAGCATTACGTTATAACGTATAACGTTATGTAGCATTACGTTATAACGAATAACGTTATATACTATTACCTTATAACGTATAACGTTGTGTAGCAGTACGTTATAACGTATATCGTTATATATTGTTACCTTATAACGTTTTACGTTATATACTATTACCTTATACCGTATAACGTTATGTAGCACTACGTTATAACGTATAACGTTATATATTATTACCTTATAACGTATAACGTTGTGTAGCAGTACGTTATAACGTATATCGTTATATATTGTTACCTTATGACGTTATACGTTATATACTATTACCTTATAACGTATAACGTTATGTAGCACTACGTTATAACGTATATCGTTATATATTGTTACCTTATAACGTTATACGTTATATACTATTACCTTATAACGTATAACGTTATGTAGCACTACGTTATAACGTATAACGTTATATACTATTACCTTATAACGTATAACGTTGTGTAGCAGTACGGTATAACGTATAACGTTATATACTATTACCTTATAATGTATAACGTTGTGTAGCAGTACGTTATGACGTATATCGTTATATATTGTTACCTCATGACGTTATACGTTATATACTATTACCTTATAACGTATAACGTTATGTAGCACTACGTTATAACGTATACCGTTATATATTGTTACCTTATAACGTTATACGTTATATACTATTACCTTATAACGTATAACGTATAACGTTATATACTATTACGTTATAACGTATAACATGTAGCACTACGTTATAACGTATAACGTTATGTAGCAATACGTTATAACGTATAACGTTAAATACTATTACCTTACAACGTATAAGGTTATGTAGCACTACGTTATAACGTATAACGTTACGTAGCACTACGTTATAACGTATAACTTTATATACTACTACCTTATAACGTATGACGTTATGTAGCTTTACGTTATAAGGTATAACGTTATATACTATTACCTTATAACGTATAACGTTATGTAGCATTACGTTATAAGGTATAACGTTATATACTATTACCTTATAACGTATAACGTTATGTAGCACTACGTGATAACGTATAACGTTATGTAGCACAACCTTATAACGATTAACGTTATATACTATTACCTTATAACGTATAACGTTATGTAGCATTACGTTATAACGTAACACGTTATATACTATTACCTCACAACGTATAACGTTATGTAGCACTACGTTATAACGTATAACGTTATCTAGCACTACGTTATAACGTATAACGTTATGTAGCAGTACGTTGTAACGTATATCGTTATATATTGTTACCTTATAACGTTATACGATATATGCTATTACCTTATAACGTATAACGTTATGTAGCACTACGTTATAACGTAAAACGTTATGTAGCACTACGTTATAACGTATAACGTTATATACTAATACCTTATAACGTATAACGTTATGTAGCATTACGTTGTAACCTATAACAATATGCTATTACCTTATAACGTATAACGTTATGTAGCACTACGTTATAACGTATAACGTTATGTAGCACTACGTTATAACGTATAACGTTATGTAGCACTACGTTATAACGTTATTCCGTTATGTAGCACTACGTTATAACGTATAACGTTATGTAGCACTACGTTATAACGTATAACGTTATGTAGCACTACGTTATAACGTATAACGTTATGTAGCACTACGTTATAACGTATTACGTTATATACTACTACCTTATAGCGTATAACGTTATGTAGCATTACGTTATAAGGTATAACGTTATATACTATTACCTTATAACGTATAACGTTATGTAGCACTACGTGATAACGTATAACGTTATGTAGCACAACGTTATAACGATTAACGTTATATACTATTACCTTATAACGTATAACGTTATGTAGCATTACGTTATAACGTATAACGTTATATACTATTACCTCACAACGTATAACGTTATGTAGCACTACGTTATAACGTATAACGTTATCTAGCATTACATTATAACGCATAACGTTATGTAGCAGTACGTTATAACGTATATCGTTATATATTGTTACCTTATAACGTTATACGATATATGCTATTACCTTATAACGTATAACGTTATGTAGCACTACGTTATAACGTAAAACGTTATGTAGCACTACGTTATAACGTAAAACGTTATGTAGCACTACGTTATAACGTCTAACGTTATATACTATTACCTTATAACGTATAACGTTATGTAGCATTACGTTGTAACCTATAACGTTATATACTATTACCTTAGAACGTATAACGTTATGTAGCACTACGTTATAACGTATAACGTTATGTAGCACTACGTTATAACGTATAACGTTATGTAGCACTACTTTATAACGTATAACGTTATATACTACTACCTTATAACGTATAACGTTATGTAGCATTACGTTATAAGGTATAACGTTATATACTATTACCTTATAACGTATAACGTTATGTAGCACTACGTTATAACGTATAACGTGATGTAGCACTACGTTATAACGTATAACGTTATGTAGCACTACGTTATAACGTATAACGTTATATACTATTACCTTGTAACGTATAACGTTATGTAGCATTACGTTGTAACCTATAACGTTATATACTATTACCTTACAACGTATAACGTTATGTAGCACTACGTTATAACGTATAACGTTATGTAGCACTACGTTGTAACGTATAACGTTATGTAGCACTACGTTATAACGTATAACGTTATGCAGCACTACGTTATAACGTATAACGTTATGTAGCACTACGTTATAACGTATAACGTTATATACTACTACCTTACAACATTTAACGTTATGTAGCACTACGTTATAACGTATAACGTTATGTAGCACTACGTTATGACGTATAACGTTATGTAGCACTACGTTATAACGAATAACGTTATATACTATTACCTTATAACGTATAACGTTATGTAGCACAACGCTATGACGTATAACGTTATGTAGCACTGCGTTATAACGTATAACGTTATGTAGCACTACGTTATGACGTATAACGTTATGTAGCACTACGTTATAACGAATAACGTTATATACTATTACCTTATAACGTATAACGTTATGTAGCATTACGTTGTAACCTATAACGTTATATACTATTACCTTACAACGTATAACGTTATGTAGCACTACGTTATAACGTATAACGTTATGTAGCACTACGTTATAACGTATAACGTTATGTAGCACTACGTTATAACGTATAACGTTATATACTACTACCTTATAACGTATAACGTTAAGTAGCATTACGTTATAAGGTATATCGTTATATACTATTACCTTATAACGTATAACGTTATGTAGCACTACGTTATAACGTATAACGTTATGTAGCACAACGTTATAACGAATAACGTTATATACTATTACCTTATAACGTATAACGTTATGTAGCACTACGTTATAACGTATAACGTTATGTAGCACTACGTTATAACGTATAACGTTATGTAGCACTACGTTATAACGTATAACGTTATGTAGCACTACGTTATAACGTATAACGTTATATACTACTACCTTATAACGTATAACGTTATGTAGCATTACGTTATAAGGTATATCGTTATATACTATTACCTTATAACGTATAACGTTATGTAGCACTACGTTATAACGTATAACGTTATGTAGCACAACGTTATAACGAATAACGTTATATACTATTACGTTATAACGTATAACGTTATGTAGCACAACGATATAACGTATAACGTTATGTAGCACTACGTAATAACATATAACGTTATATACTATTACCTTACAACATTTAACGTTATGTAGCACTACGTTATAACGTATAACGTTATATACTACTACCTTATAACGTATAACGTTATGTAGCATTACGTTATAAGGTATAACGTTATATACTATTACCTGATAACGTATAAGGTAATGTAGCACTACGTGATAACGTATAACGTTATGTAGAACAACGTTATAACGATTAACGTTATATACTATTACCTTATAACGTATAACGTTATGTAGCATTACGTTATAACGTATAACGTTATATACTATTACCTTATAACGTATAACGTTATGTAGCATTACGTTATAACGTATAACGTTATATATTATTACCTCACAACGTATAACGTTATGTAGCACTACCTTATAACGTATTACGTTATATACTACTACCTTATAAAGTATAACGTTATGCAGCACTACGTTATAACGTATAACGTTATGTAGCACTACGTTATAACGTATAACGTTATATACTACTACCTTACAACATTTAACGTTATGCAGCACTACGTTATAACGTATAACGTTATGTAGCACTACGTTATGACGTATAACGTTATGTAGCACTACGTTATAACGAATAACGTTATATACTATTACCTTATAACGTATAACGTTATGTAGCACAACGCTATGACGTATAACGTTATGTAGCACTGCGTTATAACGTATAACGTTATGTAGCACTACGTTATGACGTATAACGTTATGTAGCACTACGTTATAACGAATAACGTTATATACTATTACCTTATAACGTATAACGTTATGTAGCATTACGTTGTAACCTATAACGTTATATACTATTACCTTACAACGTATAACGTTATGTAGCACTACGTTATAACGTATAACGTTATGTAGCACTACGTTATAACGTATAACGTTATGTAGCACTACGTTATAACGTATAACGTTATATACTACTACCTTATAACGTATAACGTTAAGTAGCATTACGTTATAAGGTATATCGTTATATACTATTACCTTATAACGTATAACGTTATGTAGCACTACGTTATAACGTATAACGTTATGTAGCACAACGTTATAACGAATAACGTTATATACTATTACCTTATAACGTATAACGTTATGTAGCACTACGTTATAACGTATAACGTTATGTAGCACTACGTTATAACGTATAACGTTATGTAGCACTACGTTATAACGTATAACGTTATGTAGCACTACGTTATAACGTATAACGTTATATACTACTACCTTATAACGTATAACGTTATGTAGCATTACGTTATAAGGTATATCGTTATATACTATTACCTTATAACGTATAACGTTATGTAGCACTACGTTATAACGTATAACGTTATGTAGCACAACGTTATAACGAATAACGTTATATACTATTACGTTATAACGTATAACGTTATGTAGCACAACGATATAACGTATAACGTTATGTAGCACTACGTAATAACATATAACGTTATATACTATTACCTTACAACATTTAACGTTATGTAGCACTACGTTATAACGTATAACGTTATATACTACTACCTTATAACGTATAACGTTATGTAGCATTACGTTATAAGGTATAACGTTATATACTATTACCTGATAACGTATAAGGTAATGTAGCACTACGTGATAACGTATAACGTTATGTAGAACAACGTTATAACGATTAACGTTATATACTATTACCTTATAACGTATAACGTTATGTAGCATTACGTTATAACGTATAACGTTATATACTATTACCTTATAACGTATAACGTTATGTAGCACAACGCTATGACGTATAACGTTATGTAGCACTACGTTATAACGTATAACGTTATGTAGCAGTACGTTGTAACGTATATCGTTATATATTGTTACCTTATAACGTTATACGATATATGCTATTACCTTATAACGTATAACGTTATGTAGCACTACGTTATAACGTAAAACGTTATGTAGCACTACGTTATAACGTATAACGTTATATACTAATACCTTATAACGTATAACGTTATGTAGCATTACGTTGTAACCTATAACAATATGCTATTACCTTATAACGTATAACGTTATGTAGCACTACGTTATAACGTATAACGTTATGTAGCACTACGTTATAACGTATAACGTTATGTAGCACTACGTTATAACGTTATTCCGTTATGTAGCACTACGTTATAACGTATAACGTTATGTAGCACTACGTTATAACGTATAACGTTATGTAGCACTACGTTATAACGTATAACGTTATGTAGCACTACGTTATAACGTATTACGTTATATACTACTACCTTATAGCGTATAACGTTATGTAGCATTACGTTATAAGGTATAACGTTATATACTATTACCTTATAACGTATAACGTTATGTAGCACTACGTGATAACGTATAACGTTATGTAGCACAACGTTATAACGATTAACGTTATATACTATTACCTTATAACGTATAACGTTATGTAGCATTACGTTATAACGTATAACGTTATATACTATTACCTCACAACGTATAACGTTATGTAGCACTACGTTATAACGTATAACGTTATCTAGCATTACATTATAACGCATAACGTTATGTAGCAGTACGTTATAACGTATATCGTTATATATTGTTACCTTATAACGTTATACGATATATGCTATTACCTTATAACGTATAACGTTATGTAGCACTACGTTATAACGTAAAACGTTATGTAGCACTACGTTATAACGTAAAACGTTATGTAGCACTACGTTATAACGTCTAACGTTATATACTATTACCTTATAACGTATAACGTTATGTAGCATTACGTTGTAACCTATAACGTTATATACTATTACCTTAGAACGTATAACGTTATGTAGCACTACGTTATAACGTATAACGTTATGTAGCACTACGTTATAACGTATAACGTTATGTAGCACTACTTTATAACGTATAACGTTATATACTACTACCTTATAACGTATAACGTTATGTAGCATTACGTTATAAGGTATAACGTTATATACTATTACCTTATAACGTATAACGTTATGTAGCACTACGTTATAACGTATAACGTGATGTAGCACTACGTTATAACGTATAACGTTATGTAGCACTACGTTATAACGTATAACGTTATATACTATTACCTTATAACGTATAACGTTATGTAGCATTACGTTGTAACCTATAACGTTATATACTATTACCTTACAACGTATAACGTTATGTAGCACTACGTTATAACGTATAACGTTATGTAGCACTACGTTGTAACGTATAACGTTATGTAGCACTACGTTATAACGTATAACGTTATGCAGCACTACGTTATAACGTATAACGTTATGTAGCACTACGTTATAACGTATAACGTTATATACTACTACCTTACAACATTTAACGTTATGTAGCACTACGTTATAACGTATAACGTTATGTAGCACTACGTTATGACGTATAACGTTATGTAGCACTACGTTATAACGAATAACGTTATATACTATTACCTTATAACGTATAACGTTATGTAGCACAACGCTATGACGTATAACGTTATGTAGCACTGCGTTATAACGTATAACGTTATGTAGCACTACGTTATGACGTATAACGTTATGTAGCACTACGTTATAACGAATAACGTTATATACTATTACCTTATAACGTATAACGTTATGTAGCATTACGTTGTAACCTATAACGTTATATACTATTACCTTACAACGTATAACGTTATGTAGCACTACGTTATAACGTATAACGTTATGTAGCACTACGTTATAACGTATAACGTTATGTAGCACTACGTTATAACGTATAACGTTATATACTACTACCTTATAACGTATAACGTTAAGTAGCATTACGTTATAAGGTATATCGTTATATACTATTACCTTATAACGTATAACGTTATGTAGCACTACGTTATAACGTATAACGTTATGTAGCACAACGTTATAACGAATAACGTTATATACTATTACCTTATAACGTATAACGTTATGTAGCACTACGTTATAACGTATAACGTTATGTAGCACTACGTTATAACGTATAACGTTATGTAGCACTACGTTATAACGTATAACGTTATGTAGCACTACGTTATAACGTATAACGTTATATACTACTACCTTATAACGTATAACGTTATGTAGCATTACGTTATAAGGTATATCGTTATATACTATTACCTTATAACGTATAACGTTATGTAGCACTACGTTATAACGTATAACGTTATGTAGCACAACGTTATAACGAATAACGTTATATACTATTACGTTATAACGTATAACGTTATGTAGCACAACGATATAACGTATAACGTTATGTAGCACTACGTAATAACATATAACGTTATATACTATTACCTTACAACATTTAACGTTATGTAGCACTACGTTATAACGTATAACGTTATATACTACTACCTTATAACGTATAACGTTATGTAGCATTACGTTATAAGGTATAACGTTATATACTATTACCTGATAACGTATAAGGTAATGTAGCACTACGTGATAACGTATAACGTTATGTAGAACAACGTTATAACGATTATCGTTATATACTATTACCTTATAACGTATAACGTTATGTAGCATTACGTTATAACGTATAACGTTATATACTATTACCTTATAACGTATAACGTTATGTAGCATTACGTTATAACGTATAACGTTATCTAGCACTACGTTGTAACGTATAACGTTATATACTATGACCTTATAACGTATAACGTTATGTAGCATTACGTTATAACCTATAACGTTATATACTATTACCGTACAACGTATAACGTTATGTAGCACTACGTTACAACGTATAACGTTATGTCGCACTACGTTATAACGTATAACGTTATGTAGCACTACGTTATAACTTATAACGTTATATACTACTACCTTACAACATTTAACGTTATGTAGCACTACGTTATAACGTATAACGTTATGTAGCACTACGTTATTACGTATAACGTTATGTAGCACTACGTTATAACGTACAACGTTATGTAGCACAACGTTATAACGCATAACGTTATATACTATTACCTTATAACGTATAACGTTATGTAGCATTACGTTATAAGGTATAACGTTATATACTATTACCTTATAACGTATAACGTTATGTAGCACTACGCTATAACGTATAAGGTTATGTAGCACTACGTTATAACGTATAACGTTATGTAGCACTACGTTATAACGTATTACGTTATATACTACTACCTTATAACGTATAACGTTATGTAGCATTACGTTATAAGGTATAACGTTATATACTATTACCTTATAACGTATAACGTTATGTAGCACTACGCTATAACGTATAACGTTATGTAGCATTACGTTATAAGGTATATCGTTATATACTATTACCTTATAACGTATAACGTTATGTAGCACTACGTTATAACGTATAACGTTATGTAGCACAACGTTATAACGAATAACGTTATATACTATTACGTTATAACGTATAACGTTATGTAGCACAACGATATAACGTATAACGTTATGTAGCACTACGTAATAACATATAACGTTATATACTATTACCTTACAACATTTAACGTTATGTAGCACTACGTTATAACGTATAACGTTATATACTACTACCTTATAACGTATAACGTTATGTAGCATTACGTTATAAGGTATAACGTTATATACTATTACCTGATAACGTATAAGGTAATGTAGCACTACGTGATAACGTATAACGTTATGTAGAACAACGTTATAACGATTATCGTTATATACTATTACCTTATAACGTATAACGTTATGTAGCATTACGTTATAACGTATAACGTTATATACTATTACCTTATAACGTATAACGTTATGTAGCATTACGTTATAACGTATAACGTTATCTAGCACTACGTTGTAACGTATAACGTTATATACTATGACCTTATAACGTATAACGTTATGTAGCATTACGTTATAACCTATAACGTTATATACTATTACCGTACAACGTATAACGTTATGTAGCACTACGTTACAACGTATAACGTTATGTCGCACTACGTTATAACGTATAACGTTATGTAGCACTACGTTATAACTTATAACGTTATATACTACTACCTTACAACATTTAACGTTATGTAGCACTACGTTATAACGTATAACGTTATGTAGCACTACGTTATTACGTATAACGTTATGTAGCACTACGTTATAACGTACAACGTTATGTAGCACAACGTTATAACGCATAACGTTATATACTATTACCTTATAACGTATAACGTTATGTAGCATTACGTTATAAGGTATAACGTTATATACTATTACCTTATAACGTATAACGTTATGTAGCACTACGCTATAACGTATAAGGTTATGTAGCACTACGTTATAACGTATAACGTTATGTAGCACTACGTTATAACGTATTACGTTATATACTACTACCTTATAACGTATAACGTTATGTAGCATTACGTTATAAGGTATAACGTTATATACTATTACCTTATAACGTATAACGTTATGTAGCACTACGTGATACCGTATAACGTTATGTAGCACAACGTTATAACGATTAACGTTATATACTATTACCTTATAACGTATAACGTTATGTAGCATTACGTAATAACGTATAACGTTATATACTATTACCTTATAACGTATAACGTTATGTAGCACAACGTTATAACGTATAACGTTATGTAGCACTACGTTATAACGTATAACGTTATATACTACTACCTTACAACATTTAACGTTATGTAGCACTACGTTATAACGTATAACGTTATGTAGCACTACGTTATGACGTATAACGTTATGTAGCACTACGTTATAACGTATAACGTTATGTAGCACTACGTTATAACGTATAACGTTATGTAGCACTACGTTATAACGTATAACGTTATGTAGCACTACGTTATAACGTATAACGTTATATACTACTACCTTATAACGTATAACGTTAAGTAGCATTACGTTATAAGGTATATCGTTATATACTATTACCTTATAACGTATAACGTTATGTAGCACTACGTTATAACGTATAACGTTATGTAGCACAACGTTATAACGAATAACGTTATATACTATTACCTTATAACGTATAACGTTATGTAGCACTACGTTATAACGTATAACGTTATGTAGCACTACGTTATAACGTATAACGTTATGTAGCACTACGTTATAACGTATAACGTTATGTAGCACTACGTTATAACGTATAACGTTATATACTACTACCTTATAACGTATAACGTTATGTAGCATTACGTTATAAGGTATATCGTTATATACTATTACCTTATAACGTATAACGTTATGTAGCACTACGTTATAACGTATAACGTTATGTAGCACAACGTTATAACGAATAACGTTATATACTATTACGTTATAACGTATAACGTTATGTAGCACAACGATATAACGTATAACGTTATGTAGCACTACGTAATAACATATAACGTTATATACTATTACCTTACAACATTTAACGTTATGTAGCACTACGTTATAACGTATAACGTTATATACTACTACCTTATAACGTATAACGTTATGTAGCATTACGTTATAAGGTATAACGTTATATACTATTACCTGATAACGTATAAGGTAATGTAGCACTACGTGATAACGTATAACGTTATGTAGAACAACGTTATAACGATTAACGTTATATACTATTACCTTATAACGTATAACGTTATGTAGCATTACGTTATAACGTATAACGTTATATACTATTACCTTATAACGTATAACGTTATGTAGCACAACGCTATGACGTATAACGTTATGTAGCACTACGTTATAACGTATAACGTTATGTAGCAGTACGTTGTAACGTATATCGTTATATATTGTTACCTTATAACGTTATACGATATATGCTATTACCTTATAACGTATAACGTTATGTAGCACTACGTTATAACGTAAAACGTTATGTAGCACTACGTTATAACGTATAACGTTATATACTAATACCTTATAACGTATAACGTTATGTAGCATTACGTTGTAACCTATAACAATATGCTATTACCTTATAACGTATAACGTTATGTAGCACTACGTTATAACGTATAACGTTATGTAGCACTACGTTATAACGTATAACGTTATGTAGCACTACGTTATAACGTTATTCCGTTATGTAGCACTACGTTATAACGTATAACGTTATGTAGCACTACGTTATAACGTATAACGTTATGTAGCACTACGTTATAACGTATAACGTTATGTAGCACTACGTTATAACGTATTACGTTATATACTACTACCTTATAGCGTATAACGTTATGTAGCATTACGTTATAAGGTATAACGTTATATACTATTACCTTATAACGTATAACGTTATGTAGCACTACGTGATAACGTATAACGTTATGTAGCACAACGTTATAACGATTAACGTTATATACTATTACCTTATAACGTATAACGTTATGTAGCATTACGTTATAACGTATAACGTTATATACTATTACCTCACAACGTATAACGTTATGTAGCACTACGTTATAACGTATAACGTTATCTAGCATTACATTATAACGCATAACGTTATGTAGCAGTACGTTATAACGTATATCGTTATATATTGTTACCTTATAACGTTATACGATATATGCTATTACCTTATAACGTATAACGTTATGTAGCACTACGTTATAACGTATAACGTTATGTAGCACTACGTTGTAACGTATAACGTTATGTAGCACTACGTTATAACGTATAACGTTATGCAGCACTACGTTATAACGTATAACGTTATGTAGCACTACGTTATAACGTATAACGTTATATACTACTACCTTACAACATTTAACGTTATGTAGCACTACGTTGTAACCTATAACGTTATATACTATTACCTTAGAACGTATAACGTTATGTAGCACTACGTTATAACGTATAACGTTATGTAGCACTACGTTATAACGTATAACGTTATGTAGCACTACTTTATAACGTATAACGTTATATACTACTACCTTATAACGTATAACGTTATGTAGCATTACGTTATAAGGTATAACGTTATATACTATTACCTTATAACGTATAACGTTATGTAGCACTACGTTATAACGTATAACGTGATGTAGCACTACGTTATAACGTATAACGTTATGTAGCACTACGTTATAACGTATAACGTAATATACTATTACCTTATAACGTATAACGTTATGTAGCATTACGTTGTAACCTATAACGTTATATACTATTACCTTACAACGTATAACGTTATGTAGCACTACGTTATAACGTATAACGTTATGTAGCACTACGTTGTAACGTATAACGTTATGTAGCACTACGTTATAACGTATAACGTTATGCAGCACTACGTTATAACGTATAACGTTATGTAGCACTACGTTATAACGTATAACGTTATATACTACTACCTTACAACATTTAACGTTATGTAGCACTACGTTATAACGTATAACGTTATGTAGCACTACGTTATGACGTATAACGTTATGTAGCACTACGTTATAACGAATAACGTTATATACTATTACCTTATAACGTATAACGTTATGTAGCACAACGCTATGACGTATAACGTTATGTAGCACTGCGTTATAACGTATAACGTTATGTAGCACTACGTTATGACGTATAACGTTATGTAGCACTACGTTATAACGAATAACGTTATATACTATTACCTTATAACGTATAACGTTATGTAGCATTACGTTGTAACCTATAACGTTATATACTATTACCTTACAACGTATAACGTTATGTAGCACTACGTTATAACGTATAACGTTATGTAGCACTACGTTATAACGTATAACGTTATGTAGCACTACGTTATAACGTATAACGTTATATACTACTACCTTATAACGTATAACGTTAAGTAGCATTACGTTATAAGGTATATCGTTATATACTATTACCTTATAACGTATAACGTTATGTAGCACTACGTTATAACGTATAACGTTATGTAGCACAACGTTATAACGAATAACGTTATATACTATTACCTTATAACGTATAACGTTATGTAGCACTACGTTATAACGTATAACGTTATGTAGCACTACGTTATAACGTATAACGTTATGTAGCACTACGTTATAACGTATAACGTTATGTAGCACTACGTTATAACGTATAACGTTATATACTACTACCTTATAACGTATAACGTTATGTAGCATTACGTTATAAGGTATATCGTTATATACTATTACCTTATAACGTATAACGTTATGTAGCACTACGTTATAACGTATAACGTTATGTAGCACAACGTTATAACGAATAACGTTATATACTATTACGTTATAACGTATAACGTTATGTAGCACAACGATATAACGTATAACGTTATGTAGCACTACGTAATAACATATAACGTTATATACTATTACCTTACAACATTTAACGTTATGTAGCACTACGTTATAACGTATAACGTTATATACTACTACCTTATAACGTATAACGTTATGTAGCATTACGTTATAAGGTATAACGTTATATACTATTACCTGATAACGTATAAGGTAATGTAGCACTACGTGATAACGTATAACGTTATGTAGAACAACGTTATAACGATTAACGTTATATACTATTACCTTATAACGTATAACGTTATGTAGCATTACGTTATAACGTATAACGTTATATACTATTACCTTATAACGTATAACGTTATGTAGCATTACGTTATAACGTATAACGTTATATATTATTACCTCACAACGTATAACGTTATGTAGCACTACCTTATAACGTATTACGTTATATACTACTACCTTATAAAGTATAACGTTATGTAGCATTACGTTATAAGGTAGAACGTTATATACTATTACCTTATAACGTATAACGTTATGTAGCACTACGTGATAACGTATAACGTTATGTAGCACAACGTTATAACGATTAACGTTATATACTATTACCTTATAACGTATAACGTTATGTAGCACTACGTTATAACGTATGACGTTATATACTATTACCTCACAACGTATAACGTTATGTAGCACTACGTTATAACATATAACGTTATCTAGCACTACGTTGTAACGTATAACGTTATATACTATGACCTTATAACGTATAACGTTATGTAGCATTACGTTATAACCTATAACGTTATATACTATTACCGTACAACGTATAACGTTATGTAGCACTACGTTACAACGTATAACGTTATGTCGCACTACGTTATAACGTATAACGTTATGTAGCACTACGTTATAACTTATAACGTTATATACTACTACCTTACAACATTTAACGTTATGTAGCACTACGTTATAACGTATAACGTTATGTAGCACTACGTTATTACGTATAACGTTATGTAGCACTACGTTATAACGTACAACGTTATGTAGCACAACGTTATAACGCATAACGTTATATACTATTACCTTATAACGTATAACGTTATGTAGCATTACGTTATAAGGTATAACGTTATATACTATTACCTTATAACGTATAACGTTATGTAGCACTACGCTATAACGTATAAGGTTATGTAGCACTACGTTATAACGTATAACGTTATGTAGCACTACGTTATAACGTATTACGTTATATACTACTACCTTATAACGTATAACGTTATGTAGCATTACGTTATAAGGTATAACGTTATATACTATTACCTTATAACGTATAACGTTATGTAGCACTACGTGATACCGTATAACGTTATGTAGCACAACGTTATAACGATTAACGTTATATACTATTACCTTATAACGTATAACGTTATGTAGCATTACGTAATAACGTATAACGTTATATACTATTACCTTATAACGTATAACGTTATGTAGCACAACGTTATAACGTATAACGTTATGTAGCACTACGTTATAACGTATAACGTTATATACTACTACCTTACAACATTTAACGTTATGTAGCACTACGTTATAACGTATAACGTTATGTAGCACTACGTTATGACGTATAACGTTATGTAGCACTACGTTATAACGTATAACGTTATGTAGCACTACGTTATGACGTATAACGTTATGTAGCATTACGTTATAACCTATAACGTTATATACTATTACCGTACAACGTATAACGTTATGTAGCACTACGTTACAACGTATAACGTTATGTCGCACTACGTTATAACGTATAACGTTATGTAGCACTACGTTATAACTTATAACGTTATATACTACTACCTTACAACATTTAACGTTATGTAGCACTACGTTATAACGTATAACGTTATGTAGCACTACGTTATTACGTATAACGTTATGTAGCACTACGTTATAACGTACAACGTTATGTAGCACAACGTTATAACGCATAACGTTATATACTATTACCTTATAACGTATAACGTTATGTAGCATTACGTTATAAGGTATAACGTTATATACTATTACCTTATAACGTATAACGTTATGTAGCACTACGCTATAACGTATAAGGTTATGTAGCACTACGTTATAACGTATAACGTTATGTAGCACTACGTTATAACGTATTACGTTATATACTACTACCTTATAACGTATAACGTTATGTAGCATTACGTTATAAGGTATAACGTTATATACTATTACCTTATAACGTATAACGTTATGTAGCACTACGTGATACCGTATAACGTTATGTAGCACAACGTTATAACGATTAACGTTATATACTATTACCTTATAACGTATAACGTTATGTAGCATTACGTAATAACGTATAACGTTATATACTATTACCTTATAACGTATAACGTTATGTAGCACAACGTTATAACGTATAACGTTATGTAGCACTACGTTATAACGTATAACGTTATATACTACTACCTTACAACATTTAACGTTATGTAGCACTACGTTATAACGTATAACGTTATGTAGCACTACGTTATGACGTATAACGTTATGTAGCACTACGTTATAACGTATAACGTTATGTAGCACTACGTTATGACGTATAACGTTATGTAGCACTACGTTATAACGAATAACGTTATATACTATTACCTTATAACGTATAACGTTATGTAGCATTACGTTGTAACGTATAACGTTATATACTAATACCTTATAACGTATAACGTTATGTAGCATTACGTTGTAACCTATAACAATATGCTATTACCTTATAACGTATAACGTTATGTAGCACTACGTTATAACGTATAACGTTATGTAGCACTACGTTATAACGTATAACGTTATGTAGCACTACGTTATAACGTTATTCCGTTATGTAGCACTACGTTATAACGTATAACGTTATGTAGCACTACGTTATAACGTATAACGTTATGTAGCACTACGTTATAACGTATAACGTTATGTAGCACTACGTTATAACGTATTACGTTATATACTACTACCTTATAGCGTATAACGTTATGTAGCATTACGTTATAAGGTATAACGTTATATACTATTACCTTATAACGTATAACGTTATGTAGCACTACGTGATAACGTATAACGTTATGTAGCACAACGTTATAACGATTAACGTTATATACTATTACCTTATAACGTATAACGTTATGTAGCATTACGTTATAACGTATAACGTTATATACTATTACCTCACAACGTATAACGTTATGTAGCACTACGTTATAACGTATAACGTTATCTAGCATTACATTATAACGCATAACGTTATGTAGCAGTACGTTATAACGTATATCGTTATATATTGTTACCTTATAACGTTATACGATATATGCTATTACCTTATAACGTATAACGTTATGTAGCACTACGTTATAACGTAAAACGTTATGTAGCACTACGTTATAACGTAAAACGTTATGTAGCACTACGTTATAACGTCTAACGTTATATACTATTACCTTATAACGTATAACGTTATGTAGCATTACGTTGTAACCTATAACGTTATATACTATTACCTTAGAACGTATAACGTTATGTAGCACTACGTTATAACGTATAACGTTATGTAGCACTACGTTATAACGTATAACGTTATGTAGCACTACTTTATAACGTATAACGTTATATACTACTACCTTATAACGTATAACGTTATGTAGCATTACGTTATAAGGTATAACGTTATATACTATTACCTTATAACGTATAACGTTATGTAGCACTACGTTATAACGTATAACGTGATGTAGCACTACGTTATAACGTATAACGTTATGTAGCACTACGTTATAACGTATAACGTTATATACTATTACCTTATAACGTATAACGTTATGTAGCATTACGTTGTAACCTATAACGTTATATACTATTACCTTACAACGTATAACGTTATGTAGCACTACGTTATAACGTATAACGTTATGTAGCACTACGTTGTAACGTATAACGTTATGTAGCACTACGTTATAACGTATAACGTTATGCAGCACTACGTTATAACGTATAACGTTATGTAGCACTACGTTATAACGTATAACGTTATATACTACTACCTTACAACATTTAACGTTATGTAGCACTACGTTATAACGTATAACGTTATGTAGCACTACGTTATGACGTATAACGTTATGTAGCACTACGTTATAACGAATAACGTTATATACTATTACCTTATAACGTATAACGTTATGTAGCACAACGCTATGACGTATAACGTTATGTAGCACTGCGTTATAACGTATAACGTTATGTAGCACTACGTTATGACGTATAACGTTATGTAGCACTACGTTATAACGAATAACGTTATATACTATTACCTTATAACGTATAACGTTATGTAGCATTACGTTGTAACCTATAACGTTATATACTATTACCTTACAACGTATAACGTTATGTAGCACTACGTTATAACGTATAACGTTATGTAGCACTACGTTATAACGTATAACGTTATGTAGCACTACGTTATAACGTATAACGTTATATACTACTACCTTATAACGTATAACGTTAAGTAGCATTACGTTATAAGGTATATCGTTATATACTATTACCTTATAACGTATAACGTTATGTAGCACTACGTTATAACGTATAACGTTATGTAGCACAACGTTATAACGAATAACGTTATATACTATTACCTTATAACGTATAACGTTATGTAGCACTACGTTATAACGTATAACGTTATGTAGCACTACGTTATAACGTATAACGTTATGTAGCACTACGTTATAACGTATAACGTTATGTAGCACTACGTTATAACGTATAACGTTATATACTACTACCTTATAACGTATAACGTTATGTAGCATTACGTTATAAGGTATATCGTTATATACTATTACCTTATAACGTATAACGTTATGTAGCACTACGTTATAACGTATAACGTTATGTAGCACAACGTTATAACGAATAACGTTATATACTATTACGTTATAACGTATAACGTTATGTAGCACAACGATATAACGTATAACGTTATGTAGCACTACGTAATAACATATAACGTTATATACTATTACCTTACAACATTTAACGTTATGTAGCACTACGTTATAACGTATAACGTTATATACTACTACCTTATAACGTATAACGTTATGTAGCATTACGTTATAAGGTATAACGTTATATACTATTACCTGATAACGTATAAGGTAATGTAGCACTACGTGATAACGTATAACGTTATGTAGAACAACGTTATAACGATTAACGTTATATACTATTACCTTATAACGTATAACGTTATGTAGCATTACGTTATAACGTATAACGTTATATACTATTACCTTATAACGTATAACGTTATGTAGCATTACGTTATAACGTATAACGTTATATATTATTACCTCACAACGTATAACGTTATGTAGCACTACCTTATAACGTATTACGTTATATACTACTACCTTATAAAGTATAACGTTATGTAGCATTACGTTATAAGGTAGAACGTTATATACTATTACCTTATAACGTATAACGTTATGTAGCACTACGTGATAACGTATAACGTTATGTAGCACAACGTTATAACGATTAACGTTATATACTATTACCTTATAACGTATAACGTTATGTAGCACTACGTTATAACGTATGACGTTATATACTATTACCTCACAACGTATAACGTTATGTAGCACTACGTTATAACATATAACGTTATCTAGCACTACGTTGTAACGTATAACGTTATATACTATGACCTTATAACGTATAACGTTATGTAGCATTACGTTATAACCTATAACGTTATATACTATTACCGTACAACGTATAACGTTATGTAGCACTACGTTACAACGTATAACGTTATGTCGCACTACGTTATAACGTATAACGTTATGTAGCACTACGTTATAACTTATAACGTTATATACTACTACCTTACAACATTTAACGTTATGTAGCACTACGTTATAACGTATAACGTTATGTAGCACTACGTTATTACGTATAACGTTATGTAGCACTACGTTATAACGTACAACGTTATGTAGCACAACGTTATAACGCATAACGTTATATACTATTACCTTATAACGTATAACGTTATGTAGCATTACGTTATAAGGTATAACGTTATATACTATTACCTTATAACGTATAACGTTATGTAGCACTACGCTATAACGTATAAGGTTATGTAGCACTACGTTATAACGTATAACGTTATGTAGCACTACGTTATAACGTATTACGTTATATACTACTACCTTATAACGTATAACGTTATGTAGCATTACGTTATAAGGTATAACGTTATATACTATTACCTTATAACGTATAACGTTATGTAGCACTACGTGATACCGTATAACGTTATGTAGCACAACGTTATAACGATTAACGTTATATACTATTACCTTATAACGTATAACGTTATGTAGCATTACGTAATAACGTATAACGTTATATACTATTACCTTATAACGTATAACGTTATGTAGCACAACGTTATAACGTATAACGTTATGTAGCACTACGTTATAACGTATAACGTTATATACTACTACCTTACAACATTTAACGTTATGTAGCACTACGTTATAACGTATAACGTTATGTAGCACTACGTTATGACGTATAACGTTATGTAGCACTACGTTATAACGTATAACGTTATGTAGCACTACGTTATGACGTATAACGTTATGTAGCACTACGTTATAACGAATAACGTTATATACTATTACCTTATAACGTATAACGTTATGTAGCATTACGTTGTAACCTATAACGTTATATACTATTACCTTACAACGTATAACGTTATGTAGCACTACGTTATAACGTATAACGTTATGTAGCACTACGTTATAACGTATAACGTTATGTAGCACTACGTTATAACGTATAACGTTATGTAGCACTACGTTATAACGTATAACGTTATATACTACTACCTTATAACGTATAACGTTAAGTAGCATTACGTTATAAGGTATATCGTTATATACTATTACCTTATAACGTATAACGTTATGTAGCACTACGTTATAACGTATAACGTTATGTAGCACAACGTTATGACGTATAACGTTATGTAGCACTACGTTATAACGTATAACGTTATGTAGCACTACGTTATGACGTATAACGTTATGTAGCACTACGTTATAACGAATAACGTTATATACTATTACCTTATAACGTATAACGTTATGTAGCATTACGTTGTAACCTATAACGTTATATACTATTACCTTACAACGTATAACGTTATGTAGCACTACGTTATAACGTATAACGTTATGTAGCACTACGTTATAACGTATAACGTTATGTAGCACTACGTTATAACGTATAACGTTATATACTACTACCTTATAACGTATAACGTTAAGTAGCATTACGTTATAAGGTATATCGTTATATACTATTACCTTATAACGTATAACGTTATGTAGCACTACGTTATAACGTATAACGTTATGTAGCACAACGTTATAACGAATAACGTTATATACTATTACCTTATAACGTATAACGTTATGTAGCACTACGTTATAACGTATAACGTTATGTAGCACTACGTTATAACGTATAACGTTATGTAGCACTACGTTATAACGTATAACGTTATATACTACTACCTTATAACGTATAACGTTATGTAGCATTACGTTATAAGGTATATCGTTATATACTATTACCTTATAACGTATAACGTTATGTAGCACTACGTTATAACGTATAACGTTATGTAGCACAACGTTATAACGAATAACGTTATATACTATTACCTTATAACGTATAACGTTATGTAGCACTACGTTATAACGTATAACGTTATGTAGCACTACCTTATAACGTATAACGTTATGTAGCACAACGATATAACGTATAACGTTATGTAGCACTACGTAATAACGTATAACGTTATATACTATTACCTTACAACATTTAACGTTATGTAGCACTACGTTATAACGTATAACGTTATATACTACTACCTTATAACGTATAACGTTATGTAGCATTACGTTATAAGGTATAACGTTATATACTATTACCTGATAACGTATAAGGTAATGTAGCACTACGTGATAACGTATAACGTTATGTAGAACAACGTTATAACGATTAACGTTATATACTATTACCTTATAACGTATAACGTTATGTGGCATTACGTTATAACGTATAACGTTATATACTATTACCTTATAACGTATAACGTTATGTAGCATTACGTTATAACGTATAACGTTATATATTATTACCTCACAACGTATAACGTTATGTAGCACTACCTTATAACGTATTACGTTATATACTACTACCTTATAAAGTATAACGTTATGTAGCATTACGTTATAAGGTAGAACGTTATATACTATTACCTTATAACGTATAACGTTATGTAGCACTACGTGATAACTTATAACGTTATGTAGCACAACGTTATAACGATTAACGTTATATACTATTACCTTATAACGTATAACGTTATGTAGCACTACGTTATAACGTATGACGTTATATACTATTACCTCACAACGTATAACGTTATGTAGCACTACGTTATAACATATAACGTTATCTAGCACTACGTTGTAACGTATAACGTTATATACTATGACCTTATAACGTATAACGTTATGTAGCATTACGTTATAACCTATAACGTTATATACTATTACCGTACAACGTATAACGTTATGTAGCACTACGTTACAACGTATAACGTTATGTCGCACTACGTTATAACGTATAACGTTATGTAGCACTACGTTATAACTTATAACGTTATATACTACTACCTTACAACATTTAACGTTATGTAGCACTACGTTATAACGTATAACGTTATGTAGCACTACGTTATGACGTATAACGTTATGTAGCACTACGTTATAACGTACAACGTTATGTAGCACAACGTTATAACGCATAACGTTATATACTATTACCTTATAACGTATAACGTTATGTAGCATTACGTTATAAGGTATAACGTTATATACTATTACCTTATAACGTATAACGTTATGTAGCACTACGCTATAACGTATAACGTTATGTAGCACTACGTTATAACGTATAACGTTATGTAGCACTACGTTATAACGTATTACGTTATATACTACTACCTTATAACGTATAACGTTATGTAGCATTACGTTATAAGGTATAACGTTATATACTATTACCTTATAACGTATAACGTTATGTAGCACTACGTGATAACGTATAACGTTATGTAGCACAACGTTATAACGATTAACGTTATATACTATTACCTTATAACGTATAACGTTATGTAGCATTACGTAATAACGTATAACGTTATATACTATTACCTTACAACGTATAACGTTATGTAGCACTACGTTATATCGTATAACGTTATGTAGCACTACGTTATAACGTATAACGTTATATAATATTACCTTATAACGTATAACGTTATGTGGCATTACGCTATAACGTATATCGTTATATATTGTTTCCTTATAACGTTATACGTTGTATAGTATTACCTTATAACGTATAACGTTATGTAGCACTACATTATAACGTATAACGTTATATACTATTACCTTATAACGTATAACGTTTTGTAGCAGTACGTTATAACGTGTATCGTTATATATTGTTACCTTATAACGTTATACATTATATACTATTACCTTATAACGTATAACGTTATGTAGCAGTACGTTATAACGTATATCGTTATGTATTGTTACCATATAACCTTATACGTTATATACTATCACGTTGTAACGTATAACGTTATGTAGCACTACGTTATAACGTATAACGTTATGTAGCACTACGTTATAACGTATAACGTTATATACTATTACCTTATAACGTATAACGTTATGTAGCATTACGTTGTAACCTATAACGTTTTATACTATTACCTTACAACGTATAACGTTATGTCGCACTACGTTATAACGTATAACGTTATGTAGCACTACGTTATAACGTATAACGTTATGTAGCACAACGTTATAACGAATAACGTTATATACTATTACCTTATAACGTATAACGTTATGTAGCACTACGTTATAACGTATAACGTTATGTAGCACTACGTTATAACGTATAACGTTATGTAGCACTACCTTATAACGTATAACGTTATGTAGCACTACGTAATAACGTATAACGTTATATACTATTACCTTACAACATTTAACGTTATGTAGCACTACGTTATAACGTATAACGTTATATACTACTACCTTATAACGTATAACGTTATGTAGCATTACGTTATAAGTTATAACGTTATATACTATTACCTTATAACGTATAAGGTTATGTAGCACTACGTGGTAACGTATAACGTTATGTAGCACAACGTTATAACGATTAACGTTATATACTATTACCTTATAACGTATAACGTTATGTAGCATTACGTTATAACGTATAACGTTATATACTATTACCTTATAACGTATAACGTTATGTAGCATTACGTTATAACGTATAACGTTATATACTATTACCTCACAACGTATAACGTTATGTAGCACTACGTTATAACGTATTACGTTATATACTACTACCTTATAACGTATAACGTTATGTAGCATTACGTTATAAGGTATAACGTTATATACTACTACCTTATAACGTATAACGTTATGTAGCACTACGTGATAACGTATAACGTTATGTAGCACAACGTTATAACGATTAACGTTATATACTACTACCTTATAACGTATAACGTTATGTAGCATTACGTTATAAGGTATAACGTTATATACTATTACCTTATAACGTATAACGTTATGTAGCACTACGTGATAACGTATAACGTTATGTAGCACAACGTTATAACGATTAACGTTATATACTATTACCTTATAACGTATAACGTTATGTAGCATTACGTAATAACGTATAACGTTATATACTATTACCTTACAACTTATAACGTTATGTAGCACTACGTTATAACGTATAACGTTATGTAGCACTACGTTATAACGTATAACGTTATATAATATTACCTTATAACGTATAACGTTATGTGGCATTACGCTATAACGTATATCGTTATATATTGTTTCCTTATAACGTTATACGTTGTATAGTATTACCTTATAACGTATAACGTTATGTAGCACTACATTATAACGTACAACGTTATATACTATTACCTTATAACGTATAACGTTTTGTAGCAGTACGTTATAACGTGTATCGTTATATATTGTTACCTTATAACGTTATACATTATATACTATTACCTTATAACGTATAACGTTATGTAGCAGTACGTTATAACGTATATCGTTATGTATTGTTACCATATAACCTTATAAGTTATATACTATCACGTTGTAACGTATAACGTTATGTAGCACTACGTTATAACGTATAACGTTATGTAGCACTACGTTATAACGTATAACGTTATATACTATTACCTTATAACGTATAACGTTATGTAGCATTACGTTGTAACCTATAACGTTTTATACTATTACCTTACAACGTATAACGTTATGTCGCACTACGTTATAACGTATAACGTTATGTAGCACTACGTTATAACGTATAACGTTATGTAGCACAACGTTATAACGAATAACGTTATATACTATTACCTTATAACGTATAACGTTATGTAGCACTACGTTATAACGTATAACGTTATGTAGCACTACGTTATAACGTATAACGTTATGTAGTACTACGTTATAACGTATAACGTTATATACTATTACCTCACAACGTATAACGTTATGTAGCACTACGTTATAACGTATTACGTTATATACTACTACCTTATAACGTATAACGTTATGTAGCATTACGTTATAAGGTATAACGTTATATACTACTACCTTATAACGTATAACGTTATGTAGCACTACGTGATAACGTATAACGTTATGTAGCACAACGTTATAACGATTAACGTTATATACTATTACCTTATAACGTATAACGTTATGTAGCACTACGTTATAACGTATAACGTTATATACTATTACCTCACAACGTATAACGTTATGTAGCACTACGTTATAACGTATAACGTTATATACTACTACCTTACAGCATTTAACGTTATGTAGCACTACGTTATAACGTATAACGTTATGTAGCACTACGTTATGACGTATAACGTTATGTAGCACTACGTTATAACGTATAACGTTATGTAGCACTACGTTATGACGTATAACGTTATGTAGCACTACGTTATAACGTATAACGTTATATACTATTACCTTACAACATTTAACGTTATGTAGCACTACGTTATAACGTATAACGTTATGTAGCACTACGTTATGACGTATAACGTTATGTAGCACAACGTTATAACGATTAACGTTATATACTATTACCTTATAACGTATAACGTTATGTAGCACAACGTTATAACGATTAACGTTATATACTATTACCTTATAACGTATAACGTTATGTAGCATTACGTTGTAACCTATAACGTTATATACTATTACCTTACGACTTATAACGTTATGTAGCACTACGTTATAACGTATAACGTTATGTAGCACTACGTTATAACGTATAACGTTATGTAGTACTACGTTATAACGTATAACGTTATATACTACTACCTTATAACGTATAACGTTATGTAGCACTACGTTATAACGTATAACGTTATATACTACTACCTTATAACGTATAACGTTATGTAGCATTACGTTATAAGGTATATCGTTATATACTATTACCTTATAACGTATAACGTTATGTAGCACTACGTTATAACGTATAACGTTATGTAGCACAACGTTATAACGAATAACGTTATATACTATTACCTTATAACGTATAACGTTATGTAGCATTACGTTGTAACCTATAACGTTATATACTATTACCTTATAACGTATAACGTTATGTAGCACTACGTTATAACGTATAACGTTATATACTACTACCTTACAACATTTAACGTTATGTAGCACTACGTTATAACGTATAACGTTATGTAGCACTACGTTATGACGTATAACGTTATGTAGCACTACGTTATAACGTATAACGTTATGTAGCACTACGTTATAACGTATAACGTTATATAGCACTGCGTAATAACGTATAACGTTATATACTGTTACCTTATAACGTATAACGTTATGTAGCACTACGTTATGACGTATAACGTTATGTAGCACTACGTTATGACGTATAACGTTTTGTAGCACTATGTTATAACGTATAACGTTATATACTATTACCTTACAACATTTAACGTTATGTAGCACTACGTTATAATGTATAACGTTATGTAGCACTACGTTATAACGTACAACGTTATGTAGCACAACGTTATAACGAATAACGTTATATACTATTACCTTATAACGTATAACGTTATGTAGCATTACGTTATAACGTATAACGATATATACTATTAAATCACAACGTATAACGTTATGTAGCACTACGTTATAACGTATAACGTTATCTAGCACTACGTTATAACGTATAACGTTATGTAGCAGTACGTTATAACGTATATCGTTATATATTGTTACCTCATAACGTTATACGATATATGTTATTACCTTATAACGTATAACGTTATGTAGCACTACGTTATAACGTATAACGTTATGTAGCACTACGCTATAACGTATAACGTAATACACTATTACCTTATAACGTATAACGTTATGTAGCATTACGTTGTAACCTATAACGTTATATACTATTACCTTATAACGTATAACGTTATGTAGCACTACGTTATAACGTATAACGTTATGTAGCACTACGTTATAACGTATAACGTTATGTAGCACTACATTATAACGTATAACGTTATATACTACTACCTTATAACGTATAACGTTATGTAGCATTACGTTATAAGGTATAAGACTATATCCTATTACCTTATAACGTATAACGTTATGTAGCACTACGTTATAACGTATAACGTTATGTAGCACTACCTAATAACGTATAACGTTATATACTATTACCTTACAACATTTAACGTTATGTAGCACTACGTTATAACGTATAACGTTATGTAGCACTACGTTATGACGTATAACGTTATGTAGCACTACGTTATAACGTATAACGTTATATACTATTACCTTATAACGTATAAGGTGATGTAGCAGTACGTTATAACGTATATCGTTATATATTGTTACCTTATAACGTTATGCGTTATATACTATTACCTTATAACGTATAACGGTATGTAGCACTACGTTATAACGTATAACGTTATGTAGCACTACCTTATAACGTATAACGTTATGTAGCACTACGTTATAACGTATAACGTTATATACTACTACCTTATAACGTATAACGTTATGTAGCATTACGTTATAAGGTATAACGTTATATACTATTACCTTATAACGTATAACGTTATGTAGCACTACGTTATAACGTATAACGTTATGTAGCACTACGTAATAACGTATAACGTTATATACTATTACCTTACAACATTTAACGTTATGTAGCACTACGTTATAACGTATAACGTTATGTAGCACTACGTTATGACGTATAACGTTATGTAGCACTACGTTATAGCGTATAACGTTACATACTATTACCTTATAACGTATAACGTTATGTAGCAGTACGTTATAACGTATATCGTTATATATTGTTACCTTATAACGTATAACGTTATGTAGCACTACGTTATAACGTATAACGTTATGTAGCACTACGTAATAACGTACAACGTTATATACTATTACCTTACAACATTTAACGTTATGTAGCACTACGTTATAACGTATAACGATATGTAGCACTACGTTATAACGTATAACGTTATGTAGCACTACGTTATAACGTATAACGTTATATACTATTACCTTATAACGTATAACGTTATGTAGCAGTACGTTATAACGTATATCGTTATATATTGTTACCTTATAACGTTATACGTTATATACTATTACCTAATAACGTATAACGTTATGTACCACTACGTTATAACGTATAACGTTATATACTATTACTTTATAACGTATAACGTTACGTAGCAGTACGTTATAACGTATATCGTTATATATTGTTACCTTATAACGTTATACGTTATATACTATTACCTAATAACGTATAACGTTATGTACCACTACGTTATAACGTATAACGTTATATACTACTACCTTATAACGTATAACGCTATGTAGCACTACGTTATAACGTATAACGTTATGTAGCACTACGTAATAACGTTATACGTTATATACTATTACCTAATAACGTATAACGTTATGTACCACTACGTTATAACGTATAACGTTATATACTATTACTTTATAACGTATAACGTTATGTAGCATTACGTTATAACGTATATCGTTATATATTGTTACCGTATAACGTTATACGTTATATACTATTACCTTATAACGTATAACGTTATGTAGCACCACGTTATAACGTATAACGTTATGTAGCATTACGTTTTAAGGTATAACGTTATACACTATTACCTTACAACGTATAACGTTATGTAGCACTACGTTATAACGTATAACGTTATGTAGCACTACGTTAAAACGTATAACGTTATATACTATTACCTTATAACGTATAACGTTATGTCGCATTACGTTATAACGTATAACGTTGTATACTATTACGTTGTAACGTATAACGTTATGTAGCACTACGTTATAACGTATAACGTTATGTAACACTACGTTATAACGTATAACGTTATGTAGCACTACGTTATAACGTATAACGTTATATACTATTACCTTATAGCGTATAACGTTATGTAGCAGTACGTTATAACGTATGTCGCTATATATTGTTACCTTATAACGATATACGTTATATACTATTACCTTATAACGTATAACGTTATGTAGCAATACGTTATAACGTATCACGTTGTATACTATTACGTTGTAACGTATAACGTTGTGTAGCAGTACGTTATAACGTATAACGTTATATACTATTGCCTTATAACGTATAACGTTGTGTAGCAGTACGTTATAACGTATAACGTTATATACTATTACCTTATAGCGTATAACGTTATGTAGCAGTACGTTATAACGTATGTCGCTATATATTGTTACCTTATAACGATATACGTTATATACTATTACCTTATAACGTATAACGTTATGTAGCAATACGTTATAACGTATCACGTTGTATACTATTACGTTGTAACGTATAACGTTGTGTAGCAGTACGTTATAACGTATAACGTTATATACTATTGCCTTATAACGTATAACGTTGTGTAGCAGTACGTTATAACGTATAACGTTATATACTATTGCCTTATAACGTATAACGTTGTGTAGCAGTACATTATAACGTATATCGTTATATATTGTTACCTTATAACGTTATACGTTATATACTATTACGTTATAACGTATAACGTTATGTAGCACTACGTTATAACGTATAACGTTATATACTATTGCCTTATAACGTATAACGTTGTGTAGCAGTACATTATAACGTATATGGTTATATATTGTTACCTTATAACGTTATACGTTATATACTATTACGTTATAACGTATAACGTTATGTAGCACTACGTTATAACGTATAACGTTATGTAGCACTACGTTATAACGTATAACGTTATATACTATTACCTTATAACGTATAACGTTATGTAGCAGTACGTTATAACGTATATCGTTATATATTGTTACCTTATAACGTTATACGTTATATACTATTACCTTATAACGTATAACGTTATGTAGCATTACGTTATAACGTATCACGTTGTATACTATTACGTTGTAACGTATAACGTTATGTAGCACTACGTTATAACGTATAACGTTATGTAGCACTACGTTATAACGTATAACGTTATATACTATTACCGTATAGCGTATAACGTTATGTAGCAGTACGTTATAACGTATGTCGCTATATATTGTTACCTTATAACGTTATACGTTATATACTATTACCTTATAACGTATAACGTTATGTAGCACTACGTTATAACGTATAACGTTATATACTACTACCTTATAACGTATAACGTTATGTAGCATTACGTTATAAGTTATAACGTTATATACTATTACCTTATATCGTATAACGTTATGTAGCACTACGTTATAACGTATAACGTTATATACTATTACCGTATAGCGTATAACGTTATGTAGCAGTACGTTATAACGTATGTCGCTATATATTGTTACCTTATAACGTTATACGTTATATACTATTACCTTATAACGTATAACGTTATGTAGCAGTACGTTATAACGTATGTCGCTATATACTATTACCTTATAACGTATAACGTTGTGTAGCAGTACGTTATAACGTATATCGCTATATACTATTGCCTTATAACGTATAACGTTGTGTAGCAGTACATTATAACGTATATCGTTATATATTGTTACCTTATAACGTTATACGTTATATACTATTACCTTATAACGTATAACGTTATGTAGCACTACGTTATAACGTATATCGTTATATATTGTTACCTTATAACGTTATACGTTATATACTATTACGTTATAACGTATAACGTTATGTAGCACTACGTTATAACGTATAACGTTATGTAGCACTACGTTATAACGTATAACGTTATATACTACTACCTTATAACGTATAACGTTATGTAGCACTACGTTATAACATATAACGTTATATACTATTACGTTATAACGTATAACGTTGTGTAGCAGTACGTTATAACGTATATCGTTATATATTGTTACCTTATAACGTTATACGTTATATACTATTACCTTATAACGTATAACGATATGTAGCACTACGTTATAACGTATATCGTTATATATTGTTACCTTATAACGTTATACGTTATATACTATTACGTTATAACGTATAACGTTATGTAGCACTACGTTATAACGTATAACGTTATGTTGCACTACGTTATAACTAATAACGTTATATACTACTACCTTATAACGTATAACGTTATGTAGCACTACGTTATAACGTATAACGATATATACTATAACCTCACAACGTATAACGTTATGTAGCACTACGTTATAACGTATAACGTTATGTAGCACTACCTTATAACGTATAACGTTATGTAGCACTACGTTATAACGTATAACGTTATATACTACTACCTTATAACGTATAACGTTATGTAGCATTACGTTATAAGGTATAACGTTATATACTATTACCTTATAACGTATAACGTTATGTAGCACTACGTTATAACGTATAACGTTATGTAGCACTACGTAATAACGTATAACGTTATATACTATTACCTTACAACATTTAACGTTATGTAGCACTACGTTATAACGTATAACGTTATGTAGCACTACGTTATGACGTATAACGTTATGTAGCACTACGTTATAGCGTATAACGTTACATACTATTACCTTATAACGTATAACGTTATGTAGCAGTACGTTATAACGTATATCGTTATATATTGTTACCTTATAACGTATAACGTTATGTAGCACTACGTTATAACGTATAACGTTATGTAGCACTACGTAATAACGTACAACGTTATATACTATTACCTTACAACATTTAACGTTATGTAGCACTACGTTATAACGTATAACGTTATGTAGCACTACGTTATAACGTATAACTTTATGTAGCACTACGTTATAACGTATAACGTTATATACTATTACCCTATAACGTATAACGTTATGTAGCAGTACGTTATAACGTATATCGTTATATATTGTTACCTTATAACGTTATACGTTATATACTATTACCTAATAACGTATAACGTTATGTACCACTACGTTATAACGTATAACGTTATATACTATTACTTTATAACGTATAACGTTACGTAGCAGTACGTTATAACGTATATCGTTATATATTGTTACCTTATAACGTTATACGTTATATACTATTACCTAAGAACGTATAACGTTATGTACCACTACGTTATAACGTATAACGTTATATACTACTACCTTATAACGTATAACGCTATGTAGCACTACGTTATAACGTATAACGTTATGTAGCACTACGTAATAACGTTATACGTTATATACTATTACCTAATAACGTATAACGTTATGTACCACTACGTTATAACGTATAACGTTATATACTATTACTTTATAACGTATAACGTTATGTAGCATTACGTTATAACGTATATCGTTATATATTGTTACCGTATAACGTTATACGTTATATACTATTACCTTATAACGTATAACGTTATGTAGCACCACGTTATAACGTATAACGTTATGTAGCACTACGTTATAACGTATAACGTTATATACTATTACCGTATAGCGTATAACGTTATGTAGCAGTACGTTATAACGTATGTCGCTATATATTGTTACCTTATAACGTTATACGTTATATACTATTACCTTATAACGTATAACGTTATGTAGCACTACGTTATAACGTATAACGTTATATACTACTACCTTATAACGTATAACGTTATGTAGCATTACGTTATAAGTTATAACGTTATATACTATTACCTTATATCGTATAACGTTATGTAGCACTACGTTATAACGTGTAACGTTATGTAGCAGTACGTTATAACGTATATCGTTATATATTGTTACCTTCTAACGTATAACGCTATATACTATTACCTTATAACGTATAACGTTGTGTAGCAGTACGTTATAACGTATATCGCTATATACTATTGCCTTATAACGTATAACGTTGTGTAGCAGTACATTATAACGTATATCGTTATATATTGTTACCTTATAACGTTATACGTTATATACTATTACCTTATAACGTATAACGTTATGTAGCACTACGTTATAACGTATATCGTTATATATTGTTACCTTATAACGTTATACGTTATATACTATTACGTTATAACGTATAACGTTATGTAGCACTACGTTATAACGTATAACGTTATGTAGCACTACGTTATAACGTATAACGTTATATACTACTACCTTATAACGTATAACGTTATGTAGCACTACGTTATAACATATAACGTTATATACTATTACGTTATAACGTATAACGTTGTGTAGCACTACGTTATAACGTATATCGTTATATATTGTTACCTTATAACGTTATACGTTATATACTATTACGTTATAACGTATAACGTTATGTAGCACTACGTTATAACGTATAACGTTATGTTGCACTACGTTATAACTAATAACGTTATATACTACTACCTTATAACGTATAACGTTATGTAGCACTACGTTATAACGTATAACGATATATACTATAACCTCACAACGTATAACGTTATGTAGCACTACGTTATAACGTATAACGTTATGTAGCACTACGTTATAACGTATAACGTTATGTAGCACTGCGTAATAACGTATAACGTTATATACTATTACCTTACAACATTTAACGTTATGTAGCACTACGTTATAACGTATAACGTTATGTAGCAATACGTTATAACGTACAACGTTATTAAGCACAACGTTATAACGAATAACGTTATATACTATTACCTTACAACATTTAACGTTATGTAGCACTACGTTATAACGTATAACGTTATGTAGCATTACGTTAAAACGTATAACGATATATACTATTACCTCACAACGTATAACGTTATGTAGCACTACGTTATAACGTATAACGTTATCTAGCACGACGTTATAACGTATAACGTTATGTAGCTGTACGTTATAACGTATATCGATATATATTGTTACCTTATAACGTTATACGATATATGCCATTACCTTATAACGTATAACGATATGTAGCACTACGTTATAACGTATAACGTTATATACTACTACCTTATAACGTATAACGTTATGTAGCATTACGTTATAAGGTATAACGTTATATACTATTACCTTATAACGTATAACGTTATGTAGCACTACGTTATAACGTATAACGTTATGTAGCACTGCGTGATAACGTATAACGTTATATACTATTACCTTACAACATTTAACGTTATGTAGCACTACGTTATAACGTATAACGTTATGTAGCACTACGTTATAACGTACAACGTTATGTAGCACAACGTTATAACGAATAACGTTATATACTATTACCTTATAACGTATAACGTTATGTAGCACTACGTTATAACGTATAACGTTATGTAGCACTACGTTATAACGTATAACGTTATATACTACTACCTTATAACGTATAACGTTATGTAGCACTACGTTATAACATATAACGTTATATACTATTACGTTATAACGTATAACGTTGTGTAGCAGTACGTTATAATGTATAACGTTATATATTGTTACCTTATAACGTTATACGTTATATACTATTACCTTACAACATTTAACGTTATGTAGCACTACGTTATAACGTATAACGTTATGTAGCACTACGTTATAACGTACAACGTTATGTAGCAAAACGTTATAACGAATAACGTTATATACTATTACCTTATATCGTATAACGTTATGTAGCATTACGTTATAACGTATAACGATATATACTATTACCTCACAACGTATAACGTTATGTAGCACTACGTTATAACGTATAACGTTATCTAGCACTACGTTATAACGTATAACGTTATGTAGCAGTACGTTATAACGTATATCGTTATATATTGTTACCTTATAACGTTATACGATATATGCTATTACCTTATAACGTATAACGATATGTAGCACTACGTTATAACGTATAACGTTATGTAGCACTACGTTATAACGTATAACGTTATGTAGCACTACGTAATAACGTATAACGTTATATACTATTACCTTACAACATTTAACGTTATGTAGCACTACGTTATAACGTATAACGTTATGTAGCACTACCTTATAACGTATAACGTTATGTAGCACTACGTTATAACGTATAACGTTATATACTACTACCTTATAACGTATAACGTTATGTAGCATTACGTTATAAGGTATAACGTTATATACTATTACCTTATAACGTATAACGTTATGTAGCACTACGTTATAACGTATAACGTTATATACTATTACCTTACAACATTTAACGTTATGTAGCACTACGTTATAACGTATAACGTTATGTAGCACTACGTTATAACGTATAACGTTATGTAGCACTACGTTATAACGTATAACGTTATATACTATTACCTTATAACGTATAACGTTATGTAGCAGTACGTTATAACGTATATCGTTATATATTGTTACCTTATAACGTTATACGTTATATACTGTTACCTAATAACGTATAACGTTATGTACCACTACGTTATAACGTATAACGTTATATACTACTACCTTATATCGTATAACGTTATGTAGCATTACGTTATAAGGTATAACGTTATATAATATTACCTTATAACGTATAACGCTATGTAGCACTACTTTATAACGTATAACGTTTTGTAGCACTACGTAATAACGTTATACGTTATATACTATTACCTTATAACCTATAACGTTATGTAGCATTACGTTATAACGTATAACGTTGTATACTATTACGTTGTAACGTATAACGTTATGTAGCACTACGTTATAACGTATAACGTTATGTAGCACTACGTTATAACGTATAACGTTATGTAGCACTACGTTATAACGTATAACGTTATATACTATTACCTTATAGCGTATAACGTTATGTAGCAGTACGTTATAACGTCTGTCGCTATATATTGTTACCTTATAACGTTATACGTTATATACTATTACCTTATAACGTATAACGTTATGTAGCACTACGTTATAACGTATAACGTTATATACTACTACCTTATAACGTATAACGTTATGTAGCATTACGTTATAAGGTATAACGTTATATACTATTACCTTATAACGTATAACGTTATGTAGCACTACGTTATAACGTGTAACGTTATGTAGCAGTACGTTATAACGTATATCGTTATATATTGTTACCTTCTAACGTATAACGCTATATACTATTACCTTATAACGTATAACGTTGTGTAGCAGTACGTTATAACGTATAACGTTATATACTATTGCCTTATAACGTATAACGTTGTGTAGCAGTACATTATAACGTATATCGTTATATATTGTTACCTTATAACGTTATACGTTATATACTATTACGTTATAACGTATAACGTTATGTAGCACTACGTTATAACGTATAACGTTATGTAGCACTACGTTATAACGTATAACGTTATATACTATTACCTTATAACGTATAACGTTATGTAGCAGTACGTTATAACGTATATCGTTATATATTGTTACCTTATAACGTTATACGTTATATACTATTACCTTATAACGTATAACGTTATGTAGCATTACGTTATAACGTATAACGTTGTATACTATTACGTTGTAACGTATAACGTTATGTAGCACTACGTTATAACGTATAACGTTTTGAAGCACTACGTTATAACGTATAACGTTATATACTATTACCGTATAGCGTATAACGTTATGTAGCAGTACGTTATAACGTATGTCGCTATATATTGTTACCTTATAACGTTATACGTTATATACTATTACCTTATAACGTATAACGTTATGTAGCACTACGTTATAACGTATAACGTTATATACTACTACCTTATAACGTATAACGTTATATACCATTACCTTATAACGTATAACGTTATGTAGCAGTACGTTATAACGTATATCGTTATATATTGTTACCTTATAACGTTATACGTTATATACTATTACCTTATAACCTATAACGTTATGTAGCATTACGTTATAACGTATAACGTTGTATACTATTACGTTGTAACGTATAACGTTATGTAGCACTACGTTATAACGTATAACGTTATGTAGCACTACGTTATAAAGTATAACGTTATATACTATTACCTTATAGCGTATAACGTTATGTAGCAGTACGTTATAACGTATGTCGCTATATATTGTTACCTTATAACGTTATACGTTATATACTATTACCTTATAACGTATAACGTTATGTAGCACTACGTTATAACGTATAACGTTATATACTACTACCTTATAACGTATAACGTTATGTAGCATTACGTTATAAGGTATAACGTTATATACTATTACCTTATAACGTATAACGTTATGTAGCACTACGTTATAACGTGTAACGTTATGTAGCAGTACGTTATAACGTATATCGTTATATATTGTTACCTTCTAACGTATAACGCTATATACTATTACCTTATAACGTATAACGTTGTGTAGCATTACGTTATAACGTATAACGTTATATACTATTGCCCTATAACGTATAACGTTGTGTAGCAGTACATTATAACGTATATCGTTATATATTGTTACCTTATAACGTTATACGTTATATACTATTACGTTATAACGTATAACGTTATGTAGCACTACGTTATAACGTATAACGTTATGTAGCACTACGTTACAACGTATAACGTTATATACTATTACCTTATAACGTATAACATTATGTAGCAGTACGTTATAACGTATATCGTTATATATTGTTACCTTATTACGTTATACGTTATATACTATTACCTTATAACGTATAACGTTATGTAGCATTACGTTATAACGTATAACGTTGTATACTATTACGTTGTAACGTATAACGTTATGTAGCACTACGTTATAACGTATAACGTTATGTAGCACTACGTTATAACGTATAACGTTATATACTATTACCGTATAGCGTATAACGTTATGTAGCATTACGTTATAACGTATAACGTTGTATACTATTACGTTGTAACGTATAACGTTATGTAGCACTACGTTATAACGTATAACGTTATCTAGCACTACGTTATAACGTATAACGTTATGTAGCAGTACGTTATAACGTATATCGTTATATATTGTTACCTTATAACGTTATACGATATATGCTATTACCTTATAACGTATAACGTTATGTAGCACTACGTTATAACGTATAACGTTGTATACTATTACGTTGTAACGTATAACGTTATGTAGCACTACGTTATAACGTATAACGTTATGTAGCACTACGTTATAACGTATAACGTTGTATACTATTACGTTGTAACGTATAACGTTATGTAGCATTACGTTATAACGTATAACGTTGTATACTATTACGTTGTAACGTATAACGTTATGTAGCACTACGTTATAACGTATAACGTTATCTAGCACTACGTTATAACGTATAACGTTATGTAGCAGTACGTTATAACGTATATCGTTATATATTGTTACCTTATAACGTTATACGTTATATACTGTTACCTAATAACGTATAACGTTATGTACCACTACGTTATAACGTATAACGTTATATACTACTACCTTATAACGTATAACGTTATGTAGCATTACGTTATAAGGTATAACGTTATATAATATTACCTTATAACGTATAACGCTATGTAGCACTACGTTATAACGTATAACGTTTTGTAGCACTACGTAATAACGTTATACGTTATATACTATTACCTTATGACCTATAACGTTATGTAGCATTACGTTATAACGTATAACGTTGTATACTATTACGTTGTAACGTATAACGTTATGTAGCACTACGTTATAACGTATAACGTTATGTAGCACTACGTTATAACGTATAACGTTATGTAGCACTACGTTATAACGTATAACGTTATATACTATTACCTTATAGCGTATAACGTTATGTAGCAGTACGTTATAACGTATGTCGCTATATATTGTTACCTTATAACGTTATACGTTATATACTATTACCTTATAACGTATAACGTTATGTAGCACTACGTTATAACGTATAACGTTATATACTACTACCTTATAACGTATAACGTTATGTAGCATTACGTTATAAGGTATAACGTTATATACTATTACCTTATAACGTATAACGTTATGTAGCACTACGATATAACGTGTAACGTTATGTAGCAGTACGTTATAACGTATATCGTTATATATTGTTACCTTCTAACGTATAACGCTATATACTATTACCTTATAACGTATAACGTTGTGTAGCAGTACGTTATAACGTATAACGTTATATACTATTGCCTTATAACGTATAACGTTGTGTAGCAGTACATTATAACGTATATCGTTATATATTGTTACCTTATAACGTTATACGTTATATACTATTACGTTATAACGTATAACGTTATGTAGCACTACGTTATAACGTATAACGTTATGTAGCACTACGTTATAACGTATAACGTTATATACTATTACCTTATAACGTATAACGTTATGTAGCAGTACGTTATAACGTATATCGTTATATATTGTTACCTTATAACGTTATACGTTATATACTATTACCTTATAACGTATAACGTTATGTAGCATTACGTTATAACGTATAACGTTGTATACTATTACGTTGTAACGTATAACGTTATGTAGCACTACGTTATAACGTATAACGTTATGAAGCACTACGTTATAACGTATAACGTTATATACTATTACCGTATAGCGTATAACGTTATGTAGCAGTACGTTATAACGTATGTCGCTATATATTGTTACCTTATAACGTTATACGTTATATACTATTACCTTATAACGTATAACGTTATGTAGCACTACGTTATAACGTATAACGTTATATACTACTACCTTATAACGTATAACGTTATATACTATTACCTTATAACGTTAACGTTATGTAGCAGTACGTTATAACGTATATCGTTATATATTGTTACCTTATAACGTTATACGTTATATACTATTACCTTATAACGTATAACGTTATGTAGCATTACGTTATAACGTATAACGTTGTATACTATTACGTTGTAACGTATAACGTTATGTAGCACTACGTTATAACGTATAACGTTATGAAGCACTTCGTTATAACGTATAACGTTATATACTATTACCGTATAGCGTATAACGTTATGTAGCAGTACGTTATAACGTATGTCGCTATATATTGTTACCTTATAACGTTATACGTTATATACTATTACCTTATAACGTATAACGTTATGTAGCACTACGTTATAACGTATAACGTTATATACTACTACCTTATAACGTATAACGTTATGTAGCATTACGTTATAAGTTATAGCGTTATATACTATTACCTTATATCGTATAACGTTATGTAGCACTACGTTATAACGTGTAACGTTATGTAGCAGTACGTCATAACGCATATCGTTATATATTGTTACCTTCTAACGTATAACGCTATATACTATTACCTTATAACGTATAACGTTGTGTAGCAGTACGTTATAACGTATAACGCTATATACTATTGCCTTATAACATATAACGTTGTGTAGCAGTACATTATAACGTATATCGTTATATATTGTTACCTTATAACGTTATACGTTATATACTATTACGTTATAACGTATAACGTTGTGTAGCAGTACGTTATAACGTATATCGTTATATATTGTTACCTTATAACGTTATACGTTATATACTATTACCTTATAACGTATAACGATATGTAGCACTACGTTATAACGTATATCGTTATATATTGTTACCTTATAACGTTATACGTTATATACTATTACGTTATAACGTATAACGTTATGAAGCACTACGTTATAACGTATAACGTTGTGTAGCAGTACGTTATAACGTATAACGCTATATACTATTGCCTTATAACGTATAACGTTGTGTAGCAGTACATTATAACGTATATCGTTATATATTGTTACCTTATAACGTTATACGTTATATACTATTACCTTATAACGTATAACGTTATGTAGCACTACGTTATAACGTATATCGTTATATATTGTTACCTTATAACGTTATACGTTATATACTATTACGTTGTGTAGCACTACGTTATAACGTATAACGTTATATACTACTACCTTATAACGTATAACGTTATGTAGCACTACGTTATAACATATAACGTTATATACTATTACGTTATAACGTATAACGTTGTGCAGCACTACGCTATAACGTGTAACATTGTATACTGTTACGTTATAACGTACAACGTTATGTAGCACTACGTTATAACATATAACGTTATATGCTATTAACTTATAACGTATAACGTTATGTAGCATTACGTTATAACGTATAACGTTGTGTAGCAGTACGTTATAACGTATATCGTTATATATTGTTACCTTATAACGTTATACGTTATATACTATTACCTTATAACGTATAACGATATGTAGCACTACGTTATAACGTATATCGTTATATATTGTTACCTTATAACGTTATACGTTATATACTATTACGTTATAACGTATAACGTTATGTAGCACTACGTTATAACGTATAACGTTATGTTGCACTACGTTATAACGTATAACGTTATATACTACTACCTTATAACGTATAACGTTATGTAGCACTACGTTATAACGTATAACGATATATACTATTACCTCACAACGTATAACGTTATGTAGCACTACGTTATAACGTATAACGTTATCTAGCACTACGTTATAACGTATAACGTTATGTAGCAGTACGTTATAACGTATATCGTTATATATTGTTACCTTATAACGTTATACGTTATATACTATTACGTTATAACGTATAACGTTGTGTAGCAGTACGTTATAACGTATATCGTTATATATTGTTACCTTATAACGTTATATGTTATATACTATTACCTTATAACGTATAACGATATGTAGCACTACGTTATAACGTATATCGTTATATATTGTTACCTTATAACGTTATACGTTATATACTATTACGTTATAACGTATAACGTTATGTAGCACTACGTTATAACGTATAACGTTATGTTGCACTACGTTATAACGTATAACGATATATACTATTACCTCACAACGTATAACGTTATGTAGCACTACGTTATAACGTATAACGTTATCTAGCACTACGTTATAACGTATAACGTTATGTAGCACTACGTTATAACGTATAACGTTATCTAGCACTACGTTATAACGTATAACGTTATGTAGCACTACGTTATAACGTGTAACGTTATGTAGCAGTACGTTATAACGTATATCGTTATATATTGTTACCTTCTAACGTATAACGCTATATACTATTACCTTATAACGTATAACGTTGTGTAGCAGTACGTTATAACGTATAACGCTATATACTATTGCCTTATAACGTATAACGTTGTGTAGCAGTACATTATAACGTATATCGTTATATATTGTTACCTTATAACGTTATACGTTATATACTATTACCTTGTAACGTATAACTTTATGTAGCACTACGTTATAACGTATATCGTTATATATTGTTACCTTATAACGTTATACGTTATATACTATTACGTTATGTAGCACTACGTTATAACGTGTAACGTTATGTAGCACTACGTTATAACGTATAACGTTATATACTACTACCTTATAACGTATAACGTTATGTAGCATTACGTTATAAGTTATAACGTTATATACTATTACCTTATATCGTATAACGTTATGTAGCACTACGTTATAACGTGTAACGTTATGTAGCAGTACGTTATAACGTATAACGCTATATACTATTGCCTTATAACGTATAACGTTGTGTAGCAGTACGTTATAACGTATAACGCTATATACTATTGCCTTATAACGTATAACGTTGTGAAGCAGTACATTATAACGTATATCGTTATATATTGTTACCTTATAACGTTATACGTTATATACTACTACCTTATAACGTATAACGTTATGTAGCATTACGTTATAAGTTATAACGTTATATACTATTACCTTATATCGTATAACGTTATGTAGCACTACGTTATAACGTGTAACGTTATGTAGCACTACGTTATAACGTATAACGTTATATACTACTACCTTATAACGTATAACGTTATGTAGCATTACGTTATAAGTTATAACGTTATATACTATTACCTTATATCGTATAACGTTATGTAGCACTACGTTATAACGTGTAACGTTATGTAGCAGTACGTTATAACGTATAACGCTATATACTATTGCCTTATAACGTATAACGTTGTGTAGCAGTACGTTATAACGTATAACGCTATATACTATTGCCTTATAACGTATAACGTTGTGTAGCAGTACATTATAACGTATATCGTTATATATTGTTACCTTCTAACGTATAACGCTATATACTATTACCTTATAACGTATAACGTTGTGTAGCAGTACGTTATAACGTATAACGCTATATACTATTGCCTTATAACGTATAACGTTGTGTAGCAGTACATTATAACGTATATCGTTATATATTGTTACCTTATAACGTTATACGTTATATACTATTACCTTATAACGTATAACGTTATGTAGCACTACGTTATAACGTATATCGTTATATATTGTTACCTTATAACGTTATACGTTATATACTATTACGTTATGTAGCACTACGTTATAACGTATAACGTTATATACTACTACCTTATAACGTATAACGTTATGTAGCACTACGTTATAACATATAACGTTATATACTATTACGTTATAACGTATAACGTTGTGCAGCACTACGCTATAACGTGTAACATTGTATACTGTTACGTTATAACGTACAACGTTATGTAGCACTACGTTATAACATATAACGTTATATGCTATTAACTTATAACGTATAACGTTATGTAGCATTACGTTATAACGTATAACGTTGTGTAGCAGTACGTTATAACGTATATCGTTATATATTGTTACCTTATAACGTTATACGTTATATACTATTACCTTATAACGTATAACGATATGTAGCACTACGTTATAACGTATATCGTTATATATTGTTACCTTATAACGTTATACGTTATATACTATTACGTTATAACGTATAACGTTATGTAGCACTACGTTATAACGTATAACGTTATGTTGCACTACGTTATAACGTATAACGTTATATACTACTACCTTATAACGTATAACGTTATGTAGCACTACGTTATAACGTATAACGATATATACTATTACCTCACAACGTATAACGTTATGTAGCACTACGTTATAACGTATAACGTTATCTAGCACTACGTTATAACGTATAACGTTATGTAGCAGTACGTTATAACGTATATCGTTATATATTGTTACCTTATAACGTTATACGTTATATACTATTACGTTATAACGTATAACGTTGTGTAGCAGTACGTTATAACGTATATCGTTATATATTGTTACCTTATAACGTTATACGTTATATACTATTACCTTATAACGTATAACGATATGTAGCACTACGTTATAACGTATATCGTTATATATTGTTACCTTATAACGTTATACGTTATATACTATTACGTTATAACGTATAACGTTATGTAGCACTACGTTATAACGTATAACGTTATGTTGCACTACGTTATAACGTATAACGATATATACTATTACCTCACAACGTATAACGTTATGTAGCACTACGTTATAACGTATAACGTTATCTAGCACTACGTTGTAACGTATAACGTTATGTAGCACTACGTTATAACGTATAACGTTATCTAGCACTACGTTATAACGTATAACGTTATGTAGCACTACGTTATAACGTGTAACGTTATGTAGCAGTACGTTATAACGTATATCGTTATATATTGTTACCTTCTAACGTATAACGCTATATACTATTACCTTATAACGTATAACGTTGTGTAGCAGTACGTTATAACGTATAACGCTATATACTATTGCCTTATAACGTATAACGTTGTGTAGCAGTACATTATAACGTATATCGTTATATATTGTTACCTTATAACGTTATACGTTATATACTATTACCTTATAACGTATAACGTTATGTAGCACTACGTTATAACGTATATCGTTATATATTGTTACCTTATAACGTTATACGTTATATACTATTACGTTATGTAGCACTACGTTATAACGTATAACGTTATATACTACTACCTTATAACGTATAACGTTATGTAGCACTACGTTATAACATATAACGTTATATACTATTACGTTATAACGTATAACGTTGTGCAGCACTACGCTATAACGTGTAACATTGTATACTGTTACGTTATAACGTACAACGTTATGTAGCACTACGTTATAACATATAACGTTATATGCTATTAACTTATAACGTATAACGTTATGTAGCATTACGTTATAACGTATAACGTTGTGTAGCAGTACGTTATAACGTATATCGTTATATATTGTTACCTTATAACGTTATACGTTATATACTATTACCTTATAACGTATAACGATATGTAGCACTACGTTATAACGTATATCGTTATATATTGTTACCTTATAACGTTATACGTTATATACTATTACGTTATAACGTATAACGGTATGTAGCACTACGTTATAACGTATAACGTTATGTTGCACTACGTTATAACGTATAACGTTATATACTACTACCTTATAACGTATAACGTTATGTAGCACTACGTTATAACGTATAACGATATATACTATTACCTCACAACGTATAACGTTATGTAGCACTACGTTATAACGTATAACGTTATCTAGCACTACGTTATAACGTATAACGTTATGTAGCAGTACGTTATAACGTATATCGTTATATATTGTTACCTTATAACGTTATACGTTATATACTATTACGTTATAACGTATAACGTTGCGTAGCAGTACGTTATAACGTATATCGTTATATATTGTTACCTTATAACGTTATACGTTATATACTATTACCTTATAACGTATAACGATATGTAGCACTACGTTATAACGTATATCGTTATATATTGTTACCTTATAACGTTATACGTTATATACTATTACGTTATAACGTATAACGTTATGTAGCACTACGTTATAACGTATAACGTTATGTTGCACTACGTTATAACGTATAACGATATATACTATTACCTCACAACGTATAACGTTATGTAGCACTACGTTATAACGTATAACGTTATCTAGCACTACGTTGTAACGTATAACGTTATGTAGCACTACGTTATAACGTATAACGTTATCTAGCACTACGTTATAACGTATAACGTTATGTAGCAGTACGTTATAACGTATATCGTTATATATTGTTACCTTATAACGTTATACGATATATGCTATTACCTTATAACGTATAACGTTATGTAGCACTACGTTATAACGTATAACGTTATGTAGCACTGCGTAATAACGTATAACGTTATATACTATTACCTTACAACATTTAACGTTATGTAGCACTACGTTATAACGTATAACGTTATGTAGCACTACGTTATAACGTACAACGTTATGTAGCACAACGTTATAACGAATAACGTTATATACTATTACCTTATAACGTATAACGTTATGTAGCATTACGTTATAACGTATAACGATATATACTATTACCTCACAACGTATAACGTTATGTAGCACTACGTTATAACGTATAACGTTATCTAGCACTACGTTATAACGTATAACGTTATGTAGCACTACGTTATAACGTATAACGTTATATACTACTACCTTATAACGTATAACGTTCTGTAGCATTACGTTATAAGGTATAACGTTATATACTATTACCTTATAACGTATAACGTTATGTAGCACTACGTTATAACGTATAACGTTATGTAGCACTACGTTATAACGTATAACGTTATGTAGCACTACGTTATAACGTATAACGTTATATACTACTACCTTATAACGTATAACATTATGTAGCATTACGTTATAAGGTATAACGTTATATAATATTACCTTATAACGTATAACGCTATGTAGCGCTACGTTATAACGTATAACGTTATGTAGCACTACGTAATAACGTTATACGTTATATACTATTACCTTATAACCTATAACGTTATGTCGCATTACGTTATATCGTATACCGTTATATACTATTACCTTATAACGTATAACGTTATGTAGCATTACGTAATAACGTATATCGTTATATATTGTTACCTTATAACGTTATACGTTATATACTATTACCTTATAACGTATAACGTTATGTAGCACTACGTTATAACGTATAACGTTATGTAGCATTACGTTTTAAGGTATAAAGTTATACACTATTACCTTACAACGTATAACGTTATGTAGCACTACGTTATAACGTATAACGTTATGTAGCACTACGTTATAACGTATAACGTTATATACTATTACCTTATAACGTATAACGTTATGTAGCATTACGTTATAACGTATAACGTTGTATACTATTACGTTGTAACGTATAACGTTATGTAGCACTACGTTATAACGTATAACGTTATGTAGCACTACGTTATAACGTATAACGTTATGTAGCATTACGTTTTAAGGTATAACGTTATACACTATTACCTTACAACGTATAACGTTATGTAGCAGTACGTTATAACGTATGTCGCTATATATTGTTACCTTATAACGTTATACGTTATATACTATTACCTTATAACGTATAAAGTTATGTAGCACTACGTTATAACGTATAACGTTATATACTACTACCTTATAACGTATAACGTTATGTAGCATTACGTTATAAGGTATAACGTTATATACTATTACCTTATATCGTATAACGTTATGTAGCACTACGTTATAACGTGTAACGTTATGTAGCAGTACGTTATAACGTATATCGTTATATATTGTTACCTTCTAACGTATAACGCTATATACTACTACCTTATAACGTATAACGTTGTGTAGCAGTACGTTATAACGTATAACGTTATATACTATTGCCTTATAACGTATAACGTTGTGTAGCAGTACATTATAACGTATATCGTTATATATTGTTACCTTATAACGTTATACGTTATATACTATTACGTTATAACGTATAACGTTATGTAGCACTACGCTATAACGTATAACGTTATGTAGCACTACGTTATAACGTATAACGTTATATACTATTACCTTATAACGTATAACGTTATGTAGCAGTACGTTATAACGTATATCGTTATATATTGTTACCTTATAACGTTATACGTTATATACTATTACCTTATAACGTATAACGTTATGTAGCATTACGTTATAACGTATAACGTTGTATACTATTACGTTATAACGTATAACGTTGTATACTATTACGTTGTAACGTATAACGTTATGTAGCACTACGTTATAACGTATGACGTTATGTAGCACTACGTTATAACGTATAACGTTATATACTATTACCGTATAGCGTATAACGTTATGTAGCAGTACGTTATAACGTATGTCGCTATATATTGTTACCTTATAACGTTATACGTTATATACTATTACCTTATAACGTATAACGTTATGTAGCACTACGTTATAACGTATAACGTTATATACTACTACCTTATAACGTATAACGTTATGTAGCATTACGTTATAAGGTATAACGTTATATACTATTACCTTATATCGTATAACGTTATGTAGCACTACGTTATAACGTGTAACGTTATATAGCAGTACGTTATAACGTATATCGTTATATATTGTTACCTTCTAACGTATAACGCTATATACTATTACCTTATAACGTATAACGTTGTGTAGCAGTACGTTATAACGTATAACGCTATATACTATTGCCTTATAACGTATAACGTTGTGTAGCAGTACATTATAACGTATATCGTTATATATTGTTACCTTATAACGTTATACGTTATATACTATTACCTTATAACGTATAACGTTATGTAGCACTACGTTATAACGTATATCGTTATATATTGTTACCTTATAACGTTATACGTTATATACTATTACGTTATGTAGCACTACGTTATAACGTATAACGTTATATACTACTACGTTATAACGTATAACGTTATGTAGCACTACGTTATAACATATAACGTTATATACTATTACGTTATAACGTATAACGTTGTGCAGCACTACGCTATAACGTGTAACGTTGTATACTGTTACGTTATAACATACAACGTTATGTAGCACTACGTTATAACATATAACGTTATATGCTATTAACTTATAACGTATAACGTTATGTAGCATTACGTTATAACGTATAACTTTATGTAGCTCTACGTTATAACGTATATATCGTTATGTAGCACTACGTTATAACGTATAACGTTATGTAGCACTACGTTATAACGTATAACGTTATATACTATTACCTTATAACGTATAACGTTATGTAGCATTACGTTGTAACCTATAACGTTTTATACTATTACCTTACAACGTATAACGTTATGTCGCACTACGTTATAACGTATAACGTTATGTAGCACTACGTTATAACGTATAACGTTATGTAGCACTACGTTATAACGTATAACGTTATATACTATTACCTTATAACGTATAACGTTATGTAGCATTACGTTGTAACCTATAACGTTATATACTATTACCTTACAACGTATAACGTTATGTAGCACTACGTTATAACGTATAACGTTATGTAGCAGTACGTTATAACGTATAACGTTATGTAGCACTACGTTATAACGTATATATCGTTATGTAGCACTACGTTATAACGCATAACGTTATGTAGCACTACGTTATAACGTATAACGTTATATACTATTACCTTATAACGTATAACGTTATGTAGCATTACGTTGTAACCTATAACGTTTTATACTATTACCTTACAACGTATAACGTTATGTCGCACTACGTTATAACGTATAACGTTATGTAGCACTACGTTATAACGTATAACGTTATGTAGCACTACGTTATGACGTATAACGTTATGTAGCACGACGTTATAACGTATAACGTTATGTAGCACTACGCTATGACGTATAACGTTATGTAGCACTACGTTATAACGAATAACGTTATATACTATTACCTTATAACGTATAACGTTATGTAGCATTACGTTGTAACCTATAACGTTATATACTATTACCTTACAACGTATAACGTTATGTAGCACTACGTTATAACGTATAACGTTATGTAGCACTACGTTATGACGTATAACGTTATGTAGCACTACGTTATAACGAATAACGTTATATACTATTACCTTATAACGTATAACGTTATGTAGCACTACGTTATAACGTATAACGTTATATACTACTACCTTATAACGTATAACGTTATGTAGCATTACGTTATAAGGTATATCGTTATATACTATAACCTTATAACGTATAACGTTATGTAGCACTACGTTATAACGTATAACGTTATGTAGCACAACGTTATAACGAATAACGTTATATACTATTACCTTATAACGTATAACGTTATGTAGCACTACGTTATAACGTATAACGTTATGTAGCACTACGTTATAACGTATAACGTTATGTAGCACTACGTTATAACGTATAACGTTATATACTACTACCTTATAACGTATAACGTTATGTAGCATTACGTTATAAGGTATAAGATTATATACTATTACCTTATAACGTATAACGTTATGTAGCACTACGTTATAACGTATAACGTTATCTAGCACTACGTTATAACGTATAACGTTATGTAGCAGTACGTTATAACGTATATCATTATATATTGTTACCTTATAACGTTATACGATATATGCTATTACCTTATAACGTATAACGTTATGTAGCACTACGTTATAACGTATAACGTTATGTAGCACTACCTTATAACGTATAACGTTATGTAGCACTACGTTATAACGTATAACGTTATGTACTACTACCTTATAACGTATAACGTTATGTAGCATTACGTTATAAGGTATAACGTTATATACTATTACCTTATAACGTATAACGTTATGTAGCACTACGTTATAACGTATAACGTTATGTAGCACTGCGTAATAACGTATAACGTTATATACTATTACCTTACAACATTTAACGTTATGTAGCACTACGTTATAACGTATAACGTTATGTAGCACTACGTTATGACGTATAACGTTATGTGGCACTACGTTATAACGTATAACGTTATATACTATTACCTTATAACGTATAAGGTTATGTAGCAGTACGTTATAACGTATATCGTTATATATTGTTACCTTATAACGTTATGCGTTATATACTATTACCTTATAACGTATAACGTTATGTAGCACTACGTTATAACGTATAACGTTATGTAGCACTACCTTATAACGTATAACGTTATGTAGCACTACGTTATAACGTATAACGTTATATACTACTACCTTGTAACGTATAACGTTATGTAGCACTACGTTATAACGTATAACGTTATATACTACTACCTTGTAACGTATAACGTTACGTAGCATTACGTTATAAGGTATAACGTTATATACTATTACCTTATAACGTATAACGTTATGTAGCACTACGTTATAACGTATAACGTTATGTAGCACTATGTTATAACGTATAGCGTTATGTAGCACTACTTTATAACGTATAACGTTATATACTACTACCTTATAACGTATAACGTTATGTAGCACTACGTTATAACATATAACGTTATATACTATTACGTTATAACGTATAATGTTGTGCAGCACTACGTTATAACGTATATCGTTATATATTGTTACCTTATAACGTTATACGTTATATACTATTACCTTATAACGTATAACGTTATGTAGCACTACATTATAATGTATAACGTTATATACTATTACGTTGTAACGTATAACGTTATGTAGCACTACGTTATAACGTATGACGTTATGTAGCACTACGTTATGACTTATAACGTGGAGTAGCACTACGTTATAACGTATAACGTTATATACTATTACCTTATAACGTATAACGTTATGTAGCAGTACGTTATAACGTATATCGTTATATATTGTTACCTTACAACGTTATACATTATATACTATTACCTTATAACGTATAATGTTAAGTAGCACTACGTTATGACGTATAACGTTATATACTACTACCTTATAACGTATAAGGTTATGTAGCATTACGTTGTAACCTATAACGTTATATACTATTACCTTACAACGTATAACGTTATGTAGAACTACGTTATAACGTATGACGTTATGTAGCACTACGTTATAACGTATAACGTTATATACTATTACCGTATAGCGTATAACGTTATGTAGCAGTACGTTATAACGTATGTCGCTATATATTGTTACCTTATAACGTTATACGTTATATACTATTACCTTATAACGTATAACGTTATGTAGCACTACGTTATAACGTATAACGTTATATACTACTACCTTATAACGTATAACGTTGTATACTATTACGTTGTAACGTATAACGTTATGTAGCACTACGTTATAACGTATGACGTTATGTAGCACTACGTTATAACGTATAACGTTATATACTATTACCGTATAGCGTATAACGTTATGTAGCAGTACGTTATAACGTATGTCGCTATATATTGTTACCTTATAACGTTATACGTTATATACTATTACCTTATAACGTATAACGTTATGTAGCACTACGTTATAACGTATAACGTTATATACTACTACCTTATAACGTATAACGTTATATACTATTACCTTATATCGTATAACGTTATGTAGCACTACGTTATAACGTGTAACGTTATATAGCAGTACGTTATAACGTATATCGTTATATATTGTTACCTTCTAACGTATAACGCTATATACTATTACCTTATAACGTATAACGTTGTGTAGCAGTACGTTATAACGTATAACGCTATATACTATTGCCTTATAACGTATAACGTTGTGTAGCAGTACATTATAACGTATATCGTTATATATTGTTACCTTATAACGTTATACGTTATATACTATTACCTTATAACGTATAACGTTATGTAGCACTACGTTATAACGTATATCGTTATATATTGTTACCTTATAACGTTATACGTTATATACTATTACGTTATGTAGCACTACGTTATAACGTATAACGTTATATACTACTACCTTATAACGTATAACGTTATGTAGCACTACGTTATAACATATAACGTTATATACTATTACGTTATAACGTATAACGTTGTGCAGCACTACGCTATAACGTGTAACGTTGTATACTGTTACGTTATAACATACAACGTTATGTAGCACTACGTTATAACATATAACGTTATATGCTATTAACTTATAACGTATAACGTTATGTAGCATTACGTTATAACGTATAACTTTATGTAGCTCTACGTTATAACGTATATATCGTTATGTAGCACTACGTTATAACGTATAACGTTATGTAGCACTACGTTATAACGTATAACGTTATATACTATTACCTTATAACGTATAACGTTATGTAGCATTACGTTGTAACCTATAACGTTTTATACTATTACCTTACAACGTATAACGTTATGTCGCACTACGTTATAACGTATAACGTTATGTAGCACTACGTTATAACGTATAACGTTATGTAGCACTACGTTATAACGTATAACGTTATATACTATTACCTTATAACGTATAACGTTATGTAGCATTACGTTGTAACCTATAACGTTATATACTATTACCTTACAACGTATAACGTTATGTAGCACTACGTTATAACGTATAACGTTATGTAGCAGTACGTTATAACGTATAACGTTATGTAGCACTACGTTATAACGTATATATCGTTATGTAGCACTACGTTATAACGCATAACGTTATGTAGCACTACGTTATAACGTATAACGTTATATACTATTACCTTATAACGTATAACGTTATGTAGCATTACGTTGTAACCTATAACGTTTTATACTATTACCTTACAACGTATAACGTTATGTCGCACTACGTTATAACGTATAACGTTATGTAGCACTACGTTATAACGTATAACGTTATGTAGCACTACGTTATGACGTATAACGTTATGTAGCACGACGTTATAACGTATAACGTTATGTAGCACTACGCTATGACGTATAACGTTATGTAGCACTACGTTATAACGAATAACGTTATATACTATTACCTTATAACGTATAACGTTATGTAGCATTACGTTGTAACCTATAACGTTATATACTATTACCTTACAACGTATAACGTTATGTAGCACTACGTTATAACGTATAACGTTATGTAGCACTACGTTATGACGTATAACGTTATGTAGCACTACGTTATAACGAATAACGTTATATACTATTACCTTATAACGTATAACGTTATGTAGCACTACGTTATAACGTATAACGTTATATACTACTACCTTATAACGTATAACGTTATGTAGCATTACGTTATAAGGTATATCGTTATATACTATTACCTTATAACGTATAACGTTATGTAGCACTACGTTATAACGTATAACGTTATGTAGCACAACGTTACAACGAATAACGTTATATACTATTACCTTATAACGTATAACGTTATGTAGCACTACGTTATAACGTATAACGTTATGTAGCACTACGTTATAACGTATAACGTTATGTAGCACTACGTTATAACGTATAACGTTATATACTACTACCTTATAACGTATAACGTTATGTAGCATTACGTTATAAGGTATAAGATTATATACTATTACCTTATAACGTATAACGTTATGTAGCACTACGTTATAACGTATAACGTTATCTAGCACTACGTTATAACGTATAACGTTATGTAGCAGTACGTTATAACGTATATCATTATATATTGTTACCTTATAACGTTATACGATATATGCTATTACCTTATAACGTATAACGTTATGTAGCACTACGTTATAACGTATAACGTTATGTAGCACTACCTTATAACGTATAACGTTATGTAGCACTACGTTATAACGTATAACGTTATGTACTACTACCTTATAACGTATAACGTTATGTAGCATTACGTTATAAGGTATAACGTTATATACTATTACCTTATAACGTATAACGTTATGTAGCACTACGTTATAACGTATAACGTTATGTAGCACTGCGTAATAACGTATAACGTTATATACTATTACCTTACAACATTTAACGTTATGTAGCACTACGTTATAACGTATAACGTTATGTAGCACTACGTTATGACGTATAACGTTATGTGCCACTACGTTATAACGTATAACGTTATATACTATTACCTTATAACGTATAAGGTTATGTAGCAGTACGTTATAACGTATATCGTTATATATTGTTACCTTATAACGTTATGCGTTATATACTATTACCTTATAACGTATAACGTTATGTAGCACTACGTTATAACGTATAACGTTATGTAGCACTACCTTATAACGTATAACGTTATGTAGCACTACGTTATAACGTATAACGTTATATACTACTACCTTGTAACGTATAACGTTATGTAGCACTACGTTATAACGTATAACGTTATATACTACTACCTTGTAACGTATAACGTTACGTAGCATTACGTTATAAGGTATAACGTTATATACTATTACCTTATAACGTATAACGTTATGTAGCACTACGTTATAACGTATAACGTTATGTAGCACTATGTTATAACGTATAGCGTTATGTAGCACTACTTTATAACGTATAACGTTATATACTACTACCTTATAACGTATAACGTTATGTAGCACTACGTTATAACATATAACGTTATATACTATTACGTTATAACGTATAATGTTGTGCAGCACTACGTTATAACGTATATCGTTATATATTGTTACCTTATAACGTTATACGTTATATACTATTACCTTATAACGTATAACGTTATGTAGCACTACATTATAATGTATAACGTTATATACTATTACGTTGTAACGTATAACGTTATGTAGCACTACGTTATAACGTATGACGTTATGTAGCACTACGTTATGACTTATAACGTGGAGTAGCACTACGTTATAACGTATAACGTTATATACTATTACCTTATAACGTATAACGTTATGTAGCAGTACGTTATAACGTATATCGTTATATATTGTTACCTTACAACGTTATACATTATATACTATTACCTTATAACGTATAATGTTAAGTAGCACTACGTTATGACGTATAACGTTATATACTACTACCTTATAACGTATAAGGTTATGTAGCATTACGTTGTAACCTATAACGTTATATACTATTACCTTACAACGTATAACGTTATGTAGAACTACGTTATAACGTATATCGTTATGTAGCACTACGTTATAACGTATAGGGTTATGTAGCACTACGTTATAACGTATAACGTTATATACTACTACCTTATAACGTATAACGTTATGTAGCACTACGTCATAACATATAACGTCATATACTATTACGTTATAACGTATAACGTTGTGCAGCACGACGTTATAACGTGTAACATTGTATACTGTTACGTTATAACGTACAACGTTATGTAGCACTACGTTATATCATATAACGTTATATGCTATTACCTTATAACGTATAACGTTATGTAGCAATACGTTATAACGTATAACGTTATGTAGCACTACGTTATAACGAATAACGTTATATACTACTACCTTATAACGTATAACGTTATGTAGCACTACGTTATAACATATAACGTTATATACTATTACCTTATAACGTATAACGTTATGTAGCACTACGTTATAACGTATAACGTTATGTAGCATTACGTTTTAAGGAATAAAGTTATACACTATTACCTTACAACGTATAACGTTATGTAGCACTACGTTGTAACGTATAACGTTATGTAGCACTACGTTACAACGTATAACGTTATATACTATTACCTTATAACGTATAACGTTATGTAGCAGTACGTTATAACGTATATTGTTATATATTGTTACCTTATAACGTTATACGTTATATACTATTACCTTATAACGTATAACGTTATGTAGCACTACATTATAACGTATAACGTTACATACTATTACGTTGTAACGTATAACGTTATGTAGCACTACGTTATAACGTATGACGTTATGTAGCACTACGTTATGACTTATAACGTTATGTAGCACTACGTTATAACGTATAACGTTATATACTATTACCTTATAACGTATAACGTTATGTAGCAGTACGTTATAACGTATATCGTTATATATTGTTACCTTACAACGTTATACATTATATACTATTACCTTATAACGTATAACGTTATGTAGCACTACGTTATAACGTGAAACGTTATATACTACTACCTTATATCGTATAAGGTTATGTAGCATTACGTTGTAACCTATAACGTTATATACTATCACCTTACAACGTATAACGTTATGTAGCACTACGTTATAACGTATATCGTTATGTAGCACTACGTTATAACGTATAGGGTTATGTAGCACTACGTTATAACGTATAACGTTATATACTACTACCTTATAACGTATAACGTTATGTAGCACTACGTTATAACATATAACGTCATATACTATTACGTTATAACGTATAACGTTGTGCAGCACTACGTTATAACGTGTAACATTGTATACTGTTACGTTATAACGTACAACGTTATGCAGCACTACGTTATAACATATAACGTTATATGCTATTACCTTATAACGTATAACGTTATGTAGCATTACGTTATAACGTATAACGTTATGTAGCACTACGTTATAACGAATAACGTTATATACTACTACCTTATAACGTATAACGTTATGTAGCACTACGTTATAACATATAACGTTATATACTATTACCTTATAACGTATAACGTTATGTAGCACTACGTTATAACGTATAACGTTATGTAGCATTACGTTTTAAGGTATAACGTTATACACTATTACCTTACAACGTATAACGTTATGTAGCACTACGTTGTAACGTATAACGTTATGTAGCACTACGTTACAACGTATAACGTTATATACTATTACCTTATAACGTATAACGTTATGTAGCAGTACGTTATAACGTATATCGTTATATATTGTTACCTTATAACGTTATACGTTATATACTATTACCTTATAACGTATAACGTTATGTAGCACTGCATTATAACGTATAACGTTATATACTATTACGTTGTAACGTATAACGTTGTGTAGCACTACGTTATAACGTATGACGTTATGTAGCACTACGTTATGACTTATAACGTTATGTAGCACTACGTTATAACGTATAACGTTATATACTATTACCTTATAACGTATAACGTTATGTAGCAGTACGTTATAACGTATATCGTTATATATTGTTACCTTACAACGTTATACATTATATACTATTACCTTATAACGTATAACGTTATGTAGCACTACGTTATAACGTAAAACGTTATATACTACTACCTTATAACGTATAAGGTTATGTAGCATTACGTTGTAACCTATAACGTTATATACTATTACCTTACAACGTATAACGTTATGTAGCACTACGTTATAACGTATATCTTTATATATTGTTACCTTATAACGTTATACGTTATATACTATTACGTTATAACGTATAACGTTATGTAGCACTACGTTATAACGTATAGCGTTATGTAGCGCTACGTTATAACGTATAACGTTATATACTACTACCTTAAAACGTATAACGTTATGTAGCTCTTCGTTATAACATATAACGTCATATACTATTACGTTATAACGTATAACGTTGTGCAGCACTACGTTATAACGTGTAACATTGTATACTGTTACGTTATAACGTACAACGTTATGTAGCACTACGTTATAACATATAACGGTATATGCTATTACCTTATAACGTATAACGTTATGTAGCATTACGTTATAACGTATAACGTTATGTAGCACTACGTTATAACGAATAATGTTATATACTATTACCTTATAACATATAAGGTTATGTAGCATTACGTTATAACGTATAACGTTATATACTATTACCTTATAACGTATAACGTTGTGTAGCAGTACGTTATAACGTATATCGTTATATATTGTTACCTTATAACGTTATACGTTATATACTATTACCTTATAACGTATAACGTTGTGTAGCATTACGTTACAACGTATAACGTTATATACTATTACCTTATAACGTATAACGTTGTGTAGCAGTACGTTATAACGTATATCGTTATATATTGTTAATTTATAACGTATAACATTGTGTAGCAGTACGTTATAACGTATATCGTTATATATTGTTAACTTATAACGTTATACGTTATATACTATTACCTTATAGCGTATAACGTTATGTAGCACTACGTTATAACGTATAACGTTATATACTATTACTTTATAACGTATAACGTTGTGTAGCAGTACGTTATAACGTATATCTTTATATACTATTACCTTATAACGTATAACGTTGTGTAGCAGTACGTTATAACGTATATCGTTATATATTGTTACCTTATAACGTTATACGTTATATACTATTACCTTATAACGTATAACGTTATGTAGCACTACGTTATAACGTATAACGTTATATACTATTACCTTATAACGTTATACGTTATATACTATTACCTTATAACGTATAACGTTATGTAGCACTACGTTATAACGTATAACGTTATATACTACTACCTTATAACGTATAACGTTATGTAGCATTACGTTATAACGTGTAACATTGTTTACTGTTACGTTATAACGTACAACGTTATGTAGCACTACGATATAACATATAACGTTATATGCTATTACCTTATAACGTATAACGTTATGTAGCATTACGTAATAGCGTATAACGTTATATACTATTACCTTATAACGTATAACGTTGTGTAGCAGTACGTTATAACGTATATCGTTATATATTGTTACCTTATAACGTATAACGCTATATACTATTACCTTATAACGTATAACGTTATGTAGCATTACGTTATAACGTATAACGTTATGTAGCACTACGTTATAACGAATAACGTTATATACTATTACCTTATAACGTATAACGTTATGTAGCATTACGTTATAACGTATAACGTTATATACTATTACCTTATAATGTATAACGTTGTGTAGCAGTACGTTATAACGTATATCGTTATATATTGTTACCTTATAACGTTATACGTTATATACTATTACCTTATAACGAATAACGTTGTGTAGCAGTACGTTATAACGTATATCTTTATATACTATTACCTTATAACGTATAACGTTGTGTAGCAGTACGTTATAACGTATATCGTTATATATTGTTACCTTATAACGTTATACGTTATATACTTTTACCTTATAACGTATAACATTATGTAGCACTACGTTATAACGTATATCCTTATAAATTGTTACCTTATAACGTTATACGTTATATACTATTACGTTATAACGTATAACGTTATGTAGCACTACGTTATAACGTATAACGTTATGTAGCACTACGTTATAACGTATAACGTTATATACTACTACCTTATAACGTATAACGTTATGTAGCACTACGTTATAACATATAACGTTATATTCTATTACGTTATAACGTATAACGTTGTGCAGCATTACGTTATAACGTGTAACATTGTATACTGTTACGTTATAACGTACAACGTTATGTAGCACTACGTTATAACATATAACGTTATATGCTATTACCTTATAACGTATAACGTTATGTAGCACTACGTTATAACGTATAACGTTATATACTACTACCTTATAACGTATAACGTTATGTAGCACTACGTTATAACATATAACGTTATATTCTATTACGTTATAACGTATAACGTTGTGCAGCATTACGTTATAACGTGTAACATTGTATACTGTTACGTTATAACGTACAACGTTATGTAGCACTACGTTATAACATATAACGTTATATGCTATTACCTTATAACGTATAACGTTATGTAGCACTACGTTATAACGTATAACGTTATATACTACTACCTTACAACGTATAACGTTATGTAGCATTACGTTATAACGTGTAACATTGTTTACTGTTACGTTATAACGTACAACGTTATGTAGCACTACGATATAACATATAACGTTATATGCTATTACCTTATAACGTATAACGTTATGTAGCATTACGTTATAACGTATAACGTTATGTAGCACTACGTTATAACGAATAACGTTATATACTATTACCTTATAACGTATAACGTTATGTAGCATTACGTTATAACGTATAACGTTATATACTATTACCTTATAACGTATAACGTTGTGTAGCAGTACGTTATAACGTATAACGTTATGTAGCACTACGTTATAACGAATAACGTTATATACTATTACCTTATAACGTATAACGTTATGTAGCGTTACGTTATAACGAATAACGTTATATACTATTACCTTATAACGTATAACGTTATGTAGCACTACGTTATAACGTATAACGTTATGTAGCACTACGTTATAACGTATAACGTTATATACTATTACCTTCTAACGTATAACGTTATGTAGCTGTAGGTCATAACGTATATCGTAATATATTGTTACCTTATAACGTTATACGTTATATACTATTACGTTATAACGTATAACGTTATGTAGCACTACGTTATAACGTATAGCGTTATGTAGCACTACGTTATAACGTATAACGTTATATACTATTACCTGATAACGTATAACGTTGTGTAGCAGTACGATATAACGTATATCGTTTTATATTGTTACCTTATAACGTTATACGTTATATACTATTACCTTATAACGTATAACGTTATGTAGCAGTACGTTATAACGTATAACGTTATATACTATTACTTTATAACGTTATACGTTATATACTATTACCTTATAACGTATAACGTTATGTAGCACTACGTTATAACGTATATCGTTATATATTGTTACCTTATAACGTTATACGTTATATACTATTACGTTATAACGTATAACGTTATGTAGCACTACGTTATAACGTATAACGTTATGTAGCACTACGTTATAACGTATAACGTTATATACTATTACCTTATAACGTATAACGTTATGTGGCACTACGTTATAACGTATAACGTTATGTAGCACTACGTTATAACGTATAACGTTATGTAGCACTACGTTATAACGTATAACGTTATGTCGCATTACGTTATATCGTATAACGTCATATACTATTACCTTACAACGTATAACGTGATGTAGCACTACGCTCTAACGTACAACGTTGTATTCTATTACGTTATAACGTATAACGTTGTGCAGAACTACGTTATAACGTGTAACATTGTATACTGTTACGTTATAACGTACAACGTTATGTAGCACTACGTTATAACATATAACGTTATATGCTATTACCTTATAACGTATAACGTTATGTAGCACTACGTTATAACGTATAACGTTATATACTATTACCTTATAACGTATAACGTTATGTCGCATTACGTTATATCGTATACCGTTATATAGTATTACCTGATAACGTATAACGTTATGTAGCATTACGTAATAACGTATAACGTTATATACTATTACCTTACAACGTATAACGTTATGTAGCACTACGTTATAACGTATAACGTTAGGTAGCACTACGTTATAACGTATAACGTTATGTAGCACTACGTTATAACGTACATCGCTATATATTGTTACCTTATAACGTTATACGTTATATAGCATTACCTTATAACGTATAACGTTGTGTAGCATTACGTTATAACGTATAACGTTATATACTATTACCTTATAACGTATAACGTTATGTAACAGTACGTTATAACGTTTAACGTAATGTAGCACTACGTAATAACGTATAACGTTATATACTATTACCTTACAACGTATAACGTTATGTAGCACTACGTTATAACGTATAACGTTATGTGGTACTACGTTATAACGTATAACGTTATGTAGCACTACGTTATAACGTGTAACGTTATATACTATTACCTTATAACGTATAACGTTATGTAGCACTACGTGATAACGTTTAACGTTATGTAGCACTACGTTATAACGTATACCGTTATATAGTATTACCTGATAACGTATAACGTTATGTAGCATTACGTAATAACGTATAACGTTATATACTATTACCTTACAACGTATAACGTTATGTAGCACTACGTTATAACGTATAACGTTAGGTAGCACTACGTTATAACGTATAACGTTATGTAGCACTACGTTATAACGTACATCGCTATATATTGTTACCTTATAACGTTATACGTTATATAGCATTACCTTATAACGTATAACGTTGTGTAGCATTACGTTATAACGTATAACGTTATATACTATTACCTTATAACGTATAACGTTATGTAACAGTACGTTATAACGTTTAACGTTATGTACCACTACGTAATAACGTATAACGTTATATACTATTACCTTACAACGTATAACGTTATGTAGCACTACGTTATAACGTATAACGTTATGTGGTACTACGTTATAACGTATAACGTTATGTAGCACTACGTTATAACGTGTAACGTTATATACTATTACCTTATAACGTATAACGTTATGTAGCACTACGTTATAACGTTTAACGTTATGTAGCACTACGTTATAACGTATAACGTTATGTACTATTACCTTATAACGTATAACGTTATGTAGCATTACGTTATAACGTATACCGCTATATAATGTTACCTTATAACGTTATACGTTATATTCTATTACCTTATAAGGTATAACGTTATGTAGCATTACGTTATAGCGTATAACGTTATATATGGTTACCTTATAACGTTATACAGTATATACTATTACCTTATAACGCTTAACGTTATGTAGCACTACGTTATAACGTATAACGTTATATACTATTACCTTATAACGTATAACGTTATGTCGCATTACGTTATATCGTATACCGTTATATAGTATTACCTGATAACGTATAACGTTATGTAGCATTACGTAATAACGTATAACGTTATATACTATTACCTTACAACGTATAACGTTATGTAGCACTACGTTATAACGTATAACGTTAGGTAGCACTACGTTATAACGTATAACGTTATGTAGCACTACGTTATAACGTACATCGCTATATATTGTTACCTTATAACGTTATACGTTATATAGCATTACCTTATAACGTATAACGTTGTGTAGCATTACGTTATAACGTATAACGTTATATACTATTACCTTATAACGTATAACGTTATGTAACAGTACGTTATAACGTTTAACGTTATGTACCACTACGTAATAACGTATAACGTTATATACTATTACCTTACAACGTATAACGTTATGTAGCACTACGTTATAACGTATAACGTTATGTGGTACTACGTTATAACGTATAACGTTATGTAGCACTACGTTATAACGTGTAACGTTATATACTATTACCTTATAACGTATAACGTTATGTAGCACCACGTTATAACGTTTAACGTTATGTAGCACTACGTTATAACGTATAACGTTATGTACTATTACCTTATAACGTATAACGTTATGTAGCATTACGTTATAACGTATACCGCTATATAATGTTACCTTATAACGTTATACGTTATATTCTATTACCTTATAAGGTATAACGTTATGTAGCATTACGTTATAGCGTATAACGTTATATATGGTTACCTTATAACGTTATACAGTATATACTATTACCTTATAACGCTTAACGTTATGTAGCAGTACGTTATAACGTATATCGTTATATATTGTTACCTTATAACGTTATACGTTATATACTATTACGTTATAACGTAAAACGTCATGTAGCACTACGTTATAACGTATAACGTTATGTAGCACTACGTTATAACATATAACGTTATATACTATTACCTTATAACGTATATCGTTATATACTATTACCTTATAACCTATAACGTTATGTCGCATTACGTTATATCGTATAACGTTATATACTATTACCTTATAACATATAACGTTATGTAGCATTACGTTGTAAGGTATAACGTTATATATTGTTACCTTATAACGTTATACGTTATATTCTATTACCTTATAAGGTATAACGTTATGTAGCATTACGTTATAGCGTATAACGTTATATATGGTTACCTTATAACGTTATACAGTATATACTATTACCTTATAACGCTTAACGTTATGTAGCAGTACGTTATAACGTATATCGTTATATATTGTTACCTTATAACGTTATACGTTATATACTATTACGTTATAACGTATAACGTTATGTCGCACTACGTTATAACGTATAACGTTATGTAGCACTACGTTATAACGTATAATGTTATATACTACTACCTTATAACGTATAACGTTATGTAGCACTACGTTATAACATATAACGTTATATCCTATGACCTTATAACGTATAACGTTATGTAGCACTACGTTATAACGTATAACGTTATGTAGCACTACGATATAACGTATAACGTTATGTAGCACTACGTTATAACGTATAACGTTATGTAGCACTACGTTATAACGTATAATGTTATATACTACTACCTTATAACGTATAACGTTATGTAGCACTACGTTATAACATATAACGTTATATCCTATGACCTTATAACGTATAACGTTATGTAGCACTACGTTATAACGTATAACGTTATGTAGCACTACGTTATAACGTATAACGTTATGTAGCACTACGTTATAACGTATAACGTTATATACTATTACCTTCTAACGTATAACGTTATGTAGCAGTAGGTCATAACGTATATCGTAATATATTGTTACCTTATAACGTTATACGTTATATACTATTACGTTATAACGTATAACGTTATGTAGCACTACGTTATAACGTATAGCGTTATGTAGCACTACGTTATAACGTATAACGTTATATACTATTACCTTATAACGTATAACGTTGTGTAGCAGTACGATATAACGTATATCGTTTTATATTGTTACCTTATAACGTTATACGTTATATACTATTACCTTATAACGTATAACGTTATGTAGCAGTACGTTATAACGTATAACGTTATATACTATTACTTTATAACGTTATACGTTATATACTATTACCTTATAACGTATAACGTTATGTAGCACTACGTTATAACGTATATCGTTATATATTGTTACCTTATAACGTTATACGTTATATACTATTACGTTATAACGTATAACGTTATGTAGCACTACGTTATAACGTATAACGTTATGTAGCACTACGTTATAACGTATAACGTTATATACTATTACCTTATAACGTATAACGTTATGTGGCACTACGTTATAACGTATAACGTTATGTAGCACTACGTTATAACGTATAACGTTATGTAGCACTACGTTATAACGTATAACGTTATGTCGCATTACGTTATATCGTATAACGTCATATACTATTACCTTACAACGTATAACGTGATGTGGCACTACGCTCTAACGTACAACGTTGTATTCTATTACGTTATAACGTATAACGTTGTGCAGAACTACGTTATAACGTGTAACATTGTATACTGTTACGTTATAACGTACAACGTTATGTAGCACTACGTTATAACATATAACGTTATATGCTATTACCTTATAACGTATAACGTTATGTAGCACTACGTTATAACGTATAACGTTATATACTATTACCTTATAACGTATAACGTTATGTCGCATTACGTTATATCGTATACCGTTATATAGTATTACCTGATAACGTATAACGTTATGTAGCATTACGTAATAACGTATAACGTTATATACTATTACCTTACAACGTATAACGTTATGTAGCACTACGTTATAACGTATAACGTTAGGTAGCACTACGTTATAACGTATAACGTTATGTAGCACTACGTTATAACGTACATCGCTATATATTGTTACCTTATAACGTTATACGTTATATAGCATTACCTTATAACGTATAACGTTGTGTAGCATTACGTTATAACGTATAACGTTATATACTATTACCTTATAACGTATAACGTTATGTAACAGTACGTTATAACGTTTAACGTAATGTAGCACTACGTAATAACGTATAACGTTATATACTATTACCTTACAACGTATAACGTTATGTAGCACTACGTTATAACGTATAACGTTATGTGGTACTACGTTATAACGTATAACGTTATGTAGCACTACGTTATAACGTGTAACGTTATATACTATTACCTTATAACGTATAACGTTATGTAGCACTACGTTATAACGTTTAACGTTATGTAGCACTACGTTATAACGTATAACGTTATGTACTATTACCTTATAACGTATAACGTTATGTAGCATTACGTTATAACGTATACCGCTATATAATGTTACCTTATAACGTTATACGTTATATTCTATTACCTTATAAGGTATAACGTTATGTAGCATTACGTTATAGCGTATACCGTTATATATGGTTACCTTATAACGTTATACAGTATATACTATTACCTTATAACGCTTAACGTTATGTAGCAGTACGTTATAACGTATATCGTTATATATTGTTACCTTATAACGTTATACGTTATATACTATTACGTTATAACGTAAAACGTCATGTAGCACTACGTTATAACGTATAACGTTATGTAGCACTACGTTATAACATATAACGTTATATACTATTACCTTATAACGTATATCGTTATATACTATTACCTTATAACCTATAACGTTATGTCGCATTACGTTATATCGTATAACGTTATATACTATTACCTTATAACATATAACGTTATGTAGCATTACGTTGTAAGGTATAACGTTATATATTGTTACCTTATAACGTTATACGTTATATTCTATTACCTTATAAGGTATAACGTTATGTAGCATTACGTTATAGCGTATAACGTTATATATGGTTACCTTATAACGTTATACAGTATATACTATTACCTTATAACGCTTAACGTTATGTAGCAGTACGTTATAACGTATATCGTTATATATTGTTACCTTATAACGGTATACGTTATATACTATTACGTTATAACGTATAACGTTATGTCGCACTACGTTATAACGTATAACGTTATGTAGCACTACGTTATAACGTATAATGTTATATACTACTACCTTATAACGTATAACGTTATGTAGCACTACGTTATAACATATAACGTTATATCCTATGACCTTATAACGTATAACGTTATTTAGCACTACGTTATAACGTATAACGTTATGTAGCACTACGATATAACCTATAACGTTATGTCGCATTACGTTATATCGTATAGCGTTATATACTATTACCTTATAACGTATAACGTTATGTGGCATTACGCTATAACGTATATCGTTATATATTGTTACCTTATAACGTTATACGTTATATAGTATTACCTTATAACGTATAACGTTATGTAGCATTACGTTATAGCGTATAACGTTATATACTATTACCTTATAACGTATAACGTTATGTAGCTTTACGTTATAAGTTATAACGTTATATACTATTACCTTACGACGTATAACGTTATGTAGCACTGCGTTATAACGTATACCGTTATGTAGAACTACGATATAACGTATAACGTTATGTAGCACTGCGTTATAACGTATATCGTTATGTAGCACTACGTTATAACGTATAACGTTATAAACTACTACCTTATAACGTATAACGTTATGTAGCACTACGTTATAACATATAACGTTATATGCTATTACCTTATAACGTATAACCTTATGTAGCACTGCGTTATAGCGTATAACGTTATGTAGCACTACGTTATAACGTATAACGTTATGTCGCATTACGTTACATCGTATAACGTTATATACTACTACCTTATAACGTATAACGTTATGTAGCACTACGTTATAACATATAACGTTATATGCTATGACCTTATAACGTATAACGTTATGTAGCACTACGTTATAGCGTATAACGTTATGTAGCACTACGTTATAACGTATAACGTTATGTCGCATTACGTTATATCGTATAACGTTATATACTATTACCTTATAACGTATAACGTGATGTAGCACTACGCTATAACGTACAACGTTGTATTCTATTACGTTATAACGTATAACGTTGTGCAGAACTACGTTATAACGTGTAACATTGTATACTGTTACGTTATAACGTACAACGTTATGTAGCACTACGTTATAACATATAACGTTATATGCTATTACCTTATAACGTATAACGTTATGTAGCACTACGTTATAACGTATAACGTTATATACTATTACCTTATAACGTATAACGTTTTGTCGCATTACGTTATATCGTATACCGTTATATAGTATTACCTGATAACGTATAACGTTATGTAGCATTACGTAATAACGTATAACGTTATATACTATTAGTTACAACGTATAACGTTATGCAGCACTACGTTATAACGTATAACGTTATGTAGCACTACGTTATAACGTATAACGTTATGTAGCACTACGCTATAACGTACAACGTTATGTAGCATTCCGTTATAACGTATAACGTTATATACTATTACCTTATAACGTATAACGTTACGTAGCATTACGTTATAACGTATATCGTTATATATTGTTACCTTATTACGTTATACGTTATATACTATTACGTTATAACGTATAACGTTATGTAGCACTACGTTATAACGTACAACGTTATGTAGCATTCCGTTATAACGTATAACGTTATATACTATTACCTTATAACGTATAACGTTACGTAGCATTACGTTATAACGTATATCGTTATATATTGTTACCTTATTACGTTATACGTTATATAGCATTACCTTATAACGTATAACGTTGTGTAGCATTACGTTATAACGTATAACGTTATGTAGCACAACGTTATAACGTTTAACGTTATGTAGCACTACGTTATAACGTATAACGTTATATAATATTACCTTACAACGTATAACGTTATGTGGCATTACGCTATAACGTATATCGTTATATATTGTTACCTTATAACGTTATACGTTATATAGTATTACCTTATAACGTATAACGTTATGTAGCATTACGTTATAACGTATAACGTTATATACTATTACCTAATAACGTATAACGTCATGTAGCATTACGTAATAACGTGTAACGTTATATACTATTACCTTACAACGTATAACGTTATCTAGCACTACGTTATAACGTATAACGTTATGTAGCACTACGTTATAACGTACAACGTTATGTAGCATTCCGTTATAACGTATAACGTTATATACTCTTACCTTATAACGTATAACGTTACGTAGCATTACGTTATAACGTATATCGTTATATATTGTTACCTTATTACGTTATACGTTATATACTATTACGTTATAACGTATAACGTTATGTAGCACTACGTTATAACGTATAACGTTATATACTACTACCTTATAACGTATAACGTTATGTAGCTTTACGTTATAAGGTATAACGTTATATACTATTACCTTATAACGTATAACGTTATGTAGCACTATGATATAACGTATAACGTTATGTAGCACTACGTTATAACGTATAACGTTATGTAGCACTACGTTACAACATATAACGTTATATACTATTACCTTATAACGCATATCGTTATATACTATTACCTTATAACCTATAACGTTATGTCGCATTACGTTATATCGTATAACGTTATATACTATTACCTTATAACGTATAACGTGATGTAGCACTACGTAATAACGTATAACGTTATGTACTATTACCTTATAACGTATAACGTTATGTAGCATTACGTTGTAACGTATAACGTTATATACTATTACGTTATATCGTGTAACGTTACGTAACACTACGTTATAACGTATAACGTTATGTAGCACTACGTTATAACGTATAACGTTATGTAGCTCTACGTTATAACGTATAACGTTATGTAGCACTACGTTATAACGTTATACGTTATATACTATTACCTTATAACGTATATCGCTATGTAGCATTTCGTTATAACGAATATCGTTGTATTCTATTACGTTATAACGTATAACGTTACGTAGCTTTACGTTATAAGGTATAACGTTATATACTATTACCTTATAACGTATAAAGTTATGTAGCACTACGTTATAACGTTTAACGGTATGTAGCACTACGTAATAACGTATAACGATATGTACTATTACCTTATAACGTATAACGTTATGTAGCATTACGTTATAACGTATATCGCTATATAATGTTACCTTATAACGTTATACGTTATATTCTATTACCTTACAAGGTATAACGTTATGTAGCATTACGTTATAGCGTATAACGTTATATACTACTACCTTATAACGTATAACGTTATGTAGCTTTACGTTATAAGGTATAACGTTATATACTATTACCTTATAACGTATAACGTTATGTAGCACTATGATATAACGTATAACGTTATGTAGCACTACGTTATAACGTATAACGTTATGTAGCACTACGTTACAACATATAACGTTATATACTATTACCTTATAACGCATATCGTTATATACTATTACCTTATAACCTATAACGTTATGTCGCATTACGTTATATCGTATAACGTTATATACTATTACCTTATAACGTATAACGTGATGTAGCACTACGTAATAACGTATAACGTTATGTACTATTACCTTATAACGTATAACGTTATGTAGCATTACGTTGTAACGTATAACGTTATATACTATTACGTTATATCGTGTAACGTTATGTAACACTACGTTATAACGTATAACGTTATGTAGCACTACGTTATAACGTATAACGTTATGTAGCTCTACGTTATAACGTATAACGTTATGTAGCACTACGTTATAACGTTATACGTTATATACTATTACCTTATAACGTATATCGCTATGTAGCATTTCGTTATAACGAATATCGTTGTATTCTATTACGTTATAACGTATAACGTTACGTAGCTTTACGTTATAAGGTATAACGTTATATACTATTACCTTATAACGTATAAAGTTATGTAGCACTACGTTATAACGTTTAACGGTATGTAGCACTACGTAATAACGTATAACGATATGTACTATTACCTTATAACGTATAACGTTATGTAGCATTACGTTATAACGTATATCGCTATATAATGTTACCTTATAACGTTATACGTTATATTCTATTACCTTACAAGGTATAACGTTATGTAGCATTACGTTATAGCGTATAACGTTATATACTATTACCTTATAACTTATAACGTTATATAGCATTACGTTATAGCGTATAACGTTGTATACTATTACCTTATAACGTATTACGTTATGTAGCACTACGTTATAACGTATTACGTTATATACTATTACCTTATAACGTATAACGTTATGTAGCAGTACGTTATAACGTATATCGTTATATCTTGTTACCTTATAACGTTATACGTTATATACTATTACGTTATAACGTATAACGTTATGTAGCACTACGTTATAACGTATAACGTTATGTAGCATTACGTTATAGCGTATAACGTTGTATACTATTACCTTATAACCTATATCGCTATGTAGCATTTCGTTATAACGAATATCGTTGTATTCTATTACGTTATAACGTATAACGTTATATACTATTACCTTATAACGTATAACGTTACGTAGCATTATGTTATAACGTATATCGTTATATATTGTTACCTTATAACGTTATACGTTATATAGTATATCCTTATAACGTATAACGTTAGGTAGCATTACGTTATAACGTATAACGTTATATACTATTACCTTATAACGTATAACGTTACGTAGCATTATGTTATAACGTATATCGTTATATATTGTTACCTTATAACGTTATACGTTATATACTATTACGTTATAACGTATAACGTTATGTAGCACAACGTTATAACGTTTAACGTTATGTAGCACTACGTTATAACGTATAACGTTATATAATATTACCTTACAACGTATAACGTTATGTGGCATTACGCTATAACGTATATCGTTATATATTGTTACCTTATAACGTTATACGTTATATAGTATTACCTTATAACGTATAACGTTATGTAGCATTACGTTATAACGTATAACGTTATATACTATTACCTAATAACGTATAACGTTATGTAGCATTACGTAATAACGTGTAACGTTATATACTATTACCTTACAACGTATAACGTTATCTAGCACTACGTTATAACGTATAACGTTATGTAGCACTACGTTATAACGTACAACGTTATGTAGCATTCCGTTATAACGTATAACGTTATATACTATTACCTTATAACGTATAACGTTACGTAGCATTACGTTATAACGTATATCGTTATATATTGTTACCTTATTACGTTATACGTTATATACTATTACGTTATAACGTATAACGTTATGTAGCACTACGTTATAACGTATAACGTTATATACTATTACCTTATAACGTATAACGTTATGTAGCTTTACGTTATAAGGTATAACGTTATATACTATTACCTTATAACGTATAACGTTATGTAGCACTATGATATAACGTATAACGTTATGTAGCACTACGTTATAACGTATAACGTTATGTAGCACTACGTTATAACATATAACGTTATATACTATTACCTTATAACGCATATCGTTATATACTATTACCTTATAACCTATAACGTTATGTCGCATTACGTTATATCGTATAACGTTATATACTATTACCTTATAACGTATAACGTGATGTAGCACTACGTAATAACGTATAACGTTATGTACTATTACCTTATAACGTATAACGTTATGTAGCATTACGTTGTAACGTATAACGTTATATACTATTACGTTATATCGTGTAACGTTATGTAACACTACGTTATAACGTATAACGTTATGTAGCACTACGTTATAACGTATAACGTTATGTAGCTCTACGTTATAACGTATAACGTTATGTAGCACTACGTTATAACGTTATACGTTATATACTATTACCTTATAACGTATATCGCTATGTAGCATTTCGTTATAACGAATATCGTTGTATTCTATTACGTTATAACGTATAACGTTATGTAGCTTTACGTTATAAGGTATAACGTTATATACTATTACCTTATAACGTATAAAGTTATGTAGCACTACGTTATAACGTTTAACGGTATGTAGCACTACGTAATAACGTATAACGATATGTACTATTACCTTATAACGTATAACGTTATGTAGCATTACGTTATAACGTATATCGCTATATAATGTTACCTTATAACGTTATACGTTATATTCTATTACCTTATAAGGTATAACGTTATGTAGCATTACGTTATAGCGTATAACGTTATATACTATTACCTTATAACTTATAACGTTATATAGCATTACGTTATAGCGTATAACGTTGTATACTATTACCTTATAACGTATTACGTTATGTAGCACTACGTTATAACGTATTACGTTATATACTATTACCTTATAACGTATAACGTTATGTAGCAGTACGTTATAACGTATATCGTTATATCTTGTTACCTTATAACGTTATACGTTATATACTATTACGTTATAACGTATAACGTTATGTAGCACTACGTTATAACGTATAACGTTATGTAGCATTACGTTATAGCGTATAACGTTGTATACTATTACCTTATAACCTATATCGCTATGTAGCATTTCGTTATAACGAATATCGTTGTATTCTATTACGTTATAACGTATAACGTTATATACTATTACCTTATAACGTATAACGTTACGTAGCATTATGTTATAACGTATATCGTTATATATTGTTACCTTATAACGTTATACGTTATATAGTACTACCTTATAACGTGTAACGTTATGTAGCACTACGGTATAGCGTATAACGTTATGTAGCACTACGTTATAACGTATAACGTTATGTAGCACTACGTTATAACGTATAACGTTATATACTATTACCTTATAACGTATAACGTTATGTAGCACTACGTTATAACGTATAACGTTATATACTATTACCTTATAACGTATAACGTTATGTAGCATTACGTTATAAGGTATAACGTTATATACTATTACCTTATAACGTATAACGTTATGTAGCACTACGTGATAACGTATAACGTTATGTAGCACAACGTTATAACGATTAACGTTATATACTATTACCTTATAACGTATAACGTTATGTAGCATTACGTTATAACGTATAACGTTATATACTATTACCTCACAACGTATAACGTTATGTAGCACTACGTTATAACGTATAACGTTATCTAGCACTACGTTGTAACGTATAACGTTATATACTATGACCTTATAACGTATAACGTTATGTAGCATTACGTTACAACCTATAACGTTATATACTATTACCGTACAACGTATAACGTTATGTAGCACTACGTTATAACGTATAACGTTATGCAGCACTACGTTATAACGTATAACGTTATGTAGCACTACGTTATAACGTATAACGTTATGTAGCACTACGTTATAACGTATTACGTTATATACTACTACCTTATAACGTATAACGTTATGTAGCATTACGTTATAAGGTATAACGTTATATACTATTACCTTATAACGTATAACGTTATGTAGCACTACGTGATAACGTATAACGTTATGTAGCACAACGTTATAACGATTAACGTTATATACTATTACCTTATAACGTATAACGTTAGGTAGCATTACGTTATAACGTATAACGTTATATACTATTACCTTATAACGTATAACGTTATGTAGCACTACGTGATAACGTATAACGTTATATAATATTACCTTATAACGTATAACGTTACGTGGTATTACGCTATAACGTATATCGTTATATATTGTTACCTTATAACGTTATACGTTGTATAGTATTACCTTATAACGTATAACGTTATGTAGTACTACGTTATAACGTATAACGTTATATACTATTACCTTATAACGTATAACGTTATGTAGCATTACGTAATAACGTATAACGTTATATACTATTACCTTACAACGTATAACGTTATGTAGCACTACGTTATAGCGTATAACGTTATGTAGCACTACGTTATAACGTATAACATTATGTAGCGCTACGTTATAACGTATAACGTTATATACTATTACCTTATAACGTATAATGTTATGTAGCAGTACGTTATAACGTATATCGTTATGTATTGTTACCATATAACGTTATACGTTATATACTATTACGTTATAACGTATAACGTTATGTAGCACTACGTTATAACGTATAACGTTATGTAGCACTACGTTATAACGTATAACGTTATATACTATGACCTTATAACGTATAACGTTATGTAGCATTACGTTATAACCTATAACGTTATATACTATTACCGTACAACGTATAACGTTATGTAGCACTACGTTATAACGTATAACGTTATGTAGCACTACGTTATAACGTATAACGTTATGTAGCACTGCGTTATAACGTATTACGTTATATACTACTACCTTATAACGTATAACGTTATGTAGCATTACGTTATAAGGTATAACGTTATATACTATTACCTTTAACGTATAACGTTATGTAGCACTACGTGATAACGTATAACGTTATGTAGCACAACGTTATAACGATTAACGTTATATACTATTGCCTTATAACGTATAACGTTATGTAGCATTACGTTATAACGTATAACGTTATATACTATTTCCTCACAACGTATAACGTTATGTAGCACTACGTTATAACGTATAACGTTATCTAGCACTACGTTATAACGTATAACGTTATGTAGCAGTACGTTATAACCTATAACGTTATATGCTATTACCTTATAACGTATAACGTTATGTAGCACTACGTTATAACGTATAACGTTATATAGCACTACGTTATAACGTATAACGTTATGTAGCAGTACGTTATAACGTTATTCCGTTATGTAGCACTACGTTATAACGTATAACGTTATGTAGCACTACGTTATAACGTATAACGTTATGTAGCACTACGTTATAACGTATAACGTTATGTAGCACTACGTTATAACGTATTACGTTATATACTATTACCTTATAACGTATAACGATATGTAGCAGTACGTTATAACGTATATCGTTATATCTTGTTACCTTATAACGTTATACGTTATATACTATTACGTTATAACGTATAACGTTATGTAGCACTACGTTATAACGTATAACGTTATGTAGCATTACGTTATAGCGTATAACGTTGTATACTATTACCTTATAACCTATATCGCTATGTAGCATTTCGTTATAACGAATATCGTTGTATTCTATTACGTTATAACGTATAACGTTATATACTATTACCTTATAACGTATAACGTTACGTAGCATTATGTTATAACGTATATCGTTATATATTGTTACCTTATAACGTTATACGTTATATAGTATTACCTTATAACGTATAACGTTAGGTAGCATTACGTTATAACGTATAACGTTATATACTATTACCTTATAACGTATAACGTTACGTAGCATTATGTTATAACGTATATCGTTATATATTGTTACCTTATAACGTTATACGTTATATACTATTACGTTATAACGTATAACGTTATGTAGCACTACGTTATAACGTATAACGTTATGTAGCACTACGTTATAACGTATAACGTTATGTAGCACTACGTTATAACGTATAACGTTATATAATATTACCTTATAACGTATAACGTTATGTGGCATTACGCTATAAAGTATATCGTTATATATTGTTACCTTATAACGTTATACGTTATATAGTATTACCTTATAACGTATAACGTTATGTAGCACTACGTTATAACGTATAACGTTATATACTATTACCTTATAACGTATAACGTTATGTAGCATTACGTGATAACGTATAACGTTATATACTATTACCTTACAACGTATAACGTTATGTAGCACTACGTTATAACGTATAACGTTATGTAGCACTACGTTATAACGTATAACGTTATGTAGCACTACGTTATAAATATATAACGTTATATACTATTACCTTATATCGTATAACGTTACGTAGCAGTACGTTATAACGTGTATCGTTATATATTGTTTCCTTATAACGTATACATTATATACTATTACCTTATAACGTATAACGTTTTGTAGCAGTACGTTATAACGTATATCGTTATGTATTGTTACCTTATAACGTTATACGTTATATACTATTACGTTATAACGTATAACGTTATGTAGCACTACGTTATAACGTATAACGTTATGTAGCACTACGTTATAACGTATAACGTTATGTAGCACTACGTTATAACGTATAACGTTATATAATATTACCTTATGACGTATAGCGTTATGTGGCATTGCGCTATAAAGTATATCGTTATATATTGTTACCTTATAACGTTATACGTTATATAGTATTACCTTATAACGTATAACGTTATGTAGCACTACGTTATAACGTATTACGTTATGTAGCACTACGTTATAACGTATAACGTTATATTCTATTACCTTATAACGTATAACGTTATGTAGCATTACGTTGTAACCTATAACGTTATATGCTATTACCTTATAACGTATAACGTTATGTAGCACTACGTTATAACGTTATTCCGTTATGTAGCACGATGTTATAACGTATAAGGTTATGTAGCACTACGTTATAACGTATAACGTTATGTACTATTACCTTATAACGTATAACGTTATGTAGCACTACGTGATAACGTATAACGTTATGTAGCACAACGTTATAACGATTAACGTTATATACTATTACCTTATAACGTATAACGTTATGTAGCATTACGTTATAACGTATAACGTTATATACTATTACCTCACAACGTATAACGTTATGTAGCACTACGTTATAACGTATTACGTTATATACTACTACCTTATAACGTATAACGTTATGTAGCATTACGTTATAAGGTATAACGTTATATACTATTACCTTATAACGTATAACGTTATGTAGCACTACGTGATAACGTATAACGTTATGTAGCACAACGTTATAACGATTAACGTTATATACTATTACCTTATAACGTATAACGTTATGTAGCACTACGTGATAACGTATAACGTTATGTAGCACAACGTTATAACGATTAACGTTATATACTATTACCTTATAACGTATAGCGTTATGTAGCATTACGTTATAACGTATAAAGTTATATACTATTACCTCACAACGTATAACGTTATGTAGCACTACGTTATAACGTATTACGTTTTATACTACTACCTTATAACGTATAACGTTATGTAGCATTACGTTATAAGGTATAACGTTATATACTATTACCTTATAACGTATAACGTTATGTAGCACTACGTGATAACGTATAACGTTATGTAGCACAACGTTATAACGATTAACGTTATATACTATTACCTTATAACGTATAACGTTATGTAGCATTACGTTATAACGTATAACGTTATATACTATTACCTCACAACGTATAACGTTATGTAGCACTACGTTATAACGTATTACGTTATATACTACTACCTTATAACGTATAACGTTATGTAGCATTACGTTATAAGGTATAACGTTATATACTATTACCTTATAACGTATAACGTTATGTAGCACTACGTGATAACGTATAACGTTATGTAGCACAACGTTATAACGATTAACGTTATATACTATTACCTTATAACGTATAGCGTTATGTAGCATTACGTTATAACGTATAAAGTTATATACTATTACCTCACAACGTATAACGTTATGTAGCACTACGTTATAACGTATTACGTTTTATACTACTACCTTATAACGTATAACGTTATGTAGCATTACGTTATAAGGTATAACGTTATATACTATTACCTTATAACGTATAACGTTATGTAGCACTACGTGATAACGTATAACGTTATGTAGCACAACGTTATAACGATTAACGTTATATACTATTACCTTATAACGTATAACGTTATGTAGCATTACGTTATAACGTATAACGTTATATACTATTACCTCACAACGTATAACGTTATGTAGCACTACGTTATAACGTATTACGTTATATACTACTACCTTATAACGTATAACGTTATGTAGCATTACGTTATAAGGTATAACGTTATATACTATTACCTTATAACGTATAACGTTATGTAGCACTACGTGATAACGTATAACGTTATGTAGCACAACGTTATAACGATTAACGTTATATACTATTACCTTATAACGTATAACGTTATGTAGCATTACGTTATAACGTATAACGTTATATACTATTACCTCACAACGTATAACGTTATGTAGCACTACGTTATAACGTATAACGTTATCTAGCACTACGTTGTAACGTATAACGTTATATACTATGACCTTATAACGTATAACGTTATGTAGCATTACGTTACAACCTATAACGTTATATACTATTACCGTACAACGTATAACGTTATGTAGCACTACGTTATAACGTATAACGTTATGTAGCACTACGTTATAACGTATAACGTTATGTAGCACTACGTTATAACGTATTACGTTATATACTACTACCTTATAACGTATAACGTTATGTAGCATTACGTTATAAGGTATAACGTTATATACTATTACCTTATAACGTATAACGTTATGTAGCACTACGTGATAACGTATAACGTTATGTAGCACAACGTTATAACGATTAACGTTATATACTATTACCTTATAACGTATAACGTTAGGTAGCATTACGTTATAACGTATAACGTTATATACTATTACCTTATAACGTATAACGTTACGTAGCACTACGTGATAACGTATAACGTTATATAATATTACCTTATAACGTATAACGTTACGTGGTATTACGCTATAACGTATATCGTTATATATTGTTACTTTATAACGTTATACGTTGTATAGTATTACCTTATAACGTATAACGTTATGTAGTACTACGTTATAACGTATAACGTTATATACTATTACCTTATAACGTATAACGTTATGTAGCATTACGTAATAACGTATAACGTTATATACTATTACCTTACAACGTATAACGTTATGTAGCACTACGTTATAGCGTATAACGTTATGTAGCACTACGTTATAACGTATAACATTATGTAGCGCTACGTTATAACGTATAACGTTATATACTATTACCTTATAACGTATAACGTTATGTAGCAGTACGTTATAACGTATATCGTTATGTATTGTTACCATATAACGTTATACGTTATATACTATTACGTTATAACGTATAACGTTATGTAGCACTACGTTATAACGTATAACGTTATGTAGCACTACGTTATAACGTATAACGTTATATACTATGACCTTATAACGTATAACGTTATGTAGCATTACGTTATAACCTATAACGTTATATACTATTACCGTACAACGTATAACGTTATGTAGCACTACGTTATAACGTATAACGTTATGTAGCACTACGTTATAACGTATAACGTTATGTAGCACTGCGTTATAACGTATTACGTTATATACTACTACCTTATAACGTATAACGTTATGTAGCATTACGTTATAAGGTATAACGTTATATACTATTACCTTTAACGTATAACGTTATGTAGCACTACGTGATAACGTATAACGTTATGTAGCACAACGTTATAACGATTAACGTTATATACTATTGCCTTATAACGTATAACGTTATGTAGCATTACGTTATAACGTATAACGTTATATGCTATTTCCTCACAACGTATAACGTTATGTAGCACTACGTTATAACGTATAACGTTATCTAGCACTACGTTATAACGTATAACGTTATGTAGCAGTACGTTATAACCTATAACGTTATATGCTATTACCTTATAACGTATAACGTTATGTAGCACTACGTTATAACTTATAACGTTATATAGCACTACGTTATAACGTATAACGTTATGTAGCAGTACGTTATAACGTTATTCCGTTATGTAGCACTACGTTATAACGTATAACGTTATGTAGCACTACGTTATAACGTATAACGTTATATACTATGACCTTATAACGTATAACGTTATGTAGCATTACGTTATAACCTATAACGTTATATACTATTACCGTACAACGTATAACGTTATGTAGCACTACGTTATAACGTATAACATTATGTAGCACTACGTTATAACGTATAACGTTATGTAGCACTACGTTATAACGTATAACGTTATGTAGCACTACGTTATAACGTATTACGTTATATACTATTACCTTATAACGTATAACGATATGTAGCAGTACGTTATAACGTATATCGTTATATCTTGTTACCTTATAACGTTATACGTTATATACTATTACGTTATAACGTATAACGTTATGTAGCACTACGTTATAACGTATAACGTTATGTAGCATTACGTTATAGCGTATAACGTTGTATACTATTACCTTATAACCTATATCGCTATGTAGCATTTCGTTATAACGAATATCGTTGTATTCTATTACGTTATAACGTATAACGTTATATACTATTACCTTATAACGTATAACGTTACGTAGCATTATGTTATAACGTATATCGTTATATATTGTTACCTTATAACGTTATACGTTATATAGTATTACCTTATAACGTATAACGTTAGGTAGCATTACGTTATAACGTATAACGTTATATACTATTACCTTATAACGTATAACGTTACGTAGCATTATGTTATAACGTATATCGTTATATATTGTTACCTTATAACGTTATACGTTATATACTATTACGTTATAACGTATAACGTTATGTAGCACTACGTTATAACGTATAACGTTATGTAGCACTACGTTATAACGTATAACGTTATGTAGCACTACGTTATAACGTATAACGTTATATAATATTACCTTATAACGTATAACGTTATGTGGCATTACGCTATAAAGTATATCGTTATATATTGTTACCTTATAACGTTATACGTTATATAGTATTACCTTATAACGTATAACGTTATGTAGCACTACGTTATAACGTATAACGTTATATACTATTACCTTATAACGTATAACGTTATGTAGCATTACGTGATAACGTATAACGTTATATACTATTACCTTACAACGTATAACGTTATGTAGCACTACGTTATAACGTATAACGTTATGTAGCACTACGTTATAACGTATAACGTTATGTAGCACTACGTTATAAATATATAACGTTATATACTATTACCTTATATCGTATAACGTTACGTAGCAGTACGTTATAACGTGTATCGTTATATATTGTTTCCTTATAACGTATACATTATATACTATTACCTTATAACGTATAACGTTTTGTAGCAGTACGTTATAACGTATATCGTTATGTATTGTTACCTTATAACGTTATACGTTATATACTATTACGTTATAACGTATAACGTTATGTAGCACTACGTTATAACGTATAACGTTATGTAGCACTACGTTATAACGTATAACGTTATGTAGCACTACGTTATAACGTATAACGTTATATAATATTACCTTATGACGTATAGCGTTATGTGGCATTGCGCTATAAAGTATATCGTTATATATTGTTACCTTATAACGTTATACGTTATATAGTATTACCTTATAACGTATAACGTTATGTAGCACTACGTTATAACGTATTACGTTATGTAGCACTACGTTATAACGTATAACGTTATATTCTATTACCTTATAACGTATAACGTTATGTAGCATTACGTTGTAACCTATAACGTTATATGCTATTACCTTATAACGTATAACGTTATGTAGCACTACGTTATAACGTTATTCCGTTATGTAGCACGATGTTATAACGTATAAGGTTATGTAGCACTACGTTATAACGTATAACGTTATGTACTATTACCTTATAACGTATAACGTTATGTAGCACTACGTGATAACGGATAACGTTATGTAGCACAACGTTATAACGATTAACGTTATATACTATTACCTTATAACGTATAACGTTATGTAGCATTACGTTATAACGTATAACGTTATATACTATTACCTCACAACGTATAACGTTATGTAGCACTACGTTATAACGTATTACGTTATATACTACTACCTTATAACGTATAACGTTATGTAGCATTACGTTATAAGGTATAACGTTATATACTATTACCTTATAACGTATAACGTTATGTAGCACTACGTGATAACGTATAACGTTATGTAGCACAACGTTATAACGATTAACGTTATATACTATTACCTTATAACGTATAACGTTATGTAGCATTACGTTATAACGTATAACGTTATATACTATTACCTCACAACGTATAACGTTATGTAGCACTACGTTATAACGTATTACGTTATATACTACTACCTTATAACGAATAACGTTATGTAGCATTACGTTATAAGGTATAACGTTATATACTATTACCTTATAACGTATAACGTTATGTAGCACTACGTGATAACGTATAACGTTATGTAGCACAACGTTATAACGATTAACGTTATATACTATTACCTTATAACGTATAGCGTTATGTAGCATTACGTTATAACGTATAAAGTTATATACTATTACCTCACAACGTATAACGTTATGTAGCACTACGTTATAACGTATTACGTTTTATACTACTACCTTATAACGTATAACGTTATGTAGCATTACGTTATAAGGTATAACGTTATATACTATTACCTTATAACGTATAACGTTATGTAGCACTACGTGATAACGTATAACGTTATGTAGCACAACGTTATAACGATTAACGTTATATACTATTACCTTATAACGTATAACGTTATGTAGCATTACGTTATAACGTATAACGTTATATACTATTACCTCACAACGTATAACGTTATGTAGCACTACGTTATAACGTATTACGTTATATACTACTACCTTATAACGTATAACGTTATGTAGCATTACGTTATAAGGTATAACGTTATATACTATTACCTTATAACGTATAACGTTATGTAGCACTACGTGATAACGTATAACGTTATGTAGCACAACGTTATAACGATTAACGTTATATACTATTACCTTATAACGTATAACGTTATGTAGCATTACGTTATAACGTATAACGTTATATACTATTACCTCACAACGTATAACGTTATGTAGCACTACGTTATAACGTATAACGTTATCTAGCACTACGTTGTAACGTATAACGTTATATACTATGACCTTATCACGTATAACGTTATGTAGCATTACGTTACAACCTATAACGTTATATACTATTACCGTACAACGTATAACGTTATGTAGCACTACGTTATAACGTATAACGTTATGTAGCACTACGTTATAACGTATAACGTTATGTAGCACTACGTTATAACGTATTACGTTATATACTACTACCTTATAACGTATAACGTTATGTAGCATTACGTTATAAGGTATAACGTTATATACTATTACCTTATAACGTATAACGTTATGTAGCACTACGTGATAACGTATAACGTTATGTAGCACAACGTTATAACGATTAACGTTATATACTATTACCTTATAACGTATAACGTTAGGTAGCATTACGTTATAACGTATAACGTTATATACTATTACCTTATAACGTATAACGTTATGTAGCACTACGTGATAACGTATAACGTTATATAATATTACCTTATAACGTATAACGTTACGTGGTATTACGCTATAACGTATATCGTTATATATTGTTACTTTATAACGTTATACGTTGTATAGTATTACCTTATAACGTATAACGTTATGTAGTACTACGTTATAACGTATAACGTTATATACTATTACCTTATAACGTATAACGTTATGTAGCATTACGTAATAACGTATAACGTTATATACTATTACCTTACAACGTATAACGTTATGTAGCACTACGTTATAGCGTATAACGTTATGTAGCACTACGTTATAACGTATAACATTATGTAGCGCTACGTTATAACGTATAACGTTATATACTATTACCTTATAACGTATAACGTTATGTAGCAGTACGTTATAACGTATATCGTTATGTATTGTTACCATATAACGTTATACGTTATACACTATTACGTTATAACGTATAACGTTATGTAGCACTACGTTATAACGTATAACGTTATGTAGCACTACGTTATAACGTATAACGTTATATACTATGACCTTATAACGTATAACGTTATGTAGCATTACGTTATAACCTATAACGTTATATACTATTACCGTACAACGTATAACGTTATGTAGCACTACGTTATAACGTATAACGTTATGTAGCACTACGTTATAACGTATAACGTTATGTAGCACTGCGTTATAACGTATTACGTTATATACTACTACCTTATAACGTATAACGTTATGTAGCATTACGTTATAAGGTATAACGTTATATACTATTACCTTTAACGTATAACGTTATGTAGCACTACGTGATAACGTATAACGTTATGTAGCACAACGTTATAACGATTAACGTTATATACTATTGCCTTATAACGTATAACGTTATGTAGCATTACGTTATAACGTATAACGTTATATGCTATTTCCTCACAACGTATAACGTTATGTAGCACTACGTTATAACGTATAACGTTATCTAGCACTACGTTATAACGTATAACGTTATGTAGCAGTACGTTATAACCTATAACGTTATATGCTATTACCTTATAACGTATAACGTTATGTAGCACTACGTTATAACTTATAACGTTATATAGCACTACGTTATAACGTATAACGTTATGTAGCAGTACGTTATAACGTTATTCCGTTATGTAGCACTACGTTATAACGTATAACGTTATGTAGCACTACGTTATAACGTATAACGTTATATACTATGACCTTATAACGTATAACGTTATGTAGCATTACGTTATAACCTATAACGTTATATACTATTACCGTACAACGTATAACGTTATGTAGCACTACGTTATAACGTATAACATTATGTAGCACTACGTTATAACGTATAACGTTATGTAGCACTACGTTATAACGTATAACGTTATGTAGCACTACGTTATAACGTATTACGTTATATACTACTACCTTATAACGTATAACGTTATGTAGCATTACGTTATAAGGTATAACGTTATATACTATTACCTTATAACGTATAACGTTATGTAGCACTACGTGATAACGTATAACGTTATGTAGCACAACGTTATAACGATTATCGTTATATACTATTACCTTATAACGTATAACGTTATGTAGCATTACGTTATAACGTATAACGTTATATACTATTACCTCACAACGTATAACGTTATGTAGCACTACGTTATAACGTATAACGTTATCTAGCACTACGTTATAACGTATAACGTTATGTAGCAGTACGTTATAACGTATATCGTTATATATTGTTACCTTATAACGTTATACGATATATGCTATTACCTTATAACGTATAACGTTATGTAGCACTACGTTATAACGTATAACGTTATATACTATTACCTTATAACGTATAACGTTATGTAGCATTACGTTGTAACCTATAACGTTATATACTATTACCTTACAACGTATAACGTTATGTAGCACTACGATTTAACGTATAACGTTATGTAGCACTACGTTATAACGTATAACGTTATGTAGCACTACGTTATAACGTATAACGTTATGTAGCACTACGTTATAACGTATAACGTTATGTAGCACTACGTTATAGCGTATAACGTTATATACTATTACCTTATAACGTATAACGTTATGTAGCATTACGTTGTAACCTATAACGTTTTATACTATTACCTTACAACGTATAACGTTATGTCGCACTACGTTATAACGTATAACGTTATGTAGCACTACGTTATAACGTATAACGTTATATACTACTACCTTACAACATTTAACGTTATGTAGCACTACGTTATAACGTATAACGTTATGTAGCACTACGTTATGACGTATAACGTTATGTAGCACTACGTTATAACGTATAACGTTATGTAGCACTACGTTATGACGTATAACGTTATGTAGCACTACGTTATAACGTATAACGTTATGTAGCACTACGTTATAACGTTTAACGTTATGTAGCACTACGTTATAACGTATAACGTTATATACTACTACTTTATAACGTATAACGTTATGTAGCATTACGTTATAAGGTATAACGTTATATACTATTACCTTATAACGTATAAGGTTATGTAGCACTACGTGATAACGTATAACGTTATGTAGCACAACGTTATAACGATTAACGTTGTATACTACTACCTTATAACGTATAACGTTATGTAGCACTACGTTATAACGTATAACGTTATATACTACTACCTTATAGCGTATAACGTTATGTAGCATTACGTTATAAGGTATATCGTTATATACTATTACCTTATAACGTATAACGTTATGTAGCACTACGTTATAACGTATAACGTTATGTTGCACAACGTTATAACGAATAACGTTATATACTATTACCTTATAACGTATAACGTTATGTAGCACTACGTTATAACGTATAACGTTATGTAGCACTACGTTATAACGTATAACGTTATGTAGCACTACGTTATAACGTATAACGTTATATACTATTACCTTATAACGTATAACGTTACGTAGCATTATGTTATAACGTATATCGTTATATATTGTTACCTTATAACGTTATACGTTATATAGTATTACCTTATAACGTATAACGTTAGGTAGCATTACGTTATAACGTATAACGTTATATACTATTACCTTATAACGTATAACGTTACGTAGCATTATGTTATAACGTATATCGTTATATATTGTTACCTTATAACGTTATACGTTATATACTATTACGTTATAACGTATAACGTTATGTAGCACTACGTTATAACGTATAACGTTATGTAGCACTACGTTATAACGTATAACGTTATGTAGCACTACGTTATAACGTATAACGTTATATAATATTACCTTATAACGTATAACGTTATGTGGCATTACGCTATAACGTATATCGTTATATATTGTTACCTTATAACGTTATACGTTGTATAGTATTACCTTATAACGTATAACGTTATGTAGTACTACGTTATAACGTATAACGTTATATACTATTACCTTATAACGTATAACGTTATGTAGCATTACGTAATAACGTATAACGTTATATACTATTACCTTACAACGTATAACGTTATGTAGCACTACGTTATAGCGTATAACGTTACGTAGCATTACGTCATAGCGTATAAAGTTGCATACTATTACCTTATAACGTATTACGTTATGTTGCATTTCGTTATAACGTATAACGTTTTATACTATTACCTTATAACGTATAACGTTATGTAGCAATACGTTATAACGTATAACGTTATGTAGCACTACGTTATAACGTATAACGTTGTTTACTATTACCTTATAACGTATTAAGTTATGTAGCACTACGTTATAACGTATTACGTTATATACTATTACCTTATAACGTATATCGTTATGTAGCAGTACGTTATAACGTATATCGTTATATCTTGTTACCTTATAACGTTATACGTTATATACTATTACGTTATAACGTATAACGTTATGTAGCACTACGTTATAACGTATAACGTTATGTAGCATTACGTTATAGCGTATAACGTTATGTAGCACTACGTTATAACGTTATACGTTATATACTATTACCTTATAACGTATAACGTTATGTAGCATTACGTTATAACGTATAACGTTGTATACTATTACCTTATAACGTATATCGCTATGTAGCATTTCGTTATAACGAATGTCGTTGTATTCTATTACGTTATTACGTATAACGTTATGTAGCACTACGTTATAACGTATAACGTTATGTAGCACTACGTTCTAACGTATAACGTTATATACTATTACCTTATAACGTATAACGTTACGTAGCATTATGTTATAACGTATATCGTTATATATTGTTACCTTATAACGTTATACGTTAGATAGTATTACCTTATAACGTATAACGTTAGGTAGCATTACGTTATAACGTATAACGTTATATACTATTACCTTACAACGTATAACGTTATGTAGCACTACGATTTAACGTATAACGTTATGTAGCACTACGTTATAACGTATAACGTTATGTAGCACTACGTTATAGCGTATAACGTTATATACTATTACCTTATAACGTATAACGTTATGTAGCATTACGTTGTAACCTATAACGTTTTATACTATTACCTTACAACGTATAACGTTATGTCGCACTACGTTATAACGTATAACGTTATGTAGCACTACGTTATAACGTATAACGTTATGTACTACTACCTTACAACATTTAACGTTATGTAGCACTACGTTATAACGTATAACGTTATGTAGCACTACGTTATGACGTATAACGTTATGTAGCACTACGTTATAACGTATAACGTTATGTAGCACTACGTTATGACGTATAACGTTATGTAGCACTACGTTATAACGTATAACGTTATGTAGCACTACGTTATAACGTATAACGTTATGTAGCACTACGTTATAACGTATAACGTTATATACTACTACTTTATAACGTATAACGTTATGTAGCATTACGTTATAAGGTATAACGTTATATACTATTACCTTATAACGTATAAGGTTATGTAGCACTACGTGATAACGTATAACGTTATGTAGCACAACGTTATAACGATTAACGTTGTATACTACTACCTTATAACGTATAACGTTATGTAGCACTACGTTATAACGTATAACGTTATATACTACTACCTTATAGCGTATAACGTTATGTAGCATTACGTTATAAGGTATATCGTTATATACTATTTCCTTATAACGTATAACGTTATGTAGCACTACGTTATAACGTATAACGTTATGTTGCACAACGTTATAACGAATAACGTTATATACTATTACCTTATAACGTATAACGTTATGTAGCACTACGTTATAACGTATAACGTTATGTAGCACTACGTTATAACGTATAACGTTATGTAGCACTACGTTATAACGTATAACGTTATATACTATTACCTTATAACGTATAACGTTACGTAGCATTATGTTATAACGTATATCGTTATATATTGTTACCTTATAACGTTATACGTTATATAGTATTACCTTATAACGTATAACGTTAGGTAGCATTACGTTATAACGTATAACGTTATATACTATTACCTTATAACGTATAACGTTACGTAGCATTATGTTATAACGTATATCGTTATATATTGTTACCTTATAACGTTATACGTTATATACTATTACGTTATAACGTATAACGTTATGTAGCACTACGTTATAACGTATAACGTTATGTAGCACTACGTTATAACGTATAACGTTATGTAGCACTACGTTATAACGTATAACGTTATATAATATTACCTTATAACGTATAACGTTATGTGGCATTACGCTATAACGTATATCGTTATATATTGTTACCTTATAACGTTATACGTTGTATAGTATTACCTTATAACGTATAACGTTATGTAGTACTACGTTATAACGTATAACGTTATATACTATTACCTTATAACGTATAACGTTATGTAGCATTACGTAATAACGTATAACGTTATATACTATTACCTTACAACGTATAACGTTATGTAGCACTACGTTATAGCGTATAACGTTACGTAGCATTACGTCATAGCGTATAAAGTTGCATACTATTACCTTATAACGTATTACGTTATGTTGCATTTCGTTATAACGTATAACGTTTTATACTATTACCTTATAACGTATAACGTTATGTAGCAATACGTTATAACGTATAACGTTATGTAGCACTACGTTATAACGTATAACGTTGTTTACTATTACCTTATAACGTATTAAGTTATGTAGCACTACGTTATAACGTATTACGTTATATACTATTACCTTATAACGTATATCGTTATGTAGCAGTACGTTATAACGTATATCGTTATATCTTGTTACCTTATAACGTTATACGTTATATACTATTACGTTATAACGTATAACGTTATGTAGCACTACGTTATAACGTATAACGTTATGTAGCATTACGTTATAGCGTATAACGTTATGTAGCACTACGTTATAACGTTATACGTTATATACTATTACCTTATAACGTATAACGTTATGTAGCATTACGTTATAACGTATAACGTTGTATACTATTACCTTATAACGTATATCGCTATGTAGCATTTCGTTATAACGAATGTCGTTGTATTCTATTACGTTATTACGTATAACGTTATGTAGCACTACGATATAACGTATAACGTTATGTAGCACTACGTTCTAACGTATAACGTTATATACTATTACCTTATAACGTATAACGTTACGTAGCATTATGTTATAACGTATATCGTTATATAGTGTTACCTTATAACGTTATACGTTAGATAGTATTACCTTATAACGTATAACGTTAGGTAGCATTACGTTATAACGTATAACGTTATATACTATTACCTTATAACGTATAACGTTACGTAGCATTATGTTATAACGTATATCGTTATATATTGTTACCTTATAACGTTATACGTTATATACTATTACGTTATAACGTATAACGTTATGTAGCACTACGTTATAACGTATAACGTTATGTAGCACTACGTTATAACGTATAACGTTATGTAGCACTACGTTATAACGTTATACGTTATATACTATTACCTTATAACGTATAACGTTATGTAGCATTACGTTATAACGTATAACGTTGTATACTATTACCTTATAACGTATATCGCTATGTAGCATTTCGTTATAACGAATGTCGTTGTATTCTATTACGTTATTACGTATAACGTTATGTAGCACTACGTTATAACGTATAACGTTATGTAGCACTACGTTATAACGTATAACGTTATATACTATTACCTTATAACGTATAACGTTACGTAGCATTATGTTATAACGTATATCGTTATATATTGTTACCTTATAACGTTATACGTTAGATAGTATTACCTTATAACGTATAACGTTAGGTAGCATTACGTTATAACGTATAACGTTATATACTATTACCTTATAACGTATAACGTTACGTAGCATTATGTTATAACGTATATCGTTATATATTGTTACCTTATAACGTTATACGTTATATACTATTACGTTATAACGTATAACGTTATGTAGCACTACGTTATAACGTATAACGTTATGTAGCACTACGTTATAACGTATAACGTTATGTAGCACTACGTTATAACGTATAACGTTATATAATATTACCTTATGACGTATAACGTTATGTGGCATTGCGCTATAAAGTATATCGTTATATATTGTTACCTTATAACGTTATACGTTATATAGTATTACCTTATAACGTATAACGTTATGTAGCACTACGTTATAACGTATAACGTTATATACTATTACCTTATAACGTATAACGTAATGTAGCATTACGTAATAACGTATAACGTTATATACTATTACCTTACAACGTATAACGTTATGTAGCACTACGTTATAACGTATAACGTTATGTAGCACTACGTTATAACGTATAACGTTATGTAGCACTACGTTATAAATATATATGACGTTATATACTATTACCTTATAACGTATAACGTTACGTAGCAGTACGTTATAACGTGTATCGTTATATATTGTTACCTTATAACGTTATACATTATATACTATTACCTTATAACGTATAACGTTATGTAGCAGTACGTTATAACGTATATCGTTATGTATTGTTACCTTATAACGTTATACGTTATATACTATTACGTTATAACGTATAACGTTATGTAGCACTACGTTATAACGTATTACGTTATGTAGCACTACGTTATAACGTATAACGTTATATTCTATTACCTTATAACGTATAACGTTATGTAGCATTACGTTGTAACCTATAACGTTATATGCTATTACCTTATAACGTATAACGTTATGTAGCACTACGTTATAACGTTATTCCGTTATGTAGCACGATGTTATAACGTATAAGGTTATGTAGCACTACGTTATAACGTATAACGTTATGTACTATTACCTTATAACGTATAAAGTTATGTAGCACTACGTGATAACGTATAACGTTATGTAGCACAACGTTATAACGATTAACGTTATATACTATTACCTTATAACGTATAACGTTATGTAGCATTACGTTATAACGTATAACGTTATATACTATTACCTCACAACGTATAACGTTATGTAGCACTACGTTATAACGTATTACGTAATATACTACTACCTTATAACGTATAACGTTATGTAGCATTACGTTATAAGGTATAACGTTATATACTATTACCTTATAACGTATAACGTTATGTAGCACTACGTGATAACGTATAACGTTATGTAGCATAACGTTATAACGATTAACGTTATATACTATTACCTTATAACGTATAACGTTATGTAGCATTACGTTATAACGTATAACGTTATATACTATTACCTCACAACGTATAACGTTATGTAGCACTACGTTATAACGTATTACGTTATATACTACTACCTTATAACGTATAACGTTATGTAGCATTACGTTATAAGGTATAACGTTATATACTATTACCTTATAACGTATAACGTTATGTAGCACTACGTTATAACGTATAACGTTATGTAGCATTACGTTATAGCGTATAACGTTGTATACTAAGACCTTATAACGTATTACGTTATGTTGCATTTCGTTATAACGTATAACGTTTTATACTATTACCTTATAACGTATAACGTTATGTAGCACTACGTGATAACGTATAACGTTATGTAGCACTACGTTGTAACGTATAACGTTATATACTATTACCTTATAACGTATAACGTTATGTAGCATTACGTTATAACCTATAACGTTATATACTATTACCGTACAACGTATAACGTTATGTAGCACTACGTTATAACGTATAACGTTATCTAGCACTACGTTGTAACGTATAACGTTATATACTATTACCTTATAACGTATAACGTTATGTAGCATTACGTTATAACCTATAACGTTATATACTATTACCGTACAACGTATAACGTTATGTAGCACTACGTTATAACGTATAACGTTATGTAGCACTACGTTATAACGTATAACGTTATCTAGCACTACGTTGTAACGTATAACGTTATATACTATTACCTTATAACGTATAACGTTATGTAGCATTACGTTATAACCTATAACGTTATATACTATTACCGTACAACGTATAACGTTATGTAGCACTACGTTATAACGTATAACGTTAGGTAGCATTACGTTATAACGTATAACGTTATATACTATTACCTTATAACGTATAACGTTATGTAGCACTACGTGATAACGTATAACGTTATGTAGCACAACGTTATAACGATTAACGTTATATACTATTACCTTATAACGTATAACGTTAGGTAGCATTACGTTATAACGTATAACATTGTATACTACTACCTTATAACGTATAACGTTACGTAGCATTATGTTATAACGTATATCGTTATATATTGTTACCTTATAACGTTATACGTTATATACTATTACGTTATAACGTTTAACGTTATGTAGCACTACGTTATAACGTATAACGTTATGAAGCACTACGTTATAACGTATAACGTTATATACTATTACCTTACAACGTATAACGTTATGTAGCACTACGTTATAACGTATAACGTTATGTAGCACTACGTTATAACGTATAACGTTATATACTATTACCTTATAACGTATAACGTTATGTAGCAGTACGTTATAACGTATATCGTTATGTATTGTTACCATATAACGTTATACGTTATATACTATTACGTTATAACGTATAACGTTATGTAGCACTACGTTATAACGTATAACGTTATATACTATGACCTTATAACGTATAACGTTATGTAGCATTACGTTATAACCTATAACGTTATATACTATTACCGTACAACGTATAACGTTATGTAGCACTACGTTATAACGTATAACGTTATGTAGCACTACGTTATAACGTATAACGTTATGTAGCACTGCGTTATAACGTATTACGTTATATACTACTACCTTATAACGTATAACGTTATGTAGCATTACGTTATAAGGTATAACGTTATATACTATTACCTTATAACGTATAACGTTATGTAGCACTACGTGATAACGTATAACGTTATGTAGCACAACGTTATAACGATTAACGTTATATACTATTACCTTATAACGTATATCGCTATGTAGCATTTCGTTATAACGAATGTCGTTGTATTCTATTACGTTATTACGTATAACGTTATGTAGCACTACGATATAACGTATAACGTTATGTAGCACTACGTTCTAACGTATAACGTTATATACTATTACCTTATAACGTATAACGTTACGTAGCATTATGTTATAACGTATATCGTTATATAGTGTTACCTTATAACGTTATACGTTAGATAGTATTACCTTATAACGTATAACGTTAGGTAGCATTACGTTATAACGTATAACGTTATATACTATTACCTTATAACGTATAACGTTACGTAGCATTATGTTATAACGTATATCGTTATATATTGTTACCTTATAACGTTATACGTTATATACTATTACGTTATAACGTATAACGTTATGTAGCACTACGTTATAACGTATAACGTTATGTAGCACTACGTTATAACGTATAACGTTATGTAGCACTACGTTATAACGTTATACGTTATATACTATTACCTTATAACGTATAACGTTATGTAGCATTACGTTATAACGTATAACGTTGTATACTATTACCTTATAACGTATATCGCTATGTAGCATTTCGTTATAACGAATGTCGTTGTATTCTATTACGTTATTACGTATAACGTTATGTAGCACTACGTTATAACGTATAACGTTATGTAGCACTACGTTATAACGTATAACGTTATATACTATTACCTTATAACGTATAACGTTACGTAGCATTATGTTATAACGTATATCGTTATATATTGTTACCTTATAACGTTATACGTTAGATAGTATTACCTTATAACGTATAACGTTAGGTAGCATTACGTTATAACGTATAACGTTATATACTATTACCTTATAACGTATAACGTTACGTAGCATTATGTTATAACGTATATCGTTATATATTGTTACCTTATAACGTTATACGTTATATACTATTACGTTATAACGTATAACGTTATGTAGCACTACGTTATAACGTATAACGTTATGTAGCACTACGTTATAACGTATAACGTTATGTAGCACTACGTTATAACGTATAACGTTATATAATATTACCTTATGACGTATAACGTTATGTGGCATTGCGCTATAAAGTATATCGTTATATATTGTTACCTTATAACGTTATACGTTATATAGTATTACCTTATAACGTATAACGTTATGTAGCACTACGTTATAACGTATAACGTTATATACTATTACCTTATAACGTATAACGTAATGTAGCATTACGTAATAACGTATAACGTTATATACTATTACCTTACAACGTATAACGTTATGTAGCACTACGTTATAACGTATAACGTTATGTAGCACTACGTTATAACGTATAACGTTATGTAGCACTACGTTATAAATATATATGACGTTATATACTATTACCTTATAACGTATAACGTTACGTAGCAGTACGTTATAACGTGTATCGTTATATATTGTTACCTTATAACGTTATACATTATATACTATTACCTTATAACGTATAACGTTATGTAGCAGTACGTTATAACGTATATCGTTATGTATTGTTACCTTATAACGTTATACGTTATATACTATTACGTTATAACGTATAACGTTATGTAGCACTACGTTATAACGTATTACGTTATGTAGCACTACGTTATAACGTATAACGTTATATTCTATTACCTTATAACGTATAACGTTATGTAGCATTACGTTGTAACCTATAACGTTATATGCTATTACCTTATAACGTATAACGTTATGTAGCACTACGTTATAACGTTATTCCGTTATGTAGCACGATGTTATAACGTATAAGGTTATGTAGCACTACGTTATAACGTATAACGTTATGTACTATTACCTTATAACGTATAAAGTTATGTAGCACTACGTGATAACGTATAACGTTATGTAGCACAACGTTATAACGATTAACGTTATATACTATTACCTTATAACGTATAACGTTATGTAGCATTACGTTATAACGTATAACGTTATATACTATTACCTCACAACGTATAACGTTATGTAGCACTACGTTATAACGTATTACGTAATATACTACTACCTTATAACGTATAACGTTATGTAGCATTACGTTATAAGGTATAACGTTATATACTATTACCTTATAACGTATAACGTTATGTAGCACTACGTGATAACGTATAACGTTATGTAGCATAACGTTATAACGATTAACGTTATATACTATTACCTTATAACGTATAACGTTATGTAGCATTACGTTATAACGTATAACGTTATATACTATTACCTCACAACGTATAACGTTATGTAGCACTACGTTATAACGTATTACGTTATATACTACTACCTTATAACGTATAACGTTATGTAGCATTACGTTATAAGGTATAACGTTATATACTATTACCTTATAACGTATAACGTTATGTAGCACTACGTTATAACGTATAACGTTATGTAGCATTACGTTATAGCGTATAACGTTGTATACTAAGACCTTATAACGTATTACGTTATGTTGCATTTCGTTATAACGTATAACGTTTTATACTATTACCTTATAACGTATAACGTTATGTAGCACTACGTGATAACGTATAACGTTATGTAGCACTACGTTGTAACGTATAACGTTATATACTATTACCTTATAACGTATAACGTTATGTAGCATTACGTTATAACCTATAACGTTATATACTATTACCGTACAACGTATAACGTTATGTAGCACTACGTTATAACATATAACGTTATCTAGCACTACGTTGTAACGTATAACGTTATATACTATTACCTTATAACGTATAACGTTATGTAGCATTACGTTATAACCTATAACGTTATATACTATTACCGTACAACGTATAACGTTATGTAGCACTACGTTATAACGTATAACGTTATGTAGCACTACGTTATAACGTATAACGTTATCTAGCACTACGTTGTAACGTATAACGTTATATACTATTACCTTATAACGTATAACGTTATGTAGCATTACGTTATAACCTATAACGTTATATACTATTACCGTACAACGTATAACGTTATGTAGCACTACGTTATAACGTATAACGTTAGGTAGCATTACGTTATAACGTATAACGTTATATACTATTACCTTATAACGTATAACGTTATGTAGCACTACGTGATAACGTATAACGTTATGTAGCACAACGTTATAACGATTAACGTTATATACTATTACCTTATAACGTATAACGTTAGGTAGCATTTCGTTATAACGTATAACATTGTATACTACTACCTTATAACGTATAACGTTACGTAGCATTATGTTATAACGTATATCGTTATATATTGTTACCTTATAACGTTATACGTTATATACTATTACGTTATAACGTATAACGTTATGTAGCACTACGTTATAACGTATAACGTTATGAAGCACTACGTTATAACGTATAACGTTATATACTATTACCTTACAACGTATAACGTTATGTAGCACTACGTTATAACGTATAACGTTATGTAGCACTACGTTATAACGTATAACGTTATATACTATTACCTTATAACGTATAACGTTATGTAGCAGTACGTTATAACGTATATCGTTATGTATTGTTACCATATAACGTTATACGTTATATACTATTACGTTATAACGTATAACGTTATGTAGCACTACGTTATAACGTATAACGTTATGTAGCACTACGTTATAACGTATAACGTTATGTAGCACTACGTTATAACGTATAACGTTATATACTATGACCTTATAACGTATAACGTTATGTAGCATTACGTTATAACCTATAACGTTATATACTATTACCGTACAACGTATAACGTTATGTAGCACTACGTTATAACGTATAACGTTATGTAGCACTACGTTATAACGTATAACGTTATGTAGCACTGCGTTATAACGTATTACGTTATATACTACTACCTTATAACGTATAACGTTATGTAGCATTACGTTATAAGGTATAACGTTATATACTATTACCTTATAACGTATAACGTTATGTAGCACTACGTGATAACGTATAACGTTATGTAGCACAACGTTATAACGATTAACGTTATATACTATTACCTTATAACGTATAACGTTATGTAGCATTACGTTATAACGTATAACGTTATATACTATTTGCTCACAACGTATAACGTTATGTAGCACTACGTTATAACGTATAACGTTATCTAGCACTACGTTATAACGTACAACGTTATGTAGCAGTACGTTATAACGTATATCGTTATATATTGTTACCTTATAACGTTATACGATATATGCTATTACCTTATAACGTATAACGTTATGTAGCACTACGTTATAACGTAAAACGTTATGTAGCACTACGTTATAACGTATAAAGTTGTATACTATTACCTTATAACGTATAACGTTATGTAGCATTACGTTGTAACCTATAACGTTATATGCTATTACCTTATAACGTATAACGTTATGTAGCATTACGTTATAACCTATAACGTTATATACTATTACCGTACAACGTATAACGTTAGGTAGCATTACGTTATAACGTATAACGTTATATACTATTACCTTATAACGTATAACGTTACGTAGCATTATGTTATAACGTATATCGTTATATATTGTTACCTTATAACGTTATACGTTATATAATATTACGTTATAACGTATAACGTTATGTAGCACTACGTTATAACGTATAACGTTATGTAGCACTACGTTATAACGTATAACGTTATGTAGCACTACGTTATAACGTATAACGTTATATAATATTACCTTATAGCGTATAACGTTATGTGGCATTACGCTATAACGTATATCGTTATATATTGTTACCTTATAACTTTATACGTTGTATAGTATTACCTTATAACGTATAACGTTATGTAGTACTACGTTATAACGTATAACGTTATATACTATTACCTTATAACGTATAACGTTATGTAGCATTACGTAATAACGTATAACGTTATATACTATTACCTTACAACGTATAACGTTATGTAGCACTACGTTATAGCGTATAACGTTACGTAGCATTACGTCATAGCGTGTAAAGTTGTATACTATTACCTTATAACGTATAACGTTATGTTGCATTTCGTTATAACGTATAACGTTTTATACTATTACCTTATAACGTATAACGTTATGTAGCAATACGTTATAACGTATAACGTTATGTAGCACTACGTTATAACGTATAACGTTGTTTACTATTACCTTATAACGTATTACGTTATGTAGCACAACGTTATAACGTATTACGTTATATACTATTACCTTATAACGTATAACGTTATGTAGCACTACGTTATAACGTATAACGTTATGTAGCACTACGTTATAACGTATAACGTTATGTAGCACTACGTTATAAATATATATGACGTTATATACTATTACCTTATAACGTATAACGTTACGTAGCAGTACGTTATAACGTGTATCGTTATATATTGTTACCTTATAACGTTATACATTATATACTATTACCTTATAACGTATAACGTTATGTAGCAGTACGTTATAACGTATATCGTTATGTATTGTTACCTTATAACGTTATACGTTATATACTATTACGTTATAACGTATAACGTTATGTAGCACTACGTTATAACGTTATTCCGTTATGTAGCACGATGTTATAACGTATAAGGTTATGTAGCACTACGTTATAACGTATAACGTTATGTACTATTACCTTATAACGTATAACGTTATGTAGCACTACGTGATAACGTATAACGTTATGTAGCACAACGTTATAACGATTAACGTTATATACTATTACCTTATAACGTATAACGTTATGTAGCATTACGTTATAACGTATAACGTTATATACTATTACCTCACAACGTATAACGTTATGTAGCAGAACGTTATAACGATTAACGTTATATACTATTACCTTATAACGTATAACGTTATGTAGCATTACGTTATAACGTATAACGTTATATACTATTACCTCACAACGTATAACGTTATGTAGCACTACGTTATAACGTATTACGTTTTATACTACTACCTTATAACGTATAACGTTATGTAGCATTACGTTATAAGGTATATCGTTATATACTATTACCTTATAACGTATAACGTTATGTAGCACTACGTGATAACGTATAACGTTATGTAGCACAACGTTATAACGATTAACGTTATATACTATTACCTTATAACGTATAACGTTATGTAGCATTACGTTATAACGTATAACGTTATATACTATTACCTCACAACGTATAACGTTATGTAGCATTACGTTATAAGGTATAACGTTATATACTATTACCTTATAACGTATAACGTTATGTAGCACTACGTGATAACGTATAACGTTATGTAGCACAACGTTATAACGATTAACGTTATATACTATTACCTTATAACGTATAACGTTATGTAGCATTACGTTATAATGTATAACGTTATATACTATTTCCTCACAACGTATAACGTTATGTAGCACTACGTTATAACGTATAACGTTATCTAGCACTACGTTATAACGTATAACGTTATGTAGCAGTACGTTATAACGTATATCGTTATATATTGTTACCTTATAACGTTATACGATATATGCTATTACCTTATAACGTATAACGTTATGTAGCACTACGTTATAACGTAAAACGTTATGTAGCACTACGTTATAACGTATAACGTTATATACTATTACCTTATAACGTATAACGTTATGTAGCATTACGTTGTAACCTATAACGTTATATGCTATTACCTTATAACGTATAACGTTATGTAGCACTACGTTATAACGTATAACGTTATGTAGCACTACGTTATAACGTATAACGTTATGTAGCACTACGTTATAACGTTATTCCGTTATGTAGCACTACGTTATAACGTATAACGTTATGTAGCACTACGTTATAACGTATAACGTTATATACTATGACCTTATAACGTATAACGTTATGTAGCATTACGTTATAACCTATAACGTTATATACTATTACCGTACAACGTATAACGTTATGTAGCACTACGTTATAACGTATAACGTTATGTAGCACTACGTTATAACGTTATTCCGTTATGTAGCACTACGTTATAACGTATAACGTTATGTAGCATTACGTTATAAGGTATAACGTTATATACTATTACCTTATAACGTATAACGTTATGTAGCACTACGTGATAACGTATAACGTTATGTAGCACAACGTTATAACGATTATCGTTATATACTATTACCTTATAACGTATAACGTTATGTAGCATTACGTTATAACGTATAACGTTATATACTATTACCTCACAACGTATAACGTTATGTAGCACTACGTTATAACGTATAACGTTATGTAGCACTACGTTATAACGTATTACGTTATATACTACTACCTTATAACGTATAACGTTATGTAGCATTACGTTATAAGGTATAACGTTATATACTATTACCTTATAACGTATAACGTTACGTAGCATTATGTTATAACGTATATCGTTATATATTGTTACCTTATAACGTTATACGTTATATACTATTACGTTATAACGTATAACGTTATGTAGCACTACGTTATAACGTATAACGTTATGTAGCACTACGTTATAACGTATAACGTTATGTAGCACTACGTTATAACGTATAACGTTATATAATATTACCTTATAGCGTATAACGTTATGTGGCATTACGCTATAACGTATATCGTTATATATTGTTACCTTATAACTTTATACGTTGTATAGTATTACCTTATAACGTATAACGTTATGTAGTACTACGTTATAACGTATAACGTTATATACTATTACCTTATAACGTATAACGTTATGTAGCATTACGTAATAACGTATAACGTTATATACTATTACCTTACAACGTATAACGTTATCTAGCACTACGTTATAACGTATAACGTTATGTAGCAGTACGTTATAACGTATATCGTTATATATTGTTACCTTATAACGTTATACGATATATGCTATTACCTTATAACGTATAACGTTATGTAGCACTACGTTATAACGTAAAACGTTATGTAGCACTACGTTATAACGTCTAACGTTATATTCTATTACCTTATAACGTATAACGTTATGTAGCATTACGTTGTAACCTATAACGTTATATACTATTACCTTACAACGTTTAACGTTATGTAGCACTACGTTATAACGTATAACGTTATGTAGCACTACGTTATAACGTATAACGTTATGTAGCACTACGTTATAACGTATTACGTTATATACTACTACCTTATAACGTATAACGTTATGTAGCATTACGTTATAAGGTATAACGTTATATACTATTACCTTATAACGTATAACGTTATGTAGCACTACGTGATAACGTATAACGTTATGTAGCACAACGTTATAACGTATAACGTTATATACTATTACCTTATAACGTATAACGTTATGTAGCACTACGTGATAACGTATAACGTTATGTAGCACAACGTTATAACGATTAACGTTATATACTATTACCTTATAACGTATAAAGTTAGGTAGCATTACGTTATAACGTATAACATTGTATACTATTACCTTATAACGTATAACGTTACGTAGCATTATGTTATAATGTATATCGTTATATATTGTTACCTTATAACGTTATACGTGATATACTATTACGTTATAACGTATAACGTTATGTAGCACTACGTTATAACGTATAACGTTATGTAGCACTACGTTATAACGTATAACGTTATGTAGCACTACGTTATAACGTATAACGTTATATAATATTACCTTATAACGTATAACGTTATGTGGCATTACGCTATAACGTATATCGTTATATATTGTTACCTTATAACGTTATACGTTGTATAGTATTACCTTATAACGTATAACGTTATGTAGTACTACGTTATAACGTATAACGTTATATACTATTACCTTATAACGTATAACGTTATGTAGCATTACGTAATAACGTATAACGTTATATACTATTACCTTACAACGTATAACGTTATGTAGCACTACGTTATAGCGTATAACGTTATGTAGCACTACGTTATAACGTATAACGTTATGTAGCACTACGTTATAACGTATAACGTTATATACTATTACCTTATAACGTATAACGTTATGTAGCAGTACGTTATAACGTATATCGTTATGTATTGTTACCATATAACGTTATACGTTATATACTATTACGTTATAACGTATAACGTTATGTAGCACTACGTTATAACGTATAACGTTATGTAGCACTACGTTATAACGTATAACGTTATATACTATGACCTTATAACGTATAACGTTATGTAGCATTACGTTATAACCTATAACGTTATATACTATTACCGTACAACGTATAACGTTATGTAGCACTACGTTATAACGTATAACGTTATGTAGCACTACGTTATAACGTATAACGTTATGTAGCACTGCGTTATAACGTATTACGTTATATACTACTACCTTATAACGTATAACGTTATGTAGCATTACGTTATAAGGTATAACGTTATATACTATTACCTTATAACGTATAACGTTATGTAGCACTACGTGATAACGTATAACGTTATGTAGCACAACGTTATAACGATTAACGTTATATACTATTACCTTATAACGTATAACGTTATGTAGCATTACGTTATAATGTATAACGTTATATACTATTTCCTCACAACGTATAACGTTATGTAGCACTACGTTATAACGTATAACGTTATCTAGCACTACGTTATAACGTATAACGTTATGTAGCAGTACGTTATAACGTATATCGTTATATATTGTTACCTTATAACGTTATACGATATATGCTATTACCTTATAACGTATAACGTTATGTAGCACTACGTTATAACGTAAAACGTTATGTAGCACTACGTTATAACGTATAACGTTATATACTATTACCTTATAACGTATAACGTTATGTAGCATTACGTTGTAACCTATAACGTTATATGCTATTACCTTATAACGTATAACGTTATGTAGCACTACGTTATAACGTATAACGTTATGTAGCACTACGTTATAACGTATAACGTTATGTAGCACTACGTTATAACGTTATTCCGTTATGTAGCACTACGTTATAACGTATAACGTTATGTAGCACTACGTTATAACGTATAACGTTATATACTATGACCTTATAACGTATAACGTTATGTAGCATTACGTTATAACCTATAACGTTATATACTATTACCGTACAACGTATAACGTTATGTAGCACTACGTTATAACGTATAACGTTATGTAGCACTACGTTATAACGTATAACGTTATGTAGCACTACGTTATAACGTATAACGTTATGTAGCACTACGTTATAACGTATTACGTTATATACTACTACCTTATAACGTATAACGTTATGTAGCATTACGTTATAAGGTATAACGTTATATACTATTACCTTATAACGTATAACGTTATGTAGCACTACGTGATAACGTATAACGTTATGTAGCACAACGTTATAACGATTATCGATATATACTATTACCTTATAACGTATAACGTTATGTAGCATTACGTTATAACGTATAACGTTATATACTATTACCTCACAACGTATAACGTTATGTAGCACTACGTTATAACGTATAACGTTATCTAGCACTACGTTATAACGTATAACGTTATGTAGCAGTACGTTATAACGTATATCGTTATATATTGTTACCTTATAACGTTATACGATATATGCTATTACCTTATAACGTATAACGTTATGTAGCACTACGTTATAACGTAAAACGTTATGTAGCACTACGTTATAACGTCTAACGTTATATTCTATTACCTTATAACGTATAACGTTATGTAGCATTACGTTGTAACCTATAACGTTATATACTATTACCTTACAACGTATAACGTTATGTAGCACTACGTTATAACGTATAACGTTATGTAGCACTACGTTATAAAGTATTACGTTATATACTACTACCTTATAACGTATAACGTTATGTAGCATTACGTAATAACGTATAACGTTATATACTATTACCTTACAACGTATAACGTTATCTAGCACTACGTTATAACGTATAACGTTATGTAGCAGTACGTTATAACGTATATCGTTATATATTGTTACCTTATAACGTTATACGATATATGCTATTACCTTATAACGTATAACGTTATGTAGCACTACGTTATAACGTAAAACGTTATGTAGCACTACGTTATAACGTCTAACGTTATATTCTATTACCTTATAACGTATAACGTTATGTAGCATTACGTTGTAACCTATAACGTTATATACTATTACCTTACAACGTTTAACGTTATGTAGCACTACGTTATAACGTATAACGTTATGTAGCACTACGTTATAACGTATAACGTTATGTAGCACTACGTTATAACGTATTACGTTATATACTACTACCTTATAACGTATAACGTTATGTAGCATTACGTTATAAGGTATAACGTTATATACTATTACCTTATAACGTATAACGTTATGTAGCACTACGTGATAACGTATAACGTTATGTAGCACAACGTTATAACGTATAACGTTATATACTATTACCTTATAACGTATAACGTTATGTAGCACTACGTGATAACGTATAACGTTATGTAGCACAACGTTATAACGATTAACGTTATATACTATTACCTTATAACGTATAAAGTTAGGTAGCATTACGTTATAACGTATAACATTGTATACTATTACCTTATAACGTATAACGTTACGTAGCATTATGTTATAATGTATATCGTTATATATTGTTACCTTATAACGTTATACGTGATATACTATTACGTTATAACGTATAACGTTATGTAGCACTACGTTATAACGTATAACGTTATGTAGCACTACGTTATAACGTATAACGTTATGTAGCACTACGTTATAACGTATAACGTTATATAATATTACCTTATAACGTATAACGTTATGTGGCATTACGCTATAACGTATATCGTTATATATTGTTACCTTATAACGTTATACGTTGTATAGTATTACCTTATAACGTATAACGTTATGTAGTACTACGTTATAACGTATAACGTTATATACTATTACCTTATAACGTATAACGTTATGTAGCATTACGTAATAACGTATAACGTTATATACTATTACCTTACAACGTATAACGTTATGTAGCACTACGTTATAGCGTATAACGTTATGTAGCACTACGTTATAACGTATAACGTTATGTAGCACTACGTTATAACGTATAACGTTATATACTATTACCTTATAACGTATAACGTTATGTAGCAGTACGTTATAACGTATATCGTTATGTATTGTTACCATATAACGTTATACGTTATATACTATTACGTTATAACGTATAACGTTATGTAGCACTACGTTATAACGTATAACGTTATGTAGCACTACGTTATAACGTATAACGTTATATACTATGACCTTATAACGTATAACGTTATGTAGCATTACGTTATAACCTATAACGTTATATACTATTACCGTACAACGTATAACGTTATGTAGCACTACGTTATAACGTATAACGTTATGTAGCACTACGTTATAACGTATAACGTTATGTAGCACTGCGTTATAACGTATTACGTTATATACTACTACCTTATAACGTATAACGTTATGTAGCATTACGTTATAAGGTATAACGTTATATACTATTACCTTATAACGTATAACGTTATGTAGCACTACGTGATAACGTATAACGGTATGTAGCACAACGTTATAACGATTAACGTTATATACTATTACCTTATAACGTATAACGTTATGTAGCATTACGTTATAATGTATAACGTTATATACTATTTCCTCACAACGTATAACGTTATGTAGCACTACGTTATAACGTATAACGTTATCTAGCACTACGTTATAACGTATAACGTTATGTAGCAGTACGTTATAACGTATATCGTTATATATTGTTACCTTATAACGTTATACGATATATGCTATTACCTTATAACGTATAACGTTATGTAGCACTACGTTATAACGTAAAACGTTATGTAGCACTACGTTATAACGTATAACGTTATATACTATTACCTTATAACGTATAACGTTATGTAGCATTACGTTGTAACCTATAACGTTATATGCTATTACCTTATAACGTATAACGTTATGTAGCACTACGTTATAACGTATAACGTTATGTAGCACTACGTTATAACGTATAACGTTATGTAGCACTACGTTATAACGTTATTCCGTTATGTAGCACTACGTTATAACGTATAACGTTATGTAGCACTACGTTATAACGTATAACGTTATATACTATGACCTTATAACGTATAACGTTATGTAGCATTACGTTATAACCTATAACGTTATATACTATTACCGTACAACGTATAACGTTATGTAGCACTACGTTATAACGTATAACGTTATGTAGCACTACGTTATAACGTATAACGTTATGTAGCACTACGTTATAACGTATAACGTTATGTAGCACTACGTTATAACGTATTACGTTATATACTACTACCTTATAACGTATAACGTTATGTAGCATTACGTTATAAGGTATAACGTTATATACTATTACCTTATAACGTATAACGTTATGTAGCACTACGTGATAACGTATAACGTTATGTAGCACAACGTTATAACGATTATCGTTATATACTATTACCTTATAACGTATAACGTTATGTAGCATTACGTTATAACGTATAACGTTATATACTATTACCTCACAACGTATAACGTTATGTAGCACTACGTTATAACGTATAACGTTATCTAGCACTACGTTATAACGTATAACGTTATGTAGCAGTACGTTATAACGTATATCGTTATATATTGTTACCTTATAACGTTATACGATATATGCTATTACCTTATAACGTATAACGTTATGTAGCACTACGTTATAACGTAAAACGTTATGTAGCACTACGTTATAACGTCTAACGTTATATTCTATTACCTTATAACGTATAACGTTATGTAGCATTACGTTGTAACCTATAACGTTATATACTATTACCTTACAACGTATAACGTTATGTAGCACTACGTTATAACGTATAACGTTATGTAGCACTACGTGATAACGTATAACGTTATGTAGCACAACGTTATAACGATTAACGTTATATACTATTACCTTATAACGTATAACGTTATGTAGCACTACGTGATAACGTATAACGTTATGTAGCACTACGTTATAACGTATAACGTTATGTAGCACTACGTTATAACGTATAACGTTATGTAGCACTACGTTATAACGTATTACGTTATATACTACTACCTTATAACGTATAACGTTATGTAGCATTACGTTATAAGGTATAACGTTATATACTATTACCTTATAACGTATAACGTTATGTAGCACTACGTGATAACGTATAACGTTATGTAGCACAACGTTATAACGTATAACGTTATATACTATTACCTTATAACGTATAACGTTATGTAGCACTACGTTATAACGTATAACGTTATGTAGCACTACGTTATAACGTATAACGTTATGTCGCACTACGTTATAACGTTATTCCGTTATGTAGCACTACGTTATAACGTATAACGTTATGTAGCACTACGTTATAACGTATAACGTTATATACTATGACCTTATAACGTATAACGTTATGTAGCATTACGTTATAACCTATAACGTTATATACTATTACCGTACAACGTATAACGTTATGTAGCACTACGTTATAACGTATAACGTTATGTAGCACTACGTTATAACGTTATTCCGTTATGTAGCACTACGTTATAACGTATAACGTTATGTAGCATTACGTTATAAGGTATAACGTTATATACTATTACCTTATAACGTATAACGTTATGTAGCACTACGTGATAACGTATAACGTTATGTAGCACAACGTTATAACGATTATCGTTATATACTATTACCTTATAACGTATAACGTTATGTAGCATTACGTTATAACGTATAACGTTATATACTATTACCTCACAACGTATAACGTTATGTAGCACTACGTTATAACGTATAACGTTATGTAGCACTACGTTATAACGTATTACGTTATATACTACTACCTTATAACGTATAACGTTATGTAGCATTACGTTATAAGGTATAACGTTATATACTATTACCTTATAACGTATAACGTTACGTAGCATTATGTTATAACGTATATCGTTATATATTGTTACCTTATAACGTTATACGTTATATACTATTACGTTATAACGTATAACGTTATGTAGCACTACGTTATAACGTATAACGTTATGTAGCACTACGTTATAACGTATAACGTTATGTAGCACTACGTTATAACGTATAACGTTATATAATATTACCTTATAGCGTATAACGTTATGTGGCATTACGCTATAACGTATATCGTTATATATTGTTACCTTATAACTTTATACGTTGTATAGTATTACCTTATAACGTATAACGTTATGTAGTACTACGTTATAACGTATAACGTTATATACTATTACCTTATAACGTATAACGTTATGTAGCATTACGTAATAACGTATAACGTTATATACTATTACCTTACAACGTATAACGTTATCTAGCACTACGTTATAACGTATAACGTTATGTAGCAGTACGTTATAACGTATATCGTTATATATTGTTACCTTATAACGTTATACGATATATGCTATTACCTTATAACGTATAACGTTATGTAGCACTACGTTATAACGTAAAACGTTATGTAGCACTACGTTATAACGTCTAACGTTATATTCTATTACCTTATAACGTATAACGTTATGTAGCATTACGTTGTAACCTATAACGTTATATACTATTACCTTACAACGTTTAACGTTATGTAGCACTACGTTATAACGTATTACGTTATATACTACTACCTTATAACGTATAACGTTATGTAGCATTACGTTATAAGGTATAACGTTATATACTATTACCTTATAACGTATAACGTTATGTAGCACTACGTGATAACGTATAACGTTATGTAGCACAACGTTATAACGTATAACGTTATATACTATTACCTTATAACGTATAACGTTATGTAGCACTACGTGATAACGTATAACGTTATGTAGCACAACGTTATAACGATTAACGTTATATACTATTACCTTATAACGTATAAAGTTAGGTAGCATTACGTTATAACGTATAACATTGTATACTATTACCTTATAACGTATAACGTTACGTAGCATTATGTTATAATGTATATCGTTATATATTGTTACCTTATAACGTTATACGTGATATACTATTACGTTATAACGTATAACGTTATGTAGCACTACGTTATAACGTATAACGTTATGTAGCACTACGTTATAACGTATAACGTTATGTAGCACTACGTTATAACGTATAACGTTATATAATATTACCTTATAACGTATAACGTTATGTGGCATTACGCTATAACGTATATCGTTATATATTGTTACCTTATAACGTTATACGTTGTATAGTATTACCTTATAACGTATAACGTTATGTAGTACTACGTTATAACGTATAACGTTATATACTATTACCTTATAACGTATAACGTTATGTAGCATTACGTAATAACGTATAACGTTATATACTATTACCTTACAACGTATAACGTTATGTAGCACTACGTTATAGCGTATAACGTTATGTAGCACTACGTTATAACGTATAACGTCATGTAGCACTACGTTATAACGTATAACGTTATATACTATTACCTTATAACGTATAACGTTATGTAGCAGTACGTTATAACGTATATCGTTATGTATTGTTACCAGATAACGTTATACGTTATATACTATTACGTTATAACGTATAACGTTATGTAGCACTACGTTATAACGTATAACGTTATGTAGCACTACGTTATAACGTATAACGTTATATACTATGACCTTATAACGTATAACGTTATGTAGCATTACGTTATAACCTATAACGTTATATACTATTACCGTACAACGTATAACGTTATGTAGCACTACGTTATAACGTATAACGTTATGTAGCACTACGTTATAACGTATAACGTTATGTAGCACTGCGTTATAACGTATTACGTTATATACTACTACCTTATAACGTATAACGTTATGTAGCATTACGTTATAAGGTATAACGTTATATACTATTACCTTATAACGTATAACGTTATGTAGCACTACGTGATAACGTATAACATTATGTAGCACAACGTTATAACGATTAACGTTATATACTATTACCTTATAACGTATAACGTTATGTAGCACTACGTTATAATGTATAACGTTATATACTATTTCCTCACAACGTATAACGTTATGTAGCACTACGTTATAACGTATAACGTTATCTAGCACTACGTTATAACGTATAACGTTATGTAGCAGTACGTTATAACGTATATCGTTATATATTGTTACCTTATAACGTTATACGATATATGCTATTACCTTATAACGTATAACGTTATGTAGCACTACGTTATAACGTAAAACGTTATGTAGCACTACGTTATAACGTATAACGTTATATACTATTACCTTATAACGTATAACGTTATGTAGCATTACGTTGTAACCTATAACGTTATATGCTATTACCTTATAACGTATAACGTTATGTAGCACTACGTTATAACGTATAACGTTATGTAGCACTACGTTATAACGTATAACGTTATGTAGCACTACGTTATAACGTTATTCCGTTATGTAGCACTACGTTATAACGTATAACGTTATGTAGCACTACGTTATAACGTATAACGTTATATACTATGACCTTATAACGTATAACGTTATGTAGCATTACGTTATAACCTATAACGTTATATACTATTACCGTACAACGTATAACGTTATGTAGCACTACGTTATAACGTATAACGTTATGTAGCACTACGTTATAACGTATAACGTTATGTAGCACTACGTTATAACGTATAACGTTATGTAGCACTACGTTATAACGTATTACGTTATATACTACTACCTTATAACGTATAACGTTATGTAGCATTACGTTATAAGGTATAACGTTATATACTATTACCTTATAACGTATAACGTTATGTAGCACTACGTGATAACGTATAACGTTATGTAGCACAACGTTATAACGATTATCGTTATATACTATTACCTTATAACGTATAACGTTATGTAGCATTACGTTATAACGTATAACGTTATATACTATTACCTCACAACGTATAACGTTATGTAGCACTACATTATAACGTATAACGTTATCTAGCACTACGTTATAACGTATAACGTTATGTAGCAGTACGTTATAACGTATATCGTTATATATTGTTACCTTATAACGTTATACGATATATGCTATTACCTTATAACGTATAACGTTATGTAGCACTACGTTATAACGTAAAACGTTATGTAGCACTACGTTATAACGTCTAACGTTATATTCTATTACCTTATAACGTATAACGTTATGTAGCATTACGTTGTAACCTATAACGTTATATACTATTACCTTACAACGTATAACGTTATGTAGCACTACGTTATAACGTATAACGTTATGTAGCACTACGTTATAAAGTATTACGTTATATACTACTACCTTATAACGTATAACGTTATGTAGCATTACGTTATAAGGTATAACGTTATATACTATTACCTTATAACGTATAACGTTATGTAGCACTACGTGATAACGTATAACGTTATGTAGCACAACGTTATAACGATTAACGTTATATACTATTACCTTATAACGTATAACGTTATGTAGCACTACGTGATAACGTATAACGTTATGTAGCACTACGTTATAACGTATAACGTTATGTAGCACTACGTTATAACGTATAACGTTATGTAGCACTACGTTATAACGTATTACGTTATATACTACTACCTTATAACGTATAACGTTATGTAGCATTACGTTATAAGGTATAACGTTATATACTATTACCTTATAACGTATAACGTTATGTAGCACTACGTGATAACGTATAACGTTATGTAGCACAACGTTATAACGTATAACGTTATATACTATTACCTTATAACGTATAACGTTATGTAGCACTACGTTATAACGTATAACGTTATGTAGCACTACGTTATAACGTATTACGTTATATACTACTACCTTATAACGTATAACGTTATGTAGCATTACGTTATAAGGTATAACGTTATATACTATTACCTTATAACGTATAACGTTATGTAGCACTACGTGATAACGTATAACGTTATGTAGCACAACGTTATAACGTATAACGTTATATACTATTACCTTATAACGTATAACGTTATGTAGCACTACGTGATAACGTATAACGTTATGTAGCACAACGTTATAACGATTAACGTTATATACTATTACCTTATAACGTATAAAGTTAGGTGGCATTACGTTATAACGTATAACATTGTATACTATTACCTTATAACGTATAACGTTACATAGCATTATGTTATAACGTATATCGTTATATATTGTTACCTTATAAAGTTATACGTTATATACTATTACGTTATAACGTATAACGTTATGTAGCACTACGTTATAACGTATAACGTTATGTAGCACTACGTTATAACGTATAACGTTATGTAGCACTACGTTATAACGTATAACGTTATATAATATTACCTTATAACGTATAACGTTATGTGGCATTACGCTATAACGTATATCGTTATATATTGTTACCTTATAACGTTATACGTTGTATAGTATTACCTTATAACGTATAACGTTATGTAGTACTACGTTATAACGTATAACGTTATATACTATTACCTTATAACGTATAACGTTATGTAGCATTACGTAATAACGTATAACGTTATATACTATTACCTTACAACGTATAACGTTATGTAGCACTACGTTATAGCGTATAACGTTATGTAGCACTACGTTATAACGTATAACGTTATGTAGCACTACGTTATAACGTATAACGTTATATACTATTACCTTATAACGTATAACGTTATGTAGCAGTACGTTATAACGTATATCGTTATGTATTGTTACCATATAACGTTATACGTTATATACTATTACGTTATAACGTATAACGTTATGTAGCACTACGTTATAACGTATAACGTTATGTAGCACTACGTTATAACGTATAACGTTATATACTATGACCTTATAACGTATAACGTTATGTAGCATTACGTTATAACCTATAACGTTATATACTATTACCGTACAACGTATAACGTTATGTAGCACTACGTTATAACGTATAACGTTATGTAGCACTACGTTATAACGTATAACGTTATGTAGCACTGCGTTATAACGTATTACGTTATATACTACTACCTTATAACGTATAACGTTATGTAGCATTACGTTATAAGGTATAACGTTATATACTATTACCTTATAACGTATAACGTTATGTAGCACTACGTGATAACGTATAACGTTATGTAGCACAACGTTATAACGATTAACGTTATATACTATTACCTTATAACGTATAACGTTATGTAGCATTACGTTATAATGTATAACGTTATATACTATTTCCTCACAACGTATAACGTTATGTAGCACTACGTTATAACGTATAACGTTATCTAACACTACGTTATAACGTATAACGTTATGTAGCAGTACGTTATAACGTATATCGTTATATATTGTTACCTTATAACGTTATACGATATATGCTATTACCTTATAACGTATAACGTTATGTAGCACTACGTTATAACGTAAAACGTTATGTAGCACTACGTTGTAACCTATAACGTTATATGCTATTACCTTATAACGTATAACGTTATGTAGCACTACGTTATAACGTATAACGTTATGTAGCACTACGTTATAACGTATAACGTTATGTAGCACTACGTTATAACGTTATTCCGTTATGTAGCACTACGTTATAACGTATAACGTTATGTAGCACTACGTTATAACGTATAACGTTATATACTATGACCTTATAACGTATAACGTTATGTAGCATTACGTTATAACCTATAACGTTATATACTATTACCGTACAACGTATAACGTTATGTAGCACTACGTTATAACGTATAACGTTATGTAGCACTACGTTATAACGTATAACGTTATGTAGCACTACGTTATAACGTATAACGTTATGTAGCACTACGTTATAACGTATTACGTTATATACTACTACCTTATAACGTATAACGTTATGTAGCATTACGTTATAAGGTATAACGTTATATACTATTACCTTATAACGTATAACGTTATGTAGCACTACGTGATAACGTATAACGTTATGTAGCACAACGTTATAACGATTATCGTTATATACTATTACCTTATAACGTATAACGTTATGTAGCATTACGTTATAACGTATAACGTTATATACTATTACCTCACAACGTATAACGTTATGTAGCACTACGTTATAACGTATAACGTTATCTAGCACTACGTTATAACGTATAACGTTATGTAGCAGTACGTTATAACGTATATCGTTATATATTGTTACCTTATAACGTTATACGATATATGCTATTACCTTATAACGTATAACGTTATGTAGCACTACGTTATAACGTAAAACGTTATGTAGCACTACGTTATAACGTCTAACGTTATATTCTATTACCTTATAACGTATAACGTTATGTAGCATTACGTTGTAACCTATAACGTTATATACTATTACCTTACAACGTATAACGTTATGTAGCACTACGTTATAACGTATAACGTTATGTAGCACTACGTTATAACGTATAACGTTATGTAGCACTACGTTATAACGTATAACGTTATATACTATTACCTTATAACGTATAACGTTATGTAGCATTACGTTGTAACCTATAACGTTATATACTATTACCTTACAACGTATAACGTTATGTAGCACTACGTTATAACGTATAACGTTATGTAGCACTACGTTATAACGTATAACGTTATGTAGCACTACGTTATAACGTATAACGTTATGTAGCACTACGTTATAACGTATAACGTTATGTAGCACTACGTTATAGCGTATAACGTTATATACTATTACCTTATAACGTATAACGTTATGTAGCATTACGTTGTAACCTATAACGTTTTATACTATTACCTTACAACGTATAACGTTATGTCGCACTACGTTATAACGTATAACGTTATGTAGCACTACGTTATAACGTATAACGTTATATACTACTACCTTACAACATTTAACGTTATGTAGCACTACGTTATAACGTATAACGTTATGTAGCACTACGTTATAACGTATAACGTTATGTAGCACTACGTTATAACGTATAACGTTATGTAGCACTACGTTATAACGATTAACGTTATATACTATGACCTTATAACGTATAACGTTATGTAGCATTACGTTATAACGTATAACGTTATATACTATTACCTTATAACGTATAACGTTATGTAGCATTACGTTATAACGTATAACGTTATATACTATTACCTCACAACGTATAACGTTATGTAGCACTACGTTATAACGTATTACGTTATATACTACTACCTTATAACGTATAACGTTATGTAGCATTACGTTATAAGGTATAACGTTATATACTATTACCCTATAACGTATAACGTTATGTAGCACTACGTGATAACGTATAACGTTATGTAGCACAACGTTATAACGATTAACGTTATATACTATTACCTTATAACGTATAACGTTATGTAGCACTACGTTATAACGTATAACGTTATATACTATTATCTCACAACGTATAACGTTATGTAGCACTACTTTATAACGTATAACGTTATCTAGCACTACGTTGTAACGTATAACGTTATATACTATGACCTTATAACGTATAACGTTATGTAGCATTACGTTATAACCTATAACGTTATATACTATTACCGTACAACGTATAACGTTATGTAGCACTACGTTACAACGTATAACGTTATGTCGCACTACGTTATAACGTATAACGTTATGTAGCACTACGTTATAACGTATAACGTTATATACTACTACCTTACAACATTTAACGTTATGTAGCACTACGCTATAACGTATAACGTTATGTAGCACTACGTTATGACGTATAACGTTATGTAGCAGTACGTTATAACGTATAACGTTATGTAGCACTACGTTATGACGTATAACGTTATGTAGCACTACGTTATAACGTATAACGTTATATACTATTACCTTACAACATTTAACGTTATGTAGCACTACGTTATAACGTATAACGTTATGTAGCACTACGTTATGACGTATAACGTTATGTAGCACAACGTTATAACGATTAACGTTATATACTATTACCTTATAACGTATAACGTTATGTAGCACTACGTTACAACGTATAACGTTATGTCGCACTACGTTATAACGTATAACGTTATGTAGCACTACGTTATAACGTATAACGTTATATACTACTACCTTACAACATTTAACGTTATGTAGCACTACGCTATAACGTATAACGTTATGTAGCACTACGTTATGACGTATAACGTTATGTAGCAGTACGTTATAACGTATAACGTTATGTAGCACTACGTTATGACGTATAACGTTATGTAGCATTACGTTGTAACCTATGACGTTATATACTATTACATTACAACGTATAACGTTATGTAGCACTACGTTATAACGTATAACGTTATGTAGCACTACGTTATAACGTATAACGTTATGTAGTACTACGTTATAACGTATAACGTTATATACTACTACCTTATAACGTATAACGTTATGTAGCACTACGTTATAACGTATAACGTTATATACTACTACCTTATAAAGTATAACGTTATGTAGCATTACGTTATAAGGTATATCGTTATATACTATTACCTTATAACGTATAACGTTATGTAGCACTACGTTATAACGTATAACGTTATGTAGCACAACGTTATAACGAATAACGTTATATACTATTACCTTATAACGTATAACGTTATGTAGCACTACGTTATAACGTATAACGTTATGTAGCACTACGTTATAACGTATAACGTTATGTAGCACTACGTTATAACGTATAACGTTATATACTACTACCTTATAACGTATAACGTTATGTAGCATTACGTTATAAGGTATAAGATTATATACTATTACCTTATAACGTATAACGTTATGTAGCACTACGTTATAAGGTATAACGTTATGTAGCACTACGTAATAACGTATAACGTTATATACTATTACCTTACAACATTTAACGTTATGTAGCACTACGTTATAACGTATAACGTTATGTAGCACTACGTTATGACGTATAACGTTATGTAGCACTACATTATAACGTATAACGTTATATACTATTACCTTATAACGTATAAGGTTATGTAGCAGTACGTTATAACGTATATCGTTATATATTGTTACCTTATAACGTTATGCGTTATATACTATTACCTTATAACGTATAACGTTATGTAGCACTACGTTATAACGTATAACGTTATGTAGCACTACCTTATAACGTATAACGTTATGTAGCACTACGTTATAACGTATAACGTTATATACTACTACCTTATAACGTATAACGTTATGTAGCATTACGTCATAAGGTATAACGTTATATACTATTACCTTATAACGTATAACGTTGTGTAGCACTACGTTATAACGTATAACGTTATGTAGCACTGCGTAATAACGTATAACGTTATATACTATTACCTTACAACATTTAACGTTATGTAGCACTACGTTATAACGTATAACGTTATGTAGCACTACGTTATAACGTACAACGTTATGTAGCACAACGTTATAACGAATAACGTTATATACTATTACCTTATAACGTATAACGTTATGTAGCATTACGTTATAACGTATAACGATATATGCTATTACCTTATAACGTATAACGTTATGTAGCACTACGCTATAACGTATAACGTTATGTAGCACTACGTTATAACGTATAACGTTATGTAGCACTACGTTATAACGTATTACGTATTATACTACTACCTTATAACGTATAACGTTATGTAGCATTACGTTATAACGTATAACGTTATATACTATTACCTTATAACGTATAACGTTACGTAGCATTATGTTATAACGTATATCGTTATATATTGTTACCTTATAACGTTATACGTTATATACTATTACGTTATAACGTATAACGATATGTAGCACTACGTTATAACGTATAACGTTATGTAGCACTACGTTATAACGTATAACGTTATGTAGCACTACGTTGTAACCTATAACGTTATATACTATTACCTTACAACGTATAACGTTATGTAGCACTACGTTATAACGTATAACGTTATGTAGCACTACGTTATGACGTATAACGTTATGTAGCACTACGTTATAACGTATAACGTTATATACTATTACCTTACAACATTTAACGTTATGTAGCACTACGTTATAACGTATAACGTTATGTAGCACTACGTTATGACGTATAACGTTATGTAGCACAACGTTACAACGATTAACGTTATATACTATTACCTTATAACGTATAACGTTATGTAGCACTACGTGATAACGTATAACGTTATGTAGCACAACGTTATAACGATTAACGTTATATACTATTACCTTATAACGTATAACGTTATGTAGCATTACGTTGTAACCTATAACGTTATATACTATTACCTTACAACGTATAACGTTATGTAGCACTACGTTATAACGTATAACGTTATGTAGCACTACGTTATAACGTATAACGTTATGTAGTACTACGTTATAACGTATAACGTTATATACTACTACCTTATAACGTATAACGTTATGTAGCACTACGTTATAACGTATAACGTTATATACTACTACCTTATAAAGTATAACGTTATGTAGCATTACGTTATAAGGTATATCGTTATATACTATTACCTTATAACGTATAACGTTATATACTATGACCTTATAACGTATAACGTTATGTAGCATTACGTTATAACCTATAACGTTATATACTATTACCGTACAACGTATAACGTTATGTAGCACTACGTTATAACGTATAACGTTATGTAGCACTACGTTATAACGTATAACGTTATGTAGCACTACGTTATAACGTATAACGTTATATACTATTACCTTATAACGTATGACATTATGTAGCAGTACGTTATAACGTATATCGTTATATATTGTTACCTTATAACGTTATACGTTATATACTATTACCTTATAACGTATAACGTTATGTAGCATTACGTTATAACGTATAACGTTGTATACTATTACGTTGTAACGTATAACGTTATGTAGCACTACGTTATAACGTATAACGTTATGTAGCACTACGTTATAACGTATAACGTTATATACTATTACCTTATAGCGTATAACGGTATGTAGCAGTACGTTATAACGTATGTCGCTATATATTGTTACCTTATAATGTTATACGTTATATACTATTACCTTATAACGTATAACGTTATGTCGCACTACGTTATAACGTATAACGTTATATACTACTACCTTATAACGTATAACGTTATGTAGCATTACGTTATAAGGTATAACGTTATATACTATTACCTTATAACGTATAACGTTATGTAGCACTACGTTATAACGTGTAACGTTGTGTAGCAGTACGTTATAACGTATATCGTTATATATTGTTACCTTCTAACGTATAACGCTATATACTATTACCTTATAACGTATAACGTAGTGTAGCAGTACGTTATAACGTATAACGTTATATACTATTGCCTTATAACGTATAACGTTATGTTGCAGTACGTTATAACGTATATCGTTATATATTGTTACCTTATAACGTTATACGTTATATACTATTACGTTATAACGTATAACGTTATGTAGCACTACGTTATAACCTATAACGTTATGTAGCACTACGTTATAACGTATAACGTTATATACTATTACCTTATAACGTATAACGTTATGTAGCAGTACGTTATAACGTATATCGTTATATATTGTTACCTTATAACGTTATACGTTATATACTATTACCTTATAACGTATAAAGTTATGTAGCATTACGTTATAACGTATAACGTTGTATACTATTACGTTGTAACGTATAACGTTATGTAGCACTACGTTATAACGTATAACGTTATGTAGCACTACGTTATAACGTATAACGTTATATACTATTACCGTATAGCGTATAACGTTATGTAGCACAACGTTATAACGATTAACGTTATATACTATTACCTTATAACGTATAACGTTATGTAGCATTACGTTGTAACCTATAACGTTATATACTATTACCTTACAACGTATAACGTTATGTAGCACTACGTTATAACGTATAACGTTATGTAGCACTACGTTATAACGTATAACGTTATGTAGTACTACGTTATAACGTATAACGTTATATACTACTACCTTATAACGTATAACGTTATGTAGCACTACGGTATAACGTATAACGTTATGTAGCACTACGTTATAACGTATAACGTTGTATACTATTACGTTGTAACGTATAACGTTATGTAGCACTACGTTATAACGTATAACGTTATATACTATTACCTTATAACGTATAACGTTATGTAGCAGTACGTTATAACGTATATCGTTATATATTGTTACCTTATAACGTTATACGTTATATACTATTACCTTATAACGTATAACGTTATGTAGCATTACGTTATAACGTATAACGTTGTATACTATTACGTTGTAACGTATAACGTTATGTAGCACTACGTTATAACGTATAACGTTATGTAGCACTACGTTATAACGTATAACGTTATATACTATTACCGTATAGCGTATAACGTTATGTAGCAGTACGTTATAACGTATGTCACTATATATTGTTACCTTATAACGTTATACGTTATATACTATTACCTTATAACGTATAACGTTATGTAGCACTACGTTATAACGTATAACGTTATGTAGCACTACGTTGTAACCTATAACCTTATATACTATTACCGTACAACGTATAACGTTATGTAGCACTACGTTATAACGTATAACGTTATGTAGCACTACGTTATGACGTATAACGTTATGTAGCACTACGTTATAACGTATAACGTTATATACTATTACCTTACAACATTTAACGTTATGTAGCACTACGTTATAACGTATAACGTTATGTAGCACTACGTTATGACGTATAACGTTATGTAGCACAACGTTGTAACGATTAACGTTATATACTATTACCTTATAACGTATAACGTTATGTAGCACTACGTGATAACGTATAACGTTATGTAGCACAACGTTATAACGATTAACGTTATATACTATTACCTTATAACGTATAACGTTATGTAGCATTACGTTGTAATCTATAACGTTATATACTATTACCTTACAACGTATAACGTTATGTAGCACTACGTTATAACGTATAACGTTATGTAGCACTACGTTATAACGTATAACGTTATGTAGTACTACGTTATAACGTATAACGTTATATACTACTACCTTATAACGTATGACGTTATGTAGCACTACGTTATAACGTATAACGTTATATACTACTACCTTATAAAGTATAACGTTATGTAGCATTACGTTATAAGGTATATCGTTATATACTATTACCTTATAACGTATAACGTTATGTAGCACTACGTTATAACGTATAACGTTATGTAGCACAACGTTATAACGAATAACGTTATATACTATTACCTTATAACGTATAACGTTATGTAGCACTACGTTATAACGTATAACGTTATGTAGCACTACGTTATAACGTATATCGTTATATATTGTTACCTTATAACGTTATACGATATATGCTATTACCTTATAACGTATAACGTTATGTAGCACTACGTTATAACGTATAACGTTATGTAGCACTACCTTATAACGTATAACGTTATGTAGCACTACGTTATAACGTATAACGTTATATACTACTACCTTATAACGTATAACGTTATGTAGCATTACGTTATAAGGTATAACGTTATATACTATTACCTTATAACGTATAACGTTATGTAGCACTACGTTATAACGTATAACGTTATGTAGCACTGCGTAATAACGTATAACGTTATATACTATTACCTTACAACATTTAACGTTATGTAGCACTACGTAATAACGTTATACGTTATATACTATTACCTTATAACCTATAACGTTATGTCGCATTACGTTATATCGTATACCGTTATATACTATTACCTTATAACGTATAACGTTATGTAGCATTACGTAATAACGTATATCGTTATATATTGTTACCTTATAACGATATACGTTATATACTATTACCTTATAACGTATAACGTTATGTAGCACTACGTTATAATGTATAACGTTATGTAGCATTACGTCTTAAGGTATAACGTTATACACTATTACCTTACAACGTATAACGTTATGTAGACATACGTTATAACGTATAACGTTATGTAGCACTACGTTATAACGTATAACGTTATATACTATTACCTTATAACGTATGACATTATGTAGCAGTACGTTATAACGTATATCGTTATATATTGTTACCTTATAACGTTATAGGTTATATACTATTACCTTATAACGTATAACGTTATGTAGCATTACGTTATAACGTATAACGTTGTATACTATTACGTTGTAACGTATAACGTTATGTAGCACTACGTTATAACGTATAACGTTATGTAGCACTACGTTATAACGTATAACGTTATATACTATTACCTTATAGCGTATAACGGTTTGGAGCAGTACGTTATAACGTATGTCGCTATATATTGTTACCTTATAATGTTATACGTTATATACTATTACCTTATAACGTATAACGTTATGTCGCACTACGTTATAACGTATAACGCTATATACTACTACCTTATAACGTATAACGTTATGTAGCATTACGTTATAAGGTATAACGTTATATACTATTACCTTATAACGTATAACGTTATGTAGCACTACGTTATAACGTGTAACGTTATGTAGCAGTACGTTATAACGTATATCGTTATATATTGTTACCTTCTAACGTATAACGCTATATACTATTACCTTATAACGTATAACGTAGTGTAGCAGTACGTTATAACGTATAACGTTATATACTATTGCCTTATAACGTATAACGTTATGTAGCAGTACGTTATAACGTATATCGTTATATATTGTTACCTTATAACGTTATACGTTATATACTATTACGTTATAACGTATAACGTTATGTAGCACTACGTTATAACCTATAACGTTATGTAGCACTACGTCATAACGTATAACGTTATATACTATTACCTTATAACGTATAACGTTATATAGCAGTACGTTATAACGTATATCGTTATATATTGTTACCTTATAACGTTATACGTTATATACTATTACCTTATAACGTATAACGTTATGTAGCATTACGTTATAACGTATAACGTTGTATACTATTACGTTGTAACGTATAACGTTATGTAGCACTACGTTATAACGTATAACGTTATGTAGCACTACGTTATAACGTATAACGTTATATACTATTACCGTATAGCGTATAACGTTATGCAGCACAACGTTATAACGATTAACGTTATATACTATTACCTTATAACGTATAACGTTATGTAGCATTACGTTGTAACCTATAACGTTATATACTATTACCTTACAACGTATAACGTTATGTAGCACTACGTTATAACGTATAACGTTATGTAGCACTACGTTATAACGTATAACATTATGTAGCACTACGTTATAACGTATAACGTTATATACTATTACCTTATAACGTATATCATTATGTAGCAGTACGTTATAACGTATATCGTTATATATTGTTACCTTATAACGTTATACGTTATATCCTATTACCTTATAACGTATAACGTTATGTAGCATTACGTTATAACGTATAACGTTGTATACTATTACGTTGTAACGTATAACGTTATGTAGCACTACGTTATAACGTATAACGTTATGTAGCACTACGTTATAACGTATAACGTTATGTAGCACTACGTTATAACGTATAACGTTGTATACTATTACGTTGTAACGTATAACGTTATGTAGCACTACGTTATAACGTATAACGTTATATACTATTACCTTATAACGTATAACGTTATGTAGCAGTACCTTATAACGTATATCGTTATATATTGTTACCTTATAACGTTATACGTTATATACTATTACCTTATAACGTATAACGTTATGTAGCATTACGTTATAACGTATAACGTTGTATACTATTACGTTGTAACGTATAACGTTATGTAGCACTACGTTATAACGTATAACGTTATGTAGCACTACGTTATAACGCATAACGTTATATACTATTACCGTATAGCGTATAACGTTATGTAGCAGTACGTTATAACGTATGTCGCTATATATTGTTACCTTATAACGTTATACGTTATATACTATTACCTTATAACGTATAACGTTATGTAGCACTACGTTATAACGTATAACGTTATATACTACTACCTTATAATGTATAACGTTATGTAGCATTACGTTATAAGGTATAACGTTATATACTATTACCTTATATCGTATAACGTTATGTAGCAGTACATTATAACGTATATCGTTATATACTACTACCTTATAACGTATAACGTTGTGTAGCAGTACATTATAACGTATATCGTTATATATTGTTACCTTATAACGTTATACGTTATATACTATTACGTTATAACGTATAACGTTATGTAGCACTACGTTATAACGTATAACGTTATGTAGCACTACGTTATAACGTATAACGTTATATACTACTACCTTATAACGTATAACGTTATGTAGCACTACGTTATAACATATAACGTTATATACTATTACGTTATAACGTATAACGTTGTGTAGCAGTACGTTATAACGTATATCGTTATATATTGTTACCTTATAACGTTATACGTTATATACTATTACCTTATAACGTATAACGATATGTAGCACTACGTTATAACGCATATCGTTATATATTGTTACCTTATAACGTTATACGTTATATACTATTACGTTATAACGTATAACGTTATGTAGCACTACGTTATAACGTATAACGTTATGTAGCACTACGTTATAACGAATAACGTTATATACTATTACCTTATAACGTATAACGTTATGTAGCATTACGTTATAACGTATAACGTTATATACTATTACCTTATAACGTATAACGTTATGTAGCATTACGTTATAACGTATAACGTTATATACTATTACCTCACAACGTATAACGTTATGTAGCACTACGTTATAACGTATTACGTTATATACTACTACCTTATAACGTATAACGTTATGTAGCATTACGTTATAAGGTATAACGTTATATACTATTACCCTATAACGTATAACGTTATGTAGCACTACGTGATAACGTATAACGTTATGTAGCACAACGTTATAACGATTAACGTTATATACTATTACCTTATAACGTATAACGTTATGTAGCACTACGTTATAACGTATAACGTTATATACTATTATCTCACAACGTATAACGTTATGTAGCACTACTTTATAACGTATAACGTAATCTAGCACTACGTTGTAACGTATAACGTTATATACTATGACCTTATAACGTATAACGTTATGTAGCATTACGTTATAACCTATAACGTTATATACTATTACCGTACAACGTATAACGTTATGTAGCACTACGTTACAACGTATAACGTTATGTCGCACTACGTTATAACGTATAACGTTATGTAGCACTACGTTATAACGTATAACGTTATATACTACTACCTTACAACATTTAACGTTATGTAGCACTACGCTATAACGTATAACGTTATGTAGCACTACGTTATGACGTATAACGTTATGTAGCAGTACGTTATAACGTATAACGTTATGTAGCACTACGTTATGACGTATAACGTTATGTAGCACTACGTTATAACGTATAACGTTATATACTATTACCTTACAACATTTAACGTTATGTAGCACTACGTTATAACGTATAACGTTATGTAGCACTACGTTATGACGTATAACGTTATGTAGCACAACGCTATAACGATTAACGTTATATACTATTACCTTATAACGTATAACGTTATGTAGCACTACGTGATAACGTATAACGTTATGTAGCACAACGTTATAACGATTAACGTTATATACTATTACCTTATAACGTATAACGTTATGTAGCATTACGTTGTAACCTATAACGTTATATACTATTACATTACAACGTATAACGTTATGTAGCACTACGTTATAACGTATAACGTTATGTAGCACTACGTTATAACGTATAACGTTATGTAGTACTACGTTATAACGTATAACGTTATATACTACTACCTTATAACGTATAACGTTATGTAGCACTACGTTATAACGTATAACGTTATATACTACTACCTGATAAAGTATAACGTTATGTAGCATTACGTTATAAGGTATATCGTTATATACTATTACCTTATAACGTATAACGTTATGTAGCACTACGTTATAACGTATAACGTTATGTAGCACAACGTTATAACGAATAACGTTATATACTATTACCTTATAACGTATAACGTTATGTAGCACTACGTTATAACGTATAACGTTATGTAGCACTACGTTATAACGTATAACGTTATGTAGCACTACGTTATAACGTATAACGTTATATACTACTACCTTATAACGTATAACGTTATGTAGCATTACGTTATAAGGTATAAGATTATATACTATTACCTTATAACGTATAACGTTATGTAGCACTACGTTATAAGGTATAACGTTATGTAGCACTACGTAATAACGTATAACGTTATATACTATTACCTTACAACATTTAACGTTATGTAGCACTACGTTATAACGTATAACGTTATGTAGCACTACGTTATGACGTATAACGTTATGTAGCACTACATTATAACGTATAACGTTATATACTATTACCTTATAACGTATAAGGTTATGTAGCAGTACGTTATAACGTATATCGTTATATATTGTTACCTTATAACGTTATGCGTTATATACTATTACCTTATAACGTATAACGTTATGTAGCACTACGTTATAACGTATAACGTTATGTAGCACTACCTTATAACGTATAACGTTATGTAGCACTACGTTATAACGTATAACGTTATATAGTACTACCTTATAACGTATAACGTTATGTAGCATTACGTCATAAGGTATAACGTTATATACTATTACCTTATAACGTATAACGTTGTGTAGCACTACGTTATAACGTATAACGTTATGTAGCACTGCGTAATAACGTATAACGTTATATACTATTACCTTACAACATTTAACGTTATGTAGCACTACGTTATAACGTATAACGTTATGTAGCACTACGTTATAACGTACAACGTTATGTAGCACAACGTTATAACGAATAACGTTATATACTATTACCTTATAACGTATAACGTTATGTAGCATTACGTTGTAACCTATAACGTTATATACTATTACCTTACAACGTATAACGTTATGTAGCACTACGTTATAACGTATAACGTTATGTAGCACTACGTTATAACGTATAACGTTATGTAGTACTACGTTATAACGTATAACGTTATATACTACTACCTTATAACGTATAACGTTATGTAGCACTACGTTATAACGTATAACGTTATATACTACTACCTTATAAAGTATAACGTTATGTAGCATTACGTTATAAGGTATATCGTTATATACTATTACCTTATAACGTATAACGTTATGTAGCACTACGTTATAACGTATAACGTTATGTAGCACAACGTTATAACGAATAACGTTATATACTATTACCTTATAACGTATAACGTTATGTAGCACTACGTTATAACGTATAACGTTATGTAGCACTACGTTATAACGTATAACGTTATGTAGCACTACGTTATAACGTATAACGTTATATACTATTACCTTATAACGTATAAGGTTATGTAGCAGTACGTTATAACGTATATCGTTATATATTGTTACCTTATAACGTTATGCGTTATATACTATTACCTTATAACGTATAACGTTATGTAGCACTACGTTATAACGTATAACGTTATGTAGCACTACCTTATAACGTATAACGTTATGTAGCACTACGTTATAACGTATAACGTTATATACTACTACCTTATAACGTATAACGTTATGTAGCATTACGTCATAAGGTATAACGTTATATACTATTACCTTATAACGTATAACGTTGTGTAGCACTACGTTATAACGTATAACGTTATGTAGCACTGCGTAATAACGTATAACGTTATATACTATTACCTTACAACATTTAACGTTATGTAGCACTACGTTATAACGTATAACGTTATGTAGCACTACGTTATAACGTACAACGTTATGTAGCACAACGTTATAACGAATAACGTTATATACTATTACCTTATAACGTATAACGTTATGTAGCATTACGTTATAACGTATAACGATATATGCTATTACCTTATAACGTATAACGTTATGTAGCACTACGCTATAACGTATAACGTTATGTAGCACTACGTTATAACGTATAACGTTATGTAGCACTACGTTATAACGTATTACGTTATATACTACTACCTTATAACGTATAACGTTATGTAGCATTACGTTATAAGGTATAACGTTATATACTATTACCTTATAACGTATAACGTTATGTAGCACTACGTTATAACGTATAACGTTATGTAGCACTACCTTATAACGTATAACGTTATGTAGCACAACGTTATAACGATTAACGTTATATACTATTACCTTATAACGTATAACGTTAGGTAGCATTACGTTATAACGTATAACGTTATATACTATTACCTTATAACGTATAACGTTACGTAGCATTATGTTATAACGTATATCGTTTTATATTGTTACCTTATAACGTTATACGTTATATACTATTACGTTATAACGTATAACGTTATGTAGCACTACGTTATAACGTATAACGTTATGTAGCACTACGTTATAACGTATAACGTTATGTAGCACTACGTTGTAACCTATAACGTTATATACTATTACCTTACAACGTATAACGTTATGTAGCACTACGTTATAACGTATAACGTTATGTAGCACTACGTTATGACGTATAACGTTATGTAGCACTACGTTATAACGTATAACGTTATATACTATTACCTTACAACATTTAACGTTATGTAGCACTACGTTATAACGTATAACGTTATGTAGCACTACGTTATGACGTATAACGTTATGTAGCACAACGTTATAACGATTAACGTTATATACTATTACCTTATAACGTATAACGTTATGTAGCACTACGTGATAACGTATAACGTTATGTAGCACAACGTTATAACGATTAACGTTATATACTATTACCTTATAACGTATAACGTTATGTAGCATTACGTTGTAACCTATAACGTTATATGCTATTACCTTACAACGTATAACGTTATGTAGCACTACGTTATAACGTATAACGTTATGTAGCACTACGTTATAACGTATAACGTTATGTAGTACTACGTTATAACGTATAACGTTATATACTACTACCTTATAACGTATAACGTTATGTAGCACTACGTTATAACGTATAACGTTATATACTACTACCTTATAAAGTATAACGTTATGTAGCATTACGTTATAAGGTATATCGTTATATACTATTACCTTATAACGTATAACGTTATGTAGCACTACGTTATAACGTATAACGTTATGTAGCACAACGTTATAACGAATAACGTTATATACTATTACCTTATAACGTATAACGTTATGTAGCACTACGTTATAACGTATAACGTTATGTAGCACTACGTTATAACGTATAACGTTATGTAGCACTACGTTATAACGTATAACGTTATATACTACTACCTTATAACGTATAACGTTCTGTAGCATTACGTTATAAGGTATAAGATTATATACTATTACCTTATAACGTATAACGTTATGTAGCACTACGTTATAAGGTATAACGTTATGTAGCACTACGTTATAACGTATAACGTTATGTAGCTGTACGTTATAACGTATATCGTTATATATTGTTACCTTATAACGTTATACGATATATGCTATTACCTTATAACGTATAACGTTATGTAGCACTACGTTATAACGTATAACGTTATGTAGCACTACCTTATAACGTATAACGTTATGTAGCACTACGTTATAACGTATAACGTTATATACTACTACCTTATAACGTATAACGTTATGTAGCATTACGTTATAAGGTATAACGTTATATACTATTACCTTATAACGTATAACGTTATGTAGCACTACGTTATAACGTATAACGTTATGTAGCACAACGTTATAACGAATAACGTTATATACTATTACCTTATAACGTATAACGTTATGTAGCACTACGTTATAACGTATAACGTTATGTAGCACTACGTTATAACGTATAACGTTATGTAGCACTACGTTATAACGTATAACGTTATATACTACTACCTTATAACGTATAACGTTCTGTAGCATTACGTTATAAGGTATAAGATTATATACTATTACCTTATAACGTATAACGTTATGTAGCACTACGTTATAAGGTATAACGTTATGTAGCACTACGTTATAACGTATAACGTTATGTAGCTGTACGTTATAACGTATATCGTTATATATTGTTACCTTATAACGTTATACGATATATGCTATTACCTTATAACGTATAACGTTATGTAGCACTACGTTATAACGTATAACGTTATGTAGCACTACCTTATAACGTATAACGTTATGTAGCACTACGTTATAACGTATAACGTTATATACTACTACCTTATAACGTATAACGTTATGTAGCATTACGTTATAAGGTATAACGTTATATACTATTACCTTATAACGTATAACGTTATGTAGCACTACGTTATAACGTATAACGTTATGTAGCACTGCGTAATAACGTATAACGTTATATACTATTACCTTACAACATTTAACGTTATGTAGCACTACGTAATAACGTTATACGTTATATACTATTACCTTATAACCTATAACGTTATGTCGCATTACGTTATATCGTATACCGTTATATACTATTACCTTATAACGTATAACGTTATGTAGCATTACGTAATAACGTATATCGTTATATATTGTTACCTTATAACGTTATACGTTATATACTATTACCTTATAACGTATAACGTTATGTAGCACTACGTTATAACGTATAACGTTATATACTATTACCGTATAGCGTATAACGTTATGTAGCACAACGTTATAACGATTAACGTTATATACTATTACCTTATAACGTATAACGTTATGTAGCATTACGTTGTAACCTATAACGTTATATTCTATTACCTTACAACGTATAACGTTATGTAGCACTACGTTATAACGTATAACGTTATGTAGCACTACGTTATAACGTATAACGTTATGTACTACTACGTTATAACGTATAACGTTATATACTACTACCTTATAACGTATAACGTTATGTAGCACTACGTTATAACGTATAACGTTATATACTACTACCTTATAAAGTATAACGTTACGTAGCATTACGTTATAAGGTATGTCGTTATATACTATTACCTTATAACGTATAACGTTATGTAGCACTACGTTATAACGTATAACGTTATGTAGCACAACGTTATAACGAATAACGTTATATACTATTACCTTATAACGTATAACGTTATGTAGCACTACGTTATAACGTGTAACGTTATGTAGCACTACGTTATAACGTATAACGTTATGTAGCACTACGTTATAACGTATAACGTTATATACTACTACCTTATAACGTATAACGTTATGTAGCATTACGTTATAAGGTATAAGATTATATACCATTACCTTATAACGTATAACGTTATGTAGCACTACGTTATAAGGTATAACGTTATGTAGCACTACGTTATAACGTATAACGTTATGTAGCAGTACGTTATAACGTATATCGTTATATATTGTTACCTTATAACGTTATACGATATATGCTATTACCTTATAACGTATAACGTTATGTAGCACTACGTTATAACGTATAACGTTATGTAGCACTACCTTATAACGTATAACGTTATGTAGCACTACGTTATAACGTATAACGTTATATACTACTACCTTATAACGTATAACGTTATGTAGCATTACGTTATAAGGTATAACGTTATATACTATTACCTTATAACGTATAACGTTATGTAGCACTACGTTATAACGTATAACGTTATGTAGCACTGCGTAATAACGTATAACGTTATATACTATTACCTTACAACATTTAACGTTATGTAGCACTACGTAATAACGTTATACGTTATATACTATTACCTTATAACCTATAACGTTATGTCGCATTACGTTATATCGTATACCGTTATATACTATTACCTTATAACGTATAACGTTATGTAGCATTACGTAATAACGTATATCGTTATATATTGTTACCTTATAACGTTATACGTTATATACTATTACCTTATAACGTATAACGTTATGTAGCTCTACGTTATAACGTATAACGTTATGTAGCATTACGTTTTAAGGTATAACGTTATACACTATTACCTTACAACGTATAACGTTATGTAGCACTACGTTATAACGTATAACGTTATATACTATTACCTTATAACGTATATCATTATGTAGCAGTACGTTATAACGTATATCGTTATATATTGTTACCTTATAACGTTATAAGTTATATACCATTACTTTATAACGTATAACGTTATGTAGCATTACGCTATAACGTATAACGTTGTATACTATTACGTTGTAACGTATAACGTTATGTAGCACTACGTTATAACGTATAACGTTATGTAGCACTACGTTATAACGTATAACGTTGTATACTATTACGTTGTAACGTATAACGTTATGTAGCACTACGTTATAACGTATAACGTTATATACTATTACCTTATAACGTATAACGTTATGTAGCAGTATGTTATAACGTATATCGTTATATATTGTTACCTTATAACGTTATACGTTATATACTATTACCTTATAACGTATAACGTTATGTAGCATTACGTTATAACGTATAACGTTGTATACTATTACGTTGTAACGTATAACGTTATGTAGCACTACGTTATAACGTATAACGTTATGTAGCACTACGTTATAACGTATAACGTTATGTAGCACTACGTTATAACGTATAACGTTATATACTATTACCGTATAGCGTATAACGTTATGTAGCAGTACGTTATAACGTATGTCGCTATATATTGTTACCTTATAACGTTATACGTTATATACTATTACCTTATAACGTATAACGTTATGTAGCACTACGTTATAACGTATAACGTTATGTAGCACTACGTTGTAACCTATAACGTTATATACTATTACCTTACAACGTATAACGTTATGTAGCACTACGTTATAACGTATAACGTTATGTAGCACTACGTTATGACGTATAACGTTATGTAGCACTACGTTATAACGTATAACGTTATATACTAATACCTTACAACATTTAACGTTATGTAGCACTACGTTATAACGTATAACGTTATGTAGCACTACGTTATGACGTATAACGTTATGTAGCACAACGTTATAACGATTAACGTTATATACTATTACCTTATAACGTATAACGTTATGTAGCACTACGTGATAACGTATAACGTTATGTAGCACAACGTTATAACGATTAACGTTATATACTATTACCTTATAACGTATAACGTTATGTAGCACTACGTTATAACGTATAACGTTATATACTACTACCTCATAAAGTATAACGTTATGTAGCATTACGTTATAAGGTATATCGTTATATACTATTACCTTATAACGTATAACGTTATGTAGCACTACGTTATAACGTATAACGTTATGTAGCACAACGTTATAACGAATAACGTTATATACTATTACCTTATAACGTATAACGTTATGTAGCACTACGTTATAACGTATAACGTTATGTAGCACTACGTTATAACGTATAACGTTATGTAGCACTACGTTATAACGTATAACGTTATATACTACTACCTTATAAAGTATAACGTTATGTAGCATTACGTTATAAGGTATATCGTTATATACTATTACCTTATAACGTATAACGTTATGTAGCACTACGTTATAACGTATAACGTTATGTAGCACTACGTTATAACGTATAACGTTTTATACTACTACCTTATAAAGTATAACGTTACGTAGCATTACGTTATAAGGTATGTCGTTATATACTATTACCTTATAACGTATAACGTTATGTAGCACTACGTTATAACGTATAACGTTATGTAGCACAACGTTATAACGAATAACGTTATATACTATTACCTTATAACGTATAACGTTATGTAGCACTACGTTATAAAGTGTAACGTTATGTAGCACTACGTTATAACGTATAACGTTATGTAGCACTACGTTATAACGTATAACGTTATATACTACTACCTTATAACGTATAACGTTATGTAGCATTACGTTATAAGGTATAAGATTATATACCATTACCTTATAACGTATAACGTTATGTAGCACTACGTTATAAGGTATAACGTTATGTAGCACTACGTTATAACGTATAACGTTATGTAGCAGTACGTTATAACGTATATCGTTATATATTGTTACCTTATAACGTTATACGATATATGCTATTACCTTATAACGTATAACGTTATGTAGCACTACGTTATAACGTATAACGTTATGTAGCACTACCTTATAACGTATAACGTTATGTAGCACTACGTTATAACGTATAACGTTATATACTACTACCTTATAACGTATAACGTTATGTAGCATTACGTTATAAGGTATAACGTTATATACTATTACCTTATAACGTATAACGTTATGTAGCACTACGTTATAACGTATAACGTTATGTAGCACTGCGTAATAACGTATAACGTTATATACTATTACCTTACAACATTTAACGTTATGTAGCACTACGTAATAACGTTATACGTTATATACTATTACCTTATAACCTATAACGTTATGTCGCATTACGTTATATCGTATACCGTTATATACTATTACCTTATAACGTATAACGTTATGTAGCATTACGTAATAACGTATATCGTTATATATTGTTACCTTATAACGTTATACGTTATATACTATTACCTTATAACGTATAACGTTATGTAGCACTACGTTATAACGTATAACGTTATGTAGCATTACGTTTTAAGGTATAACGTTATACACTATTACCTTACAACGTATAACGTTATGTAGCACTACGTTATAACGTATAACGTTATATACTATTACCTTATAACGTATATCATTATGTAGCAGTACGTTATAACGTATATCGTTATATATTGTTACCTTATAACGTTATACGTTATATACCATTACCTTATAACGTATAACGTTATGTAGCATTACGCTATAACGTATAACGTTGTATACTATTACGTTGTAACGTATAACGTTATGTAGCACTACGTTATAACGTATAACGTTATGTAGCACTACGTTATAACGTATAACGTTGTATACTATTACGTTGTAACGTATAACGTTATGTAGCACTACGTTATAACGTATAACGTTATATACTATTACCTTATAACGTATAACGTTATGTAGCAGTACGTTATAACGTATATCGTTATATATTGTTACCTTATAACGTTATACGTTATATACTATTACCTTATAACGTATAACGTTATGTAGCATTACGTTATAACGTATAACGTTGTATACTATTACGTTGTAACGTATAACGTTATGTAGCACTACGTTATAACGTATAACGTTATGTAGCACTACGTTATAACGTATAACGTTATGTAGCACTACGTTATAACGTATAACGTTATATACTATTACCGTATAGCGTATAACGTTATGTAGCAGTACGTTATGACGTATGTCGCTATATATTGTTACCTTATAACGTTATACGTTATATACTATTACCTTATAACGTATAACGTTATGTAGCACTACGTTATAACGTATAACGTTATGTAGCACTACGTTGTAACCTATAACGTTATATACTATTACCTTACAACGTATAACGTTATGTAGCACTACGTTATAACGTATAACGTTATGTAGCACTACGTTATGACGTATAACGTTATGTAGCACTACGTTATAACGTATAACGTTATATACTACTACCTTATAACGTATAACGTTATGTAGCATTACGTTATAAGGTATAACGTTATATACTATTACCTTATAACGTATAACGTTATGTAGCACTACGTTATAACGTATAACGTTATGTAGCACTGCGTAATAACGTATAACGTTATATACTATTACCTTACAACATTTAACGTTATGTAGCACTACGTAATAACGTTATACGTTATATACTATTACCTTATAACCTATAACGTTATGTCGCATTACGTTATATCGTATACCGTTATATACTATTACCTTATAACGTATAACGTTATGTAGCATTACGTAATAACGTATATCGTTATATATTGTTACCTTATAACGTTATACGTTATATACTATTACCTTATAACGTATAACGTTATGTAGCACTACGTTATAACGTATAACGTTATGTAGCATTACGTTTTAAGGTATAACGTTATACACTATTACCTTACAACGTATAACGTTATGTAGCACTACGTTATAACGTATAACGTTATATACTATTACCTTATAACGTATATCATTATGTAGCAGTACGTTATAACGTATATCGTTATATATTGTTACCTTATAACGTTATACGTTATATACCATTACCTTATAACGTATAACGTTATGTAGCATTACGCTATAACGTATAACGTTGTATACTATTACGTTGTAACGTATAACGTTATGTAGCACTACGTTATAACGTATAACGTTATGTAGCACTACGTTATAACGTATAACGTTGTATACTATTACGTTGTAACGTATAACGTTATGTAGCACTACGTTATAACGTATAACGTTATATACTATTACCTTATAACGTATAACGTTATGTAGCAGTACGTTATAACGTATATCGTTATATATTGTTACCTTATAACGTTATACGTTATATACTATTACCTTATAACGTATAACGTTATGTAGCATTACGTTATAACGTATAACGTTGTATACTATTACGTTGTAACGTATAACGTTATGTAGCACTACGTTATAACGTATAACGTTATGTAGCACTACGTTATAACGTATAACGTTATGTAGCACTACGTTATAACGTATAACGTTATATACTATTACCGTATAGCGTATAACGTTATGTAGCAGTACGTTATGACGTATGTCGCTATATATTGTTACCTTATAACGTTATACGTTATATACTATTACCTTATAACGTATAACGTTATGTAGCACTACGTTATAACGTATAACGTTATGTAGCACTACGTTGTAACCTATAACGTTATATACTATTACCTTACAACGTATAACGTTATGTAGCACTACGTTATAACGTATAACGTTATGTAGCACTACGTTATGACGTATAACGTTATGTAGCACTACGTTATAACGTATAACGTTATATACTATTACCTTACAACATTTAACGTTATGTAGCACTACGTTATAACGTATAACGTTATGTAGCACTACGTTATGACGTATAACGTTATGTAGCACAACGTTATAACGATTAACGTTATATACTATTACCTTATAACGTATAACGTTATGTAGCACTACGTGATAACGTATAACGTTATGTAGCACAACGTTATAACGATTAACGTTATATACTATTACCTTATAACGTATAACGTTATGTAGCACTACGTTATAACGTATAACGTTATATACTACTACCTTATAAAGTATAACGTTATGTAGCATTACGTTATAAGGTATATCGTTATATACTATTACCTTATAACGTATAACGTTATGTAGCACTACGTTATAACGTATAACGTTATGTAGCACAACGTTATAACGAATAACGTTATATACTATTACCTTATAACGTATAACGTTATGTAGCACTACGTTATAACGTATAACGTTATGTAGCACTACGTTATAACGTATAACGTTATGTAGCACTACGTTATAACGTATAACGTTATATACTACTACCTTATAACGTATAACGTTATGTAGCATTACGTTATAAGGTATAAGATTATATACTATTACCTTATAACGTATAACGTTATGTAGCACTACGTTATAAGGTATAACGTTATGTAGCACTACGTTATAACGTATAACGTTATGTAGCAGTACGTTATAACGTATATCGTTATATATTGTTACCTTATAACGTTATACGATATATGCTATTACCTTATAACGTATAACGTTATGTAGCACTACGTTATAACGTATAACGTTATGTAGCACTACCTTATAACGTATATCGTTATGTAGCACTACGTTATAACGTATAACGTTATATACTATTACCTTATAACGTATAACGTTATGTAGCATTACGTAATAACGTATATCGTTATATATTGTTACCTTATAACGTTATACGTTATATACTATTACCTTATAACGTATAACGTTATGTAGCACTACGTTATAACGTATAACGTTATGTAGCATTACGTTTTAAGGTATAACGTTATACACTATTACCTTACAACGTATAACGTTATGTAGACATACGTTATAACGTATAACGTTATGTAGCACTACGTTATAACGTATAACGTTATATACTATTACCTTATAACGTATGACATTATGTAGCAGTACGTTATAACGTATATCGTTATATATTGTTACCTTATAACGTTATACGTTATATACTATTACCTTATAACGTATAACGTTATGTAGCATTACGTTATAACGTATAACGTTGTATACTATTACGTTGTAACGTATAACGTTATGTAGCACTACGTTATAACGTATAACGTTATGTAGCACTACGTTATAACGTATAACGTTATATACTATTACCTTATAGCGTATAACGGTTTGTAGCAGTACGTTATAACGTATGTCGCTATATATTGTTACCTTATAATGTTATACGTTATATACTATTACCTTATAACGTATAACGTTATGTCGCACTACGTTATAACGTATAACGTTATATACTACTACCTTATAACGTATAACGTTATGTAGCATTACGTTATAAGGTATAACGTTATATACTATTACCTTATAACGTATAACGTTATGTGGCACTACGTTATAACGTGTAACGTTATGTAGCAGTACGTTAGAACGTATATCGTTATATATTGTTACCTTCTAACGTATAACGCTATATACTATTACCTTATAACGTATAACGTAGTGTAGCAGTACGTTATAACGTATAACGTTATATACTATTGCCTTATAACGTATAACGTTATGTAGCAGTACGTTATAACGTATATCGTTATATATTGTTACCTTATAACGTTATACGTTATATACCATTACCTTATAACGTATAACGTTATGTAGCATTACGCTATAACGTATAACGTTGTATACTATTACGTTGTAACGTATAACGTTATGTAGCACTACGTTATAACGTATAACGTTATGTAGCACTACGTTATAACGTATAACGTTGTATACTATTACGTTGTAACGTATAACGTTATGTAGCACTACGTTATAACGTATAACGTTATATACTATTACCTTATAACGTATAACGTTATGTAGCAGTACGTTATAACGTATATCGTTATATATTGTTACCTTATAACGTTATACGTTATATACTATTACCTTATAACGTATAACGTTATGTAGCATTACGTTATAACGTATAACGTTGTATACTATTACGTTGTAACGTATAACGTTATGTAGCACTACGTTATAACGTATAACGTTATGTAGCACTACGTTATAACGTATAACGTTATGTAGCACTACGTTATAACGTATAACGTTATATACTATTACCGTATAGCGTATAACGTTATGTAGCAGTACGTTATAACGTATGTCGCTATATATTGTTACCTTATAACGTTATACGTTATATACTATTTCCTTATAACGTATAACGTTATGTAGCACTACGTTATAACGTATAACGTTATGTAGCACTACGTTGTAACCTATAACGTTATATACTATTACCTTACAACGTATAACGTTATGTAGCACTACGTTATAACGTATAACGTTATGTAGGACTACGTTATGACGTATAACGTTATGTAGCACTACGTTATAACGTATAACGTTATATACTATTACCTTACAACATTTAACGTTATGTAGCACTACGTTATAACGTATAACGTTATGTAGCACTACGTTATGACGTATAACGTTATGTAGCACAACGTTATAACGATTAACGTTATATACTATTACCTTATAACGTATAACGTTATGTAGCACTACGTGATAACGTATAACGTTATGTAGCACAACGTTATAACGATTAACGTTATATACTATTACCTTATAACGTATAACGTTATGTAGCACTACGTTATAACGTATAACGTTATATACTACTACCTTATAAAGTATAACGTTATGTAGCATTACGTTATAAGGTATATCGTTATATACTATTACCTTATAACGTATAACGTTATGTAGCACTACGTTATAACGTATAACGTTATGTAGCACAACGTTATAACGAATAACGTTATATACTATTACCTTATAACGTATAACGTTATGTAGCACTACGTTATAACGTATAACGTTATGTAGCACTACGTTATAACGTATAACGTTATGTAGCACTACGTTATAACGTATAACGTTATGTAGCATTACGTTATAAGGTATATCGTTATATACTATTACCTTATAACGTATAACGTTATGTAGCACTACGTTATAACGTATAACGTTATGTAGCACAACGTTATAACGAATAACGTTATATACTATTACCTTATAACGTATAACGTTATGTAGCACTACGTTATAACGTATAACGTTATGTAGCACTACGTTATAACGTATAACGTTATGTAGCACTACGTTATAACGTATAACGTTATATACTACTACCTTATAAAGTATAACGTTATGTAGCATTACGTTATAAGGTATATCGTTATATACTATTACCTTATAACGTATAACGTTATGTAGCACTACGTTATAACGTATAACGTTATGTAGCACTACGTTATAACGTATAACGTTATATACTACTACCTTATAAAGTATAACGTTACGTAGCATTACGTTATAAGGTATAACGTTATGTAGCACTACGTTATAACGTATAACGTTATGTAGCAGTACGTTATAACGTATATCGTTATATATTGTTACCTTATAACGTTATACGATATATGCTATTACCTTATAACGTATAACGTTATGTAGCACTACGTTATAACGTATAACGTTATGTAGCACTACCTTATAACGTATAACGTTATGTAGCACTACGTTATAACGTATAACGTTATATACTACTACCTTATAACGTATAACGTTATGTAGCATTACGTTATAAGGTATAACGTTATATACTATTACCTTATAACGTATAACGTTATGTAGCACTACGTTATAACGTATAACGTTATGTAGCACTGCGTAATAACGTATAACGTTATATACTATTACCTTACAACATTTAACGTTATGTAGCACTACGTAATAACGTTATACGTTATATACTATTACCTTATAACGTATAACGTTATGTAGCACTACGTTATAACGTATAACGTTATGTAGCACTACCTTATAACGTATAACGTTATGTAGCATTACGTTATAAGGTATAAGATTATATACCATTACCTTATAACGTATAACGTTATGTAGCACTACGTTATAAGGTATAACGTTATGTAGCATTACGTTATAAGGTATATCGTTATATACTATTACCTTATAACGTATAACGTTATGTAGCACTACGTTATAACGTATAACGTTATGTAGCACAACGTTATAACGAATAACGTTATATACTATTACCTTATAACGTATAACGTTATGTAGCACTACGTTATAACGTATAACGTTATGTAGCACTACCTTATAACGTATAACGTTATGTAGCATTACGTTATAAGGTATAAGATTATATACCATTACCTTATAACGTATAACGTTATGTAGCACTACGTTATAAGGTATAACGTTATGTAGCACTACGTTATAACGTATAACGTTATGTAGCAGTACGTTATAACGTATATCGTTATATATTGTTACCTTATAACGTTATACGATATATGCTATTACCTTATAACGTATAACGTTATGTAGCACTACGTTATAACGTATAACGTTATGTAGCACTACCTTATAACGTATAACGTTATGTAGCACTACGTTATAACGTATAACGTTATATACTACTACCTTATAACGTATAACGTTATGTAGCATTACGTTATAAGGTATAACGTTATATACTATTACCTTATAACGTATAACGTTATGTAGCACTACGTTATAACGTATAACGTTATGTAGCACTGCGTAATAACGTATAACGTTATATACTATTACCTTACAACATTTAACGTTATGTAGCACTACGTAATAACGTTATACGTTATATACTATTACCTTATAACCTATAACGTTATGTCGCATTACGTTATATCGTATACCGTTATATACTATTACCTTATAACGTATAACGTTATGTAGCATTACGTAATAACGTATATCGTTATATATAGTTACCTTATAACGTTATACGTTATATACTATTACCTTATAACGTATAACGTTATGTAGCACTACGTTATAACGTATAACGTTATGTAGCATTACGTTTTAAGGTATAACGTTATACACTATTACCTTACAACGTATAACGTTATGTAGCACTACGTTATAACGTATAACGTTATATACTATTACCTTATAACGTATATCATTATGTAGCAGTACGTTATAACGTATATCGTTATATATTGTTACCTTATAACGTTATACGTTATATACCATTACCTTATAACGTATAACGTTATGTAGCATTACGCTATAACGTATAACGTTGTATACTATTACGTTGTAACGTATAACGTTATGTAGCACTACGTTATAACGTATAACGTTATGTAGCACTACGTTATAACGTATAACGTTGTATACTATTACGTTGTAACGTATAACGTTATGTAGCACTACGTTATAACGTATAACGTTATATACTATTACCTTATAACGTATAACGTTATGTAGCAGTACGTTATAACGTATATCGTTATATATTGTTACCTTATAACGTTATACGTTATATACTATTACCTTATAACGTATATCGTTATGTAGCATTACGTTATAACGTATAACGTTGTATACTATTACGTTGTAACGTATAACGTTATGTAGCACTACGTTATAACGTATAACGTTATGTAGCACTACGTTATAACGTATAACGTTATGTAGCACTACGTTATAACGTATAACGTTATATACTATTACCGTATAGCGTATAACGTTATGTAGCAGTACGTTATGACGTATGTCGCTATATATTGTTACCTTATAACGTTATACGTTATATACTATTACCTTATAACGTATAACGTTATGTAGCACTACGTTATAACGTATAACGTTATGTAGCACTACGTTGTAACCTATAACGTTATATACTATTACCTTACAACGTATAACGTTATGTAGCACTACGTTATAACGTATAACGTTATGTAGCACTACGTTATGACGTATAACGTTATGTAGCACTACGTTATAACGTATAACGTTATATACTATTACCTTACAACATTTAACGTTATGTAGCACTACGTTATAACGTATAACGTTATGTAGCACTACGTTATGACGTATAACGTTATGTAGCACAACGTTATAACGATTAACGTTATATACTATTACCTTATAACGTATAACGTTATGTAGCACTACGTGATAACGTATAACGTTATGTAGCACAACGTTATAACGATTAACGTTATATACTATTACCTTATAACGTATAACGTTATGTAGCACTACGTTATAACGTATAACGTTATATACTACTACCTTATAAAGTATAACGTTATGTAGCATTACGTTATAAGGTATATCGTTATATACTATTACCTTATAACGTATAACGTTATGTAGCACTACGTTATAACGTATAACGTTATGTAGCACAACGTTATAACGAATAACGTTATATACTATTACCTTATAACGTATAACGTTATGTAGCACTACGTTATAACGTATAACGTTATGTAGCACTACGTTATAACGTATAACGTTATGTAGCACTACGTTATAACGTATAACGTTATATACTACTACCTTATAACGTATAACGTTATGTAGCATTACGTTATAAGGTATAAGATTATATACTATTACCTTATAACGTATAACGTTATGTAGCACTACGTTATAAGGTATAACGTTATGTAGCACTACGTTATAACGTATAACGTTATGTAGCAGTACGTTATAACGTATATCGTTATATATTGTTACCTTATAACGTTATACGATATATGCTATTACCTTATAACGTATAACGTTATGTAGCACTACGTTATAACGTATAACGTTATGTAGCACTACCTTATAACGTATAACGTTATGTAGCACTACGTTATAACGTATAACGTTATATACTATTACCTTATAACGTATAACGTTATGTAGCATTACGTAATAACGTATATCGTTATATATTGTTACCTTATAACGTTATACGTTATATACTATTACCTTATAACGTATAACGTTATGTAGCACTACGTTATAACGTATAACGTTATGTAGCATTACGTTTTAAGGTATAACGTTATACACTATTACCTTACAACGTATAACGTTATGTAGACATACGTTATAACGTATAACGTTATGTAGCACTACGTTATAACGTATAACGTTATATACTATTACCTTATAACGTATGACATTATGTAGCAGTACGTTATAACGTATATCGTTATATATTGTTACCTTATAACGTTATACGTTATATACTATTACCTTATAACGTATAACGTTATGTAGCATTACGTTATAACGTATAACGTTGTATACTATTACGTTGTAACGTATAACGTTATGTAGCACTACGTTATAACGTATAACGTTATGTAGCACTACGTTATAACGTATAACGTTATATACTATTACCTTATAGCGTATAACGGTTTGTAGCAGTACGTTATAACGTATGTCGCTATATATTGTTACCTTATAATGTTATACGTTATATACTATTACCTTATAACGTATAACGTTATGTCGCACTACGTTATAACGTATAACGCTATATACTACTACCTTATAACGTATAACGTTATGTAGCATTACGTTATAAGGTATAACGTTATATACTATTACCTTATAACGTATAACGTTATGTAGCACTACGTTATAACGTATAACGCTATATACTACTACCTTATAACGTATAACGTTATGTAGCATTACGTTATAAGGTATAACGTTATATACTATTACCTTATAACGTATAACGTTATGTAGCATTACGTTATAACGTATAACGTTGTATACTATTACGTTGTAACGTATAACGTTATGTAGCACTACGTTATAACGTATAACGTTATGTAGCACTACGTTATAACGTATAACGTTATATACTATTACCTTATAGCGTATAACGGTTTGTAGCAGTACGTTATAACGTATGTCGCTATATATTGTTACCTTATAATGTTATACGTTATATACTATTACCTTATAACGTATAACGTTATGTCGCACTACGTTATAACGTATAACGCTATATACTACTACCTTATAACGTATAACGTTATGTAGCATTACGTTATAAGGTATAACGTTATATACTATTACCTTATAACGTATAACGTTATGTAGCACTACGTTATAACGTGTAACGTTATGTAGCAGTACGTTAGAACGTATATCGTTATATATTGTTACCTTCTAACGTATAACGCTATATACTATTACCTTATAACGTATAACGTAGTGTAGCAGTACGTTATAACGTATAACGTTATATACTATTGCCTTATAACGTATAACGTTATGTAGCAGTACGTTATAACGTATATCGTTATATATTGTTACCTTATAACGTTATACGTTATATACTATTACGTTATAACGTATAACGTTATGTAGCACTACGTTATAACCTATAACGTTATGTAGCACTACGTTATAACGTATAACGTTATATACTATTACCTTATAACGTATAACGTTATGTAGCAGTACGTTATAACGTATATCGTTATATATTGTTACCTTATAACGTTATACGTTATATACTATTACCTTATAACGTATAACGTTATGTAGCATTACGTTATAACGTATAACGTTGTATACTATTACGTTGTAACGTATAACGTTATGTAGCACTACGTTATAACGTATAACGTTATGTAGCACTACGTTATAACGTATAACGTTATATACTATTACCGTATAGCGTATAACGTTATGTAGCACAACGTTATAACGATTAACGTTATATACTATTACCTTATAACGTATAACGTTATGTAGCATTACGTTGTAACCTATAACGTTATATACTATTACGTTGTAACGTATAACGTTATGTAGCACTACGTTATAACGTATAACGTTATATACTATTACCTTATAACGTATATCATTATGTAGCAGTACGTTATAACGTATATCGTTATATATTGTTACCTTATAACGTTATACGTTATATACTATTACCTTATAACGTATAACGTTATGTAGCATTACGTTATAACGTATAACGTTGTATACTATTACGTTGTAACGTATAACGTTATGTAGCACTACGTTATAACGTATAACGTTATGTAGCACTACGTTATAACGTATAACGTTATGTAGCACTACGTTATAACGTATAACGTTGTATACTATTACGTTGTAACGTATAACGTTATGTAGCACTACGTTATAACGTATAACGTTATATACTATTACCTTATAACGTATAACGTTATGTAGCAGTACCTTATAACGTATATCGTTATATATTGTTACCTTATAACGTTATACGTTATATACTATTACCTTATAACGTATAACGTTATGTAGCATTACGTTATAACGTATAACGTTGTATACTATTACGTTGTAGCGTATAACGTTATGTAGCACTACGTTATAACGTATAACGTTATGTAGCACTACGTTATAACGTATAACGTTATATACTATTACCGTATAGCGTATGACGTTATGTAGCAGTACGTTATAACGTATGTCGCTATATATTGTTACCTTATAACGTTATACGTTATATACTATTACCTTATAACGTATAACGTTATGTAGCACTACGTTATAACGTATAACGTTATATACTACTACCTTATAACGTATAACGTTATGTAGCATTACGTTATAAGGTATAACGTTATATACTATTACCTTATATCGTATAACGTTATGTAGCAGTACATTATAACGTATATCATTATATACTACTACCTTATAACGTATAACGTTGTGTAGCAGTACATTATACCGTATATCGTTATATATTGTTACCTTTTAACGTTATACGTTATATACTATTACGTTATAACGTATAACGTTATGTAGCACTACGTTATAACGTATAACGTTATGTAGCACTACGTTATAACGTATAACGTTATATACTACTACCTTATAACGTATAACGTTATGTAGCACTACGTTATAACATATAACGTTATATACTATTACGTTATAACGTATAACGTTGTGTAGCAGTACGTTATAACGAATATCGTTATATATTGTTACCTTATAACGTTATACGTTATATACTATTACCTTATAACGTATAACGATATGTAGCACTACGTTATAACGTATATCGTTATATATTGTTACCTTATAACGTTATACGTTATATACTATTACGTTATAACGTATAACGTTATGTAGCACTACGTTATAACGTATAACGTTATGTAGCACTACGTTATAACGTATAACGTTATGTAGCACTACGTTATAACGTATATCGTTATATATTGTTACCTTATAACGTTATACGTTATATACTATTACCTTATAACGTATAACGTTATGTAGCACTACGTTATTACGTATAACGTTATATACTACTACCTTATAACGTATAACGTTATGTAGCACTACGTTATAACATATAACGTTATATACTATTACGTTATAACGTATAACTTTATGTAGCACTACGTTATAACGAATAACGTTATATACTATTACCTTATAACGTATAACGCTATGTAGCATTACGTTATAACGTATAACGTTATATACTATTACCTTATAACGTATAACGTTGTGTAGCAGTACGTTATAACGTATATCGTTATATATTGTTACCTTATAACGTTATACGTTATATACTATTACCTTATAGCGTATAACGTTATGTAGCACTACGTTATAACGTATAACGTTATATACTATTACCTTATAACGTATAACGTTGTGTAGCAGTACGTTATAACGTATATCGTTATATATTGTTACCTTATAACGTTATACGTTATATACTATTACCTTATAGCGTATAACGTTATGTAGCACTACGTTATAACGTATAACGTTATATACTATTACGTTATAACGTATAACGTTGTGTAGCAGTACGTTATAACGTATATCGTTATATATTGTTACCTTATAACGTTATACGTTATATACTATTACCTTATAACGTATAACGATATGTAGCACTACGTTATAACGTATATCGTTATAGATTGTTACCTTATAACGTTATACGTTATATACTATTACGTTATAACGTATAACGTTATGTAGCACTACGTTATAACGTATAACGTTATGTAGCACTACGTTATAACATATAACGTTATATACTATTACGTTATAACGTATAACGTTGTGCAGCACTACGCTATAACGTGTAACATTGTATACTGTTACGTTATAACGTACAACGTTATGTAGCACTACGTTATAACATATAACGTTATATGCTATTAACTTATAACGTATAACGTTATGTAGCATTACGTTACAACGTATAACTTTATGTAGCACTACGTTGTAACGAATAACGTTATATACTATTACCTTATAACGTATAACGCTATGTAGCATTACGATATAACGTATAACGTTATATACTATTACCTTATAACGTGTAACGTTGTGTAGCAGTACGTTATAACGTATATCGTTATATATTGTTACCGTATAACGTTATACGTTATATACTATTACCTTATAGCGTATAACGTTATGTAGCACTACGTTATAACGTATAACGTTATATACTATTACCTTATAACGTATAACGTTGTGTAGCAGTACGTTATAACGTATATCGTTATATATTGTTACCTTATAACGTTATACGTTATATACTATTACCTTATAGCGTATAACGTTATGTAGCACTACGTTATAACGTATAACGTTATATACTATTACCTTATAACGTATAACGTTGTGTAGCAGTACGTTATAACGTATATCGTTATATATTGTTACCTTATAACGTTATACGTTATATACTATTACCTTATAACGTATAACGTTATGTAGCACTACGTTATAACGTATATCGTTATATATTGTTACCTTATAACGTTATACGTTATATACTATTACCTTATAACGTATAACGTTATGTAGCACTACGTTATAACGTATAACGTTATGTAGCACTACGTTATAACGTATAACGTTATGTAGCACTACGTTATAACGTATAACGTTATATACTACTACCTTATAACGTATAACGTTATGTAGCACTACGTTATAACATATAACGTTATATACTATTACGTTATAACGTATAACGTTGTGCAGCACTACGTTATAACGTGTAACATTGTATACTGTTACGTTATAACGTACAACGTTATGTAGCACTACGTTATAACATATAACGTTATATGCTATTACCTTATAACGTATAACGTTATGTAGCATTACGTTATAACGTATAACGTTATGTAGCACTACGTTATAACGAATAACGTTATATACTATTACCTTATAACGTATAACGTTGTGCAGCACTACGTTATAACGTGTAACATTGTATACTGTTACGTTATAACGTACAACGTTATGTAGCACTACGTTATAACATATAACGTTATATGCTATTACCTTATAACATATAACGTTATGTAGCACTACGTTATAACGTATAACGTTATATACTATTACCTTATAACGTATAGCGTTATATACTATTACCTTATAACGTATAACGTTGTGTAGCAGTACGTTATAACGTATATCGTTATATATTGTGACCTTATAACGTTATACGTTATATACTATTACCTTATAGCGTATAACGTTATGTAGCACTACGTTATAACGTATAACGTTATATACTATTTTATTATAACGTATAACGTTGTGTAGCAGTACGTTATAACGTATATCGTTATATATTGTTACCTTATAACGTTATACGTTATATAGTATTACCTTATAACGTATAACGATATGTAGCATTACGTTATAACGTATAACGTTATGTAGCACTACGTTATAACGTATATCGTTATATATTGTTACCTTATAACGTTATACGTTATATACTATTACCTTATAACGTATAACGTTATGTAGCACTACGTTATAACGTATAACGTTATATACTATTACCTTATAACGTATAACGTTATGTAGCAGTACGTAATAACGTATAACGTTATATACTATTACCTTATAACGTATAACGTTATGTAGCACTACGTTATAACGTATATCGTTATATATTGTTAGCTTATAAAGTTATGCGTTATATACTATTGCCTTATAACGTATAACGTTGTGTAGCAGTACGATATAACGTATATCGTTATATATTGTTACCTTATAACGTTATACGTTATATACTATTACCTTATAACGTATAACGTTATGTAGCACTACGTGATAACGTATATCGTTATATATTGTTACCTTATAACGTTATACGTTATATACTATTACCTTATAACGTATAACGTTATGTAGCATTACGTTATAACGTATAACGTTGTATACTATTACGTTGTAGCGTATAACGTTATGTAGCACTACGTTATAACGTATAACGTTATGTAGCACTACGTTATAACGTATAACGTTATATACTATTACCGTATAGCGTATGACGTTATGTAGCAGTACGTTATAACGTATGTCGCTATATATTGTTACCTTATAACGTTATACGTTATATACTATTACCTTATAACGTATAACGTTATGTAGCACTACGTTATAACGTATAACGTTATATACTACTACCTTATAACGTATAACGTTATGTAGCATTACGTTATAAGGTATAACGTTATATACTATTACCTTATATCGTATAACGTTATGTAGCAGTACATTATAACGTATATCATTATATACTACTACCTTATAACGTATAACGTTGTGTAGCAGTACATTATACCGTATATCGTTATATATTGTTACCTTTTAACGTTATACGTTATATACTATTACGTTATAACGTATAACGTTATGTAGCACTACGTTATAACGTATAACGTTATGTAGCACTACGTTATAACGTATAACGTTATATACTACTACCTTATAACGTATAACGTTATGTAGCACTACGTTATAACATATAACGTTATATACTATTACGTTATAACGTATAACGTTGTGTAGCAGTACGTTATAACGAATATCGTTATATATTGTTACCTTATAACGTTATACGTTATATACTATTACCTTATAACGTATAACGATATGTAGCACTACGTTATAACGTATATCGTTATATATTGTTACCTTATAACGTTATACGTTATATACTATTACGTTATAACGTATAACGTTATGTAGCACTACGTTATAACGTATAACGTTATGTAGCACTACGTTATAACGTATAACGTTATGTAGCACTACGTTATAACGTATATCGTTATATATTGTTACCTTATAACGTTATACGTTATATACTATTACCTTATAACGTATAACGTTATGTAGCACTACGTTATTACGTATAACGTTATATACTACTACCTTATAACGTATAACGTTATGTAGCACTACGTTATAACATATAACGTTATATACTATTACGTTATAACGTATAACTTTATGTAGCACTACGTTATAACGAATAACGTTATATACTATTACCTTATAACGTATAACGCTATGTAGCATTACGTTATAACGTATAACGTTATATACTATTACCTTATAACGTATAACGTTGTGTAGCAGTACGTTATAACGTATATCGTTATATATTGTTACCTTATAACGTTATACGTTATATACTATTACCTTATAGCGTATAACGTTATGTAGCACTACGTTATAACGTATAACGTTATATACTATTACCTTATAACGTATAACGTTGTGTAGCAGTACGTTATAACGTATATCGTTATATATTGTTACCTTATAACGTTATACGTTATATACTATTACCTTATAGCGTATAACGTTATGTAGCACTACGTTATAACGTATAACGTTATATACTATTACGTTATAACGTATAACGTTGTGTAGCAGTACGTTATAACGTATATCGTTATATATTGTTACCTTATAACGTTATACGTTATATACTATTACCTTATAACGTATAACGATATGTAGCACTACGTTATAACGTATATCGTTATAGATTGTTACCTTATAACGTTATACGTTATATACTATTACGTTATAACGTATAACGTTATGTAGCACTACGTTATAACGTATAACGTTATGTAGCACTACGTTATAACATATAACGTTATATACTATTACGTTATAACGTATAACGTTGTGCAGCACTACGCTATAACGTGTAACATTGTATACTGTTACGTTATAACGTACAACGTTATGTAGCACTACGTTATAACATATAACGTTATATGCTATTAACTTATAACGTATAACGTTATGTAGCATTACGTTACAACGTATAACTTTATGTAGCACTACGTTGTAACGAATAACGTTATATACTATTACCTTATAACGTATAACGCTATGTAGCATTACGATATAACGTATAACGTTATATACTATTACCTTATAACGTGTAACGTTGTGTAGCAGTACGTTATAACGTATATCGTTATATATTGTTACCGTATAACGTTATACGTTATATACTATTACCTTATAGCGTATAACGTTATGTAGCACTACGTTATAACGTATAACGTTATATACTATTACCTTATAACGTATAACGTTGTGTAGCAGTACGTTATAACGTATATCGTTATATATTGTTACCTTATAACGTTATACGTTATATACTATTACCTTATAGCGTATAACGTTATGTAGCACTACGTTATAACGTATAACGTTATATACTATTACCTTATAACGTATAACGTTGTGTAGCAGTACGTTATAACGTATATCGTTATATATTGTTACCTTATAACGTTATACGTTATATACTATTACCTTATAACGTATAACGTTATGTAGCACTACGTTATAACGTATATCGTTATATATTGTTACCTTATAACGTTATACGTTATATACTATTACCTTATAACGTATAACGTTATGTAGCACTACGTTATAACGTATAACGTTATGTAGCACTACGTTATAACGTATAACGTTATGTAGCACTACGTTATAACGTATAACGTTATATACTACTACCTTATAACGTATAACGTTATGTAGCACTACGTTATAACATATAACGTTATATACTATTACGTTATAACGTATAACGTTGTGCAGCACTACGTTATAACGTGTAACATTGTATACTGTTACGTTATAACGTACAACGTTATGTAGCACTACGTTATAACATATAACGTTATATGCTATTACCAAATAACGTATAACGTTATGTAGCATTACGTTATAACGTATAACGTTATGTAGCACTACGTTATAACGAATAACGTTATATACTATTACCTTATAACGTATAACGTTGTGCAGCACTACGTTATAACGTGTAACATTGTATACTGTTACGTTATAACGTACAACGTTATGTAGCACTACGTTATAACATATAACGTTATATGCTATTACCTTATAACATATAACGTTATGTAGCACTACGTTATAACGTATAACGTTATATACTATTACCTTATAACGTATAGCGTTATATACTATTACCTTATAACGTATAACGTTGTGTAGCAGTACGTTATAACGTATATCGTTATATATTGTGACCTTATAACGTTATACGTTATATACTATTACCTTATAGCGTATAACGTTATGTAGCACTACGTTATAACGTATAACGTTATATACTATTTTATTATAACGTATAACGTTGTGTAGCAGTACGTTATAACGTATATCGTTATATATTGTTACCTTATAACGTTATACGTTATATAGTATTACCTTATAACGTATAACGATATGTAGCATTACGTTATAACGTATAACGTTATGTAGCACTACGTTATAACGTATATCGTTATATATTGTTACCTTATAACGTTATACGTTATATACTATTACCTTATAACGTATAACGTTATGTAGCACTACGTTATAACGTATAACGTTATATACTATTACCTTATAACGTATAACGTTATGTAGCAGTACGTAATAACGTATAACGTTATATACTATTACCTTATAACGTATAACGTTATGTAGCACTACGTTATAACGTATATCGTTATATATTGTTAGCTTATAAAGTTATGCGTTATATACTATTGCCTTATAACGTATAACGTTGTGTAGCAGTACGATATAACGTATATCGTTATATATTGTTACCTTATAACGTTATACGTTATATACTATTACCTTATAACGTATAACGTTATGTAGCACTACGTGATAACGTATATCGTTATATATTGTTACCTTATAACGTTATACGTTATATACTATTACCTTATAACGTATACCGTTATGTAGCACTACGTTATAACGTATAACGTTATGTAGCACTAAGTTATAACGTATAACGTTATGTAGCACTACGTTATAACGTATAACGTTATATACTATTACCTTACAACATTTAACGTTATGTAGCACTACATTATAACGTATAACGTTATGTAGCACTACGTTATAACGTATAACGTTGTGTAGCACTACGTTATAACGTATAACGTAATATACTAATACCTTATAACGTATAACGTTATGTAGCACTACGTTATAACGTATATCGTTATATATTGTTACCTTATAACGTTATACGTTATATACTATTACCTTATAACGTATACCGTTATGTAGCACTACGTTATAACGTATATCGTTATATATTGTTACCTTATAACGTTATACGTTATATACTATTACGTTATAACGTATAACGTTATGTAGCACTACGTTATAACGTATAACGCTATGTAGCACTACGTTATAACGTATAACGTTATGTAGCACTACGTTATAACGTATATCGTTATATATTGTTACCTTATAACGTTATACGTTATATACTATTACCTTATAACGTATAACGTTATGTAGCACTACGTTATAACGTATAACGTTATATACTACTACCTTATAACGTATAACGTTATGTAGCACTACGTTATAACATATAACGTTATATACTATTACGTTATAACGTATAACGTTGTGCAGCACTACGCTATAACGTGTAACATTGTATACTGTTACGTTATAACGTACAACGTTATGTAGCACAACGTTATAACATATAACGTTATATGCTATTAACTTATAACGTATAACGTTATGTAGCATTACGTTATAACGTATAACTTTATGTAGCACTACGTTATAACGAATAACGTTATATACTATTACCTTATAACGTATAACGCTATGTAGCATTACGTTATAACGTATAACGTTATATACTATTACCTTATAACGTATAACGTTGTGTAGCAGTACGTTATAACGTATATCGTTATATATTGTTACCTTATAACGTTATACGTTATATACTATTACCTTATAGCGTATAACGTTATGTAGCATTACGTTATAACGTATAACGTTATATACTATTACGTTATAACGTATAACGTTGTGTAGCAGTACGTTATAACGTATATCGTTATATATTGTTACCTTATAACGTTATACGTTATATACTATTACCTTATAACGTATAACGATATGTAGCACTACGTTATAACGTATATCGTTATATATTGTTACCTTATAACGTTATACGTTATATACTATTACGTTATAACGTATAACGTTATGTAGCACTACGTTATAACGTATAACGTTATGTAGCACTACGTTATAACATATAACGTTATATAATATTACGTTATAACGTATAACGTTGTGCAGCACTACGCTATAACGTGTAACATTGTATACTGTTACGTTATAACGTACAACGTTATGTAGCACTACGTTATAACATATAACGTTATATGCTATTAACTTATAACGTATAACGTTATGTAGCATTACGTTATAACGTATAACTTTATGTAGCACTACGTTGTAACGAATAACGTTATATACTATTACCTTATAACGTATAACGCTATGTAGCATTACGTTATAACGTATAACGTTATATACTATTACCTTATAACGTATAACGTTGTGTAGCAGTACGTTATAACGTATATCGTTATATATTGTTACCGTATAACGTTATACGTTATATACTATTACCTTATAGCGTATAACGTTATGTAGCACTACGTTATAACGTATAACGTTATATACTATTACCTTATAACGTATAACGTTGTGTAGCAGTACGTTATAACGTATATCGTTATATATTGTTACCTTATAACGTTATACGTTATATACTATTACCTTATAGCGTATAACGTTATGTAGCACTACGTTATAACGTATAACGTTATATACTATTACCTTATGACGTATAACGTTGTGTAGCAGTACGTTATAACGTATATCGTTATATATTGTTACCTTATAACGTTATACGTTATATACTATTACCTTATAACGTATAACGTTATGTAGCACTACGTTATAACGTATATCGTTATATATTGTTACCTTATAACGTTATACGTTATATACTATTACCTTATAACGTATAACGTTATGTAGCACTACGTTATAACGTATAACGTTATGTAGCACTACGTTATAACGTATAACGTTATGTAGCACTACGTTATAACGTATAACGTTATATACTATTACGTTATAACGTATAACGTTGTGCAGCACTACGTTATAACGTGTAACATTGTATACTGTTACGTTATAACGTACAACGTTATGTAGCACTACGTTATAACATATAACGTTATATGCTATTACCTTATAACGTATAACGTTATGTAGCATTACGTTATAACGTATAACGTTATGTAGCACTACGTTATAACGAATAACGTTATATACTATTACCTTATAACGTATAACGTTATGTAGCACTACGTTATAACGTATAACGTTATATACTACTACCTTATAACGTATAACGTTATGTAGCATTACGTTATAAGGTATAACGTTATATACTATTACCTTATATCGTATAACGTTATGTAGCAGTACATTATAACGTATATCGTTATATACTACTACCTTATAACGTATAACGTTGTGTAGCAGTACATTATACCGTATATCGTTATATATTGTTACCTTTTAACGTTATACGTTATATACTATTACGTTATAACGTATAACGTTATGTAGCACTACGTTATAACGTATAACGTTATGTAGCACTACGTTATAACGTATAACGTTATATACTACTACCTTATAACGTATAACGTTATGTAGCACTACGTTATAACATATAACGTTATATACTATTACGTTATAACGTATAACGTTGTGTAGCAGTACGTTATAACGAATATCGTTATATATTGTTACCTTATAACGTTATACGTTATATACTATTACCTTATAACGTATAACGATATGTAGCACTACGTTATAACGTATATCGTTATATATTGTTACCTTATAACGTTATACGTTATATACTATTACGTTATAACGTATAACGTTATGTAGCACTACGTTATAACGTATAACGTTATGTAGCACTACGTTATAACGTATAACGTTATGTAGCACTACGTTATAACGTATATCGTTATATATTGTTACCTTATAACGTTATACGTTATATACTATTACCTTATAACGTATAACGTTATGTAGCACTACGTTATTACGTATAACGTTATATACTACTACCTTATAACGTATAACGTTATGTAGCACTACGTTATAACATATAACGTTATATACTATTACGTTATAACGTATAACTTTATGTAGCACTACGTTATAACGAATAACGTTATATACTATTACCTTATAACGTATAACGCTATGTAGCATTACGTTATAACGTATAACGTTATATACTATTACCTTATAACGTATAACGTTGTGTAGCAGTACGTTATAACGTATATCGTTATATATTGTTACCTTATAACGTTATACGTTATATACTATTACCTTATAGCGTATAACGTTATGTAGCACTACGTTATAACGTATAACGTTATATACTATTACCTTATAACGTATAACGTTGTGTAGCAGTACGTTATAACGTATATCGTTATATATTGTTACCTTATAACGTTATACGTTATATACTATTACCTTATAGCGTATAACGTTATGTAGCACTACGTTATAACGTATAACGTTATATACTATTACGTTATAACGTATAACGTTGTGTAGCAGTACGTTATAACGTATATCGTTATATATTGTTACCTTATAACGTTATACGTTATATACTATTACCTTATAACGTATAACGATATGTAGCACTACGTTATAACGTATATCGTTATAGATTGTTACCTTATAACGTTATACGTTATATACTATTACGTTATAACGTATAACGTTATGTAGCACTACGTTATAACGTATAACGTTATGTAGCACTACGTTATAACATATAACGTTATATACTATTACGTTATAACGTATAACGTTGTGCAGCACTACGCTATAACGTGTAACATTGTATACTGTTACGTTATAACGTACAACGTTATGTAGCACTACGTTATAACATATAACGTTATATGCTATTATCTTATAACGTATAACGTTATGTAGCATTACGTTACAACGTATAACTTTATGTAGCACTACGTTGTAACGAATAACGTTATATACTATTACCTTATAACGTATAACGCTATGTAGCATTACGATATAACGTATAACGTTATATACTATTACCTTATAACGTGTAACGTTGTGTAGCAGTACGTTATAACGTATATCGTTATATATTGTTACCGTATAACGTTATACGTTATATACTATTACCTTATAGCGTATAACGTTATGTAGCACTACGTTATAACGTATAACGTTATATACTATTACCTTATAACGTATAACGTTGTGTAGCAGTACGTTATAACGTATATCGTTATATATTGTTACCTTATAACGTTATACGTTATATACTATTACCTTATAGCGTATAACGTTATGTAGCACTACGTTATAACGTATAACGTTATATACTATTACCTTATAACGTATAACGTTGTGTAGCAGTACGTTATAACGTATATCGTTATATATTGTTACCTTATAACGTTATACGTTATATACTATTACCTTATAACGTATAACGTTATGTAGCACTACGTTATAACGTATATCGTTATATATTGTTACCTTATAACGTTATACGTTATATACTATTACCTTATAACGTATAACGTTATGTAGCACTACGTTATAACGTATAACGTTATGTAGCACTACGTTATAACGTATAACGTTATGTAGCACTACGTTATAACGTATAACGTTATATACTACTACCTTATAACGTATAACGTTATGTAGCACTACGTTATAACATATAACGTTATATACTATTACGTTATAACGTATAACGTTGTGCAGCACTACGTTATAACGTGTAACATTGTATACTGTTACGTTATAACGTACAACGTTATGTAGCACTACGTTATAACATATAACGTTATATGCTATTACCTTATAACGTATAACGTTATGTAGCATTACGTTATAACGTATAACGTTATGTAGCACTACGTTATAACGAATAACGTTATATACTATTACCTTATAACGTATAACGTTGTGCAGCACTACGTTATAACGTGTAACATTGTATACTGTTACGTTATAACGTACAACGTTATGTAGCACTACGTTATAACATATAACGTTATATGCTATTACCTTATAACATATAACGTTATGTAGCACTACGTTATAACGTATAACGTTATATACTATTACCTTATAACGTATAGCGTTATATACTATTACCTTATAACGTATAACGTTGTGTAGCAGTACGTTATAACGTATATCGTTATATATTGTGACCTTATAACGTTATACGTTATATACTATTACCTTATAGCGTATAACGTTATGTAGCACTACGTTATAACGTATAACGTTATATACTATTTTATTATAACGTATAACGTTGTGTAGCAGTACGTTATAACGTATATCGTTATATATTGTTACCTTATAACGTTATACGTTATATAGTATTACCTTATAACGTATAACGATATGTAGCATTACGTTATAACGTATAACGTTATGTAGCACTACGTTATAACGTATATCGTTATATATTGTTACCTTATAACGTTATACGTTATATACTATTACCTTATAACGTATAACGTTATGTAGCACTACGTTATAACGTATAACGTTATATACTATTACCTTATAACGTATAACGTTATGTAGCAGTACGTAATAACGTATAACGTTATATACTATTACCTTATAACGTATAACGTTATGTAGCACTACGTTATAACGTATATCGTTATATATTGTTAGCTTATAAAGTTATGCGTTATATACTATTGCCTTATAACGTATAACGTTGTGTAGCAGTACGATATAACGTATATCGTTATATATTGTTACCTTATAACGTTATACGTTATATACTATTACCTTATAACGTATAACGTTATGTAGCACTACGTTATAACGTATATCGTTATATATTGTTACCTTATAACGTTATACGTTATATACTATTACCTTATAACGTATACCGTTATGTAGCACTACGTTATAACGTATAACGTTATGTAGCACTAAGTTATAACGTATAACGTTATGTAGCACTACGTTATAACGTATAACGTTATATACTATTACCTTACAACATTTAACGTTATGTAGCACTACATTATAACGTATAACGTTATGTAGCACTACGTTATAACGTATAACGTTGTGTAGCACTACGTTATAACGTATAACGTAATATACTAATACCTTATAACGTATAACGTTATGTAGCACTACGTTATAACGTATATCGTTATATATTGTTACCTTATAACGTTATACGTTATATACTATTACCTTATAACGTATACCGTTATGTAGCACTACGTTATAACGTATATCGTTATATATTGTTACCTTATAACGTTATACGTTATATACTATTACGTTATAACGTATAACGTTATGTAGCACTACGTTATAACGTATAACGCTATGTAGCACTACGTTATAACGTATAACGTTATGTAGCACTACGTTATAACGTATATCGTTATATATTGTTACCTTATAACGTTATACGTTATATACTATTACCTTATAACGTATAACGTTATGTAGCACTACGTTATAACGTATAACGTTATATACTACTACCTTATAACGTATAACGTTATGTAGCACTACGTTATAACATATAACGTTATATACTATTACGTTATAACGTATAACGTTGTGCAGCACTACGCTATAACGTGTAACATTGTATACTGTTACGTTATAACGTACAACGTTATGTAGCACAACGTTATAACATATAACGTTATATGCTATTAACTTATAACGTATAACGTTATGTAGCATTACGTTATAACGTATAACTTTATGTAGCACTACGTTATAACGAATAACGTTATATACTATTACCTTATAACGTATAACGCTATGTAGCATTACGTTATAACGTATAACGTTATATACTATTACCTTATAACGTATAACGTTGTGTAGCAGTACGTTATAACGTATATCGTTATATATTGTTACCTTATAACGTTATACGTTATATACTATTACCTTATAGCGTATAACGTTATGTAGCATTACGTTATAACGTATAACGTTATATACTATTACGTTATAACGTATAACGTTGTGTAGCAGTACGTTATAACGTATATCGTTATATATTGTTACCTTATAACGTTATACGTTATATACTATTACCTTATAACGTATAACGATATGTAGCACTACGTTATAACGTATATCGTTATATATTGTTACCTTATAACGTTATACGTTATATACTATTACGTTATAACGTATAACGTTATGTAGCACTACGTTATAACGTATAACGTTATGTAGCACTACGTTATAACATATAACGTTATATAATATTACGTTATAACGTATAACGTTGTGCAGCACTACGCTATAACGTGTAACATTGTATACTGTTACGTTATAACGTACAACGTTATGTAGCACTACGTTATAACATATAACGTTATATGCTATTAACTTATAACGTATAACGTTATGTAGCATTACGTTATAACGTATAACTTTATGTAGCACTACGTTGTAACGAATAACGTTATATACTATTACCTTATAACGTATAACGCTATGTAGCATTACGTTATAACGTATAACGTTATATACTATTACCTTATAACGTATAACGTTGTGTAGCAGTACGTTATAACGTATATCGTTATATATTGTTACCGTATAACGTTATACGTTATATACTATTACCTTATAGCGTATAACGTTATGTAGCACTACGTTATAACGTATAACGTTATATACTATTACCTTATAACGTATAACGTTGTGTAGCAGTACGTTATAACGTATATCGTTATATATTGTTACCTTATAACGTTATACGTTATATACTATTACCTTATAGCGTATAACGTTATGTAGCACTACGTTATAACGTATAACGTTATATACTATTACCTTATGACGTATAACGTTGTGTAGCAGTACGTTATAACGTATATCGTTATATATTGTTACCTTATAACGTTATACGTTATATACTATTACCTTATAACGTATAACGTTATGTAGCACTACGTTATAACGTATATCGTTATATATTGTTACCTTATAACGTTATACGTTATATACTATTACCTTATAACGTATAACGTTATGTAGCACTACGTTATAACGTATAACGTTATGTAGCACTACGTTATAACGTATAACGTTATGTAGCACTACGTTATAACGTATAACGTTATATACTATTACGTTATAACGTATAACGTTGTGCAGCACTACGTTATAACGTGTAACATTGTATACTGTTACGTTATAACGTACAACGTTATGTAGCACTACGTTATAACATATAACGTTATATGCTATTACCTTATAACGTATAACGTTATGTAGCATTACGTTATAACGTATAACGTTATGTAGCACTACGTTATAACGAATAACGTTATATACTATTACCTTATAACGTATAACGTTGTGCAGCACTACGTTATAACGTGTAACATTGTATACTGTTACGTTATAACGTACAACGTTATGTAGCACTACGTTATAACATATAACGTTATATGCTATTACCTTATAACATATAACGTTATGTGGCACTACGTTATAACGTATAACGTTATATACTATTACCTTATAACGTATAACGTTATATACTATTACCTTATAACGTATAACGTTGTGTAGCAGTACGTTATAACGTATATCGTTATATATTGTTACCTTATAACGTTATACGTTATATACTATTACCTTATAGCGTATAACGTTATGTAGCACTACGTTATAACGTATAACGTTATATACTATTTTATTATAACGTATAACGTTGTGTAGCAGTACGTTATAACGTATATCGTTATATATTGTTACCTTATAACGTTATACGTTATATAGTATTACCTTATAACGTATAACGATATGTAGCATTACGTTATAACGTATAACGTTATGTAGCACTACGTTATAACGTATATCGTTATATATTGTTACCTTATAACGTTATACGTTATATACTATTACCTTATAACGTATAACGTTATGTAGCACTACGTTATAACGTATAACGTTATATACTATTACCTTATAACGTATAACGTTATGTAGCAGTACGTAATAACGTATAACGTTATATACTATTACCTTATAACGTATAACGTTATGTAGCACTACGTTATAACGTATAACGTTATATACTATTACCTTATAACGTATAACGTTATGTAGCAGTACGTTATAACGTATAACGTTATATACTATTGCCTTATAACGTATAACGTTGTGTAGCAGTACGATATAACGTATATCGTTATATATTGTTACCTTATAACGTTATACGTTATATACTATTACCTTATAACGTATAACGTTATGTAGCACTACGTTATAACGTATATCGTTATATACTATTGCCTTATAACGTATAACGTTGTGTAGCAGTACGTTATAACGTATATCGTTATATATTGTTACCTTATAACGTTATACGTTATATACTATTACCTTATAACGTATAACGTTATGTAGCACTACGTTATAACGTATATCGTTATGTCGCACTACGTTATAACGAATAACGTTATATACTATTACCTTATAACGTATAACGTTATGTAGCATTACGTTATAACGTATAACGTCATATACTATTACCTTATAACGTATAACGTTGTGTAGCAGTACGTTATAACGTATATCGTTATATATTGTTAACTTATAACGTTATACGTTATATACTATTACCTTATAGCGTATAACGTTATGTAGCTCTACGTTATAACGTATAACGTTATATACTATTACCTTATAACGTATAACGTTGTGTAGCAGTACGTTATAACGTATATCGTTATATATTGTTACCTTATAACGTTATACGTTATATACTATTACCTTATAACGTATAACGTTATGTAGCACTACGTTATAACGTATATCGTTATATATTGTAACCTTATAACGTTATACGTTATATACTATTACCTTATAACGTATAACGTTATGTAGCACTACGTTATAACGTATAACGTTATATACTATTACCTTATAACGTATAACGTTGTGTAGCAGTACGTTATAACGTATATCGTTATATATTGTTACCTTATAACGTTATACGTTATATACTATTACCTTATAACGTATAACGTTATGTAGCACTACGTTATAACGCATATCGTTATATATTGTTACCTTATAACGTTATACGTTATATACTATTACCTTATAACGTATAACGTTATGTAGCACTACGTTATAACATATAACGTTATATACTATTACGTTATAACGTATAACGTTGTGCAGCATTACGTTATAACGTGTAACATTGTATACTGTTACGTTATAACGTACAACGTTATGTAGCACTACGTTATAACATATAACGTTATATGCTATTACCTTATAACGTATAACGTTATGTAGCACTACGTTATAACGAATAACGTTATATACTATTACCTTATAACGTATAACGTTATGTAGCATTACGTTATAACGTATAACGTTATATACTATTACCTTATAACGTATAACGTTGTGTAGCAGTACGTTATAACGTATATCGTTATATATTGTTACCTTATAACGTTATACGTTATATACTATTACCTTATAACGTATAACGTTATGTAGCACTACGTTATAACGTATAACGTTATATACTATTACCTTATAACGTATAACGTTGTGTAGCAGTACGTTATAACGTATATCGTTATATATTGTTACCTTATAACGTTATACGTTATATACTATTACCTTATAACATATAACGTTATGTAGCACTACGTTATAACGTATATCGTTATATATTGTTACCTTATAACGTTATACGTTATATACTATTACCTTATAACGTATAACGTTATGTAGCACTACGTTATAACGTATAACGTTATGTAGCACTACGTTATAACGTATAACGTTATGTAGCACTACGTTATAACGTATAACGTTATATACTATTACGTTATAACGTATAACGTTGTGCAGCACTACGTTATAACGTGTAACATTGTATACTGTTACGTTATAACGTACAACGTTGTGTAGCAGTACGTTATAACGTATATCGTTATATATTGTTACCTTATAACGTTATACGTTATATACTATTACCTTATAGCGTATAACGTTATGTAGCACTACGTTATAACGTATAACGTTATATACTATTTTATTATAACGTATAACGTTGTGTAGCAGTACGTTATAACGTATATCGTTATATATTGTTACCTTATAACGTTATACGTTATATAGTATTACCTTATAACGTATAACGATATGTAGCATTACGTTATAACGTATAACGTTATGTAGCACTACGTTATAACGTATATCGTTATATATTGTTACCTTATAACGTTATACGTTATATACTATTACCTTATAACGTATAACGTTATGTAGCACTACGTTATAACGTGTAACGTTATATACTATTACCTTATAACGTATAACGTTATGTAGCAGTACGTAATAACGTATAACGTTATATACTATTACCTTATAACGTATAACGTTATGTAGCACTACGTTATAACGTATAACGTTATGTAGCACTACGTTATAACGTATAACGTTATATACTATTACCTTATAACGTATAACGTTATGTAGCAGTACGTTATAACGTATAACGTTATATACTATTGCCTTATAACGTATAACGTTGTGTAGCAGTACGATATAACGTATATCGTTATATATTGTTACCTTATAACGTTATACGTTATATACTATTACCTTATAACGTATAACGTTATGTAGCACTACGTTATAACGTATATCGTTATATACTATTGCCTTATAACGTATAACGTTGTGTAGCAGCACGTTATAACGTATATCGTTATATATTGTTACCTTATAACGTTATACGTTATATACTATTACCTTATAACGTATAACGTTATGTAGCACTACGTTATAACGTATACCGTTATGTCGCACTACGTTATAACGAATAACGTTATATACTATTACCTTATAACGTATAACGTTATGTAGCATTACGTTATAACGTATAACGTCATATACTATTACCTTATAACGTATAACGTTGTGTAGCAGTACGTTATAACGTATATCGTTATATATTGTTAACTTATAACGTTATACGTTATATACTATTACCTTATAGCGTATAACGTTATGTAGCTCTACGTTATAACGTATAACGTTATATACTATTACCTTATAACGTATAACGTTGTGTAGCAGTACGTTATAACGTATATCGTTATATATTGTTACCTTATAACGTTATACGTTATATACTATTACCTTATAACGTATAACGTTATGTAGCACTACGTTATAACGTATATCGTTATATATTGTAACCTTATAACGTTATACGTTATATACTATTACCTTATAACGTATAACGTTATGTAGCACTACGTTATAACGTATAACGTTATATACTATTACCTTATAACGTATAACGTTGTGTAGCAGTACGTTATAACGTATATCGTTATATATTGTTACCTTATAACGTTATACGTTATATACTATTACCTTATAACGTATAACGTTATGTAGCACTACGTTATAACGCATATCGTTATATATTGTTACCTTATAACGTTATACGTTATATACTATTACCTTATAACGTATAACGTTATGTAGCACTACGTTATAACGTATATCGTTATATATTGTTACCTTTTAACGTTATACGTTATATACTATTACCTTATAACGTATAACGTTATGTAGCACTACGTTATAACATATAACGTTATATACTATTACGTTATAACGTATAACGTTGTGCAGCATTACGTTATAACGTGTAACATTGTATACTGTTACGTTATAACGTACAACGTTATGTAGCACTACGTTATAACATATGACGTTATATGCTATTACCTTATAACGTATAACGTTATGTAGCACTACGTTATAACGAATAACGTTATATACTATTACCTTATAACGTATAACGTTATGTAGCATTACGTTATAACGTATAACGTTATATACTATTACCTTATAACGTATAACGTTGTGTAGCAGTACGTTATAACGTATATCGTTTTATACTGTTACCTTATAACGTTATACGTTATATACTATTACCTTATAACGTATAACGTTATGTAGCACTACGTTATAACGTATAACGTTATATACTATTACCTTATAACGTATAACGTTATGTAGCAGTACGTTATAACGTATATCGTTATATATTGTTACCTTATAACGTTATACGTTATATACTATTACCTTATAACATATAACGTTATGTAGCATTACGTTATAACGTATAACGTTGTATACTATTACGTTGTAACGTATAACGTTATGTAGCATTACGTTATAAGGTATAACGTTATATACTATTACCTTATAACGTATGACGTTATGTAGCACTACGTTATAACGTATAACGTTATGTAGCACTACGTTATAACGTATAACGTTATGTAGCACTACGTTATAACGTATAACGTTATATACTATTACCTTATAACGTATAACGTTATGTAGCAGTACGTTATAACGTATATCGTTATATATTGTTACCTTATAACGTATAACGCTATATACTATTACCTTATAACGTATAACGTTGTGTAGCAGTACGTTATAACGTATAACGTTATATAGTATTGCCTTATAACGTATAACGTTGTGTAGCAGTACGTTATAACGTATATCGTTATATATTGTTACCTTATAACGTTATACGTTATATACTATTACGTTATAACGTATAACGTTATGCAGCACTATGTTATAACGTATAGCGTTATGTAGCACTACGTTATAACGTATAACGTTATATACTACTACCTTATAACGTATAACGTTATGTAGCACTACGTTATAACATATAACGTTATGTAGCACTACGTGATAACGTTATACGTTATATAATATTACCTTACAACGTATAACGTTATGTAGCACTACGTTATAACGTATAACGTTATATACTATTACCTTATAACGTATAACGTTATGTAGCAGTACGTTATAACGTATATCATTATATATTGTTACCTTATAACGTTATACGTTATATACTATTACCTTATAACATATAACGTTATGTAGCCTTACGTTATAACGTATAACGTTGTATACTATTACGTTGTAACGTATAACGTTATGTAGCACTACGCTATAACGTATAACGTTATGTAGCACTACGTTATAACGTATAACGTTATATACTACTACCTTATAACGTATAACGTTATGTAGCACTACGTTATAACATATAACGTTATGTAGCACTACGTGATAACGTTATACGTTATATAATATTACCTTACAACGTATAACGTTATGTAGCACTACGTTATAACGTATAACGTTATATACTATTACCTTATAACGTATAACGTTATGTAGCAGTACGTTATAACGTATATCATTATATATTGTTACCTTATAACGTTATACGTTATATACTATTACCTTATAACATATAACGTTATGTAGCCTTACGTTATAACGTATAACGTTGTATACTATTACGTTGTAACGTATAACGTTACGTAGCATTACGTTATAAGGTATAACGTTATATACTATTACCTTATAACGTATAACGTTATGTAGCACTACGTTATAACGTATGACGTTATGTAGCACTACGTTATAACGTATAACGTTATATACTATTACCTTATAATGTATAACGTTATGTAGCAGTACGTGATAACGTATATCGTTATATATTGTTACCTTATAACGTATAACGCTATATACTATTACATTATAACGTATAACGTTGTGTAGCAGTACGTTATAACGTATAACGTTATATACTATTGCCTTATAACGTATAACGTTGTGTAGCAGTACGTTATAACGTATATCGTTATATATTGTTACCTTATAACGTTATACGTTATATACTATTACCTTATAACGTATAACGTTATGTAGCACTACGTTATAACGTATATCGTTATATATTGTTACCTTATAACGTTATACGTTATATACTATTACGTTATAACGTATAACGTTATGTAGCACTACGTTATAACGAATAACGTTATATACTATTACCTTATAACGTATAACGTTATGTAGCATTACGTTATAACGTATAACGTTATATACTATTACCTTATAACGTATAACGTTGTGTAGCAGTACGTTATAACGTATATCGTCATATATTGTTACCTTATAACGTTATACGTTATATACTATTACCTTATAGCGTATAACGTTATGTAGCTCTACGTTATAACGTATAACGTTTTATACTATTACCTTATAACGTATAACGTTGTGTAGCAGTACGTTATAACGTATATCGTTAAATATTGTTACCTTATAACGTATATCGTTATATATTGTTACCTTATAACGTTATACGTTATATACTATTACCTTATAACGTATAACGTTATGTAGCACTACGTTATAACGTATATCGTTATATATTGTTACCTTATAACGTTATAAGTTATATACTATTACCTTATAACGTATAACGTTATGTAGCACTACGTTATAACGTATAACGTTATATACTATTACCTTATAACGTATAACGTTGTGTAGCAGTACGTTATAACGTATAACGTTATATACTATTACCTTATAACGTATAACGTTGTGTATCAGTACGTTATAACGTATATCGTTATATATTGTTAGCTTATAACGTTATACGTTATATACTATTACCTTATAACGTATAACATTATGTAGCACTACGTTTTAACGTATATCGTTATATGTTGTTACCTTATAACGTTATACGTTATATACTATTACGTTATAACGTATAACGTTATGTAGCACTACGTTATAACGTATAACGTTATGTAGCACTACGTTATAACGTATAACGTTATATACTACTACCTTATAACGTATAACGTTATGTAGCACTACGTTATAACATATAACGTTATATGCTATTACCTTATAACGTATAACGTTATGTAGCATTACGTTATAACGTATAACGTTATGTAGCACTACGTTATAACGAATAACGTTATATAGTATTACCTTATAACGTATAACGTTATGTAGCATTACGTTATAACGTATAACGTTATATACTATTACCTTATAACGTATAACGTTGTGTAGCAGTACGTTATAACGTATATCGTTATATATTGTTACCTTATAACGTTATACGTTATATACTATTACCTTATAACGTATAACGTTATGTAGCACTACGTTATAACGAATAACGTTATATAGTATTACCTTATAACGTATAACGTTATGTAGCATTACGTTATAACGTATAACGTTATATACTATTACCTTATAACGTATAACGTTGTGTAGCAGTACGTTATAACGTATATCGTTATATATTGTTACCTTATAACGTTATACGTTATATACTATTACCTTATAACGTATAACGTTATGTAGCACTACGTTATAACGTATAACGTTATATACTATTACCTTATAACGTATAACGTTATGTAGCAGTACGTTGTAACGTATATCGTTATATATTGTTACCTTATAACGTTATACGTTATATACTATTACCTTATAACATATAACGTTATATAGCATTACGTTATAACGTATAACGTTATATACTATTACCTTATAGCGTATAACGTTATGTAGCACTACGTTATAACGTATAACGTTATATACTACTACCTTGTAACGTATAACGTTACGTAGCATTACGTTATAAGGTATAACGTTATATACTATTACCTTATAACGTATGACGTTATGTAGCACTACGTTATAACGTATAACGTTATGTAGCACTACGTTATAACGTATAACGTTATGTAACACTACGTTATAACGTATAACGTTATATACTATTACCTTATAACGTATAACGTTATGTAGCAGTACGTTATAACGTACATCGTTATATATTGTTACCTTATAACGTATAACGCTATATACTATTACCTTATAACGTATAACGTTGTGTAGCAGTACGTTATAACGTATAACGTTATATACTATTGCCTTATAACGTATAACGTTGTGTAGCAGTACGTTATAACGTATATCGTTATATATTGTTACCTTATAACGTTATACGTTATATACTATTACGTTATAACGTATAACGTTATGTAGCACTATGTTATAACGTATAGCGTTATGTAGCACTACGTTATAACGTATAACGTTATATACTACTACCTTATAACGTATAACGTTATGTAGCACTACGTTATAACATATAACGTTATATACTATTACGTTATAACGTATAATGTTGTGCAGCACTACGTTATAACGTGTAACATTGTATACTGTTACGTTATAACGTACAACGTTATGTAGCACTACGTTATAACATATAACGTTATATGCTATTACCGTATAACGTATAACGTTATGTAGCATTACGTTATAACGTATAACGTTATGTAGCACTACGTTATAACGTATAACGTTATGTAGCACTACGTTATAACGTATAACGTTATATACTATTACCTTATAACGTATAACGTTATGTAGCAGTACGTTATAACGTATATCGTTATATATTGTTACCTTATAACGTATAACGCTATATACTATTTCCTTATAACGTATAACGTTATGTAGCAGTACGTTATAACGTATATCGTTATATACTACTACCTTATAACGTATAACGTTATGTAGCATTACGTTATAAGGTATAACGTTATATAATAATACCTTATAACGTATAACGTTATGTAGCACTACGTTATAACGTATAACGTTATGTAGCACTACGTGATAACGTTATACGTTATATAATATTACCTTACAACGTATAACGTTATGTAGCACTACGTTATAACGTATGACGTTATATACTATTACCTTATAACCTATAACGTTATGTCGCATTACGTTATTCGTATACCGTTATATACTATTACCTTATAACGTATAACGTTATGTAGCATTACGTTATAACGTATATCGTTATATATTGTTACCTTATAACGTTATACGTTATATACTATTACCTTATAACGTATAACGTTATGTAGCAGTACGTTATAACGTATATCGTTATATATCGTTACCTTACAACGTTATACATTATATACTATTACCTTATAACGTATAACGTTATGTAGCACTACGTTATAACGTATAACGTTATATACTACTACCTTATAACGTATAAGGTTATGTAGCATTACGTTGTAACCTTTAACGTTATAGACTATTACCTTACAACGTATAACGTTATGTAGCACTACGTTATAACGTATATCGTTATATATTGTTACCTTATAACGTTATACGTTATATACTATTACGTTATAACGTATAACGTTATGTAGCACTACGTTATAACGTATAGCGTTATGTAGAACTACGTTATAACGTATAACGTTATATACTACTACCTTATAACGTATAACGTTATGTAGCACTACGTTATAACATATAACGTCATATACTATTACGTTATAACGTATAACGTTGTGCAGCACTACGTTATAACGTGTAACATTGTATACTGTTACGTTATTACGTACAACGTTATGTAGCACTACGTTATAACATGTAACGTTATATGCTATTACCTTATAACGTATAACGTTATGTAGCACTACGTTATAACATATAACGTTATATACTATTACCTTATAACGTATAACGTTATGTAGCACTACGTTATAACGTATAACGTTATATACTATTACCTTATAACGTATAACGTTATGTAGCACTACGTTATAACGTATAACGTTATGTAGCATTACGTTTTAAGGTATAACGTTATACACTATTACCTTACAACGTATAACGTTATGTAGCACTACGTTGTAACGTATAACGTTATGTAGCACTACGTTACAACGTATAACGTTATATACTATTACCTTATAACGTATAACGTTATGTAGCAGTACGTTATAACGTATATCGTTATATATTGTTACCTTATAACGTTATACGTTATATACTATTACCTTATAACGTATAACGGTATGTAGCACTACATTATAACGTATAACGTTATATACTATTACGTTGTAACGTATAACGTTATGTAGCACTACGTTATAACGTATGACGTTATGTAGCACTACGTTATGACTTATAACGTTATGTAGCACTACGTTGTAACCTATAACGTTATATACCATTACCTTACAATGTATAACGTTATGTAGCACTACGTTATAACGTATATCGTTATATATTGTTACCTTATAACGTTATACGTTATATACTATTACGTTATAACGTATAACGTTATGTAGCACTATGTTATAACGTATAGCGTTATGTAGCACTACGTTATAACGTATAACGTTATATACTACTACCTTATAACGTATAACGTTATGTAGCACTACGTTATAACATATAACGTTATATGCTATTACCTTATAACGTATAACGTTATGTAGCATTACGTTATAACGTGTAACATTGTATACTGTTACGTTATAACGTACAACGTTATGTAGCACTACGTTATAACATATAACGTTATATGCTATTACCTTATAACGTATAACGTTATGTAGCATTACGTTATAACGTATAACGTTATGAAGCACTACGTTATAACGGATAACGTTATATACTACTACCTTATAACGTATAACGTTATGTAGCACTACGTTATAACATATAACGTTATATACTATTACCTTATAACGTATAACGTTATGTAGCACTACGTTATAACGTATAACGTTATGTAGCACTACGTTGTAACGTATAACGTTATATACTATTACGTTGTAACATATAACGTTATGTAGCACTACGTTATAACGTATGACGTTATGTAGCACTACGTTATGACTTATAACGTTATGTAGCACTACGTTATAACGTATAACGTTATATACTATTACCTTATAACGTATAACGTTATGTAGCAGTACGTTATAACGTATATCGTTATATATTGTTACCTTACAACGTTATACATTATATACTATTACCTTATAACGTATAACGTTATGTAGCACTACGTTATAACGTATAACGTTATATACTACTACCTCATAACGTATAAGGTTATGTAGCATTACGTTGTAACCTATAACGTTATATACTATTACCTTACACCGTATAACGTTATGTAGCACTACGTTATAACGTATATCGTTATATATTGTTACCTTATAACGTTATACGTTATATACTATTACGTTATAACGTATAACGTTATGTAGCACTACGTTATAACGTATAGCGTTATATACTTCTACCTTATAACGTATAACGTTATGTAGCACTACGTTATAACATATAACGTTATATACTATTACCTTATAACGTATAACGTTATGTAGCACTACGTTATAACGTATAACGTTATGTAGCATTACGTTTTAAGGTATAACGTTATACACTATTACCTTACAACGTATAACGTTATGTAGCAGTACGTTATAACGTATATCGTTATATATTGTTACCTTACAACGTTATACATTATATACTATTACCTTATAACGTATAACGTTATGTAGCACTACGTTATAACGTATAACGTTATATACTACTACCTTATAACGTATAACGTTATGTAGCAGTACGTTATAACGTATATCGTTATATATTGTTACCTTACAACGTTATACATTATATACTATTACCTTATAACGTATAACGTTATGTAGCACTACGTTATAACGTATAACGTTATATACTACTACCTTATAACGTATAACGTTATGTAGCACTACGTTATAACATATAACGTCATATACTATTACGTTATAACGTATAACGTTGTGCAGCACTACGTTATAACGTGTAACATTGTATACTGTTACGTTATAACGTACAACGTTATGTAGCACTACGTTATAACATATAACGTTATATGCTATTACCTTATAACGTATAACGTTATGTAGCATTACGTTATAACGCATAACGTTATGTAGCACTACGTTATAACGAATAACGTTATATACTACTACCTTATATCGTATAACGTTATGTAGCACTACGTTATAACATATAACGTTATATACTATTACCTTATAACGTAAAACGTTGTGTAGCACTACGTTATAACGTATAACGTTATGTAGCATTACGTTTTAAGGTATAACGTTATACACTATTACCTTACAACGGATAACATTATGTAGCACTACGTTGTAACGTATAACGTTATGTAGCACTACGTTACAACGTATAACGTTATATACTATTACCTTATAACGTATAACGTTATGTAGCAGTACGTTATAACGTATATCGTTATATATTGTTACCTTATAACGTTATACGTTATATACTATTACCTTATAACGTATAACGTTATGTAGCACTACGTTATAACGTATAACGTTATGTAGCATTACGTTTTAAGGTATAACGTTATACACTATTACCTTACAACGTAAAACGTTATGTAGCACTACGTTATAACGTATAACGTTATGTAGCACTACGTTATAACGTATAGCGTTATATACTATTACCTTATAACGTATAACGTTATGTAGCAGTACGTTATAACGTATATCGTTATATATTGTTACCTTATAAAGTTATACGTTATATACTATTACCTTATAACATATAACGTTATGTAGCATTACGTTATAACGTATAACGTTGTATACTATTACGTTGTAACGTATAACGTTATGTAGCACTACGCTATAACGTATAACGTTATGTAGCACTACGTTATAACGTATAACGTTATATACTATTACCTTATAGCGCATAACGTTATGTAGCAGTACGTTATAACGTATGTCGTTATATATTGTTACCTTATAACGTTATACGTTATATACTATTACCTTATAACGTATAACGTTATGTAGCACTACGTTATAACGTATAACGTTATATACTACTACCTTGTAACGTATAACGTTACGTAGCATTACGTTATAAGGTATAACGTTATATACTATTACCTTATAACGTATAACGTTATGTAGCACTACGTTATAACGTATAACGTTATGTAGCACTACGTTATAATGTATAACGTTATATACTATTACCTTATAACGTATAACGTTATGTAGCAATACGTGATAACGTATATCGTTATATATTGTTACCTTATAACGTATAACGCTATATACTATTACATTATAACGTATAACGTTGTGTAGCAGTACGTTATAACGTATAACGTTATATACTATTGCCTTATAACGTATTACGTTGTGTAGCAGTACGTTATAACGTATATCGTTATATATTGTTACCTTATAACGTTATACGTTATATACTATTACCTTATAACGTATAACGTTATGTAGCACTACGTTATAACGTATATCGTTATATATTGTTACCTTATAACGTTATACGTTATATACTATTACGTTATAACGTATAACGTTATGTAGCACTCCGTTATAACGTATAACGTTATATACTACTACCTTATAACGTATAAGGTTATGTAGCATTACGTTGTAACCTATAACGTTATAGACTATTACCTTACAACGTATAACGTTATGTAGCACTACGTTATAACGTATAACGTTATATACTATTACCTTATAACGTATAACGTTATGTAGCACTACGTTATAACGTATAACGTTATGTAGCATTACGTTTTACGGTATAACGTTATACACTATTACCTTACAACGTATAACGTTATGTAGCACTACGTTGTAACGTATAACGTTATGTAGCACTACGTTACAACGTATAACGTTATATGCTATTACCTTATAACGTATAACGTTATGTAGCAGTACGTTATAACGTATATCGTTATATATTGTTACCTTATAACGTTATACGTTATATACTATTACCTTATAACGTATAACGTTATGTAGCACTACATTATAACGTATAACGTTATATACTATTACGTTGTAACGTATAACGTTATGTAGCACTACGTTATAACGTATGACGTTATGTAGCACTACGTTATGACTTATAACGTTATGTAGCACTACGTTGTAACCTATAAGGTTATATACCATTACCTTACAATGTATAACGTTATGTAGCACTACGTTATAACGTATATCGTTATATATTGTTACCTTATAACGTTATACGTTATATACTATTACGTTATAACGTATAACGTTATGTAGCACTATGTTATAACGTATAGCGTTATGTAGCACTACGTTATAACGTATAACGTTATATACTACTACCTTATAACGTATAACGTTATGTAGCACTACGTTATAACATATAACGTTATATGCTATTACCTTATAACGTATAACGTTATGTAGCATTACGTTATAACGTATAACGTTATGTAGCACTACGTTATAACGGATAACGTTATATACTACTACCTTATAACGTATAACGTTATGTAGCACTACGTTATAACATATAACGTTATATACTATTACCTTATAACGTATAACGTTATGTAGCACTACGTTATAACGTATAACGTTATGTAGCACTACGTTGTAACGTATAACGTTATGTAGCACTACGTTACAACGTATAACGTTATATACTATTACCTTATAACGTATAACGTTATGTAGCAGTACGTTATAACGTATATCGTTATATATTGTTACCTTATAACGTTATACGTTATATACTATTACCTTATAACGTATAACGTTATGTAGCACTACATTATAACGTATAACGTTATATACTATTACGTTGTAACGTATAACGTTATGTAGCACTACGTTATAACGTATGACGTTATGTAGCACTACGTTATGACTTATAATGTTATGTAGCACTACGTTATAACGTATAACGTTATATACTATTACCTTATAACGTATAACGTTATGTAGCAGTACGTTATAACGTATATCGTTATATATTGTTACCTTACAACGTTATACATTATATACTATTACCTTATAACGTATAACGTTATGTAGCACTACGTTATAACGTATAACGTTATATACGACTACCTCATAACGTATAAGGTTATGTAGCATTACGTTGTAACCTATAACGTTATATACTATTACCTTACAACGTATAACGTTATGTAGCACTACGTTATAACGTATATCGTTATATATTGTTACCTTATAACGTTATACGTTATATACTATTACGTTATAACGTATAACGTTATGTAGCACTACGTTATAACGTATAGCGTTATATACTACTACCTTATAACGTATAACGTTATGTAGCACTACGTTATAACATATAACGTTATATACTATTACCTTATAACGTATAACGTTATGTAGCATTACGTTATAACGTATAACGTTATGTAGCACTACGTTATAACGAATAACGTTATATACTACTACCTTATAACGTATAACGTTATTTAGCACTACGTTATAACATATAACGTTATATACTATTACCTTATAACGTATAACGTTATGTAGCACTACGTTATAACGTATAACGTTATGTAGCATTACGTTTTAAGGTATAACGTTATACACTATTACCTTACAACGTATAACGTTATGTAGCAGTACCTATAACGTATATCGTTATATATTGTTACCTTACAACGTTATACATTATATACTATTACCTTATAACGTATAACGTTATGTAGCACTACGTTATAACGTATAACGTTATATACTACTACCTTATAACGTATAACGTTATGTAGCACTACGTTATAACATATAACGTCATATACTATTACGTTATAACGTATAACGTTGTGCAGCACTACGTTATAACGTGTAACATTGTATACTGTTACGTTATAACGTACAACGTTATGTAGCACTAAGTTATAACATATAACGTTATATGCTATTACCTTATAACGTATAACGTTATGTAGCATTACGTTATAACGTATAACGTTATGTAGCACTACGTTATAACGAATAACGTTATATACTACTACCTTATAACGTATAACGTTATGTAGCACTACGTTATAACATATAACGTTATATACTATTACCTTATAACGTATAACATAATGTAGCACTACGTTATAACGTATAACGTTATGTAGCATTACGTTTTAAGGTATAACGTTATACACTATTACCTTACAACGGATAACGTTATGTAGCACTACGTTGTAACGTATAAAGTTATGTAGCACTACGTTACAACCTATAACGTTATATACTATTACCTTATAACGTATAACGTTATGTAGCAGTACGTTATAACGTATATCCTTATAAATTGTTACCTTATAACGTTATACGTTATATACTATTCCGTTATAACGTATAACGTTATGTAGCACTACGATATAACGTATAACGTTATGTAGCACTACGTTATAACGTATAACGTTATATACTACTACCTTATAACGTATAACGTTATGTAGCACTACGTTATAACATATAACGTTATATTCTATTACGTTATAACGTATAACGTTATGTAGCATTACGTTATAACGTGTAACATTGTATACTGTTACGTTATAACGTACAACGTTATGTAGCACTACGTTATAACATATAACGTTATATGATATTACCTTATAACGTATAACGTTATGTAGCATTACGTTATAACGTATAACGTTATGTAGCACTACGTTATAACGAATAACGTTATATACTACTACCTTATAACGTATAACGTTATGTAGCACTACGTTATAACATATAACGTTATATACTATTACCTTATAACGTATAACATTATGTAGCACTACGTTATAACGTATAACGTTATGTAGCATTACGTTTTAAGGTATAACGTTATACACTATTACCTTACAACGGATAACGTTATGTAGCACTACGTTGTAACGTATAAAGTTATGTAGCACTACGTTACAACCTATAACGTTATATACTATTACCTTATAACGTATAACGTTATGTAGCAGTACGTTATAACGTATATCGTTATATATTGTTACCTTATAACGTTATACGTTATATACTATTACCTTATAACGTATAACGTTATGTAGCACTACATTATAACGTATAACGTTATATACTATTACGTTGTAACGTATAACGTTATGTAGCACTACGTTATAACGTATGACGTTATGTAGCACTTCGTTATGACTTATAACGTTATGTAGCACTACGTTGTAACCTATAACGTTATATAATATTACCTTACAATGTATAACGTTATGTAGCACTACGTTATAACGTATATCGTTATATATTGTTACCTTATAACGTTATACGTTATATACTATTACGTTATAACGTATAACGTTATGTAGCACTATGTTATAACATATAACGTCATATACTATTACGTTATAACGTGTAACGTTGTGCAGCACTACGTTATAACGTGTAACATTGTATACTGTTACGTTATAACGTACAACGTTATGTAGCACTACGTTATAACATATAACGGTATATGCTATTACCTTATAACGTATAACGTTATGTAGCACTACGTTATAACATATAACGTCATATACTATTACGTTATAACGTGTAACGTTGTGCAGCACTACGTTATAACGTGTAACATTGTATACTGTTACGTTATAACGTACAACGTTATGTAGCACTACGTTATAACATATAACGGTATATGCTATTACCTTATAACGTATAACGTTATGTAGCACTACGTTATAACGTATAACGTTATATACTATTACTTTATAACGTATAACGTTGTGTAGCAGTACGTTGTAACGTATATCTTTATATACTATTACCTTATAACGTATAACGTTGTGTAGCAGTACGTTATAACGTATATCGTTATATATTGTTACCTTATAACGTTATACGTTATATACTATTACCTTATAACGTATAACGTTATGTAGCACTACGTTATAACGTATAACGTTATATACTATTACCTTATAACGTATAACGTTGTGTAGCAGTACGTTATAACGTATGACGTTATATACTATTACCTTATAACGTATAACGTTGTGTATCAGTACGTTATAACGTACATCGTTATATATTTTTACCTTATAACGTTATACGTTATATACTTTTACCTTATAACGTATAACATTATGTAGCACTACGTTATAACGTATATCCTTATAAATTGTTACCTTATAACGTTATACGTTATATACTATTACGTTATAACGTATAACGTTATGTAGCACTACGATATAACGTATAACGTTATGTAGCACTACGTTATAACGTATAACGTTATATACTACTACCTTATAACGTATAACGTTATGTAGCACTACGTTATAACATATAACGTTATATTCTATTACGTTATAACGTATAACGTTATGTAGCATTACGTTATAACGTGTAACATTGTATACTGTTACGTTATAACGTACAACGTTATGTAGCACTACGTTATAACATATAACGTTATATGATATTACCTTATAACGTATAACGTTATGTAGCATTACGTTATAACGTATAACGTTATGTAGCAATACGTTATAACGAATAACGTTATATACTATTACCTTATAACGTATAACGTTATGTAGCATTACGTTATAACGTATAACGTTATGTAGCAATACGTTATAACGAATAACGTTATATACTATTACCTTATAACGTATAACGTTATGTAGCATTACCTTATAACGTATAACGTTATGTAGCACTACGTTATAACGTATAACGTTATGTAGCACTACGTTATAATGTATAACGTTATATACTATTACCTTATAACGTATAACGTTATGTAGCAATACGTGATAACGTATATCGTTATATATTGTTACCTTATAACGTATAACGCTATATACTATTACATTATAACGTATAACGTTGTGTAGCAGTACGTTATAACGTATAACGTTATATACTATTGCCTTATAACGTATAACGTTGTGTAGCAGTACGTTATAACGTATATCGTTATATATTGTTACCTTATAACGTTATACGTTATATACTATTACCTTATAACGTATAACGTTATGTAGCACTACGTTATAACGTATATCGTTATATATTGTTACCTTATAACGTTATACGTTATATACTATTACGTTATAACGTATAACGTTATGTAGCACTCCGTTATAACGTATAACGTTATATACTACTACCTTATAACGTATAAGGTTATGTAGCATTACGTTGTAACCTATAACGTTATAGACTATTACCTTACAACGTATAACGTTATGTAGCACTACGTTATAACGTATATCGTTATATATTGTTACGTTATAACGTATAACGTTATGTAGCACTACGTTATAACGAATAACGTTATATACTACTACCTTATAACGTATAACGTTATGTAGCAATACGTTATAACATATAACGTTATATACTATTACCTTATAACGTATAACGTTATGTAGCACTACGTTATAACGTATAACGTTATATACTATTACCTTATAACGTATAACGTTATGTAGCACTACGTTATAACGTATAACGTTATGTAGCATTACGTTTTACGGTATAACGTTATACACTATTACCTTACAACGTATAACGTTATGTAGCACTACGTTGTAACGTATAACGTTATGTAGCACTACGTTACAACGTATAACGTTATATGCTATTACCTTATAACGTATAACGTTATGTAGCAGTACGTTATAACGTATATCGTTATATATTGTTACCTTATAACGTTATACGTTATATACTATTACCTTATAACGTATAACGTTATGTAGCACTACATTATAACGTATAACGTTATATACTATTACGTTGTAACGTATAACGTTATGTAGCACTACGTTATAACGTATGACGTTATGTAGCACTACGTTATGACTTATAACGTTATGTAGCACTACGTTGTAACCTATAAGGTTATATACCATTACCTTACAATGTATAACGTTATGTAGCACTACGTTATAACGTATATCGTTATATATTGTTACCTTATAACGTTATACGTTATATACTATTACGTTATAACGTATAACGTTATGTAGCACTATGTTATAACGTATAGCGTTATGTAGCACTACGTTATAACGTATAACGTTATATACTATTACCTTATAACGTATAACGTTATGTAGCAGTACGTTATAACGTATATCGTTATATATTGTTACCTTACAACGTTATACATTATATACTATTACCTTATAACGTATAACGTTATGTAGCACTACGTTATAACGTATAACGTTATATACGACTACCTCATAACGTATAAGGTTATGTAGCATTACGTTGTAACCTATAACGTTATATACTATTACCTTACAACGTATAACGTTATGTAGCACTACGTTATAACGTATATCGTTATATATTTTTACCTTATAACGTTATACGTTATATACTATTACGTTATAACGTATAACGTTATGTAGCACTACGTTATAACGTATAGCGTTATATACTACTACCTTATAACGTATAACGTTATGTAGCACTACGTTATAACATATAACGTTATATACTACTACCTTATAACGTATAACGTTATGTAGCATTACGTTATAACGTATAACGTTATGTAGCACTACGTTATAACGAATAACGTTATATACTGCTACCTTATAACGTATAACGTTATGTAGCACTACGTTATAACATATAACGTTATATACTATTACCTTATAACGTATAACGTTATGTAGCACTACGTTATAACGTATAACGTTATGTAGCATTACGTTTTAAGGTATAACGTTATACACTATTACCTTACAACGTATAACGTTATGTAGCAGTACCTATAACGTATATCGTTATATATTGTTACCTTACAACGTTATACATTATATACTATTACCTTATAACGTATAACGTTATGTAGCACTACGTTATAACGTATAACGTTATATACTACTACCTTATAACGTATAACGTTATGTAGCACTACGTTATAACATATAACGTCATATACTATTACGTTATAACGTATAACGTTGTGCAGCACTACGTTATAACGTGTAACATTGTATACTGTTACGTTATAACGTACAACGTTATGTAGCACTAAGTTATAACATATAACGTTATATGCTATTACCTTATAACGTATAACGTTATGTAGCATTACGTTATAACGTATAACGTTATGTAGCACTACGTTATAACGAATAACGTTATATACTACTACCTTATAACGTATAACGTTATGTAGCACTACGTTATAACATATAACGTTATATACTATTACCTTATAACGTATAACATTATGTAGCACTACGTTATAACGTATAACGTTATGTAGCATTACGTTTTAAGGTATAACGTTATACACTATTACCTTACAACGGATAACGTTATGTAGCACTACGTTGTAACGTATAAAGTTATGTAGCACTACGTTACAACCTATAACGTTATATACTATTACCTTATAACGTATAACGTTATGTAGCAGTACGTTATAACGTATATCGTTATATATTGTTACCTTATAACGTTATACGTTATATACTATTACCTTATAACGTATAACGTTATGTAGCACTACATTATAACGTATAACGTTATATACTATTACGTTGTAACGTATAACGTTATGTAGCACTACGTTATAACGTATGACGTTATGTAGCACTTCGTTATGACTTATAACGTTATGTAGCACTACGTTGTAACCTATAACGTTATATAATATTACCTTACAATGTATAACGTTATGTAGCACTACGTTATAACGTATATCGTTATATATTGTTACCTTATAACGTTATACGTTATATACTATTACGTTATAACGTATAACGTTATGTAGCACTATGTTATAACATATAACGTCATATACTATTACGTTATAACGTGTAACGTTGTGCAGCACTACGTTATAACGTGTAACATTGTATACTGTTACGTTATAACGTACAACGTTATGTAGCACTACGTTATAACATATAACGGTATATGCTATTACCTTATAACGTATAACGTTATGTAGCACTACGTTATAACATATAACGTCATATACTATTACGTTATAACGTGTAACGTTGTGCAGCACTACGTTATAACGTGTAACATTGTATACTGTTACGTTATAACGTACAACGTTATGTAGCACTACGTTATAACATATAACGGTATATGCTATTACCTTATAACGTATAACGTTATGTAGCACTACGTTATAACGTATAACGTTATATACTATTACTTTATAACGTATAACGTTGTGTAGCAGTACGTTGTAACGTATATCTTTATATACTATTACCTTATAACGTATAACGTTGTGTAGCAGTACGTTATAACGTATATCGTTATATATTGTTACCTTATAACGTTATACGTTATATACTATTACCTTATAACGTATAACGTTATGTAGCACTACGTTATAACGTATAACGTTATATACTATTACCTTATAACGTATAACGTTGTGTAGCAGTACGTTATAACGTATGACGTTATATACTATTACCTTATAACGTATAACGTTGTGTATCAGTACGTTATAACGTACATCGTTATATATTTTTACCTTATAACGTTATACGTTATATACTTTTACCTTATAACGTATAACATTATGTAGCACTACGTTATAACGTATATCCTTATAAATTGTTACCTTATAACGTTATACGTTATATACTATTCCGTTATAACGTATAACGTTATGTAGCACTACGATATAACGTATAACGTTATGTAGCACTACGTTATAACGTATAACGTTATATACTACTACCTTATAACGTATAACGTTATGTAGCACTACGTTATAACATATAACGTTATATTCTATTACGTTATAACGTATAACGTTATGTAGCATTACGTTATAACGTGTAACATTGTATACTGTTACGTTATAACGTACAACGTTATGTAGCACTACGTTATAACATATAACGTTATATGATATTACCTTATAACGTATAACGTTATGTAGCATTACGTTATAACGTATAACGTTATGTAGCACTACGTTATAACGTATAACGTTATATACTACTACCTTATAACGTATAACGTTATGTAGCACTACGTTATAACATATAACGTTATATACTATTACCTTATAACGTATAACATTATGTAGCACTACGTTATAACGTATAACGTTATGTAGCATTACGTTTTAAGGTATAACGTTATACACTATTACCTTACAACGGATAACGTTATGTAGCACTACGTTGTAACGTATAAAGTTATGTAGCACTACGTTACAACCTATAACGTTATATACTATTACCTTATAACGTATAACGTTATGTAGCAGTACGTTATAACGTATATCGTTATATATTGTTACCTTATAACGTTATACGTTATATACTATTACCTTATAACGTATAACGTTATGTAGCACTACATTATAACGTATAACGTTATATACTATTACGTTGTAACGTATAACGTTATGTAGCACTACGTTATAACGTATGACGTTATGTAGCACTTCGTTATGACTTATAACGTTATGTAGCACTACGTTGTAACCTATAACGTTATATAATATTACCTTACAATGTATAACGTTATGTAGCACTACGTTATAACGTATATCGTTATATATTGTTACCTGATAACGTTATACGTTATATACTATTACGTTATAACGTATAACGTTATGTAGCACTATGTTATAACATATAACGTCATATACTATTACGTTATAACGTGTAACGTTGTGCAGCACTACGTTATAACGTGTAACATTGTATACTGTTACGTTATAACGTACAACGTTATGTAGCACTACGTTATAACATATAACGGTATATGCTGTTACCTTATAACGTATAACGTTATGTAGCACTACGTTATAACATATAACGTCATATACTATTACGTTATAACGTGTAACGTTGTGCAGCACTACGTTATAACGTGTAACATTGTATACTGTTACGTTATAACGTACAACGTTATGTAGCACTACGTTATAACATATAACGGTATATGCTATTACCTTATAACGTATAACGTTATGTAGCACTACGTTATAACGTATAACGTTATATACTATTACTTTATAACGTATAACGTTGTGTAGCAGTACGTTGTAGCGTATATCTTTATATACTATTACCTTATAACGTATAACGTTGTGTAGCAGTACGTTATAACGTATATCGTTATATATTGTTACCTTATAACGTTATACGTTATATACTATTACCTTATAACGTATAACGTTATGTAGCACTACGTTATAACGTATAACGTTATATACTATTACCTTATAACGTATAACGTTGTGTAGCAGTACGTTATAACGTATGACGTTATATACTATTACCTTATAACGTATAACGTTGTGTATCAGTACGTTATAACGTACATCGTTATATATTTTTACCTTATAACGTTATACGTTATATACTTTTACCTTATAACGTATAACATTATGTAGCACTACGTTATAACGTATATCCTTATAAATTGTTACCTTATAACGTTATACGTTATATACTATTACGTTATAACGTATAACGTTATGTAGCACTACGATATAACGTATAACGTTATGTAGCACTACGTTATAACGTATAACGTTATATACTACTACCTTATAACGTATAACGTTATGTAGCACTACGTTATAACATATAACATTATATTCTATTACGTTATAACGTATAACGTTATGTAGCATTACGTTATAACGTGTAACATTGTATACTGTTACGTTATAACGTACAACGTTATGTAGCACTACGTTATAACATATAACGTTATATGATATTACCTTATAACGTATAACGTTATGTAGCATTACGTTATAACGTATAACGTTATGTAGCAATACGTTATAACGAATAACGTTATATACTATTACCTTATAACGTATAACGTTATGTAGCATTACGTTATAACGTATAACGTTATATACTATTACCTTATAACGTATAACGTTGTGTAGCAGTACGTTATAACGTATATCGTTATATATTGTTACCTTATAACGTATAACGCTATATACTATTACCTTATAACGTATAACGTTATGTAGCATTACGTTATAACGTATAACGTTATGTAGCACTACGTTATAATGTATAACGTTATATACTATTACCTTATAACGTATAACGTTATGTAGCATTACCTTATAACGTATAACGTTATGTAGCACTACGTTATAACGTATAACGTTATGTAGCACTACGTTATAATGTATAACGTTATATACTATTACCTTATAACGTATAACGTTATGTAGCAATACGTGATAACGTATATCGTTATATATTGTTACCTTATAACGTATAACGCTATATACTATTACATTATAACGTATAACGTTGTGTAGCAGTACGTTATAACGTATAACGTTATATACTATTGCCTTATAACGTATAACGTTGTGTAGCAGTACGTTATAACGTATATCGTTATATATTGTTACCTTATAACGTTATACGTTATATACTATTACCTTATAACGTATAACGTTATGTAGCACTACGTTATAACGTATATCGTTATATATTGTTACCTTATAACGTTATACGTTATATACTATTACGTTATAACGTATAACGTTATGTAGCACTCCGTTATAACGTATAACGTTATATACTACTACCTTATAACGTATAAGGTTATGTAGCATTACGTTGTAACCTATAACGTTATAGACTATTACCTTACAACGTATAACGTTATGTAGCACTACGTTATAACGTATATCGTTATATATTGTTACGTTATAACGTATAACGTTATGTAGCACTACGTTATAACGAATAACGTTATATACTACTACCTTATAACGTATAACGTTATGTAGCAATACGTTATAACATATAACGTTATATACTATTACCTTATAACGTATAACGTTATGTAGCACTACGTTATAACGTATAACGTTATATACTATTACCTTATAACGTATAACGTTATGTAGCACTACGTTATAACGTATAACGTTATGTAGCATTACGTTTTACGGTATAACGTTATACACTATTACCTTACAACGTATAACGTTATGTAGCACTACGTTGTAACGTATAACGTTATGTAGCACTACGTTACAACGTATAACGTTATATGCTATTACCTTATAACGTATAACGTTATGTAGCAGTACGTTATAACGTATATCGTTATATATTGTTACCTTATAACGTTATACGTTATATACTATTACCTTATAACGTATAACGTTATGTAGCACTACATTATAACGTATAACGTTATATACTATTACGTTGTAACGTATAACGTTATGTAGCACTACGTTATAACGTATGACGTTATGTAGCACTACGTTATGACTTATAACGTTATGTAGCACTACGTTGTAACCTATAAGGTTATATACCATTACCTTACAATGTATAACGTTATGTAGCACTACGTTATAACGTATATCGTTATATATTGTTACCTTATAACGTTATACGTTATATACTATTACGTTATAACGTATAACGTTATGTAGCACTATGTTATAACGTATAGCGTTATGTAGCACTGCGTTATAACGTATAACGTTATATACTACTACCTTATAACGTATAACGTTATGTAGCACTACGTTATAACATATAACGTTATATGCTATTACCTTATAACGTATAACGTTATGTAGCATTACGTTATAACGTATAACGTTATGTAGCACTACGTTATAACGGATAACGTTATATACTACTACCTTATAACGTATAACGTTATGTAGCACTACGTTATAACATATAACGTTATATACTATTACCTTATAACGTATAACGTTATGTAGCACTACGTTATAACGTATAACGTTATGTAGCACTACGTTGTAACGTATAACGTTATGTAGCACTACGTTACAACGTATAACGTTATATACTATTACCTTATAACGTATAACGTTATGTAGCAGTACGTTATAACGTATATCGTTATATATTGTTACCTTATAACGTTATACGTTATATACTATTACCTTATAACGTATAACGTTATGTAGCACTACATTATAACGTATAACGTTATATACTATTACGTTGTAACGTATAACGTTATGTAGCACTACGTTATAACGTATGACGTTATGTAGCACTACGTTATGACTCATAATGTTATGTAGCACTACGTTATAACGTATAACGTTATATACTATTACCTTATAACGTATAACGTTATGTAGCAGTACGTTATAACGTATATCGTTATATATTGTTACCTTACAACGTTATACATTATATACTATTACCTTATAACGTATAACGTTATGTAGCACTACGTTATAACGTATAACGTTATATACGACTACCTCATAACGTATAAGGTTATGTAGCATTACGTTGTAACCTATAACGTTATATACTATTACCTTACAACGTATAACGTTATGTAGCACTACGTTATAACGTATATCGTTATATATTGTTACCTTATAACGTTATACGTTATATACTATTACGTTATAACGTATAACGTTATGTAGCACTACGTTATAACGTATAGCGTTATATACTACTACCTTATAACGTATAACGTTATGTAGCACTACGTTATAACATATAACGTTATATACTACTACCTTATAACGTATAACGTTATGTAGCATTACGTTATAACGTATAACGTTATGTAGCACTACGTTATAACGAATAACGTTATATACTGCTACCTTATAACGTATAACGTTATGTAGCACTACGTTATAACATATAACGTTATATACTATTACCTTATAACGTATAACGTTATGTAGCACTACGTTATAACGTATAACGTTATGTAGCATTACGTTTTAAGGTATAACGTTATACACTATTACCTTACAACGTATAACGTTATGTAGCAGTACCTATAACGTATATCGTTATATATTGTTACCTTACAACGTTATACATTATATACTATTACCTTATAACGTATAACGTTATGTAGCACTACGTTATAACGTATAACGTTATATACTACTACCTTATAACGTATAACGTTATGTAGCACTACGTTATAACATATAACGTCATATACTATTACGTTATAACGTATAACGTTGTGCAGCACTACGTTATAACGTGTAACATTGTATACTGTTACGTTATAACGTACAACGTTATGTAGCACTAAGTTATAACATATAACGTTATATGCTCTTACCTTATAACGTATAACGTTATGTAGCATTACGTTATAACGTATAACGTTATGTAGCACTACGTTATAACGAATAACGTTATATACTACTACCTTATAACGTATAACGTTATGTAGCACTACGTTATAACATATAACGTTATATACTATTACCTTATAACGTATAACATTATGTAGCACTACGTTATAACGTATAACGTTATGTAGCATTACGTTTTAAGGTATAACGTTATACACTATTACCTTACAACGGATAACGTTATGTAGCACTACGTTGTAACGTATAAAGTTATGTAGCACTACGTTACAACCTATAACGTTATATACTATTACCTTATAACGTATAACGTTATGTAGCAGTACGTAATAACGTATATCGTTATATATTGTTACCTTATAACGTTATACGTTATATACTATTACCTTATAACGTATAACGTTATGTAGCACTACATTATAACGTATAACGTTATATACTATTACGTTGTAACGTATAACGTTATGTAGCACTACGTTATAACGTATGACGTTATGTAGCACTTCGTTATGACTTATAACGTTATGTAGCACTACGTTGTAACCTATAACGTTATATAATATTACCTTACAATGTATAACGTTATGTAGCACTACGTTATAACGTATATCGTTATATATTGTTACCTTATAACGTTATACGTTATATACTATTACGTTATAACGTATAACGTTATGTAGCACTATGTTATAACATATAACGTCATATACTATTACGTTATAACGCGTAACGTTGTGCAGCACTACGTTATAACGTGTAACATTGTATACTGTTACGTTATAACGTACAACGTTATGTAGCACTACGTTATAACATATAACGGTATATGCTATTACCTTATAACGTATAACGTTATGTAGCACAACGTTATAACATATAACGTCATATACTATTACGTTATAACGTGTAACGTTGTGCAGCACTACGTTATAACGTGTAACATTGTATACTGTTACGTTATAACGTACAACGTTATGTAGCACTACGTTATAACATATAACGGTATATGCTATTACCTTATAACGTATAACGTTATGTAGCACTACGTTATAACGTATAACGTTATATACTATTACTTTATAACGTATAACGTTGTGTAGCAGTACGTTGTAACGTATATCTTTATATACTATTACCTTATAACGTATAACGTTGTGTAGCAGTACGTTATAACGTATATCGTTATATATTGTTACCTTATAACGTTATACGTTATATACTATTACCTTATAACGTATAACGTTATGTAGCACTACGTTATAACGTATAACGTTATATACTATTACCTTATAACGTATAACGTTGTGTAGCAGTACGTTATAACGTATGACGTTATATACTATTACCTTATAACGTATAACGTTGTGTATCAGTACGTTATAACGTACATCGTTATATATTTTTACCTTATAACGTTATACGTTATATACTTTTACCTTATAACGTATAACATTATGTAGCACTACGTTATAACGTATACCCTTATAAATTGTTACCTTATAACGTTATACGTTATATACTATTACGTTATAACGTATAACGTTATGTAGCACTACGATATAACGTATAACGTTATGTAGCACTACGTTATAACGTATAACGTTATATACTACTACCTTATAACGTATAACGTTATGTAGCACTACGTTATAACATATAACGTTATATTCTATTACGTTATAACGTATAACGTTATGTAGCATTACGTTATAACGTGTAACATTGTATACTGTTACGTTATAACGTACAACGTTATGTAGCACTACGTTATAACATATAACGTTATATGATATTACCTTATAACGTATAACGTTATGTAGCATTACGTTATAACGTATAACGTTATGTAGCAATACGTTATAACGAATAACGTTATATACTATTACCTTATAACGTATAACGTTATGTAGCATTACGTTATAACGTATAACGTTATATACTATTACCTTATAACGTATAACGTTGTGTAGCAGTACGTTATAACGTATATCGTTATATATTGTTACCTTATAACGTATAACGCTATATACTATTACCTTATAACGTATAACGTTATGTAGCATTACGTTATAACGTATAACGTTATGTAGCACTACGTTATAACGAATAACGTTATATACTATTACCTTATAACGTATAACGTTATGTAGCATTACGTTATAACGTATAACGTTATATACTATTACCTTATAATGTATAACGTTGTGTAGCAGTACGTTATAACGTATATCGTTATATATTGTTACCTTATAACGTTATACGTTATATACTATTACCTTATAGCGTATAACGTTATGTAGCACTACGTTATAACGTATAACGTTATATACTATTACCTTATAACGTATAACGTTGTGTAGCAGTACGTTATAACGTATATCGTTATATATTCTTACCTTATAACGCTATACGTTATATACTATTACCTTATAACGTATAACGTTATGTAGCACTACGTTATAACGTATATCGTTATATATTGTTACCTTATAACGCTTTACGTTATATACTATTACCTTATAACGTATAACGTTATGTAGCAGTACGTTATAACGTATAACGTTATATACTATTACCTTATAACGTATAACGTTGTGTAGCAGTACGTTATAACGTATAACGTTATATACTATTACCTTATAACGTATAACGTTGTGTATCAGTACGTTATAACGTACATCGTTATATATTGTTACCTTATAACGTTATACGTTATATACTATTACCTTATAACGTATAACGTTATGTAGCATTACCTTATAACGTATAACGTTATGTAGCACTACGTTATAACGTATAACGTTATGTAGCACTACGTTATAATGTATAACGTTATATACTATTACCTTATAACGTATAACGTTATGTAGCAATACGTGATAACGTATATCGTTATATATTGTTACCTTATTACGTATAACGCTATATACTATTACATTATAACGTATAACGTTGTGTAGCAGTACGTTATAACGTATAACGTTATATACTATTGCCTTATAACGTATAACGTTGTGTAGCAGTACGTTATAACGTATATCGTTATATATTGTTACCTTATAACGTTATACGTTATATACTATTACCTTATAACGTATAACGTTATGTAGCACTACGTTATAACGTATATCGTTATATATTGTTACCTTATAACGTTATACGTTATATACTATTACGTTATAACGTATAACGTTATGTAGCACTCCGTTATAACGTATAACGTTATATACTACTACCTTATAACGTATAAGGTTATGTAGCATTACGTTGTAACCTATAACGTTATAGACTATTACCTTACAACGTATAACGTTATGTAGCACTACGTTATAACGTATATCGTTATATATTGTTACGTTATAACGTATAACGTTATGTAGCACTACGTTATAACGAATAACGTTATATACTACTACCTTATAACGTATAACGTTATGTAGCAATACGTTATAACATATAACGTTATATACTATTACCTTATAACGTATAACGTTATGTAGCACTACGTTATAACGTATAACGTTATATACTATTACCTTATAACGTATAACGTTATGTAGCACTACGTTATAACGTATAACGTTATGTAGCATTACGTTTTACGGTATAACGTTATACACTATTACCTTACAACGTATAACGTTATGTAGCACTACGTTGTAACGTATAACGTTATGTAGCACTACGTTACAACGTATAACGTTATATGCTATTACCTTATAACGTATAACGTTATGTAGCAGTACGTTATAACGTATATCGTTATATATTGTTACCTTATAACGTTATACGTTATATATTATTACCTTATAACGTATAACGTTATGTAGCACTACATTATAACGTATGACGTTATGTAGCACTACGTTATGACTTATAACGTTATGTAGCACTACGTTGTAACCTATAAGGTTATATACCATTACCTTACAATGTATAACGTTATGTAGCACTACGTTATAACGTATATCGTTATATATTGTTACCTTATAACGTTATACGTTATATACTATTACGTTATAACGTATAACGTTATGTAGCACTATGTTATAACGTATAGCGTTATGTAGCACTACGTTATAACGTATAACGTTATATACTACTACCTTATAACGTATAACGTTATGTAGCACTACGTTATAACATATAACGTTATATGCTATTACCTTATAACGTATAACGTTATGTAGCATTACGTTATAACGTATAACGTTATGTAGCACTACGTTATAACGGATAACGTTATATACTACTACCTTATAACGTATAACGTTATGTAGCACTACGTTATAACATATAACGTTATATACTATTACCTTATAACGTATAACGTTATGTAGCACTACGTTATAACGTATAACGTTATGTAGCACTACGTTGTAACGTATAACGTTATGTAGCACTACGTTACAACGTATAACGTTATATACTATTACCTTATAACGTATAACGTTATGTAGCAGTACGTTATAACGTATATCGTTATATATTGTTACCTTATAACGTTATACGTTATATACTATTACCTTATAACGTATAACGTTATGTAGCACTACATTATAACGTATAACGTTATATACTATTACGTTGTAACGTATAACGTTATGTAGCACTACGTTATAACGTATGACGTTATGTAGCACTACGTTATGACTCATAATGTTATGTAGCACTACGTTATAACGTATAACGTTATATACTATTACCTTATAACGTATAACGTTATGTAGCAGTACGTTATAACGTATATCGTTATATATTGTTACCTTACAACGTTATACATTATATACTATTACCTTATAACGTATAACGTTATGTAGCACTACGTTATAACGTATAACGTTATATACGACTACCTCATAACGTATAAGGTTATGTAGCATTACGTTGTAACCTATAACGTTATATACTATTACCTTACAACGTATAACGTTATGTAGCACTACGTTATAACGTATATCGTTATATATTGTTACCTTATAACGTTATACGTTATATACTATTACGTTATAACGTATAACGTTATGTAGCACTACGTTATAACGTATAGCGTTATATACTACTACCTTATAACGTATAACGTTATGTAGCACTACGTTATAACATATAACGTTATATACTATTACCTTATAACGTATAACGTTATGTAGCATTACGTTATAACGTATAACGTTATGTAGCACTACGTTATAACGAATAACGTTATATACTGCTACCTTATAACGTATAACGTTATGTAGCACTACGTTATAACATATAACGTTATATACTATTACCTTATAACGTATAACGTTATGTAGCACTACGTTATAACGTATAACGTTATGTAGCATTACGTTTTAAGGTATAACGTTATACACTATTACCTTACAACGTATAACGTTATGTAGCAGTACCTATAACGTATATCGTTATATATTGTTACCTTACAACGTTATACATTATATACTATTACCTTATAACGTATAACGTTATGTAGCACTACGTTATAACGTATAACGTTATGTAGCATTACGTTTTACGGTATAACGTTATACACTATTACCTTACAACGTATAACGTTATGTAGCACTACGTTGTAACACATAACGTTATGTAGCACTACGTTACAACGTATAACGTTATATGCTATTACCTTATAACGTATAACGTTATGTAGCAGTACGTTATAACGTATATCGTTATATATTGTTACCTTATAACGTTATACGTTATATATTATTACCTTATAACGTATAACGTTATGTAGCACTACATTATAACGTATGACGTTATGTAGCACTACGTTATGACTTATAACGTTATGTAGCACTACGTTGTAACCTATAAGGTTATATACCATTACCTTACAATGTATAACGTTATGTAGCACTACGTTATAACGTATATCGTTATATATTGTTACCTTATAACGTTATACGTTATATACTATTACGTTATAACGTATAACGTTATGTAGCACTATGTTATAACGTATAGCGTTATGTAGCACTACGTTATAACGTATAACGTTATATACTACTACCTTATAACGTATAACGTTATGTAGCACTACGTTATAACATATAACGTTATATGCTATTACCTTATAACGTATAACGTTATGTAGCATTACGTTATAACGTATAACGTTATGTAGCACTACGTTATAACGGATAACGTTATATACTACTACCTTATAACGTATAACGTTATGTAGCACTACGTTATAACATATAACGTTATATACTATTACCTTATAACGTATAACGTTATGTAGCACTACGTTATAACGTATAACGTTATGTAGCACTACGTTGTAACGTATAACGTTATGTAGCACTACGTTACAACGTATAACGTTATATACTATTACCTTATAACGTATAACGTTATGTAGCAGTACGTTATAACGTATATCGTTATATATTGTTACCTTATAACGTTATACGTTATATACTATTACCTTATAACGTATAACGTTATGTAGCACTACATTATAACGTATAACGTTATATACTATTACGTTGTAACGTATAACGTTATGTAGCACTACGTTATAACGTATGACGTTATGTAGCACTACGTTATGACTCATAATGTTATGTAGCACTACGTTATAACGTATAACGTTATATACTATTACCTTATAACGTATAACGTTATGTAGCAGTACGTTATAACGTATATCGTTATATATTGTTACCTTACAACGTTATACATTATATACTATTACCTTATAACGTATAACGTTATGTAGCACTACGTTATAACGTATAACGTTATATACGACTACCTCATAACGTATAAGGTTATGTAGCATTACGTTGTAACCTATAACGTTATATACTATTACCTTACAACGTATAACGTTATGTAGCACTACGTTATAACGTATATCGTTATATATTGTTACCTTATAACGTTATACGTTATATACTATTACGTTATAACGTATAACGTTATGTAGCACTACGTTATAACGTATAGCGTTATATACTACTACCTTATAACGTATAACGTTATGTAGCACTACGTTATAACATATAACGTTATATACTATTACCTTATAACGTATAACGTTATGTAGCATTACGTTATAACGTATAACGTTATGTAGCACTACGTTATAACGAATAACGTTATATACTGCTACCTTATAACGTATAACGTTATGTAGCACTACGTTATAACATATAACGTTATATACTATTACCTTATAACGTATAACGTTATGTAGCACTACGTTATAACGTATAACGTTATGTAGCATTACGTTTTAAGGTATAACGTTATACACTATTACCTTACAACGTATAACGTTATGTAGCAGTACCTATAACGTATATCGTTATATATTGTTACCTTACAACGTTATACATTATATACTATTACCTTATAACGTATAACGTTATGTAGCACTACGTTATAACGTATAACGTTATATACTACTACCTTATAACGTATAACGTTATGTAGCACTACGTTATAACATATAACGTCATATACTATTACGTTATAACGTATAACGTTGTGCAGCACTACGTTATAACGTGTAACATTGTATACTGTTACGTTATAACGTACAACGTTATGTAGCACTAAGTTATAACATATAACGTTATATGCTATTACCTTATAACGTATAACGTTATGTAGCATTACGTTATAACGTATAACGTTATGTAGCACTACGTTATAACGAATAACGTTATATACTACTACCTTATAACGTATAACGTTATGTAGCACTACGTTATAACATATAACGTTATATACTATTACCTTATAACGTATAACATTATGTAGCACTACGTTATAACGTATAACGTTATGTAGCATTACGTTTTAAGGTATAACGTTATACACTATTACCTTACAACGGATAACGTTATGTAGCACTACGTTGTAACGTATAAAGTTGTGTAGCACTACGTTACAACCTATAACGTTATATACTATTACCTTATAACGTATAACGTTATGTAGCAGTACGTTATAACGTATATCGTTATATATTGTTACCTTATAACGTTATACGTTATATACTATTACCTTATAACGTATAACGTTATGTAGCACTACATTATAACGTATAACGTTATATACTATTACGTTGTAACGTATAACGTTATGTAGCACTACGTTATAACGTATGACGTTATGTAGCACTACGTTATAACCTATAACGTTATATACTACTACCTTATAACGTATAACGTTATGTAGCACTACGTTATAACATATAACGTTATATGCTATTACCTTATAACGTATAACGTTATGTAGCATTACGTTATAACGTATAACGTTATGTAGCACTACGTTATAACGGATAACGTTATATACTACTACCTTATAACGTATAACGTTATGTAGCACTACGTTATAACATATAACGTTATATACTATTACCTTATAACGTATAACGTTATGTAGCACTACGTTATAACGTATAACGTTATGTAGCACTACGTTGTAACGTATAACGTTATGTAGCACTACGTTACAACGTATAACGTTATATACTATTACCTTATAACGTATAACGTTATGTAGCAGTACGTTATAACGTATATCGTTATATATTGTTACCTTATAACGTTATACGTTATATACTATTACCTTATAACGTATAACGTTATGTAGCACTACATTATAACGTATAACGTTATATACTATTACGTTGTAACGTATAACGTTATGTAGCACTACGTTATAACGTATGACGTTATGTAGCACTACGTTATGACTCATAATGTTATGTAGCACTACGTTATAACGTATAACGTTATATACTATTACCTTATAACGTATAACGTTATGTAGCAGTACGTTATAACGTATATCGTTATATATTGTTACCTTACAACGTTATACGTTATATACTATTACGTTATAACGTATAACGTTATGTAGCACTACGTTATAACGTATAGCGTTATATACTACTACCTTATAACGTATAACGTTATGTAGCACTACGTTATAACATATAACGTTATATACTATTACCTTATAACGTATAACGTTATGTAGCATTACGTTATAACGTATAACGTTATGTAGCACTACGTTATAACGAATAACGTTATATACTGCTACCTTATAACGTATAACGTTATGTAGCACTACGTTATAACATATAACGTTATATACTATTACCTTATAACGTATAACGTTATGTAGCACTACGTTATAACGTATAACGTTATGTAGCATTACGTTTTAAGGTATAACGTTATACACTATTACCTTACAACGTATAACGTTATGTAGCAGTACCTATAACGTATATCGTTATATATTGTTACCTTACAACGTTATACATTATATACTATTACCTTATAACGTATAACGTTATGTAGCACTACGTTATAACGTATAACGTTATATACTACTACCTTATAACGTATAACGTTATGTAGCACTACGTTATAACATATAACGTCATATACTATTACGTTATAACGTATAACGTTGTGCAGCACTACGTTATAACGTGTAACATTGTATACTGTTACGTTATAACGTACAACGTTATGTAGCACTAAGTTATAACATATAACGTTATATGCTATTACCTTATAACGTATAACGTTATGTAGCATTACGTTATAACGTATAACGTTATGTAGCACTACGTTATAACGAATAACGTTATATACTACTACCTTATAACGTATAACGTTATGTAGCACTACGTTATAACATATAACGTTATATACTATTACCTTATAACGTATAACATTATGTAGCACTACGTTATAACGTATAACGTTATGTAGCATTACGTTTTAAGGTATAACGTTATACACTATTACCTTACAACGGATAACGTTATGTAGCACTACGTTGTAACGTATAAAGTTGTGTAGCACTACGTTACAACCTATAACGTTATATACTATTACCTTATAACGTATAACGTTATGTAGCACTACGTTATAACGTATAACGTTATGTAGCATTACGTTTTAAGGTATAACGTTATACACTATTACCTTACAACGTATAACGTTATGTAGCAGTACCTATAACGTATATCGTTATATATTGTTACCTTACAACGTTATACATTATATACTATTACCTTATAACGTATAACGTTATGTAGCACTACGTTATAACGTATAACGTTATATACTACTACCTTATAACGTATAACGTTATGTAGCACTACGTTATAACATATAACGTCATATACTATTACGTTATAACGTATAACGTTGTGCAGCACTACGTTATAACGTGTAACATTGTATACTGTTACGTTATAACGTACAACGTTATGTAGCACTAAGTTATAACATATAACGTTATATGCTATTACCTTATAACGTATAACGTTATGTAGCATTACGTTATAACGTATAACGTTATGTAGCACTACGTTATAACGAATAACGTTATATACTACTACCTTATAACGTATAACGTTATGTAGCACTACGTTATAACATATAACGTTATATACTATTACCTTATAACGTATAACATTATGTAGCACTACGTTATAACGTATAACGTTATGTAGCATTACGTTTTAAGGTATAACGTTATACACTATTACCTTACAACGGATAACGTTATGTAGCACTACGTTGTAACGTATAAAGTTGTGTAGCACTACGTTACAACCTATAACGTTATATACTATTACCTTATAACGTATAACGTTATGTAGCAGTACGTTATAACGTATATCGTTATATATTGTTACCTTATAACGTTATACGTTATATACTATTACCTTATAACGTATAACGTTATGTAGCACTACATTATAACGTATAACGTTATATACTATTACGTTGTAACGTATAACGTTATGTAGCACTACGTTATAACGTATGACGTTATGTAGCACTTCGTTATGACTTATAACGTTATGTAGCACTACGTTGTAACCTATAACGTTATATAATATTACCTTACAATGTATAACGTTATGTAGCACTACGTTATAACGTATATCGTTATATATTGTTACCTTATAACGTTATACGTTATATACTATTACGTTATAACGTATAACGTTATGTAGCACTATGTTATAACATATAACGTCATATACTATTACGTTATAACGCGTAACGTTGTGCAGCACTACGTTATAACGTGTAACATTGTATACTGTTACTTTATAACGTACAACGTTATGTAGCACTACGTTATAACATATAACGGTATATGCTATTACCTTATAACGTATAACGTTATGTAGCACTACGTTATAACATATAACGTCATATACTATTACGTTATAACTTGTAACGTTGTGCAGCACTACGTTATAACGTGTAACATTGTATACTGTTACGTTATAACGTACAACGTTATGTAGCACTACGTTATAACATATAACGGTATATGCTATTACCTTATAACGTATAACGTTATGTAGCACTACGTTATAACGTATAACGTTATATACTATTACTTTATAACGTATAACGTTGTGTAGCAGTACGTTGTAACGTATATCTTTATATACTATTACCTTATAACGTATAACGTTGTGTAGCAGTACGTTATAACGTATATCGTTATATATTGTTACCTTATAACGTTATACGTTATATACTATTACCTTATAACGTATAACGTTATGTAGCAGTACGTTATAACGTATGACGTTATATACTATTACCTTATAACGTATAACGTTGTGTATCAGTACGGTATAACGTACATCGTTATATATTTTTACCTTATAACGTTATACGTTATATACTTTTACCTTATAACGTATAACATTATGTAGCACTACGTTATAACGTATATCCTTATAAATTGTTACCTTATAACGTTATACGTTATATACTATTACGTTATAACGTATAACGTTATGTAGCACTACGATATAACGTATAACGTTATGTAGCACTACGTTATAACGTATAACGTTATATACTACTACCTTATAACGTATAACGTTATGTAGCACTACGTTATAACATATAACGTTATATTCTATTACGTTATAACGTATAACGTTATGTAGCATTACGTTATAACGTGTAACATTGTATACTGTTACGTTATAACGTACAACGTTATGTAGCACTACGTTATAACATATAACGTTATATGATATTACCTTATAACGTATAACGTTATGTAGCATTACGTTATAACGTATAACGTTATGTAGCAATACGTTATAACGAATAACGTTATATACTATTACCTTATAACGTATAACGTTATGTAGCATTACGTTATAACGTATAACGTTATATACTATTACCTTATAACGTATAACGTTGTGTAGCAGTACGTTATAACGTATATCGTTATATATTGTTACCTTATAACGTATAACGCTATATACTATTACCTTATAACGTATAACGTTATGTAGCATTACGTTATAACGTATAACGTTATGTAGCACTACGTTATAACGAATAACGTTATATACTATTACCTTATAACGTATAACGTTATGTAGCATTACGTTATAACGTATAACGTTATATACTATTACCTTATAATGTATAACGTTGTGTAGCAGTACGTTATAACGTATATCGTTATATATTGTTACCTTATAACGTTATACGTTATATACTATTACCTTATAGCGTATAACGTTATGTAGCACTACGTTATAACGTATAACGTTATATACTATTACCTTATAACGTATAACGTTGTGTAGCAGTACGTTATAACGTATATCGTTATATATTCTTACCTTATAACGCTATACGTTATATACTATTACCTTATAACGTATAACGTTATGTAGCACTACGTTATAACGTATATCGTTATATATTGTTACCTTATAACGCTTTACGTTATATACTATTACCTTATAACGTATAACGTTATGTAGCAGTACGTTATAACGTATAACGTTATATACTATTACCTTATAACGTATAACGTTGTGTAGCAGTACGTTATAACGTATAACGTTATATACTATTACCTTATAACGTATAACGTTGTGTATCAGTACGTTATAACGTACATCGTTATATATTGTTACCTTATAACGTTATACGTTATATACTTTTACCTTATAACGTATAACATTATGTAGCACTACGTTATAACGTATATCCTTATAAATTGTTACCTTATAACGTTATACGTTATATACTATTACGTTATAACGTATAACGTTATGTAGCACTACGTTATAACGTATAACGTTATGTAGCACTACGTTATAACGTATAACGTTATATACTACTACCTTATAACGTATAACATTATGTAGCACTACGTTATAACGTATATCCTTATAAATTGTTACCTTATAACGTTATACGTTATATACTATTACGTTATAACGTATAACGTTATGTAGCATTACGTTATAACGTATAACGTTATGTAGCACTACGTTATAACGAATAACGTTATATACTATTACCTTATAACGTATAACGTTATGTAGCATTACGTTATAACGTAAAACGTTATATACTATTACCTTATAACGTATAACGTTGTGTAGCAGTACGTTATAACGTATATCGTTATATATTGTTACCTTATAACGTATAACGCTATATACTATTACCTTATAACGTATAACGTTGTGTAGCAGTACGTTATAACGTATTACGTTATATACTATTGCCTTATAACGTATAACGTTGTGTAGCAGTACGTTATAACGTATATCGTTATATATTGTTACCTTATAACGTTATACGTTATATACTATTACCTTATAACGTATAACGTTATGTAGCACTACGTTATAACGTATATCGTTATATATTGTTACCTTATAACGTTATACGTTATATACTATTACGTTATAACGTATAACGTTATGTAGCACTACGTTATAACGTATAGCGTTATGTAGCACTACGTTATAACGTATAACGTTATATACTATTACCTTATAACGTATAACGTTGTGTAGCAGTACGATATAACGTATATCGTTATGTATTGTTACCTTATAACGTTATACGTTATATACTATTACGTTATAACGTATAACGTTATGTAGCACTACGTTATAACGTATAACGTTATGTAGCAATACGTTATAACGTATAACGTTATATACTACTACCTTATAACGTATAACGTTGTGTAGCAGTACGTTATAACGTATAACGTTATATACTATTACCTTATAACGTATAACGTTGTGTATCAGTACGTTATAACGTACATCGTTATATATTTTTACCTTATAACGTTATACGTTATATACTTTTACCTTATAACGTATAACATTATGTAGCACTACGTTATAACGTATATCCTTATAAATTGTTACCTTATAACGTTATACGTTATATACTATTACGTTATAACGTATAACGTTATGTAGCACTACGATATAACGTATAACGTTATGTAGCACTACGTTATAACGTATAACGTTATATACTACTACCTTATAACGTATAACGTTATGTAGCACTACGTTATAACATATAACGTTATATTCTATTACGTTATAACGTATAACGTTGTGCAGCATTACGTTATAACGTGTAACATTGTATACTGTTACGTTATAACGTACAACGTTATGTAGCACTACGTTATAACATATAACGTTATATGCTATTACCTTATAACGTATAACGTTATGTAGCATTACGTTATAACGTATAACGTTATGTAGCAATACGTTATAACGAATAACGTTATATACTATTACCTTATAACGTATAACGTTATGTAGCATTACGTTATAACGTATAACGTTATATACTATTACCTTATAACGTATAACGTTGTGTAGCAGTACGTTATAACGTATATCGTTATATATTGTTACCTTATAACGTATAACGCTATATACTATTACCTTATAACGTATAACGTTATGTAGCATTACGTTATAACGTATAACGTTATGTAGCACTACGTTATAACGAATAACGTTATATACTATTACCTTATAACGTATAACGTTATGTAGCATTACGTTATAACGTATAACGTTATATACTATTACCTTATAATGTATAACGTTGTGTAGCAGTACGTTATAACGTATATCGTTATATATTGTTACCGTATAACGTTATACGTTATATACTATTACCTTATAGCGTATAACGTTATGTAGCACTACGTTATAACGTATAACGTTATATACTATTACCTTATAACGTATAACGTTGTGTAGCAGTACGTTATAACGTATATCGTTATATATTCTTACCTTATAACGTTATACGTTATATACTATTACCTTATAACGTATAACGTTATGTAGCACTACGTTATAACGTATATCGTTATATATTGTTACCTTATAACGTTATACGTTATATACTATTACCTTATAACGTATAACGTTATGTAGCAGTACGTTATAACTTATAACGTTATATACTATTACCTTATAACGTATAACGTTGTGTAGCAGTACGTTATAACGTATAACGTTATATACTATTACTTTATAACGTATAACGTTGTGTAGCAGTACGTTATAACGTATATCTTTATATACTATTACCTTATAACGTATAACGTTGTGTAGCAGTACGTTATAACGTATATCGTTATATATTGTTACCTTATAACGTTATACGTTATATACTATTACCTTATAACGTATAACGTTATGTAGCACTACGTTATAACGTATAACGTTATATACTATTACCTTATAACGTATAACGTTGTGTAGCAGTACGTTATAACGTATAACGTTATATACTATTACCTTATAACGTATAACGTTGTGTATCAGTACGTTATAACGTAAATCGTTATATATTTTTACCTTATAACGTTATACGTTATATACTTTTACCTTATAACGTATAACATTATGTAGCACTACGTTATAACGTATATCCTTATAAATTGTTACCTTATAACGTTATACGTTATATACTATTACGTTATAACGTATAACGTTATGTAGCACTACGATATAACGTATAACGTTATGTAGCACTACGTTATAACGTATAACGTTATATACTACTACCTTATAACGTATAACGTTATGTAGCACTACGTTATAACATATAACGTTATATTCTATTACGTTATAACGTATAACGTTGTGCAGCATTACGTTATAACGTGTAACATTGTATACTGTTACGTTATAACGTACAACGTTATGTAGCACTACGTTATAACATATAACGTTATATGCTATTACCTTATAACGTATAACGTTATGTAGCATTACGTTATAACGTATAACGTTATGTAGCAATACGTTATAACGAATAACGTTATATACTATTACCTTATAACGTATAACGTTATGTAGCATTACGTTATAACGTATAACGTTATATACTATTACCTTATAACGTATAACGTTGTGTAGCAGTACGTTATGACGTATATCGTTATATATTGTTACCTTATAACGTATAACGCTATATACTATTACCTTATAACGTATAACGTTATGTAGCATTACGTTATAACGTATAACGTTATGTAGCACTACGTTATAACGAATAACGTTATATACTATTACCTTATAACGTATAACGTTATGTAGCATTACGTTATAACGTATAACGTTATATACTATTACCTTATAATGTATAACGTTGTGTAGCAGTACGTTATAACGTATATCGTTATATATTGTTACCTTATAACGTTATACGTTATATACTATTACCTTATAGCGTATAACGTTATGTAGCAATACGTTATAACGTATAACGTTATATACTATTACCTTATAACGTATAACGTTGTGTAGCAGTACGTTATAACGTATATCGTTATATATTCTTACCTTATAACGTTATACGTTATATACTATTACCTTATAACGTATAACGTTATGTAGCACTACGTTATAACGTATACCGTTATATATTGTTACCTTATAACGTTATACGTTATATACTATTACCTTATAACGTATAACGTTATGTAGCAGTACGTTATAACGTATAACGTTATATACTATTACCTTATAACGTATAACGTTGTGTAGCAGTACGTTATAACGTATAACGTTATATACTATTACCTTATAACGTATAACGTTGTGTATCAGTACGTTATAACGTACATCGTTATATATTGTTACCTTATAACGTTATACGTTATTTACTTTTACCTTATAACGTATAACATTATGTAGCACTACGTTATAACGTATATCCTTATAAATTGTTACCTTATAACGTTATACGTTATATACTATTACGTTATAACGTATAACGTTATGTAGCACTACGTTATAACGTATAACGTTATGTAGCACTACGTTATAACGTATAACGTTATATACTACTACCTTATAACCTATAACATTATGTAGCACTACGTTATAACGTATATCCTTATAAATTGTTACCTTATAACGTTATACGTTATATACTATTACGTTATAACGTATAACGTTATGTAGCATTACGTTATAACGTATAACGTTATGTAGCACTACGTTATAACGAATAACGTTATATACTATTACCTTATAACGTATAACGTTATGTAGCATTACGTTATAACGTAAAACGTTATATACTATTGCCTTATAACGTATAACGTTGTGTAGCAGTACGTTATAACGTATATCGTTATATATTGTTACCTTATAACGTTATACGTTATATACTATTACCTTATAACGTATAACGTTATGTAGCACTACGTTATAACGTATATCGTTATATATTGTTACCTTATAACGTTATACGTTATATACTATTACGTTATAACGTATAACGTTATGTAGCACTACGTTATAACGTATAGCGTTATGTAGCACTACGTTATAACGTATAACGTTATATACTATTACCTTATAACGTATAACGTTATGTAGCATTACGTTATAACGTATAACGTTATATACTATTACCTTATAACGTATAACGTTGTGTAGCAGTACGTTATAACGTATATCGTTATATATTGTTACCTTATAACGTATAACGCTATATACTATTACCTTATAACGTATAACGTTGTGTAGCAGTACGTTATAACGTATTACGTTATATACTATTGCCTTGTAACGTATAACGTTGTGTAGCAGTACGTTATAACGTATATCGTTATATATTGTTACCTTATAACGTTATACGTTATATACTATTACCTTATAACGTAAAACGTTATGTAGCACTACGTTATAACATATAACGTTATATGCTATTACCTTATAACGTATAACGTTATGTAGCATTACGTTATAACGTATAACGTTATGTAGCACTACGTTATAACGAATAACGTTATATACTATTACCTTATAACGTATAACGTTATGTAGCATTACGTTATAACGTATAACGTTATATACTATTACCTTATAACGTATAACGTTGTGTAGCAGTACGTTATAACGTATATCGTTATATATTGTCACCTTATAACGTTATACGTTATATACTATTACCTTATAACGTATAACGATATGTAGCACTACGTTATAACGTATAACGTTATATACTATTACCTTATAACGTTATACGTTATATACTATTACCTTATAACGTATAACGTTATGTAGCACTACGTTATAACGTATAACGTTATATACTACTACCTTATAACGTATAACGTTATGTAGCATTACGTTATAACGTGTAACATTGTTTACTGTTACGTTATAACGTAAAACGTTATGTAGCACTACGATATAACATATAACGTTATATGCTATTACCTTATAACGTATAACGTTATGTAGCATTACGTTATAACGTATAACGTTATGTAGCACTACGTTATAACGAATAACGTTATATACTATTACCTTATAACGTATAACGTTATGTAGCATTACGTTATAACGTATAACGTTATATACTATTACCTTATAACGTATAACGTTGTGTAGCAGTACGTTATAACGTATATCGTTATATATTGTTACCTTATAACGTATAACGCTATATACTATTACCTTATAACGTATAGCGTTGTGTAGCAGTACGTTATAACGTATAACGTTATATACTATTACCTTATAACGTATAACGTTGTGTAGCAGTACGTTATAACGTATATCGTTATATATTGTTACCTTATAACGTATAACGCTATATACTATTACCTTATAACGTATAACGTTGTGTAGCAGTACGTTATAACGTATTACGTTATATACTATTGCCTTATAACGTATAACGTTGTGTAGCAGTACGTTATAACGTATATCGTTATATATTGTTACCTTATAACGTTATACGTTATATACTATTACCTTATAACGTATAACGTTGTGTAGCAGTACGTTATAACGTATTACGTTATATACTATTGCCTTATAACGTATAACGTTGTGTAGCAGTACGTTATAACGTATATCGTTATATATTGTTACCTTATAACGTTATACGTTATATACTATTACCTTATAACGTATAACGTTATGTAGCACTACGTTATAACGTATATCGTTATATATTGTTACCTTATAACGTTATACGTTATATACTATTACGTTATAACGTATAACGTTATGTACCACTACGTTATAACGTATAGCGTTATGTAGCACTACGTTATAACGTATAACGTTATATACTATTACCTTATAACGTATAACGTTATGTAGCATTACGTTATAACGTATAACGTTATATACTATTACCTTATAACGTATAACGTTGTGTAGCAGTACGTTATAACGTATATCGTTATATATTGTTACCTTATAACGTATAACGCTATATACTATTACCTTATAACGTATAACGTTGTGTAGCAGTACGTTATAACGTATTACGTTATATACTATTGCCTTATAACGTATAACGTTGTGTAGCAGTACGTTATAACGTATATCGTTATATATTGTTACCTTATAACGTTATACGTTATATACTATTACCTTATAACGTATAACGTTATGTAGCACTACGTTATAACGTATATCGTTATATATTGTTACCTTATAACGTTATACGTTATATACTATTACGTTATAACGTATAACGTTATGTAGCACTACGTTATAACGTATAGCGTTATGTAACACTACGTTATAACGTATAACGTTATATACTATTACCTTATAACGTATAACGTTGTGTAGCAGTACGTTATAACGTATATCGTTATATATTGTTACCTTATAACGTTATACGTTATATACTATTACCTTATAACGTATAACGTTATGTAGCACTACGTTATAACGTATATCGTTATATATTGTTACCTTATAACGTTATACGTTATATACTATTACGTTATAACGTATAACGTTATGTAGCACTACGTTATAACGTATAACGTTATGTAGCACTACGTTATAACGTATAACGTTATATACTACTACCTTATAACGTATAACGTTATGTAGCACTACGTTATAACATATAACGTTATATTCTATTACGTTATAACGTATAACGTTGTGCAGCATTACGTTATAACGTGTAACATTGTATACTGTTACGTTATAACGTACAACGTTATGTAGCACTACGTTATAACATATAACGTTATATGCTATTACCTTATAACGTATAACGTTATGTAGCATTACGTTATAACGTATAACGTTATGTAGCACTACGTTATAACGAATAACGTTATATACTATTACCTTATAACGTATAACGTTATGTAGCATTACGTTATAACGTATAACGTTATATACTATTACCTTATAACGTATAACGTTGTGTAGCAGTACGTTATAACGTATATCGTTATATATTGTTACCTTATAACGTTATACGTTATATACTATTACCTTATAACGTATAACGATATGTAGCACTACGTTATAACGTATAACGTTATATACTATTACCTTATAACGTATAACGTTGTGCAGCATTACGTTATAACGTGTAACATTGTATACTGTTACGTTATAACGTATAACGTTATATACTACTACCTTATAACGTATAACGTTATGTAGCATTACGTTATAACGTGTAACATTGTTTACTGTTACGTTATAACGTACAACGTTATGTAGCACTACGATATAACATATAACGTTATATGCTATTACCTTATAACGTATAACGTTATGTAGCATTACGTTATAACGTATAACGTTATGTAGCACTACGTTATAACGAATAACGTTGTGTAGCAATACGTTATAACGTATATCGTTATATATTGTTACCTTATAACGTATAACGCTATATACTATTACCTTATAACGTATAACGTTGTGTAGCAGTACGTTATAACGTATTACGTTATATACTATTGCCTTATAACGTATAACGTTGTGTAGCAGTACGTTATAACGTATATCATTATATATTGTTACCTTATAACGTTATACGTTATATACTATTACCTTATAACGTATAACGTTATGTAGCACTACGATATAACGTATATCGTTATATATTGTTACCTTATAACGTTATACGTTATATACTATTACGTTATAACGTATAACGTTGTGTAGCAGTACGTTATAACGTATTACGTTATATACTATTGCCTTATAACGTATAACGTTGTGTAGCAGTACGTTATAACGTATATCATTATATATTGTTACCTTATAACGTTATACGTTATATACTATTACCTTAAAACGTATAACGTTATGTAGCATTACGTTATAACGTATAACGTTATGTAGCACTACGTTATAACGAATAACGTTATATACTATTACCTTATAACGTATAACGTTATGTAGCATTACGTTATAACGTATAACATTATATACTATTACCTTATAACGTATAACGTTGTGTAGCAGTACGTTATAACGTATATCGTTATATATTGTTACCTTATAACGTTATACGTTATATACTATTACCTTATAACGTATAACGTTGTGTAGCAGTACGTTATAACGTATTACGTTATATACTATTGCCTTATAACGTATAACGTTGTGTAGCAGTACGTTATAACGTATATCGTTATATATTGTTACCTTATAACGTTATACGTTATATACTATTACCTTATAACGTATAACGTTATGTAGCATTACGTTATAACGTATAACGTTATATACTATTACCTTATAACGTTATACGTTATATACTATTACCTTATAACGTATAACGTTATGTAGCATTACGTTATAACGTATAACGTTATATAGTATTACCTTATAACGTATAACGTTGTGTAGCAGTACGTTATAACGTATATCGTTATATATTGTTACCTTATAACGTTATACGTTATATACTATTACCTTATAACGTATAACGATATGTAGCACTACGTTATAACGTATAACGTTATATACTATTACCTTATAACGTTATACGTTATATACTATTACCTTATAACGTATAACGTTATGTAGCACTACGTTATAACGTATAACGTTATATACTACTACCTTATAACGTATAACGTTATGTAGCATTACGTTATAACGTGTAACATTGTTTACTGTTACGTTATAACGTAAAACGTTATGTAGCACTACGATATAACATATAACGTTATATGCTATTACCTTATAACGTATAACGTTATGTAGCATTACGTTATAACGTATAACGTTATGTAGCACTACGTTATAACGAATAACGTTATATACTATTACCTTATAACGTATAACGTTATGTAGCATTACGTTATAACGTATAACGTTATATACTATTACCTTATAACGTATAACGTTGTGTAGCAGTACGTTATAACGTATATCGTTATATATTGTTACCTTATAACGTATAACGCTATATACTATTACCTTATAACGTATAACGTTGTGTAGCAGTACGTTATAACGTATAACGTTATATACTATTACCTTATAACGTATAACGTTGTGTAGCAGTACGTTATAACGTATATCGTTATATATTGTTACCTTATAACGTATAACGCTATATACTATTACCTTATAACGTATAACGTTGTGTAGCAGTACGTTATAACGTATTACGTTATATACTATTGCCTTATAACGTATAACGTTGTGTAGCAGTACGTTATAACGTATATCGTTATATATTGTTACCTTATAACGTTATACGTTATATACTATTACCTTATAACGTATAACGTTGTGTAGCAGTACGTTATAACGTATTACGTTATATACTATTGCCTTATAACGTATAACGTTGTGTAGCAGTACGTTATAACGTATATCGTTATATATTGTTACCTTATAACGTTATACGTTATATACTATTACCTTATAACGTATAACGTTATGTAGCACTACGTTATAACGTATATCGTTATATATTGTTACCTTATAACGTTATACGTTATATACTATTACGTTATAACGTATAACGTTATGTAGCACTACGTTATAACGTATAGCGTTATGTAGCACTACGTTATAACGTATAACGTTATATACTATTACCTTATAACGTATAACGTTATGTAGCATTACGTTATAACGTATAACGTTATATACTATTACCTTATAACGTATAACGTTGTGTAGCAGTACGTTATAACGTATATCGTTATATATTGTTACCTTATAACGTATAACGCTATATACTATTACCTTATAACGTATAACGTTGTGTAGCAGTACGTTATAACGTATTACGTTATATACTATTGCCTTATAACGTATAACGTTGTGTAGCAGTACGTTATAACGTATATCGTTATATATTGTTACCTTATAACGTTATACGTTATATACTATTACCTTATAACGTATAACGTTATGTAGCACTACGTTATAACGTATATCGTTATATATTGTTACCTTATAACGTTATACGTTATATACTATTACGTTATAACGTATAACGTTATGTAGCACTACGTTATAACGTATAGCGTTATGTAACACTACGTTATAACGTATAACGTTATATACTATTACCTTATAACGTATAACGTTGTGTAGCAGTACGTTATAACGTATATCGTTATATATTGTTACCTTATAACGTTATACGTTATATACTATTACCTTATAACGTATAACGTTATGTAGCACTACGTTATAACGTATATCGTTATATATTGTTACCTTATAACGTTATACGTTATACACTATTACGTTATAACGTATAACGTTATGTAGCACTACGTTATAACGTATAACGTTATGTAGCACTACGTTATAACGTATAACGTTATATACTACTACCTTATAACGTATAACGTTATGTAGCACTACGTTATAACATATAACGTTATATTCTATTACGTTATAACGTATAACGTTGTGCAGCATTACGTTATAACGTGTAACATTGTATACCGTTACGTTATAACGTACAACGTTATGTAGCACTACGTTATAACATATAACGTTATATGCTATTACCTTATAACGTATAACGTTATGTAGCATTACGTTATAACGTATAACGTTATGTAGCACTACGTTATAACGAATAACGTTATATACTATTACCTTATAACGTATAACGTTATGTTGCATTACGTTATAACGTATAACGTTATATACTATTACCTTATAACGTATAACGTTGTGTAGCAGTACGTTATAACGTATATCGTTATATATTGTTACCTTATAACGTTATACGTTATATACTATTACCTTATAACGTATAACGATATGTAGCACTACGTTATAACGTATAACGTTATATACTATTACCTTATAACGTATAACGTTGTGCAGCATTACGTTATAACGTGTAACATTGTATACTGTTACGTTATAACGTATAACGTTATATACTACTACCTTATAACGTATAACGTTATGTAGCATTACGTTATAACGTGTAACATTGTTTACTGTTACGTTATAACGTACAACGTTATGTAGCACTACGATATAACATATAACGTTATATGCTATTACCTTATAACGTATAACGTTATGTAGCATTACGTTATAACGTATAACTTTGTGTAGCAGTACGTTATAACGTATTACGTTATATACTATTGCCTTAAAACGTATAACGTTGTGTAGCAGTACGTTATAACGTATTACGTTATATACTATTGCCTTATAACGTATAACGTTGTGTAGCAGTACGTTATAACGTATATCATTATATATTGTTACCTTATAACGTTATACGTTATATACTATTACCTTATAACGTATAACGTTATGTAGCACTACGATATAACGTATATCGTTATATATTGTTACCTTATAACGTTATACGTTATATACTATTACGTTATAACGTATAACGTTGTGTAGCAGTACGTTATAACGTATTACGTTATATACTATTGCCTTATAACGTATAACGTTGTGTAGCAGTACGTTATAACGTATATCATTATATATTGTTACCTTATAACGTTATACGTTATATACTATTACCTTAAAACGTATAACGTTATGTAGCATTACGTTATAACGTATAACGTTATGTAGCACTACGTTATAACGAATAACGTTATATACTATTACCTTATAACGTATAACGTTATGTAGCATTACGTTATAAAGTATAACATTATATACTATTACCTTATAACGTATAACGTTGTGTAGCAGTACGTTATAACGTATATCGTTATATATTGTTACCTTATAACGTTATACGTTATATACTATTACCTTATAACGTATAACGTTGTGTAGCAGTACGTTATAACGTATTACGTTATATACTATTGCCTTATAACGTATAACGTTGTGTAGCAGTACGTTATAACGTATATCGTTATATATTGTTACCTTATAACGTTATACGTTATATACTATTACCTTATAACGTATAACGTTATGTAGCATTACGTTATAACGTATAACGTTATATACTATTACCTTATAACGTTATACGTTATATACTATTACCTTATAACGTATAACGTTATGTAGCATTACGTTATAACGTATAACGTTATATAGTATTACCTTATAACGTATAACGTTGTGTAGCAGTACGTTATAACGTATATCGTTATATATTGTTACCTTATAACGTTATACGTTATATACTATTACCTTATAACGTATAACGATATGTAGCACTACGTTATAACGTATAACGTTATATACTATTACCTTATAACGTTATACGTTATATACTATTACCTTATAACGTATAACGTTATGTAGCACTACGTTATAACGTATAACGTTATATACTACTACCTTATAACGTATAACGTTATGTAGCATTACGTTATAACGTGTAACATTGTTTACTGTTACGTTATAACGTAAAACGTTATGTAGCACTACGATATAACATATAACGTTATATGCTATTACCTTATAACGTATAACGTTATGTAGCATTACGTTATAACGTATAACGTTATGTAGCACTACGTTATAACGAATAACGTTATATACTATTACCTTATAACGTATAACGTTATGTAGCATTACGTTATAACGTATAACGTTATATACTATTACCTTATAACGTATAACGTTGTGTAGCAGTACGTTATAACGTATATCGTTATATATTGTTACCTTATAACGTATAACGCTATATACTATTACCTTATAACGTATAACGTTGTGTAGCAGTACGTTATAACGTATAACGTTATATACTATTACCTTGTAACGTATAACGTTGTGTAGCAGTACGTTATAACGTATATCGTTATATATTGTTACCTTATAACGTATAACGCTATATACTATTACCTTATAACGTATAACGTTGTGTAGCAGTACGTTATAACGTATTACGTTATATACTATTGCCTTATAACGTATAACGTTGTGTAGCAGTACGTTATAACGTATATCGTTATATATTGTTACCTTATAACGTTATACGTTATATACTATTACCTTATAACGTATAACGTTGTGTAGCAGTACGTTATAACGTATTACGTTATATACTATTGCCTTATAACGTATAACGTTGTGTAGCAGTACGTTATAACGTATATCGTTATATATTGTTACCTTATAACGTTATACGTTATATACTATTACCTTATAACGTATAACGTTATGTAGCACTACGTTATAACGTATATCGTTATATATTGTTACCTTATAACGTTATACGTTATATACTATTACGTTATAACGTATAACGTTATGTAGCACTACGTTATAACGTATAGCGTTATGTAGCACTACGTTATAACGTATAACGTTATATACTATTACCTTATAACGTATAACGTTATGTAGCATTACGTTATAACGTATAACGTTATATACTATTACCTTATAACGTATAACGTTGTGTAGCAGTACGTTATAACGTATATCGTTATATATTGTTACCTTATAACGTATAACGCTATATACTATTACCTTATAACGTATAACGTTGTGTAGCAGTACGTTATAACGTATTACGTTATATACTATTGCCTTATAACGTATAACGTTGTGTAGCAGTACGTTATAACGTATATCGTTATATATTGTTACCTTATAACGTTATACGTTATATACTATTACCTTATAACGTATAACGTTATGTAGCACTACGTTATAACGTATATCGTTATATATTGTTACCTTATAACGTTATACGTTATATACTATTACGTTATAACGTATAACGTTATGTAGCACTACGTTATAACGTATAGCGTTATGTAACACTACGTTATAACGTATAACGTTATATACTATTACCTTATAACGTATAACGTTGTGTAGCAGTACGTTATAACGTATATCGTTATATATTGTTACCTTATAACGTTATACGTTATATACTATTACCTTATAACGTATAACGTTATGTAGCACTACGTTATAACGTATATCGTTATATATTGTTACCTTATAACGTTATACGTTATACACTATTACGTTATAACGTATAACGTTATGTAGCACTACGTTATAACGTATAACGTTATGTAGCACTACGTTATAACGTATAACGTTATATACTACTACCTTATAACGTATAACGTTATGTAGCACTACGTTATAACATATAACGTTATATTCTATTACGTTATAACGTATAACGTTGTGCAGCATTACGTTATAACGTGTAACATTGTATACCGTTACGTTATAACGTACAACGTTATGTAGCACTACGTTATAACATATAACGTTATATGCTATTTCCTTATAACGTATAACGTTATGTAGCATTACGTTATAACGTATAACGTTATGTAGCACTACGTTATAACGAATAACGTTATATACTATTACCTTATAACGTATAACGTTATGTAGCATTACGTTATAACGTATAACGTTATATACTATTACCTTATAACGTATAACGTTGTGTAGCAGTACGTTATAACGTATATCGTTATATATTGTTACCTTATAACGTTATACGTTATATACTATTACCTTATAACGTATAACGATATGTAGCACTACGTTATAACGTATAACGTTATATACTATTACCTTATAACGTATAACGTTGTGCAGCATTACGTTATAACGTGTAACATTGTATACTGTTACGTTATAACGTATAACGTTATATACTACTACCTTATAACGTATAACGTTATGTAGCATTACGTTATAACGTGTAACATTGTTTACTGTTACGTTATAACGTACAACGTTATGTAGCACTACGATATAACATATAACGTTATATGCTATTACCTTATAACGTATAACGTTATGTAGCATTACGTTATAACGTATAACTTTGTGTAGCAGTACGTTATAACGTATTACGTTATATACTATTGCCTTAAAACGTATAACGTTGTGTAGCAGTACGTTATAACGTATTACGTTATATACTATTGCCTTATAACGTATAACGTTGTGTAGCAGTACGTTATAACGTATATCATTATATATTGTTACCTTATAACGTTATACGTTATATACTATTACCTTATAACGTATAACGTTATGTAGCACTACGATATAACGTATATCGTTATATATTGTTACCTTATAACGTTATACGTTATATACTATTACGTTATAACGTATAACGTTGTGTAGCAGTACGTTATAACGTATTACGTTATATACTATTGCCTTATAACGTATAACGTTGTGTAGCAGTACGTTATAACGTATATCATTATATATTGTTACCTTATAACGTTATACGTTATATACTATTACCTTAAAACGTATAACGTTATGTAGCATTACGTTATAACGTATAACGTTATGTAGCACTACGTTATAACGAATAACGTTATATACTATTACCTTATAACGTATAACGTTATGTAGCATTACGTTATAACGTATAACATTATATACTATTACCTTATAACGTATAACGTTGTGTAGCAGTACGTTATAACGTATATCGTTATATATTGTTACCTTATAACGTTATACGTTATATACTATTACCTTATAACGTATAACGTTGTGTAGCAGTACGTTATAACGTATTACGTTATATACTATTGCCTTATAACGTATAACGTTGTGTAGCAGTACGTTATAACGTATATCGTTATATATTGTTACCTTATAACGTTATACGTTATATACTATTACCTTATAACGTATAACGTTATGTAGCATTACGTTATAACGTATAACGTTATATACTATTACCTTATAACGTATAACGTTGTGTAGCAGTACGTTATAACGTATATCGTTATATATTGTTACCTTATAACGTTATACGTTATATACTATTACCTTATAACGTATAACGATATGTAGCACTACGTTATAACGTATAACGTTATATACTACTACCTTATAACGTATAACGTTATGTAGCATTACGTTATAACGTGTAACATTGTTTACTGTTACGTTATAACGTAAAACGTTATGTAGCACTACGATATAACATATAACGTTATATGCTATTACCTTATAACGTATAACGTTATGTAGCATTACGTTATAACGTATAACGTTATGTAGCACTACGTTATAACGAATAACGTTATATACTATTACCTTATAGCGTATAACGTTATGTAGCATTACGTTATAACGTATAACGTTATATACTATTACCTTATAACGTATAACGTTGTGTAGCAGTACGTTATAACGTATATCGTTATATATTGTTACCTTATAACGTATAACGCTATATATTATTACCTTATAACGTATAACGTTGTGTAGCAGTACGTTATAACGTATAACGTTATATACTATTACCTTATAACGTATAACGTTGTGTAGCAGTACGTTATAACGTATATCGTTATATATTGTTACCTTATAACGTATAACGCTATATACTATTACCTTATAACGTATAACGTTGTGTAGCAGTACGTTATAACGTATTACGTTATATACTATTGCCTTATAACGTATAACGTTGTGTAGCAGTACGTTATAACGTATATCGTTATATATTGTTACCTTATAACGTTATACGTTATATACTATTACCTTATAACGTATAACGTTGTGTAGCAGTACGTTATAACGTATTACGTTATATACTATTGCCTTATAACGTATAACGTTGTGTAGCAGTACGTTATAACGTATATCGTTATATATTGTTACCATATAACGTTATACGTTATATACTATTACCTTATAACGTATAACGTTATGTAGCACTACGTTATAACGTATATCGTTATATATTGTTACCTTATAACGTTATACGTTATATACTATTACGTTATAACGTATAACGTTATGTAGCACTACGTTATAACGTATAGCGTTATGTAGCACTACGTTATAACGTATAACGTTATATACTATTACCTTATAACGTATAACGTTATGTAGCATAACGTTATAACGTATAACGTTATATACTATTACCTTATAACGTATAACGTTGTGTAGCAGTACGTTATAACGTATATCGTTATATATTGTTACCTTATAACGTATAACGCTATATACTATTACCTTATAACGTATAACGTTGTGTAGCAGTACGTTATAACGTATTACGTTATATACTATTGCCTTATAACGTATAACGTTGTGTAGCAGTACGTTATAACGTATATCGTTATATATTGTTACCTTATAACGTTATACGTTATATACTATTACCTTATAACGTATAACGTTATGTAGCACTACGTTATAACGTATATCGTTATATATTGTTACCTTATAACGTTATACGTTATATACTATTACCTTATAACGTATAACGTTATGTAGCATTACGTTATAACGTATAACGTTATATACTATTACCTTATAACGTATAACGTTGTGTAGCAGTACGTTATAACGTATATCGTTATATATTGTTACCTTATAACGTTATACGTTATATACTATTACCTTATAACGTATAACGATATGTAGCACTACGTTATAACGTATAACGTTATATACTATTACCTTATAACGTTATACGTTATATACTATTACCTTATAACGTATAACGTTATGTAGCACTACGTTACAACGTATAACGTTATATACTACTACCTTATAACGTATAACGTTATGTAGCATTACGTTATAACGTGTAACATTGTTTACTGTTACGTTATAACGTAAAACGTTATGTAGCACTACGATATAACATATAACGTTATATGCTATTACCTTATAACGTATAACGTTATGTAGCATTACGTTATAACGTATAACGTTATGTAGCACTACGTTATAACGAATAACGTTATATACTATTACCTTATAACGTATAACGTTATGTAGCATTACGTTATAACGTATAACGTTATATACTATTACCTTATAACGTATAACGTTGTGTAGCAGTACGTTATAACGTATATCGTTATATATTGTTACCTTATAACGTATAACGCTATATACTATTACCTTATAACGTATAACGTTGTGTAGCAGTACGTTATAACGTATAACGTTATATACTATTACCTTATAACGTATAACGTTGTGTAGCAGTACGTTATAACGTATATCGTTATATATTGTTACCTTATAACGTATAACGCTATATACTATTACCTTATAACGTATAACGTTGTGTAGCAGTACGTTATAACGTATTACGTTATATACTATTGCCTTATAACGTATAACGTTGTGTAGCAGTACGTTATAACGTATATCGTTATATACTGTTACCTTATAACGTTATACGTTATATACTATTACCTTATAACGTATAACGTTGTGTAGCAGTACGTTATAACGTATTACGTTATATACTATTGCCTTATAACGTATAACGTTGTGTAGCAGTACGTTATAACGTATATCGTTATATATTGTTACCTTATAACGTTATACGTTATATACTATTACCTTATAACGTATAACGTTATGTAGCACTACGTTATAACGTATATCGTTATATATTGTTACCTTATAACGTTATACGTTATATACTATTACGTTATAACGTATAACGTTATGTAGCACTACGTTATAACGTATAGCGTTATGTAGCACTACGTTATAACGTATAACGTTATATACTATTACCTTATAACGTATAACGTTGTGTAGCAGTACGTTATAACGTATATCGTTATATATTGTTACCTTATAACGTATAACGCTATATACTATTACCTTATAACGTATAACGTTGTGTAGCAGTACGTTATAACGTATAACGTTATATACTATTACCTTATAACGTATAACGTTGTGTAGCAGTACGTTATAACGTATATCGTTATATATTGTTACCTTATAACGTATAACGCTATATACTATTACCTTATAACGTATAACGTTGTGTAGCAGTACGTTATAACGTATTACGTTATATACTATTGCCTTATAACGTATAACGTTGTGTAGCAGTACGTTATAACGTATATCGTTATATACTGTTACCTTATAACGTTATACGTTATATACTATTACCTTATAACGTATAACGTTGTGTAGCAGTACGTTATAACGTATTACGTTATATACTATTGCCTTATAACGTATAACGTTGTGTAGCAGTACGTTATAACGTATATCGTTATATATTGTTACCTTATAACGTTATACGTTATATACTATTACCTTATAACGTATAACGTTGTGTAGCAGTACGTTATAACGTATTACGTTATATACTATTGCCTTATAACGTATAACGTTGTGTAGCAGTACGTTATAACGTATATCGTTATATATTGTTACCTTATAACGTTATACGTTATATACTATTACCTTATAACGTATAACGTTATGTAGCATTACGTTATAACGTATAACGTTATGTAGCACTACGTTATAACGAATAACGTTATATACTATTACCTTATAACGTATAACGTTATGTAGCATTACGTTATAACGTATAACGTTATATACTATTACCTTATAACGTATAACGTTGTGTAGCAGTACGTTATAACGTATATCGTTATATATTGTTACCTTATAACGTATAACGCTATATACTATTACCTTATAACGTATAACGTTGTGTAGCAGTACGTTATAACGTATAACGTTATATACTATTACCTTATAACGTATAACGTTGTGTAGCAGTACGTTATAACGTATATCGTTATATATTGTTACCTTATAACGTATAACGCTATATACTATTACCTTATAACGTATAACGTTGTGTAGCAGTACGTTATAACGTATTACGTTATATACTATTGCCTTATAACGTATAACGTTGTGTAGCAGTACGTTATAACGTATATCGTTATATACTGTTACCTTATAACGTTATACGTTATATACTATTACCTTATAACGTATAACGTTGTGTAGCAGTACGTTATAACGTATTACGTTATATACTATTGCCTTATAACGTATAACGTTGTGTAGCAGTACGTTATAACGTATATCGTTATATATTGTTACCTTATAACGTTATACGTTATATACTATTACCTTATAACGTATAACGTTATGTAGCACTACGTTATAACGTATATCGTTATATATTGTTACCTTATAACGTTATACGTTATATACTATTACGTTATAACGTATAACGTTATGTAGCACTACGTTATAACGTATAGCGTTATGTAGCACTACGTTATAACGTATAACGTTATATACTATTACCTTATAACGTATAACGTTATGTAGCACTACGTTATAACGTATAACGTTATGTAGCACTACGTTCTAACGTATAACGTTATATACTACTACCTTATAACGTATAACGTTATGTAGCACTACGTTATAACATATAACGTTATATTCTATTACGTTATAACGTATAACGTTGTGCAGCATTACGTTATAACGTGTAACATTGTATACTGTTACGTTATAACGTACAACGTTATGTAGCACTACGTTATAACATATAACGTTATATGCTATTACCTTATAACGTATAACGTTATGTAGCATTACGTTATAACGTATAACGTTATGTAGCACTACGTTATAACGAATAACGTTATATACTATTACCTTATAACGTATAACGTTATGTAGCATTACGTTATAACGTATAACGTTATGTAGCACTACGTTATAACGAATAACGTTATATACTATTACCTTATAACGTATAACGTTATGTAGCATTACGTTATAACGTATAACGTTATATACTATTACCTTATAACGTATAACGTTGTGTAGCAGTACGTTATAACGTATATCGTTATATATTGTTACCTTATAACGTATAACGCTATATACTATTACCTTATAACGTATAACGTTGTGTAGCAGTACGTTATAACGTATAACGTTATATACTATTACCTTATAACGTATAACGTTGTGTAGCAGTACGTTATAACGTATATCGTTATATATTGTTACCTTATAACGTATAACGCTATATACTATTACCTTATAACGTATAACGTTGTGTAGCAGTACGTTATAACGTATTACGTTATATACTATTGCCTTATAACGTATAACGTTGTGTAGCAGTACGTTATAACGTATATCGTTATATATTGTTACCTTATAACGTTATACGTTATATACTATTACCTTATAACGTATAACGTTGTGTAGCAGTACGTTATAACGTATTACGTTATATACTATTGCCTTATAACGTATAACGTTGTGTAGCAGTACGTTATAACGTATATCGTTATATATTGTTACCATATAACGTTATACGTTATATACTATTACCTTATAACGTATAACGTTATGTAGCACTACGTTATAACGTATATCGTTATATATTGTTACCTTATAACGTTATACGTTATATACTATTACGTTATAACGTATAACGTTATGTAGCACTACGTTATAACGTATAGCGTTATGTAGCACTACGTTATAACGTATAACGTTATATACTATTACCTTATAACGTATAACGTTATGTAGCATAACGTTATAACGTATAACGTTATATACTATTACCTTATAACGTATAACGTTGTGTAGCAGTACGTTATAACGTATATCGTTATATATTGTTACCTTATAACGTATAACGCTATATACTATTACCTTATAACGTATAACGTTGTGTAGCAGTACGTTATAACGTATTACGTTATATACTATTGCCTTATAACGTATAACGTTGTGTAGCAGTACGTTATAACGTATATCGTTATATATTGTTACCTTATAACGTTATACGTTATATACTATTACCTTATAACGTATAACGTTATGTAGCACTACGTTATAACGTATATCGTTATATATTGTTACCTTATAACGTTATACGTTATATACTATTACCTTATAACGTATAACGTTATGTAGCATTACGTTATAACGTATAACGTTATATACTATTACCTTATAACGTATAACGTTGTGTAGCAGTACGTTATAACGTATATCGTTATATATTGTTACCTTATAACGTTATACGTTATATACTATTACCTTATAACGTATAACGATATGTAGCACTACGTTATAACGTATAACGTTATATACTATTACCTTATAACGTTATACGTTATATACTATTACCTTATAACGTATAACGTTATGTAGCACTACGTTATAACGTATAACGTTATATACTACTACCTTATAACGTATAACGTTATGTAGCATTACGTTATAACGTGTAACATTGTTTACTGTTACGTTATAACGTAAAACGTTATGTAGCACTACGATATAACATATAACGTTATATGCTATTACCTTATAACGTATAACGTTATGTAGCATTACGTTATAACGTATAACGTTATGTAGCACTACGTTATAACGAATAACGTTATATACTATTACCTTATAACGTATAACGTTATGTAGCATTACGTTATAACGTATAACGTTATATACTATTACCTTATAACGTATAACGTTGTGTAGCAGTACGTTATAACGTATTACGTTATATACTATTGCCTTATAACGTATAACGTTGTGTAGCAGTACGTTATAACGTATATCGTTATATATTGTTACCTTATAACGTTATACGTTATATACTATTACCTTATAACGTATAACGTTATGTAGCACTACGTTATAACGTATATCGTTATATATTGTTACCTTATAACGTTATACGTTATATACTATTACCTTATAACGTATAACGTTATGTAGCATTACGTTATAACGTATAACGTTATATACTATTACCTTATAACGTATAACGTTGTGTAGCAGTACGTTATAACGTATATCGTTATATATTGTTACCTTATAACGTTATACGTTATATACTATTACCTTATAACGTATAACGATATGTAGCACTACGTTATAACGTATAACGTTATATACTATTACCTTATAACGTTATACGTTATATACTATTACCTTATAACGTATAACGTTATGTAGCACTACGTTATAACGTATAACGTTATATACTACTACCTTATAACGTATAACGTTATGTAGCATTACGTTATAACGTGTAACATTGTTTACTGTTACGTTATAACGTAAAACGTTATGTAGCACTACGATATAACATATAACGTTATATGCTATTACCTTATAACGTATAACGTTATGTAGCATTACGTTATAACGTATAACGTTATGTAGCACTACGTTATAACGAATAACGTTATATACTATTACCTTATAACGTATAACGTTATGTAGCATTACGTTATAACGTATAACGTTATATACTATTACCTTATAACGTATAACGTTGTGTAGCAGTACGTTATAACGTATATCGTTATATATTGTTACCTTATAACGTATAACGCTATATACTATTACCTTATAACGTATAACGTTGTGTAGCAGTACGTTATAACGTATAACGTTATATACTATTACCTTATAACGTATAACGTTGTGTAGCAGTACGTTATAACGTATATCGTTATATATTGTTACCTTATAACGTATAACGCTATATACTATTACCTTATAACGTATAACGTTGTGTAGCAGTACGTTATAACGTATTACGTTATATACTATTGCCTTATAACGTATAACGTTGTGTAGCAGTACGTTATAACGTATATCGTTATATACTGTTACCTTATAACGTTATACGTTATATACTATTACCTTATAACGTATAACGTTGTGTAGCAGTACGTTATAACGTATTACGTTATATACTATTGCCTTATAACGTATAACGTTGTGTAGCAGTACGTTATAACGTATATCGTTATATATTGTTACCTTATAACGTTATACGTTATATACTATTACCTTATAACGTATAACGTTATGTAGCACTACGTTATAACGTATATCGTTATATATTGTTACCTTATAACGTTATACGTTATATACTATTACGTTATAACGTATAACGTTATGTAGCACTACGTTATAACGTATAGCGTTATGTAGCACTACGTTATAACGTATAACGTTATATACTATTACCTTATAACGTATAACGTTGTGTAGCAGTACGTTATAACGTATATCGTTATATATTGTTACCTTATAACGTATAACGCTATATACTATTACCTTATAACGTATAACGTTGTGTAGCAGTACGTTATAACGTATAACGTTATATACTATTACCTTATAACGTATAACGTTGTGTAGCAGTACGTTATAACGTATATCGTTATATATTGTTACCTTATAACGTATAACGCTATATACTATTACCTTATAACGTATAACGTTGTGTAGCAGTACGTTATAACGTATTACGTTATATACTATTGCCTTATAACGTATAACGTTGTGTAGCAGTACGTTATAACGTATATCGTTATATACTGTTACCTTATAACGTTATACGTTATATACTATTACCTTATAACGTATAACGTTGTGTAGCAGTACGTTATAACGTATTACGTTATATACTATTGCCTTATAACGTATAACGTTGTGTAGCAGTACGTTATAACGTATATCGTTATATATTGTTACCTTATAACGTTATACGTTATATACTATTACCTTATAACGTATAACGTTGTGTAGCAGTACGTTATAACGTATTACGTTATATACTATTGCCTTATAACGTATAACGTTGTGTAGCAGTACGTTATAACGTATATCGTTATATATTGTTACCTTATAACGTTATACGTTATATACTATTACCTTATAACGTATAACGTTATGTAGCATTACGTTATAACGTATAACGTTATGTAGCACTACGTTATAACGAATAACGTTATATACTATTACCTTATAACGTATAACGTTATGTAGCATTACGTTATAACGTATAACGTTATATACTATTACCTTATAACGTATAACGTTGTGTAGCAGTACGTTATAACGTATATCGTTATATATTGTTACCTTATAACGTATAACGCTATATACTATTACCTTATAACGTATAACGTTGTGTAGCAGTACGTTATAACGTATAACGTTATATACTATTACCTTATAACGTATAACGTTGTGTAGCAGTACGTTATAACGTATATCGTTATATATTGTTACCTTATAACGTATAACGCTATATACTATTACCTTATAACGTATAACGTTGTGTAGCAGTACGTTATAACGTATTACGTTATATACTATTGCCTTATAACGTATAACGTTGTGTAGCAGTACGTTATAACGTATATCGTTATATACTGTTACCTTATAACGTTATACGTTATATACTATTACCTTATAACGTATAACGTTGTGTAGCAGTACGTTATAACGTATTACGTTATATACTATTGCCTTATAACGTATAACGTTGTGTAGCAGTACGTTATAACGTATATCGTTATATATTGTTACCTTATAACGTTATACGTTATATACTATTACCTTATAACGTATAACGTTATGTAGCACTACGTTATAACGTATATCGTTATATATTGTTACCTTATAACGTTATACGTTATATACTATTACGTTATAACGTATAACGTTATGTAGCACTACGTTATAACGTATAGCGTTATGTAGCACTACGTTATAACGTATAACGTTATATACTATTACCTTATAACGTATAACGTTATGTAGCACTACGTTATAACGTATAACGTTATGTAGCACTACGTTCTAACGTATAACGTTATATACTACTACCTTATAACGTATAACGTTATGTAGCACTACGTTATAACATATAACGTTATATTCTATTACGTTATAACGTATAACGTTGTGCAGCATTACGTTATAACGTGTAACATTGTATACTGTTACGTTATAACGTACAACGTTATGTAGCACTACGTTATAACATATAACGTTATATGCTATTACCTTATAACGTATAACGTTATGTAGCATTACGTTATAACGTATAACGTTATGTAGCACTACGTTATAACGAATAACGTTATATACTATTACCTTATAACGTATAACGTTATGTAGCATTACGTTATAACGTATAACGTTATGTAGCACTACGTTATAACGAATAACGTTATATACTATTACCTTATAACGTATAACGTTATGTAGCATTACGTTATAACGTATAACGTTATATACTATTACCTTATAACGTATAACGTTGTGTAGCAGTACGTTATAACGTATATCGTTATATATTGTTACCTTATAACGTATAACGCTATATACTATTACCTTATAACGTATAACGTTGTGTAGCAGTACGTTATAACGTATAACGTTATATACTATTACCTTATAACGTATAACGTTGTGTAGCAGTACGTTATAACGTATATCGTTATATATTGTTACCTTATAACGTATAACGCTATATACTATTACCTTATAACGTATAACGTTGTGTAGCAGTACGTTATAACGTATTACGTTATATACTATTGCCTTATAACGTATAACGTTGTGTAGCAGTACGTTATAACGTATATCGTTATATATTGTTACCTTATAACGTTATACGTTATATACTATTACCTTATAACGTATAACGTTGTGTAGCAGTACGTTATAACGTATTACGTTATATACTATTGCCTTATAACGTATAACGTTGTGTAGCAGTACGTTATAACGTATATCGTTATATATTGTTACCATATAACGTTATACGTTATATACTATTACCTTATAACGTATAACGTTATGTAGCACTACGTTATAACGTATATCGTTATATATTGTTACCTTATAACGTTATACGTTATATACTATTACGTTATAACGTATAACGTTATGTAGCACTACGTTATAACGTATAGCGTTATGTAGCACTACGTTATAACGTATAACGTTATATACTATTACCTTATAACGTATAACGTTATGTAGCATAACGTTATAACGTATAACGTTATATACTATTACCTTATAACGTATAACGTTGTGTAGCAGTACGTTATAACGTATATCGTTATATATTGTTACCTTATAACGTATAACGCTATATACTATTACCTTATAACGTATAACGTTGTGTAGCAGTACGTTATAACGTATTACGTTATATACTATTGCCTTATAACGTATAACGTTGTGTAGCAGTACGTTATAACGTATATCGTTATATATTGTTACCTTATAACGTTATACGTTATATACTATTACCTTATAACGTATAACGTTATGTAGCACTACGTTATAACGTATATCGTTATATATTGTTACCTTATAACGTTATACGTTATATACTATTACCTTATAACGTATAACGTTATGTAGCATTACGTTATAACGTATAACGTTATATACTATTACCTTATAACGTATAACGTTGTGTAGCAGTACGTTATAACGTATATCGTTATATATTGTTACCTTATAACGTTATACGTTATATACTATTACCTTATAACGTATAACGATATGTAGCACTACGTTATAACGTATAACGTTATATACTATTACCTTATAACGTTATACGTTATATACTATTACCTTATAACGTATAACGTTATGTAGCACTACGTTATAACGTATAACGTTATATACTACTACCTTATAACGTATAACGTTATGTAGCATTACGTTATAACGTGTAACATTGTTTACTGTTACGTTATAACGTAAAACGTTATGTAGCACTACGATATAACATATAACGTTATATGCTATTACCTTATAACGTATAACGTTATGTAGCATTACGTTATAACGTATAACGTTATGTAGCACTACGTTATAACGAATAACGTTATATACTATTACCTTATAACGTATAACGTTATGTAGCATTACGTTATAACGTATAACGTTATATACTATTACCTTATAACGTATAACGTTGTGTAGCAGTACGTTATAACGTATATCGTTATATATTGTTACCTTATAACGTATAACGCTATATACTATTACCTTATAACGTATAACGTTGTGTAGCAGTACGTTATAACGTATAACGTTATATACTATTACCTTATAACGTATAACGTTGTGTAGCAGTACGTTATAACGTATATCGTTATATATTGTTACCTTATAACGTATAACGCTATATACTATTACCTTATAACGTATAACGTTGTGTAGCAGTACGTTATAACGTATTACGTTATATACTATTGCCTTATAACGTATAACGTTGTGTAGCAGTACGTTATAACGTATATCGTTATATACTGTTACCTTATAACGTTATACGTTATATACTATTACCTTATAACGTATAACGTTGTGTAGCAGTACGTTATAACGTATTACGTTATATACTATTGCCTTATAACGTATAACGTTGTGTAGCAGTACGTTATAACGTATATCGTTATATATTGTTACCTTATAACGTTATACGTTATATACTATTACCTTATAACGTATAACGTTATGTAGCACTACGTTATAACGTATATCGTTATATATTGTTACCTTATAACGTTATACGTTATATACTATTACGTTATAACGTATAACGTTATGTAGCACTACGTTATAACGTATAGCGTTATGTAGCACTACGTTATAACGTATAACGTTATATACTATTACCTTATAACGTATAACGTTATGTAGCACTACGTTATAACGTATAACGTTATGTAGCACTACGTTCTAACGTATAACGTTATATACTACTACCTTATAACGTATAACGTTATGTAGCACTACGTTATAACATATAACGTTATATTCTATTACGTTATAACGTATAACGTTGTGCAGCATTACGTTATAACGTGTAACATTGTATACTGTTACGTTATAACGTACAACGTTATGTAGCACTACGTTATAACATATAACGTTATATGCTATTACCTTATAACGTATAACGTTATGTAGCATTACGTTATAACGTATAACGTTATGTAGCACTACGTTATAACGAATAACGTTATATACTATTACCTTATAACGTATAACGTTATGTAGCAGTACGTTATAACGTATATCGTTATATATTGTTACCTTATTACGTTATACGTTATATACTATTACCTTATAACGTATAACGATATGTAGCACTACGTTATAACGTATAACGTTATATACTATTACCTTATAACGTATAACGTTGTGCGGCATTACGTTATAACGTGTAACATTGTATACTGTTACGTTATAACGTATAACGTTATATACTACTACCTTATAACGTATAACGTTATGTAGCATTACGTTATAACGTGTAACATTGTTTACTGTTACGTTATAACGTACAACGTTATGTAGCACTACGATATAACATATAACGTTATATGCTATTACCTTATAACGTATAACGTTATGTAGCATTACGTTATAACGTATAACGTTATGTAGCACTACGTTATAACGAATAACGTTATATACTATTACCTTATAACGTATAACGTTATGTAGCATTACGTTATAACGTATAACGTTATATACTATTACCTTATAACGTATAACGTTGTGTAGCAATACGTTATAACGTATATCGTTATATATTGTTACCTTATAACGTATAACGCTATATACTATTACCTTATAACGTATAACGTTGTGTAGCAGTACGTTATAACGTATTACGTTATATACTATTGCCTTATAACGTATAACGTTGTGTAGCAGTACGTTATAACGTATATCATTATATATTGTTACCTTATAACGTTATACGTTATATACTATTACCTTATAACGTATAACGTTATGTAGCACTACGATATAACGTATATCGTTATATATTGTTACCTTATAACGTTATACGTTATATACTATTACGTTATAACGTATAACGTTGTGTAGCAGTACGTTATAACGTATTACGTTATATACTATTGCCTTATAACGTATAACGTTGTGTAGCAGTACGTTATAACGTATATCATTATATATTGTTACCTTATAACGTTATACGTTATATACTATTACCTTAAAACGTATAACGTTATGTAGCATTACGTTATAACGTATAACGTTATGTAGCACTACGTTATAACGAATAACGTTATATACTATTACCTTATAACGTATAACGTTATGTAGCATTACGTTATAACGTATAACATTATATACTATTACCTTATAACGTATAACGTTGTGTAGCAGTACGTTATAACGTATATCGTTATATATTGTTACCTTATAACGTTATACGTTATATACTATTACCTTATAACGTATAACGTTGTGTAGCAGTACGTTATAACGTATTACGTTATATACTATTGCCTTATAACGTATAACGTTGTGTAGCAGTACGTTATAACGTATATCGTTATATATTGTTACCTTATAACGTTATACGTTATATACTATTACCTTATAACGTATAATGTTATGTAGCAGTACGTTATAACGTATATCGTTATATATTGTTACCTTATAACGTTATACGTTATATACTATTACCTTATAACGTATAACGTTATGTAGCACTACATTATAACGTATAACGTTATATACTATTACGTTGTAACGTATAACGTTATGTAGCACTACGTTATAACGTATGACGTTATGTAGCACTTCGTTATGACTTATAACGTTATGTAGCACTACGTTGTAACCTATAACGTTATATACTATTACCTTACAATGTATAACGTTATGTAGCACTACGTTATAACGTATATCGTTATATATTGTTACCTTATAACGTTATACGTTATATACTATTACGTTATAACGTATAACGTTATGTAGCACTATGTTATAACATATAACGTCATATACTATTACTTTATAACGTATAACGTTATGTAGCACTACGTTCTAACGTATAACGTTATATACTACTACCTTATAACGTATAACGTTATGTAGCACTACGTTATAACATATAACGTTATATTCTATTACGTTATAACGTATAACGTTGTGCAGCATTACGTTATAACGTGTAACATTGTATACTGTTACGTTATAACGTACAACGTTATGTAGCACTACGTTATAACATATAACGTTATATGCTATTACCTTATAACGTATAACGTTATGTAGCATTACGTTATAACGTATAACGTTATGTAGCACTACGTTATAACGAATAACGTTATATACTATTACCTTATAACGTATAACGTTATGTAGCATTACGTTATAACGTATAACGTTATATACTATTACCTTATAACGTATAACGTTGTGTAGCAGTACGTTATAACGTATATCGTTATATATTGTTACCTTATTACGTTATACGTTATATACTATTACCTTATAACGTATAACGATATGTAGCACTACGTTATAACGTATAACGTTATATACTATTACCTTATAACGTATAACGTTGTGCGGCATTACGTTATAACGTGTAACATTGTATACTGTTACGTTATAACGTATAACGTTATATACTACTACCTTATAACGTATAACGTTATGTAGCATTACGTTATAACGTGTAACATTGTTTACTGTTACGTTATAACGTACAACGTTATGTAGCACTACGATATAACATATAACGTTATATGCTATTACCTTATAACGTATAACGTTATGTAGCATTACGTTATAACGTATAACGTTATGTAGCACTACGTTATAACGAATAACGTTATATACTATTACCTTATAACGTATAACGTTATGTAGCATTACGTTATAACGTATAACGTTATATACTATTACCTTATAACGTATAACGTTGTGTAGCAATACGTTATAACGTATATCGTTGTATATTGTTACCTTATAACGTATAACGCTATATACTATTACCTTATAACGTATAACGTTGTGTAGCAGTACGTTATAACGTATTACGTTATATACTATTGCCTTATAACGTATAACGTTGTGTAGCAGTACGTTATAACGTATATCATTATATATTGTTACCTTATAACGTTATACGTTATATACTATTACCTTATAACGTATAACGTTATGTAGCACTACGATATAACGTATATCGTTATATATTGTTACCTTATAACGTTATACGTTATATACTATTACGTTATAACGTATAACGTTGTGTAGCAGTACGTTATAACGTATTACGTTATATACTATTGCCTTATAACGTATAACGTTGTGTAGCAGTACGTTATAACGTATATCATTATATATTGTTACCTTATAACGTTATACGTTATATACTATTACCTTAAAACGTATAACGTTATGTAGCATTACGTTATAACGTATAACGTTATGTAGCACTACGTTATAACGAATAACGTTATATACTATTACCTTATAACGTATAACGTTATGTAGCATTACGTTATAACGTATAACATTATATACTATTACCTTATAACGTATAACGTTGTGTAGCAGTACGTTATAACGTATATCGTTATATATTGTTACCTTATAACGTTATACGTTATATACTATTACCTTATAACGTATAACGTTGTGTAGCAGTACGTTATAACGTATTACGTTATATACTATTGCCTTATAACGTATAACGTTGTGTAGCAGTACGTTATAACGTATATCGTTATATATTGTTACCTTATAACGTTATACGTTATATACTATTACCTTATAACGTATAATGTTATGTAGCAGTACGTTATAACGTATATCGTTATATATTGTTACCTTATAACGTTATACGTTATATACTATTACCTTATAACGTATAACGTTATGTAGCACTACATTATAACGTATAACGTTATATACTATTACGTTGTAACGTATAACGTTATGTAGCACTACGTTATAACGTATGACGTTATGTAGCACTTCGTTATGACTTATAACGTTATGTAGCACTACGTTGTAACCTATAACGTTATATACTATTACCTTACAATGTATAACGTTATGTAGCACTACGTTATAACGTATATCGTTATATATTGTTACCTTATAACGTTATACGTTATATACTATTACGTTATAACGTATAACGTTATGTAGCACTATGTTATAACATATAACGTCATATACTATTACTTTATAACGTGTAACGTTGTGCAGCACTACGTTATAACGTGTAACATTGTATACTGTTACGTTATAACGTACAACGTTATGTAGCACTACGTTATAACATATAACGGTATATGCTATTACCTTATAACGTATAACGTTATGTAGCACTACGTTATAACATATAACGTCATATACTATTACGTTATAACGTGTAACGTTGTGCAGCACTACGTTATAACGTGTAACATTGTATACTGTTACGTTATAACGTACAACGTTATGTAGCACTACGTTATAACATATAACGGTATATGCTATTACCTTATAACGTGTTATACGTTATATACTTTTACCTTATAACGTATAACATTATGTAGCACTACGTTATAACGTATATCCTTATAAATTGTTACCTTATAACGTTATACGTTATATACTATTACGTTATAACGTATAACGTTATGTAGCACTACGATATAACGTATAACGTTATGTAGCACTACGTTATAACGTATAACGTTATGTAGCACTACGTTATAACATATAACGTTATATTCTATTACGTTATAACGTATAACGTTGTGCAGCATTACGTTATAACGTGTAACATTGTATACTGTTACGTTATAACGTACAACGTTATGTAGCACTACGTTATAACATATAACGTTATATGCTATTACCTTATAACGTATAACGTTATGTAGCATTACGTTATAACGTATAACGTTATGTAGCACTACGTTATAACGAATAACGTTATATACTATTACTTTATAACGTATAACGTTGTGTAGCAGTACGTTATAACGTATATCTTTATATACTATTACCTTATAACGTATAACGTTGTGTAGCACTACGTTATAACGTATAACGTTATATACTATTACTTTATAACGTATAACGTTGTGTAGCAGTACGTTATAACGTATATCTTTATATACTATTACCTTATAACGTATAACGTTGTGTAGCAGTACGTTATAACGTATATCGTTATATATTGTTACCTTATAACGTTATACGTTATATACTATTACCTTATAACGTATAACGTTATGTAGCACTACGTTATAACGTATAACGTTATATACTATTACCTTATAACGTATAACGTTGTGTAGCAGTACGTTATAACGTATAACGTTATATACTATTACCTTATAACGTATAACGTTGTGTATCAGTACGTTATAACGTACATCGTTATATATTTTTACCTTATAACGTTATACGTTATATACTTTTACCTTATAACGTATAACGTTATGTAGCACTACGTTATAACATATAACGTCATATACTATTACGTTATAACGTGTAACGTTGTGCAGCACTACGTTATAACGTGTAACATTGTATACTGTTACGTTATAACGTACAACGTTATGTAGCACTACGTTATAACGTATAACGTTATGTAGCACTACGTTATAACATATAACGTTATATTCTATTACGTTATAACGTATAACGTTGTGCAGCATTACGTTATAACGTGTAACATTGTATACTGTTACGTTATAACGTACAACGTTATGTAGCACTACGTTATAACATATAACGTTATATGCTATTACCTTATAACGTATAACGTTATGTAGCATTACGTTATAACGTATAACGTTATGTAGCACTACGTTATAACGAATAACGTTATATACTATTACCTTATAACGTATAACGTTATGTAGCATTACGTTATAACGTATAACGTTATATACTATTACCTTATAACGTATAACGTTGTGTAGCAGTACGTTATAACGTATATCGTTATATATTGTTACCTTATAACGTATAACGCTATATACTATTACCTTATAACGTATAACGTTATGTAGCATTACGTTATAACGTATAACGTTATGTAGCACTACGTTATAACGAATAACGTTATATACTATTACCTTATAACGTATAACGTTATGTAGCATTACGTTATAACGTATAACGTTATATACTATTACCTTATAATATATAACGTTGTGTAGCAGTACGTTATAACGTATATCGTTATATATTGTTACCTTATAACGTTATACGTTATATACTATTACCTTATAGCGTATAACGTTATGTAGCACTACGTTATAACGTATAACGTTATATACTATTACCTTATAACGTATAACGTTGTGTAGCAGTACGTTATAACGTATATCGTTATATATTGTTACCTTATAACGTTATACTTTATATACTATTACCTTATAACGTATAACGTTATGTAGCACTACGTTATAACGTATATCGTTATATATTGTTACCTTATAACGTTATACGTTATATACTATTACCTTATAACGTATAACGTTATGTAGCAGTACGTTATAACGTATAACGTTATATACTATTACCTTATAACGTATAAAGTTGTGTAGCAGTACGTTATAACGTATAACGTTATATACTATTACCTTATAACGTATAACGTTGTGTATCAGTACGTTATAACGTACATCGTTATATATTGTTACCTTATAACGTTATACGTTATATACTTTTACCTTATAACGTATAACCTTATGTAGCACTACGTTATAACGTATATCCTTATAAATTGTTACCTTATAACGTTATACGTTATATACTATTACGTTATAACGTATAACGTTCTGTAGCACTACGTTATAACGTATAACGTTATGTAGCACTACGTTATAACGTATAACGTTATATACTACTACCTTATAACGTATAACATTATGTAGCACTACGTTATAACGTATATCCTTATAAATTGTTACCTTATAACGTTATACGTTATATACTATTACGTTATAACGTATAACGTTATGTAGCATTACGTTATAGCGTATAACGTTATGTAGCACTACGTTATAACGAATAACGTTATATACTATTACCTTATAACGTATAACGTTATGTAGCATTACGTTATAACGTAAAACGTTATATACTATTACTTTATAACGTATAACGTTGTGTAGCAGTACGTTATAACGTATATCGTTATATATTGTTACCTTATAACGTTATACGTTATATACTATTACCTTATAGCGTATAACGTTATGTAGCACTACGTTATAACGTATAACGTTATATACTATTACCTTATAACGTATAACGTTGTGTAGCAGTACGTTATAACGTATATCGTTATATATTGTTACCTTATAACGTTATACGTTATATACTATTACGTTATAACGTATAACGTTATGTAGCACTACGTTATAACGTATAGCGTTATGTAGCACTACGTTATAACGCATAACGTTATATACTATTACCTTATAACGTATAACGTTATGTAGCATTACGTTATAACGTATAACGTTATATACTATTACCTTATAACGTATAACGTTGTGTAGCAGTACGTTATAACGTATATCGTTATATATTGTTACCTTATAACGTATAACGCTATATACTATTACCTTATAACGTATAACGTTGTGTAGCAGTACGTTATAACGTATTACGTTATATACTATTGCCTTATAACGTATAACGTTGTGTAGCAGTACGTTATAACGTATATCGTTATATATTGTTACCTTATAACGTTATACGTTATATACTATTACCTTATAACGTATAACGTTGTGTAGCAGTACGTTATAACGTATTACGTTATATACTATTGCCTTATAACGTATAACGTTGTGTAGCAGTACGTTATAACGTATATCGTTATATATTGTTACCTTATAACGTTATACGTTATATACTATTACCTTATAACGTATAACGTTATGTAGCACTACGTTATAACGTATATCGTTATATATTGTTACCTTATAACGTTATACGTCATATACTATTACGTTATAACGTATAACGTTATGTAGCACTACGTTATAACGTATAGCGTTATGTAGCAGTACGTTATAACGTATAACGTTATATACTATTACCTTATAACGTATAACGTTATGTAGCATTTCGTTATAACGTATAACGTTATATACTATTACCTTATAACGTATAACGTTGTGTAGCAGTACGTTATAACGTATATCGTTATATATTGTTACCTTATAACGTATAACGCTATATACTATTACCTTATAACGTATAACGTTGTGTAGCAGTACGTTATAACGTATTACGCTATATACTATTGCCTTATAACGTATAACGTTGTGTAGCAGTACGTTATAACGTATATCGTTATATATTGTTACCTTATAACGTTATACGTTATATACTATTACCTTATAACGTATAACGTTATGTAGCACTACGTTATAACGTATATCGTTATATATTGTTACCTTATAACGTTATACGTTATATACTATTACGTTATAACGTATAACGTTATGTAGCACTACGTTATAACGTATAGCGTTATGTAACACTACGTTATAACGTATAACGTTATATACTATTACCTTATAACGTATAACGTTGTGTAGCAGTACGTTATAACGTATATCGTTATATATTGTTACCTTATAACGTTATACGTTATATACTATTACCTTATAACGTATAACGTTATGTAGCTCTACGTTATAACGTATATCGTTATATATTGTTACCTTATAACGTTATACGTTATATACTATTACGTTATAACGTATAACGTTATGTAGCACTACGTTATAACGTATAACGTTATGTAGCACTACGTTATAACGTATATCGTTATATACTACTACCTTATAACGTATAACGTTATGTAGCACTACGTTATAACATATAACGTTATATTCTATTACGTTATAACGTATAACGTTGTGCAGCATTACGTTATAACGTGTAACATTGTATACTGTTACGTTATAACGTACAACGTTATGTAGCACTACGTTATAACATATAACGTTATATGCTATTACCTTATAACGTATAACGTTATGTAGCATTACGTTATAACGTATAACGTTATGTAGCACTACGTTATAACGAATAACGTTATATACTATTACCTTATAACGTATAACGTTATGTAGCATTACGTTATAACGTATAACGTTATATACTATTACCTTATAACGTATAACGTTGTGTAGCAGTACGTTATAACGTATATCGTTATATATTGTTACCTTATAACGTTATACGTTATATACTATTACCTTATAACGTATAACGATATGTAGCACTACGTTATAACGTATAACGTTATATACTATTACCTTATAACGTATAACGTTGTGCAGCATTACTTTATAACGTGTAACATTGTATACTGTTACGTTATAACGTATAACGTTATATACTACTACCTTATAACGTATAACGTTATGTAGCATTACGTTATAACGTGTAACATTGTTTACTGTTACGTTATAACGTACAACGTTATGTAGCACTACGATATAACATATAACGTTATATGCTATTACCTTATAACGTATAACGTTATGTAGCATTACGTTATAACGTATAACGTTATGTAGCACTACGTTATAACGAATAACGTTATATACTATTACCTTATAACGTATAACGTTATGTAGCATTACGTTATAACGTATAACGTTATATACTATTACCTTATAACGTATAACGTTGTGTAGCAATACGTTATAACGTATATCGTTATATATTGTTACCTTATAACGTATAACGCTATATACTATTACCTTATAACGTATAACGTTGTGTAGCAGTACGTTATAACGTATTACGTTATATACTATTGCCTTATAACGTATAACGTTGTGTAGCAGTACGTTATAACGTATATCATTATATATTGTTACCTTATAACGTTATACGTTATATACTATTACCTTATAACGTATAACGTTATGTAGCACTACGATATAACGTATATCGTTATATATTGTTACCTTATAACGTTATACGTTATATACTATTACGTTATAACGTATAACGTTGTGTAGCAGTACGTTATATCGTATTACGTTATATACTATTGCCTTATAACGTATAACGTTGTGTAGCAGTACGTTATAACGTATATCATTATATATTGTTACCTTATAACGTTATACGTTATATACTATTACCTTAAAACGTATAACGTTATGTAGCATTACGTTATAACGTATAACGTTATATACTATTACCTGATAACGTATAACGTTATATACTATTACCTTATAACGTATAACGTTGTGTAGCAGTACGTTATAACGTATATCGTTATATATTGTTACCTTATAACGTATAACGCTATATACTATTACCTTATAACGTATAACGTTGTGTAGCAGTACGTTATAACGTATTACGTTATATACTATTGCCTTATAACGCATAACGTTGTGTAGCAGTACGTTATAACGTATATCGTTATATATTGTTACCTTATAACGTTATACGTTATATACTATTACCTTATAACGTATAACGTTATGTAGCACTACGTTATTACGTATATCGTTATATATTGTTACCTTATAACGTTATACGTTATATACTATTACGTTATAACGTATAACGTTATGTAGCACTACGTTATAACGTATAACGTTATGTAGCACTACGTTATAACGTATAACGTTATATACTACTACCTTATAACGTATAACGTTATGTAGCACTACGTTATAACGTATAACGTTATATACTATTACCTTATAACGTATAACGTTGTGTAGCAGTACGATATAACGTATATCGTTATATATTGTTACCTTATAACGTTATACGTTATATACTATTACGTTATAACGTACAACGTTATGTAGCACTACGTTATAACATATAACGTTATATGCTATTACCTTATAACGTATAACGTTATGTAGCATTACGTTATAACGTATAACGTCATGTAGCACTACGTTATAACGAATAACGTTATATACTATTACCCTATAACGTATAACGTTATGTAGCATTACGTTATAACGTATAACGTTATATACTATTACCTTATAACGTATAACGTTGTGTAGCAGTACGTTATAACGTATATCGTTATATATTGTTACCTTATAACGTTATACGTTATATACTATTACCTTATAACGTATAACGATATGTAGCACTACGTTATAACGTATAACGTTATATACTATTACCTTATAACGTTATACGTTATATACTATTACCTTATAACGTATAACGTTATGTAGCACTACGTTATAACGTATAACGTTATATACTACTACCTTATAACGTATAACGTTATGTAGCATTACGTTATAACGTGTAACATTGTTTACTGTTACGTTATAACGTACAACGTTATGTAGCACTACGATATAACATATAACGTTATATGCTATTACCTTATAACGTATAACGTTATGTAGCATTACGTTATAACGTATAACGTTATGTAGCACTACGTTATAACGAATAACGTTATATACTATTACCTTATAACGTATAACGTTATGTAGCATTACGTTATAACGTATAACGTTATATACTATTACCTTATAACGTATAACGTTGTGTAGCAGTACGTTATAACGTATATCGTTATATATTGTTACCTTATAACGTATAACGCTATATACTATTACCTTATAACGTATAACGTTGTGTAGCAGTACGTTATAACGTATTACGTTATATACTATTGCCTTATAACGTATAACGTTGTGTAGCAGTACGTTATAACGTATATCATTATATATTGTTACCTTATAACGTTATACGTTATATACTATTACCTTATAACGTATAACGTTATGTAGCACTACGTTATAACGTATATCGTTATATATTGTTACCTTATAACGTATAACGTTGTGTAGCAGTACGTTATAACGTATATCGTTATATATTGTTACCTTATAACGTTATACGTTATATACTATTACCTTATAACGTATAACGTTGTGTAGCAGTACGTTATAACGTATTACGTTATATACTATTGCCTTATAACGTATAACGTTGTGTAGCAGTACGTTATAATGTATATCGTTATATATTGTTACCTTATAACGTTATACGTTATATACTATTACCTTATAACGTATAACGTTATGTAGCACTACGTTATAACGTATATCGTTATATATTGTTACCTTATAACGTTATACGTTATATACTATTACGTTTTAACGTATAACGTTATGTAGCACTACGTTATAACGTATAGCGTTATGTAGCACTACGTTATAACGTATAACGTTATATACTATTACCTTATAACGTATAACGTTATGTAGCATTACGTTATAACGTATAACGTTATATACTATTACCTTATAACGTATAACGTTGTGTAGCAGTACGTTATAACGTATATCGTTATATATTGTTACCTTATAACGTATAACGCTATATACTATTACCTTATAACGTATAACGTTGTGTAGCAGTACGTTATAACGTATTACGTTATATACTATTGCCTTATAACGCATAACGTTGTGTAGCAGTACGTTATAACGTATATCGTTATATATTGTTACCTTATAACGTTATACGTTATATACTATTACCTTATAACGTATAACGTTATGTAGCACTACGTTATTACGTATATCGTTATATACTGTTACCTTATAACGTTATACGTTATATACTATTACGTTATAACGTATAACGTTATGTAGCACTACGTTATAACGTATAGCGTTATGTAGCACTACGTTATAACGTATAACGTTATATACTATTACCTTATAACGTATAACGTTATGTAGCATTACGTTATAACGTATAACGTTATATACTATTACCTTATAACGTATAACGTTGTGTAGCAGTACGTTATAACGTATATCGTTATATATTGTTACCTTATAACGTATAACGCTATATACTATTACCTTATAACGTATAACGTTATGTAGCATTACGTTATAACGTATAACGTTATGTAGCACTACGTTATAACGAATATCGTTATATACTATTACCTTATAACGTATAACGTTATGTAGCATTACGTTATAACGTATAACGTTATATACTATTACCTTATAATGTATAACGTTGTGTAGCCGTACGTTATAACGTATATCGTTATATATTGTTACCTTATAACGTTATACGTTATATACTATTACCTTATAGCGTATAACGTTATGTAGGACTACGTTATAACGTATAACGTTATATACTATTACCTTATAATGTATAACGTTGTGTAGCAGTACGTTATAACGTATATCGTTATATATTGTTACCTTATAACGTTATACGTTATATACTATTACCTTATAACGTATAACGTTATGTAGCACTACGTTATAACGTATATGGTTATATATTGTTACCTTATAACGTTATACGTTATATACTATTACCTTAAAACGTATAACGTTATGTAGCAGTACGTTATAACGTATAACGTTATATACTGTTACCTTATAACGTATAACGTTGTGTAGCAGTACGTTATAACGTATAACGTTATATACTACTACCTTATAACGTATAACGTAATGTAGCACTACGTTATAACATATAACGTTATATTCTATTACGTTATAACGTATAACGTTGTGCAGCATTACGTTATAACGTGTAACATTGTATACTGTTACGTTATAACGTACAACGTTATGTAGCACTACGTTATAACATATAACGTTATATGCTATTACCTTATAACGTATAACGTTATGTAGCATTACGTTATAACGTATAACGTTATGTAGCACTACGTTATAACGAATAACGTTATATACTATTACCTTATAACGTATAACGTTATGTAGCATTACGTTATAACGTATAACGTTATATACTATTATCTTATAACGTATAACGTTGTGTAGCAGTAAGTTATAACGTATATCGTTATATATTGTTACCTTATAACGTATAACGCTATATACTATTACCTTATAACGTATAACGTTATATACTATTACCTTATAACGTATAACGTTATGTAGCATTACGTTATAACGTATAACGTTATATACTATTACCTTATAACGTATAACGTTGTGTAGCAGTACGTTATAACGTATATCGTTATATATTGTTACCTTATAACGTATAACGCTATATACTATTACCTTATAACGTATAACGTTGTGTAGCAGTACGTTATAACGTATTACGTTATATACTATTGCCTTATAACGCATAACGTTGTGTAGCAGTACGTTATAACGTATATCGTTATATATTGTTACCTTATAACGTTATACGTTATATACTATTACCTTATAACGTATAACGTTATGTAGCACTACGTTATTACGTATATCGTTATATACTGTTACCTTATAACGTTATACGTTATATACTATTACGTTATAACGTATAACGTTATGTAGCACTACGTTATAACGTATAGCGTTATGTAGCACTACGTTATAACGTATAACGTTATATACTATTACCTTATAACGTATAACGTTATGTAGCATTACGTTATAACGTATAACGTTATATACTATTACCTTATAACGTATAACGTTGTGTAGCAGTACGTTATAACGTATATCGTTATATATTGTTACCTTATAACGTATAACGCTATATACTATTACCTTATAACGTATAACGTTATGTAGCATTACGTTATAACGTATAACGTTATGTAGCACTACGTTATAACGAATATCGTTATATACTATTACCTTATAACGTATAACGTTATGTAGCATTACGTTATAACGTATAACGTTATATACTATTACCTTATAATGTATAACGTTGTGTAGCCGTACGTTATAACGTATATCGTTATATATTGTTACCTTATAACGTTATACGTTATATACTATTACCTTATAGCGTATAACGTTATGTAGGACTACGTTATAACGTATAACGTTATATACTATTACCTTATAATGTATAACGTTGTGTAGCAGTACGTTATAACGTATATCGTTATATATTGTTACCTTATAACGTTATACGTTATATACTATTACCTTATAACGTATAACGTTATGTAGCACTACGTTATAACGTATATGGTTATATATTGTTACCTTATAACGTTATACGTTATATACTATTACCTTAAAACGTATAACGTTATGTAGCAGTACGTTATAACGTATAACGTTATATACTGTTACCTTATAACGTATAACGTTGTGTAGCAGTACGTTATAACGTATAACGTTATATACTACTACCTTATAACGTATAACGTAATGTAGCACTACGTTATAACATATAACGTTATATTCTATTACGTTATAACGTATAACGTTGTGCAGCATTACGTTATAACGTGTAACATTGTATACTGTTACGTTATAACGTACAACGTTATGTAGCACTACGTTATAACATATAACGTTATATGCTATTACCTTATAACGTATAACGTTATGTAGCATTACGTTATAACGTATAACGTTATGTAGCACTACGTTATAACGAATAACGTTATATACTATTACCTTATAACGTATAACGTTATGTAGCATTACGTTATAACGTATAACGTTATATACTATTATCTTATAACGTATAACGTTGTGTAGCAGTAAGTTATAACGTATATCGTTATATATTGTTACCTTATAACGTATAACGCTATATACTATTACCTTATAACGCATAACGTTATGTAGCATTACGTTATAACGTATAACGTTATGTAGCACTACGATATAACGAATAACGTTATATACTATTACCTTATAACGTATAACGTTATGTAGCACTACGTTATAACGTATAACGTTATATACTATTACCTTATAACGTATAACGTTGTGTAGCAGTACGTTAGAACGTATATCGTTATATATTGTTACCTTATAACGTTATACGTTATATACTATTACCTTATAACGTATAACGTTATGTAGCACTACGTTATAACGTATATCGTTATATATTGTTACCTTATAACGTTATACGTTATATACTATTACCTTATAACGTATAACGTTATGTAGCAGTACGTTATAACGTATAACGTGATATACTATTACCTTATAACGTATAACGTTGTGTAGCAGTACGTTATAACGTATAACGTTATATACTATTACCTTATAACGTATAACGTTGTGTATCAGTACGTTATAACGTACATCGTTATATATTGTTACCTTATAACGTTATACGTTATATACTTTTACCTTATAACGTATAACATTATGTAGCACTACGTTATAACGTATATCCTTATAAATTGTTACCTTATAACGTTATACGTTATATACTATTACGTTATAACGTATAACGTTATGTAGCACTACGTTATAACGTATATCGTTATATATTGTTACCTTATAACGTATAACGCTATATACTATTACCTTATAACGTATAACGTTGTGTAGCAGTACGTTATAACGTATATCGTTATATATTGTTACCTTATAACGTTATACGTTATATACTATTACCTTACAACGTATAACGTTATGTAGCACTACGTTATAACGTATATCGTTATATATTGTTACCTTATAACGTTATACGTTATATACTATTACGTTATAACGTATAACGTTATGTAGCACTACGTTATAACGTATAGCGTTATGTAGCACTACGTTATAACGTATAACGTTATATACTATTACCTTATAACGTATAACGTTGTGTAGCAGTACGATATAACGTATATCGTTATATATTGTTACCTTATATCGTTATACGTTATATACTATTACGTTATAACGTATAACGTTATGTAGCACTACGTTATAACGTATAACGTTATGTAGCACTACGTTATAACGTATAACGTTATATACTACTACCTTATAACGTATAACGTTATGTAGCACTACGTTATAACGTATAACGTTATATACTACTACCTTATAACGTATAACGTTATGTAGCATTACGTTATAACGTGTAACATTGTTTACTGTTACGTTATAACGTACAACGTTATGTAGCACTACGATATAACATATAACGTTATATGCTATTACCTTATAACGTTATACGTTATATACTATTACCTTATAACGTATAACGATATGTAGCACTACGTTATAACGTATAGCGTTATGTAGCACTACGTTATAACGTATAACGTTATATACTATTACCTTATAACGTATAACGTTATGTAGCATTACGTTATAACGTATAACGTTATATACTATTACCTTATAACGTATAACGTTGTGTAGCAGTACGTTATAACGTATATCGTTATATATTGTTACCTTATAACGTATAACGCTATATACTATTACCTTATAACGTATAACGTTATGTAGCATTACGTTATAACGTATAACGTTATGTAGCACTACGTTATAACGAATATCGTTATATACTATTACCTTATAACGTATAACGTTATGTAGCATTACGTTATAACGTATAACGTTATATACTATTACCTTATAATGTATAACGTTGTGTAGCCGTACGTTATAACGTATATCGTTATATATTGTTACCTTATAACGTTATACGTTATATACTATTACCTTATAGCGTATAACGTTATGTAGGACTACGTTATAACGTATAACGTTATATACTATTACCTTATAATGTATAACGTTGTGTAGCAGTACGTTATAACGTATATCGTTATATATTGTTACCTTATAACGTTATACGTTATATACTATTACCTTATAACGTATAACGTTATGTAGCACTACGTTATAACGTATATGGTTATATATTGTTACCTTATAACGTTATACGTTATATACTATTACCTTAAAACGTATAACGTTATGTAGCAGTACGTTATAACGTATAACGTTATATACTGTTACCTTATAACGTATAACGTTGTGTAGCAGTACGTTATAACGTATAACGTTATATACTACTACCTTATAACGTATAACGTAATGTAGCACTACGTTATAACATATAACGTTATATTCTATTACGTTATAACGTATAACGTTGTGCAGCATTACGTTATAACGTGTAACATTGTATACTGTTACGTTATAACGTACAACGTTATGTAGCACTACGTTATAACATATAACGTTATATGCTATTACCTTATAACGTATAACGTTATGTAGCATTACGTTATAACGTATAACGTTATGTAGCACTACGTTATAACGAATAACGTTATATACTATTACCTTATAACGTATAACGTTATGTAGCATTACGTTATAACGTATAACGTTATATACTATTATCTTATAACGTATAACGTTGTGTAGCAGTAAGTTATAACGTATATCGTTATATATTGTTACCTTATAACGTATAACGCTATATACTATTACCTTATAACGCATAACGTTATGTAGCATTACGTTATAACGTATAACGTTATGTAGCACTACGATATAACGAATAACGTTATATACTATTACCTTATAACGTATAACGTTATGTAGCACTACGTTATAACGTATAACGTTATATACTATTACCTTATAACGTATAACGTTGTGTAGCAGTACGTTAGAACGTATATCGTTATATATTGTTACCTTATAACGTTATACGTTATATACTATTACCTTATAACGTATAACGTTATGTAGCACTACGTTATAACGTATATCGTTATATATTGTTACCTTATAACGTTATACGTTATATACTATTACCTTATAACGTATAACGTTATGTAGCAGTACGTTATAACGTATAACGTGATATACTATTACCTTATAACGTATAACGTTGTGTAGCAGTACGTTATAACGTATAACGTTATATACTATTACCTTATAACGTATAACGTTGTGTATCAGTACGTTATAACGTACATCGTTATATATTGTTACCTTATAACGTTATACGTTATATACTTTTACCTTATAACGTATAACATTATGTAGCACTACGTTATAACGTATATCCTTATAAATTGTTACCTTATAACGTTATACGTTATATACTATTACGTTATAACGTATAACGTTATGTAGCACTACGTTATAACGTATATCGTTATATATTGTTACCTTATAACGTATAACGCTATATACTATTACCTTATAACGTATAACGTTGTGTAGCAGTACGTTATAACGTATATCGTTATATATTGTTACCTTATAACGTTATACGTTATATACTATTACCTTACAACGTATAACGTTATGTAGCACTACGTTATAACGTATATCGTTATATATTGTTACCTTATAACGTTATACGTTATATACTATTACGTTATAACGTATAACGTTATGTAGCACTACGTTATAACGTATAGCGTTATGTAGCACTACGTTATAACGTATAACGTTATATACTATTACCTTATAACGTATAACGTTGTGTAGCAGTACGATATAACGTATATCGTTATATATTGTTACCTTATATCGTTATACGTTATATACTATTACGTTATAACGTATAACGTTATGTAGCACTACGTTATAACGTATAACGTTATGTAGCACTACGTTATAACGTATAACGTTATATACTACTACCTTATAACGTATAACGTTATGTAGCACTACGTTATAACGTATAACGTTATATACTATTACCTTATAACGTATAACGTTGTGTAGCAGTACGATATAACGTATATCGTTATATACTATTACCTTATAATGTATAACGTTGTGTAGCCGTACGTTATAACGTATATCGTTATATATTGTTACCTTATAACGTTATACGTTATATACTATTACCTTATAGCGTATAACGTTATGTAGGACTACGTTATAACGTATAACGTTATATACTATTACCTTATAATGTATAACGTTGTGTAGCAGTACGTTATAACGTATATCGTTATATATTGTTACCTTATAACGTTATACGTTATATACTATTACCTTATAACGTATAACGTTATGTAGCACTACGTTATAACGTATATCGTTATATATTGTTACCTTATAACGTTATACGTTATATACTATTACCTTAAAACGTATAACGTTATGTAGCAGTACGTTATAACGTATAACGTTATATACTGTTACCTTATAACGTATAACGTTGTGTAGCAGTACGTTATAACGTATAACGTTATATACTATTACCTTATAACGTACAACGTTGTGTATCAGTACGTTATAACGTACATCGTTATATATTGTTACCTTATAACGTTATACGTTATATACTATTACGTTATAACGTATAACGTTATGTAGCACTACGATATAACGTATAACGTTATGTAGCACTACGTTATAACGTATAACGTTATATACTACTACCTTATAACGTATAACGTAATGTAGCACTACGTTATAACATATAACGTTATATTCTATTACGTTATAACGTATAACGTTGTGCAGCATTACGTTATAACGTGTAACATTGTATACTGTTACGTTATAACGTACAACGTTATGTAGCACTACGTTATAACATATAACGTTATATGCTATTACCTTATAACGTATAACGTTATGTAGCATTACGTTATAACGTATAACGTTATGTAGCACTACGTTATAACGAATAACGTTATATACTATTACCTTATAACGTATAACGTTATGTAGCATTACGTTATAACGTATAACGTTATATACTATTATCTTATAACGTATAACGTTGTGTAGCAGTAAGTTATAACGTATATCGTTATATATTGTTACCTTATAACGTATAACGCTATATACTATTACCTTATAACGCATAACGTTATGTAGCATTACGTTATAACGTATAACGTTATGTAGCACTACGTTATAACGAATAACGTTATATACTATTACCTTATAACGTATAACGTTATGTAGCACTACGTTATAACGTATAACGTTATATACTATTACCTTATAACGTATAACGTTGTGTAGCAGTACGTTAGAACGTATATCGTTATATATTGTTACCTTATAACGTTATACGTTATATACTATTACCTTATAACGTATAACGTTATGTAGCACTACGTTATAACGTATATCGTTATATATTGTTACCTTATAACGTTATACGTTATATACTATTACCTTATAACGTATAACGTTATGTAGCAGTACGTTATAACGTATAACGTGATATACTATTACCTTATAACGTATAACGTTGTGTAGCAGTACGTTATAACGTATAACGTTATATACTATTACCTTATAACATATAACGTTGTGTAGCAGTACGTTATAACGTATATCGTTATATATTGTTACCTTATAACGTTATACGTTATATACTATTACCTTACAACGTATAACGTTATGTAGCACTACGTTATAACGTATATCGTTATATATTGTTACCTTATAACGTTATACGTTATATACTATTACGTTATAACGTATAACGTTATGTAGCACTACGTTATAACGTATAGCGTTATGTAGCACTACGTTATAACGTATAACGTTATATACTATTACCTTATAACGTATAACGTTGTGTAGCAGTACGATATAACGTATATCGTTATATATTGTTACCTTATATCGTTATACGTTATATACTATTACGTTATAACGTATAACGTTATGTAGCACTACGTTATAACGTATAACGTTATGTAGCACTACGTTATAACGTATAACGTTATATACTACTACCTTATAACGTATAACGTTATGTAGCACTACGTTATAACGTATAACGTTATATACTATTACCTTATAACGTATAACGTTGTGTAGCAGTACGATATAACGTATATCGTTATATATTGTTACCTTATAACGTTATACGTTATATACTATTACGTTATAACGTACAACGTTATGTAGCACTACGTTATAACATATAACGTTATATGCTATTACCTTATAACGTATAACGTTATGTAGCACTACGTTATAACATATAACGTTATATTCTATAACGTTATAACGTATAACGTTATGTAGCATTACGTTATAACGTATAACGTTATATACTATTACCTTATAACGTATAACGTTGTGTAGCAGTACGTTATAACGTATATCGTTATATATTGTTACCTTATAACGTATAACGCTATATACTATTACCTTATAACGTATAACGTTGTGTAGCAGTACGTTATAACGTATTACGTTATATACTATTGCCTTATAACGTATAACGTTATGTAGCACTACGTTATAACGTATATCGTTATATATTGTTACCTTATAACGTTATACGTTATATACTATTACGTTATAACGTATAACGTTGTGTAGCAGTACGTTATAACGTATTACGTTATATACTATTGCCTTATAACGTATAACGTTGTGTAGCAGTACGTTATAACGTATATCATTATATATTGTTACCTTATAACGTTATACGTTATATACTATTACCTTATAACGTATAACGTTATGTAGCACTACGTTATAACGTATAACGTTATATACTACTACCTTATAACGTATAACGTTATGTAGCACTACGTTATAACATATAACGTTATATTCCATAACGTTATAACGTATAACGTTATGTAGCATTACGTTATAACGTATAACGTTATGTAGCACTACGTTATAACGAATAACGTTATATACTATTACCTTATAACGTATAACGTTATGTAGCATTACGTTATAACGTATAACATTATATACTATTACCTTATAACGTATAACGTTGTGTAGCAGTACGTTATAACGTATATCGTTATATATTGTTACCTTATAACGTTATACGTTATATACTATTACCTTATAACGTATAACGATATGTAGCACTACGTTATAACGTGTAACGTTATATACTATTACCTTATAACGTTATACGTTATATACTATTACCTTATAACGTATAACGTTATGTAGCACTACGTTATAACGTATAACGTTATATACTACTACCTTATAACGTATAACGTTATGTAGCATTACGTTATAACGTGTAACATTGTTTACTGTTACGTTATAACGTACAACGTTATGTAGCACTACGATATAACATATAACGTTATATGCTATTACCTTATAACGTATAACGTTATGTAGCATTACGTTATAACGTATAACGTTATGTAGCATTACGTTATAACGTATAACGTTATATACTATTACCTTATAATGTATAACGTTGTGTAGCCGTACGTTATAACGTATATCGTTATATATTGTTACCTTATAACGTTATACGTTATATACTATTACCTTATAGCGTATAACGTTATGTAGCACTACGTTATAACGTATAACGTTATATACTATTACCTTATAATGTATAACGTTGTGTAGCAGTACGTTATAACGTATATCGTTATATATTGTTACCTTATAACGTTATACGTTATATACTATTACCTTATAACGTATAACGTTATGTAGCACTACGTTATAACGTATATCGTTATATATTGTTACCTTATAACGTTATACGTTATATACTATTACCTTAAAACGTATAACGTTATGTAGCAGTACGTTATAACGTATAACGTTATATACTATTACCTTATAACGTATAACGTTGTGTAGCAGTACGTTATAACGTATAACGTTATATACTACTACCTTATAACGTATAACGTTGTGTATCAGTACGTTATAACGTACATCGTTATATATTGTTACCTTATAACGTTATACGTTATATACTTTTACCTTATAACGTATATCATTATGTAGCACTACGTTATAACGTATATCCTTATAAATTGTTACCTTATAACGTTATACGTTATATACTATTACGTTATAACGTATAACGTTATGTAGCACTACGATATAACGTATAACGTTATGTAGCACTACGTTATAACGAATAACGTTATATACTATTACCTTATAACGTATAACGTTATGTAGCACTACGTTATAACGTATATCGTTATATATTGTTACCTTATAACGTTATACGTTATATACTATTACCTTATAACGTATAACGTTATGTAGCAGTACGTTATAACGTATAACGTGATATACTATTACCTTATAACGTATAACGTTGTGTAGCAGTACGTTATAACGTATAACGTTATATACTATTACCTTATAACGTATAACGTTGTGTATCAGTACGTTATAACGTACATCGTTATATATTGTTACCTTATAACGTTATACGTTATATACTTTTACCTTATAACGTATAACATTATGTAGCACTACGTTATAACGTATATCCTTATAAATTGTTACCTTATAACGTTATACGTTATATACTATTACGTTATAACGTATAACGTTATGTAGCACTACGTTATAACGTATATCGTTATATATTGTTACCTTATAACGTATAACGCTATATACTATTTCCTTATAACGTATAACGTTGTGTAGCAGTACGTTATAACGTATTGCGTTATATACTATTGCCTTATAACATATAACGTTGTGTAGCAGTACGTTATAACGTATATCGTTATATATTGTTACCTTATAACGTTATACGTTATATACTATTACCTTACAACGTATAACGTTATGTAGCACTACGTTATAACGTATATCGTTATATATTGTTACCTTATAACGTTATACGTAATATACTATTACGTTATAACGTATAACGTTATGTAGCACTACGTTATAACGTATAGCGTTATGTAGCACTACGTTATAACGTATAACGTTATATACTATTACCTTATAACGTATAACGTTGTGTAGCAGTACGATATAACGTATATCGTTATATATTGTTACCTTATATCGTTATACGTTATATACTATTACGTTATAACGTATAACGTTATGTAGCACTACGTTATAACGTATAACGTTATGTAGCACTACGTTATAACGTATAACGTTATATACTACTACCTTATAACGTATAACGTTATGTAGCACTACGTTATAACGTATAACGTTATATACTATTACCTTATAACGTATAACGTTGTGTAGCAGTACGATATAACGTATATCGTTATATATTGTTACCTTATAACGTTATACGTTATATACTATTACGTTATAACGTACAACGTTATGTAGCACTACGTTATAACATATAACGTTATATGCTATTACCTTATAACGTATAACGTTATGTAGCACTACGTTATAACATATAACGTTATATTCTATAACGTTATAACGTATAACGTTATGTAGCATTACGTTATAACGTATAACGTTATATACTATTACCTTATAACGTATAACGTTGTGTAGCAGTACGTTATAACGTATATCGTTATATATTGTTACCTTATAACGTATAACGCTATATACTATTACCTTATAACGTATAACGTTGTGTAGCAGTACGTTATAACGTATTACGTTATATACTATTGCCTTATAACGTATAACGTTATGTAGCACTACGTTATAACGTATATCGTTATATATTGTTACCTTATAACGTTATACGTTATATACTATTACGTTATAACGTATAACGTTGTGTAGCAGTACGTTATAACGTATTACGTTATATACTATTGCCTTATAACGTATAACGTTGTGTAGCAGTACGTTATAACGTATATCATTATATATTGTTACCTTATAACGTTATACGTTATATACTATTACCTTATAACGTATAACGTTATGTAGCACTACGTTATAACGTATAACGTTATATACTACTAACTTATAACGTATAACGTTATGTAGCACTACGTTATAACATATAACGTTATATTCTATAACGTTATAACGTATAACGTTATGTAGCATTACGTTATAACGTATAACGTTATGTGGCACTACGTTATAACGAATAACGTTATATACTATTACCTTATAACGTATAACGTTATGTAGCATTACGTTATAACGTATAACATTATATACTATTACCTTATAACGTATGACGTTGTGTAGCAGTACGTTATAACGTATATCGTTATATATTGTTACCTTATAGCGTTATACGTTATATACTATTACCTTATAACGTATAACGATATGTAGCACTACGTTATAACGTGTAACGTTATATACTATTACCTTATAACGTTATACGTTATATACTATTACCTTATAACGTATAACGTTATGTAGCACTACGTTATAACGTATAACGTTATATACTACTACCTTATAACGTATAACGTTATGTAGCATTACGTTATAACGTGTAACATTGTTTACTGTTACGGTATAACGTACAACGTTATGTAGCACTACGATATAACATATAACGTTATATGCTATTACCTTATAACGTATAACGTTATGTAGCATTACGTTATAACGTACAACGTTATGTAGCATTACGTTATAACGTATAACGTTATATACTATTACCTTATAATGTATAACGTTGTGTAGCCGTACGTTATAACGTATATCGTTATATATTGTTACCTTATAACGTTATACGTTATATACTATTACCTTATAGCGTATAACGTTATGTAGCACTACGTTATAACGTATAACGTTATATACTATTACCTTATAATGTATAACGTTGTGTAGCAGTACGTTATAACGTATATGGTTATATATTGTTACCTTATAACGTTATACGTTATATACTATTACCTTATAACGTATAACGTTATGTAGCACTACGTTATAATGTATATCGTTATATATTGTTACCTTATAACGTTATACGTTATATACTATTACCTTAAAACGTATAACGTTATGTAGCAGTACGTTATAACGTATAACGTTATATACTATTACCTTATAACGTATAACGTTGTGTAGCAGTACGTTATAACGTATAACGTTATTTACTATTACCTTATAGCGTATAACGTTGTGTATCAGTACGTTATAACGTACATCGTTATATATTGTTACCTTATAACGTTATACGTTATATACTTTTACCTTATAACGTATAACATTATGTAGCACTACGTTATAACGTATATCCTTATAAATTGTTACCTTATAACGTTATACGTTATATACTATTACGTTATAACGTATAACGTTATGTAGCACTACGATATAACGTATAACGTTATGTAGCACTACGTTATAACGTATAACGTTATATACTACTACCTTATAACGTATAACGTAATGTAGCACTACGTTATAACATATAACGTTATATTCTATTACGTTATAACGTATAACGTTGTGCAGCATTACGTTATAACGTGTAACATTGTATACTGTTACGTTATAACGTACAACGTTATGTAGCACTACGTTATAACGTATATCCTTATAAATTGTTACCTTATAACGTTATACGTTATATACTATTACGTTATAACGTATAACGTTATGTAGCACTACGATATAACGTATAACGTTATGTAGCACTACGTTATAACGAATAACGTTATATATTGTTACCTTATAACGTATAACGCTATATACTATTACCTTATAACGCATAACGTTATGTAGCATTACGTTATAACGTATAACGTTATGTAGCACTACGTTATAACGAATAACGTTATATACTATTACCTTATAACGTATAACGTTATGTAGCACAACGTTATAACGTATAACGTTATATACTATTACCTTATAACGTATAACGTTGTGTAGCAGTACGTTAGAACGTATATCGTTATATATTGTTACCTTATAACGTTATACGTTATATACTATTACCTTATAACTTATAACGTTATGTAGCACTACGTTATAACGTATATCGTTATATATTGTTACCTTATAACGTTATACGTTATATACTATTACCTTATAACGTATAACGTTATGTAGCAGTACGTTATAACGTATAACGTGATATACTATTACCTTATAACGTATAACGTTGTGTAGCAGTACGTTATAACGTATAACGTTATATACTATTACCTTATAACGTATAACGTTGTGTAGCAGTACGTTAGAACGTATATCGTTATATATTGTTACCTTATAACGTTATACGTTATATACTTTTACCTTATAACGTATAACATTATGTAGCACTACGTTATAACGTATATCCTTATAAATTGTTACCTTATAACGTTATACGTTATATACTATTACGTTATAACGTATAACGTTATGTAGCACTACGTTATAACGTATATCGTTATATATTGTTACCTTATAACGTATAACGCTATATACTATTACCTTATAACGTATAACGTTGTGTAGCAGTACGTTATAACGTATTGCGTTATATACTATTGCCTTATAACATATAACGTTGTGTAGCAGTACGTTATAACGTATATCCTTATATATTGTTACCTTATAACGTTATACGTTATATACTATTACCTTATAACGTATAACGTTATGTAGCACTACGTTATAACGTATATCGTTATATATTGTTACCTTATAACGTTATACGTTATATACTATTACGTTATAACGTATAACGTTATGTAGCACTACGTTATAACGTATAGCGTCATGTAGCACTACGTTATAACGTATAACGTTACATACTATTACCTTATAACGTATAACGTTATGTAGCACTACGTTATAACGTATAACGTTATATACTATTACCTTATAACGTATAACGTTGTGTAGCAGTACGATATAACGTATATCGTTATATATTGTTACCTTATAACATTATACGTTATATACTATTACGCTATAACGTACAACGTTATGTAGCACTACGTTATAACATATAACGTTATATGCTATTACCTTATAACGTATAACGTTGTGTAGCAGTACGTTATAACGTATATCGTTATATATTGTTACCTTATAACGTTATACGTTATATACTATTACCTTATAACGTATAACGATATGTAGCACTACGTTATAACGTATAACGTTATATACTATTACCTTATAACGTTATACGTTATATACTATTACCTTATAACGTATAACGTTATGTAGCACTACGTTATAACGTATAACGTTATATACTACTACCTTATAACGTATAACGTTATGTAGCATTACGTTATAACGTGTAACATTGTTTACTGTTACGTTATAACGTACAACGTTATGTAGCACTACGATATAACATATAACGTTATATGCTATTACCTTATAACGTATAACGTTATGTAGCATTACGTTATAACGTATAACGTTATGTAGCACTACGTTATAACGAATAACGTTATATACTATTACCTTATAACGTATAACGTTATGTAGCATTACGTTATAACGTATAACGTTATATACTATTACCTTATAACGTATAACGTTGTGTAGCAGTACGTTATAACGTATATCGTTATATATTGTTACCTTATAACGTATAACGCTATATACTATTACCTTATAACGTATAACGTTGTGTAGCAGTACGTTATAACGTATTACGTCATATAGTATTGCCTTATAACGTATAACGTTGTGTAGCAGTACGTTATAACGTATATCATTATATATTGTTACCTTATAACGTTATACGTTATATACTATTACCTTATAACGTATAACGTTATGTAGCACTACGTTATAACGTATATCGTTATATATTGTTACCTTATAACGTTATACGTTATATACTATTACGTTATAACGTATAACGTTGTGTAGCAGTACGTTATAACGTATTACGTTATATACTATTGCCTTATAACGTATAACGTTGTGTAGCAGTACGTTATAACGTATATCATTATATATTGTTACCTTATAACGTTATACGTTATATACTATTACCTCATAACGTATAACGTTATGTAGCACTACGTTATAACGTATAACGTTATATACTACTACCTTATAACGTATAACGTTATGTAGCACTACGTTATAACATATAACGTTATATTCTATAACGTTATAACGTATAACGTTATGTAGCATTACGTTATAACGTATAACGTTATGTAGCACTACGTTATAACGAATAACGTTATATACTATTACCTTATAACGTATAACGTTATGTAGCATTACGTTATAACGTATAACATTATATACTATTACCTTATAACGTATAACGTTGTGTAGCAGTACGTTATAACGTATATCGTTATATATTGTTACCTTATAACGTTATACGTTACATACTATTACCTTATAACGTATAACGATATGTAGCACTACGTTATAACGTGTAACGTTATATACTATTACTTTATAACGTTATACGTTATATACTATTACCTTATAACGTATAACGTTATGTAGCACTACGTTATAACGTATAACGTTATATACTACTACCTTATAACGTATAACGTTATGTAGCATTACGTTATAACGTGTAACATTGTTTACTGTTACGTTATAACGTACAACGTTATGTAGCACTACGATATAACATATAACGTTATATGCTATTACCTTATAACGTATAACGTTATGTAGCATTACGTTATAACGTATAACGTTATGTAGCACTACGTTATAACGAATAACGTTATATACTATTACCTTATAACGTATAACGTTATGTAGCATTACGTTATAACGTATAACGTTATATACTATTACCTTATAACGTATAACGTTGTGTAGCAGTACGTTATAACGTATTACGTTATATACTATTGCCTTATAACGTATAACGTTGTGTAGCAGTACGTTATAACGTATATCGTTATATATTGTTACCTTATAACGTTATACGTTATATACTATTACGTTATAACGTATAACGTTATGTAGCACTACGTTATAACGTATATCGTGATATATTGTTACCTTATAACGTTATACGTTATATACTATTACCTTATAACGTATAACGTTATGTAGCACTACGTTATAACGTATAACGTTATATACTACTACCTTACAACGTATAACGTTATGTAGCACTACGTTATAACATATAACGTTATATTCTATAACGTTATAACGTATAACGTTGTGCAGCATTACGTTATAACGTGTAACATTGTATACTGTTACGTTATAACGTACAACGTTATGTAGCACTACGTTATAACATATAACGTTATATGCTATTACCTTATAACGTATAACGTTATGTAGCATTACGTTATAACGTATAACGTTATGTAGCACTACGTTATAACGAATATCGTTATATACTGTTACCTTATAACGTTATACGTTATATACTATTACGTTATAACGTATAACGTTATGTAGCACTACGTTATAACGTATAGCGTTATGTAGCACTACGTTATAACGTATAACGTTATATACTATTACCTTATAACGTATAACGTTATGTAGCATTACGTTATAACGTATAACGTTATATACTATTACCTTATAACGTATAACGTTGTGTAGCAGTACGTTATAACGTATATCGTTATATATTGTTACCTTATAACGAATATCGTTATATACTATTACCTTATAACGTATAACGTTATGTAGCATTACGTTATAACGTATAACGTTATATACTATTACCTTATAATGTATAACGTTGTGTAGCCGTACGTTATAACGTATATCGATATATATTGTTACCTTATAACGTTATACGTTATATACTATTACCTTATAGCGTATAACGTTATGTAGCACTACGTTATAACGTATAACGTTATATACTATTACCTTATAATGTATAACGTTGTGTAGCAGTACGTTATAACGTATATCGTTATATATTGTTACCTTATAACGTTATACGTTATATACTATTACCTTATAACGTATAACGTTATGTAGCACTACGTTATAACGTATATCGTTATATATTGTTACCTTATAACGTTATACGTTATATACTATTACCTTAAAACGTATAACGTTATGTAGCAGTACGTTATAACGTATAACGTTATATACTATTACCTTATAACGTATAACGTTGTGTAGCAGTACGTTATAACGTATAACGTTATATACTATTACCTTATAACGTATAACGTTGTGTATCAGTACGTTATAACGTATATCGTTATATATTGTTACCTTATAACGTTATACGTTATATACTTTTACCTTATAACGTATAACATTATGTAGCACTACGTTATAACGTATATCCTTATAAATTGTTACCTTATAACGTTATACGTTATATACTATTACGTTATAACGTATAACGTTATGTAGCACTACGATATAACGTATAACGTTATGTAGCACTACGTTATAACGTATAACGTTATATACTACTACCTTATAACGTATAACGTAATGTAGCACTACGTTATAACATATAACGTTATATTCTATTACGTTATAACGTATAACGTTGTGCAGCATTACGTTATAACGTGTAACATTGTATACTGTTACGTTATAACGTACAACGTTATGTAGCACTACGTTATAACATATAACGTTATATGCTATTACCTTATAACGTATAACGTTATGTAGCATTACGTTATAACGTATAACGTTATGTAGCACTACGTTATAACGAATAACGTTATATACTATTACCTTATAACGTATAACGTTATGTAGCACTACGTTATAACGTATAACGTTATATACTATTACCTTATAACGTATAACGTTGTGTAGCAGTACGTTAGAACGTATATCGTTATATATTGTTACCTTATAACGTTATACGTTATATACTATTACCTTATAACGTATAACGTTATGTAGCACTACGTTATAACGTATATCGTTATATATTGTTACCTTATAACGTTATACGTTATATACTATTACCTTATAACGTATAACGTTATGTAGCAGTACGTTATAACGTATAACGTGATATACTATTACCTTATAACGTATAACGTTGTGTAGCAGTACGTTATAACGTATAACGTTATATACTATTACCTTATAACGTATAACGTTGTGTATCAGTACGTTATAACGTACATCGTTATATATTGTTACCTTATAACGTTATACGTTATATACTTTTACCTTATAACGTATAACATTATGTAGCACTACGTTATAACGTATATCCTTATAAATTGTTACCTTATAACGTTATACGTTATATACTATTACGTTATAACGTATAACGTTATGTAGCACTACGTTATAACGTATATCGTTATATATTGTTACCTTATAACGTATAACGCTATATACTATTACCTTATAACGTATAACATTGTGTAGCAGTACGTTATAACGTATTGCGTTATATACTACTGCCTTATAACATATAACGTTGTGTAGCAGTACGTTATAACGTATATCGTTATATATTGTTACCTTATAACGTTATACGTTATGTACTATTACCTTATAACGTATAACGTTATGTAGCACTACGTTATAACGTATATCTTTATATATTGTTACCTTATAACGTTATACGTTATATACTATTACGTTATAACGTATAACGTTATGTAGCACTACGTTATAACGTATAGCGTTATGTAGCACTACGTTATAACGTATAACGTTATATACTATTACCTTATAACGTATAACGTTATGTAGCATTACGTTATAACGTATAACGTTATATACTATTACCTTATAACGTATAACGTTGTGTAGCAGTACGTTATAACGTATATCGTTATATATTGTTACCTTATAACGTATAACGCTATATACTATTACCTTATAACGTATAACGTTGTGTAGCAGTACGTTATAACGTATTACGTTATATACTATTGCCTTATAACGTATAACGTTGTGTAGCAGTACGTTATAACGTATATCGTTATATATTGTTACCTTATAACGTTATACGTTATATACTATTACCTTATAACGTATAACGTTATGTAGCACTACGTTATAACGTATATCGTTATATATTGTTACCTTATAACGTTATACGTTATATACTATTACCTTAAAACGTATAACGTTATGTAGCAGTACGTTATAACGTATAACGTTATATACTATTACCTTATAACGTATAACGTTGTGTAGCAGTACGTTATAACGTATAACGTTATATACTATTACCTTATAACGTATAACGTTGTGTATCAGTACGTTATAACGTACATCGTTATATATTGTTACCTTATAACGTTATACGTTATATACTTTTACCTTATAACGTATAACATTATGTAGCACTACGTTATAACGTATATCCTTATAAATTGTTACCTTATAACGTTATACGTTATATACTATTACGTTATAACGTATAACGTTATGTAGCACTACGATATAACGTATAACGTTATGTAGCACTACGTTATAACGTATAACGTTATATACTACTACCTTATAACGTATAACGTAATGTAGCACTACGTTATAACATATAACGTTATATTCTATTACGTTATAACGTATAACGTTGTGCAGCATTACGTTATAACGTGTAACATTGTATACTGTTACGTTATAACGTACAACGTTATGTAGCACTACGTTATAACATATAACGTGATATGCTATTACCTTATAACGTATAACGTTATGTAGCATTACGTTATAACGTATAACGTTATGTAGCACTACGTTATAACGAATAACGTTATATACTATTACCTTATAACGTATAACGTTATGTAGCATTACGTTATAACGTATAACGTTATATACTATTATCTTATAACGTATAACGTTGTGTAGCAGTACGTTATAACGTATATCGTTATATATTGTTACCTTATAACGTATAACGCTATATACTATTACCTTATAACGCATAACGTTATGTAGCATTACGTTATAACGTATAACGTTATGTAGCACTACGTTATAACGAATAACGTTATATACTATTACCTTATAACGTATAACGTTATGTAGCACTACGTTATAACGTATAACGTTATATACTATTACCTGATAACGTATAACGTTGTGTAGCAGTACGTTAGAACGTATATCGTTATATATTGTTACCTTATAACGTTATACGTTATATACTATTACCTTATAACGTATAACGTTATGTAGCACTACGTTATAACGTATATCGTTATATATTGTTACCTTATAACGTTATACGTTATATACTATTACCTTATAACGTATAACGTTATGTAGCAGTACGTTATAACGTATAACGTGATATACTATTACCTTATAACGTATAACGTTGTGTAGCAGTACGTTATAACGTATAACGTTATATACTATTATCTTATAACGTATAACGTTGTGTATCAGTACGTTATAACGTACATCGTTATATATTGTTACCTTATAACGTTATACGTTATATACTTTTACCTTATAACGTATAACATTATGTAGCACTACGTTATAACGTATATCCTTATAAATTGTTACCTTATAACGTTATACGTTATATACTATTACGTTATAACGTATAACGTTATGTAGCACTACGTTATAACGTATATCGTTATATATTGTTACCTTATAACGTATAACGCTATATACTATTACCTTATAACGTATAACGTTGTGTAGCAGTACGTTATAACGTATTGCGTTATATACTATTGCCTTATAACGTATAACGTTGTGTAGCAGTACGTTATAACGTATATCGTTATATATTGTTACCTTATAACGTTATACGTTATATACTATTACCTTATAACGTATAACGTTATGTAGCACTACGTTATAACGTATATCGTTATATATTGTTACCTTATAACGTTATACGTTATATACTATTACGTTATAACGTATAACGTTATGTAGCACTACGTTATAACGTATAGCGTTATGTAGCACTACGTTATAACGTATAACGTTATATACTATTACCTTATAACGTATAACGTTATGTAGCATTACGTTATAACGTATAACGTTATATACTATTACCTTATAACGTATAACGTTGTGTAGCAGTACGTTATAACGTATATCGTTATATATTGTTACCTTATAACGTATAACGCTATATACTATTACCTTATAACGTATAACGTTGTGTAGCAGTACGTTATAACGTATTACGTTATATACTATTGCCTTATAACGTATAACGTTGTGTAGCAGTACGTTATAACGTATATCGTTATATATTGTTACCTTATAACGTTATACGTTATATACTATTACCTTATAACGTATAACGTTATGTAGCACTACGTTATAACGTATATCGTTATATATTGTTACCTTATAACGTTATACGTTATATACTATTACGTTATAACGTATAACGTTATGTAGCACTACGTTATAACGTATAGCGTTATGTAGCACTACGTTATAACGTATAACGTTATATACTATTACCTTATAACGTATAACGTTGTGTAGCAGTACGATATAACGTATATCGTTATATATTGTTACCTTATAACGTTATACGTTATATACTATTACGTTATAACGTATAACGTTATGTAGCACTACGTTATAACGTATAACGTTATGTAGCACTACGTTATAACGTATAACGTTATATACTACTACCTTATAACGTATAACGTTATGTAGCACTACGTTATAACATATAACGTTATATTCTATTACGTTATAACGTATAACGTTGTGCAGCATTACGTTATAACGTGTAACATTGTATACTGTTACGTTATAACGTACAACGTTATGTAGCACTACGTTCTAACATATAACGTTATGTAGCATTACGTTATAACGTGTAACATTGTTTACTGTTACGTTATAACGTACAACGTTATGTAGCACTACGATATAACATATAACGTTATACGCTATTACCTTATAACGTATAACGTTATGTAGCATTACGTTATAACGTATAACGTTATGTAGCACTGCGTTATCACGAATAACGTTATATACTATTACCTTATAACGTATAACGTTATGTAGCATTACGTTATAACGTATAACGTTATATACTATTACCTTATAACGTTATACGTTATATACCATTACCTTATAACGTATAACGTTATGTAGCACTACGTTATAACGTATAACGTTATATACTACTACCTTATAACGTATAACGTTATGTAGCATTACGTTATAACGTGTAACATTGTTTACTGTTACGTTATAACGTTATACGTTATGTAGCACTACGATATAACATATAACGTTATACGCTATTACCTTATAACGTATAACGTTATGTAGCATTACGTTATAACGTATAACGTTATGTAGCACTGCGTTATCACGAATAACGTTATATACTATTACCTTATAACGTATAACGTTATGTAGCATTACGTTATAACGTATAACGTTATATACTATTACCTTATAACGTATAACGTTGTGTAGCAGTACGATATAACGTATATCGTGATATATTGTTACCTTATAACGTTATACGTTATATACTATTACCTTATAACGTATAACGTCATGTAGCACTACGTTATAACGTATAACGTTATATACTACTACCTTATAACGTATAACGTTATGTAGCACTACGTTATAACATATAACGTTATATTCTATTACGTTATAACGTATAACGTTGTGCAGCATTACGTTATAACGTGTAACATTGTATACTGTTACGTTATAACGTACAACGTTATGTAGCACTACGTTATAACATATAACGTTATATGCTATTACCTTATAACGTATAACGTTATGTAGCTTTACGTTATAACGTATAACGTTATGTAGCACTACGTTATAACGAATAACGTTATATACTGTTACCTTATAACGTATAACGTTATGTAGCATTACGTTATAACGTATAACGTTATATACTATTACCTTATAACGTATAACGTTGTGTAGCAGTACGTTATAACGTATTACGTTATATACTATTGCCTTATAACGTATAACGTTGTGTAGCAGTACGTTATAACGTATATCGTTATATATTGTTACCTTATAACGTTATACGTTATATACTATTACCTTATAACGTATAACGTTATGTAGCACTACGTTATAACGTATATCGTTATATATTGTTACCTTATAACGTTATACGTTGTATACTATTACGTTATAACGTATAACGTTATGTAGCACTACGTTATAACGTATAGCGTTATGTAGCACTACGTTATAACGTATAACGTTATATACTATTACCTTATAACGTATAACGTTGTGTAGCAGTACGATATAACGTATATCGTTATATATTGTTACCTTATAACGTTATACGTTATATACTATTACGTTATAACGTATAACGTTATGTAGCACTACGTTATAACGTATAACGTTATGTAGCACTACGTTATAACGTATAACGTTGTATACTACTACCTTATAACGTATAACGTTATGTAGCACTACGTTATAACATATAACGTTATATTCTATTACGTTATAACGTATAACGTTGTGCAGCATTACGTTATAACGTGTAACATTGTATACTGTTACGTTATAACGTACAACGTTATGTAGCACTACGTTATAACATATAACGTTATATGCTATTACCTTATAACGTATAACGTTATGTAGCATTACGTTATAACGTATAACGTTATGTAGCACTACGTTATAACGAATAACGTTATATACTATTACCTTATAGCGTATAACGTTATGTAGCATTACGTTATAACGTATAACGTTATATACTATTACCTTATAACGTATAACGTTGTGTAGCAGTACGTTATAACGTATATCGTTATATATTGTTACCTTATAACGTTATACGTTATATACTATTACCTTATAACGTATAACGATATGTAGCACTACGTTATAACGTATAACGTTATATACTATTACCTTATAACGTATAACGTTATGTAGCATTACGTTATAACGTATAACGTTATATACTATTACCTTATAACGTATAACGTTGTGTAGCAGTACGTTATAACGTATATCGTTATATATTGTTACCTTATAACGTATAACGCTATATACTATTACCTTATAACGTATAACGTTGTGTAGCAGTACGTTATAACGTATTACGTTATATACTATTGCCTTATAACGTATAACGTTGTGTAGCAGTACGTTATAACGTATATCGTTATATATTGTTACCTTATAACGTTATACGTTATATACTATTACCTTATAACGTATAACGTTATGTAGCACTACGTTATAACGTATATCGTTATATATTGTTACCTTATAACGTTATACGTTATATACTATTACGTTATAACGTATAACGTTATGTAGCACTACGTTATAACGTATAGCGTTATGTAGCACTACGTTATAACGTATAACGTTATATACTATTACCTTATAACGTATAACGTTGTGTAGCAGTACGATATAACGTATATCGTTATATATTGTTACCTTATAACGTTATACGTTATATACTATTACGTTATAACGTATAACGTTATGTAGCACTACGTTATAACGTATAACGTTATGTAGCACTACGTTATAACGTATAACGTTATATACTACTACCTTATAACGTATAACGTTATGTAGCACTACGTTATAACATATAACGTTATATTCTATTACGTTATAACGTATAACGTTGTGCAGCATTACGTTATAACGTGTAACATTGTATACTGTTACGTTATAACGTACAACGTTATGTAGCACTACGTTATAACATATAACGTTATATGCTGTTACCTTATAACGTATAACGTTATGTAGCATTACGTTATAACGTATAACGTTATGTAGCACTACGTTATAACGAATAACGTTATATACTATTACCTTATAACGTATAACGTTATGTAGCATTACGTTATAACGTATAACGTTATATACTATTACCTTATAACGTATAACGTTGTGTAGCAGTACGTTATAACGTATATCGTTATATATTGTTACCTTATAACGTTATACGTTATATACTATTACCTTATAACGTATAACGATATGTAGCACTACGTTATAACGTATAACGTTATATACTATTACCTTATAACGTATAACGCTATATACTATGACCTTATAACGTATAACGTTGTGTAGCAGTACGTTATAACGTATTACGTTATATACTATTGCCTTATAACGTATAACGTTGTGTAGCAGTACGTTATAACGTATATCATTATATATTGTTACCTTATAACGTTATACGTTATATACTATTACCTTATAACGTATAACGTTATGTAGCACTACGTTATAACGTATATCGTTATATATTGTTACCTTATAACATTATACGTTATATACTATTACGTTATAACGTATAACGTTGTGTAGCAGTACGTTATAACGTATTACGTTATATACTATTGCCTTATAACGTATAACGTTGTGTAGCACTACGTTATAACATATAACGTTATATGCTATTACCTTATAACGTATAACGTTATGTAGCATTACGTTATAACGTATAACGTTATGTAGCACTACCTTATAACGAATAACGTTATATACTATTACCTTATAACGTATAACGTTGTGTAGCAGTACGTTATAAAGTATATCGTTATATATTGTTACCGTATAACGTATAACGCTATATACTATTACCTTATAACGTATAACGTAGTGTAGCAGTACGTTATAACGTATTACGTTATATACTATTGCCTTATAACGTATAACGTTGTGTAGCAGTACGTTATAACGTATATCGTTATATATTGTTACCTTATAACGTTATACGTTATATACTATTACCTTATAACGTATAACGTTGTGTAGCAGTACGATATAACGTATATCGTTATATATTGTTACCTTATAACGTTATACGTTATATACTATTACGTTATAACGTATAACGTTATGTAGCACTACGTTATAACGTATAACGTTATGTAGCACTACGTTATAACGTATAACGTTATGTAGCATTACGTTATAACGTATAACGTTATGTAGCACTACGTTATAACGAATAACGTTATATACTATTACCTTATAACGTATAACGTTATGTAGCATTACGTTATAACGTATAACGTTATATACTATTACCTTATAACGTATATCGTTGTGTAGCAGTACGTTAAAACGTATATCGTTATATATTGTTACCTTATAACGTTATACGTTATATACTATTACCTTATAACGTATAACGATATGTAGCACTACGTTATAACGTATAACGTTATATACTATTACCTTATAACGTATAACGCTATATACTATGACCTTATAATGTATAACGTTGTGTAGCACTACGTTATAACGTATAACGTTATATACTATTACCTTATAACGTATAACGCTATATACTATGACCTTATAATGTATAACGTTGTGTAGCAGTACGTTATAACGTATTACGTTATATACTATTGCCTTATAACGTATAACGTTGTGTAGCATTACGTTATAACGTATAACGTTATGTAGCACTACGTTATAACGAATAACGTTATATACTATTACCTTATAACGTATAACGTTATGTAGCATTACGTTATAACGTATTACGTTATATACTATTGCCTTATAACGTATAACGTTGTGTAGCAGTACGTTATAACGTATATCATTATATATTGTTACCTTATAACGTTATACGTTATATACTATTACCTTATAACGTATAACGTTATGTAGCACTACGTTATAACGTATATCGTTATATATTGTTACCTTATAACATTATACGTTATATACTATTACGTTATAACGTATAACGTTGTGTAGCAGTACGTTATAACGTATTACGTTATATACTATTGCCTTATAACGTATAACGTTGTGTAGCAGTACGTTATAACGTATATCATTATATATTGTTACCTTATAACGTTATACGTTATATACTATTACCTTATAACGTATAACGTTATGTAGCACTACGTTATAACGTATAACGTTATATACTACTACCTTATAACGTATAACGTTATGTAGCACTACGTTATAACATATAACGTTATATTCTATAACGTTATAACGTATAACGTTGTGCAGCATTACGTTATAACGTGTAACATTGTATACTGTTACGTTATAACGTACAACGTTATGTAGCACTACGTTATAACATATAACGTTATATGCTATTACCTTATAACGTATAACGTTATGTAGCATTACGTTATAACGTATAACGTTATGTAGCACTACGTTATAACGAATATCGTTATATATTGTTACCTTATAACGTTATACGTTATATACTATTACGTTATAACGTATAACGTTATGTAGCACTACGTTATAACGTATAACGTTATATACTACTACCTTATAACGTATAACGTTATGTAGCACTACGTTATAACGAATAACGTTATATACTATTACCTTATAACGTATAACGTTGTGTAGCAGTACGTTATAACGTATATCGTTATATATTGTTACCTTATAACGTTATACGTTATATACTATTACCTTATAACGTATAACTATATGTAGCACTACGTTATAACGTATAACGTTATATACTATTACCTTATAACGTTATACGTTATATACTATTACCTTATAACGTATAACGTTATGTAGCACTACGTTATAACGTATAACGTTATATACTACTACCTTATAACGTATAACGTTATGTAGCATTACGATATAACGTGTAACATTGTTTACTGTTACGTTATAACGTACAACGTTATGTAGCACTACGTTATAACATATAACGTTATATGCTATTACCTTATAACGTATAACGTTATGTAGCATTACGTTATAACGTATAACGTTATGTAGCACTACGTTATAACGAATATCGTTATATATTGTTACCTTATAACGTTATACGTTATATACTATTACGTTATAACGTATAACGTTATGTAGCACTACGTTATAACGTATAACGTTATGTAGCACTACGTTATAACGAATAACGTTATATACTATTACCTTATAACGTATATCGTTGTGTAGCAGTACGTTAAAACGTATATCGTTATATATTGTTACCTTATAACGTTATACGTTATATACTATTACCTTATAACGTATAACGATATGTAGCACTACGTTATAACGTATAACGTTATATACTATTACCTTATAACGTATAACGCTATATACTATGACCTTATAACGTATAACGTTGTGTAGCAGTACGTTATAACGTATTACGTTATATACTATTGCCTTATAACGTATAACGTTGTGTAGCAGTACGTTATAACGTATATCATTATATATTGTTGCCTTATAACGTTATACGTTATATACTATTACCTTATAACGTATAACGTTATGTAGCACTACGTTATAACGTATATCGTTATATATTGTTACCTTATAACATTATACGTTATATACTATTACGTTATAACGTATAACGTTGTGTAGCAGTACGTTATAACGTATTACGTTATATACTATTGCCTTATAACGTATAACGTTGTGTAGCAGTACGTTATAACGTATATCATTATATATTGTTACCTTATAACGTTATACGTTATATACTATTACCTTATAACGTATAACGTTATGTAGCACTACGTTATAACGTATAACGTTATATACTACTACCTTATAACGTATAACGTTATGTAGCACTACGTTATAACATATAACGTTATATTCTATAACGTTATAACGTATAACGTTGTGCAGCATTACGTTATAACGTGTAACATTGTATACTGTTACGTTATAACGTACAACGTTATGTAGCACTACGTTATAACATATAACGTTATATGCTATTACCTTATAACGTATAACGTTATGTAGCATTACGTTATAACGTATAACGTTATGTAGCACTAGGTTATAACGAATATCGTTATATATTGTTACCTTATAACGTTATACGTTATATACTATTACGTTATAACGTATAACGTTATGTAGCACTACGTTATAACGTATAACGTTATATACTACTACCTTATAACGTATAACGTTATGTAGCACTACGTTATAACGAATAACGTTATATACTATTACCTTATAACGTATAACGTTGTGTAGCAGTACGTTATAACGTATATCGTTATATATTGTTACCTTATAACGTTATACGTTATATACTATTACCTTATAACGTATAACTATATGTAGCACTACGTTATAACGTATAACGTTATATACTATTACCTTATAACGTTATACGTTATATACTATTACCTTATAACGTATAACGTTATGTAGCACTACGTTATAACGTATAACGTTATATAATACTACCTTATAACGTATAACGTTATGTAGCATTACGATATAACGTGTAACATTGTTTACTGTTACGTTATAACGTACAACGTTATGTAGCACTACGTTATAACATATAACGTTATATGCTATTACCTTATAACGTATAACGTTATGTAGCATTATGTTATAACGTATAACGTTATGTAGCACTACGTTATAACGAATATCGTTATATATTGTTACCTTATAACGTTATACGTTATATACTATTACGTTATAACGTATAACGTTATGTAGCACTACGTTATAACGTATAACGTTATGTAGCACTACGTTATAACGAATAACGTTATATACTATTACCTTATAACGTATAACGTTATGTAGCACTACGATATAACATATAACGTTATATGCTATTACCTTATAACGTATAACGTTATGTAGCATTACGTTATAACGTATAACGTTATGTAGCACTACGTTATAACGAATAACGTTATATACTATTACCTTATAACGTATAACGTTAGGTAGCATTACGTTATAACGTATAACGTTATATACTATTACCTTATAACGTATAACGTTATGTAGCATTACGTTATAACGTATAACGTTATATACTACTACCTTATAACGTATAACGTTATGTAGCACTACGTTATAACATATAACGTTATATTCTATAACGTTATAACGTATAACGTTGTGCAGCATTACGTTATAACGTGTAACATTGTATACTGTTACGTTATAACGTACAACGTTATGTAGCACTACGTTATAACATATAACGTTATATGCTATTACCTTATAACGTATAACGTTATGTAGCATTACGTTATAACGTATAACGTTATGTAGCACTACGTTATAACGAATATCGTTATATATTGTTACCTTATAACGTTATACGTTATATACTATTACGTTATAACGTATAACGTTATGTAGCACTACGTTATAACGTATAGCGTTATGTAGCACTACGTTATAACGTATAACGTTTTATACTATTACCTTATAACATATAACGTTATGTAGCATTACGTTATAACGTATAACGTTATATACTATTACCTTATAACGTATAACGTTGTGTAGCAGTACGTTATAACGTATATCGTTATATATTGTTACCTTATAACGTTATACGTTATATACTATTACCTTATAGCGTATAACGTTATGTAGCACTACGTTATAACGTATAACGTTATATACTATTACCTTATAACGTATAACGTTGTGTAGCAGTACGTTATAACGTATATCGTTATATATTGTTACCTTATAACGTTATACGTTATATACTATTACCATATAACGTATAACGTTATGTAGCACTACGTTATAACGTATATCGTTATATATTGTTACCTTATAACGTTATACGTTATATACTATTACCTTATAACGTATAACGTTATGTAGCATTACGTTATAACGTATAACGTTATGTAGCACTACGTTATAACGAACATCGTTATATACTATTACCTTATAACGTATAACGTTATGTAGCATTACGTTATAACGTATAACGTTATATACTATTACCTTATAATGTATAACGTTGTGTAGCAGTACGTTATAACGTATATCGTTATATATTGTTACCTTATAACGTTATACGTTATATACTATTACCTTATAGCGTATAACGTTATGTAGCACTACGTTATAACGTATAACGTTATATACTATTACCTTATAACGTATAACGTTGTGTAGCAGTACGTTATAACGTATATCGTTATATATTGTTACCTTATAACGTTATACGTTATATACTATTACCATATAACGTATAACGTTATGTAGCACTACGTTATAACGTATATCGTTATATATTGTTACCTTATAACGTTATACGTTATATACTATTACCTTATAACGTATAACGTTATGTAGCAGTACGTTATAACGTATAACGTTATATACTATTACCTTATAACGTATAACGTTGTGTAGCAGTACGTTATAACGTATAACGTTATATACTATTACCTTATAACGTATAACGTTGTGTATCAGTACGTTATAACGTACATCGTTATATATTGTTACCTTATAACGTTATACGTTATATACTTTTACCTTATAACGTATAACATTATGTAGCACTACGTTATAACGTATATCCTTATAAATTGTTACCTTATAACGTTATACGTTATATACTATTACGTTATAACGTATAACGTTATGTAGCACTACGTTATAACGTATAACGTTATGTAGCACTACGTTATAACGTATAACGTTATATACTACTACCTTATAACGTATAACGTTATGTAGCACTACGTTATAACATATAACGTTATATTCTATTACGTTATAACGTATAACGTTGTGCAGCATTACGTTATAACGTGTAACATTGTATACTGTTACGTTATAACGTACAACGTTATGTAGCACTACGTTATAACATATAACGTTATATGCTATTAACTTATAACGTATAACGTTATGTAGCATTACGTTATAACGTATAACGTTATGTAGCACTACGTTATAACGAATAACGTTATATACTATTACCTTATAACGTATAACGTTATGTAGCATTACGTTATAACGTATAACGTTATATACTATTACCTTATAACGTATAACGTTGTGTAGCAGTTCGTTATAACGTATATCGTTATATATTGTTACCTTATAACGTTATACGTTATATACTATTACCTTATAACGTATAACGATATGTAGCACTACGTTATAACGTATAACGTTATATACTATTACCTTATAACGTATAACGTTATGTAGCACTACGTTATAACGTATAACGTTATATACTACTACCTTATAACGTATAACGTTATGTAGCATTACGTTATAACGTGTAACATTGTTTACTGTTACGTTATAACGTACAACGTTATGTAGCACTACGATATAACATATAACGTTATATGCTATTACCTTATAACGTATAACGTTATGTAGCATTACGTTATAACGTATAACGTTATGTAGCACTACGTTATAACGAATATCGTTATATATTGTTACCTTATAACGTTATACGTTATATACTATTACGTTATAACGTATAACGTTATGTAGCACTACGTTATAACGTATAGCGTTATGTAGCACTACGTTATAACGTATAACGTTTTATACTATTACCTTATAACATATAACGTTATGTAGCATTACGTTATAACGTATAACGTTATATACTATTACCTTATAACGTATAACGTTGTGTAGCAGTACGTTATAATGTATATCGTTATATATTGTTACCTTATAACGTATAACGCTATATACTATTACCTTATAACGTATAACGTTATGTAGCATTACGTTATAACGTATAACGTTATGTAGCACTACGTTATAACGAACATCGTTATATACTATTACCTTATAACGTATAACGTTATGTAGCATTACGTTATAACGTATAACGTTATATACTATTACCTTATAATGTATAACGTTGTGTAGCAGTACGTTATAACGTATATCGTTATATATTGTTACCTTATAACGTTATACGTTATATACTATTACCTTATAGCGTATAACGTTATGTAGCACTACGTTATAACGTATAACGTTATATACTATTACCTTATAACGTATAACGTTGTGTAGCAGTACGTTATAACGTATATCGTTATATATTGTTACCTTATAACGTTATACGTTATATACTATTACCATATAACGTATAACGTTATGTAGCACTACGTTATAACGTATATCGTTATATATTGTTACCTTATAACGTTATACGTTATATACTATTACCTTATAACGTATAACGTTATGTAGCAGTACGTTATAACGTATAACGTTATATACTATTACCTTATAACGTATAACGTTGTGTAGCAGTACGTTATAACGTATAACGTTATATACTATTACCTTATAACGTATAACGTTGTGTATCAGTACGTTATAACGTACATCGTTATATATTGTTACCTTATAACGTTATACGTTATATACTTTTACCTTATAACGTATAACATTATGTAGCACTACGTTATAACGTCTATCCTTATAAATTGTTACCTTATAACGTTATACGTTATATACTATTACGTTATAACGTATAACGTTATGTAGCACTACGTTATAACGTATAACGTTATGTAGCACTACGTTATAACGTATAACGTTATATACTACTACCTTATAACGTATAACGTTATGTAGCACTACGTTATAACATATAACGTTATATTCTATTACGTTATAACGTATAACGTTGTGCAGCATTACGTTATAACGTGTAACATTGTATACTGTTACGTTATAACGTACAACGTTATGTAGCACTACGTTATAACATATAACGTTATATGCTATTAACTTATAACGTATAACGTTATGTAGCATTACGTTATAACGTATAACGTTATGTAGCACGACGTTATAACGAATAACGTTATATACTATTACCTTATAACGTATAACGTTATGTAGCATTACGTTATAACGTATAACGTTATATACTATTACCTTATAACGTATAACGTTGTGTAGCAGTTCGTTATAACGTATATCGTTATATATTGTTACCTTATAACGTTATACGTTATATACTATTACCTTATAACGTATAACGATATGTAGCACTACGTTATAACGTATAACGTTATATACTATTACCTTATAACGTATAACGTTATGTAGCACTACGTTATAACGTATAACGTTATATACTACTACCTTATAACGTATAACGTTATGTAGCATTACGTTATAACGTGTAACATTGTTTACTGTTACGTTATAACGTACAACGTTATGTAGCACTACGATATAACATATAACGTTATATGCTATTACCTTATAACGTATAACGTTATGTAGCATTACGTTATAACGTATAACGTTATGTAGCACTACGTTATAACGAATAACGTTATATACTATTACCTTATAACGTATAACGTTATGTAGCATTACGTTATAACGTATAACGTTATATACTATTACCTTATAACGTATAACGTTGTGCAGCATTACGTTATAACGTGTAACATTGTATACTGTTACGTTATAACGCACAACGTTATGTAGCACTACGTTATAACATATAACGTTATATGCTATTACCTTATAACGTATAACGTTATGTAGCATTACGTTATAACGTATAACGTTATGTAGCACTACGTTATAACGAATATCGTTATATATTGTTACCTTATAACGTTATACGTTATATACTATTACGTTATAACGTATAACGTTATGTAGCACTACGTTATAACGTATAGCGTTATGTAGCACTACGTTATAACGTATAACGTTTTATACTATTACCTTATAACGTATAACGTTATGTAGCATTACGTTATAACGTATAACGTTATATACTATTACCTTATAACGTATAACGTTGTGTAGCAGTACGTTATAACGTATATCGTTATATATTGTTACCTTATAACGTATAACGCTATATACTATTACCTTATAACGTATAACGTTATGTAGCATTACGTTATAACGTATAACGTTATGTAGCACTACGTTATAACGAACATCGTTATATACTATTACCTTATAACGTATAACGTTATGTAGCATTACGTTATAACGTATAACGTTATATACTATTACCTTATAATGTATAACGTTGTGTAGCAGTACGTTATAACGTATATCGTTATATATTGTTACCTTATAACGTTATACGTTATATACTATTACCTTATAGCGTATAACGTTATGTAGCACTACGTTATAACGTATAACGTTATATACTATTACCTTATAACGTATAACGTTGTGTAGCAGTATGTTATAACGTATATCGTTATATATTGTTACCTTATAACGTTATACGTTATATACTATTACCTTATAACGTATAACGTTATGTAGCACTACGTTATAACGTATATCGTCATATATATTTACCTTATAACGTTATACGTTATATACTATTACCTTATAACGTATAACGTTATGTAGCAGTACGTTATAACGTATAACGTTATATACCATTACCTTATAACGTATAACGTTGTGTAGCAGTACGTTATAACGTTATACGTTATATACTATTACGTTATAACGTATAACGTTATGTAGCACTACGTTATAACGTATAACGTTATGTAGCACTACGTTATAACGTATAACGTTATATACTACTACCTTATAACGTATAACGTTATGTAGCACTACGTTATAACATATAACGTTATATTCTATTACGTTATAACGTATAACGTTGTGCAGCATTACGTTATAACGTGTAACATTGTATACTGTTACGTTATAACGTACAACGTTATGTAGCACTACGTTATAACATATAACGTTATATGCTATTAACTTATAACGTATAACGTTATGTAGCATTACGTTATAACGTATAACGTTATGTAGCACGACGTTATAACGAATAACGTTATATACTATTACCTTATAACGTATAACGTTATGTAGCATTACGTTATAACGTATAACGTTATATACTATTACCTTATAACGTATAACGTTGTGTAGCAGTTCGTTATAACGTATATCGTTATATATTGTTACCTTATAACGTTATACGTTATATACTATTACCTTATAACGTATAACGATATGTAGCACTACGTTATAACGTATAACGTTATATACTATTACCTTATAACGTATAACGTTATGTAGCACTACGTTATAACGTATAACGTTATATACTACTACCTTATAACGTATAACGTTATGTAGCATTACGTTATAACGTGTAACATTGTTTACTGTTACGTTATAACGTACAACGTTATGTAGCACTACGATATAACATATAACGTTATATGCTATTACCTTATAACGTATAACGTTATGTAGCATTACGTTATAACGTATAACGTTATGTAGCACTACGTTATAACGAATAACGTTATATACTATTACCTTATAACGTATAACGTTATGTAGCATTACGTTATAACGTATAACGTTATATACTATTACCTTATAACGTATAACGTTGTGCAGCATTACGTTATAACGTGTAACATTGTATACTGTTACGTTATAACGCACAACGTTATGTAGCACTACGTTATAACATATAACGTTATATGCTATTACCTTATAACGTATAACGTTATGTAGCATTACGTTATAACGTATAACGTTATGTAGCACTACGTTATAACGAATATCGTTATATATTGTTACCTTATAACGTTATACGTTATATACTATTACGTTATAACGTATAACGTTATGTAGCACTACGTTATAACGTATAGCGTTATGTAGCACTACGTTATAACGTATAACGTTTTATACTATTACCTTATAACGTATAACGTTATGTAGCATTACGTTATAACGTATAACGTTATATACTATTACCTTATAACGTATAACGTTGTGTAGCAGTACGTTATAACGTATATCGTTATATATTGTTACCTTATAACGTATAACGCTATATACTATTACCTTATAACGTATAACGTTATGTAGCATTACGTTATAACGTATAACGTTATGTAGCACTACGTTATAACGAACATCGTTATATACTATTACCTTATAACGTATAACGTTATGTAGCATTACGTTATAACGTATAACGTTATATACTATTACCTTATAATGTATAACGTTGTGTAGCAGTACGTTATAACGTATATCGTTATATATTGTTACCTTATAACGTTATACGTTATATACTATTACCTTATAGCGTATAACGTTATGTAGCACTACGTTATAACGTATAACGTTATATACTATTACCTTATAACGTATAACGTTGTGTAGCAGTATGTTATAACGTATATCGTTATATATTGTTACCTTATAACGTTATACGTTATATACTATTACCTTATAACGTATAACGTTATGTAGCACTACGTTATAACGTATATCGTCATATATATTTACCTTATAACGTTATACGTTATATACTATTACCTTATAACGTATAACGTTATGTAGCAGTACGTTATAACGTATAACGTTATATACCATTACCTTATAACGTATAACGTTGTGTAGCAGTACGTTATAACGTATAACGTTATATACTATTACCTTATAACGTATAACGTTGTGTATCAGTACGTTATAACGTACATCGTTATATATTGTTACCTTATAACGTTATACGTTATATACTTTTACCTTATAACGTATAACATTATGTAGCACTACGTTATAACGTATATCCTTATAAATTGTTACCTTATAACGTTATACGTTATATACTATTACGTTATAACGTATAACGTTATGTAGCACTACGTTATAACGTATAACGTTATGTAGCACTACGTTATAACGTATAACGTTATATACTACTACCTTATAACGTATAACGTTATGTAGCAATACGTTATAACATATAACGTTATATACTATTACCTTATAACGTTATACGTTATATACTATTACCTTATAACGTATAACGTTATGTAGCACTACGTTATAGCGTATAACGTTATATACTACTACCTTATAACGTATAACGTTATGTAGCATTACGTTATAACGTGTAACATTGTTTACTGTTACGTTATAACGTACAACGTTATGTAGCACTACGATATAACATATAACGTTATATGCTATTACCTTATAACGTATAACGTTATGTAGCATTACGTTATAACGTATAACGTTATGTAGCACTACGTTATAACGAATAACGTTATATACTATTACCTTATAACGTATAACGTTATGTAGCATTACGTTATAACGTATAACGTTATATACTATTACCTTATAACGTATAACGTTGTGTAGCAGTACGTTATAACGTATATCGTTATATATTGTTACCTTATAACGTATAACGCTATATACTATTACCTTATAACGTATAACGTTGTGTAGCAGTACGTTATAACGTATTACGTTATATACTATTGCCTTATAACGTATAACGTTGTGTAGCAGTACGTTATAACGTATATCATTATATATTGCTACCTTATAACGTTATACGTTATATACTATTACCTTATAACGTATAACGTTATGTAGCACTACGTTATAACGTATATCGTTATATATTGTTACCTTATAACGTTATACGTTATATACTATTACGTTATAACTTATAACGTTATGTAGCACTACGTTATAACGTATATCGTGATATATTGTTACCTTATAACGTTATACGTTATATACTATTACCTTATAACGTATAACGTCATGTAGCACTACGTTATAACGTATAACGTTATATACTACTACCTTATAACGTGTAACGTTATGTAGCACTACGTTATAACATATAACGTTATATTCTATTACGTTATAACGTATAACGTTGTGCAGCATTACGTTATAACGTGTAACATTGTATACTGTTACATTATAACGTACAACGTTATGTAGCACTACGTTATAACATATAACGTTATATGCTATTACCTTATAACGTATAACGTTATGTAGCTTTACGTTATAACGTATAACGTTATGTAGCACTACGTTATAACGAATAACGTTATATACTGTTACCTTATAACGTATAACGTTATGTAGCATTTCGTTATAACGTATAACGTTATATACTATTACCTTATAACGTATAACGTTGTGTAGCAGTACGTTATAACGTATATCGTTATATATTGTTACCTTATAACGTTATACGTTATATACTATTACCTTATAACGTATAACGATATGTAGCACTACGTTATAACGTATAACGTTATATACTATTACCTTATAACGTTATACGTTATATACTATTACCTTATAACGTATAACGTTATGTAGCACTACGTTATAACGTGTAACGTTATATACTACTACCTTATAACGTATAACGTTATGTAGCATTACGTTATAACGTGTAACATTGTTTACTGTTACCTTATAACGTACAACGTTATGTAGCACTACGATATAACATATAACGTTATATGCTATTACCTTATAACGTATAACGTTATGTAGCATTACGTTATAACGTATAACGTTATGTAGCACTGCGTTATCACGAATAACGTTATATACTATTACCTTATAACGTATAACGTTATGTAGCATTACGTTATAACGTATAACGTTATATACTATTACCTTATAACGTATAACGTTGTGTAGCAGTACGTTATAACGTATATCGTTATATATTGTTACCTTATAACGTATAACGCTATATACTATTACCTTATAACGTATAACGTTGTGTAGCAGTACGTTATAACGTATTACGTTATATACTATTACCTTATAACGTATAACGTTGTGTAGCAGTACGTTATAACGTATATCATTATATATTGTTACCTTATAACGTTATACGTTATATAGTATTACCTTATAACGTATAACGTTATGTAGCACTACGTTATAACGTATATCGTTATATATTGTTACCTTATAACGTTATACGTTATATACTATTACGTTATAACTTATAACGTTATGTAGCACTACGTTATAACGTATATCGTGATATATTGTTACCTTATAACGTTATACGTTATATACTATTACCTTATAACGTATAACGTTATGTAGCACTACGTTATAACGTATAACGTTATATACTACTACCTTATAACGTATAACGTTATGTAGCACTACGTTATAACATATAACGTTATATTCTATAACGTTATAACGTATAACGTTGTGCAGCATTACGTTATAACGTGTAACATTGTATACTGTTACGTTATAACGTACAACGTTATGTAGCACTACGTTATAACATATAACGTTATATGCTATTACCTTATAACGTATAACGTTATGTAGCATTACGTTATAACGTATAACGTTATGTAGCACTACGTTATAACGAATATCGTTATATATTGTTACCTTATAACGTTATACGTTATATACTATTACGTTATAACGTATAACGTTATGTAGCACTACGTTATAACGTATAGCGTTATGTAGCACTACGTTATAACGTATAACGTTATGTAGCATTACGTTATAACGTATAACGTTATATACTATTACCTTATAACGTATAACGTTGTGTAGCAGTACGTTATAACGTATATCGTTATATATTGTTACCTTATAACGTATAACGCTATATACTATTACCTTATAACGTATAACGTTATGTAGCATTACGTTATAACGTATAACGTTATGTAGCACTACGTTATAACGAATATCGTTATATACTATTACCTTATAACGTATAACGTTATGTAGCATTACGTTATAACGTATAACGTTATATACTATTACCTTATGATGTATAACGTTGTGTAGCAGTACGTTATAACGTATATCGTTATATATTGTTACCTTATAACGTTATACGTTATATACTATTACCTTATAGCGTATAACGTTATGTAGCACTACGTTATAACGTGTAACGTTATATACTATTACCTTATAACGTATAACATTGTGTAGCAGTACGTTATAACGTATATCGTTATATATTGTTACCTTATAACGTTATACGTTATATACTATTACCTTATAACGTATAACGTTATGTAGCACTACGTTATAACGTATATCGTTATATATTGTTACCTTATAACGTTATACGTTATATACTATTACCTTAAAACGTATAACGTTATGTAGCAGTACGTTATAACGTATAACGTTATATACTATTACCTTATAACGTATAACGTTGTGTAGCAGTACGTTATAACGTATAACGTTATATACTATTACCTTATAATGTATAACGTTGTGTAGCAGTACGTTATAACGTATATCATTATATATTGTTACCTTATAACGTTATACGTTATATACTATTACCTTATAGCGTATAACGTTATGTAGCACTACGTTATAACGTATAACGTTATATACTATTACGTTATAACGTATAACGTTGTGTAGCAGTACGTTATAACGTATTACGTTATATACTATTACCTTATAACGTATAACGTTGTGTAGCAGTACGTTATAACGTATAACGTTATATACTATTACCTTATAACGTATAACGTTATGTAGCACTACGTTATAACGTATAACGTTATATACTACTACCTTATAACGTATAACGTTATGTAGCATTACGTTATAACGTGTAACATTGTTTACTGTTACGTTATAACGTACAACGTTGTGTAGCAGTACGTTGTAACGTATATCGTTATATATTGTTACCTTAGAACGTATAACGCTATATACTATTACCTTATAACGTATAACGTTGTGTAGCAGTACGTTATAACGTATAACGTTATGTAGCACTACGTTATAACGTATAACGTTATATACTACTACCTTATAACGTATAACGTTACGTAGCATTACGTTATAACGTATATCGTTATATATTGTTACCTTATAACGTTATACGTTATATACTATTACGATATAACGTATAACGTTATGTAGCACTACGTTATAACGTATAACGTTATATACTATTACCTTATAACATATAACGTTATGTAGCATTACGTTATAACGTATAACGTTGTATACTATTACGTTGTAACGTATAACGTTATGTAGCACTACGTTATAAGGTATAACGATATGTAGCACTACGTTATAACGTATAACGTTATATACTATTACCTTATAGCGTATAACGTTATGTAGCAGTACCTTATAACGTATGTCGTTATATATTGTTACCTTATAACGTATAACGCTATATACTATTACCTTATAACGTATAACGTTGTGTAGCAGTACGTTATAACGTATAACGTTATATACTATTGCCTTATAGCGTATAACGTTGTGTAGCAGTACGTTATAACGTATATCGTTATATATTGTTACCTTATAACGTTATACGTTATATACTATTACCTTATAACGTATAACGTTATGTAGCACTACGTTATAACGTATAACGTTATGTAGCACTACGTTATTACGTATAACGTTATATACTACTACCTTATAACGTATAACGTTATGTAGCACTACGTTATAACATATAACGTTATATAGTATTACGTTATAACGTATAACGTTGTGCAGCACTACGTTATAACCTGTAACATTGTATACTGTTACGTTATAACGTACAACGTTATGTAGCACTACGTTATAACGTATAACGTTATGTAGCACTACGTTATAACGAATAACGTTATATACTATTACCTTATAACGTATAACGTTATGTAGCATTATGTTATAACGTATAACGTTATATACTATTACCTTATAACGTATAACGTTGTGTAGCAGTACGTTATAACGTATATCGTTATATATTGTTACCTTATAACGTATAACGCTATATACTATTACCTTATAACGTATAACGTTGTGTAGCAGTACGTTATAACGTATATCGTTATATATTGTTACCTTATAACGTTATACGTTATATACTATTACCTTATAGCGTATAACGTTATGTAGCACTACGTTATAACGTATAACGTTATATACTATTACGTTATAACGTATAACGTTGTGTAGCAGTACGTTATAACGTATTACGTTATATACTATTATCTTATAACGTATAACGTTGTGTAGCAGTACGTTATAACGTATAACGTTATATACTATTACCTTATAACGTATAACGTTATGTAGCACTACGTTATAACGTATAACGTTATATACTACTACCTTATAACGTATAACGTTATGTAGCATTACGTTATAACGTGTAACATTGTTTACTGTTACGTTATAACGTACAACGTTGTGTAGCAGTACGTTGTAACGTATATCGTTATATATTGTTACCTTAGAACGTATAACGCTATATACTATTACCTTATAACGTATAACGTTGTGTAGCAGTACGTTATAACGTATAACGTTATGTAGCACTACGTTATAACGTATAACGTTATATACTATTACCTTATAACATATAACGTTATGTAGCATTACGTTATAACGTATAACGTTGTATACTATTACGTTGTAACGTATAACGTTATGTAGCACTACGTTATAAGGTATAACGATATGTAGCACTACGTTATAACGTATAACGTTATATACTATTACCTTATAGCGTATAACGTTATGTAGCAGTACCTTATAACGTATGTCGTTATATATTGTTACCTTATAACGTATAACGCTATATACTATTACCTTATAACGTATAACGTTGTGTAGCAGTACGTTATAACGTATAACGTTATATACTATTGCCTTATAGCGTATAACGTTGTGTAGCAGTACGTTATAACGTATATCGTTATATATTGTTACCTTATAACGTTATACGTTATATACTATTACGTTATAACGTATAACGTTATGTAGCACTACGTTATAACGTATAACGTTATGTAGCACTACGTTATTACGTATAACGTTATATACTACTACCTTATAACGTATAACGTTATGTAGCACTACGTTATAACATATAACGTTATATAGTATTACGTTATAACGTATAACGTTGTGCAGCACTACGTTATAACCTGTAACATTGTATACTGTTACGTTATGACGTACAACGTTATGTAGCACTACGTTATAACGTATAACGTTATGTAGCACTACGTTATAACGAATAACGTTATATACTATTACCTTATAACGTATAACGTTATGTAGCATTATGTTATAACGTATAACGTTATATACTATTACCTTATAACGTATAACGTTGTGTAGCAGTACGTTATAACGTATATCGTTATATATTGTTACCTTATAACGTATAACGCTATATACTATTACCTTATAACGGATAACGTTGTGTAGCAGTACGTTATAACGTATATCGTTATATATTGTTACCTTATAACGTATAACGCTATATACTATTACCTTATAACGTATAACGTTATGTAGCATTACGTTATAACGTATAACGTTATGTAGCACTACGTTATAACGAATAACGTTATATACTATTACCTTATAACGTATAACGTTATGTAGCACTACGTTATAACGTATAACGTTATATACTATTACCTTATAACGTATAACGTTATGTAGCAGTACGTTATAACGTATATCGTTATATACTATTACCTTATAACGTATAACGTTGTGTAGCAGTACGTTATAACGTATAACGTTATATACTATTACCTTATAACGTATAACGTTGTGTCTCAGTACGTTATAACGTACATCGTTATATATTGTTACCTTATAACGTTATACGTTATATACTTTTACCTTATAACGTATAACATTATGTAGCACTACGTTATAACGTATATCCTTATAAATTGTTACCTTATAACGTTATACGTTATATACTATTACGTTATAACGTATAACGTTATGTAGCACTACGTTATAACGTATAACGTTATGTAGCACTACGTTATAACGTATAACGTTATATACTACTACCTTATAACGTATAACGTTATGTAGCACTACGTTATAACATATAACGTTATATTCTATTACGTTATAACGTATAACGTTGTGCAGCATTACGTTATAACGTGTAACATTGTATACTGTTACGTTATAACGTACAACGTTATGTAGCACTACGTTATAACATATAACGTTATATGCTATTACCTTATAACGTATAACGTTATGTAGCATTACGTTATAACGTATAACGTTATGTAGCCCTACGTTATAACGAATAACGTTATATACTATTACCTTATAACGTATAACGTTATGTAGCATTACGTTATAACGTATAACGTTATATACTACTACCTTATAACGTATAACGTTATGTAGCATTACGTTATAACGTGTAACATTGTTTACTGTTACGTTATAACGTACAACGTTGTGTAGCAGTACGTTATAACGTATATCGTTATATATTGTTACCTTATAACGTATAACGCTATATACTATTACCTTATAACGTATAACGTTGTGTAGCAGTACGTTATAACGTATAACGTTATATACTATTACGTTATAATGTATAACGTTGTGTAGCAGTACGTTATAACGTATTACGTTATATACTATTACCTTATAACGTATAACGTTGTGTAGCAGTACGTTATAACGTATAACGTTATATACTATTACCTTATAACGTATAACGTTATGTAGCACTACGTTATAACGTATAACGTTATATACTACTACCTTATAACGTATAACGTTATGTAGCATTACGTTATAACGTATGTCGTTATATATTGTTACCTTATAACGTATAACGCTATATACTATTACCTTATAACGTATAACGTTGTGTAGCAGTACGTTATAACGTATAACGTTATATACTATTGCCTTATAGCGTATAACGTTGTGTAGCAGTACGTTATAACCTGTAACATTGTATACTGTTACGTTATAACGTACAACGTTATGTAGCACTACGTTATAACGTATAACGTTATGTAGCACTACGTTATAACGTATAACGTTATATGCTATTACCTTATAACGTATAACGTTATGTAGCACTACGTTATAACATATAACGTTATATAGTATTACGTTATAACGTATAACGTTGTGCAGCACTACGTTATAACCTGTAACATTGTATACTGTTACGTTATAACGTACAACGTTATGTAGCACTACGTTATAACGTATATCGTTATGTAGCACTACGTTATAACGTATATCGTTATATATTGTTACCTTATAACGTTATACGTTATATACTATTACGTTATAACGTATAACGTTATGTAGCACTACGTTATAACGTATAACGTTATGTAGCATTACGTTATAACGTATAACGTTATGTAGCACTACGTTATAACGAATAACGTTATATAATATTACCTTATAACGTATAACGTTATGTAGAATTAAGTTATAACGTATAACGTTATATATTGTTACCTTATAACGTTATACGTTATATACTATTACCTTATAACGTATAACGTTATGTAGCACTACGTTATAACGTATATCGTTATATATTGTTACCATATAACGTTATTCGTTATATACTATTACCTTATAACGTATAACGTTATGTAGCACTACGTTATAACGTATAACGATATATACTATTACCTTATAACGTATAACGTTGTGTAGCAGTACGTTATAACGTATATCGTTATATACTATTACCTTATAACGTATAACGTTGTGTAGCAGTACGTTATAACGTATATCGTTATATATTGTTACCTTATATCGTTATACGTCATATACTATTACGATATAACGTATAACGTTATGTAGCTCTACGTTATAACGTATAACGTTATGTAGCACTACGTTATAACGTATATCGTTATATATTGTTACCTTATAACGTTATACGTTATATACTATTATCTTATAACGTATAACGTTATGTAGCATTACGTTATAACGTATAACGTTATATACTGTTACCTTATAACGTATAACGTTGTGTAGCAGTACGTTATAACGTATATCATTATATATTGTTACCTTATAACGTTATACGTTATATAGTATTACCTCATAACGTATCACGTTATGTAGCATTACGTTATAACGTAATACGTTATATACTATTACCTTATAACGTATAACGTTACGTAGCATTACGTTATAACGTAATTCGTTATATATTGTTACGTTATAACGTATAACGTTATGTAGCCCTACGTTATAACGAATAACGTTATATACTATTACCTTATAACGTATAACGTTATGTAGCATTACGTTATAACGTATAACGTTATATACTACTACCTTATAACGTATAACGTTATGTAGCATTACGTTATAACGTGTAACATTGTTTACTGTTACGTTATAACGTACAACGTTGTGTAGCAGTACGTTATAACGTATATCGTTATATGTTGTTACCTTATAACGTATAACGCTATATACTATTACCTTATAACGTATAACGTTGTGTAGCAGTACGTTATAACGTATAACGTTATATACTATTACGTTATAACGTATAACGTTGTGTAGCAGTACGTTATAACGTATTACGTTATATACTATTACCTTATAACGTATAACGTTGTGTAGCAGTACGTTATAACGTATAACGTTATATACTATTACCTTATAACGTATAACGTTATGTAGCACTACGTTATAACGTATAACGTTATATACTACTACCTTATAACGTATAACGTTATGTAGCATTACGTTATAACGTGTAACATTGTTTACTGTTACGTTATAACGTACAACGTTGTGTAGCAGTACGTTATAACGTATATCGTTATATATTGTTACCTTATAACGTATAACGCTATATACTATTACCTTATAACGTATAACGTTGTGTAGCAGTACGTTATAACGTATAACGTTATATACTATTGCCTTATAGCGTATAACGTTGTGTAGCAGTACGTTATAACGTATATCGTTATATACTATTACCTTATAACGTATAACGTTGTGTAGCAGTACGTTATAACGTATATCGTTATATATTGTTACCTTATAACGTATAACGCTATATACTATTACCTTATAACGTATAACGTTATGTAGCATTACGTTATAACGTATAACGTTATGTAGCACTACGTTATAACGAATATCGTTATATACTATTACCTTATAACGTATAACGTTATGTAGCATTACGTTATAACGTATAACGTTATATACTATTACCTTATAATGTATAACGTTGTGTAGCAGTACGTTATAACGTATATCGTTATATATTGTTACCTTATAACGTTATACGTTATATACTATTACCTTATAGCGTATAACGTTATGTAGCACTACGTTATAACGTGTAACGTTATATACTATTACCTTATAACGTATAACATTGTGTAGCAGTACGTTATAACGTATATCGTTATATATTGTTACCTTATAACGTTATACGTTATATACTATTACCTTAAAACGTATAACGTTATGTAGCAGTACGATATAACGTATAACGTTATATACTATTACCTTATAACGTATAACGTTGTGTAGCAGTACGTTATAACGTATAACGTTATATACTATTACCTTATAATGTATAACGTTGTGTAGCATTACGTTATAACGTATATCATTATATATTGTTACCTTATAACGTTATACGTTATATACTATTACCTTATAGCGTATAACGTTATGTAGCACTACGTTATAACGTATAACGTTATATACTATTACGTTATAACGTATAACGTTGTGTAGCAGTACGTTATAACGTATTACGTTATATACTATTACCTTATAACGTATAACGTTGTGTAGCAGTACGTTATAACGTATAACGTTATATACTATTACCTTATAACGTATAACGTTATGTAGCACTACGTTATAACGTATAACGTTATATACTACTACCTTATAACGTATAACGTTATGTAGCATTACGTTATAACGTGTAACATTGTTTACTGTTACGTTATAACGTACAACGTTGTGTAGCAGTACGTTGTAACGTATATCGTTATATATTGTTACCTTAGAACGTATAACGCTATATACTATTACCTTATAACGTATAACGTTGTGTAGCAGTACGTTATAACGTATAACGTTATGTAGCACTACGTTATAACGTATAACGTTATATACTACTACCTTATAACGTATAACGTTACGTAGCATTACGTTATAACGTATATCGTTATATATTGTTACCTTATAACGTTATACGTTATATACTATTACGATATAACGTATAACGTTATGTAGCACTACGTTATAACGTATAACGTTATATACTATTACCTTATAACATATAACGTTATGTAGCATTACGTTATAACGTATAACGTTGTATACTATTACGTTGTAACGTATAACGTTATGTAGCACTACGTTATAAGGTATAACGATATGTAGCACTACGTTATAACGTATAACGTTATATACTATTACCTTATAGCGTATAACGTTATGTAGCAGTACCTTATAACGTATGTCGTTATATATTGTTACCTTATAACGTATAACGCTATATACTATTACCTTATAACGTATAACGTTGTGTAGCAGTACGTTATAACGTATAACGTTATATACTATTGCCTTATAGCGTATAACGTTGTGTAGCAGTACGTTATAACGTATATCGTTATATATTGTTACCTTATAACGTTATACGTTATATACTATTACCTTATAACGTATAACGTTATGTAGCACTACGTTATAACGTATAACGTTATGTAGCACTACGTTATTACGTATAACGTTATATACTACTACCTTATAACGTATAACGTTATGTAGCACTACGTTATAACATATAACGTTATATAGTATTACGTTATAACGTATAACGTTGTGCAGCACTACGTTATAACCTGTAACATTGTATACTGTTACGTTATAACGTACAACGTTATGTAGCACTACGTTATAACGTATAACGTTATGTAGCACTACGTTATAACGAATAACGTTATCTAGCACTACGTTATAACGTATAACGTTGTGTAGCAGTACGTTATAACGTATTACGTTATATACTATTATCTTATAACGTATAACGTTGTGTAGCAGTACGTTATAACGTATAACGTTATATACTATTACCTTATAACGTATAACGTTATGTAGCACTACGTTATAACGTATAACGTTATATACTACTACCTTATAACGTATAACGTTATGTAGCATTACGTTATAACGTGTAACATTGTTTACTGTTACGTTATAACGTACAACGTTGTGTAGCAGTACGTTGTAACGTATATCGTTATATATTGTTACCTTAGAACGTATAACGCTATATACTATTACCTTATAACGTATAACGTTGTGTAGCAGTACGTTATAACGTATAACGTTATGTAGCACTACGTTATAACGTATAACGTTATATACTACTACCTTATAACGTATAACGTTACGTAGCATTACGTTATAACGTATATCGTTATATATTGTTACCTTATAACGTTATACGTTATATACTATTACGATATAACGTATAACGTTATGTAGCACTACGTTATAACGTATAACGTTATATACTATTACCTTATAACATATAACGTTATGTAGCATTACGTTATAACGTATAACGTTGTATACTATTACGTTGTAACGTATAACGTTATGTAGCACTACGTTATAAGGTATAACGATATGTAGCACTACGTTATAACGTATAACGTTATATACTATTACCTTATAGCGTATAACGTTATGTAGCAGTACCTTATAACGTATGTCGTTATATATTGTTACCTTATAACGTATAACGCTATATACTATTACCTTATAACGTATAACGTTGTGTAGCAGTACGTTATAACGTATAACGTTATATACTATTGCCTTATAGCGTATAACGTTGTGTAGCAGTACGTTATAACGTATATCGTTATATATTGTTACCTTATAACGTTATACGTTATATACTATTACGTTATAACGTATAACGTTATGTAGCACTACGTTATAACGTATAACGTTATGTAGCACTACGTTATTACGTATAACGTTATATACTACTACCTTATAACGTATAACGTCATGTAGCACTACGTTATAACATATAACGTTATATAGTATTACGTTATAACGTATAACGTTGTGCAGCACTACGTTATAACCTGTAACATTGTATACTGTTACGTTATGACGTACAACGTTATGTAGCACTACGTTATAACGTATAACGTTATGTAGCACTACGTTATAACGAATAACGTTATATACTATTACCTTATAACGTATAACGTTATGTAGCATTATGTTATAACGTATAACGTTATATACTATTACCTTATAACGTATAACGTTGTGTAGCAGTACGTTATAACGTATATCGTTATATATTGTTACCTTATAACGTATAACGCTATATACTATTACCTTATAACGTATAACGTTGTGTAGCAGTACGTTATAACGTATATCGTTATATATTGTTACCTTATAACGTATAACGCTATATACTATTACCTTATAACGTATAACGTTATGTAGCATTACGTTATAACGTATAACGTTATGTAGCACTACGTTATAACGAATAACGTTATATACTATTACCTTATAACGTATAACGTTATGTAGCACTACGTTATAACGTATAACGTTATATACTATTACCTTATAACGTATAACGTTATGTAGCAGTACGTTATAACGTATATCGTTATATACTATTACCTTATAACGTATAACGTTGTGTAGCAGTACGTTATAACGTATAACGTTATATACTATTACCTTATAACGTATAACGTTGTGTCTCAGTACGTTATAACGTACATCGTTATATATTGTTACCTTATAACGTTATACGTTATATACTTTTACCTTATAACGTATAACATTATGTAGCACTACGTTATAACGTATATCCTTATAAATTGTTACCTTATAACGTTATACGTTATATACTATTACGTTATAACGTATAACGTTATGTAGCACTACGTTATAACGTATAACGTTATGTAGCACTACGTTATAACGTATAACGTTATATACTACTACCTTATAACGTATAACGTTATGTAGCACTACGTTATAACATATAACGTTATATTCTATTACGTTATAACGTATAACGTTGTGCAGCATTACGTTATAACGTGTAACATTGTATACTGTTACGTTATAACGTACAACGTTATGTAGCACTACGTTATAACATATAACGTTATATGCTATTACCTTATAACGTATAACGTTATGTAGCATTACGTTATAACGTATAACGTTATGTAGCCCTACGTTATAACGAATAACGTTATATACTATTACCTTATAACGTATAACGTTATGTAGCATTACGTTATAACGTATAACGTTATATACTACTACCTTATAACGTATAACGTTATGTAGCATTACGTTATAACGTGTAACATTGTTTACTGTTACGTTATAACGTACAACGTTGTGTAGCAGTACGTTATAACGTATATCGTTATATATTGTTACCTTATAACGTATAACGCTATATACTATTACCTTATAACGTATAACGTTGTGTAGCAGTACGTTATAACGTATAACGTTATATACTATTACGTTATAATGTATAACGTTGTGTAGCAGTACGTTATAACGTATTACGTTATATACTATTACCTTATAACGTATAACGTTGTGTAGCAGTACGTTATAACGTATAACGTTATATACTATTACCTTATAACGTATAACGTTATGTAGCACTACGTTATAACGTATAACGTTATATACTACTACCTTATAACGTATAACGTTATGTAGCATTACGTTATAACGTGTAACATTGTTTACTGTTACGTTATAACGTACAACGTTGTGTAGCAGTACGTTATAACGTATATCGTTATATATTGTTACCTTATAACGTATAACGCTATATACTATTACCTTATAACGTATAACGTTGTGTAGCAGTACGTTATAACGTATAACGTTATGTAGCACTACGTTATAACGTATAACGTTATATACTACTACCTTATAACGTATAACGTTACGTAGCATTACGTTATAACGTATGTCGTTATATATTGTTACCTTATAACGTATAACGCTATATACTATTACCTTATAACGTATAACGTTGTGTAGCAGTACGTTATAACGTATAACGTTATATACTATTGCCTTATAGCGTATAACGTTGTGTAGCAGTACGTTATAACCTGTAACATTGTATACTGTTACGTTATAACGTACAACGTTATGTAGCACTACGTTATAACGTATAACGTTATGTAGCACTACGTTATAACGTATAACGTTATATGCTATTACCTTATAACGTATAACGTTATGTAGCACTACGTTATAACATATAACGTTATATAGTATTACGTTATAACGTATAACGTTGTGCAGCACTACGTTATAACCTGTAACATTGTATACTGTTACGTTATAACGTACAACGTTATGTAGCACTACGTTATAACGTATAACGTTATGTAGCACTACGTTATAACGTATATCGTTATATATTGTTACCTTATAACGTTATACGTTATATACTATTACGTTATAACGTATAACGTTATGTAGCACTACGTTATAACGTATAACGTTATGTAGCATTACGTTATAACGTATAACGTTATGTAGCACTACGTTATAACGAATAACGTTATATAATATTACCTTATAACGTATAACGTTATGTAGAATTAAGTTATAACGTATAACGTTATATATTGTTACCTTATAACGTTATACGTTATATACTATTACCTTATAACGTATAACGTTATGTAGCACTACGTTATAACGTATATCGTTATATATTGTTACCATATAACGTTATTCGTTATATACTATTACCTTATAACGTATAACGTTATGTAGCACTACGTTATAACGTATAACGATATATACTATTACCTTATAACGTATAACGTTGTGTAGCAGTACGTTATAACGTATATCGTTATATACTATTACCTTATAACGTATAACGTTGTGTAGCAGTACGTTATAACGTATATCGTTATATATTGTTACCTTATATCGTTATACGTCATATACTATTACGATATAACGTATAACGTTATGTAGCTCTACGTTATAACGTATAACGTTATGTAGCACTACGTTATAACGTATATCGTTATATATTGTTACCTTATAACGTTATACGTTATATACTATTATCTTATAACGTATAACGTTATGTAGCATTACGTTATAACGTATAACGTTATATACTGTTACCTTATAACGTATAACGTTGTGTAGCAGTACGTTATAACGTATATCATTATATATTGTTACCTTATAACGTTATACGTTATATAGTATTACCTCATAACGTATCACGTTATGTAGCATTACGTTATAACGTAATACGTTATATACTATTACCTTATAACGTATAACGTTACGTAGCATTACGTTATAACGTAATTCGTTATATATTGTTACGTTATAACGTATAACGTTATGTAGCCCTACGTAATAACGAATAACGTTATATACTATTACCTTATAACGTATAACGTTATGTAGCATTACGTTATAACGTATAACGTTATATACTACTACCTTATAACGTATAACGTTATGTAGCATTACGTTATAACGTGTAACATTGTTTACTGTTACGTTATAACGTACAACGTTGTGTAGCAGTACGTTATAACGTATATCGTTATATATTGTTACCTTATAACGTATAACGCTATATACTATTACCTTATAACGTATAACGTTGTGTAGCAGTACGTTATAACGTATAACGTTATATACTATTACGTTATAACGTATAACGTTGTGTAGCAGTACGTTATAACGTATTACGTTATATACTATTACCTTATAACGTATAACGTTGTGTAGCAGTACGTTATAACGTATAACGTTATATACTATTACCTTATAACGTATAACGTTATGTAGCACTACGTTATAACGTATAACGTTATATACTACTACCTTATAACGTATAACGTTATGTAGCATTACGTTATAACGTGTAACATTGTTTACTGTTACGTTATAACGTACAACGTTGTGTAGCAGTACGTTATAACGTATATCGTTATATATTGTTACCTTATAACGTATAACGCTATATACTATTACCTTATAACGTATAACGTTGTGTAGCAGTACGTTATAACGTATAACGTTATGTAGCACTACGTTATAACGTATAACGTTATATACTACTACCTTATAACGTATAACGTTACGTAGCATTACGTTATAACGTATGTCGTTATATATTGTTACCTTATAACGTATAACGCTATATACTATTACCTTATAACGTATAACGTTGTGTAGCAGTACGTTATAACGTATAACGTTATATACTATTGCCTTATAGCGTATAACGTTGTGTAGCAGTACGTTATAACCTGTAACATTGTATACTGTTACGTTATAACGTACAACGTTATGTAGCACTACGTTATAACGTATAACGTTATGTAGCACTACGTTATAACGTATAACGTTATATGCTATTACCTTATAACGTATAACGTTGTGTAGCAGTACGTTATAACGTATAACGTTATGTAGCACTACGTTATTACGTATAACGTTATGTAGCACTACGTTATAACGTATAACGTTATGTAGCACTACGTTATTACGTATAACGTTATATACTACTACCTTATAACGTATAACGTTATGTAGCACTACGTTATAACATATAACGTTATATAGTATTACGTTATAACGTATAACGTTGTGCAGCACTACGTTATAACCTGTAACATTGTATACTGTTACGTTATAACGTACAACGTTATGTAGCACTACGTTATAACGTATAACGTTATGTAGCACTACGTTATAACGTATAACGTTATATGCTATTACCTTATAACGTATAACGTTATGTAGCATTACGTTATAACGTATAACGTTATGTAGCACTACGTTATAACGAATAACATTATATACTATTACCTTATAACGTATAACGTTATGTAGCATTATGTTATAACGTATAACGTTATATACTATTACCTTATAACGTATAACGTTGTGTAGCAGTACGTTATAACGTATATCGTTATATATTGTTACCTTATAACGTATAACGCTATATACTATTACCTTATAACGTATAACGTTGTGTAGCAGTACGTTATAACGTATAACGTTATATACTATTGCCTTATAACGTATAACGTTGTGTAGCAGTACGTTATAACGTATATCGTTATATATTGTTACCTTATAACGTTATACGTTATATACTATTACCTTATAACGTATAACGTTATGTAGCACTACGTTATAACGTATATCGTTATATATTGTTACCTTATAACGTTATACGTTATATACTATTACGTTATAACGTATAACGTTATGTAGCACTACGTTATAACGTATAACGTTATGTAGCATTACGTTATAACGTATAACGTTATGTAGCACTACGTTATAACGAATAACATTATATAATATTACCTTATAACGTATAACGTTATGTAGAATTAAGTTATAACGTATAACGTTATATATTGTTACCTTATAACGTTATACGTTATATACTATTACCTTATAACGTATAACGTTATGTAGCACTACGTTATAACGTATATCGTTATATATTGTTACCATATAACGTTATTCGTTATATACTATTACCTTATAACGTATAACGTTATGTAGCACTACGTTATAACGTATAACGATATATACTATTACCTTATAACGTATAACGTTGTGTAGCAGTACGTTATAACGTATATCGTTATATACTATTACCTTATAACGTATAACGTTGTGTAGCAGTACGTTATAACGTATATCGTTATATATTGTTACCTTATATCGTTATACGTTATATACTATTACGATATAACGTATAACGTTATGTAGCTCTACGTTATAACGTATAACGTTATGTAGCACTACGTTATAACGTATATCGTTATATATTGTTACCTTATAACGTTATACGTTATATACTATTATCTTATAACGTATAACGTTATGTAGCATTACGTTATAACGTATAACGTTATGTAGCCCTACGTTATAACGAATAACGTTATATACTATTACCTTATAACGTATAACGTTATGTAGCATTACGTTATAACGTATAACGTTATATACTACTACCTTATAACGTATAACGTTATGTAGCATTACGTTATAACGTGTAACATTGTTTACTGTTACGTTATAACGTACAACGTTGTGTAGCAGTACGTTATAACGTATATCGTTATATATTGTTACCTTATAACGTATAACGCTATATACTATTACCTTATAACGTATAACGTTGTGTAGCAGTACGTTATAACGTATAACGTTATATACTATTACGTTATAACGTATAACGTTGTGTAGCAGTACGTTATAACGTATTACGTTATATACTATTACCTTATAACGTATAACGTTGTGTAGCAGTACGTTATAACGTATAACGTTATATACTATTACCTTATAACGTATAACGTTATGTAGCACTACGTTATAACGTATAACGTTATATACTACTACCTTATAACGTATAACGTTATGTAGCATTACGTTATAACGTGTAACATTGTTTACTGTTACGTTATAACGTACAACGTTGTGTAGCAGTACGTTATAACGTATATCGTTATATATTGTTACCTTATAACGTATAACGCTATATACTATTACCTTATAACGTATAACGTTGTGTAGCAGTACGTTATAACGTATAACGTTATGTAGCACTACGTTATAACGTATAACGTTATATACTACTACCTTATAACGTATAACGTTACGTAGCATTACGTTATAACGTATGTCGTTGTATATTGTTACCTTATAACGTATAACGCTATATACTATTACCTTATACCGTATAACGTTGTGTAGCAGTACGTTATAACGTATAACGTTATATACTATTGCCTTATAGCGTATAACGTTGTGTAGCAGTACGTTATAACCTGTAACATTGTATACTGTTACGTTATAACGTACAACGTTATGTAGCACTACGTTATAATGTATAACGTTATGTAGCACTACGTTATAACGTATAACGTTATATTGTATTACCTTATAACGTATAACGTTGTGTAGCAGTTCGTTATAACGTATAACGTTATGTAGCACTACGTTATTACGTATAACGTTATGTAGCACTACGTTATAACGTATAACGTTATGTAGCACTACGTTATTACGTATAACGTTATATACTACTACCTTATAACGTATAACGTTATGTAGCACTACGTTATAACATATAACGTTATATAGTATTACGTTATAACGTATAACGTTGTGCAGCACTACGTTATAACCTGTAACATTGTATACTGTTACGTTATAACGTACAACGTTATGTAGCACTACGTTATAACGTATAACGTTATGTAGCACTACGTTATAACGTATAACGTTATATGCTATTACCTTATAACGTATAACGTTATGTAGCATTACGTTATAACGTATAACGTTATGTAGCACTACGTTATAACGAATAACATTATATACTATTACCTTATAACGTATAACGTTATGTAGCATTATGTTATAACGTATAACGTTATATACTATTACCTTATAACGTATAACGTTGTGTAGCAGTACGTTATAACGTATATCGTTATATATTGTTACCTTATAACGTATAACGCTATATACTATTACCTTATAACGTATAACGTTGTGTAGCAGTACGTTATAACGTATAACGTTATATACTATTGCCTTATAACGTATAACGTTGTGTAGCAGTACGTTATAACGTATATCGTTATATATTGTTACCTTATAACGTTATACGTTATATACTATTACCTCATAACGTATAACGTTATGTAGCACTACGTTATAACGTATATCGTTATATATTGTTACCTTATAACGTTATACGTTATATACTATTACGTTATAACGTATAACGTTATGTAGCACTACGTTATAACGTATAACGTTATGTAGCATTACGTTATAACGTATAACGTTATGTAGCACTACGTTATAACGAATAACGTTATATAATATTACCTTATAACGTATAACGTTATGTAGAATTAAGTTATAACGTATAACGTTATATATTGTTACCTTATAACGTTATACGTTATATACTATTACCTTATAACGTATAACGTTATGTAGCACTACGTTATAACGTATATCGTTATATATTGTTACCATATAACGTTATTCGTTATATACTATTACCTTATAACGTATAACGTTATGTAGCACTACGTTATAACGTATAACGATATATACTATTACCTTATAACGTATAACGTTGTGTAGCAGTACGTTATAACGTATATCGTTATATACTATTACCTTATAACGTATAACGTTGTGTAGCAGTACGTTATAACGTATATCGTTATATATTGTTACCTTATATCGTTATACGTTATATACTATTACGATATAACGTATAACGTTATGTAGCTCTACGTTATAACGTATAACGTTATGTAGCACTACGTTATAACGTATATCGTTATATATTGTTACCTTATAACGTTATACGTTATATACTATTATCTTATAACGTATAACGTTATGTAGCATTACGTTATAACGTATAACGTTATATACTGTTACCTTATAACGTATAACGTTGTGTAGCAGTACGTTATAACGTATATCATTATATATTGTTACCTTATAACGTTATACGTTATATAGTATTACCTCATAACGTATAACGTTATGTAGCATTACGTTATAACGTAATACGTTATATACTATTACCTTATAACGTATAACGTTACGTAGCATTACGTTATAACGTAATTCGTTATATATTGTTACGTTATAACGTTATACGTTATATACTATTACGATATAACGTATAACGTTATGTAGCTCTACGTTATAACGTATAACGTTATGTAGCACTACGTTATAACGTATAACGTTATATACTACTACCTTATAACGTATAACGTTACGTAGCATTACGTTATAACGTATATCGTTATATATGGTTACCTTATAACGTTATACGTTATATACTATTACGATATAACGTATAACGTTATGTAGCACTACGTTATAACGTATAACGTTATATACTATTACCTTATAACATATAACGTTATGTAGCATTACGTTATAACGTATAACGTTGTATACTATTACGTTGTAACGTATAACGTTATGTAGCACTATGTTATAACGTATAACGTTATGTCGCACTACGTTATAACGTATAACGTTATATACTATTACCTTATAGTGTATAACGTTATGTAGCAGTACCTTATAACGTATGTCGTTATATATTGTTACCTTATAACGTATAACGCTATATACTATTGCCTTATATCGTATAACGTTGTGCAGCAGTACGTTATAACGTATAACGTTATATACTATTGCCTTACAACTTATAACGTTGTGTAGCAGTACGTTATAACGTATATCGTTATATATTGTTACCTTATAACGTTATACGTTATATACTATTACCTTATAACGTATAACGTTATGTAGCACTACGTTATAACGTATATCGTTATATATTGTTACCTTATAACGTTATACGTTATATACTATTACGTTATAACGTATAACGTTATGTAGCACTACGTTATAACGTATAACGTTATGTAGCACTACGTTATAACGTATAACGTTATATACTACTACCTTATAACGTATAACGTTATGTAGCACTACGTTATAACATATAACGTTATATAGTATTACGTTATAACGTATAACGTTGTGCAGCACTACGTTATAACCTGTAACATTGTATACTGTTACGTTATAACGTACAACGTTATGTAGCACTACGTTATAACATATAACGTTATATGCTATTACCTTATAACGTATAACGTTATGTAGCATTACGTTATAACGTATAACGTTATGTAGCACTACGTTATCACGAATAACGTTATATACTATTACCTTATAACGTATAACGTTATGTAGCATTACGTTATAACGTATAACGTTATGTAGCACTACGTTATAACGAATAACGTTATATACTATTACCTTATAACGTATAACGTTATGTAGCACTACGTTATCACGCATAACGTTATATACTATTACCTTATAACGTATAACGTTATGTAGCATTACGTTATAACGTATAACGCTATGTAGCATTACGTTATAACGTATATCGTTGTATACTATTACGTTGTAACGTATAACGTTATGTAGCACTTAGTTATACCGTATATCGTTGTATACTATTACGTTGTAACGTATAACGTTATGTAGCATTACGTTATAACGTATAACGTTATGTAGCACTACGTTATGACGTATATCGTTGTATACTATTACGTTGTAACGTATAACGTTATGTAGCACTACGTTATAACGTATAACTTTATGTAGCACTACGTTATAACGTATATCGTTGTATACTATTACGTTGTAACGTATAACGTTATGTAGCACTACGTTATAACGTATAACTTTATGTAGCACTACGTTATAACGTATATCGTTATATATTGTTACCTTATAACGTTATACGTTATATACTATTACCTTATAACGTATAACATTATGTAGCACAACGTTATAACGTATAACGTTATATACTATCACCATATAACGTATAACGTTACGTAGCAGTACGTTATAACGTATATCGTTATATATTGTTACCTTATAACGTTATACGATATATACTATTACCTTATAACGTATAACGTTATGTAGCAGTACGTTATAACGTATAACGTTATATACTATTTCCTTATAAAGTATAACGTTATGTGGCATTACGCTATAACGTATATCGTTATATATAGGTACCTTATAACGTTATACGTTATATACTACTACCTTATAACGTATAACGTTATGTAGCTTTACGTTATAAGGTATAACGTTATATACTATTACCTTATAATGTATAACGTTATGTAGCAGTACGTTATAACGCATATCGTTATATATTGATACCTTATAACGTTATACGTTATATAGTGTTACCTTATAACGTATAACGTTATGTAGCATTACGTTATATCGTATAACGTTATATACTATTACCTTATAACGTATAACGTTACGTAGCATTACGTTATAACGTATATCGTTATATATTGTTACCTTATAACGTTATACGTTATATACAATTACGATATAACGTATAACGTTATGTAGCACTACGTTATAACGTATAACGTTATGTAGCACTACGTTATAACGTATAACGTTATATACTACTACCTTATAACGTATAACGTTATGTAGCACTACGTTATAACATATAAAGTTATATGCTATTACCTTATAACGTATAACGTTATGTAGCACTACGTTATAACGTATAACGTTATGCAGCACTACGTTATAACGTATAACGTTATGTCGCATTACGTTATATCGTATAACGTTATATACTATTACCTTATAACGTATAACGTGATGTAGCACTACGCTATAACGTACAACGTTGTATACTATTACGTTATAACGTATAACGTTGCGCAGAAATACGTTATAACGTGTAACATTGTATACTGTTACGTTATAACGTACAACGTTATGTAGCACTACGTTATAACATATAACGTTATATGCTATTACCTTATAACGTATAACGTTATGTAGCACTACGTTATAACGTTTAACGTTATGTAGCACTACGTTATAACGTATAACGTTATATACTATTACGTTATAACGTATAACGTTATGTAGCACTACGTTCTAACGTATGTCGTCATGTAGCAATACGTTATAACGTATAACGTTACGTAGCAGTACGTTATAACGTATATCGTTATATATTGTTACCTTATAACGTTATACGTTATATACTATTACCTTATATCGTATAACATTATGTAGCACAACGTAATAACGAATAACGTTATATGCAATAACCTTATAACGTATAACGTTACGTAGCAGTACGTTATAACGTATATCGTTATATATTGTTACCTTATAACGTTAAACGATATATACTATTACCTTATAACGTATAACGTTATGTAGCAGTACGTTATAACGTATATCGTTATATATTGTTACCTTATAACGTTATACGTTATATACTATTACCTTATAACGTATAACGTTATGTAGCATTACGTTATAACGTATAACGTTGTATACTATTACCTTATAACGTATATCGCTATGTAGCATTTCGTTATAACGAATATCGTTGTATTCTGTTACGTTATAACGTATAACGTTATGTAGCACTACGTTATAACGTATTACGTTATATACTATTACCTTATAACGTATAACGTTATGTAGCATTACGTTATAACGAATAACGTTATATACTATTTCCTTATAACGTATAACGTTATGTCGCATTACGCTATATCGTATAACGTTATATACTATTACCTTATAATGTAGAACGTGATGTAGCACTACGCTATAACGTACAACGTTGTATACTATTACGTTATAACGTATAACGTTGTGCAGAACTACGTTATAACGTGTAACATTGTATACTGTTACGTTATAACGTACAACGTTATGTAGCACTACGTTATAACATATAACGTTATATGCTATTACCTTATAACGTATAACGTTATGTAGCACTACGTTATAACGTATAACGTTATGTAGCACTACGTTATAACGCATAACGTTATATACTATTACCTTATAACGTATAACGTTACGTAGCATTACGTTATAACGTATATCGTTATATATTGTTACCTTATAACGTTATACGTTATATACTATTACGTTATAAAGTATAACGTTATGTAGCACTACGTTATAACATATAACGTTATGTAGCACTACGTTATAACGTATAACGTTATATACTACTACCTTATAACGTATAACGTTGTGTAGCAGTACGTTATAACGTATAACGTTATATACTATTGCCTTATAACGTATAACGTTGTGTAGCAGTACGTTATAACGTATATCGTTATATATTGTTACCTTATAACGTTATACGTTATTTAGTATTACCTTCTAACGTATAACGTTATGTAGCATTACGTTATAACGTATAACGTTATATACTATAACCTTATAACGTATAACGTTACGTAGCATTACGTTATAACGTATAACGTTATGTAGCACTACGTTATAACGTATAACGTTATGTAGCATTACGTTGTAACCTATAACGTTATATACTATTACCTTACAACGTATAACGTTATGTAGCACTACGTTATAACGTATAACGTTATATATTATTACCTTATAACGTATAACGTTATGTAGCACTACGTTATAACGTATAACGTTATGTAGCACAACGTTATAACGAATAACGTTATATACTATTACCTTATAACGTATAACGTTATGTAGCACTACGTTATAACGTATAACGTTATGTAGCTCTACGTTATAACGTATAACGTTATGTAGCACTACGTTATAACGTATAACGTTATATACTACTACCTTATAACGTATAACGTTATGTAGCATTACGTTATAAGGTATAAGATTATATACTATTACCTTATAACGTATAACGTTATGTAGCACTACGTTATAACGTATAACGTTATCTAGCACTACGTTATAACGTATAACGTTATGTAGCAGTACGTTATAACGTATATCGTTATATATTGTTACCTTATAACGTTATACGATATATGCTATTACCTTATAACGTATAACGTTATGTAGCACTACGTTATAACGTATAACGTTATGTAGCACTACCTTATAACGTATAACGTTATGTAGCACTACGTTGTAACGTATAACGTTATATACTACTACCTTATAACGTATAACGTTATGTAGCATTACGTTATAAGGTATAACGTTATATACTATTACCTTATAACGTATAACGTTATGTAGCTCTACGTTATAACGTATAACGTTATATAGCACTGCGTAATAACGTATAACGTTATATACTATTACCTTACAACATTTAACGTTATGTAGCACTACGTTATAACGTATAACGTTATGTAGCACTACGTTATGACGTATAAAGTTATGTAGCACTACGTTATAACGTATAACGTTATATACTATTACCTTATAACGTATAAGGTTACGTAGCAGTACGTTATAACGTATATCGTTATATATTGTTACCTTATAACGTTATGCGTTATATACTATTACCTTATAACGTATACCGTTATGTGGCACTACGTTATAACGTATAACGTTATGTAGCACTACCTTATAACGTATAACGTTATGTAGCACTACGTTATAACGTATAACGTTATATACTACTACCTTATAACGTATAACGTTATGTAGCATTACGTTATAAGGTATAACGTTATATACTATTACCTTATAACGTATAACGTTATGTAGCACTACGTTATAACGTATAACGTTATGTAGCACTGCGTAATAACGTACAACGTTATGTAGCACAACGTTATAACGAATAACGTTATATACTATTACCTTATAACGTATAACGTTATGTAGCATTACGTTATAACGTATAACGATATATACTATTACCTCACAACGTATAACGTTATGTAGCACTACGTTATAACGTATAACGTTATCTAGCACTACGTTATAACGTATAACGTTATGTAGCAGTACGTTATAACGTATATCGTTATATATTGTTACCTTATAACGTTATACGATATATGCTATTACCTTATAACGTATAACGTTATGTAGCACTACGTTATAACGTATAACGTTATGTAGCACTACGTTATAACGTATAACGTAATACACTATTACCTTATAACGTATAACGTTATGTAGCATTACGTTATAAGGTATAAGACTATATCCTATTACCATATAACGTATGACGTTATGTAGCACTACGTTATAACGTATAACGTTATGTAGCACTACGTAATAACGTATAACGTTATATAGTATTACCTTACAACATTTAACGTTATGTAGCACTACGTTATAACGTATAACGTTATGTAGCACTACGTTATGACGTATAACGTTATGTAGCACTACGTTATAACGTATAACGTTATATACTATTACCTTATAACGTATAAGGTTATGTAGCAGTACTTTATAACGTATATCGTTATATATTGTTACCTTATAACGTTATGCGTTATATACTATTACCTTATAACGTATAACGTTATGTAGCACTACGTTATAACGTATAACGTTATGTAGCACTACCTTATAACGTATAACGTTATGTAGCACTACGTTATAACGTATAACGTTATGTAGCACTACGTTATAACGTATAACGTTATATACTATTACGTTATAACGTATAACGTTATGTAGCACTACGTTATAACGTATAACGTTATATACTATTACGTTATAACGTATAACGTTATGTAGCACTACGTTATAACGTATATCGTCATGTAGCAATACGTTATAACGTATAACGTTACGTAGCAGTACGTTATAACGTATATCGTTATATATTGTTACCTTATAACGTTATACGTTATATACTATTACCTTATATCGTATAACATTATGTAGCACAACGTAATAACGAATAACGTTATATGCAATAACCTTATAACGTATAACGTTACGTAGCAGTACGTTATAACGTATATCGTTATATATTGTTACCTTATAACGTTAAACGATATATACTATTACCTTATAACGTATAACGTTATGTAGCACTACGTTATAACGTATAACGTTATGTAGCACTACGTTATGTCGTATAACGTTATGTAGCACTACGTTATAACGAATAACGTTATATACTATTACCTTATAACGTATAACGTTATGTAGGATTACGTTGTAACCTATAACGTTATATACTATTACCTTACAACGTATAACGTTATGTAGCACTACGTTATAACGTATAACGTTATATATTACTATCTTATAACGTATAACGTTATGTAGCATTACGTTATAAGGTATAACGTTATATACTATTACCTTATAACGTATAACGTTATGTAGCACTACATTATAACGTATAACGTTATGTAGCACTACGTTATAACGTATAACGTTATGTAGCATTACGTTGTAGCCTATAACGTTATATACTATTACCTTACAACGTATAACGTTATGTAGTACTACGTTATAACGTATAACGTTATATACTATTACCTTATAACGTATAACGTTATGTAGCACTACGTTATAACGTATAACGTTATGTAGCACTACGTTATAACGTATAACGTTATGTAGCACTACGTTATAACGTATAACGTTATGTAGCACTACGTTATAACGTATAACGTTATATACTACTATCTTATAACGTATAACGTTATGTAGCATTACGTTATAAGGTATAAGATTATATACTATTACCTTATAACGTATAACGTTATGTAGCACTACATTATAACGTATAACGTTATGTAGCACTACGTTATAACGTATAACGTTATCTAGCACTACGTTATAACGTATAACGTTATGTAGCAGTACGTTATAACGTATATCGTTATATATTGTTACCTTATAACGTTATACGATATATGCTATTACCTTATAACGTATAACGTTATGTAGCACTACGTTATAACGTATAACGTTATGTAGCACTACCTTATAACGTATAACGTTATGTAGCACTACGTTGTAACGTATAACGTTATATACTACTACCTTATAACGTATAACGTTATGTAGCATTACGTTATAAGGTATAACGTTATATACTATTACCTTATAACGTATAACGTTATGTAGCACTACGTTATAACGTATAACGTTATATAGCACTGCGTAATAACGTATAACGTTATATACTATTACCTTACAACATTTAATGTTATGTAGCACTACGTTATAACGTATAACGTTATGTAGCACTACGTTATGACGTATAACGTTATGTAGCACTACGTTATAACGTATAACGTTATATACTATTACGTTATAACGTATAAGGTTATGTAGCAGTACGTTATAACGTATATCGTTATATATTGTTACCTTATAACGTTATGCGTTATATACTATTACCTTATAACGTATAACGTTATGTAGCACTACGTTATAACGTATAACGTTATGTAGCACTACGTTATAACGTATAACGTTATGTAGCACTACGTTATAACGTACAACGTTATGTAGCACAACGTTATAACGAATAACGTTATATACTATTACCTTATAACGTATAACGTTATGTAGCATTACGTTATAACGTATAACGATATATACTATTACCTTACAACGTATAACGTTATGTAGCACTACGTTATAACGTATAACGTTATCTAGCACTACGTTATAACGTATAACGTTATGTAGCAGTACGTTATAACGTATATCGTTATATATTGTTACCTTATAACGTATAACGTTATCTAGCACTACGTTATAACGTATAACGTTATGTAGCACTACGTAATAACGTACAACGTTATATACTATTACCTTATAACGTATAACGTTATGTAGCACTACGTTATAACGTATAACGTTATATACTATTACCTTACAACATTTAACATTATGTAGCACTACGTTATAACGTATAGCGTTATATACTATTACCTTATAACGTATAACGTTATGTAGCACTACGTTATAACGTATATCGTTATATATTGTTACCTTATAACGTTATACGTTATATACTATTACGTTATAACGTATAACGTTATGTAGCACTACGTTATAACGTATAACGTTATGTAGCACTACGTTATAACGTATAACGTTATATACTACTACCTTATAACGTATAACGTTATGTAGCACTAGGTTATAACATATAACGTTATATACTATTACGTTATAACGTATAACGTTGTGTAGCAGTACGTTATAACGTATATCGTTATATATTGTTACCTTATAACGTTATACGTTATATACTATTACCTTATTACGTATAACGATATGTAGCACTACGTTATAACGTATAACGTTATATACTACTACCTTATAACGTATAACGTTATGTAGCATTACGTTATAAGGTATAAGACTATATCCTATTACCTTATAACGTATAACGTTATGTAGCACTACGTTATAACGTATAACGTTATGTAGCACTACGTAATAACGTATAACGTTATATACTATTACCTTACAACATTTAACGTTATGTAGCACTACGTTATAACGTATAACGTTATGTAGCACTACGTTATGACGTATAACGTTATGTAGCACTACGTTATAACGTATAACGTTATATACTATTACCTTATAACGTATAAGGTTATGTAGCAGTACGTTATAACGTATATCGTTATATATTGTTACCTTATAACGTTATGCGTTATATACTATTACCTTATAACGTATAACGTTACGTAGCACTACGTTATAACGTATAACGTTATGTAGCACTACCTTATAACGTATAACGTTATGTAGCACTACGTTATAACGTATAACGTTATATACTACTACCTTATAACGTATAACGTTATGTAGCATTACGTTATAAGGTATAACGTTATATACTATTACCTTATAACGTATAACGTTATGTAGCACTACGTTATAACGTATAACGTTATATACTATTACCTTACAACATTTAACGTTATGTAGCACTACGTTATAACGTATAGCGTTATATACTATTACCTTATAACGTATAACGTTATGTAGCACTACGTTATAACGTATAGCGCTATATACTATTACCTTATAACGTATAACGTTATGTAGCACTACGTTATAACGTATAACGTTATGTAGCACTACGTTATAACGTATAACGTTATGTAGCACTACCTTATAACGTATAACGTTATGTAGCACTACGTTATAACGTATAACGTTATATACTACTACCTTATAACGTATAACGTTATGTAGCATTACGTTATAAGGTATAACGTTATATACTATTACCTTATAACGTATAACGTTATGTAGCACTACGTTATAACGTATAACGTTATATACTATTACCTTACAACATTTAACGTTATGTAGCACTACGTTATAACGTATAACGTTATATACTATTACCTTATAACGTATAACGTTATGTAGCACTACGTTATAACGTATATCGTTATATATTGTTACCTTATAACGTTATACGTTATATACTATTACGTTATAACGTATAACGTTATGTAGCACTACGTTATAACGTGTAACGTTATATACTACTACCTTATAACGTATAACGTTATGTAGCACTACGTTATAACATATAACGTTATATACTATTACGTTATAACGTATAACGTTGTGTAGCAGTACGTTATAACGTATAGCGCTATATACTATTACCTTATAACGTATAACGTTATGTAGCACTACGTTATAACGTATAACGTTATGTAGCACTACGTTATAACGTATAACGTTATGTAGCATTACGTTATAACGTATAACGTTATGTAGCACTACGTTATAACGAATAACGTTATATACTATTACCTTATAACGTATAACGTTATGTAGCACTACGTTATCACGAATAACGTTATATACTATTACCTTATAACGTATAACGTTATGTAGCATTACGTTATAACGTATAACGCTATGTAGCATTACGTTATAACGTATATCGTTGTATACTATTACGTTGTAACGTATAACGTTATGTAGCACTTAGTTATACCGTATATCGTTGTATACTATTACGTTGTAACGTATAACGTTATGTAGCATTACGTTATAACGTATAACGTTATGTAGCACTACGTTATGACGTATATCGTTGTATACTATTACGTTGTAACGTATAACGTTATGTAGCACTACGTTATAACGTATAACTTTATGTAGCACTACGTTATAACGTATATCGTTGTATACTATTACGTTGTAACGTATAACGTTATGTAGCACTACGTTATAACGTATAACTTTATGTAGCACTACGTTATAACGTATATCGTTATATATTGTTACCTTATAACGTTATACGTTATATACTATTACCTTATAACGTATAACATTATGTAGCACAACGTTATAACGTATAACGTTATATACTATCACCATATAACGTATAACGTTACGTAGCAGTACGTTATAACGTATATCGTTATATATTGTTACCTTATAACGTTATACGATATATACTATTACCTTATAACGTATAACGTTATGTAGCAGTACGTTATAACGTATAACGTTATATACTATTTCCTTATAAAGTATAACGTTATGTGGCATTACGCTATAACGTATATCGTTATATATAGGTACCTTATAACGTTATACGTTATATACTACTACCTTATAACGTATAACGTTATGTAGCTTTACGTTATAAGGTATAACGTTATATACTATTACCTTATAATGTATAACGTTATGTAGCAGTACGTTATAACGCATATCGTTATATATTGATACCTTATAACGTTATACGTTATATAGTATTACCTTATAACGTATAACGTTATGTAGCATTACGTTATAACGTATAACGTTATATACTATTACCTTATAACGTATAACGTTACGTAGCATTACGTTATAACGTATATCGTTATATATTGTTACCTTATAACGTTATACGTTATATACAATTACGATATAACGTATAACGTTATGTAGCACTACGTTATAACGTATAACGTTATGTAGCACTACGTTATAACGTATAACGTTATATACTACTACCTTATAACGTATAACGTTATGTAGCACTACGTTATAACATATAAAGTTATATGCTATTACCTTATAACGTATAACGTTATGTAGCACTACGTTATAACGTATAACGTTATGCAGCACTACGTTATAACGTATAACGTTATGTCGCATTACGTTATATCGTATAACCTTATATACTATTACCTTATAACGTATAACGTGATGTAGCACTACGCTATAACGTACAACGTTGTATACTATTACGTTATAACGTATAACGTTGCGCAGAAATACGTTATAACGTGTAACATTGTATACTGTTACGTTATAACGTACAACGTTATGTAGCACTACGTTATAACATATAACGTTATATGCTATTACCTTATAACGTATAACGTTATGTAGCACTACGTTATAACGTTTAACGTTATGTAGCACTACGTTATAACGTATAACGTTATATACTATTACGTTATAACGTATAACGTTATGTAGCACTACGTTCTAACGTATATCGTCATGTAGCAATACGTTATAACGTATAACGTTACGTAGCAGTACGTTATAACGTATATCGTTATATATTGTTACCTTATAACGTTATACGTTATATACTATTACCTTATATCGTATAACATTATGTAGCACAACGTAATAACGAATAACGTTATATGCAATAACCTTATAACGTATAACGTTACGTAGCAGTACGTTATAACGTATATCGTTATATATTGTTACCTTATAACGTTAAACGATATATACTATTACCTTATAACGTATAACGTTATGTAGCAGTACGTTATAACGTATATCGTTATATATTGTTACCTTATAACGTTATACGTTATATACTATTACCTTATAACGTATAACGTTATGTAGCATTACGTTATAACGTATAACGTTGTATACTATTACCTTATAACGTATATCGCTATGTATCATTTCGTTATAACGAATATCGTTGTATTCTGTTACGTTATAACGTATAACGTTATGTAGCACTACGTTATAACGTATTACGTTATATACTATTACCTTATAACGTATAACGTTATGTAGCATTACGTTATAACGAATAACGTTATATACTATTTCCTTATAACGTATAAAGTTATGTCGCATTACGCTATATCGTATAACGTTATATACTATTACCTTATAATGTAGAACGTGATGTAGCACTACGCTATAACGTACAACGTTGTATACTATTACGTTATAACGTATAACGTTGTGCAGAACTACGTTATAACGTGTAACATTGTATACTGTTACGTTATAACGTACAACGTTATGTAGCACTACGTTATAACATATAACGTTATATGCTATTACCTTATAACGTATAACGTTATGTAGCACTACGTTATAACGTATAACGTTATGTAGCACTACGTTATAACGCATAACGTTATATACTATTACCTTATAACGTATAACGTTACGTAGCATTACGTTATAACGTATATCGTTATATATTGTTACCTTATAACGTTATACGTTATATACTATTACGTTATAAAGTATAACGTTATGTAGCACTACGTTATAACATATAACGTTATGTAGCACTACGTTATAACGTATAACGTTATATACTACTACCTTATAACGTATAACGTTATGTAGCAGTACGTTATAACGTATATCGTTATATATTGTTACCTTATAACCTTATACGTTATATACTATTACCTTATAACGTATAACGTTATGTAGCATTACGTTATAACGTATAACGTTGTATACTATTACCTTATAACGTATATCGCTATGTAGCATTTCGTTATAACGAATATCGTTGTATTCTGTTACGTTATAACGTATAACGTTATGTAGCACTACGTTATAACGTATTACGTTATGTAGCACTACGTTATAACGTATAACGTTATATACTACTACCTTATAACGTATAACGTTATGTGGCATTACGCTATAACGTATATCGTTATATATTGTTACCTTATAACGTTATACGTTATTTAGTATTACCTTCTAACGTATAACGTTATGTAGCATTACGTTATAACGTATAACGTTATATACTATAACCTTATAACGTATAACGTTACGTAGCATTACGTTATAACGTATAACGTTATGTAGCACTACGTTATAACGTATAACGTTATGTAGCATTACGTTGTAACCTATAACGTTATATACTATTACCTTACAACGTATAACGTTATGTAGCACTACGTTATAACGTATAACGTTATATATTATTACCTTATAACGTATAACGTTATGTAGCACTACGTTATAACGTATAACGTTATGTAGCACAACGTTATAACGAATAACGTTATATACTATTACCTTATAACGTATAACGTTATGTAGCACTACGTTATAACGTATAACGTTATGTAGCTCTACGTTATAACGTATAACGTTATGTAGCACTACGTTATAACGTATAACGTTATATACTACTACCTTATAACGTATAACGTTATGTAGCATTACGTTATAAGGTATAAGATTATATACTATTACCTTATAACGTATAACGTTATGTAGCACTACGTTATAACGTATAACGTTATCTAGCACTACGTTATAACGTATAACGTTATGTAGCAGTACGTTATAACGTATATCGTTATATATTGTTACCTTATAACGTTATACGATATATGCTATTACCTTATAACGTATAACGTTATGTAGCACTACGTTATAACGTATAACGTTATGTAGCACTACCTTATAACGTATAACGTTATGTAGCACTACGTTGTAACGTATAACGTTATATACTACTACCTTATAACGTATAACGTTATGTAGCATTACGTTATAAGGTATAACGTTATATACTATTACCTTATAACGTATAACGTTATGTAGCTCTACGTTATAACGTATAACGTTATATAGCACTGCGTAATAACGTATAACGTTATATACTATTACCTTACAACATTTAACGTTATGTAGCACTACGTTATAACGTATAACGTTATGTAGCACTACGTTATGACGTATAAAGTTATGTAGCACTACGTTATAACGTATAACGTTATATACTATTACCTTATAACGTATAAGGTTACGTAGCAGTACGTTATAACGTATATCGTTATATATTGTTACCTTATAACGTTATGCGTTATATACTATTACCTTATAACGTATAACGTTATGTAGCACTACGTTATAACGTATAACGTTATGTAGCACTACCTTATAACGTATAACGTTATGTAGCACTACGTTATAACGTATAACGTTATATACTACTACCTTATAACGTATAACGTTATGTAGCATTACGTTATAAGGTATAACGTTATATACTATTACCTTATAACGTATAACGTTATGTAGCACTACGTTATAACGTATAACGTTATGTAGCACTGCGTAATAACGTACAACGTTATGTAGCACAACGTTATAACGAATAACGTTATATACTATTACCTTATAACGTATAACGTTATGTAGCATTACGTTATAACGTATAACGATATATACTATTACCTCACAACGTATAACGTTATGTAGCACTACGTTATAACGTATAACGTTATCTAGCACTACGTTATAACGTATAACGTTATGTAGCAGTACGTTATAACGTATATCGTTATATATTGTTACCTTATAACGTTATACGATATATGCTATTACCTTATAACGTATAACGTTATGTAGCACTACGTTATAACGTATAACGTTATGTAGCACTACGTTATAACGTATAACGTAATACACTATTACCTTATAACGTATAACGTTATGTAGCATTACGTTATAAGGTATAAGACTATATCCTATTACCATATAACGTATGACGTTATGTAGCACTACGTTATAACGTATAACGTTATGTAGCACTACGTAATAACGGATAACGTTATATAGTATTACCTTACAACATTTAACGTTATGTAGCACTACGTTATAACGTATAACGTTATGTAGCACTACGTTATGACGTATAACGTTATGTAGCACTACGTTATAACGTATAACGTTATATACTATTACCTTATAACGTATAAGGTTATGTAGCAGTACGTTATAACGTATATCGTTATATATTGTTACCTTATAACGTTATGCGTTATATACTATTACCTTATAACGTATAACGTTATGTAGCACTACGTTATAACGTATAACGTTATGTAGCAATACCTTATAACGTATAACGTTATGTAGCACTACGTTATAACGTATAACGTTATGTAGCACTACGTTATAACGTATAACGTTATATACTATTACGTTATAACGTATAACGTTATGTAGCACTACGTTATAACGTATAACGTTATATACTATTACGTTATAACGTATAACGTTATGTAGCACTACGTTATAACGTATATCGTCATGTAGCAATACGTTATAACGTATAACGTTACGAAGCAGTACGTTATAACGTATATCGTTATATATTGTTACCTTATAACGTTATACGTTATATACTATTACCTTATATCGTATAACATTATGTAGCACAACGTAATAACGAATAACGTTATATGCAATAACCTTATAACGTATAACGTTACGTAGCAGTACGTTATAACGTATATCGTTATATATTGTTACCTTATAACGTTAAACGATATATACTATTACCTTATAACGTATAACGTTATGTAGCACTACGTTATAACGTATAACGTTATGTAGCACTACGTTATGTCGTATAACGTTATGTAGCACTACGTTATAACGAATAACGTTATATACTATTACCTTATAACGTATAACGTTATGTAGCATTACGTTGTAACCTATAACGTTATATACTATTACCTTACAACGTATAACGTTATGTAGCACTACGTTATAACGTATAACGTTATATATTACTATCTTATAACGTATAACGTTATGTAGCATTACGTTATAAGGTATAACGTTATATACTATTACCTTATAACGTATAACGTTATGTAGCACTACATTATAACGTATAACGTTATGTAGCACTACGTTATAACGTATAACGTTATGTAGCATTACGTTGTAACCTATAACGTTATATACTATTACCTTACAACGTATAACGTTATGTAGTACTACGTTATAACGTATAACGTTATATACTATTACCGTATAACGTATAACGTTATGTAGCACTACGTTATAACGTATAACGTTATGTAGCACAACGTTATAACGAATAACGTTATATACTATTACCTTATAAAGTATAACGTTATGTAGCACTACGTTATAACGTATAACGTTATGTAGCACTACGTTATAACGTATAACGTTATGTAGCACTACGTTATAACGTATAACGTTATATACTACTATCTTATAACGTATAACGTTATGTAGCATTACGTTATAAGGTATAAGATTATATACTATTACCTTATAACGTATAACGTTATGTAGCACTACATTATAACGTATAACGTTATGTAGCACTACGTTATAACGTATAACGTTATCTAGCACTACGTTATAACGTATAACGTTATGTAGCACTACCTTATAACGTATAACGTTATGTAGCACTACGTTGTAACGTATAACGTTATATACTACTACCTTATAACGTATAACGTTATGTAGCATTACGTTATAAGGTATAACGTTATATACTATTACCTTATAACGTATAACGTTATGTAGCACTACGTTATAACGTATAACGTTATATAGCACTGCGTAATAACGTATAACGTTATATACTATTACCTTACAACATTTAATGTTATGTAGCACTACGTTATAACGTATAACGTTATGTAGCACTACGTTATGACGTATAACGTCATGTAGCACTACGTTATAACGTATAACGTTATATACTATTACGTTATAACGTATAAGGTTATGTAGCAGTACGTTATAACGTATATCGTTATATATTGTTACCTTATAACGTTATGCGTGATATACTATTACCTTATAACGTATAACGTTATGTAGCACTACGTTATAACGTATAACGTTATGTAGCACTACCTTATAACGTATAACGTTATGTAGCACTACGTTATAACGTATAACGTTATATACTACTACCTTATAACGTATAACGTTATGTAGCATTACGTTATAAGGTGTAACGTTATATACTTTTACCTTATAACGTATAACGTTATGTAGCACTACGTTATAACGTATAACGTTATGTAGCACTGCGTAATAACGTATAACGTTATATACTATTACCTTACAACATTTAACGTTATGTAGCACTACCTTATAACGTATAACGTTATGTAGCACTACGTTATAACGTATAACGTTATATACTACTACCTTATAACGTATAACGTTATGTAGCACTACGTTATAACGTATAACGTTATGTAGCACTACGTTATAACGTACAACGTTATGTAGCACAACGTTATAACGAATAACGTTATATACTATTACCTTATAACGTATAACGTTATGTAGCATTACGTTATAACGTATAACGATATATACTATTACCTCACAACGTATAACGTTATGTAGCACTACGTTATAACGTATAACGTTATCTAGCACTACGTTATAACGTATAACGTTATGTAGCAGTACGTTATAACGTATATCGTTATATATTGTTACCTTATAACGTATAACGTTATGTAGCACTACGTTATAACGTATAACGTTATGTAGCACTACGTAATAACGTACAACGTTATATACTATTACCTTATAACGTATAACGTTATGTAGCACTACGTTATAACGTATAACGTTATATACTATTACCTTACAACATTTAACGTTATGTAGCACTACGTTATAACGTATAGCGTTATATACTATTACCTTATAACGTATAACGTTATGTAGCACTACGTTATAACGTATATCGCTATATATTGTTACCTTATAACGTTATACGTTATATACTATTACGTTATAACGTATAACGTTATGTAGCACTACGTTATAACGTATAACGTTATGTAGCACTACGTTATAACGTATAACGTTATGTAGCACTACGTTATAACGTATAACGTTATATACTACTACCTTATAACGTATAACGTTATGTAGCACTACGTTATAACATATAACGTTATATACTATTACGTTATAACGTATAACGTTGTGTAGCAGTACGTTATAACGTATATCGTTATATATTGTTACCTTATAACGTTATACGTTATATACTATTACCTTATTACGTATAACGATATGTAGCACTACGTTATAACGTATAACGTTATATACTACTACCTTATAACGTATAACGTTATGTAGCATTACGTTATAAGGTATAAGACTATATCCTATTACCTTATAACGTATAACGTTATGTAGCACTACGTTATAACGTATAACGTTATGTAGCACTACGTAATAACGTATAACGTTATATACTATTACCTTACAACATTTAACGTTATGTAGCACTACGTTATAACGTATAACGTTATGTAGCACTACGTTATGACGTATAACGTTATGTAGCACTACGTTATAACGTATAACGTAATATACTATTACCTTATAACGTATAAGGTTATGTAGCAGTACGTTATAACGTATATCGTTATATATTGTTACCTTATAACGTTATGCGTTATATACTATTACCTTATAACGTATAACGTTACGTAGCACTACGTTATAACGTATAACGTTATGTAGCACTACCTTATAACGTATAACGTTATGTAGCACTACGTTATAACGTATAACGTTATATACTACTACCTTATAACGTATAACGTTATGTAGCATTACGTTATAAGGTATAACGTTATATACTATTACCTTATAACGTATAACGTTATGTAGCACTACGTTATATCGTATAACGTTATATACTATTACCTTACAACATTTAACGTTATGTAGCACTACGTTATAACGTATAGCGTTATATACTATTACCTTATAACGTATAACGTTATGTAGCACTACGTTATAACGTATAGCGCTATATACTATTACCTTATAACGTATAACGTTATGTAGCACTACGTTATAACGTATAACGTTATGTAGCACTACGTTATAACGTATAACGTTATGTAGCACTACCTTATAACGTATAACGTTATGTAGCACTACGTTATAACGTATAACGTTATATACTACTACCTTATAACGTATAACGTTATGTAGCATTACGTTATAAGGTATAACGTTATATACTATTACCTTATAACGTATAACGTTATGTAGCACTACGTTATAACGTATAACGTTATATACTATTACCTTACAACATTTAACGTTATGTAGCACTACGTTATAACGTATAACGTTATATACTATTACCTTATAACGTATAACGTTATGTAGCACTACGTTATAACGTATATCGTTATATATTGTTACCTTATAACGTTATACGTTATATACTATTACGTTATAACGTATAACGTTATGTAGCACTACGTTATAACGTGTAACGTTATATACTACTACCTTATAACGTATAACGTTATGTAGCACTACGTTATAACATATAACGTTATATACTATTACGTTATAACGTATAACGTTGTGTAGCAGTACGTTATAACGTATAGCGCTATATACTATTACCTTATAACGTATAACGTTATGTAGCACTACGTTATAACGAATAACGTTATGTAGCACTACGTTATAACGTATAACGTTATGTAGCACTACCTTATAACGTATAACGTTATGTAGCACTACGTTATAACGTATAACGTTATGTAGCACTACGTTATAACGTATAACGTTATATACTACTACCTTATAACGTATAACGTTATGTAGCACTACGTTATAACATATAACGTTATATACTATTACGTTATAACGTATAAAGTTGTGTAGCAGTACGTTATAACGTATAACGTTATGTAGCACTACGTTATAACGTACAACGTTATATATTGTTACCTTATAACGTTATACGTTATATACTATTACCTTATATCGTATAACATTATGTAGCACAACGTAATAACGAATAACGTTATATGCAATAACCTTATAACGTATAACGTTACGTAGCAGTACGTTATAACGTATATCGTTATATATTGTTACCTTATAACGTTAAACGATATATACTATTACCTTATAACGTATAACGTTATGTAGCACTACGTTATAACGTATAACGTTATGTAGCACTACGTTATGTCGTATAACGTTATGTAGCACTACGTTATAACGAATAACGTTATATACTATTACCTTATAACGTATAACGTTATGTAGCACTACGTTATAACGTATAACGTTATGTAGCACTACGTTATAACGTATAACGTTATGTAGCACTACGTTATAACGTATAACGTTATGTAGCACTACGTTATAACGTATAACGTTATATACTACTATCTTATAACGTATAACGTTATGTAGTATTACGTTATAAGGTATAAGATTATATACTATTACCTTATAACGTATAACGTTATGTAGCACTACGTTATAACGTATAACGTTATCTAGCACTACGTTATAACGTATAACGTTATGTAGCAGTACGTTATAACGTATATCGTTATATATTGTTACCTTATAACGTTATACGATATATGCTATTACCTTATAACGTATAACGTTATGTAGCACTACGTTATAACGTATAACGTTATGTAGCACTACCTTATAACGTATAACGTTATGTAGCACTACGTTGTAACGTATAACGTTATATACTACTACCTTATAACGTATAACGTTATGTAGCATTACGTTATAAGGTATAACGTTATATACTATTACCTTATAACGTATAACGTTATGTAGCACTACGTTATAACGTATAACGTTATATAGCACTGCGTAATAACGTATAACGTTATATACTATTACCTTACAACATTTAATGTTATGTAGCACTACGTTATAACGTATAACGTTATGTAGCACTACGTTATGACGTATAACGTTATGTAGCACTACGTTATAACGTATAATGTTATATACTATTACCTTATAACGTATAAGGTTATGTAGCAGTACGTTATAACGTATATCGTTATATATTGTTACCTTATAACGTTATGCGTTATATACTATTACCTTATAACGTATAACGTTATGTAGCACTACGTTATAACGTATAACGTTATGTAGCACTACCTTATAACGTATAACGTTATGTAGCACTACGTTATAACGTATAACGTTATATACTACTACCTTATAACGTATAACGTTATGTAGCATTACGTTATAAGGTGTAACGTTACATACTATTACCTTATAACGTATAACGTTATGTAGCACTACGTTATAACGTATAACGTTATGTAGCACTGCGTAATAACGTATAACGTTATATACTATTACCTTACAACATTTAACGTTATGTAGCACTACCTTATAACGTATAACGTTATGTAGCACTACGTTATAACGTATAACGTTATATACTACTACCTTATAACGTATAACGTTATGTAGCACTACGTTATAACGTATAACGTTATGTAGCACTACGTTATAACGTACAACGTTATGTAGCACAACGTTATAACGAATAACGTTATATACTATTACCTTATAACGTATAACGTTATGTAGCATTACGTTATAACGTATAACGATATATACTATTACCTCACAACGTATAACGTTATGTAGCACTACGTTATAACGTATAACGTTATCTAGCACTACGTTATAACGTATAACGTTATGTAGCAGTACGTTATAACGTATATCGTTATATATTGTTACCTTATAACGTATAACGTTATGTAGCACTACGTTATAACGTATAACGTTATGTAGCACTACGTAATAACGTACAACGTTATATACTATTACCTTATAACGTATAACGTTATGTAGCACTACGTTATAACGTATAACGTTATATACTATTACCTTACAACATTTAACGTTATGTAGCACTACGTTATAACGTATAGCGTTATATACTATTACCTTATAACGTATAACGTTATGTAGCACTACGTTATAACGTATATCGTTATATATTGTTACCTTATAACGTTATACGTTATATACTATTACGTTATAACGTATAACGTTATGTAGCACTACGTTATAACGTATAACGTTATGTAGCACTACGTTATAACGTATAACGTTATGTAGCACTACGTTATAACGTATAACGTTATATACTACTACCTTATAACGTATAACGTTATGTAGCACTACGTTATAACATATAACGTTATATACTATTACGTTATAACGTATAACGTTGTGTAGCAGTACGTTATAACGTATATCGTTATATATTGTTACCTTATAACGTTATACGTTATATACTATTACCTTATTACGTATAACGATATGTAGCACTACGTTATAACGTATAACGTTATATACTACTACCTTATAACGTATTACGTTATGTAGCATTACGTTATAAGGTATAAGACTATATCCTATTACCTTATAACGTATAACGTTATGTAGCACTACGTTATAACGTATAACGTTATGTAGCACTACGTAATAACGTATAACGTTATATACTATTACCTTACAACATTTAACGTTATGTAGCACTACGTTATAACGTATAGCGCTATATACTATTACCTTATAACGTATAACGTTATGTAGCACTACGTTATAACGTATAACGTTATGTAGCACTACGTTATAACGTATAACGTTATGTAGCACTACCTTATAACGTATAACGTTATGTAGCACTACGTTATAACGTATAACGTTATATACTACTACCTTATAACGTATAACGTTATGTAGCATTACGTTATAAGGTATAACGTTATATACTATTACCTTATAACGTATAACGTTATGTAGCACTACGTTATAACGTATAACGTTATATACTATTACCTTACAACATTTAACGTTATGTAGCACTACGTTATAACGTATAACGTTATATACTATTACCTTATAACGTATAACGTTATGTAGCACTACGTTATAACGTATATCGTTATATATTGTTACCTTATAACGTTATACGTTATATACTATTACGTTATAACGTATAACGTTATGTAGCACTACGTTATAACGTATAACGTTATGTAGCACTACGTTATAACGTGTAACGTTATATACTACTACCTTATAACGTATAACGTTATGTAGCACTACGTTATAACATATAACGTTATATACTATTACGTTATAACGTATAACGTTGTGTAGCAGTACGTTATAACGTATAGCGCTATATACTATTACCTTATAACGTATAACGTTATGTAGCACTACGTTATAACGTATAACGTTATGTAGCACTACGTTATAACGTATAACGTTATGTAGCACTACCTTATAACGTATAACGTTATGTAGCACTACGTTATAACGTATAACGTTATATACTACTAACTTATAACGTATAACGTTATGTAGCATTACGTTATAAGGTATAACGTTATATACTATTACCTTATAACGTATAACGTTATGTAGCACTACGTTATAACGTATAACGTTATATACTATTACCTTACAACATTTAACGTTATGTAGCACTACGTTATAACGTATAACGTTATATACTATTACCTTATAACGTATAACGTTATGTAGCACTACGTTATAACGTATATCGTTATATATTGTTACCTTATAACGTTATACGTTATATACTATTACGTTATAACGTATAACGTTATGTAGCACTACGTTATAACGTATAACGTTATGTAGCACTACGTTATAACGTATAACGTTATATACTACTACCTTATAACGTATAACGTTATGTAGCACTACGTTATAACATATAACGTTATATACTATTACGTTATAACGTATAAAGTTGTGTAGCAGTACGTTATAACGTATATCGTTATATATTGTTACCTTATAACGTTATACGTTATATACTATTACCTTATTACGTATAACGATATGTAGCACTACGTTATAACGTATATCGTTATATATTGTTACCATATAACGTTATACGTTATATACTATTACGTTATAACGTATAACGTTATGTAGCACTACGTTATAACGTATAACGTTATGTAGCACTACGTTATAACGTATAACGTTATATACTATTACCTTATAACGTATAACGTTATGTAGCAGTACGTTATAACGTATATCGTTATATATTGTTACCTTATAACGTTATACGTTATATACTATTACCTAATAACGTATAACGTTATGTACCACTACGTTATAACGTATAACGTTATATACTACTACCTTATAACGTATAACGTTATGTAGCATTACGTTATAAGGTATAAGACTATATCCTATTACCTTATAACGTATAACGTTATGTAGCACTACGTTATAACGTATAACGTTATGTAGCACTACGTAATAACGTATAGCGTTATATACTATTACCTTACAACATTTAACGTCATGTAGCACTACGTTATAACGTATAACGTTATGTAGCACTACGTTATGACGTATAACGTTATGTAGCACTACGTTATAACGTATAACGTTCTGTAGCACTACCTTATAACGTATAACGTTATGTAGCACTACGTTATAACGTATAACGTTATATACTACTACCTTATAACGTATAACGTTATGTAGCATTACGTTATAAGGTATAACGTTATATACTATTACCTTATAACGTATAACGTTATGTAGCACTACGTTATAACGTATAACGTTATATACTATTACCTTACAACATTTAACGTTATGTAGCACTACGTTATAACGTATAACGTTATGTAGCACTACGTTATAACGTATAACGTTATGTAGCACTACGTTATAACGTATAACGTTATGTACTATTACCTTATAACGTATAAGGTTATGTAGCAGTACGTTATAACGTATATCGTTATATATTGTTACCTTATAACGTTATGCGTTATATACTATTACCTTATAACGTATAACGTTACGTAGCACTACGTTATAACGTATAACGTTATGTAACACTAAATTATAACGTATAACGTTATGTAGCACTACGTTATAACGTATAACGTTATATACTACTACCTTATAACGTATAACGTTATGTAGCATTACGTTATAAGGTATAACGTTATATACTATTACCTTATAACGTATAACGTTATGTAGCACTACGTTATAACGTATAACGTTATATACTATTACCTTACAACATTTAACGTTATGTAGCACTACGTTATAACGTATAACGTTATGTAGCACTACGTTATAACGTATAACGTTATGTAGCACTACGTTATAACGTATAACGCTATATACTATTACCTTATAACGTATAACGTTATGTAGCAGTACGTTATAACGTATATCGTTATATATTGTTACCTTATAACGTTATACGTTATATACTATTACCTAATAACGTATAACGTTATGTACCACTACGTTATAACGTATAACGTTATATACTACTACCTTATAACGTATAACGTTATGTAGCATTACGTTATAAGGTATAACGTTATATAATATTACCTTATAACGTATAACGCTATGTAGCACTACGTTATAACGTATAACGTTATGTAGCACTACGTAATAACGTTATACGTTATATACTATTACCTTATAACCTATAACGTTATGTCGCATTACGTTATATCGTATACCGTTATATACTATTACCTTATAACGTATAACGTTATGTAGCATTACGTAATAACGTATATCGTTATATATTGTTACCTTATAACGTTATACGTTATATACTATTACCTTATAACGTATAACGTTATGTAGCACTACGTTATAACGTATAACGTTATGTAGCATTACGTTTTAAGGTATAACGTTATACACTATTACCTTACAACGTATAACGTTATGTAGCACTACGTTATAACGTATAACGTTATGTAGCACTACGTTATAACGTATAACGTTATATACTATTACCTTATAACGTATAACGTTATGTAGCATTACGTTATAACGTATAACGTTGTATACTATTACGTTGTAACATATAACGTTATGTAGCACTACGTTATAACGTATAACGTTATGTAGCACTACGTTATAACGTATAACGTTATATACTATTACCTTATAGCGTATAACGTTATGTAGCAGTACGTTATAACGTATGTCGCTATATATTGTTACCTTATAACGTTATACGTTATATACTATTACCTTATAACGTATAACGTTATGTAGCACTACGTTATAACGTATAACGTTATATACTACTACCTTATAACGTATAACGTTATGTAGCATTACGTTATAAGGTATAACGTTATATACTATTACCTTATAACGTATAACGTTATGTAGCACTACGTTATAACGTGTAACGTTATGTAGCAGTACGTTATAACGTATATCGTTATATATTGTTACCTTCTAACGTATAACGCTATATACTATTACCTTATAACGTATAACGTTGTGTAGCAGTACGTTATAACGTATAACGTTATATACTATTGCCTTATAACGTATAACGTTGTGTAGCAGTACATTATAACGTATATCGTTATATATTGTTACCTTATAACGTTATACGTTATATACTATTACGTTATAACGTATAACGTTATGTAGCACCACGTTATAACGTATAACGTTATGTAGCACTACGTTATAACGTATAACGTTATATACTATTACCTTATAACGTATAACGTTATGTAGCACTACGTTATAACGTGTAACGTTATGTAGCAGTACGTTATAACGTATATCGTTATATATTGTTACCTTCTAACGTATAACGCTATATACTATTACCTTATAACGTATAACGTTATGTAGCACTACGTTATAACGTATAACGTTGTATACTATTACGTTGTAACGTATAACGTTATGTAGCACTACGTTATAACGTATAACGTTATGTAGCACTACGTTATAACGTATAACGTTATATACTATTACCGTATAGCGTATAACGTTATGTAGCAGTACGTTATAACGTATGTCGCTATATATTGTTACCTTATAACGTTATACGTTATATACTATTACCTTATAACGTATAACGTTATGTAGCACTACGTTATAACGTATAACGTTATATACTACTACCATATAACGTATAACGTTATGTAGCATTACGTTATAAGGTATAACGTTATATACTATTACCTTATATCGTATAACGTTATGTAGCACTACGTTATAACGTGTAACGTTATGTAGCAGTACGTTATAACGTATATCGTTATATATTGTTACCTTCTAACGTATAACGCTATATACTATCACCTTATAACGTATATCGTTGTGTAGCAGTACGTTATAACGTATAACGCTATATACTATTGCCTTATAACGTATAACGTTGTCTAGCAGTACATTATAACGTATATCGTTATATATTGTTACCTTATAACGTTATACGTTATATACTATTACCTTATAACGTATAACGTTATGTAGCACTACGTTATAACGTATATCGTTATATATTGTTACCTTAAAACGTTATACGTTATATACTATTACGTTATAACGTATAACGTTATGTAGCACTACGTTATAACGTATAACGTTATATAGCACTACGTTATAACGTATATCGTTATATATTGTTACCTTATAACGTTATACGTTATATACTATTACGTTATAACGTATAACGTTATGTAGCACTACGTTATAACGTATAACGTTATGTAGCACTACGTTATAACGTATAACGTTATATACTACTACCTTATAACGTATAACGTTATGTAGCACTACGTTATAACGTATAACGTTATATACTACTACCTTATAACGTATAACGTTATGTAGCAGTACGTTATAACGTATATCGTTATATATTGTTACCTTATAACGTTATACGTTATATACTATTACCTAATAACGTATAACGTTATGTACCACTACGTTAAAACGTATAACGTTATATACTACTACCTTATAACGTATAACGTTATGTAGCATTACGGTATAAGGTATAAGACTATATCCTATTACCTTATAACGTATAACGTTATGTAGCACTACGTTATAACGTATAACGTTATGTAGCACTACGTAATAACGTATAACGTTATATACTATTACCTTACAACATTTAACATTATGTAGCACTACGTTATAACGTATAACGTTATGTAGCACTACGTTATGACGTATAACGTTATGTAGCACTACGTTATAACGTATAACGTTATATACTATTACCTTATAACGTATAAGGTTATGTAGCAGTACGTTATAACGTATATCGTTATATATTGTTACCTTATAACGTTATGCGTTATATACTATTACCTTATAACGTATAACGTTATGTAGCACTACGTTATAACGTATAACGTTATGTAGCACTACCTTATAACGTATAACGTTATGTAGCACTACGTTATAACGTATAACGTTATATACTACTACCTTATAACGTATAACGTTATGTAGCATTACGTTATAAGGTATAACGTTATATACTATTACCTTATAACGTATAACGTTATGTAGCACTACGTTATAAAGTATAACGTTATATACTATTACCTTACAACATTTAACGTTATGTAGCACTACGTTATAACGTATAACGTTATGTAGCACTACGTTATAACGTATAACGTTATGTAGCACTACGTTATAACGTATAACGTTTTATACTATTACCTTATAACGTATAACGTTATGTAGCAGTACGTTATAACGTATATCGTTATATATTGTTACCTTATAACGTTATACGTTATATACTATTACCTAATAACGTATAACGTTATGTACCACTACGTTATAACGTATAACGTTATATACTACTACCTTATAACGTATAACGTTATGTAGCATTACGTTATAAGGTATAACGTTATATACTATTACCTTATATCGTATAACGTTATGTAGTACTACGTTATAACGTGTAACGTTATGTAGCAGTACGCTATAACGTATATCGTTATATATTGTTACCTTCTAACGTATAACGCTATATACTATTACCTTATAACGTATAACGTTGTGTAGCAGTACGTTATAACGTATAACGCTATATACTATTGCCTTATAACATTTAACGTTATGTAGCACTACGTTATAACGTATAACGTTATGTAGCACTACGTTATGACGTATAACGTTATGTAGCACTACGTTATAACGTATAACGTTATATACTATTACCTTATAACGCATAAGGTTATGTAACAGTACGTTATAACGTATATCGTTATATATTGTTACCTTATAACGTTATGCGTTATATACTATTACCTTATAACGTATAACGTTATGTAGCACTACGTTATAACGTATAACGTTATGTAGCACTACCTTATAACGTATAACGTTATGTAGCACTACGTTATAACGTATAACGTTATATACTACTACCTTATAACGTATAACGTTATGTAGCATTGCGTTATAAGGTATAACGTTATATACTATTACCTTATAACGTATAACGTTATGTAGCACTACGTTATAACGTATAACGTTATATACTATTACCTTATAACGTATAACGTTATGTAGCATTAAGTTATAACGTATAACGTTGTATACTATTACGTTGTAACGTATAACGTTATGTAGCACTACGTTATAACGTATAACGTTATGTAGCACTACGTTATAACGTATAACGTTATGTAGCACTACGTTATAACGTATAACGTTATATACTACTACCTTATAACGTATAACGTTATGTAGCACTACGTTATAACATATAACGTTATATGCTATTACGTTATAACGTATAACGTTGTGTAGCAGTACGTTATAACGTATATCGTTATATCTTGTTACCTTATAACGTTATACGTTATATACTATTACCTTATAACGTATAACGATATGTAGCACTACGTTATAACGTATATCGTTATATATTGTTAACTTATAACGTTATACGTTATATACTATTACGTTATAACGTATAACGTTATGTAGCACTACGTTATAACGTATAACGTTATGTAGCACTACGTTATAACGTATAACGTTATATACTATTACCTTATAACGTATAACGTTATGTAGCAGTACGTTATAACGTATATCGTTATATATTGTTACCTTATAACGTTATACGTTATATACTATTACCTAATAACGTATAACGTTGTGTACCACTACGTTATAACGTATAACGTTATATACTACTACCTTATAACGTATAACGTTATGTAGCATTACGTTATAAGGTATAAGATTATATCCTATTACCTTATAACGTATAACGTTATGTAGCACTACGTTATAACGTATAACGTTATGTAGCACTACGTAATAACGTATAACGTTATATACTATTACCTTACAACATTTAACGTTATGTAGCACTACGTTATAACGTATAACGTTATGTAGCACTACGTTATGACGTATAACGTTATGTAGCACTACGTTATAACGTATAACGTTATATACTACTACCTTATAACGTATAACGTTATGTAGCATTACGTTATAAGGTATAACGTTATATACTATTACCTTATAACGTATAACGTTATGTAGCACTACGTTATAACGTATAACGTTATATACTACTACCTTATAACGTATAACGTTATGTAGCATTACGTTATAAGGTATAAGATTATATCCTATTACCTTATAACGTATAACGTTATGTAGCACTACGTTATAACGTATAACGTTATATACTACTACCATATAACGTATAACGTTATGTAGCATTACGTTATAAGGTATAACGTTATATACTATTACCTTATATCGTATAACGTTATGTAGCACTACGTTATAACGTGTAACGTTATGTAGCAGTACGTTATAACGTATATCGTTATATATTGTTACCTTCTAACGTATAACGCTATATACTATCACCTTATAACGTATATCGTTGTGTAGCAGTACGTTATAACGTATAACGCTATATACTATTGCCTTATAACGTATAACGTTGTCTAGCAGTACATTATAACGTATATCGTTATATATTGTTACCTTATAACGTTATACGTTATATACTATTACCTTATAACGTATAACGTTATGTAGCACTACGTTATAACGTATATCGTTATATATTGTTACCTTAAAACGTTATACGTTATATACTATTACGTTATAACGTATAACGTTATGTAGCACTACGTTATAACGTATAACGTTATATAGCACTACGTTATAACGTATATCGTTATATATTGTTACCTTATAACGTTATACGTTATATACTATTACGTTATAACGTATAACGTTATGTAGCACTACGTTATAACGTATAACGTTATGTAGCACTACGTTATAACGTATAACGTTATATACTACTACCTTATAACGTATAACGTTATGTAGCACTACGTTATAACGTATAACGTTATATACTACTACCTTATAACGTATAACGTTATGTAGCAGTACGTTATAACGTATATCGTTATATATTGTTACCTTATAACGTTATACGTTATATACTATTACCTAATAACGTATAACGTTATGTACCACTACGTTATAACGTATAACGTTATATACTACTACCTTATAACGTATAACGTTATGTAGCATTACGGTATAAGGTATAAGACTATATCCTATTACCTTATAACGTATAACGTTATGTAGCACTACGTTATAACGTATAACGTTATGTAGCACTACGTAATAACGTATAACGTTATATACTATTACCTTACAACATTTAACATTATGTAGCACTACGTTATAACGTATAACGTTATGTAGCACTACGTTATGACGTATAACGTTATGTAGCACTACGTTATAACGTATAACGTTATATACTATTACCTTATAACGTATAAGGTTATGTAGCAGTACGTTATAACGTATATCGTTATATATTGTTACCTTATAACGTTATGCGTTATATACTATTACCTTATAACGTATAACGTTATGTAGCACTACGTTATAACGTATAACGTTATGTAGCACTACCTTATAACGTATAACGTTATGTAGCACTACGTTATAACGTATAACGTTATATACTACTACCTTATAACGTATAACGTTATGTAGCATTACGTTATAAGGTATAACGTTATATACTATTACCTTATAACGTATAACGTTATGTAGCACTACGTTATAAAGTATAACGTTATATACTATTACCTTACAACATTTAACGTTATGTAGCACTACGTTATAACGTATAACGTTATGTAGCACTACGTTATAACGTATAACGTTATGTAGCACTACGTTATAACGTATAACGTTTTATACTATTACCTTATAACGTATAACGTTATGTAGCAGTACGTTATAACGTATATCGTTATATATTGTTACCTTATAACGTTATACGTTATATACTATTACCTAATAACGTATAACGTTATGTACCACTACGTTATAACGTATAACGTTATATACTACTACCTTATAACGTATAACGTTATGTAGCATTACGTTATAAGGTATAACGTTATATACTATTACCTTATATCGTATAACGTTATGTAGTACTACGTTATAACGTGTAACGTTATGTAGCAGTACGCTATAACGTATATCGTTATATATTGTTACCTTCTAACGTATAACGCTATATACTATTACCTTATAACGTATAACGTTGTGTAGCAGTACGTTATAACGTATAACGCTATATACTATTGCCTTATAACATTTAACGTTATGTAGCACTACGTTATAACGTATAACGTTATGTAGCACTACGTTATGACGTATAACGTTATGTAGCACTACGTTATAACGTATAACGTTATATACTATTACCTTATAACGCATAAGGTTATGTAACAGTACGTTATAACGTATATCGTTATATATTGTTACCTTATAACGTTATGCGTTATATACTATTACCTTATAACGTATAACGTTATGTAGCACTACGTTATAACGTATAACGTTATATACTACTACCTTATAACGTATAACGTTATGTAGCATTACGTTATAAGGTATAACGTTATATACTATTACCTTATAACGTATAACGTTATGTAGCACTACGTTATAACGTATAACGTTATATACTACTACCTTATAACGTATAACGTTATGTAGCATTACGTTATAAGGTATAAGATTATATCCTATTACCTTATAACGTATAACGTTATGTAGCACTACGTTATAACGTATAACGTTATATACTACTACCATATAACGTATAACGTTATGTAGCATTACGTTATAAGGTATAACGTTATATACTATTACCTTATATCGTATAACGTTATGTAGCACTACGTTATAACGTATAACGTTATGTAGCACTACGTTATAACGTATAACGTTATATACTATTACCTTATAACGTATAACGTTATGTAGCAGTACGTTATAACGTATATCGTTATATATTGTTACCTTATAACGTTATACGTTATATACTATTACCTAATAACGTATAACGTTGTGTACCACTACGTTATAACGTATAACGTTATATACTACTACCTTATAACGTATAACGTTATGTAGCATTACGTTATAAGGTATAAGATTATATCCTATTACCTTATAACGTATAACGTTATGTAGCACTACGTTATAACGTATAACGTTATGTAGCACTACCTTATAACGTATAACGTTATGTAGCACTACGTTATAACGTATAACGTTATATACTACTACCTTATAACGTATAACGTTATGTAGCATTGCGTTATAAGGTATAACGTTATATACTATTACCTTATAACGTATAACGTTATGTAGCACTACGTTATAACGTATAACGTTATATACTATTACCTTATAACGTATAACGTTATGTAGCATTAAGTTATAACGTATAACGTTGTATACTATTACGTTGTAACGTATAACGTTATGTAGCACTACGTTATAACGTATAACGTTATGTAGCACTACGTTATAACGTATAACGTTATGTAGCACTACGTTATAACGTATAACGTTATATACTACTACCTTATAACGTATAACGTTATGTAGCACTACGTTATAACATATAACGTTATATGCTATTACGTTATAACGTATAACGTTGTGTAGCAGTACGTTATAACGTATATCGTTATATCTTGTTACCTTATAACGTTATACGTTATATACTATTACCTTATAACGTATAACGATATGTAGCACTACGTTATAACGTATATCGTTATATATTGTTAACTTATAACGTTATACGTTATATACTATTACGTTATAACGTATAACGTTATGTAGCACTACGTTATAACGTATAACGTTATGTAGCACTACGTTATAACGTATAACGTTATATACTATTACCTTATAACGTATAACGTTATGTAGCAGTACGTTATAACGTATATCGTTATATATTGTTACCTTATAACGTTATACGTTATATACTATTACCTAATAACGTATAACGTTGTGTACCACTACGTTATAACGTATAACGTTATATACTACTACCTTATAACGTATAACGTTATGTAGCATTACGTTATAAGGTATAAGATTATATCCTATTACCTTATAACGTATAACGTTATGTAGCACTACGTTATAACGTATAACGTTATGTAGCACTACGTAATAACGTATAACGTTATATACTATTACCTTACAACATTTAACGTTATGTAGCACTACGTTATAACGTATAACGTTATGTAGCACTACGTTATGACGTATAACGTTATGTAGCACTACGTTATAACGTATAACGTTATATACTACTACCTTATAACGTATAACGTTATGTAGCATTACGTTATAAGGTATAACGTTATATACTATTACCTTATAACGTATAACGTTATGTAGCACTACGTTATAACGTATAACGTTATATACTACTACCTTATAACGTATAACGTTATGTAGCATTACGTTATAAGGTATAAGATTATATCCTATTACCTTATAACGTATAACGTTATGTAGCACTACGTTATAACGTATAACGTTATATACTACTACCATATAACGTATAACGTTATGTAGCATTACGTTATAAGGTATAACGTTATATACTATTACCTTATATCGTATAACGTTATGTAGCACTACGTTATAACGTGTAACGTTATGTAGCAGTACGTTATAACGTATATCGTTATATATTGTTACCTTCTAACGTATAACGCTATATACTATCACCTTATAACGTATATCGTTGTGTAGCAGTACGTTATAACGTATAACGCTATATACTATTGCCTTATAACGTATAACGTTGTCTAGCAGTACATTATAACGTATATCGTTATATATTGTTACCTTATAACGTTATACGTTATATACTATTACCTTATAACGTATAACGTTATGTAGCACTACGTTATAACGTATATCGTTATATATTGTTACCTTAAAACGTTATACGTTATATACTATTACGTTATAACGTATAACGTTATGTAGCACTACGTTATAACGTATAACGTTATATAGCACTACGTTATAACGTATATCGTTATATATTGTTACCTTATAACGTTATACGTTATATACTATTACGTTATAACGTATAACGTTATGTAGCACTACGTTATAACGTATAACGTTATGTAGCACTACGTTATAACGTATAACGTTATATACTACTACCTTATAACGTATAACGTTATGTAGCACTACGTTATAACGTATAACGTTATATACTACTACCTTATAACGTATAACGTTATGTAGCAGTACGTTATAACGTATATCGTTATATATTGTTACCTTATAACGTTATACGTTATATACTATTACCTAATAACGTATAACGTTATGTACCACTACGTTATAACGTATAACGTTATATACTACTACCTTATAACGTATAACGTTATGTAGCATTACGGTATAAGGTATAAGACTATATCCTATTACCTTATAACGTATAACGTTATGTAGCACTACGTTATAACGTATAACGTTATGTAGCACTACGTAATAACGTATAACGTTATATACTATTACCTTACAACATTTAACATTATGTAGCACTACGTTATAACGTATAACGTTATGTAGCACTACGTTATGACGTATAACGTTATGTAGCACTACGTTATAACGTATAACGTTATATACTATTACCTTATAACGTATAAGGTTATGTAGCAGTACGTTATAACGTATATCGTTATATATTGTTACCTTATAACGTTATGCGTTATATACTATTACCTTATAACGTATAACGTTATGTAGCACTACGTTATAACGTATAACGTTATGTAGCACTACCTTATAACGTATAACGTTATGTAGCACTACGTTATAACGTATAACGTTATATACTACTACCTTATAACGTATAACGTTATGTAGCATTACGTTATAAGGTATAACGTTATATACTATTACCTTATAACGTATAACGTTATGTAGCACTACGTTATAAAGTATAACGTTATATACTATTACCTTACAACATTTAACGTTATGTAGCACTACGTTATAACGTATAACGTTATGTAGCACTACGTTATAACGTATAACGTTATGTAGCACTACGTTATAACGTATAACGTTTTATACTATTACCTTATAACGTATAACGTTATGTAGCAGTACGTTATAACGTATATCGTTATATATTGTTACCTTATAACGTTATACGTTATATACTATTACCTAATAACGTATAACGTTATGTACCACTACGTTATAACGTATAACGTTATATACTACTACCTTATAACGTATAACGTTATGTAGCATTACGTTATAAGGTATAACGTTATATACTATTACCTTATATCGTATAACGTTATGTAGTACTACGTTATAACGTGTAACGTTATGTAGCAGTACGCTATAACGTATATCGTTATATATTGTTACCTTCTAACGTATAACGCTATATACTATTACCTTATAACGTATAACGTTGTGTAGCAGTACGTTATAACGTATAACGCTATATACTATTGCCTTATAACATTTAACGTTATGTAGCACTACGTTATAACGTATAACGTTATGTAGCACTACGTTATGACGTATAACGTTATGTAGCACTACGTTATAACGTATAACGTTATATACTATTACCTTATAACGCATAAGGTTATGTAACAGTACGTTATAACGTATATCGTTATATATTGTTACCTTATAACGTTATGCGTTATATACTATTACCTTATAACGTATAACGTTATGTAGCACTACGTTATAACGTATAACGTTATGTAGCACTACCTTATAACGTATAACGTTATGTAGCACTACGTTATAACGTATAACGTTATATACTACTACCTTATAACGTATAACGTTATGTAGCATTGCGTTATAAGGTATAACGTTATATACTATTACCTTATAACGTATAACGTTATGTAGCACTACGTTATAACGTATAACGTTATATACTATTACCTTATAACGTATAACGTTATGTAGCATTAAGTTATAACGTATAACGTTGTATACTATTACGTTGTAACGTATAACGTTATGTAGCACTACGTTATAACGTATAACGTTATGTAGCACTACGTTATAACGTATAACGTTATGTAGCACTACGTTATAACGTATAACGTTATATACTACTACCTTATAACGTATAACGTTATGTAGCACTACGTTATAACATATAACGTTATATGCTATTACGTTATAACGTATAACGTTGTGTAGCAGTACGTTATAACGTATATCGTTATATCTTGTTACCTTATAACGTTATACGTTATATACTATTACCTTATAACGTATAACGATATGTAGCACTACGTTATAACGTATATCGTTATATATTGTTACCTTATAACGTTATACGTTATATACTATTACGTTATAACGTATAACGTTATGTAGCACTACGTTATAACGTATAACGTTATGTAGCACTACGTTATAACGTATAACGTTATATACTATTACCTTATAACGTATAACGTTATGTAGCAGTACGTTATAACGTATATCGTTATATATTGTTACCTTATAACGTTATACGTTATATACTATTACCTAATAACGTATAACGTTGTGTACCACTACGTTATAACGTATAACGTTATATACTACTACCTTATAACGTATAACGTTATGTAGCATTACGTTATAAGGTATAAGATTATATCCTATTACCCTATAACGTATAACGTTATGTAGCACTACGTTATAACGTATAACGTTATGTAGCACTACGTAATAACGTATAACGTTATATACTATTACCTTACAACATTTAACGTTATGTAGCACTACGTTATAACGTATAACGTTATGTAGCACTACGTTATGACGTATAACGTTATGTAGCACTACGTTATAACGTATAACGTTATATACTACTACCTTATAACGTATAACGTTATGTAGCATTACGTTATAAGGTATAACGTTATATACTATTACCTTATAACGTATAACGTTATGTAGCACTACGTTATAACGTATAACGTTATATACTACTACCTTATAACGTATAACGTTATGTAGCATTACGTTATAAGGTATAAGATTATATCCTATTACCTTATAACGTATAACGTTATGTAGCACTACGTTATAACGTATAACGTTATATACTATTACCTTACAACATTTAACGTTATGTAGCACTACGTTATAACGTATAACGTTATGTAGCACTACGTTATGACGTATAACGTTATGTAGCACTACGTTATAACGTATAACGTTATATACTACTACCTTATAACGTATAAGGTTATGTAGCAGTACGATATAACGTATATCGTTATATATTGTTACCTTATAACGTTATGCGTTATATACTATTACCTTATAACGTATAACGTTACGTAGCACTACGTTATAACGTATAACGTTATGTAGCACTACCTTATAACGTATAACGTTATGTAGCACTACGTTATAACGTATAACGTTATATACTACTACCTTATAACGTATAACGTTATGTAGCATTACGTTATAAGGTATAACGTTATATACTATTACCTTATAACGTATAACGTTATGTAGCACTACGTTATAACGTATAACGTTATATACTATTACCTTACAACATTTAACGTTATGTAGCACTACGTTATAACGTATAACGTTATGTAGCACTACGTTATAACGTATAACGTTATGTAGCACTACGTTATAACGTATAACGTTATATACTATTACCTTATAACGTATAACATTATGTAGCAGTACGTTATAACGTATATCGTTATATATTGTTACCTTATAACGTTATACGTTATATACTATTACCTAATAACGTATAACGTTATGTACCACTACGTTATAACGAATAACGTTATATACTACTACCTTATAACGTATAACGTTATGTAGCATTACGTTATAAGGTATAACGTTATATAATATTACCTTATAACGTATAACGCTATGTAGCACTACGTTATAACGTATAACGTTATGTAGCACTACGTAATAACGTTATACGTTATATACTATTACCTTATAACCTATAACGTTATGTCGCATTACGTTATATCGTATACCGTTATATACTATTACCTTATAACGTATAACGTTATGTAGCATTACGTAATAACGTATATCGTTATATATTGTTACCTTCTAACGTTATACGTTATATACTATTACCTTATAACGTATAACGATATGTAGCACTACGTTATAACGTATAACGTTACGTAGCATTACGTTTTAAGGTATAACGTTATACACTATTACCTTACAACGTATAACGTTATGTAGCACTACGTTATAACGTATAACGTTATGTAGCACTACGTTATAACGTATAACGTTATATACTATTACCTTATAACGTATAACGTTATGTAGCATTACGTTATAACGTATAACGTTGTATACTATTACGTTGTAACGTATAACGTTATGTAGCACTACGTTATAACGTATAACGTTATATACTATTACCTTATAGCGTATAACGTTATGTAGCAGTACGTTATAACGTATGTCGCTATATATTGTTACCTTATAACGTTATACGTTATATACTATTACCTTATACCGTATAACGTTATGTAGCACTACGTTATAACGTATAACGTTATATACTACTACCTTATAACGTATAACGTTATGTAGCATTACGTTATAAGGTATAACGTTATATACTATTACCTTATAACGTATAACGTTATGTAGCACTACGTTATAACGTGTAAAGTTATGTAGCAGTACGTTATAACGTATATCGTTATATATTGTTACCTTCTAACGTATAACGCTATATACTATTACCTTATAACGTATAACGTTGTGTAGCAGTACGTTATAACGTATAACGTTATATACTATTGCCTTATAACGTATAACGTTGTGTAGCAGTACATTATAACGTATATCGTTATATATTGTTACCTTATAACGTTATACGTTATATACTATTACGTTATAACGTATAACGTTATGTAGCACTACGTTATAACGTATAACGTTATGTAGCACTACGTTATAACGTATAACGTTATATACTATTACCTTATAACGTATAACGTTATGTAGCAGTACGTTATAACGTATATCGTTATATATTGTTACCTTATAACGTTATACGTTATATACTATTACCTTATAACGTATAACGTTATGTAGCATTACGTTATAACGTATAACGTTGTATACTATTACGTTGTAACGTATAACGTTATGTAGCACTACGTTATAACGTATAACGTTATATACTATTACCGTATAGCGTATAACGTTATGTAGCAGTACGTTATAACGTATGTCGCTATATATTGTTACCTTATAACGTTATACGTTATATACTATTACCTTATAACGTATAACGTTATGTAGCACTACGTTATAACGTATAACGTTATATACTACTACCTTATAACGTATAAAGTTATGTAGCATTACGTTATAAGGTATAACGTTATATACTATTACCTTATATCGTATAACGTTATGTAGTACTACGTTATAACGTATAACGTTGTGTAGCAGTACGTTATAACGTATAACGCTATATACTATTGCCTTATAACATTTAACGTTATGTAGCACTACGTTATAACGTATAACGTTATGTAGCACTACGTTATGACGTATAACGTTATGTAGCACTACGTTATAACGTATAACGTTATATACTATTACCTTATAACGCATAAGGTTATGTAACAGTACGTTATAACGTATATCGTTATATATTGTTACCTTATAACGTTATGCGTTATATACTATTACCTTATAACGTATAACGTTATGTAGCACTACGTTATAACGTATAACGTTATGTAGCACTACCTTATAACGTATAACGTTATGTAGCACTACGTTATAACGTATAACGTTATATACTACTACCTTATAACGTATAACGTTATGTAGCATTACGTTATAAGGTATAACGTTATATACTATTACCTTATAACGTATAACGTTATGTAGCACTACGTTATAACGTATAACGTTATATACTATTACCTTACAACATTTAACGTTATGTAGCACTACGTTATAACGTATAACGTTATGTAGCACTACGTTATAACGTATAACGTTATATACTATTACCTTATAACGTATAACGTTATGTAGCAGTACGTTATAACGTATATCGATATATATTGTTACCTTATAACGTTATACGTTATATACTATTACCTAATAACGTATAACGTTATGTACCACTACGTTATAACGTATAACGTTATATACTACTACCTTATAACGTATAACGTTATGTAGCATTACGTTATAAGGTATAACGTTATGTAGCACTACGTTATAACGTATAACGTTATATACTATTACCTTATAACGTATAACGTTATGTAGCACTACGTTATAACGTATAACGTTATATACTATTACCTTACAACATTTAACGTTATGTAGCACTACGTTATAACGTATAACGTTATGTAGCACTACGTTATAACGTATAACGTTATGTAGCACTACGTTATAACGTATAACGTTATATACTATTACCTTATAACGTATAACGTTATGTAGCAGTACGTTATAACGTATATCGTTATATATTGTTACCTTATAACGTTATACGTTATATACTATTACCTAATAACGTATAACGTTATGTACCACTACGTTATGACGTATAACGTTATATACCACTACCTTATAACGTATAACGTTATGTAGCATTACGTTATAAGGTATAACGTTATATAATATTACCTTATAAGGTATAACGCTATGTAGCACTACGTTATAACGTATAACGTTATGTAGCATTACGTAATAACGTATATCGTTATATATTGTTACCTTATAACGTTATACGTTATATACTATTACCTTATAACGTATAACGTTATGTAGCACTACGTTATAACGTATAACGTTATGTAGCATTACGTTTTAAGGTATAACGTTATAAACTATTACCTTACAACGTATAACGTTATGTAGCACTACGTTATAACGTATAACGTTATGTAGCACTACGTTATAACGTATAACGTTATATACTATTACCTTATAACGTATAACGTTATGTAGCATTACGTTATAACGTATAACGTTGTATACTATTACGTTGTAACGTATAACGTTATGTAGCACTAGGTTATAACGTATAACGTCATGTAGCACTACGTTATAACGTATAACGTTATATACTATTGCCTTATAACGTATAACGTTGTGTAGCACTACGTTATAACGTATATCGTTATATATTGTTACCTTATAACGTTATACGTTATATACTATTACGATATAACGTATAACGTTATGTAGCACTACGTTATAACGTATAACGTTATATACTATTACCTTATAACGTATAACGTTATGTAGCAGAACGTTATAACGTATATCGTTATATATTGTTACCTTATAACGTTATGCGTTATATACTATTACCTAATAACGTATAACGTTATGTACCACTACGTTATAACGTATAACGTTATATACTACTACCTTATAACGTATAACGTTATGTAGCATTACGTTATAAGGTATAACGTTATATAATATTACCTTATAACGTATAACGCTATGTAGCACTACGTTATAACGTATAACGTTATGTAGCACTACGTAATAACGTTATGTAGCACTACGTAATAACGTTATACGTTATATACTATTACCTTATAACCTATAACGTTATGTCGCATTACGTTATATCGTATACCGTTATATACTATTACCTTATAACGTATAACGTTATGTAGCATTACGTAATAACGTATATCGTTATATATTGTTACCTTATAACGTTATACGTTATATACTATTACCTTATAACGTATAACGTTATGTAGCACTACGTTATAACGTATAACGTTATGTAGCATTACGTTTTAAGGTATAACGTTATACACTATTACCTTACAACGTATAACGTTATGTAGCACTACGTTATAACGTATAACGTTATGTAGCACTACGTTATAACGTATAACGTTATGTAGCACTACGTTATAACGTATAACGTTATATACTATTACCTTATAACGTATAACGTTATGTAGCATTACGTTATAACGTATAACGTTGTATACTATTACGTTGTAACGTATAACGTTATGTAGCACTACGTTATAACGTATAACGTTATGTAGCACTACGTTATAACGTATAACGTTATATACTATTACCTTATAGCGTATAACGTTATGTAGCAGTACGTTCTAACGTATGTCGCTATATATTGTTATCTTATAACGTTATACGTTATATACTATTACCTTATAACGTATAACGTTATGCAGCACTACGTTATAACGTATAACGTTACATACTACTACCTTATAACGTATAACGTTATGTAGCATTACGTTATAAGGTATAACGTTATATACTATTACCTTATAACGTATAACGTTATGTAGCACTACGTTATAACGTGTAACGTTATGTAGCAGTACGTTATAACGTATATCGTTATATATTGTTACCTTCTAACGTATAACGCTATATACTATTACCTTATAACGTATAACGTTGTGTAGCAGTACGTTATAACGTATAACGTTATATACTATTGCCTTATAACGTATAACGTTGTGTAGCAGTACATTATAACGTATATCGTTATATATTGTTACCTTATAACGTTATACGTTATATACTATTACGTTATAACGTATAACGTTATGTAGCACTACGTTATAACGTATAACGTTATGTAGCACTACGTTATAACGTATAACGTTATATACTATTACCTTATAACGTATAACGTTATGTAGCAGTACGTTATAACGTATATCGTTATATATTGTTACCTTATAACGTTATACGTTATATACTATTACCTTATAACGTATAACGTTATGTAGCATTACGTTATAACGTATAACGTTGTATACTATTACGTTGTAACGTATAACGTTATGTAGCACTACGTTATAACGTATAACGTTATGTAGCACTACGTTATAACGTATAACGTTATATACTATTACCGTATAGCGTATGACGTTATGTAGCAGTACGTTATAACGTATGTCGCTATATATTGTTACCTTATAACGTTATACGTTATATGCTATTACCTTATAACGTATAACGTTATGTAGCACCACGTTATAACGTATAACGTTATATACTACTACCTTATAACGTATAACGTTATGTAGCATTACGTTATAAGGTATAACGTTATATACTATTACCTTATATCGTGTAACGTTATGTAGCACTACGTTATAACGTGTAACGTTATGTAGCAGTACGTTATAACGTATATCGTTATATATTGTTACCTTCTAACGTATAACGCTATATACTATTACCTTATAACGTATAACGTTGTGTAGCAGTACGTTATAACGTATAACGCTATATACTATTGCCTTATAACGTATAACGTTGTGTAGCAGTACATTATAACGTATATCGTTATATATTGTTACCATATAACGTTATACGTTATATACTATTACCTTATAACGTATAACGTTATGTAGCACTACGTTATAACGTATAACGTTATGTAGCACTACGTTATAACGTATAACGTTATATACTACTACCTTATAACGTATAACGTTATGTAGCACTACGTTATAACATATAACGTTATATACTATTACGTTATAACGTATAACGTTGTGTAGCATTACGTTATAACGTATATCGTTATATATTGTTACCTTATAACGTTATACGTTATATACTATTACCTTATAACGTATAACGATATGTAGCACTACGTTATAACGTATATCGTTATATATTGTTACCTTATAACGTTATACGTTATATACTATTACGTTATAACGTATAACGTTATGTAGCACTACGTTACAACGTATAACGTTATGTAGCACTACGTTATAACGTATAACGTTATATACTACTACCTTATAACGTATAACGTTATGTAGCACTACGTTATAACATATAACGTTATATACTATTACGTTATAACGTATAACGTTGTGCAGCACTAGGTTATAACGTGTAACATTGTATACTGTTACGATATAACGTACAACGTTATGTAGCACTACGTTATAACATATAACGTTATATGCTATTACCTTATAACGTATAACGTTATGTAGCATTACGTTATAACGTATAACGTTATGTAGCACTACGTTATAACGAATAACGTTATATACTATTACCTTATAACGTATAACGTTATGTAGCATTACGTTATAACGTATAACGTTATATACTATTACCTTATAACGTATAACGTTGTGTAGCAGTACGTTATAACGTATATCGTTATATATTGTTTCCTTATAACGTTATACGTTATATACTATTACCTTATAGCGTATAACGTTATGTAGCACTACGTTATAACGTATATCGTTATATATTGTTACCTTATAACGTTATACGTTATATACTATTACCTTATAACGTATAACGTTATGTAGCACTACGTTATAACGTATAACGTTATATACTACTACCTTATAACGTATAACGTTATGTAGCACTACGTTATAACATATAACGTTATATACTATTACGTTATAACGTATAACGTTGTGCAGCACTACGCTATAACGTGTAACATTGTATAATGTTACGTTATAACGTACAACGTTATGTAGCATTACGTTATAACATATAACGTTATATGCTATTAACTTATAACGTATAGCGTTATGTAGCATTACGTTATAACGTATAACTTTATGTAGCTCTACGTTATAACGTATAACGTTACGTAGCACTACGTTATAACGTATAACGTTATGTAGCACTACGTTATAACGTATAACGTTATATACTACTACCTTATAACGTATAACGTTATGTAGCATTACGTTATAAGGTATAACGTTATATACTATTACCTTATAACGTATAACATTATGTAGCACTACGTTATAACGTATAACGTTATGTAGCACTACGTTATAACGTATCACGTTATGTAGCACTACGTTATAACGTATAACGTTATATACTATTACCTTATAACGTATAACGTTATGTAGCATTACGTTGTAACCTATAACGTTATATACTATTACCTTACAACGTATAACGTTATGTAGCACTACGTTATAACGTATAACGTTATGTAGCACTACGTTATAACGTATAACGTTATGTAGCACTACGTTATAACGTATAACGTAATACACTATTACCTTATAACGTATAACGTTATGTAGCATTACGTTATAAGGTATAAGATTGTATCCGATTACCTTATAACGTATAACGTTATGTAGCATTACGTTATAACGTATAACGTTGTATACTATTACGTTGTAACGTATAACGTTATGTAGCACTACGTTATAACGTATAACGTTATGTAGCACTACGTTATAACGTATAACGTTATGTAGCACTACGTTATAACGTATAACGTTATATACTATTACCTTATAACGTATAACGTTATGTAGCATTACGTTATAACGTATAACGTTGTATACTATTACGTTGTAACGTATAACGTTATGTAGCACTACGTTATAACGTATAACGTTATGTAGCACTACGTTATAACGTATAACGTTATATACTATTACCTTATAGCGTATAACGTTATGTAGCAGTACGTTCTAACGTATGTCGCTATATATTGTTACCTTATAACGTTATACGTTATATACTATTACCTTATAACGTATAACGTTATGCAGCACTACGTTATAACGTATAACGTTACATACTACTACCTTATAACGTATAACGTTATGTAGCATTACGTTATAAGGTATAACGTTATATACTATTACCTTATAACGTATAACGTTATGTAGCACTACGTTATAACGTGTAACGTTATGTAGCAGTACGTTATAACGTATATCGTTATATATTGTTACCTTCTAACGTATAACGCTATATACTATTACCTTATAACGTATAACGTTGTGTAGCAGTACGTTATAACGTATAACGTTATATACTATTGCCTTATAACGTATAACGTTGTGTAGCAGTACATTATAACGTATATCGTTATATATTGTTACCTTATAACGTTATACGTTATATACTATTACGTTATAACGTATAACGTTATGTAGCACTACGTTATAACGTATAACGTTATGTAGCACTACGTTATAACGTATAACGTTATGTAGCACTACGTTATAACGTATAACGTTATATACTATTACCTTATAACGTATAACGTTATGTAGCAGTACGTTATAACGTATATCGTTATATATTGTTACCTTATAACGTTATACGTTATATACTATTACCTTATAACGTATAACGTTATGTAGCATTACGTTATAACGTATAACGTTGTATACTATTACGTTGTAACGTATAACGTTATGTAGCACTACGTTATAACGTATAACGTTATGTAGCACTACGTTATAACGTATAACGTTATATACTATTACCGTATAGCGTATGACGTTATGTAGCAGTACGTTATAACGTATGTCGCTATATATTGTTACCTTATAACGTTATACGTTATATGCTATTACCTTATAACGTATAACGTTATGTAGCACCACGTTATAACGTATAACGTTATATACTACTACCTTATAACGTATAACGTTATGTAGCATTACGTTATAAGGTATAACGTTATATACTATTACCTTATATCGTATAACGTTATGTAGCACTACGTTATAACGTGTAACGTTATGTAGCAGTACGTTATAACGCATATCGTTATATATTGTTACCTTCTAACGTATAACGCTATATACTATTACCTTATAACGTATAACGTTGTGTAGCAGTACGTTATAACGTATAACGCTATATACTATTGCCTTATAACGTATAACGTTGTGTAGCAGTACATTATAACGCATATCGTTATATATTGTTACCATATAACGTTATACGTTATATACTATTACCTTATAACGTATAACGTTATGTAGCACTACGTTATAACGTATAACGTTATGTAGCACTACGTTATAACGTATAACGTTATATACTACTACCTTATAACGTATAACGTTATGTAGCACTACGTTATAACATATAACGTTATATACTATTACGTTATAACGTATAACGTTGTGTAGCATTACGTTATAACGTATATCGTTATATATTGTTACCTTATAACGTTATACGTTATATACTATTACCTTATAACGTATAACGATATGTAGCACTACGTTATAACGTATATCGTTATATATTGTTACCTTATAACGTTATACGTTATATACTATTACGTTATAACGTATAACGTTATGTAGCACTACGTTATAACGTATAACGTTATGTAGCACTACGTTATAACGTATAACGTTATATACTACTACCTTATAACGTATAACGTTATGTAGCACTACGTTATAACATATAACGTTATATACTATTACGTTATAACGTATAACGTTGTGCAGCACTACGTTATAACGTGTAACATTGTATACTGTTACGATATAACGTACAACGTTATGTAGCACTACGTTATAACATATAACGTTATATGCTATTACCTTATAACGTATAACGTTATGTAGCATTACGTTATAACGTATAACGTTATGTAGCACTACGTTATAACGAATAACGTTATATACTATTACCTTATAACGTATGACGTTATGTAGCATTACGTTATAACGTATAACGTTATATACTATTACCTTATAACGTATAACGTTGTGTAGCAGTACGTTATAACGTATATCGTTATATATTGTTTCCTTATAACGTTATACGTTATATACTATTACCTTATAGCGTATAACGTTATGTAGCACTACGTTATAACGTATATCGTTATATATTGTTACCTTATAACGTTATACGTTATATACTATTACCTTATAACGTATAACGTTATGTAGCACTACGTTATAACGTATAACGTTATATACTACTACCTTATAACGTATAACGTTATGTAGCACTACGTTATAACATATAACGTTATATACTATTACGTTATAACGTATAACGTTGTGCAGCACTACGCTATAACGTGTAACATTGTATAATGTTACGTTATAACGTACAACGTTATGTAGCACTACGTTATAACATATAACGTTATATGCTATTAACTTATAACGTATAGCGTTATGTAGCATTACGTTATAACGTATAACTTTATGTAGCTCTACGTTATAACGTATAACGTTATGTAGCACTACGTTATAACGTATAACGTTATGTAGCACTACGTTATAACGTATAACGTTATATACTACTACCTTATAACGTATAACGTTATGTAGCATTACGTTATAAGGTATAACGTTATATACTATTACCTTATAACGTATAACATTATGTAGCACTACGTTATAACGTATAACGTTATGTAGCACTACTTTATAACGTATCACGTTATGTAGCACTACGTTATAACGTATAACGTTATATACTATTACCTTATAACGTATAACGTTATGTAGCATTACGTTGTAACCTATAACGTTATATACTATTACCTTACAACGTATAACGTTATGTAGCACTACGTTATAACGTATAACGTTATGTAGCACTACGTTATAACGTATAACGTTATGTAGCACTACGTTATAAGGTATAAGATTGTATCCTATTACCTTATAACGTATAACGTTATGTAGCACTACGTTATAACGTATAACGTTATGTAGCACTACGTTATAACGTATAACGTTATATACTATTACCTTATAACGTATAACGTTATGTAGCATTACGTTGTAACCTATAACGTAATACACTATTACCTTATAACGTATAACGTTATGTAGCATTACGTTATAAGGTATAAGATTGTATCCTATTACCTTATAACGTATAACGTTATGTAGCACTACGTTATAACGTATAACGTTATGTAGCACTACGTAATAACGTATAACGTTATATACTATTACCTTACAACATTTAACGTTATGTAGCACTACGTTATAACGTATAACGTTATGTAGCACTACGTTATGACGTATAACGTTATGTAGCACTACGTTATAACGTATAACGTTATATACTATTACCTTATAACGTATAAGGTTATGTAGCAGTACGTTATAACGTATATCGTTATATATTGTTACCTTATAACGTTATGCGTTATAAACTATTACCTCATAACTTATAACGTTATGTAGCACTACGTTATAACGTATAACGTTATGTAGCACTACGTTATAACGTATAACGTTATGTAGCACTACGTTATAACGTATAACGTAATACACTATTACCTTACAACATTTAACGTTATGTAGCACTACGTTATAACGTATAACGTTATGTAGCACTACGTTATGACGTATAACGTTATGTAGCACTACGTTATAACGTATAACGTTATATACTATTACCTTACAACATTTAACGTTATGTAGCACTACGTTATAACGTATAACGTTATGTAGCACTACGTTATAACGTATAACGTAATACACTATTACCTTATAACGTATAACGTTATGTAGCATTACGTTGTAACCTATAACGTTATATACTATTACCTTACAACGTATAACGTTATGTAGCATTACGTTATAAGGTATAACCTTATATACTATTACCTTATAACGTATAACGTTATGTAGCACTACGTTATAACGTATAACGTTATATACTATTACCGTATAGCGTATGACGTTATGTAGCAGTACGTTATAACGTATGTCGCTATATATTGTTACCTTATAACGTTATACGTTATATACTATTACCTTATAACGTATAACGTTATGTAGCACCACGTTATAACGTATAACGTTATATACTACTACCTTATAACGTATAACGTTATGTAGCATTACGTTATAAGGTATAACGTTATATACTATTACCTTATATCGTATAACGTTATGTAGCACTACGTTATAACGTGTAACGTTATGTAGCAGTACGTTATAGCGTATATCGTTATATATTGTTACCTTCTAACGTATGACGCTATATACTATTACCTTATAACGTATAACGTTGTGTAGCAGTACGTTATAACGTATAACGCTATATACTATTGCCTTATAACGTATAACGTTGTGTAGCAGTACATTATAACGTATATCGTTATATATTGTTACCTTATAACGTTATACGTTATATACTATTACCTTATAACGTATAACGTTATGTAGCACTACGTTATAACGTATATCGTTATATATTGTTACCTTATAACGTTATACGTTATATACTATTACGTTATAACGTATAACGTTATGTAGCACTACGTTATAACGTATAACGTTATGTAGCACTACGTTATAACGTATAACGTTATATACTACTACCTTATAACGTATAACGTTATGTAGCACTACGTTATAACATATAACGTTATATACTATTACGTTATAACGTATAACGTTGTGTAGCATTACGTTATAACGTATATCGTTATATATTGTTACCTTATAACGTTATACGTTATATACTATTACCTTATAACGTATAACGATATGTAGCACTACGTTATAACGTATATCGTTATATATTGTTACCTTATAACGTTATACGTTATATACTATTACGTTATAACGTATAACGTTATGTAGCACTACGTTATAACGTATAACGTTATGTAGCACTACGTTATAACGTATAACGTTATATACTACTACCTTATAACGTATAACGTTATGTAGCACTACGTTATAACATATAACGTTATATACTATTACGTTATAACGTATAACGCTGTGCAGCACTACGTTATAACGTGTAACATTGTATACTGTTACGATATAACGTACAACGTTATGTAGCACTACGTTATAACATATAACGTTATATGCTATTAGCTTATAACGTATAACGTTATGTAGCATTACGTTATAACGTATAACGTTATGTAGCACTACGTTATAACGAATAACGTTATATACTATTACCTTATAACGTATAACGTTATGTAGCATTACGTTATAACGTATAACGTTATATACTATTACCTTATAACGTATAACGTTGTGTAGCAGTACGTTATAACGTATATCGTTATATATGGTTTCCTTATAACGTTATACGTTATATACTATTACCTTATAGCGTATAACGTTATGTAGCACTACGTTATAACGTATATCGTTATATATTGTTACCTAATAACGTTATACGTTATATACTATTACCTTATAACGTATAACGTTATGTAGCACTACGTTATAACGTATAACGTTATATACTACTACCTTATAACGTATAACGTTATGTAGCACTACGTTATAACATATAACGTTATATACTATTACGTTATAACGTATAACGTTGTGCAGCACTACGCTATAACGTGTAACATTGTATACTGTTACGTTATAACGTACAACGTTATGTAGCACTACGTTATAACATATAACGTTATATGCTATTAACTTATAACGTATAACGTTATGTAGCATTACGTTATAACGTATAACTTTATGTAGCTCTACGTTATAACGTATAACGTTATGTAGCACTACGTTATAACGTATAACGTTATGTAGCACTACGTTATAACGTATAACGTTGTATACTACTACCTTATAACGTATAACGTTATGTAGCTTTACGTTATAAGGTATAACGTTATATACTATTACCTTATATCGTATAACATTATGTAGCACTACGTTATAACGTATAACGTTATGTAGCACTACGTTATAACGTATCACGTTATGTAGCACTACGTTATAACGTATAACGTTATATACTATTACCTTATAACGTATAACGTTATGTAGCACTACGTTATAACGTATAACGTTATGTAGCACTACGTTATAACGTATAACGTTATGTAGCACTACGTTATAACGTATAACGTAATACACTATTACCTTATAACGTATAACGTTATGTTGCATTACGTTATAAGGTATAAGATTGTATCCTATTACCTTATAACGTATAACGTTATGTAGCACTACGTTATAACGTATAACGTTATGTAGCACTACGTAATAACGTATAACGTTATATACTATTACCTTACAACATTTAACGTTATGTAGCACTACGTTATAACGTATAACGTTATGTAGCACTACGTTATGACGTATAACGTTATGTAGCACTACGTTATAACGTATAACGTTATATACTATTACCTTATAACGTATAAGGTTATGTAGCAGTACGTTATAACGTATATCGTTATATATTGTTACCTTATAACGTTATACGTTATATACTATTACCTTATAACGTATAACGTTATGTAGCACTACGTTATAACGTATAACGTTATATACTACTACCTTATAACGTATAACGTTATGTAGCACTACGTTATGACGTATAACGTTATGTAGCACTACGTTATAACGTATAACGTTATATACTATTACCTTACAACATTTAACGTTATGTAGCACTACGTTATAACGTATAACGTTATGTAGCACTACGTTATAACGTATAACGTAATACACTATTACCTTATAACGTATAACGTTATGTAGCATTACGTTGTAACCTATAACGTTATATACTATTACCTTACAACGTATAACGTTATGTAGCATTACGTTATAAGGTATAACCTTATATACTATTACCTTATAACGTATAACGTTATGTAGCACTACGTTATAACGTATAACGTTATATACTATTACCGTATAGCGTATGACGTTATGTAGCAGTACGTTATAACGTATGTCGCTATATATTGTTACCTTATAACGTTATACGTTATATACTATTACCTTATAACGTATAACGTTATGTAGCACCACGTTATAACGTATAACGTTATATACTACTACCTTATAACGTATAACGTTATGTAGCATTACGTTATAAGGTATAACGTTATATACTATTACCTTATATCGTATAACGTTATGTAGCACTACGTTATAACGTGTAACGTTATGTAGCAGTACGTTATAACGTATATCGTTATATATTGTTACCTTCTAACGTCTGACGCTATATACTATTACCTTATAACGTATAACGTTGTGTAGCAGTACGTTATAACGTATAACGCTATATACTATTGCCTTATAACGTATAACGTTGTGTAGCAGTACATTATAACGTATATCGTTATATATTGTTACATTATAACGTTATACGTTATATACTATTACCTTATAACGTATAACGTTATGTAGCACTACGTTATAACGTATATCGTTATATATTGTTACCTTATAACGTTATACGTTATATACTATTACGTTATAACGTATAACGTTATGTAGCACTACGTTATAACGTATAACGTTATGTAGCACTACGTTATAACGTATAACGTTATATACTACTACCTTATAACGTATAACGTTATGTAGCACTACGTTATAACATATAACGTTATATACTATTACGTTATAACGTATAACGTTGTGTAGCATTACGTTATAACGTATATCGTTATATATTGTTACCTTATAACGTTATACGTTATATACTATTACGTTATGACGTATAACGTTATGTAGCACTACGTTATAACGTATCACGTTATGTAGCACTACGTTATAACGTATAACGTTATATACTATTACCTTATAACGTATAACGTTATGTAGCACTACGTTATAACGTATAACGTTATGTAGCACTACGTTATAACGTATAACGTTATGTAGCACTACGTTATAACGTATAACGTAATACACTATTACCTTATAACGTATAACGTTATGTAGCATTACGTTATAAGGTATAAGATTGTATCCTATTACCTTATAACGTATAACGTTATGTAGCACTACGTTATAACGTATAACGTTATGTAGCACTACGTAACGTTATACGTTAGTATATAACGTTAGTATATAACGTATAACGTTATATACTATTACCTTACAACATTTAACGTTATGTAGCACTACGTTATAACGTATAACGTTATGTAGCACTACGTTATGACGTATAACGTTATGTAGCACTACGTTATAACGTATAACGTTATATACTATTACCTTATAACGTATAAGGTTATGTAGCAGTACGTTATAACGTATATCGTTATATATTGTTACCTTATAACGTTATACGTTATATACTATTACCTTATAACGTATAACGTTATGTAGCACTACGTTATAACGTATATCGTTATATATTGTTACCTTATAACGTTATACGTTATATACTATTACGTTATAACGTATAACGTTATGTAGCACTACGTTATAACGTATTACGTTATGTAGCACTACGTTATAACGTATAACGTTATATACTACTACCTTATAACGTATAACGTTATGTAGCACTACGTTATAACATATAACGTTATATACTATTACGTTATAACGTATAACGTTGTGTAGCATTACGTTATAACGTATATCGTTATATATTGTTACCTTATAACGTTATACGTTATATACTATTACCTTATAACGTATAACGATATGTAGCACTACGTTATAACGTATATCGTTATATATTGTTACCTTATAACGTTATACGTTATATACTATTACGTTATAACGTATAACGTTATGTAGCACTACGTTATAACGTATAACGTTATGTAGCACTACGTTATAACGTATAACGTTATATACTACTACCTTATAACGTATAACGTTATGTAGCACTACGTTATAACATATAACGTTATATACTATTACGTTATAACGTATAACGTTGTGCAGCACTGCGTTATAACGTGTAACATTGTATACTGTTACGATATAACGTACAACGTTATGTAGCACTACGTTATAACATATAACGTTATATGCTATTAGCTTATAACGTATAACGTTATGTAGCATTACGTTATAACGTATAACGTTATGTAGCACTACGTTATAACGAATAACGTTATATACTATTACCTTATAACGTATAACGTTATGTAGCATTACGCTATAACGTATAACGTTATATACTATTACCTTATAACGTATAACGTTGTGTAGCAGTACGTTATAACGTATATCGTTATATATGGTTTCCTTATAACGTTATACGTTATATACTATTACCTTATAGCGTATAACGTTATGTAGCACTACGTTATAACGTATATCGTTATATATTGTTACCTTATAACGTTATACGTTATATACTATTACCTTATAACGTATAACGTTATGTAGCACTACGTTATAACGTATAACGTTATATACTACTACCTTATAACGTATAACGTTATGTAGCACTACGTTATAACATATAACGTTATATACTATTACGTTATAACGTATAACGTTGTGCAGCACTACGCTATAACGTGTAACATTGTATACTGTTACGTTATAACGTACAACGTTATGTAGCACTACGTTATAACATATAACGTTATATGCTATTAACTTATAACGTATAACGTTATGTAGCATTACGTTATAACGTATAACTTTATGTAGCTCTACGTTATAACGTATAACGTTATGTAGCACTACGTTATAACGTATAACGTTATGTAGCACTACGTTATAACGTATAACGTAGTATACTACTACCTTATAACGTATAACGTTATGTAGCTTTACGTTATAAGGTATAACGTTATATACTATTACCTTATATCGTATAACATTATGTAGCACTACGTTATAACGTATAACGTTATGTAGCACTACGTTTTAACGTATCACGTTATGTAGCACTACGTTATAACGTATAACGTTATATACTATTACCTTATAACGTATAACGTTATGTAGCATTACGTTGTAACCTATAACGTTATATACTATTAACTTACAACGTATAACGTTATGTAGCACTACGTTATAACGTATAACGTTATATACTACTACCTTATAACGTATAACGTTATGTAGCACTACGTTATAACGTATAACGTTATGTAGCACTACGTTATGACGTATAACGTTATGTAGCAATACGTTATAACGTATCACGTTATGTAGCACTACGTTATAACGTATAACGTTATATACTATTACCTTATAACGTATAACGTTATGTAGCACTACGTTATAACGTATAACGTTATGTAGCACTACGTTATAACGTATAACGTTATGTAGCACTACGTTATAACGTATAACGTAATACACTATTACCTTATAACGTATAACGTTATGTAGCATTACGTTATAAGGTATAAGATTGTATCCTATTACCTTATAACGTATAACGTTATGTAGCACTACGTTATAACGTATAACGTTATGTAGCACTACCTAATAACGTATAACGTTATATACTATTACCTTACAACATTTAACGTTATGTAGCACTACGTTATAACGTATAACGTTATGTAGCACTACGTTATGACGTATAACGTTATGTAGCACTACGTTATAACGTATAACGTTATATACTATTACCTTATAACGTATAAGGTTATGTAGCAGTACGTTATAACGTATATCGTTATATATTGTTACCTTATAACGTTATACGTTATATACTATTACCTTATAACGTATAACGTTATGTAGCACTACGTTATAACGTATAACGTTATATACTACTACCTTATAACGTATAACGTTATGTAGCACTACGTTATGACGTATAACGTTATGTAGCACTACGTTATAACGTATAACGTTATATACTATTACCTTACAACATTTAACGTTATGTAGCACTACGTTATAACGTATAACGTTATGTAGCACTACGTTATAACGTATAACGTAATACACTATTACCTTATAACGTATAACGTTATGTAGCATTACGTTGTAACCTATAACGTTATATACTATTACCTTACAACGTATAACGTTATGTAGCATTACGTTATAAGGTATAACCTTATATACTATTACCTTATAACGTATAACGTTATGTAGCACTACGTTATAACGTATAACGTTATATACTATTACCGTATAGCGTATGACGTTATGTAGCAGTACGTTATAACGTATGTCGCTATATATTGTTACCTTATAACGTTATACGTTATATACTATTACCTTATAACGTATAACGTTATGTAGCACCACGTTATAACGTATAACGTTATATACTACTACCTTATAACGTATAACGTTATGTAGCATTACGTTATAAGGTATAACGTTATATACTATTACCTTATATCGTATAACGTTATGTAGCACTACGTTATAACGTGTAACGTTATGTAGCAGTACGTTATAACGTATATCGTTATATATTGTTACCTTCTAACGTATGACGCTATATACTATTACCTTATAACGTATAACGTTGTGTAGCAGTACGTTATAACGTATAACGCTATATACTATTGCCTTATAACGTATAACGTTGTGTAGCAGTACATTATAACGTATATCGTTATATATTGTTACATTATAACGTTATACGTTATATACTATTACCTTATAACGTATAACGTTATGTAGCACTACGTTATAACGTATATCGTTATATATTGTTACCTTATAACGTTATACGTTATATACTATTACGTTATAACGTATAACGTTATGTAGCACTACGTTATAACGTATAACGTTATGTAGCACTACGTTATAACGTATAACGTTATATACTACTACCTTATAACGTATAACGTTATGTAGCACTACGTTATAACATATAACGTTATATACTATTACGTTATAACGTATAACGTTGTGTAGCATTACGTTATAACGTATATCGTTATATATTGTTACCTTATAACGTTATACGTTATATACTATTACCTTATAACGTATAACGATATGTAGCACTACGTTATAACGTATATCGTTATATATTGTTACCTTATAACGTTATACGTTATATACTATTACGTTATAACGTATAACGTTATGTAGCACTACGTTATAACGTATAACGTTATGTAGCACTACGTTATAACGTATAACGTTATATACTACTACCTTATAACGTATAACGTTATGTAGCACTACGTTATAACATATAACGTTATATACTATTACGTTATAACGTATAACGTTGTGCAGCACTACGTTATAACGTGTAACATGGTATACTGTTACGATATAACGTACAACGTTATGTAGCACTACGTTATAACATATAACGTTATATGCTATTACCTTATAACGTATAACGTTATGTAGCATTACGTTATAACGTATAACGTTATGTAGCACTACGTTATAACGAATAACGTTATATACTATTACCTTATAACGTATAACGTTATGTAGCATTACGTTATAACGTATAACGTTATATACTATTACCTTATAACGTATAACGTTGTGTAGCAGTACGTTATAACGTATATCGTTATATATGGTTTCCTTATAACGTTATACGTTATATACTATTACCTTATAGCGTATAACGTTATGTAGCACTACGTTATAACGTATATCGTTATATATTGTTACCTTATAACGTTATACGTTATATACTATTACCTTATAACGTATAACGTTATGTAGCACTACGTTATAACGTATAACGTTATATACTACTACCTTATAACGTATAACGTTATGTAGCACTACGTTATAACATATAACGTTATATACTATTACGTTATAACGTATAACGTTGTGCAGCACTACGTTATAACGTGTAACATGGTATACTGTTACGATATAACGTACAACGTTATGTAGCACTACGTTATAACATATAACGTTATATGCTATTAACTTATAACGTATAACGTTATGTAGCATTACGTTATAACGTATAACTTTATGTAGCTCTACGTTAAAACGTATAACGTTATGTAGCACTACGTTATAACGTATAACGTTATGTAGCACTACGTTATAACGTATAACGTTGTATACTACTACCTTATAACGTATAACGTTATGTAGCTTTACGTTATAAGGTATAACGTTATATACTATTACCTTATATCATATAACATTATGTAGCACTACGTTATAACGTATAACGTTATGTAGCACTACGTTATAACGTATCACGTTATGTAGCACTACGTTATAACGTATAACGTTATATACTATTACCTTATAACGTATAACGTTATGTAGCATTACGTTGTAACCTATAACGTTATATACTATTACCTTACAACGTATAACGTTATGTAGCACTACGTTATAACGTATAACGTTATGTAGCACTACGTTATAACGTATAACGTAATACACTATTACCTTATAACGTATAACGTTATGTAGCATTACGTTGTAACCTATAACGTTATATACTATTACCTTACAACGTATAACGTTATGTAGCACTACGTTATAACGTATAACGTTATGTAGCACTACGTTATAACGTATAACGTTATGTAGCACTACGTTATAACGTATAACGTTATATACTACTACCTTATAACGTATAACGTTATGTAGCATTACGTTATAAGGTATAAGATTGTATCCTATTACCTTATAACGTATAACGTTATGTAGCACTACGTTATAACGTATAACGTTATGTAGCACTACGTAATAACGTATAACGTTATATACTATTACCTTACAACATTTAACGTTATGTAGCACTACGTTATAACGTATAACGTTATGTAGCACTACGTTATGACGTATAACGTTATGTAGCACTACGTTATAACGTATAACGTTATATACTATTACCTAATAACGTATAAGGTTATGTAGCAGTACGTTATAACGTATATCGTTATATATTGTTACCTTATAACGTTATGCGTTATATACTATTACCTCATAACGTATAACGTTATGTAGCACTACGTTATAACGTATAACGTTATGTAGCACTACGTTATAACGTATAACGTAATACACTATTACCTTACAACATTTAACGTTATGTAGCACTACGTTATAACGTATAACGTTATGTAGCACTACGTTATGACGTATGACGTTATGTAGCACTACGTTATAACGTATAACGTTATATACTATTACCTTACAACATTTAACGTTATGTAGCACTACGTTATAACGTATAACGTTATGTAGCACTACGTTATAACGTATAACGTAATACACTATTACCTTATAACGTATAACGTTATGTAGCATTACGTTGAAACCTATAACGTTATATACTATTACCTTACAACGTATAACGTTATGTAGCACTACGTTATAAAGTATAACGTTATGTAGCACTACGTTATAACGTATAACGTTATATACTATTACCTTATAACGTATAACGTTATGTAGCAGTACGTTATAACGTATATCGTTATATATTGTTACCTTATAACGTATAACGTTATGTAGCACTACGTTATAACGTATAACGTTATGTAGCACTACGTAATAACGTATAACGTTATATACTATTAAGTTACAACATTAAACGTTATGTAGCACTACGTTATAACGTATAACGTTATGTAGCACTACGTTATGACGTATAACGTTATGTAGCACTACGTCATAACGTATAACGTTATATACTATTACCTTATAACGTATAACGTTATGTAGCAGTACGTTATAACGTATATCGTTATATATTGTTACCTTATAACGTTATGCGTTATATACTATTACCTTATAACGTATAACGTTATGTAGCACTACGTTATAACGTATAACGTTATGTAGCACTACCTTATAACGTATAACGTTATGTAGCACTACGTTATAACGTATAACGTTATATACTACTACCTTATAACGTATAACGTTATGTAGCATTACGTTATAAGGTATAACGTTATATACTATTACCTTATAACGTATAACGTTATGTAGCACTACGTTATAACGTATAACGTTATGTAGCACTACGTAATAACGTACAACGTTATATACTATTACCTTACAACATTTAACGTTATGTAGCACTACGTTATAACGTATAACGTTATGTAGCACTACGTTATAACGTATAACGTTATGTAGCACTACGTTATAACGTATAACGTTATGTAGCACTACGTTATAACGTATAACGTTATATACTATTACCTTATAACGTATAACGTTATGTAGCAGTACGTTATAACGTATATCGTTATATATTGTTACCTTATAACGTTATACGTTATATACTATTACCTAATAACGTATAACGTTATGTACCACTACGTTATAACGTATAACGTTATATACTACTACCTTATAACGTATAACGTTATGTAGCATTACGTTATAAGGTATAACGTTATATAATATTACCTTATAACGTATAACGCTATGTAGCACTACGTTATAACGTATAACGTTATGTAGCACTACCTAATAACGTTATACGTTATATACTATTACCTTATAACCTATAACGTTATGTCGCATTACGTTATATCGTATACCGTTATATACTATTACCTTATAACGTATAACGTTATGTAGCATTACGTAATAACGTATATCGTTATATATTGTTACGCTATAACGTTATACGTTATATACTATTACCTTATAACGTATAACGTTATGTAGCACTACGTTATAACGTATAACGTTATGTAGCATTACGTTTTAAGGTATAACATTATACACTAATACCTTACAACGTATAACGTTATGTAGCACTACGTTATAACGTATAACGTTATGTAGCACTACGTTATAACGTGTAACGTTATGTAGCAGTACGTTATAACGTATATCGTTATATATTGTTACCTTCTAACGTATAACGCTATATACTATTACCTTATAACGTATAACGTTGTGTAGCAGTACGTTATAACGTATAACGTTATATACTATTGCCTTATAACGTATAACGTTGTGTAGCAGTACATTATAACGTATATCGTTATATATTGTTACCTTATAACGTTATACGTTATATACTATTACGTTATAACGTATAACGTTATGTAGCACTACGTTATACCGTATAACGTTATATACTATTACCTTATAACGTATAACGTTATGTAGCAGTACGTTATAACGTATATCGTTATATATTGTTACCTTATAACGTTATACGTTATATACTATTACCTTATAACGTATAACGTTATGTAGCATTACGTTATAACGTATAACGTTGTATACTATTACGTTGTAACGTATGACGTTATGTAGCACTACGTTATAACGTATAACGTTATGTAGCACTACGTTATAACGTATAACGTTATATACTATTACCGTATAGCGTATAACGTTATGTAGCAGTACGTTATAACGTATGTCGCTATATATTGTTACCTTATAACGTTATACGTTATATACTATTACCTTATAACGTATAACGTTATGTAGCACTACGTTATAACGTATAACGTTATATACTACTACCTTAAAAACGTATAACGTTATGTAGCATTACGTTATAAGGTATAACGTTATATACTATTACCTTATATCGTATGACGTTATGTAGCACTACGTTATAACGTGTAACGTTATGTAGCAGTACGTTATAACGTATATCGTTATATATTGTTACCTTCTAACGTATAACGCTATATACTATTACCTTATAACGTATAACGTTGTGTAGCAGTACGTTATAACGTATAACGTTGTGTAGCAGTACATTATAACGTATATCGTTATATATTGTTACCTTATAACGTTATACGTTATATACTACTACCTTATAACGTATAACGTTATGTAGCACTACGTTATAACGTATAACGTTATGTAGCACTACCTTATAACGTATAACGTTATGTAGCACTACGTTATAACGTATAACGTTATATACTACTACCTTATAACGTATAACGTTATGTAGCATTACGTTATAAGGTATAACGTTATATACTATTACCTTATAACGTATAACGTTATGTAGCACTACGTTATAACGTATAACGTTATGTAGCACTACGTAATAACGTACAACGTTATATACTATTACCTTACAACATTTAACGTTATGTAGCACTACGTTATAACGTATAACGTTATGTAGCACTACGTTATAACGTATAACGTTATGTAGCACTACGTTATAACGTATAACGTTATGTAGCACTACGTTATAACGTATAACGTTATATACTATTACCTTATAACGTATAACGTTATGTAGCAGTACGTTATAACGTATATCGTTATATATTGTTACCTTATAACGTTATACGTTATATACTATTACCTAATAACGTATAACGTTATGTACCACTACGTTATAACGTATAACGTTATATACTACTACCTTATAACGTATAACGTTATGTAGCACTACGTTATAACGTATGACGTTATGTAGCACTACGTTATAACGTGTAACGTTATGTAGCAGTACGTTATAACGTATATCGTTATATATTGTTACCTTCTAACGTATAACGCTATATACTATTACCTTATAACGTATAACGTTGTGTAGCAGTACGTTATAACGTATAACGTTGTGTAGCAGTACATTATAACGTATATCGTTATATATTGTTACCTTATAACGTTATACGTTATATACTACTACCTTATAACGTATAACGTTATGTAGCACTACGTTATAACGTATAACGTTATGTAGCACTACCTTATAACGTATAACGTTATGTAGCACTACGTTATAACGTATAACGTTATATACTACTACCTTATAACGTATAACGTTATGTAGCATTACGTTATAAGGTATAACGTTATATACTATTACCTTATAACGTATAACGTTATGTAGCACTACGTTATAACGTATAACGTTATGTAGCACTACGTAATAACGTACAACGTTATATACTATTACCTTACAACATTTAACGTTATGTAGCACTACGTTATAACGTATAACGTTATGTAGCACTACGTTATAACGTATAACGTTATGTAGCACTACGTTATAACGTATAACGTTATGTAGCACTACGTTATAACGTATAACGTTATATACTATTACCTTATAACGTATAACGTTATGTAGCAGTACGTTATAACGTATATCGTTATATATTGTTACCTTATAACGTTATACGTTATATACTATTACCTAATAACGTATAACGTTATGTACCACTACGTTATAACGTATAACGTTATATACTACTACCTTATAACGTATAACGTTATGTAGCATTACGTTATAAGGTATAACGTTATATAATATTACCTTATAACGTATAACGCTATGTAGCACTACGTTATAACGTATAACGTTATGTAGCACTACCTAATAACGTTATACGTTATATACTATTACCTTATAACCTATAACGTTATGTCGCATTACGTTATATCGTATACCGTTATATACTATTACCTTATAACGTATAACGTTATGTAGCATTACGTAATAACGTATATCGTTATATATTGTTACGCTATAACGTTATACGTTATATACTATTACCTTATAACGTATAACGTTATGTAGCACTACGTTATAACGTATAACGTTATGTAGCATTACGTTTTAAGGTATAACATTATACACTAATACCTTACAACGTATAACGTTATGTAGCACTACGTTATAACGTATAACGTTATGTAGCACTACGTTATAACGTGTAACGTTATGTAGCAGTACGTTATAACGTATATCGTTATATATTGTTACCTTCTAACGTATAACGCTATATACTATTACCTTATAACGTATAACGTTGTGTAGCAGTACGTTATAACGTATAACGTTATATACTATTGCCTTATAACGTATAACGTTGTGTAGCAGTACATTATAACGTATATCGTTATATATTGTTACCTTATAACGTTATACGTTATATACTATTACCTAATAACGTATAACGCTATGTAGCACTACGTTATAACGTATAACGTTATGTAGCACTACCTAATAACGTTATACGTTATATACTATTACCTTATAACCTATAACGTTATGTCGCATTACGTTATATCGTATACCGTTATATACTATTACCTTACAACATTTAACGTTATGTAGCACTACGTTATAACGTATAACGTTATGTAGCACTACGTTATAACGTATGACGTTATGTAGCACTACGTTATAACGTGTAACGTTATGTAGCAGTACGTTATAACGTATATCGTTATATATTGTTACCTTCTAACGTATAACGCTATATACTATTACCTTATAACGTATAACGTTGTGTAGCAGTACGTTATAACGTATAACGTTGTGTAGCAGTACATTATAACGTATATCGTTATATATTGTTACCTTATAACGTTATACGTTATATACTACTACCTTATAACGTATAACGTTATGTAGCACTACGTTATAACGTATAACGTTATGTAGCACTACCTTATAACGTATAACGTTATGTAGCACTACGTTATAACGTATAACGTTATATACTACTACCTTATAACGTATAACGTTATGTAGCATTACGTTATAAGGTATAACGTTATATACTATTACCTTATAACGTATAACGTTATGTAGCACTACGTTATAACGTATAACGTTATGTAGCACTACGTAATAACGTACAACGTTATATACTATTACCTTACAACATTTAACGTTATGTAGCACTACGTTATAACGTATAACGTTATGTAGCACTACGTTATAACGTATAACGTTATGTAGCACTACGTTATAACGTATAACGTTATGTAGCACTACGTTATAACGTATAACGTTATATACTATTACCTTATAACGTATAACGTTATGTAGCAGTACGTTATAACGTATATCGTTATATATTGTTACCTTATAACGTTATACGTTATATACTATTACCTAATAACGTATAACGTTATGTACCACTACGTTATAACGTATAACGTTATATACTACTACCTTATAACGTATAACGTTATGTAGCATTACGTTATAAGGTATAACGTTATATAATATTACCTTATAACGTATAACGCTATGTAGCACTACGTTATAACGTATAACGTTATGTAGCACTACCTAATAACGTTATACGTTATATACTATTACCTTATAACCTATAACGTTATGTCGCATTACGTTATATCGTATACCGTTATATACTATTACCTTATAACGTATAACGTTATGTAGCATTACGTAATAACGTATATCGTTATATATTGTTACGCTATAACGTTATACGTTATATACTATTACCTTATAACGTATAACGTTATGTAGCACTACGTTATAACGTATAACGTTATGTAGCATTACGTTTTAAGGTATAACATTATACACTAATACCTTACAACGTATAACGTTATGTAGCACTACGTTATAACGTATAACGTTATGTAGCACTACGTTATAACGTGTAACGTTATGTAGCAGTACGTTATAACGTATATCGTTATATATTGTTACCTTCTAACGTATAACGCTATATACTATTACCTTATAACGTATAACGTTGTGTAGCAGTACGTTATAACGTATAACGTTATATACTATTGCCTTATAACGTATAACGTTGTGTAGCAGTACATTATAACGTATATCGTTATATATTGTTACCTTATAACGTTATACGTTATATACTATTACGTTATAACGTATAACGTTATGTAGCACTACGTTATACCGTATAACGTTATATACTATTACCTTATAACGTATAACGTTATGTAGCAGTACGTTATAACGTATATCGTTATATATTGTTACCTTATAACGTTATACGTTATATACTATTACCTTATAACGTATAACGTTATGTAGCATTACGTTATAACGTATAACGTTGTATACTATTACGTTGTAACGTATGACGTTATGTAGCACTACGTTATAACGTATAACGTTATGTAGCACTACGTTATAACGTATAACGTTATATACTATTACCGTATAGCGTATAACGTTATGTAGCAGTACGTTATAACGTATGTCGCTATATATTGTTACCTTATAACGTTATACGTTATATACTATTACCTTATAACGTATAACGTTATGTAGCACTACGTTATAACGTATAACGTTATATACTACTACCTTAAAAACGTATAACGTTATGTAGCATTACGTTATAAGGTATAACGTTATATACTATTACCTTATATCGTATGACGTTATGTAGCACTACGTTATAACGTGTAACGTTATGTAGCAGTACGTTATAACGTATATCGTTATATATTGTTACCTTCTAACGTATAACGCTATATACTATTACCTTATAACGTATAACGTTGTGTAGCAGTACGTTATAACGTATAACGTTGTGTAGCAGTACATTATAACGTATATCGTTATATATTGTTACCTTATAACGTTATACGTTATATACTACTACCTTCTAACGTATAACGTTATGTAGCACTACGTTATAACATATAACGTTATATACTATTACGTTATAACGTATAACGTTGTGTACCAGTACGTTATAACGTATATCGTTATATATTGTTACCTTATAACGTTATACGTTATATACTATTACGTTATAACTTATAACGTTATGTAGCACTACGTTATAACGTATAACGTTATGTAGCACTACGTTATAACGTATAACGTTATATACTACTACCTTATAACGTATAACGTTATGTAGCACTACGTTATAACATATAACATTATACTATTACGTTATAACGTATAACGTTGTGCAGCACTACGTTATAACGTGTAACATTGTATACTGTTACGATATAACGTACAACGTTATGTAGCACTACGTTATAACATATAACGTTATATGCTATTACCTTATAACGTATAACGTTATGTAGCATTACGTTATAACGTATAACGTTATGTAGCACTACGTTATAACGTATAACGTTATATACTACTACCTTAAAAACGTATAACGTTATGTAGCACTACGTTATAACGTATAACGTAATACACTATTACCTTACAACATTTAACGTTATCTAGCACTACGTTATAACGTATAACGTTATGTAGCACTACGTTATAACGTATAACGTTATATACTACTACCTTAAAAACGTATAACGTTATGTAGCACTACGTTATAACGTATAACGTTATATACTATTACCTTACAACATTTAACGTTATGTAGCACTACGTTATAACGTATAACGTTATGTAGCACTACGTTATAACGTATAACGTAATACACTATTACCTTACAACATTTAACGTTATCTAGCACTACGTTATAACGTATAACGTTATGTAGCACTACGTTATAACGTATAACGTTATATACTACTACCTTAAAAACGTATAACGTTATGTAGCACTACGTTATAACGTATAACGTAATACACTATTACCTTACAACATTTAACGTTATGTAGCACTACGTTATAACGTATAACGTTATGTAGCACTACGTTATGACGTATGACGTTATGTAGCACTACGTTATAACGTATAACGTTATGTAGCACTACGTTATGACGTATGACGTTATGTAGCACTACGTTATAACGTATAACGTTATATACTATTACCTTACAACATTTAACGTTATGTAGCACTACGTTATAACGTATAACGTTATGTAGCACTACGTTATAACGTATAACGTAATACACTATTACCTTATAACGTATAACGTTATGTAGCATTACGTTGAAACCTATAACGTTATATACTATTACCTTACAACGTATAACGTTATGTAGCACTACGTTATAAAGTATAACGTTATGTAGCACTACGTTATAACGTATAACGTTATATACTATTACCTTATAACGTATAACGTTATGTAGCAGTACGTTATAACGTATATCGTTATATATTGTTACCTTATAACGTATAACGTTATGTAGCACTACGTTATAACGTATAACGTTATGTAGCACTACGTAATAACGTATAACGTTATATACTATTAAGTTACAACATTAAACGTTATGTAGCAGTACGTTATAACGTATAACGTTATGTAGCACTACGTTATGACGTATAACGTTATGTAGCACTACGTCATAACGTATAACGTTATATACTATTACCTTATAACGTATAACGTTATGTAGCAGTACGTTATAACGTATATCGTTATATATTGTTACCTTATAACGTTATGCGTTATATACTATTACCTTATAACGTATAACGTTATGTAGCACTACGTTATAACGTATAACGTTATGTAGCACTACCTTATAACGTATAACGTTATGTAGCACTACGTTATAACGTATAACGTTATATACTACTACCTTATAACGTATAACGTTATGTAGCATTACGTTATAAGGTATAACGTTATATACTATTACCTTATAACGTATAACGTTATGTAGCAGTACGTTATAACGTATATCGTTATATATTGTTACCTTATAACGTTATACGTTATATACTATTACCTAATAACGTATAACGTTATGTACCACTACGTTATAACGTATAACGTTATATACTACTACCTTATAACGTATAACGTTATGTAGCATTACGTTATAAGGTATAACGTTATATAATATTACCTTATAACGTATAACGCTATGTAGCACTACGTTATAACGTATAACGTTATGTAGCACTACCTAATAACGTTATACGTTATATACTATTACCTTATAACCTATAACGTTATGTCGCATTACGTTATATCGTATACCGTTATATACTATTACCTTATAACGTATAACGTTATGTAGCATTACGTAATAACGTATATCGTTATATATTGTTACGCTATAACGTTATACGTTATATACTATTACCTTATAACGTATAACGTTATGTAGCACTACGTTATAACGTATAACGTTATGTAGCATTACGTTTTAAGGTATAACATTATACACTAATACCTTACAACGTATAACGTTATGTAGCACTACGTTATAACGTATAACGTTATGTAGCACTACGTTATAACGTGTAACGTTATGTAGCAGTACGTTATAACGTATAACGTTATATACTATTACGTTATAACGTATAACGTTGTGCAGCACTACGTTATAACGTGTAACATTGTATACTGTTACGATATAACGTACAACGTTATGTAGCACTACGTTATAACATATAACGTTATATGCTATTACCTTATAACGTATAACGTTATGTAGCATTACGTTATAACGTATAACGTTATGTAGCACTACGTTATAACGTATAACGTTATATACTACTACCTTAAAAACGTATAACGTTATGTAGCACTACGTTATAACGTATAACGTAATACACTATTACCTTACAACATTTAACGTTATCTAGCACTACGTTATAACGTATAACGTTATGTAGCACTACGTTATAACGTATAACGTTATATACTACTACCTTAAAAACGTATAACGTTATGTAGCACTACGTTATAACGTATAACGTAATACACTATTACCTTACAACATTTAACGTTATGTAGCACTACGTTATAACGTATAACGTTATGTAGCACTACGTTATGACGTATGACGTTATGTAGCACTACGTTATAACGTATAACGTTATATACTATTACCTTACAACATTTAACGTTATGTAGCACTACGTTATAACGTATAACGTTATGTAGCACTACGTTATAACGTATAACGTAATACACTATTACCTTACAACATTTAACGTTATCTAGCACTACGTTATAACGTATAACGTTATGTAGCACTACGTTATAACGTATAACGTTATATACTACTACCTTAAAAACGTATAACGTTATGTAGCACTACGTTATAACGTATAACGTAATACACTATTACCTTACAACATTTAACGTTATGTAGCACTACGTTATAACGTATAACGTTATGTAGCACTACGTTATGACGTATGACGTTATGTAGCACTACGTTATAACGTATAACGTTATGTAGCACTACGTTATGACGTATGACGTTATGTAGCACTACGTTATAACGTATAACGTTATATACTATTACCTTACAACATTTAACGTTATGTAGCACTACGTTATAACGTATAACGTTATGTAGCACTACGTTATAACGTATAACGTAATACACTATTACCTTATAACGTATAACGTTATGTAGCATTACGTTGAAACCTATAACGTTATATACTATTACCTTACAACGTATAACGTTATGTAGCACTACGTTATAAAGTATAACGTTATGTAGCACTACGTTATAACGTATAACGTTATATACTATTACCTTATAACGTATAACGTTATGTAGCAGTACGTTATAACGTATATCGTTATATATTGTTACCTTATAACGTATAACGTTATGTAGCACTACGTTATAACGTATAACGTTATGTAGCACTACGTAATAACGTATAACGTTATATACTATTAAGTTACAACATTAAACGTTATGTAGCAGTACGTTATAACGTATAACGTTATGTAGCACTACGTTATGACGTATAACGTTATGTAGCACTACGTCATAACGTATAACGTTATATACTATTACCTTATAACGTATAACGTTATGTAGCAGTACGTTATAACGTATATCGTTATATATTGTTACCTTATAACGTTATGCGTTATATACTATTACCTTATAACGTATAACGTTATGTAGCACTACGTTATAACGTATAACGTTATGTAGCACTACCTTATAACGTATAACGTTATGTAGCACTACGTTATAACGTATAACGTTATATACTACTACCTTATAACGTATAACGTTATGTAGCATTACGTTATAAGGTATAACGTTATATACTATTACCTTATAACGTATAACGTTATGTAGCAGTACGTTATAACGTATATCGTTATATATTGTTACCTTATAACGTTATACGTTATATACTATTACCTAATAACGTATAACGTTATGTACCACTACGTTATAACGTATAACGTTATATACTACTACCTTATAACGTATAACGTTATGTAGCATTACGTTATAAGGTATAACGTTATATAATATTACCTTATAACGTATAACGCTATGTAGCACTACGTTATAACGTATAACGTTATGTAGCACTACCTAATAACGTTATACGTTATATACTATTACCTTATAACCTATAACGTTATGTCGCATTACGTTATATCGTATACCGTTATATACTATTACCTTATAACGTATAACGTTATGTAGCATTACGTAATAACGTATATCGTTATATATTGTTACGCTATAACGTTATACGTTATATACTATTACCTTATAACGTATAACGTTATGTAGCACTACGTTATAACGTATAACGTTATGTAGCATTACGTTTTAAGGTATAACATTATACACTAATACCTTACAACGTATAACGTTATGTAGCACTACGTTATAACGTATAACGTTATGTAGCACTACGTTATAACGTGTAACGTTATGTAGCAGTACGTTATAACGTATATCGTTATATATTGTTACCTTCTAACGTATAACGCTATATACTATTACCTTATAACGTATAACGTTGTGTAGCAGTACGTTATAACGTATAACGTTATATACTATTGCCTTATAACGTATAACGTTGTGTAGCAGTACATTATAACGTATATCGTTATATATTGTTACCTTATAACGTTATACGTTATATACTATTACGTTATAACGTATAACGTTATGTAGCACTACGTTATACCGTATAACGTTATATACTATTACCTTATAACGTATAACGTTATGTAGCAGTACGTTATAACGTATATCGTTATATATTGTTACCTTATAACGTTATACGTTATATACTATTACCTTATAACGTATAACGTTATGTAGCATTACGTTATAACGTATAACGTTGTATACTATTACGTTGTAACGTATGACGTTATGTAGCACTACGTTATAACGTATAACGTTATGTAGCACTACGTTATAACGTATAACGTTATATACTATTACCGTATAGCGTATAACGTTATGTAGCAGTACGTTATAACGTATGTCGCTATATATTGTTACCTTATAACGTTATACGTTATATACTATTACCTTATAACGTATAACGTTATGTAGCACTACGTTATAACGTATAACGTTATATACTACTACCTTAAAAACGTATAACGTTATGTAGCATTACGTTATAAGGTATAACGTTATATACTACTACCTTATATCGTATGACGTTATGTAGCACTACGTTATAACGTGTAACGTTATGTAGCAGTACGTTATAACGTATATCGTTATATATTGTTACCTTCTAACGTATAACGCTATATACTATTACCTTATAACGTATAACGTTGTGTAGCAGTACGTTATAACGTATAACGTTGTGTAGCAGTACATTATAACGTATATCGTTATATATTGTTACCTTATAACGTTATACGTTATATACTACTACCTTATAACGTATAACGTTATGTAGCACTACGTTATAACATATAACGTTATATACTATTACGTTATAACGTATAACGTTGTGTAGCAGTACGTTATAACGTATATCGTTATATATTGTTACCTTATAACGTTATACGTTATATACTATTACGTTATAACTTATAACGTTATGTAGCACTACGTTATAACGTATAACGTTATGTAGCACTACGTTATAACGTATAACGTTATATACTACTACCTTATAACGTATAACGTTATGTAGCACTACGTTATAACATATAACGTTATATACTATTACGTTATAACGTATAACGTTGTGCAGCACTACGTTATAACGTGTAACATTGTATACTGTTACGATATAACGTACAACGTTATGTAGCACTACGTTATAACATATAACGTTATATGCTATTACCTTATAACGTATAACGTTATGTAGCATTACGTTATAACGTATAACGTTATGTAGCACTACGTTATAACGTATAACGTTATATACTACTACCTTAAAAACGTATAACGTTATGTAGCACTACGTTATAACGTATAACGTAATACACTATTACCTTACAACATTTAACGTTATGTAGCACTACGTTATAACGTATAACGTTATGTAGCACTACGTTATGACGTATGACGTTATGTAGCACTACGTTATAACGTATAACGTTATATACTATTACCTTACAACATTTAACGTTATGTAGCACTACGTTATAACGTATAACGTTATGTAGCACTACGTTATAACGTATAACGTAATACACTATTACCTTATAACGTATAACGTTATGTAGCATTACGTTGAAACCTATAACGTTATATACTATTACCTTACAACGTATAACGTTATGTAGCACTACGTTATAAAGTATAACGTTATGTAGCACTACGTGATAACGTATAACGTTATATACTATTACCTTATAACGTATAACGTTATGTAGCAGTACGTTATAACGTATATCGTTATATATTGTTACCTTATAACGTATAACGTTATGTAGCACTACGTTATAACGTATAACGTTATGTAGCACTACGTAATAACGTATAACGTTATATACTATTAAGTTACAACATTAAACGTTATGTAGCACTACGTTATAACGTATAACGTTATGTAGCACTACGTTATGACGTATAACGTTATGTAGCACTACGTCATAACGTATAACGTTATATACTATTACCTTATAACGTATAACGTTATGTAGCAGTACGTTATAACGTATATCGTTATATATTGTTACCTTGTAACGTCATGCGTTATATACTATTACCTTATAACGTATAACGATATGTAGCACTACGTTATAACGTATAACGTTATGTAGCACTACCTTATAACGTATAACGTTATGTAGCACTACGTTATAACGTATAACGTTATATACTACTACCTTATAACGTATAACGTTATGTAGCATTACGTTATAAGGTATAACGTTATATACTATTACCTTATAACGTATAACGTTATGTAGCACTACGTTATAACGTATAACGTTATGTAGCACTACGTAATAACGTACAACGTTATATACTATTACCTTACAACATTTAACGTTATGTAGCACTACGTTATAACGTATAACGTTATGTAGCACTACGTTATAACGTATAACGTTATGTAGCACTACGTTATAACGTATAACGTTATATACTATTACCTTATAACGTATAACGTTATGTAGCAGTACGTTATAACGTATATCGTTATATATTGTTACCTTATAACGTTATACGTTATATACTATTACCTAATAACGTATAACGTTATGTACCACTACGTTATAACGTATAACGTTATATACTACTACCTTATAACGTATAACGTTATGTAGCATTACGTTATAAGGTATAACGTTATATAATATTACCTTATAACGTATAACGCTATGTAGCACTACGTTATAACGTATAACGTTATGTAGCACTACGTAATAACGTTATACGTTATATACTATTACCTTATAACCTATAACGTTATGTCGCATTACGTTATATCGTATACCGTTATATACTATTACCTTATAACGTATAACGTTATGTAGCATTACGTAATAACTTATATCGTTATATATTGTTACGCTATAACGTTATACGTTATATACTATTACCTTATAACGTATAACGTTATGTAGCACTACGTTATAACGTATAACGTTATGTAGCATTACGTTTTAAGGTATAACATTATACACTAATACCTTACAACGTATAACGTTATGTAGCACTACGTTATAACGTATAACGTTATGTAGCACTACGTTATAACGTGTTACGTTATGTAGCACTACGTTATAACGTGTAACGTTATGTAGCAGTACGTTATAACGTATATCGTTATATATTGTTACCTTCTAACGTATAACGTTATATACTATTACCTTATAACGTATAACGTTATGTAGCACTACGTTATAACGAATAACGTTATATACTATTACCTTATAACGTACAACGTTATGTAGCATTACGTTATAACGTATAACGTTATATACTATTACCTTATAACGTATAACGTTGTGTAGCAGTACGTTATAACGTATATCGTTATATATTGTTACCTTATAACGTTATACGTTATATACTATTACCTTATAACGTATAACGTTATGTAGCACTACGTTATAACATATAACGTTATATGCTATTAACTTATAACGTATAACGTTATGTAGCATTACGTTATAACGTATAACGTTATATACTATTACCTTATAACGTATAACGTTGTGTAGCAGTACGTTATAACGTATATCGTTATATATTGTTACCTTATAACGTTATACGTTATATACTATTACCTTATAGCGTATAACGTTAAGTAGCACTACGTTATAACGTATAACGTTATATACTATTACCTTATAACGTATAACGTTGTGTAGCAGTACGTTATAACGTATATCGTTATATATTGTTACCTTATAACGTTATACATTATATACTATTACCTTATAACGTATAACGTTATGTAGCACTACGTTATAACGTATAACGTTATATACTACTACCTTATAACGTATAACGTTATGTAGCACTACGTTATAACGTATAACGTTATGTAGCAATACGTTATAACGTATAACGTTATGTAGCACTACGTTATAACGTATAACGTGATATAATATTACCTTATAACGTATAACGTTATGTAGCAGTACGTTATAACGTATAACGTTATATACTATTACCTTATAACGTATAACGTTGTGTAGCAGTACGTTATAACGTATATCGTTATATATTGTTACCTTATAACGTTATACGTTATATACTATTACCTTATAACGTATAACGTTGTGTAGCAGTACGTTATAACGTATATCGTTATATATTGTTACCTTATAACGTTATACGTTATATACTATTACCTTATAACGTATAACGTTATATACTACTACCTTATAACGTATACTGTTATGTAGCATTACGTTATAGGGTATAACGTTATGTAGCACTACGTTATAACGTATAACGTGATATACTATTACCTTATAACGTATAACGTTATGTAGCAGTACGTTATAACGTATATCGTTATATATTGTTACCTTATAATGTTATACGTTATATACTATTACCTAATAACGTATAACGTTATGTACCACTACGTTATAACGTATAACGTTATATACTACTACCTTATAACGTATAACGTTATGTAGCATTACGTTATAAGGTATAACGTTATATAATATTACCTTATAACGTATAACGCTATGTAGCACTACGTTATAACGTATAACGTTATGTAGCACTACGTAATAACGTTATACGTTATATACTATTACCTTATAACCTATAACGTTATGTCGCATTACGTTATATCGTATACCGTTATATACTATTACCTTATAACGTATAACGTTATGTAGCATTACGTAATAACGTATATCGTTATATATTGTTACGTTATAACGTTATACGTTATATACTATTACCTTATAACGTATAACGTTATGTAGCACTACGTTATAACGTATAACGTTATGTAGCATTACGTTTTAAGGTATAACATTATACACTATTACCTTACAACGTATAACGTTATGTAGCACTACGTTATAACGTATAACGTTATGTAGCACTACGTTATAACGTATAACGTTATGTAGCAGTACGTTATATCGTATATCGTTATATATTGTTACCTTATAACGTTATACGTTATATACTATTACCTTATAACGTATAACGTTGTGTAGCAGTACGTTATAACGTATAACGTTATATACTATTGCCTTATAACGTATAACGTTGTGTAGCAGTACATTATAACGTATATCGTTATATATTGTTACCTTATAACGTTATACGTTATATACTATTCCGTTATAACGTATAACGTTATGTAGCACTTCGTTATAACGTATAACGTTATATACTATTACCTTATAACGTATAACGTTATGTAGCAGTACGTTATAACGTATATCGTTATATATTGTTACCTTATAACGTTATACGTTATATACTATTACCTTATAACGTATAACGTTATGTAGCATTACGTTATAACGTATAACGTTGTATACTATTACGTTGTAACGTATGACGTTATGTAGCACTACGTTATAACGTATAACGTTATGTAGCACTACGTTATAACGTATAACGTTATATACTATTACCGTATAGCGTATAACGTTATGTAGCAGTACGTTATAACGTATGTCGCTATATATTGTTACCTTATAACGTTATACGTTATATACTATTACCTTATAACGTATAACGTTATGTAGCACTACGTTATAACGTATAACGTTATATACTACTACCTTAAAAACGTATAACGTTATGTAGCATTACGTTATAAGGTATAACGTTATATACTATTACCTTATATCGTATGACGTTATGTAGCACTACGTTATAACGTGTAACGTTATGTAGCAGTACGTTATAACGTATATCGTTATATATTGTTACCTTCTAACGTATAACGCTATATACTATTACCTTATAACGTATAACGTTGTGTAGCAGTACGTTATAACGTATAACGTTGTGTAGCAGTACATTATAACGTATATCGTTATATATTGTTACCTTATAACGTTATACGTTATATACTACTACCTTATAACGTATAACGTTATGTAGCACTACGTTATAACATATAACGTTATATACTATTACGTTATAACGTATAACGTTGTGTAGCAGTACGTTATAACGTATATCGTTATATATTGTTACCTTATAACGTTATACGTTATATACTATTACGTTATAACTTATAACGTTATGTAGCACTACGTTATAACGTATAACGTTATGTAGCACTACGTTATAACGTATAACGTTATATACTACTACCTTATAACGTATAACGTTATGTAGCACTACGTTATAACATATAACGTTATATACTATTACGTTATAACGTATAACGTTGTGCAGCACTACGTTATAACGTGTAACATTGTATAGTGTTACGATATAACGTACAACATTATGTAGCACTGCGTTATAACATATAACGTTATATGCTATTACCTTATAACGTATAACGTTATGTAGCATTACGTAATAACGTATAACGTTATGTAGCACTACGTTATAACGAATAACGTTATATACTATTACCTTATAACGTATAACGTTATGTAGCATTACGTTATAACGTATAACGTTATATACTATTACCTTATAACGTACAACGTTGTGTAGCAGTACGTTATAACGTATATCGTTATATATTATTACCTTATAACGTTATACGTTATATACTATTACCTTATAGCGTATAACGTTATGTAGCACTACGTTATAACGTATATCGTTATATATTGTTACCTTATAACGTTATACGTTATATACTATTACCTTATAACGTATAACGTTATGTAGCACTACGTTATAACGTATAACGTTATATACTACTACCTTATAACGTATAACGTTATGTAGCAGTACGTTATAACGTATATCGTTATATATTGTTACCTTATAACGTTATACGTTATATACTATTACCTTATAACGTATAACGTTATGTAGCATTACGTTATAACGTATAACGTTGTATACTATTACGTTGTAACGTATGACGTTATGTAGCACTACGTTATAACGTATAACGTTATGTAGCACTACGTTATAACGTATAACGTTATATACTATTACCGTATAGCGTATAACGTTATGTAGCAGTACGTTATAACGTATGTCGCTATATATTGTTACCTTATAACGTTATACGTTATATACTATTACCTTATAACGTATAACGTTATGTAGCACTACGTTATAACGTATAACGTTATATACTACTACCTTAAAAACGTATAACGTTATGGAGCATTACGTTATAAGGTATAACGTTATATACTATTACCTTATATCGTATGACGTTATGTAGCACTACGTTATAACGTGTAACGTTATGTAGCAGTACGTTATAACGTATATCGTTATATATTGTTACCTTCTAACGTATAACGCTATATACTATTACCTTATAACGTATAACGTTGTGTAGCAGTACGTTATAACGTATAACGTTGTGTAGCAGTACATTATAACGTATATCGTTATATATTGTTACCTTATAACGTTATACGTTATATACTACTACCTTATAACGTATAACGTTATGTAGCACTACGTTATAACATATAACGTTATATACTATTACGTTATAACGTATAACGTTGTGTAGCAGTACGTTATAACGTATATCGTTATATATTGTTACCTTATAACGTTATACGTTATATACTATTACGTTATAACTTATAACGTTATGTAGCACTACGTTATAACGTATAACGTTATGTAGCACTACGTTATAACGTATAACGTTATATACTACTACCTTATAACGTATAACGTTATGTAGCACTACGTTATAACATATAACGTTATATACTATTACGTTATAACGTATAACGTTGTGCAGCACTACGTTATAACGTGTAACATTGTATACTGTTACGATATAACGTACAACGTTATGTAGCACTACGTTATAACATATAACGTTATATGCTATTACCTTATAACGTATAACGTTATGTAGCATTACGTTATAACGTATAACGTTATGTAGCACTACGTTATAACGAATAACGTTATATACTATTACCTTATAACGTATAACGTTATGTAGCATTACGTTATAACGTATAACGTTATATACTATTACCTTATAACGTACAACGTTGTGTAGCAGTACGTTATAACGTATATCGTTATATATTATTACCTTATAACGTTATACGTTATATACTATTACCTTATAGCGTATAACGTTATGTAGCACTACGTTATAACGTATATCGTTATATATTGTTACCTTATAACGTTATACGTTATATATTATTACCTTATAACGTATAACGTTATGTAGCACTACGTTATAACGTATAACGTTATATACTACTACCTTATAACGTATAACGTTATGTAGCACTACGTTATAACATATAACGTTATATACTATTACGTTATAACGTATAACGTTGTGCAGCACTACGCTATAACGTGTAACATTGTATACTGTTACGTTATAACGTACAACGTTATGTAGCACTACGTTATAACATATAACGATATATGCTATTAACTTATAACGTATAACGTTATGTAGCATTACGTTATAACGTATAACGTTATATACTATTACCTTATAACGTATAACGTTGTGTAGCAGTACGTTATAACGTATATCGTTATATATTGTTACCTTATAACGTTATACGTTATATACTATTACCTTATAGCGTATAACGTTAAGTAGCACTACGTTATAACGTATAACGTTATATACTATTACCTTATAACGTATAACGTTGTGTAGCAGTACGTTATAACGTATATCGTTATATATTGTTACCTTATAACGTTATACGTTATATACTATTACCTTATAACGTATAACGTTATGTAGCACTACGTTATAACGTATAACGTTATATACTACTACCTTATAACGTATAACGTTATGTAGCACTACGTTATAACATATAACGTTATATACTATTACGTTATAACGTATAACGTTGTGCAGCACTACGCTATAACGTGTAACATTGTATACTGTTACGTTATAACGTACAACGTTATGTAGCACTACGTTATAACATATAACGTTATATGCTATTAACTTATAACGTATAACGTTATGTAGCATTACGTTATAACGTATAACTTTATGTAGCTCTACGTTATAACGTACAACGTTATGTAGCACTACGTTATAACGTATAACGTTATGTAGCACTACGTTATAACGTATAACGTTATATACTACTACCTTATAACGTATAACGTTATGTAGCATTACGTTATAAGGTATAACGTTATATACTATTACCTTATAACGTATAACGTTATGTAGCACTACGTTATAACGTATAACGTTATGTAGCACTACGTTATAACGTATAACGTTATGTAGCACTACGTTATAACGTATAACGTTATATACTATTACCTTATAACGTATAACGTTATGTAGCATTACGTTGTAACCTATAACGTTATATACTATTACCTTACAACGTATAACGTTATGTAGCACTACGTTATAACGTATAACGTTATGTAGCACTACGTTATAACGTATAACGTTATGTAGCACTACGTTATAACGTATAACGTTATGTAGCACTACGTTATAACGTATAACGTTATGTAGCACTACGTTATAACGTATAACGTAATACACTATTACCTTATAACGTATCACGTTATGTAGCATTACGTTGTAACCTATAACGTTATATACTATTACCTTACAACGTATAACGTTATGTAGCACTACGTTATAACGTATAACGTTATGTAGCACTACGTTATAACGTATAACGTTATGTAGCACTACGTTATAACGTATAACGTTATATACTACTACCTTATAACGTATAACGTTATGTAGCATTACGTTATAAGGTATAAGATTGTATCCTATTACCTTATAACGTATAACGTTATGTAGCACTACGTTATAACGTATAACGTTATGTAGCACTACGTAATAACGTATAACGTTATATACTATTACCTTACAACATTTAACGTTATGTAGCACTACGTTATAACGTATAACGTTATGTAGCACTACGTTATGACGTATAACGTTATGTAGCACTACGTTATAACGTATAACGTTATATACTATTACCTTATAACGTATAAGGTTATGTAGCAGTACGTTATAACGTATATCGTTATATATTGTTACCTTATAACGTTATGCGTTATATACTATTACCTTATAACGTATAACGTTATGTAGCACTACGTTATAACGTATAACGTTATGTGGCACTACCTTATAACGTATAACGTTATGTAGCACTACGTTATAACGTATAACGTTATATACTACTACCTTATAACGTATAACGTTATGTAGCATTACGTTATAAGGTATAACGTTATATACTATTACCTTATAACGTATAACGTTATGTAGCACTACGTTATAACGTATAACGTTATGTAGCACTACGTAATAACGTATAACGTTATATACTATTACCTTACAACATTTAACGTTATGTAGCACTACGTTATAACGTATAACGTTATGTAGCACTACGTTATAAAGTATAACGTTATGTAGCACTACGTTATAACGTATAACGTTATATACTATTACCTTATAACGTATGACGTTATGTAGCAGTACGTTATAACGTATATCGTTATATATTGTTACCTTATAACGTTATACGTTATATACTATTACCTAATAACGTATAACGTTATGTAGCACTACGTTATAACGTATAACGTTATATACTATTACCTTATAACGTATAACGTTATGTAGCACTACGTTATAACGTATAACGTTATGTAGCACTACGTAATAACGTATAACGTTATATACTATTAAGTTACAACATTTAACGTTATGTAGCACTACGTTATAACGTATAACGTCATGTAGCACTACGTTATGACGTATAACGTTATGTAGCACTACGTCATAACGTATAACGTTATATACTATTACCTTATAACGTATAACGTTATGTAGCAGTACGTTATAACGTATATCGTTATATATTGTTACCTTATAACGTTATGCGTCATATACTATTACCTTATAACGTATAACGTTATGTAGCACTACGTTATAACGTATAACGTTATGTAGCACTACCTTATAACGTATAAGGTTATGTAGCACTACGTTATAACGTATAACGTTATATACTACTACCTTATAACGTATAACGTTATGTAGCATTATCTTATAAGGTATAACGTTATATACTATTACCTTATAACGTATAACGTTATGTAGCACGACGTTATAACGTATAACGTTATGTAGCACTACGTAATAACGTACAACGTTATATACTATTACCTTACAACATTTAACGTTATGTAGCACTACGTTATAACGTATAACGTTATGTAGCACTACCTTATAACGTATAACGTTATGTAGCACTACGTTATAACGTATAACGTTATGTAGCACGACGTTATAACGTATAACGTTATGTAGCACTACGTTATAACGTATAACGTTATGTAGCACTACGTTATAACTTATAACGTTATATACTATTACCTTATAACGTATAACGTTATGTAGCAGTACGTTATAACGTATATCGTTATATATTGTTACCTTATAACGTTATACGTTATATACTATTACCTTATAACGTATAACGTTATGTAGCATTACGTTATAACGTATAACGTTGTATACTATTACGTTGTAACGTATAACGTTATGTAGCACTACGTTATAACGTATAACGTTATGTAGCACTACGTTATAACGTATAACGTTATATAATTTTACCTTATAGCGTATAACGTTATGTAGCAGTACGTTATAACGTATGTCGCTATATATTGTTACCTTATAATGTTATACGTTATATACTATTACCTTATAACGTATAACGTTATGTCGCACTACGTTATAACGTATAACGTTATATACTACTACCTTATAACGTATAACGTTATGTAGCATTACGTTATAAGGTATAACGTTATATACTATTACCTTATAACGTATAACGTTATGTAGCACTACGTTATAACGTGTAACGTTATGTAGCAGTACGTTATAATGTATATCGTTATATATTGTTACCTTCTAACGTATAACGCTATATACTATTACCTTATAACGTATAACGTTGTGTAGCAGTACGTTATAACGTATAACGTTATGTAGCACTACGTTATAACATATAACGTTATATGCTATTACCTTATAACGTATAACGTTATGTAGCATTACGTTATAACGTATAACGTTATGTAGCACTACGTTATAACGAATAACGTTATATACTATTACCTTATAACGTATAACGTTATGTAGCATTACGTTATAACGTATAACGTCATATACTATTACCTTATAACGTATAACGTTGTGTAGCAGTACGTTATAACGTATATCGTTATATATTGTTAACTTATAACGTTATACGTTATATACTATTACCATATAGCGTGTAACGTTATGTAGCACTACGTTATAACGTATAACGTTATATACTATTACTTTATAACGTATAACGTTGTGTAGCAGTAAGTTATAACGTATATCTTTATATATTGTTACCTTATAACGTTATACGTTATATACTATTACCTTATAATGTATAACGTTACGTAGCATTACGTTATAACGTATAACGTTATGTAGCACTACGTTATAACGAATAACGTTATATACTATTACCTTATAACGTATAACGTTATGTAGCATTACGTTATAACGTATAACGTTATATACTATTACCTTATAACGTATAACGTTGTGTAGCAGTACGTTATAACGTATATCGCTATATATTGTTACCTTATAACGTTATACGTTATATACTATTACCTTATAGCGTATAACGTTATGTAGCACTACGTTATATCGTATAACGTTATATACTATTACCTTATAACGTATAACGTTGTGTAGCAGTACGTTATAACGTATATCGTTACATATTGTTACCTTATAACGTTCTACGTTATATACTATTACCTTATAACGTATAACGTTATGTAGCACTACGTTATAACGTATATCGTTATATATTGTTACCTTATAACGTTATACGTTATATACTATTACCTTATAACGTATAACGTTATGTAGCACTACGTTATAACGTATAACGTTATATACTATTACCTTATAACGTATAACGTTGTGTAGCAGTACGTTATAACGTATAACGTTATATACTATTACCTTATAACGTATAACGTTGTGTATCAGTACGTTATAACGTATATCGTTATATATTGTTACCTGATAACGTTATACGTTATATACTATTACCTTATAACGTATAACATTATGTAGCACTACGTTATAACGTATATCGTTATATGTTGTTACCTTATAACGTTATACGTTATATACTATTACGTTATAACGTATAACGTTATGTAGCACTACGTTATAACGTATAACGTTATGTAGCACTACGTTATAACGTATAACGTTATATACTACTACCTTATAACGTATAACGTTATGTAGCACTACGTTATAACATATAACGTTATATACTATTACGTTATAACGTATAACGTTGTGCAGCATTACGTTATAACGTGTAACATTGTATACTGTTACTTTATAACGTACAACGTTATGTAGCACTACGTTATAACATATAACGTTATATGCTATTACCTTATAACGTATAACGTTATGTAGCATTACGTTATAACGTATAACGTTATGTAGCACTACGTTATAACGAATAACGTTATATACTATTACCTTATAACGTATAACATTATGTAGCATTACGTTATAACGTATAACGTTATATACAATTACCTTATAACGTATAACGTTGTGTAGCAGTACGTTATAACGTATATCGTTATATATTGTTACCTTATAACGTTATACGTTATATACTATTACCTTATAACGTATAACGTTATGTAGCACTACGTTATAACGTATAACGTTATATACTACTACCTTATAACGTATAACGTTATGTAGCAGTACGTTATAACGTATATCGTTATATATTGTTACCTTATAACGTTATACGTTATATACTATTACCTAATAACGTATAACGTCATGTAGCACTACGTTATAACGTATAACGTTATATACTATAACCTTATAACGTGTAACGTTATGTAGCACTACGTTATAACGTATAACGTTATGTAGCACTACGTAATAACGTATAACGTTATATACTATTAAGTTACAACATTTAACGTTATGTAGCACTACGTTATAACGTATAACGTCATGTAGCACTACGTTATGACGTATAACGTTATGTAGCACTACGTCATAACGTATAACGTTATATACTATTACCTTATAACGTATAACGTTATGTAGCAGAACGTTATAACGTATATCGTTATATATTGTTACCTTATAACGTTATGCGATATATACTATTACCTTATAACGTATAACGTTATGTAGCACTACGTTATAACGTATAACGTTATGTAGCACTACCTTATAACGTATAACGTTATGTAGCACTACGTTATAACGTATAACGTTATATACTACTACCTTATAACGTATACTGTTATGTAGCATTACGTTATAAGGTATAACGTTATATACTATTACCTTATAACGTATAACGTTATGTTGCACGACGTTATAACGTATAACGTTATGTAGCACTACGTAATAACGTACAACGTTATATACTATTACCTTACAACATTTAACGTTATGTAGCACTACGTTATAACGTATAACGTTATGTAGCACTACGTTATAACGTATAACGTTATGTAGCACTACGTTATAACGTATAACGTGATATACTATTACCTTATAACGTATAACGTTATGTAGCAGTACGTTATAACGTATATCGTTATATATTGTTACCTTATAATGTTATACGTTATATACTATTACCTAATAACGTATAACGTTATGTACCACTACGTTATAACGTATAACGTTATATACTACTACCTTATAACGTATAACGTTATGTAGCATTACGTTATAAGGTATAACGTTATATAATATTACCTTATAACGTATAACGTTATGTAGCACTACGTTATAACGTATAACGTTATGTAGCACTACGTTATAACGTATAACGTTATATACTACTACCTTATAACGTATAACGTTATGTAGCACTACGTTATAACATATAACGTTATATACTATTACGTTATAACGTATAACGTTGTGCAGCATTACGTTATAACGTGTAACATTGTATACTGTTACTTTATAACGTACAACGTTATGTAGCACTACGTTATAACATATAACGTTATATGCTATTACCTTATAACGTATAACGTTATGTAGCATTACGTTATAACGTATAACGTTATGTAGCACTACGTTATAACGAATAACGTTATATACTATTACCTTATAACGTATAACATAATGTAGCATTACGTTATAACGTATAACGTTATATACAATTACCTTATAACGTATAACGTTGTGTAGCAGTACGTTATAACGTATATCCTTATATATTGTTACCTTATAACGTTATACGTTATATACTATTACCTTATAACGTATAACGTTATGTAGGACTACGTTATAACGTATAACGTTATATACTACTACCTTATAACGTATAACGTTATGTAGCAGTACGTTATAACGTATATCGTTATATATTGTTACCTTATAACGTTATACGTTATATACTATTACCTAATAACGTATAACGTTATGTAGCACTACGTTATAACGTATAACGTTATATATTATTACCTTATAACGTATAACGTTATGTAGCACTACGTTATAACGTATAACGTTATGTAGCACTACGTAATAACGTATAACGTTATATACTATTAAGTTACAACATTTAACGTTATGTAGCACTACGTTATAACGTATAACGTCATGTAGCACTACGTTATGACGTATAACGTTATGTAGCACTACGTCATAACGTATAACGTTATATACTATTACCTTATAACGTATAACGTTATGTAGCAGTACGTTATAACGTATATCGTTATATATTGTTACCTTATAACGTTATGCGTTATATACTATTACCTTATAACGTATAACGTTATGTAGCACTACGTTATAACGTATAACGTTATGTAGCACTACCTTATAACGTATAACGTTATGTAGCACTACGTTATAACGTATAACGTTATATACTATTACCTTATAACGTATAACGTTATGTAGCACGACGTTATAACGTATAACGTTATGTAGCACTACGTAATAACGTACAACGTTATATACTATTACCTTACAACATTTAACGTTATGTAGCACTACGTTATAACGTATAACGTTATGTAGCACTACGTTATAACGTATAACGTTATGTAGCACTACGTTATAACGTATAACGTTATATACTATTACCTTATAACGTATAACGTTATGTAGCAGTACGTTATAACGTATATCGTTATATATTGTTACCTTATAATGTTATACGTTATATACTATTACCTAATAACGTATAACGTTATGTACCACTACGTTATAACGTATAACGTTATATACTACTACCTTATAACGTATAACGTTATGTAGCATTACGTTATAAGGTATAACGTTATATAATATTACCTTATAACGTATAGCGTTATGTCGCATTACGTTATATCGTATACCGTTATATACTATTACCTTATAACGTATAACGTTATGTAGCATTACGTAATAACGTATATCGTTATATATTGTTACGTTATAACGTTATACGTTATATACTATTACCTTATAACGTATAACGTTATGTAGCACTACGTTATAACGTATAACGTTATATAGCATTACGTTTTAAGGTATAACATTATACACTATTACCTTACAACGTATAACGTTATGTAGCACTACGTTATAACGTATAACGTTATATACTATTACCTTATAACGTATAACGTTATGTAGCAGTACGTTATAACGTATATCGTTATATATTGTTACCTTATAACGTTATACGTTATATACTATTACCTTATAACGTATAACGTTATGTAGCATTACGTTATAACGTATAACGTTGTATACTATTACGTTGTAACGTATAACGTTATGTAGCACTACGTTATAACGTATAACGTTATGTAGCACTACGTTATAACGTATAACGTTATATAATATTACCTTATAGCGTATAACGTTATGTAGCAGTACGTTATAACGTATGTCGCTATATATTGTTACCTTATAATGTTATACGTTATATACTATTACCTTATAACGTATAACGTTATGTCGCACTACGTTATAACGTATAACGTTATATACTACTACCTTATAACGTATAACGTTATGTAGCATTACGTTATAAGGTATAACGTTATATACTATTACCTTATAACGTATAACGTTATGTAGCACTACGTTATAACGTGTAACGTTATGTAGCAGTACGTTATAATGTATATCTTTATATATTGTTACCTTCTAACGTATAACGCTATATACTATTACCTTATAACGTATAACGTTGTGTAGCAGTACGTTATAACGTATAACGTTATATACTATTGCCTTATAACGTATAACGTTGTGTAGCAGTACATTATAACGTATAACGTCATATACTATTACGTTATAACGTATAACGTTATGTAGCACTACGTTATAACGTATAACGTTATATACTATTACTTTATAACGTATAACGTTGTGTAGCAGTACGTTATAACGTATATCTTTATATATTGTTACCTTATAACGTTATACGTTATATACTATTACCTTATAATGTATAACGTTACGTAGCATTACGTTATAACGTATAACGTTATGTAGCACTATGTTATAACGAATAACGTTATATACTATTACCTTATAACGTATAACGTTATGTAGCATTACGTTATAACGTATAACGTTATATACTATTACCTTATAACGTATAACGTTGTGCAGCAGTACGTTATAACGTATATCGCTATATATTGTTACCTTATAACGTTATACGTTATATACTATTACCTTATAGCGTATAACGTTATGTAGCACTACGTTATAACGTATAACGTTATATACTATTACCTTATAACGTATAACGTTGTGTAGCAGTACGTTATAACGTATATCGTTATATATTGTTACCTTATAACGTTCTACGTTATATACTATTACCTTATAACGTATAACGTTATGTAGCACTACGTTATAACGTATATCGTTATATATTGTTACCTTATAACGTTATACGTTATATACTACTACCTTATAACGTATACTGTTATGTAGCATTACGTTATAAGGTATAACGTTATATACTATTACCTTATAACGTATAACGTTATGTAGCACGACGTTATAACGTATAACGTTATGTAGCACTACGTAATAACGTACAACGTTATATACTATTACCTTACAACATTTAACGTTATGTAGCACTACGTTATAACGTATAACGTTATGTAGCACTACGTTATAACGTATAACGTTATGTAGCACTACGTTATAACGAATAACGTGATATACTATTACCTTATAACGTATAACGTTATGTAGCAGTACGTTATAACGTATATCGTTATATATTGTTACCTTATAATGTTATACGTTATATACTATTACCTAATAACGTATAACGTTATGTACCACTACGTTATAACGTATAACGTTATATACTACTACCTTATAACGTATAACGTTATGTAGCATTACGTTATAAGGTATAACGTTATATAATATTACCTTATAACGTATAACGTTATGTAGCACTACGTTATAACGTATAACGTTATGTAGCACTACGTTATAACGTATAACGTTATATACTACTACCTTATAACGTATAACGTTATGTAGCACTACGTTATAACATATAACGTTATATACTATTACGTTATAACGTATAACGTTGTGCAGCATTACGTTATAACGTGTAACATTGTATACTGTTACTTTATAACGTACAACGTTATGTAGCACTACGTTATAACATATAACGTTATATGCTATTACCTTATAACGTATAACGTTATGTAGCATTACGTTATAACGTATAACGTTATGTAGCAGTACGTTATAACGTATATCGTTATATATTGTTACCTTATAACGTTATGCGTTATATACTATTACCTTATAACGTATAACGTTATGTAGCACTACGTTATAACGTATAACGTTATGTAGCACTACCTTATAACGTATAACGTTATGTAGCACTACGTTATAACGTATAACGTTATATACTATTACCTTATAACGTATAACGTTATGTAGCACGACGTTATAACGTATAACGTTATGTAGCACTACGTTATAACGTATAACGTTATATACTATTACCTTATAACGTATAACGTTATGTAGCAGTACGTTATAACGTATAACGTTATATACTATTACCTTATAACGTATAACGTTATGTAGCAGTACGTTATAACGTATATCGTTATATATTGTTACCTTATAATGTTATACGTTATATACTATTACCTAATAACGTATAACGTTATGTACCACTACGTTATAACGTATAACGTTATATACTACTACCTTATAACGTATAACGTTATGTAGCATTACGTTATAAGGTATAACGTTATATAATATTACCTTATAACGTATAGCGTTATGTCGCATTACGTTATATCGTATACCGTTATATACTATTACCTTATAACGTATAACGTTATGTAGCATTACGTAATAACGTATATCGTTATATATTGTTACGTTATAACGTTATACGTTATATACTATTACCTTATAACGTATAACGTTATGTAGCACTACGTTATAACGTATAACGTTATGTAGCATTACGTTTTAAGGTATAACATTATACACTATTACCTTACAACGTATAACGTTATGTAGCACTACGTTATAACGTATAACGTTATATACTATTACCTTATAACGTATAACGTTATGTAGCAGTACGTTATAACGTATATCGTTATATATTGTTACCTTATAACGTTATACGTTATATACTATTACCTTATAACGTATAACGTTATGTAGCATTACGTTATAACGTATAACGTTGTATACTATTACGTTGTAACGTATAACGTTATGTAGCACTACGTTATAACGTATAACGTTATGTAGCACTACGTTATAACGTATAACGTTATATAATATTACCTTATAGCGTATAACGTTATGTAGCAGTACGTTATAACGTATGTCGCTATATATTGTTACCTTATAATGTTATACGTTATATACTATTACCTTATAACGTATAACGTTATGTCGCACTACGTTATAACGTATAACGTTATATACTACTACCTTATAACGTATAACGTTATGTAGCATTACGTTATAAGGTATAACGTTATATACTATTACCTTATAACGTATAACGTTATGTAGCACTACGTTATAACGTGTAACGTTATGTAGCAGTACGTTATAATGTATATCGTTATATATTGTTACCTTCTAACGTATAACGCTATATACTATTACCTTATAACGTATAACGTTGTGTAGCAGTACGTTATAACGTATAACGTTATATACTATTGCCTTATAACGTATAACGTTGTATAGCAGTACATTATAACGTATAACGTCATATACTATTACGTTATAACGTATAACGTTGTGCAGCACTATGTTATAACGTGTAACATTGTATACTGTTACGTTATAACGTACAACGTTATGTAGCACTACGTTATAACATATAACGTTATATGCTATTACCTTATAACGTATAACGTTATGTAGCATTACGTTATAACGTATAACGTTATGTAGCACTACGTTATAACGAATAACGTTATATACTATTGCCTTATAACGTATAACGTTATGTAGCATTACGTTATAACGTATAACTTCATATACTATTACCTTATAACGTATAACGTTGTGTAGCAGTACGTTATAACGTATATCGTTATATATTGTTAACTTATAACGTTATACGTTATATACTATTACCTTATAGCGTGTAACGTTATGTAGCACTACGTTATAACGTATAACGTTATATACTATTACTTTATAACGTATAACGTTGTGTAGCAGTACGTTATAACGTATATCTTTATATATTGTTACCTTATAACGTTATACGTTATATACTATTACCTTATAATGTATAACGTTACGTAGCATTACGTTATAACGTATAACGTTATGTAGCACTACGTTATAACGAATAACATTATATACTATTACCTTATAACGTATAACGTTATGTAGCATTACGTTATAACGTATAACGTTATATACTATTACCTTATAACGTATAACGTTGTGCAGCAGTACGTTATAACGTATATCGCTATATATTGTTACCTTATAACGTTATACGTTATATACTATTACCTTATAGCGTATAACGTTATGTAGCACTACGTTATAACGTATAACGTTATATACTATTACCTTATAACGTATAACGTTGTGTAGCAGTACGTTATAACGTATATCGTTATATATTGTTACCTTATAACGTTCTACGTTATATACTATTACCTTATAACGTATAACGTTATGTAGCACTACGTTATAACGTATATCGTTATATATTGTTACCTTATAACGTTATACGTTATATACTATTACCTTATAACGTATAACGTTATGTAGCACTACGTTATAACGTATAACGTTATATACTATTACCTTATAACGTATAACGTTGTGTAGCAGTACGTTATAACGTATAACGTTATATACTATTACCTTATAACGTATAACGTTGTGTATCAGTACGTTATAACGTATATCGTTATATATTGTTACCTTATAACGTTATACGTTATATACTATTACCTTATAACGTATAACATTATGTAGCACTACGTTATAACGTATATCGTTATATGTTGTTACCTTATAACGTTATACGTTATATACTATTACGTTATAACGTATAACGTTATGTAGCACTACGTTATAACGTATAACGTTATGTAGCACTACGTTATAACGTATAACGTTATGTAGCACTACGTTATAACGAATAACGTTATATACTATTACCTTATAACGTATAACATTATGTAGCATTACGTTATAACGTATAACGTTATATACAATTACCTTATAACGTATAACGTTGTGTAGCAGTACGTTATAACGTATATCGTTATATATTGTTACCTTATAACGTTATACGTTATATACTATTACCTTATAACGTATAACGTTATGTAGCACTACGTTATAACGTATAACGTTATATACTACTACCTTATAACGTATAACGTTATGTAGCAGTACGTTATAACGTATATCGTTATATATTGTTACCTTATAACGTTATACGTTATATACTATTACCTTATAACATATAACGTTATGTAGCATTACGTTATAACGTATAACGTTGTATACTATTACGTTGTAACGTATAACGTTATGTAGCACTACGTTATAACGTATAACGTTATGTAGCACTACGTTATAACGTATAACGTTATATACTATTACCTTATAACGTATAACGTTGTGTAGCAGTACGTTATAACGTATATCGTTATATATTGTTACCTTATAACGTTATACGTTATATACTATTACGTTATAACGTATAACGTTATGTAGCACTATGTTATAACGTATAGCGTTATGTAGCACTACGTTATAACGTATAACGTTATGTAGCACTACGTTATAACGTATAACGTTATATACTATTACCTTATAACGTATAACGTTATGTAGCAGTACGTTATAACGTATATCGTTATATATTGTTACCTTATAATGTTATACGTTATATACTATTACCTAATAACGTATAACGTTATGTACCACTACGTTATAACGTATAACGTTATATACTACTACCTTATAACGTACAACGTTATGTAGCATTACGTTATAAGGTATAACGTTATATAATATTACCTTATAACGTATAACGCCATGTAGCACTACGTTATAACGTATAACGTTATGTAGCACTACGTAATAACGTTATACGTTATATACTATTACCTTATAACCTATAACGTTATGTCGCATTACGTTATATCGTATACCGTTATATACTATAACCTTATAACGTATCACGTTATGTAGCATTACGTAATAACGTATATCGTTATATATTGTTACGTTATAACGTTATACGTTATATACTATTACCTTATAACGTATAACGTTATGTAGCACTACGTTATAACGTATAACGTTATGTAGCATTACGTTTTAAGGTGTAACATTATACACTATTACCTTACAACGTATAACGTTATGTAGCACTACGTTATAACGTATAACGTTATGTAGCACTACGTTATAACGTATAACGTTATATACTATTACCTTATAACGTATAACGTTATGTAGCAGTACGTTATAACGTATATCGTTATATATTGTTACCTTATAACGTTATACGTTATATACTATTACCTTATAACGTATAACGTTATGTAGCATTACGTTATAACGTATAACGTTGTATACTATTACGTTGTAACGTATAACGTTATGTAGCACTACGTTATAACGTATAACGTTATGTAGCACTACGTTATAACGTATAACGTTATATAATATTACCTTATAGCGTATAACGTTATGTAGCAGTACGTTATAACGTATGTCGCTATATATTGTTACCTTATAATGTTATACGTTATATACTATTACCTTATAACGTATAACGTTATGTCGCACTACGTTATAACGTATAACGTTATATACTACTACCTTATAACGTATAACGTTATGTAGCATTACGTTATAAGGTATAACGTTATATACTATTACCTTATAACGTATAACGTTATGTAGCACTACGTTATAACGTGTAACGTTATGTAGCAGTACGTTATAATGTATATCGTTATATATTGTTACCTTCTAACGTATAACGCTACATACTATTACCTTATAAAGCATAACGTTGTGTAGCAGTACGTTATAACGTATAACGTTATATACTATTGCCTTATAACGTATAACGTTGTGTAGCAGTACATTATAACGTATAACGTCATATACTATTACGTTATAACGTATAACGTTGTGCAGCACTACGTTATAACGTGTAACATTGTATACTGTTACGTTATAACGTACAACGTTATATAGCACTACGTTATAACATATAACGTTATATGCTATTACCTTATAACGTATAACGTTATGTAGCATTACGTTATAACGTATAACGTTATGTAGCACTACGTTATAACGAATAACGTTATATACTATTACCTTATAACGTATAACGTTATGTAGCATTACGTTATAACGTATAACGTCATATACTATTACCTTATAACGTATAACGTTGTGTAGCAGTACGTTATAACGTATATCGTTATATATTGTTAACTTATAACGTTATACGTTATATACTATTACCTTATAGCGTGTAACGTTATGTAGCACTACGTTATAACGTATAACGTTATATACTATTACTTTATAACGTATAACGTTGTGTAGCAGTACGTTATAACGTATATCTTTATATATTGTTACCTTATAACGTTATACGTTATATACTATTACCTTATAATGTATAACGTTACGTAGCATTACGTTATAACGTATAATGTTATGTAGCACTACGTTATAACGAATAACGTTATATAGTATTACCTTATAACGTATAACGTTATGTAGCATTACGTTATAACGTATAACGTTATATACTATTACCTTATAACGTATAACGTTGTGTAGCAGTACGTTATAACGTATATCGCTATATATTGTTACCTTATAACGTTATACGTTATATACTATTACCTTATAGCGTATAACGTTATGTAGCACTACGTTATAACGTATAACGTTATATACTATTACCTTATAACGTATAACGTTGTGTAGCAGTACGTTATAACGTATATCGTTATATATTGTTACCTTATAACGTTCTACGTTATATACTATTACCTTATAACGTATAACGTTATGTAGCACTACGTTATAACGTATATCGTTATATATTGTTACCTTATAACGTTATACGTTATATACTATTACCTTATAACGTATAACGTTATGTAGCACTACGTTATAACGTATAACGTTATATACTATTACCTTATAACGTATAACGTTGTGTAGCAGTACGTTATAACGTATAACGTTATATACTATTACCTTATAACGTATAACGTTGTGTATCAGTACGTTATAACGTATATCGTTATATATTGTTACCTTATAACGTTATACGTTATATACTATTACCTTATAACGTATAACATTATGTAGCACTACGTTATAACGTATATCGTTATATGTTGTTACCTTATAACGTTATACGTTATATACTATTACGTTATAACGTATAACGTTATGTAGCACTACGTTATAACGTATAACGTTATGTAGCACTACGTTATAACGTATAACGTTATATACTACTACCTTATAACGTATAACGTTATGTAGCACTACGTTATAACATATAACGTTATATACTATTACGTTATAACGTATAACGTTGTGCAGCATTACGTTATAACGTGTAACATTGTATACTGTTACTTTATAACGTACAACGTTATGTAGCACTACGTTATAACATATAACGTTATATGCTATTACCTTATAACGTATAACGTTATGTAGCATTACGTTATAACGTATAACGTTATGTAGCACTACGTTATAACGAATAACGTTATATACTATTACCTTATAACGTATAACATTATGTAGCATTACGTTATAACGTATAACGTTATATACAATTACCCTATAACGTATAACGTTGTGTAGCAGTACGTTATAACGTATATCGTTATATATTGTTACCTTATAACGTTATACGTTATATACTATTACCTTATAACGTATAACGTTATGTAGCACTACGTTATAACGTATAACGTTATATACTACTACCTTATAACGTATAACGTTATGTAGCAGTACGTTATAACGTATATCGTTATATATTGTTACCTTATAACGTTATACGTTATATACTATTACCTTATAACATATAACGTTATGTAGCATTACGTTATAACGTATAACGTTGTATACTATTACGTTGTAACGTATAACGTTATGTAGCACTACGTTATAACGTATAACGTTATGTAGCACTACGTTATAACGTATAACGTTATATACTATTACCTTATAGCGTATAACGTTATGTAGCACTACGTTATAACGTATAACGTTATATACTACTACCTTGTAACGTATAACGTTACGTAGCATTACGTTATAAGGTATAACGTTATATACTATTACCTTATAACGTATAACGTTATGTAGCACTACGTTATAACGTATAACGTTATGTAGCACTACGTTATAACGTATAACGTTATATACTATTACCTTATAACGTATAACGTTATGTAGCAGTACGTTATAACGTATATCGTTATATATTGTTACCTTATAACGTATAACGCTATATACTATTACCTTATAACGTATAACGTTGTGTAGCAGTACGTTATAACATATAACGTTATATACTATTGCCTTATAACGTATAACGTTGTGTAGCAGTACGTTATAACGTATATCGTTATATATTGTTACCTTATAACGTTATACGTGATATACTATTACGTTATAACGTATAACGTTATGTAGCACTATGTTATAACGTATAGCGTTATGTAGCACTACGTTATAACGTATAACGTTATATACTACTACCTTATAACGTATAACGTTATGTAGCACTACGTTATAACATATAACGTTATATACTATTACGTTATAACGTATAATGTTGTGCAGCACTACGTTATAACGTGTAACATTGTATACTGTTACGTTATAACGTACAACGTTATGTAGCACTACGTTATAACATATAACGTTATATGCTATTACCTTATAACGTATAACGTTATGTAGCATTACGTTATAACGTATAACGTTATGTAGCACTACGTTATAACGTATAACGTTATGTAGCACTACGTTATAACGTATAACGTTATATACTATTACCTTATAACGTATAACGTTATGTAGCAGTACGTTATAACGTATATCGTTATATATTGTTACCTTATAACGTATAACGCTATATACTATTACCTTATAACGTATAACGTTATGTAGCACTACGTTATAACGTATAACGTTATGTAGCACTACGTTATAACCTATAACGTTATATACTATTAGCTTATAACGTATAACGTTATGTAGCAGTACGTTATAACGTATAACGTTATGTAGCACTACGTTATAACGAATAATGTTATATACTATTACCTTATAACGTATAACGTTATGTAGCATTACGTTATAACGTATAACGTCATATACTATTACCTTATAACTTATAACATTGTGTAGCAGTACCTTATAACGTATATCGTTATATATTGTTAACTTATAACGTTATACGTTATATACTATTACCTTATAGCGTATAACGTTATGTAGCACTACGTTATAACGTATACCGTTATATACTATTACCTTATAACGTATAACGTTATGTAGCACTACGTTATAACGTATAACGTTATATACTACTACCTTATAACGTATAACGTTGTGTAGCAGTACGTTATAACGTATATCGTTATATATTGTTACCTTATAACGTTATACGTTATATACTATTACCTTATAACGTATAACGTTATGTAGCACTACGTTATAACGTATAACGTTATATACTATTACCTTATAACGTTATACGTTATATACTATTACCTTATAACGTATAACGTTATGTAGCACTACGTTATAACGTATAACGTTATATACTACTACCTTAAAACGTATAACGTTATGTAGCATTACGTTATAACGTGTAACATTGTTTACTGTTACGTTATAACGTACAACGTTATGTAGCACTACGATATAACATATAACGTTATATGCTATTACCTTATAACGTATAACGTTATGTAGCATTACGTTATAACGTATAACGTTATGTAGCACTACGTTATAACGAATAACGTTATATACTATTACCTTATAACGTATAACGTTATGTAGCATTACGTTATAACGTATAACGTTATATACTATTACCTTATAACGTATAACGTTGTGTAGCAGTACGTTATAACGTATATCGTTATATATTGTTACCTTATAACGTGTAACGCTATATACTATTACCTTATAACGTATAACGTTATGTAGCATTACGTTATAACGTATAACGTTATATACTATTACCTTATAACGTATAACGCTATGTAGCACTACGTTATAACGTATAACGTTATGTAGCACTACGTAATAACGTTATACGTTATATACTATTACCTTATAACCTATAACGTTATGTCGCATTACGTTATATCGTATACCGTTATATACTATTACCTTATAACGTATAACGTTATGTAGCATTACGTAATAACGTATATCGTTATATATTGTTACGTTATAACGTTATACGTTATATACTATTACCTTATAACGTATAACGTTATGTAGCACTACGTTATAACGTATAACGTTATGTAGCATTACGTTTTAAGGTATAACATTATACACTATTACCCTACAACGTATAACGTTATGTAGCACTACGTTATAACGTATAACGTTATGTAGCACTACGTTATAACGTATAACGTTATATACTATTACCTTATAACGTATAACGTTATGTAGCAGTACGTTATAACGTATATCGTTATATATTGTTACCTTATACCGTTATACGTTATATACTATTACCTTATAACGTATAACGTTATGTAGCATTACGTTATAACGTATAACGTTATATAATATTACCTTATAGCGTATAACGTTATGTAGCAGTACGTTATAACGTATGTCGCTATATATTGTTACCTTATAATGTTATACGTTATATACTATTACCTTATAACGTATAACGTTATGTCGCACTACGTTATAACGTATAACGTTATATACTACTACCTTATAACGTATAACGTTATGTAGCATTACGTTATAAGGTATAACGTTATATACTATTACCTTATAACGTATAACGTTATGTAGCACTACGTTATAACGTGTAACGTTATGTAGCAGTACGTTATAACGTATATCGTTATATATTGTTACCTTCTAACGTATAACGCTATATACTATTACCTTATAACGTATAACGTTGTGTAGCAGTACGTTATAACGTATAACGTTATATACTATTGCCTTATAACGTATAACGTTGTGTAGCAGTACATTATAACGTATATCGTTATATATTGTTACCTTATAACGTTATACGTTATATACTATTACGTTATAACGTATAACGTTATGTAGCACTACGTTATAACGTATAACGTTATGTAGCACTACGTTATAACGTATAACGTTATATACTATTACCTTATAACGTATAACGTTATGTAGCAGTACGTTATAACGTATATCGTTATATATTGTTACCTTATAACGTTATACGTTATATACTATTACCTTATAACGTATAACGTTATGTAGCATTACGTTATAACGTATAACGTTGTATACTATTACGTTGTAACGTATGACGTTATGTAGCACTACGTTATAACGTATAACGTTATGTAGCACTACGTTATAACGTATAACGTTATATACTGTTACCGTATAACGTATAACGTTATGTAGCAGTACGTTATAACGTATGTCGCTATATATTGTTACCTTATAACGTTATACGTTATATACTATTACCTTATAACGTATAACGTTATGTAGCACTACGTTATAACGTATAACGTTATATACTACTACCTTAAAAACGTATAACGTTATGTAGCATTACGTTATAAGGTATAACGTTATATACTATTACCTTATATCGTATAACGTTATGTAGCACTACGTTATAACGTGTAACGTTATGTAGCAGTACGTTATAACGTATATCGTTATATATTGTTACCTTCTAACGTATAACGCTATATACTATTACCTTATAACGTATAACGTTGAGTAGCAGTACGTTATAACGTATAACGTTGTGTAGCAGTACATTATAACGTATATCGTTATATATTGTTACCTTATAACGTTATACGTTATATACTACTACCTTATAACGTATAACATTATGTAGCACTACGTTATAACATATAACGTTATATACTATTACGTTATAACGTATAACGTTGTGCAGCACTACGCTATAACGTGTAACATTGTATACTGTTACGTTATAACGTACAACGTTATGTAGCACTACGTTATAACATATAACGTTATATGCTATTATCTTATAACGTATAACGTTATGTAGCATTACGTTATAACGTATAACGTTATATACTACTACCTTATAACGTATAACGTTATGTAGCACTACGTTATAACATATAACGTTATATACTATTACGTTATAACGTATAACGTTGTGCAGCACTACGTTATAACGTGTAACATTGTATACTGTTACGATATAACGTACAACGTTATGTAGCACTACGTTATAACATATAACGTTATATGCTATTACCTTATAACGTATAACGTTATGTAGCATTACGTTATAACGTATAACGTTATGTAGCGCTACGTGATAACGAATAACGTTATATACTATTACCTTATAACGTATAACGTTATGTAGCATTACGTTATAACGTATAACGTTATATACTATTACCTTATAACGTATAACGTTGTGTAGCAGTACGTTATAACGTATATCGTTATATATTGTTACCTTATAACGTTATACGTTATAAACTATTACCATATAGCGTATAACGTTATGTAGCACTACGTTATAACGTATATCGTTATATATTGTTACCTGATAACGTTATACGTTATATACTATTACCTTATAACGTATAACGTTATGTAGCACTACGTTATAACGTATAACGTTATATACTACTACCTTATAACGTATAACGTTATGTAGCACTACGTTATAACATATAACGTTATATACTATTACGTTATAACGTATAACGTTGTGCAGCACTACGCTATAACGTGTAACATTGTATACTGTTACGTTATAACGTACAACGTTATGTAGCACTACGTTATAACATATAACGTTATATGCTATTAACTTATAACGTATAACGTTATGTAGCATTACGTTATAACGTATAACGTTATATACTATTACCTTATAACGTATAACGTTGTGTAGCAGTACGTTATAACGTATATCGTTATATATTGTTACCTTATAACGTTATACGTTATATACTATTACCTTATAGCGTATAACGTTATGTAGCACTACGTTATAACGTATAACGTTATATACTATTACCTTATAACGTATAACGTTGTGTAGCAGTACGTTATAACGTATATCGTTATATATTGTTACCTTATAACGTTATACGTTATATACTATTACCTTATAACGTATAACGTTATGTAGCACTACGTTATAACGTATAACGTTATATACTACTACCTTATAACGTATAACGTTATGTAGCACTACGTTATAACATATAACGTTATATACTATTACGTTATAACGTATAACGTTGTGCAGCACTACGCTATAACGTGTAACATTGTATACTGTTACGTTATAACGTACAACGTTATGTAGCACTACGTTATAACATATAACGTTATATGCTATTAACTTATAACGTATAACGTTACGTAGCATTACGTTATAACGTATAACTTTATGTAGCTCTACGTTATAACGTATAACGTTATGTAGCACTACGTTATAACGTATAACGTTATGTAGCATTACGTTATAAGGTATAAGATTGTATCCTATTACCTTATAACGCATGACGTTATGTAGCACTACGTTATAACGTATAACGTTATGTAGCACTACGTTATAAAGTATAACGTTATGTAGCACTACGTTATAACGTATAACGTTATATACTACTACCTTATAACGTATGACGTTATGTAGCAGTACGTTATAACGTATATCGTTATATATTGTTACCTTATAACGTTATACGTTATATACTATTACCTACTAACGTATAACGTTATGTAGCACTACGTTATAACGTATAACGTTATATACTATTACCTTATAACGTATAACGTTATGTAGCACTACGTTATAACGTATAACGTTATGTAGCACTACGTAATAACGTATAACGTTATATACTATTAAGTTACAACATTTAACGTTATGTAGCACTACGTTATAACGTATAACGTTATGTAGCACTACGTTATGACGTATAACGTTATGTAGCACTGCGTCATAACGTATAACGTTATATACTATTACCTTATAACGTATAACGTTATGTAGCACTACGTTATAACGTATAACGTTATGTAGCACTACCTTATAACGTATAACGTTATGTAGCACTACGTTATAACGTATAACGTTATATACTACTACCTTATAACGTATAACGTTATGTAGCATTACGTTATAAGGTATAACGTTATATACTTTTACCTTATAACGTATAACGTTATGTAGCACTACGTTATAACGTATAACGTTATGTAGCATTACGTTATAAGGTATAACGTTATATAATATTACCTTATAACGTATAACGCTATGTAGCACTACGTTATAACGTATAACGTTTTGTAGCACTACGTAATAACGTTATACGTTATATACTATTACCTTATAACCTATAACGTTATGTAGCACTACGTAATAACGTATAACGTTATATACTATTACCTTACAACATTTAACGTTATGTAGCACTACGTTATAACGTATAACGTTATGTAGCATTACGTTATAACGTATAACGTTATATACTATTACCTTATAACGTATAACGTTGTGTAGCAGTACGTTATAACGTATATCGTTATATATTGTTACCTTATAACGTTATACGTTATATACTATTACCTAATAACGTATAACGTTATGTAGCACTACGTTATAACGTATAACGTTATATACTATTACCTTATAACGTATAACGTTATGTAGCACTACGTTATAACGTATAACGTTATGTAGCACTACGTAATAACGTATAACGTTATATACTATTAAGTTACAACATTTAACGTTATGTAGCACTACGTTATAACGTATAACGTTATGTAGCACTACGTTATGACGTATAACGTTATGTAGCACTACGTCATAACGTATAACGTTATATACTATTACCTTATAACGTATAACGTTATGTAGCAGTACGTTATAACGTATATCGTTATGTATTGTTACCTTATAACGTTATACGTTATATACTATTACCTTATAACGTATAACGTTATGTAGCATTACGTTATAAGGTATAACGTTATATACTTTTACCTTATAACGTATAACGTTATGTAGCACTACGTTATAACGTATAACGTTATGTAGCATTACGTTATAAGGTATAACGTTATATACTATTACCTTATAACGTATAACGTTATGTAGCAGTACGTTATAACGTATATCGTTATATATTGTTACCTTATAACGTATAACGCTATATACTATTACCTTATAACGTATAACGTTGTGTAGCAGTACGTTATAACATATAACGTTATATACTATTGCCTTATAACGTATAACGTTGTGTAGCAGTACGTTATAACGTATATCGTTATATATTGTTACCTTATAACGTTATACGTGATATACTATTACGTTATAACGTATAACGTTATGTAGCACTATGTTATAACGTATAGCGTTATGTAGCACTACGTTATAACGTATAACGTTATATACTACTACCTTATAACGTATAACGTTATGTAGCACTACGTTATAACATATAACGTTATATACTATTACGTTATAACGTATAATGTTGTGCAGCACTACGTTATAACGTGTAACATTGTATACTGTTACGTTATAACGTACAACGTTATGTAGCACTACGTTATAACATATAACGTTATATGCTATTACCTTATAACGTATAACGTTATGTAGCATTACGTTATAACGTATAACGTTATGTAGCACTACGTTATAACGTATAACGTTATGTAGCACTACGTTATAACGTATAACGTTATATACTATTACCTTATAACGTATAACGTTATGTAGCAGTACGTTATAACGTATATCGTTATATATTGTTACCTTATAACGTATAACGCTATATACTATTACCTTATAACGTATAACGTTATGTAGCACTACGTTATAACGTATAACGTTATGTAGCACTACGTTATAACCTATAACGTTATATACTATTACCTTATAACGTATAACGTTATGTAGCAGTACGTTATAACGTATAACGTTATGTAGCACTACGTTATAACGAATAATGTTATATACTATTACCTTATAACGTATAACGTTATGTAGCATTACGTTATAACGTATAACGTCATATACTATTACCTTATAACTTATAACATTGTGTAGCAGTACCTTATAACGTATATCGTTATATATTGTTAACTTATAACGTTATACGTTATATACTATTACCTTATAGCGTATAACGTTATGTAGCACTACGTTATAACGTATACCGTTATATACTATTACCTTATAACGTATAACGTTATGTAGCACTACGTTATAACGTATAACGTTATATACTACTACCTTATAACGTATAACGTTGTGTAGCAGTACGTTATAACGTATATCGTTATATATTGTTACCTTATAACGTTATACGTTATATACTATTACCTTATAACGTATAACGTTATGTAGCACTACGTTATAACGTATAACGTTATATACTATTACCTTATAACGTTATACGTTATATACTATTACCTTATAACGTATAACGTTATGTAGCACTACGTTATAACGTATAACGTTATATACTACTACCTTAAAACGTATAACGTTATGTAGCATTACGTTATAACGTGTAACATTGTTTACTGTTACGTTATAACGTACAACGTTATGTAGCACTACGATATAACATATAACGTTATATGCTATTACCTTATAACGTATAACGTTATGTAGCATTACGTTATAACGTATAACGTTATGTAGCACTACGTTATAACGAATAACGTTATATACTATTACCTTATAACGTATAACGTTATGTAGCATTACGTTATAACGTATAACGTTATATACTATTACCTTATAACGTATAACGTTGTGTAGCAGTACGTTATAACGTATATCGTTATATATTGTTACCTTATAACGTGTAACGCTATATACTATTACCTTATAACGTATAACGTTATGTAGCATTACGTTATAACGTATAACGTTATATACTATTACCTTATAACGTATAACGCTATGTAGCACTACGTTATAACGTATAACGTTATGTAGCACTACGTAATAACGTTATACGTTATATACTATTACCTTATAACCTATAACGTTATGTCGCATTACGTTATATCGTATACCGTTATATACTATTACCTTATAACGTATAACGTTATGTAGCATTACGTAATAACGTATATCGTTATATATTGTTACGTTATAACGTTATACGTTATATACTATTACCTTATAACGTATAACGTTATGTAGCACTACGTTATAACGTATAACGTTATGTAGCATTACGTTTTAAGGTATAACATTATACACTATTACCCTACAACGTATAACGTTATGTAGCACTACGTTATAACGTATAACGTTATGTAGCACTACGTTATAACGTATAACGTTATATACTATTACCTTATAACGTATAACGTTATGTAGCAGTACGTTATAACGTATATCGTTATATATTGTTACCTTATACCGTTATACGTTATATACTATTACCTTATAACGTATAACGTTATGTAGCATTACGTTATAACGTATAACGTTATATAATATTACCTTATAGCGTATAACGTTATGTAGCAGTACGTTATAACGTATGTCGCTATATATTGTTACCTTATAATGTTATACGTTATATACTATTACCTTATAACGTATAACGTTATGTCGCACTACGTTATAACGTATAACGTTATATACTACTACCTTATAACGTATAACGTTATGTAGCATTACGTTATAAGGTATAACGTTATATACTATTACCTTATAACGTATAACGTTATGTAGCACTACGTTATAACGTGTAACGTTATGTAGCAGTACGTTATAACGTATATCGTTATATATTGTTACCTTCTAACGTATAACGCTATATACTATTACCTTATAACGTATAACGTTGTGTAGCAGTACGTTATAACGTATAACGTTATATACTATTGCCTTATAACGTATAACGTTGTGTAGCAGTACATTATAACGTATATCGTTATATATTGTTACCTTATAACGTTATACGTTATATACTATTACGTTATAACGTATAACGTTATGTAGCACTACGTTATAACGTATAACGTTATGTAGCACTACGTTATAACGTATAACGTTATATACTATTACCTTATAACGTATAACGTTATGTAGCAGTACGTTATAACGTATATCGTTATATATTGTTACCTTATAACGTTATACGTTATATACTATTACCTTATAACGTATAACGTTATGTAGCATTACGTTATAACGTATAACGTTGTATACTATTACGTTGTAACGTATGACGTTATGTAGCACTACGTTATAACGTATAACGTTATGTAGCACTACGTTATAACGTATAACGTTATATACTGTTACCGTATAACGTATAACGTTATGTAGCAGTACGTTATAACGTATGTCGCTATATATTGTTACCTTATAACGTTATACGTTATATACTATTACCTTATAACGTATAACGTTATGTAGCACTACGTTATAACGTATAACGTTATATACTACTACCTTAAAAACGTATAACGTTATGTAGCATTACGTTATAAGGTATAACGTTATATACTATTACCTTATATCGTATAACGTTATGTAGCACTACGTTATAACGTGTAACGTTATGTAGCAGTACGTTATAACGTATATCGTTATATATTGTTACCTTCTAACGTATAACGCTATATACTATTACCTTATAACGTATAACGTTGAGTAGCAGTACGTTATAACGTATAACGTTGTGTAGCAGTACATTATAACGTATATCGTTATATATTGTTACCTTATAACGTTATACGTTATATACTACTACCTTATAACGTATAACATTATGTAGCACTACGTTATAACATATAACGTTATATACTATTACGTTATAACGTATAACGTTGTGCAGCACTACGCTATAACGTGTAACATTGTATACTGTTACGTTATAACGTACAACGTTATGTAGCACTACGTTATAACATATAACGTTATATGCTATTATCTTATAACGTATAACGTTATGTAGCATTACGTTATAACGTATAACGTTATATACTACTACCTTATAACGTATAACGTTATGTAGCACTACGTTATAACATATAACGTTATATACTATTACGTTATAACGTATAACGTTGTGCAGCACTACGTTATAACGTGTAACATTGTATACTGTTACGATATAACGTACAACGTTATGTAGCACTACGTTATAACATATAACGTTATATGCTATTACCTTATAACGTATAACGTTATGTAGCATTACGTTATAACGTATAACGTTATGTAGCGCTACGTGATAACGAATAACGTTATATACTATTACCTTATAACGTATAACGTTATGTAGCATTACGTTATAACGTATAACGTTATATACTATTACCTTATAACGTATAACGTTGTGTAGCAGTACGTTATAACGTATATCGTTATATATTGTTACCTTATAACGTTATACGTTATAAACTATTACCATATAGCGTATAACGTTATGTAGCACTACGTTATAACGTATATCGTTATATATTGTTACCTGATAACGTTATACGTTATATACTATTACCTTATAACGTATAACGTTATGTAGCACTACGTTATAACGTATAACGTTATATACTACTACCTTATAACGTATAACGTTATGTAGCACTACGTTATAACATATAACGTTATATACTATTACGTTATAACGTATAACGTTGTGCAGCACTACGCTATAACGTGTAACATTGTATACTGTTACGTTATAACGTACAACGTTATGTAGCACTACGTTATAACATATAACGTTATATGCTATTAACTTATAACGTATAACGTTATGTAGCATTACGTTATAACGTATAACGTTATATACTATTACCTTATAACGTATAACGTTGTGTAGCAGTACGTTATAACGTATATCGTTATATATTGTTACCTTATAACGTTATACGTTATATACTATTACCTTATAGCGTATAACGTTATGTAGCACTACGTTATAACGTATAACGTTATATACTATTACCTTATAACGTATAACGTTGTGTAGCAGTACGTTATAACGTATATCGTTATATATTGTTACCTTATAACGTTATACGTTATATACTATTACCTTATAACGTATAACGTTATGTAGCACTACGTTATAACGTATAACGTTATATACTACTACCTTATAACGTATAACGTTATGTAGCACTACGTTATAACATATAACGTTATATACTATTACGTTATAACGTATAACGTTGTGCAGCACTACGCTATAACGTGTAACATTGTATACTGTTACGTTATAACGTACAACGTTATGTAGCACTACGTTATAACATATAACGTTATATGCTATTAACTTATAACGTATAACGTTACGTAGCATTACGTTATAACGTATAACTTTATGTAGCTCTACGTTATAACGTATAACGTTATGTAGCACTACGTTATAACGTATAACGTTATGTAGCATTACGTTATAAGGTATAAGATTGTATCCTATTACCTTATAACGCATGACGTTATGTAGCACTACGTTATAACGTATAACGTTATGTAGCACTACGTTATAAAGTATAACGTTATGTAGCACTACGTTATAACGTATAACGTTATATACTACTACCTTATAACGTATGACGTTATGTAGCAGTACGTTATAACGTATATCGTTATATATTGTTACCTTATAACGTTATACGTTATATACTATTACCTACTAACGTATAACGTTATGTAGCACTACGTTATAACGTATAACGTTATATACTATTACCTTATAACGTATAACGTTATGTAGCACTACGTTATAACGTATAACGTTATGTAGCACTACGTAATAACGTATAACGTTATATACTATTAAGTTACAACATTTAACGTTATGTAGCACTACGTTATAACGTATAACGTTATGTAGCACTACGTTATGACGTATAACGTTATGTAGCACTGCGTCATAACGTATAACGTTATATACTATTACCTTATAACGTATAACGTTATGTAGCACTACGTTATAACGTATAACGTTATGTAGCACTACCTTATAACGTATAACGTTATGTAGCACTACGTTATAACGTATAACGTTATATACTACTACCTTATAACGTATAACGTTATGTAGCATTACGTTATAAGGTATAACGTTATATACTTTTACCTTATAACGTATAACGTTATGTAGCACTACGTTATAACGTATAACGTTATGTAGCATTACGTTATAAGGTATAACGTTATATAATATTACCTTATAACGTATAACGCTATGTAGCACTACGTTATAACGTATAACGTTTTGTAGCACTACGTAATAACGTTATACGTTATATACTATTACCTTATAACCTATAACGTTATGTAGCACTACGTAATAACGTATAACGTTATATACTATTACCTTACAACATTTAACGTTATGTAGCACTACGTTATAACGTATAACGTTATGTAGCATTACGTTATAACGTATAACGTTATATACTATTACCTTATAACGTATAACGTTGTGTAGCAGTACGTTATAACGTATATCGTTATATATTGTTACCTTATAACGTTATACGTTATATACTATTACCTAATAACGTATAACGTTATGTAGCACTACGTTATAACGTATAACGTTATATACTATTACCTTATAACGTATAACGTTATGTAGCACTACGTTATAACGTATAACGTTATGTAGCACTACGTAATAACGTATAACGTTATATACTATTAAGTTACAACATTTAACGTTATGTAGCACTACGTTATAACGTATAACGTTATGTAGCACTACGTTATGACGTATAACGTTATGTAGCACTACGTCATAACGTATAACGTTATATACTATTACCTTATAACGTATAACGTTATGTAGCAGTACGTTATAACGTATATCGTTATGTATTGTTACCTTATAACGTTATACGTTATATACTATTACCTTATAACGTATAACGTTATGTAGCATTACGTTATAAGGTATAACGTTATATACTTTTACCTTATAACGTATAACGTTATGTAGCACTACGTTATAACGTATAACGTTATGTAGCATTACGTTATAAGGTATAACGTTATATAATATTACCTTATAACGTATAACGCTATGTAGCACTACGTTATAACGTATAACGTTTTGTAGCACTACGTAATAACGTTATACGTTATATACTATTACCTTATAACCTATAACGTTATGTAGCACTACGTAATAACGTATAACGTTATATACTATTACCTTACAACATTTAACGTTATGTAGCACTACGTTATAACGTATAACGTTATGTAGCATTACGTTATAACGTATAACGTTATATACTATTACCTTATAACGTATAACGTTGTGTAGCAGTACGTTATAACGTATATCGTTATATATTGTTACCTTATAACGTTATACGTTATATACTATTACCTAATAACGTATAACGTTATGTAGCACTACGTTATAACGTATAACGTTATATACTATTACCTTATAACGTATAACGTTATGTAGCACTACGTTATAACGTATAACGTTATGTAGCACTACGTAATAACGTATAACGTTATATACTATTAAGTTACAACATTTAACGTTATGTAGCACTACGTTATAACGTATAACGTTATGTAGCACTACGTTATGACGTATAACGTTATGTAGCACTACGTCATAACGTATAACGTTATATACTATTACCTTATAACGTATAACGTTATGTAGCAGTACGTTATAACGTATATCGTTATGTATTGTTACCTTATAACGTTATACGTTATATACTATTACCTTATAACGTATAACGTTATGTAGCATTACGTTATAGCGTATAACGTTGTATACTATTACGTTGTAACGTATAACGTTATGTAGCACTACGTTATAACGTATAACGTTATGTAGCACTACGTTATAACGTATAACGTTATGTAGCACTACGTTATAACGTATAACGTTATATAATATTATCTTATAGCGTATAACGTTATGTAGCAGTACGTTATAACGTATGTCGCTATATATTGTTACCTTATAATGTTATACGTTATATACTATTACCTTATAACGTATAACGTTATGTCGCACTACGTTATAACGTATAACGTTATATACTACTACCTTATAACGTATAACGTTATGTAGCATTACGTTATAAGGTATAACGTTATATACTATTACCTTATAACGTATAACGTTATGTAGCACTACGTTATAACGTGTAACGTTATGTAGCAGTACGTTATAATGTATATCGTTATATATTGTTACCTTCTAACGTATAACGCTATATACTATTACCTTATAACGTATAACGTTGTGTAGCGGTACGTTATAACGTATAACGTTATATACTATTGCCTTATAACGTATAACGTTGTGTAGCAGTACATTATAACGTATATCGTTATATATTGTTACCTTATAACGTTATACGTTATATACTATTACGTTATAACGTATAACGTTATGTAGCACTACGTTATAACGTATAACGTTATGTAGCACTACGTTATAACGTATAACGTTATATACTATTACCTTATAACGTATAACGTTATGTAGCAGTACGTTATAACGTATATCGTTATGTATTGTTACCTTATAACGTTATACGTTATATACTATTATCTTATAACGTATAACGTTATGTAGCATTACGTTATAACGTATAACGTTGCATACTATTACGTTGTAACGTTATACGTTATATACTATTTCCTTATAACGTATAACGTTATGTAGCACTACGTTATAACGTATAACGTTATATACTACTACCTTAAAAACGTATAACGTTATGTAGCATGGCGTTATAAGGTATAACGTTATATACTATTACCTTATATCGTATAACGTTATGTAGCACTACGTTATAACGTGTAACGTTATGTAGCAGTACGTTATAACGTATATCGTTATATATTGTTACCTTCTAACGTATTACGCTATATACTATTACCTTATAACGTATAACGTTGTGTAGCAGTACGTTATAACGTATAACGTTGTGTAGCAGTACATTATAACGTATATCGTTATATATTGTTACCTTATAACGTTATACGTTATATACTACTACCTTATAACGTATTACGTTATGTAGCACTACGTTATAACATATAACGTTATGTAGCACTACGTTATAACGTATAACGTTATATACTACTACCTTATAACGTATACCGTTATGTAGCACTACGTTATAACATATAACGTTATATACTATTACGTTATAACGTATAACGTTGTGCAGCACTACGTTATAACGTGTAACATTGTATACTGTTACGATATAACGTACAACGTTATGTAGCACTACGTTATAACATATAACGTTATATGCTATTAACTTATAACGTATAACGTTATGTAGCATTACGTTATAACGTATAACGTTATATACTATTACCTTATAACGTATAACGTTGTGTAGCAGTACGTTATAACGTATATCGTTATATATTGATACCTTATAACGTTATACGTTATATACTATTACCTTATAACGTATAACGTTAAGTAGCACTACGTTATAACGTATAACGTTATATACTACTACCTTATAACGTATAACGTTATGTAGCACTAAGTTATAACATATAACGTTATATACTATTACGTTATAACGTATAACGTTGTGCACCACTACGCTATAACGTGTAACATTGTATACTGTTACGTTATAACGTACAACGTTATGTAGCACTACGTTATAACATATAACGTTATATGCTATTAACTTATAACGTATAACGTTATGTAGCATTACGTTATAACGTATAACGTTATATACTATTACCTTATAACGTATAACGTTGTGTAGCAGTACGTTATAACGTATATCGTTATATATTGTTACCTTATAACGTTATACGTTATATACTATTACCTTATAGCGTATAACGTTATGTAGCACTACGTTATAACGTATAACGTTATATACTATTACCTTATAACGTATAACGTTGTGTAGCAGTACGTTATAACGTGTAACATTGTATACTGTTACGTTATAACGTACAACGTTATGTAGCACTACGTTATAACATATAACGTTATATGCTATTACCTTATAACGTATAACGTTATGTAGCATTACGTTATAACGTATAACGTTATGTAGCACTACGTTATAACGAATAACGTTATATACTATTACCTTATAACGTATAACGTTATGTAGCATTACGTTATAACGTATAACGTCATATACTATTGCCTTATAACGTATAACGTTGTGTAGCAGTACGTTATAACGTATATCGTTATATATTGTTAACTCATAACGTTATACGTTATATACTATTACCTTATAGCGTGTAACGTTATGTAGCACTACGTTATAACGTATAACGTTATATACTATTACTTTATAACGTATAACGTTGTGTAGCAGTACGTTATAACGTATATCTTTATATATTGTTACCATATAACGTTATACGTTATATACTATTACCTTATAATGTATAACGTTACGTAGCATTACGTTATAACGTATAACGTTATGTAGCACTACGTTATAACGAATAACGTTATATACTATTACCTTATAACGTATAACGTTATGTAGCATTACGTTATAACGTATAACGTTATATACTATTACCTTATAACGTATAACGTTGTGTAGCAGTACGTTATAACGTATAACGTTATATACTATTACCTTATAACGTATAACGTTGTGTATCAGTACGTTATAACGTATATCGTTATATATTGTTACCTTATAACGTTATACGTTATATACTATTACCTTATAACGTATAACATTATGTAGCACTACGTTATAACGTATATCGTTATATGTTGTTACCTTATAACGTTATACGTTATATACTATTACGTTATAACGTATAACGTTATGTAGCACTACGTTATAACGTATAACGTTATGTAGCACTACGTTATAACGTATAACGTTATATACTACTATAACGTATCTTTATATACTATTACCTTATAACGTATAACGTTGTGTAGCAGTACGTTATAACGTATATCGTTATATATTGTTACCTTATATCGTTATACGTTATATACTATTACCTTATAACGTATAACGTTATGTAGCACTACGCTATAACGTATAACGTTATGTAGCACTACGTTATAACGTATAACGTTATATACTATTACCTTATAGCGTATAACGTTATGTAGCAGTACGTTATAACGTATGTCGTTATATATTGTTACCTTATAACGTTATACGTTATATACTATTACCTTATAACGTATAACGTTATGTAGCACTACGTTATAACGTATAACTTTATATACTATTACCTTATAACGTATAACGTTATGTAGCATTACGTTATAACATATAACGTTATGTAGCACTACGTTATAACGAATAACGTTATATACTATTACCTTATAACGTATAACGTTATGTAGCATTACGTTATAACGTATAACGTTATATACTATTACCTTATAACGTATAACGTTGTGTAGCAGTACGTTATAACGTATATCGTTATATATTGTTACCTTATAACGTTATACGTTATATACTATTACCTTATAGCGTATAACGTTATGTAGCACTACGTTATAACGTATAACGTTATGTAGCACTACGTTATAACGTATAACGTTATATACTACTACCTTATAACGTATAACGTTATGTAGCACTACGTTATAACATATAACGTTATATTCTATTACGTTATAACGTATAACGTTGTGCAGCATTACGTTATAACGTGTAACATTGTATACTGTTACGTTATAACGTACAACGTTATGTAGCACTACGTTATAACATATAACGTTATATGCTATTACCATATAACGTATAACGTTATGTAGCATTACGTTATAACGTATAACGTCATATACTATTACCTTATAACTTATAACATTGTGTAGCAGTACGTTATAACGTATATCGTTATATATTGTTAACTTATAACGTTATACGTTATATACTATTACCTTATAGCGTATAACGTTATGTGGCACTACGTTATAACGTATAACGTTATATAGTATTACTTTATAACGTATAACGTTGTGTAGCAGTACGTTATAACGTATATCTTTATATACTATTACCTTATAACGTATAACGTTGTGTAGCAGTACGTTATAACGTATATCGTTATATATTGTTACCTTATAACGTTATACGTTATATACTATTACCTTATAACGTATAACGTTATGTAGCACTACGTTATAACGTATAACGTTATATACTATTACCTTATAACGTTATACGTTATATACTATTACCTTATAACGTATAACGTTATGTAGCATTACGTTATAACGTATAACGTTATATACTATTACCTTATAATGTATAACGTTGTGTAGCAGTACGTTATAACGTATATCGTTATATATTGTTACCTTGTAACGTTATACGTTATATACTATTACCTTATAACGTATAACGTTATGTAGCACTACGTTATAACGAATAACGTTATATACTATTACCTTATAACGTATAACGTTGTGTAGCAGTACGTTATAACGTATATCTTTATATATTGTTACCTTATAACGTATAACGCTATATACTATTACCTTATATCGTATAACGTTGTGTAGCAGTACGTTATAACGTATTACGTTATATACTATTGCCTTATAACGTATAACGTTGTGTAGCAGTACGTTATAACGTATATCGTTATATATTGTTACCTTATAACGTTATACGTTATATACTATTACCTTATAACGTATAACGTTATGTAGCACTACGTTATAACGTATATCGTTATATATTGTTACCTTATAACGTTATACGTTATATACTATTACGTTATAACGTATAACGTTATGTAGCACTACGTTATAACGTATAGCGTTATGTAGCACTACGTTATAACGTATAACGTTATATACTATTACCTTATAACGTATAACGTTATGTAGCACTACGTTATAACGTATAACGTTATGTAGCACTATGTTATAACGTATAACGTTATATACTATTACCTTATAACGTATAACGTTATGTAGCAGTACGTTATAACGTATATCGTAATATATTGTTACCTTATAACGTTATACGTTATATACTATTACGTTATAACGTATAACGTTATGTAGCACTACGTTATAACGTATAGCGTTATAATCTATTACGTTATAACGTATAACGTTGTGCAGCATTACGTTATAACGTATAACGTTATATACTATTACCTTATAACGTTATACGTTATATACTATTACCTTATAACGTATAACGTTATGTAGCACTACGTTATAACGTATAACGTTATATACTACTACCTTATAACGTATAACGTTATGTAGCATTACGTTATAACGTGTAACATTGTTTACTGTTACGTTATAACGTACAACGTTATGTAGCACTACGATATATCATATAACGTTATATGCTATTACCTTATAACGTATAACGTTATGTAGCATTACGTTATAACGTATAACGTTATGTAGCACTACGTTATAACGAATAACGTTATATACTATTACCTTATAACGTATAACGTTATGTAGCATTACGTTATAACGTATAACGTTATATACTATTACCTTATAACGTATAACGTTGTGTAGCAGTACGTTATAACGTATATCGTTATATATTGTTACCTTATAACGTATAACGCTATATACTATTACCTTATAACGTATAACGTTGTGTAGCAGTACGTTATAACGTATAACGTTATATACTATTACGATATAACGTATAACGTTATGTAGCACTACGTTATAACGTATAACGTTATATACTATTACCTTATAACATATAACGTTATGTAGCATTACGTTATAACGTATAACGTTGTATACTATTACGTTGTAACGTATAACGTTATGTAGCACTACGTTATAACGTATAACGTTATGTAGCACTACGTTATAACGTATAACGTTATGTAGCACTACGTTATAACGTATAACGTTATATACTATTACCTTATAGCGTACAACGTTATGTAGCAGTACCTTATAACGTATGTCGTTATATATTGTTACCTTATAACGTATAACGCTATATACTATTACCTTATAACGTATAACGTTGTGTAGCAGTACGTTATAACGTATATCGTTATATATTGTTACCTTATAACGTTATACGTTATATACTATTACCTTATAACGTATAACGTTATGTAGCACTACGTTATAACGTATATCGTTATATATTGTTACCTTATAACGTTATACGTTATATACTATTACGTTATAACGTATAACGTTATGTAGCACTACGTTATAACGTATAACGTTATGTAGCACTACGTTATAACGTATATCGTTATATACTACTACCTTATAACGTATAACGTTATGTAGCACTACGTTATAACATATAACGTTATATAGTATTACGTTATAACGTATAACGTTGTGCAGCACTACGTTATAACGTGTAACATTGTATACTGTTACGTTATAACGTACAACGTTGTGTAGCACTACGTTATAACATATAACGTTATATGCTATTACCTTATAACGTAAAACGTTATGTAGCATTACGTTATAACGTATAACGTTATGTAGCACTACGTTATAACGTATATCGTTATATATTGTTACCTTATAACGTTATACGTTATATACTATTACGTTATAACGTATAACGTTATGTAGCACTACGTTATAACGTATAACGTTATGTAGCACTACGTTATAACGTATATCGTTATATACTACTACCTTATAACGTATAACGTTATGTAGCACTACGTTATAACATATAACGTTATATAGTATTACGTTATAACGTATAACGTTGTGCAGCACTACGTTATAACGTGTAACATTGTATACTGTTACGTTATAACGTACAACGTTGTGTAGCACTACGTTATAACATATAACGTTATATACTATTACCTTATAACGTATAACGTTATGTAGCATTACGTCATAACGTATAACGTTATATACTATTACCTTATAACGTATAACATTGTGTAGCAGTACGTTATAACGTATATCGTTATATATTGTTACCTTATAACGTTATACGTTATATACTATTACCTTACAACGTATAACGTTATGTAGCACTACGTTATAACGTATATCGTTATATATTGTTACCTTATAACGTTATACCTTATATACTATTACGTTATAACGTATAACGTTATGTAGCACTACGTTATAACGTATAACGTTATGTAGCACTACGTTATAACGTATAACGTTATATACTACTACCTTATAACGTATAACGTTATGTAGCACTACGCTATAACATATAACGTTATATACTATTACGTTATAACGTATAACGTTGTGCAGCACTCCGTTATAACGTATAACGTTATATACTATTACCTTATAACGTATAACGTTATGTAGCATTACGTTATAACGTATAACGTTATGTAGCACTACGTTATAACGTATAACGTTATATACTACTACCTTATAACGTATAACGTTATGTAGCACTACGTTATAACATATAACGTTATATACTATTACGTTATAACGTATAACGTTGTGCAGCACTCCTTTGTAACGTATAACGTTATATACTATTACCTTATAACGTATAACGTTATGTAGCATTACGTTATAACGTATAACGTTATGTAGCACTACGTTATAACGAATAACGTTATATACTACTACCTTATAACGTATAACGTTTTGTAGCATTACGTTATAACGTATAACGTTATATATTGTTGCCTTATAACGTTATACGTTATATACTATTACCTTATAACATATAACGTTATGTAGCATTACGTTATAACGTATAACGTTATGTAGCACTACGTTATAACGAATAACGTTATGTAGCACTACGTTATAACGTATAACGTTATGTAGCACTACGTTATAACGTATAACGTTATGTAGCACTACGTTATAACGTAAATCGTTATATATTGTTACCTTATAACGTTATACGTTATATACTATTATCTTATAACGTATAACGTTATGTAGCTTTACGTTATAACGTATAACGTTATATACTATTACCTTATAACATATAACGTTATGTAGCACTACGTTATAACGTATATCGTTATATATTGTTACCTTATAACGTTATACGTTATATACTATTACGTTATAACGTATAACGCTATATACAATTACCTTATAACGTTTAACGTTACGTAGCATTACGTTATAACGTAATTCGTTATATATTGTTACCTTATAACGTTATACGTTATATACTATTACGATATAACGTATAACGTTATGTAGCTCTACGTTATAACGTATAACGTTATGTAGCACTACGTTATAACGTATAACGTTATATACTACTACCTTATAACGTATAACGTTACGTAGCATTACGTTATAACGTATATCGTTATATATTGTTACCTTATAACGTTATACGTTATATACTATTACGATATAACGTATAACGTTATGTAGCACTACGTTATAACGTATAACGTTATATACTATTACCTTATAACATATAACGTTATGTAGCATTACGTTATAACGTATAACATTGTATACTATTACGTTGTAACGTATAACGTTATGTAGCACTACGTTATAACGTATAACGTTATGTAGCACTACGTTATAACGTATAACGTTATATACTATTACCTTATATCGTATAACGTTATGTAGCAGTACCTTATAACGTATGTCGTTATATATTGTTACCTTATAACGTATAACGCTATATACTATTACCTTATAACGTATAACGTTGTGTAGCAGTACGTTATAACGTATAACGTTATATACTATTGCCTTATAACGTATAACGTTGTGTGGCAGTACGTTATAACGTATATCGTTATATATTGTTACCTTATAACGTTATACGTTATATACTATTACCTTATAACGTATAACGTTATGTAGCACTACGTTATAACGTATATCGTTATATATTGTTACCTTATAACGTTATACGTTATATACTATTACGTTATAACGTATAACGTTATGTAGCACTACGTTATAACGTATAACGTTATATACTATTACCTTATAACATATAACGTTATGTAGCACTACGTCATAACGTATAACGTTATATACTATTACCTTATATCGTATAACGTTATGTAGCAGTACCTTATAACGTATGTCGTTATATATTGATACCTTATAACGTATAACGCTATATACTATTACCTTATAACGTATAACGTTATGTAGCACTACGTTATAACATATAACGTTATATACTATTACGATATAACGTATAACGTTGTGCAGCAGTACGTTATAACGTATAACGTTGTATACTGTTACGTTATAACGTACAACGTTATGTAGCACTACGTTATAACATATAACGTTATATGCTATTACCTTATAACGTATAACGTTATGTAGCATTACGTTATAACGTATAACGTTATGTAGCACTACGTTATCACGAATAACGTTATATACTATTACCTTATAACGTATAACGTTATGTAGCATTACGTTATAACGTATAACGTTATATACTATTACCTTATAACGTATAACATTGTCTAGCAGTACGTTATAACGTATATCGTTATATATTGTTACCTTATAACGTTATACGTTATATACTATTACCTTATAACGTATAACGTTATGTAGCACTACGTTATAACGTATATCGTTATATATTGTTACCTTATAACGTTATACGTTATATACTATTACGTTATAACGTATAACGGTATGTAGCACTACGTTATAACGTATAACGTTATGTAGCACTACGTTATAACGTATAACGTTATATACTACTACCTTATAACGTATAACGTTATGTAGCACTACGTTATAACATATAACGTTATATACTATTACGTTATAACGTATAACGTTGTGCAGCACTCCGTTATAACGTATAACGTTATATACTATTACCTTATAACGTATAACGTTATGTAGCATTACGTTATAACGTATAACGTTATGTAGCTCTACGTTATAACGAATAACGTTATATACTACTACCTTATAACGTATAACGTTTTGTAGCATTACGTTATAACGTATAACGTTATATATTGTTGCCTTATAACGTTATACGTTATATACTATTACCTTATAACATATAACGTTATGTAGCATTACGTTATAACGTATAACGTTATGTAGCACTACGTTATAACGAATAACGTTATGTAGCACTACGTTATAACGTATAACGTTATGTAGCACTACGTTATAACGTATAACGTTATATACTACTACCTTATAACGTATAACGTTATGTAGCACTACGTTATAACATATAACGTTATATGCTATTACCTTATAACGTATAACGTTATGTAGCACTACGTTATAACATATAACGTTATATACTATTACGTTATAACGTATAACGTTATGTAGCACTACGTTATAATGTATAACGTTATGTAGCACTACGTTATAACGTAGATCGTTATATATTGTTACCTTCTAACGTTATACGTTATGTACTATTATCTTATAACGTATAACGTTATGTAGCTTTACGTTATAACGTATAACGTTATATACTATTACCTTATAACGTATAACGTTGTGTAGCAGTACGTTATAACGTATATCGTTATGTAGCAATACGTTATAACGTATAACGTTATGTAGCACTACGTTATAACGTATAACGTTATATACTACTACCTTATAACGTATAACGTTATGTAGCACTACGTTATAACATATAACGTTATATACTATTACGTTATAACGTATAACGTTGTGCAGCACTCCGTTATAACGTATAACGTTATATACTATTACCTTATACCGTATAACGTTATGTAGCATTACGTTATAACGTATAACGTTATGTAGCACTACGTTATAACGAATAACGTTATATACTACTACCTTATAACGTATAACGTTATGTGGCAGTACCTTATAACGTATGTCGTTATATATTGTTACCTTATAACGTATAACGCTATATACTATTACCTTATAACGTATAACGTTGTGTAGCAGTACGTTATAACGTTATACGTTATATACTATTACCTTATAACGTATAACGTTATGTAGCACTACGTTATAACGTATATCGTTATATATTGTTACCTTATAACGTTATACGTTATATACTATTACGTTATAACGTATAACGTTATGTAGCACTACGTTATAACGTATAACGTTATGTAGCACTACGTTGTAACGTATAACGTTATATACTATTACCTTATAACATATAACGTTATGTAGCACTACGTCATAACGTATAACGTTATATACTATTACCTTATATCGTATAACGTTATGTAGCAGTACCTTATAACGTATGTCGTTATATATTGATACCTTATAACGTATAACGCTATATACTATTACCTTATAACGTATAACGTTATGTAGCACTACGTTATAACATATAACGTTATATACTATTACGATATAACGTATAACGTTGTGCAGCAGTACGTTATAACGTGTAACGTTGTATACTGTTACGTTATAACGTACAACGTTATGTAGCACTACGTTATAACATATAACGTTATATGCTATTACCTTATAACGTATAACGTTATGTAGCATTACGTTATAACGTATAACGTTGTATACTATTACCTTATAACATATAACGTTATGTAGCATTACGTTATAACGTATAACGTTGTATACTATTACGTTGTAACGTATAACGTTATGTAGCACTACGTTATAACGTATAACGTTATGTAGCACTACGTTATAACGTATAACGTTATGTAGCACTACGTTATAACGTATAACGTTATATACTATTACCTTATAGCGTACAACGTTATGTAGCAGTACCTTATAACGTATGTCGTTATATATTGTTACCTTATAACGTATAACGCTATATACTATTACCTTATAACGTATAACGTTGTGTAGCAGTACGTTATAACGTATATCGTTATATATTGTTACCTTATAACGTTATACGTTATATACTATTACCTTATAACGTATAACGTTATGTAGCACTACGTTATAACGTATATCGTTATATATTGTTACCTTATAACGTTATACGTTATATACTATTACGTTATAACGTATAACGTTATGTAGCACTACGTTATAACGTATAACGTTATGTAGCACTACGTTATAACGTATAACGTTATATACTACTACCTTATAACGTATAACGTTATGTAGCACTACGTTATAACATATAACGTTATATAGTATTACGTTATAACGTATAACGTTGTGCAGCACTACGTTATAACGTGTAACATTTTATACTGTTACGTTATAACGTACAACGTTGTGTAGCACTACGTTATAACATATAACGTTATATGCTATTACCTTATAACGTAAAACGTTATGTAGCATTACGTTATAACGTATAACGTTATGTAGCACTACGTTATCACGAATAACGTTATATACTATTACCTTATAACGTATAACGTTATGTAGCATTACGTTATAACGTATAACGTTATATACTATTACCTTATAACGTATAACATTGTGTAGCAGTACGTTATAACGTATATCGTTATATATTGTTACCTTATAACGTTATACGTTATATACTATTACCTTATAACGTATAACGTTATGTAGCACTACGTTATAACGTATATCGTTATATATTGTTACCTTATAACGTTATACCTTATATACTATTACGTTATAACGTATAACGTTATGTAGCACTACGTTATAACGTATAACGTTATGTAGCACTACGTTATAACGTATAACGTTATATACTACTACCTTATAACGTATAACGTTATGTAGCACTACGCTATAACATATAACGTTATATACTATTACGTTATAACGTATAACGTTGTGCAGCACTCCGTTATAACGTATAACGTTATATACTATTACCTTATAACGTATAACGTTATGTAGCATTACGTTATAACGTATAACGTTATGTAGCACTACGTTATAACGAATAACGTTATATACTACTACCTTATAACGTATAACGTTATGTAGCATTACGTTATAACGTATAACGTTATATATTGTTGCCTTATAACGTTATACGTTATATACTATTACCTTATAACATATAACGTTATGTAGCATTACGTTATAACGTATAACGTTATGTGGCACTACGTTATAACGAATAACGTTATGTAGCACTACGTTATAACGTATAACGTTATATACTACTACCTTATAACGTATAACGTTATGTAGCACTACGTTATAACATATAACGTTATATGCTATTACCTTATAACGTATAACGTTATGTAGCACTACGTTATAACGTATAACGTTGTATACTATTACCTTATAACATATAACGTTATGTAGCACTACGTCATAACGTATAACGTTATATACTATTACCTTATATCGTATAACGTTATGTAGCAGTACCTTATAACGTATGTCGTTATATATTGTTACCTTATAACGTATAACGCTATATACTATTACCTTATAACGTATAACGTTATGTAGCACTACGTTATAACATATAACGTTATATACTATTACGATATACCGTATAACGTTGTGCAGCAGTACGTTATAACGTGTAACGTTGTATACTGTTACGTTATAACGTACAACGTTATGTAGCACTACGTTATAACATATAACGTTATATGCTATTACCTTATAACGTATAACGTTATGTAGCATTACGTTATAACGTATAACGTTATGTAGCACTACGTTATCACGAATAACGTTATATACTATTACCTTATAACGTATAACGTTATGTAGCATTACGTTATAACGTATAACGTTATATACTATTACCTTATAACGTATAACATTGTGTAGCAGTACGTTATAACATATATCGTTATATATTGTTACCTTATAACGTTATACGTTATATACTATTACCTTATAACGTATAACGTTATGTAGCACTACGTTATAACGTATAACGTTATGTAGCACTACGTTATAACGAATAACGTTATATACTATTACCTTATATCGTATAACGTTATGTAGCAGTACCTTATAACGTATGTCGTTATATATTGATACCTTATAACGTATAACGCTATATACTATTACCTTATAACGTATAACGTTATGTAGCACTACGTTATAACATATAACGTTATATACTATTACGATATAACGTATAACGTTGTGCAGCAGTACGTTATAACGTGCAACGTTGTATACTGTTACGTTATAACGTACAACGTTATGTAGCACTACGTTATAACATATAACGTTATATGCTATTACCTTATAACGTATAACGTTATGTAGCATTACGTTATAACGTATAACGTTGTATACTATTACCTTATAACATATAACGTTATGTAGCATTACGTTATAACGTATAACGTTGTATACTATTACGTTGTAACGTATAACGTTATGTAGCACTACGTTATAACGTATAACGTTATGTAGCACTACGTTATAACGTATAACGTTATGTAGCACTACGTTATAACGTATAACGTTATATACTATTACCTTATAGCGTACAACGTTATGTAGCAGTACCTTATAACGTATGTCGTTATATATTGTTACCTTATAACGTATAACGCTATATACTATTACCTTATAACGTATAACGTTGTGTAGCAGTACGTTATAACGTATATCGTTATATATTGTTACCTTATAACGTTATACGTTATATACTATTACCTTATAACGTATAACGTTATGTAGCACTACGTTATAACGTATATCGTTATATATTGTTACCTTATAACGTTATACGTTATATACTATTACGTTATAACGTATAACGTTATGTAGCACTACGTTATAACGTATAACGTTATGTAGCACTACGTTATAACGTATAACGTTATATACTACTACCTTATAACGTATAACGTTATGTAGCACTACGTTATAACATATAACGTTATATAGTATTACGTTATAACGTATAACGTTGTGCAGCACTACGTTATAACGTGTAACATTTTATACTGTTACGTTATAACGTACAACGTTGTGTAGCACTACGTTATAACATATAACGTTATATGCTATTACCTTATAACGTAAAACGTTATGTAGCATTACGTTATAACGTATAACGTTATGTAGCACTACGTTATCACGAATAACGTTATATACTATTACCTTATAACGTATAACGTTATGTAGCATTACGTTATAACGTATAACGTTATATACTATTACCTTATAACGTATAACATTGTGTAGCAGTACGTTATAACGTATATCGTTATATATTGTTACCTTATAACGTTATACGTTATATACTATTACCTTATAACGTATAACGTTATGTAGCACTACGTTATAACGTATATCGTTATATATTGTTACCTTATAACGTTATACCTTATATACTATTACGTTATAACGTATAACGTTATGTAGCACTACGTTATAACGTATAACGTTATGTAGCACTACGTTATAACGTATAACGTTATATACTACTACCTTATAACGTATAACGTTATGTAGCACTACGCTATAACATATAACGTTATATACTATTACGTTATAACGTATAACGTTGTGCAGCACTCCGTTATAACGTATAACGTTATATACTATTACCTTATAACGTATAACGTTATGTAGCATTACGTTATAACGTATAACGTTATGTAGCACTACGTTATAACGAATAACGTTATATACTACTACCTTATAACGTATAACGTTATGTAGCATTACGTTATAACGTATAACGTTATATATTGTTGCCTTATAACGTTATACGTTATATACTATTACCTTATAACATATAACGTTATGTAGCATTACGTTATAACGTATAACGTTATGTGGCACTACGTTATAACGAATAACGTTATGTAGCACTACGTTATAACGTATAACGTTATATACTACTACCTTATAACGTATAACGTTATGTAGCACTACGTTATAACATATAACGTTATATGCTATTACCTTATAACGTATAACGTTATGTAGCACTACGTTATAACGTATAACGTTGTATACTATTACCTTATAACATATAACGTTATGTAGCACTACGTCATAACGTATAACGTTATATACTATTACCTTATATCGTATAACGTTATGTAGCAGTACCTTATAACGTATGTCGTTATATATTGTTACCTTATAACGTATAACGCTATATACTATTACCTTATAACGTATAACGTTATGTAGCACTACGTTATAACATATAACGTTATATACTATTACGATATAACGTATAACGTTGTGCAGCAGTACGTTATAACGTGTAACGTTGTATACTGTTACGTTATAACGTACAACGTTATGTAGCACTACGTTATAACATATAACGTTATATGCTATTACCTTATAACGTATAACGTTATGTAGCATTACGTTATAACGTATAACGTTATGTAGCACTACGTTATCACGAATAACGTTATATACTATTACCTTATAACGTATAACGTTATGTAGCATTACGTTATAACGTATAACGTTATATACTATTACCTTATAACGTATAACATTGTGTAGCAGTACGTTATAACATATATCGTTATATATTGTTACCTTATAACGTTATACGTTATATACTATTACCTTATAACGTATAACGTTATGTAGCACTACGTTATAACGTATATCGTTATATATTGTTGCCTTATAACGTTATACGTTATATACTATTACGTTATAACGTATAACGTTATGTAGCACTACGTTATAACGTATAACGTTATGTAGCACTACGTTATAACGTATAACGTTATATACTACTACCTTATAACGTATAACGTTATGTAGCACTACGTTATAACATATAACGTTATATACTATTACGTTATAACGTATAACGTTGTGCAGCACTCCGTTGTAACGTATAACGTTATATACTATTACCTTATAACGTATAACGTTATGTAGCATTACGTTATAACGTATAACGTTATGTAGCACTACGTTATAACGAATAACGTTATATACTACTACCTTATAACGTATAACGTTTTGTAGCATTACGTTATAACGTATAACGTTATATATTGTTGCCTTATAACGTTATACGTTATATACTATTACCTTATAACATATAACGTTATGTAGCATTACGTTATAACGTATAACGTTATGTAGCACTACGTTATAACGAATAACGTTATGTAGCACTACGTTATAACGTATAACGTTATGTAGCACTACGTTATAACGTATAACGTTATGTAGCACTACGTTATAACGTAAATCGTTATATATTGTTACCTTATAACGTTATACGTTATATACTATTATCTTATAACGTATAACGTTATGTAGCTTTACGTTATAACGTATAACGTTATATACTATTACCTTATAACATATAACGTTATGTAGCACTACGTTATAACGTATATCGTTATATATTGTTACCTTATAACGTTATACGTTATATACTATTACGTTATAACGTATAACGCTATATACAATTACCTTATAACGTATAACGTTACGTAGCATTACGTTATAACGTAATTCGTTATATATTGTTACCTTATAACGTTATACGTTATATACTATTACGATATAACGTATAACGTTATGTAGCTCTACGTTATAACGTATAACGTTATGTAGCACTACGTTATAACGTATAACGTTATATACTACTACCTTATAACGTATAACGTTACGTAGCATTACGTTATAACGTATATCGTTATATATTGTTACCTTATAACGTTATACGTTATATACTATTACGATATAACGTATAACGTTATGTAGCACTACGTTATAACGTATAACGTTATATACTATTACCTTATAACATATAACGTTATGTAGCATTACGTTATAACGTATAACATTGTATACTATTACGTTGTAACGTATAACGTTATGTAGCACTACGTTATAACGTATAACGTTATGTAGCACTACGTTATAACGTATAACGTTATATACTATTACCTTATATCGTATAACGTTATGTAGCAGTACCTTATAACGTATGTCGTTATATATTGTTACCTTATAACGTATAACGCTATATACTATTACCTTATAACGTATAACGTTGTGTAGCAGTACGTTATAACGTATAACGTTATATACTATTGCCTTATAACGTATAACGTTGTGTGGCAGTACGTTATAACGTATATCGTTATATATTGTTACCTTATAACGTTATACGTTATATACTATTACCTTATAACGTATAACGTTATGTAGCACTACGTTATAACGTATATCGTTATATATTGTTACCTTATAACGTTATACGTTATATACTATTACGTTATAACGTATAACGTTATGTAGCACTACGTTATAACGTATAACGTTATATACTATTACCTTATAACATATAACGTTATGTAGCACTACGTCATAACGTATAACGTTATATACTATTACCTTATATCGTATAACGTTATGTAGCAGTACCTTATAACGTATGTCGTTATATATTGATGCCTTATAACGTATAACGCTATATACTATTACCTTATAACGTATAACGTTATGTAGCACTACGTTATAACATATAACGTTATATACTATTACGATATAACGTATAACGTTGTGCAGCAGTACGTTATAACGTGTAACGTTGTATACTGTTACGTTATAACGTACAACGTTATGTAGCACTACGTTATAACATATAACGTTATATGCTATTACCTTATAACGTATAACGTTATGTAGCATTACGTTATAACGTATAACGTTATGTAGCACTACGTTATCACGAATAACGTTATATACTATTACCTTATAACGTATAACGTTATGTAGCATTACGTTATAACGTATAACGTTATATACTATTACCTTATAACGTATAACATTGTGTAGCAGTACGTTATAACGTATATCGTTATATATTGTTACCTTATAACGTTATACGTTATATACTATTACCTTATAACGTATAACGTTATGTAGCACTACGTTATAACGTATATCGTTATATATTGTTACCTTATAACGTTATACGTTATATACTATTACGTTATAACGTATAACGGTATGTAGCACTACGTTATAACGTATAACGTTATGTAGCACTACGTTATAACGTATAACGTTATATACTACTACCTTATAACGTATAACGTTATGTAGCACTACGTTATAACATATAACGTTATATACTATTACGTTATAACGTATAACGTTGTGCAGCACTCCGTTATAACGTATAACGTTATATACTATTACCTTATAACGTATAACGTTATGTAGCATTACGTTATAACGTATAACGTTATGTAGCTCTACGTTATAACGAATAACGTTATATACTACTACCTTATAACGTATAACGTTTTGTAGCATTACGTTATAACGTATAACGTTATATATTGTTGCCTTACAACGTTATACGTTATATACTATTACCTTATAACATATAACGTTATGTAGCATTACGTTATAACGTATAACGTTATGTAGCACTACGTTATAACGAATAACGTTATGTAGCACTACGTTATAACGTATAACGTTATGTAGCACTACGTTATAACGTATAACGTTATATACTACTACCTTATAACGTATAACGTTATGTATCACTACGTTATAACATATAACGTTATATGCTATTACCTTATAACGTATAACGTTATGTAGCACTACGTTATAACATATAACGTTATATACTATTACGTTATAACGTATAACGTTATGTAGCACTACGTTCTAATGTATAACGTTATGTAGCACTACGTTATAACGTAAATCGTTATATATTGTTACCTTCTAACGTTATACGTTATGTACTATTATCTTATAACGTATAACGTTATGTAGCTTTACGTTATAACGTATAACGTTATATACTATTACCTTATAACGTATAACGTTGTGTAGCAGTATGTTATAACGTATATCGTTATGTAGCAATACGTTATAACGTATAACGTTATGTAGCACTACGTTATAACGTATAACGTTATATACTACTACCTTATAACGTATAACGTTATGTAGCACTACGTTATAACATATAACGTTATATACTATTACGTTATAACGTATAACGTTGTGCAGCACTCCGTTATAACGTATAACGTTATATACTATTACCTTATACCGTATAACGTTATGTAGCATTACGTTATAACGTATAACGTTATGTAGCACTACGTTATAACGAATAACGTTATATACTACTACCTTATAACGTATAACGTTATGTGGCAGTACCTTATAACGTATGTCGTTATATATTGTTACCTAATAACGTATAACGCTATATACTATTACCTTATAACGTATAACGTTGTGTAGCAGTACGTTATAACGTTATACGTTATATACTATTACCTTATAACGTATAACGTTATGTAGCACTACGTTATAACGTATATCGTTATATATTGTTACCTTATAACGTTATACGTTATATACTATTACGTTATAACGTATAACGTTATGTAGCACTACGTTATAACGTATAACGTTATGTAGCACTACGTTGTAACGTATAACGTTATATACTATTACCTTATAACATATAACGTTATGTAGCACTACGTCATAACGTATAACGTTATATACTATTACCTTATATCGTATAACGTTATGTAGCAGTACCTTATAACGTATGTCGTTATATATTGATACCTTATAACGTATAACGCTATATACTATTACCTTATAACGTATAACGTTATGTAGCACTACGTTATAACATATAACGTTATATACTATTACGATATAACGTATAACGTTGTGCAGCAGTACGTTATAACGTGTAACGTTGTATACTGTTACGTTATAACGTACAACGTTATGTAGCACTACGTTATAACATATAACGTTATATGCTATTACCTTATAACGTATAACGTTATGTAGCATTACGTTATAACGTATAACGTTATGTAGCACTACGTTATAACGTATATCGTTATATATTGTTACCTTATAACGTTATACGTTATATACTATTACGTTATAACGTATAACGTTATGTAGCACTACGTTATAACGTATAACGTTATGTAGCACTACGTTGTAACGTATAACGTTATATACTATTACCTTATAACATATAACGTTATGTAGCACTACGTCATAACGTATAACGTTATATACTATTACCTTATACCGTATAACGTTATGTAGCAGTACCTTATAACGTATGTCGTTATATATTGATACCTTATAACGTATAACGCTATATACTATTACCTTATTACGTATAACGTTATGTAGCACTACGTTATAACATATAACGTTATATACTATTACGATATAACGTATAACGTTGTGCAGCAGTACGTTATAACGTGTAACGTTGTATACTGTTACGTTATAACGTACAACGTTATGTAGCACTACGTTATAACATATAACGTTATATGCTATTACCTTATAACGTATAACGTTATGTAGCATTACGTTATAACGTATAACGTTATGTAGCACTACGTTATCACGAATAACGTTATATACTATTACCTTATAACGTATAACGTTATGTAGCATTACGTTATAACGTATAACGTTATATACTATTACCTTATAACGTATAACATTGTGTAGCAGTACGTTATAACGTATATCGTTATATATTGTTACCTTATAACGTTATACGTTATATACTATTACCTTATAACGTATAACGTTATGTAGCACTACGTTATAACGTATATCGTTATATATTGTTACCTTATAACGTTATACGTTATATACTATTACGTTATAACGTATAACGTTATGTAGCACTACGTTATAACGTATAACGTTATGTAGCACTACGTTATAACGTATAACGTTATATACTACTACCTTATAACGTATGACGTTATGTAGCACTACGTTATAACATATAACGTTATATACTATTACGTTATAACGTATAACGTTGTGCAGCACTCCGTTATAACGTATAACGTTATATACTATTACCTTATAACGTCTAACGTTATGTAGCATTACGTTATAACGTATAACGTTATGTAGCTCTACGTTATAACGAATAACGTTATATACTACTACCTTATAACGTATAACGTTTTGTAGCATTACGTTATAACGTATAACGTTATATATTGTTGCCTTATAACGTTATACGTTATATCCTATTACCTTATAACATATAACGTTATGTAGCATTACGTTATAACGTATAACGTTATGTAGCACTACGTTATAACGAATAACGTTATGTAGCACTACGTTATAACGTATAACGTTATGTAGCACTACGTTATAACGTATAACGTTATATACTACTACCTTATAACGTATAACGTTATGTAGCACTACGTTATAACATATAACGTTATATGCTATTACCTTATAACGTATAACGTTATGTAGCACTACGTTATAACATATAACGTTATATACTATTACGTTATAACGTATAACGTTATGTAGCACTACGTTATAATGTATAACGTTATGTAGCACTACGTTATAACGTAAATCGTTATATATTGTTACCTTCTAACGTTATACGTTATGTACTATTATCTTATAACGTATAACGTTATGTAGCTTTACGTTATAACGTATAACGTTATATACTACTACCTTATAACGTATAACGTTATGTAGCACTACGTTATAACATATAACGTTATATACTATTACGTTATAACGTATAACGTTGTGCAGCACTCCGTTATAACGTATAACGTTATATACTATTACCTTATAACGTATAACGTTATGTAGCATTACGTTATAACGTATAACGTTATGTAGCACTACGTTATAACGAATAACGTTATATACTACTACCTTATAACGTATAACGTTATGTAGCATTACGTTATAACGTATAACGTTATATATTGTTGCCTTATAACGTTATACGTTATATGCTATTACCTTATAACATATAACGTTATGTAGCATTACGTTATAACGTATAACGTTATATGCTATTACCTTATAACGTATAACGTTATGTAGCATTACGTTATAACGTATAACGTTATGTAGCACTACGTTATCACGAATAACGTTATATACTATTACCTTCTAACGTATAACATTATGTAGCATTACGTTATAACGTATAACGTTATATACTATTACCTTATAACGTATAACATTGTGTAGCAGTACGTTATAACGTATATCGTTATATATTATTACCTTATAACGTTATACGTTATATACTATTACCTTATAACGTATAACGTTATGTAGCACTACGTTATAACGTATATCGTTATATATTGTTACCTTATAACGTTATACGTTATATACTATTACGTTATAACGTATAACGTTATGTAGCACTACGTTATTACGTATAACGTTATGTAGCACTACGTTATAACGTATAACGTTATATACTACTACCTTATAACGTATAACGTTATGTAGCACTACGTTATAACATATAACGTTATATACTATTACGTTATAACGTATAACCTTGTGCAGCACTCCGTTATAACGTATAACGTTATATACTATTACCTTATAACGTATAACGTTATGTAGCATTACGTTATAACGTATAACGTTATGTAGCACTACGTTATAACGAATAACGTTATATACTACTACCTTATAACGTATAACGTTATGTAGCATTACGTTATAACGTATAACGTTATATATTGTTGCCTTATAACGTTATACGTTATATACTATTACCTTATAACATATAACGTTATGTAGCATTACGTTATAACGTATAACGTTATGTAGCACTACGTTATAACGAATAACGTTATGTAGCACTACGTTATAACGTATAACGTTATGTAGCACTACGTTATAACGTAAATCGTTATATATTGTTACCTTATAACGTTATACGTTATAGACTATTATCTTACAACGTATAACGTTATGTAGCTTTACGTTATAACGTATAACGTTATATACTATTACCTTATAACGTATGACGTTGTGTAGCAGTACGTTATAACGTATATCGTTATGTAGCACTACGTTATAACGAATAACGTTATGTAGCACTACGTTATAACGTATAACGTTATGTAGCACTACGTTATAACGTATAACGTTATATACTACTACCTTATAACGTATAACGTTATGTAGCACTACGTTATAACATATAACGTTATATACTATTACGTTATAACGTATAACGTTATGTAGCACTACGTTATAACGTATAACGTTGTATAATGTTACCTTATAACGTACAACGTTATGTAGCACTACGTTATAACATATAACGTTATATACTATTACGATATAACGTATAACGTTGTGCAGCACTACGTTATAACGTGTAACATTGTATACTGTTACGTTATAACGTACAACGTTATGTGGCACTACGTTATAACGTATAACGTTATATACTATTACCTTATAACGTATAACGTTATGTAGCATTACGTTATAACGTATAACGTTATAAACTATTACCTTATAACGTATAACGTTACGTAGCATTACGTTATGACGTATAACGTTATGTAGCACTACGTTATAACGTATAATGTTATGTAGCACTACGTTATAACGTATAATGTTATATACTATTACCTTATAACGTATAACGTTATGTAGCAGTACGTTATAACATATAACGTTATATACTATTACGTTATAACGTATAACGTTATGTAGCACTACGTTATAACGTATAACGTTGTATAATGTTACCTTATAACGTACAACGTTATGTAGCACTACGTTATAACGTATTACGTTATATACTATTACCTTATAACGTATAACGTTATGTAGCATTACGTTATAACGTATAACGTTATGTAGCACTACGTTATAACGAATAACGTTATATACTACTACCTTATAACGTATAACGTTATGTAGCATTACGTTATAACGTATAACGTTATATATTGTTGCCTTATAACGTTATACGTTATATGCTATTACCTTAAAACATATAACGTTATGTAGCATTACGTTATAACGTATAACGTTATATGCTATTACCTTATAACGTATAACGTTATGTAGCATTACGTTATAACGTATAACGTTATGTAGCACTACGTTATTACGTATAACGTTATGTAGCACTACGTTATAACGTATAACGTTATATACTACTACCTTATAACGTATAACGTTATGTAGCACTACGTTATAACATATAACGTTATATACTATTACGTTATAACGTATAACGTTGTGCAGCACTCCGTTATAACGTATAACGTTATATACTATTACCTTATAACGTATAACGTTATGTAGCATTACGTTATAACGTATAACGTTATGTAGCACTACGTTATAACGAATAACGTTATATACTACTACCTTATAACGTATAACGTTATGTAGCATTACGTTATAACGTATAACGTTATATATTGTTGCCTTATAACGTTATACGTTATATACTATTACCTTATAACATATAACGTTATGTAGCATTACGTTATAACGTATAACGTTATGTAGCACTACGTTATAACGAATAACGTTATGTAGCACTACGTTATAACGTATAACGTTATGTAGCACTACGTTATAACGTAAATCGTTATATATTGTTACCTTATAACGTTATACGTTATATACTATTATCTTATAACGTATAACGTTATGTAGCTTTACGTTAAAACGTATAACGTTATACACTATTACCTTATAACGTATGACGTTGTGTAGCAGTACGTTATAACGTATATCGTTATGTAGCACTACGTTATAACGAATAACGTTATGTAGCACTACGTTATAACGTATAACGTTATGTAGCACTACGTTATAACGTATAACGTTATATACTACTACCTTATAACGTATAACGTTATGTAGCACTACGTTATAACATATAACGTTATATACTATTACGTTATAACGTATAACGTTATGTAGCACTACGTTATAACGTATAACGTTGTATAATGTTACCTTATAACGTACAACGTTATGTAGCACTACGTTATAACATATAACGTTATATACTATTACGATATAACGTATAACGTCGTGCAGCACTACGTTATAACGTGTAACATTGTATACTGTTACGTTATAACGTACAACGTTATGTAGCACTACGTTATAACGTATAACGTTATATACTATTACCTTATAACGTATAACGTTATGTAGCATTACGTTATAACGTATAACGTTATAAACTATTACCTTATAACGTATAACGTTACGTAGCATTACGTTATAACGTATACCGTTATATATTGTTACCTTATAACGTTATAAAGTATAACGTTATGTAGCACTACGTTATGACGTATAACGTTATGTAGCACTACGTTATAACGTATAATGTTATATACTATTACCTTATAACGTATAACGTTATGTAGCAGTACGTTATAACGTATATCGCTATATATTGTTACCTGACAACGTTATACGTTATATACTATTACCTTATAACGTATAACGTTATGTAGCACTACGTTATAACGTATAACGTTATGTAGCATTACGTCATAACGTATAACGTTATATACTATTACCTTATAACGTATATCGTTATGTAGCAGTACGTTATAACGTATATCGTTATATATTGTTTCCTTATAACGTTATACGTTATATACTATTACCTTATAACATATAACGTTATGTAGCACTACGTTATAACGTATAACGTTATATACTACTACCTTATAACGTATAACGTTATGTAGCTTTACGTTATAAGGTATAACGTTATATACTATTACCTTATAACGTATAACGTTATGTCGCATGACGTTATATCGTATACCGTTATATACTATTACCTTATAACGTATAACGTTATGTAGCATTACTTTATAACGTATACCGTTATATACTATTACCTTATAACGTATAACGCTATGTAGCATTACGTTATAACGTATATCGTTGTATACTATTACGTTGTAACGTATAACGTTATGTAGCACTTAGTTATACCGTATATCGTTGTATACTATTACGTTGTAACGTATAACGTTATGTAGCATTACGTTATAACGTATAACGTTATGTAGCACTACGTTATAACGTATATCGTTGTATACTATTACGTTGTAACGTATAACGTTATGTAGCACTACGTTATAACGTATAACTTTATGTAGCACTACGTTATAACGTATATCGTTATATGTTGTTACCTTATAACGTTATACGTTATATACTATTACCTTATAACGTATAACATTATGTAGCACAACGTTATAACGTATAACGTTATATACTATCACCATATAACGTATAACGTTACGTAGCAGTACGTTATAACGTATATCGGTATATATTGTTACCTTATAACGTTATACGATATATACTATTACCTTATAACGTATAACGTTATGTAGCAGTACGTTATAACGTATATCGTTATATATTGTTACCTTATAACGTTATACGATATATACTATTATCTTATAACGTATAACGTTATGTAGCACTACGTTATAACGTATAACGTTATATACTATTACCTTATAACGTATAACGTTATGTAGCATTACGTTATAACGTATAACGTTATATACTATTTCCTTATAACGTTATACGTTATATACTACTACCTTATAACGTATAATGTTATGTAGCTTTACGTTATAAGGTATAACGTTATATACTATTACCTTATAATGTATAACGTTATGTAGCAGTACGTTATAACGTATATCGTTATATATTGTTACCTTATAACGTTATACGTTATATAGTATTACCTTATAACGTATAACGTTATGTAGCATTACGTTATAACGTATAACGTTATATACTATTACCTTATAACGTATAACGTTGCGTAGCATTACGTTATAACGTATATCGTTATATATTGTTACCTTATAACGTTATACGATATATACAATTACGATATAACGTATAACGTTATGTAGCACTACGTTATAACGTATAACGTTATGTAGCACTACGTTATAACGTATAACGTTATATACTACTACCTTATAACGTATAACGTTATGTAGCACTACGTTATAACATATAAAGTTATATGCTATTACCTTATAACGTATAACGTTATGTGGCACTACGTTATAACGTATAACGTTATGCAGCACTACGTTATAACGTATAACGTTATGTCGCATTACGTTATATCGTATAACGTTATATACTATTACCTTATAACGTATAACGTAACGTAGCATTACGTTATAACGTATATCGTTATATATTGTTACCTTATAACGTTATACGATATATACTATTACCTTATAACGTATAACGTTATGTAGCAGTACGTTATAACGTATATCGTTATATATTGTTACCTTATAACGTTATACGATATATACTATTAACTTATAACGTATAACGTTATGTAGCACTACGTTATAACGTATAACGTTATATACTATTACCTTATAACGTATAACGTTATGTAGCATTACGTTATAACGTATAACGTTATATACTATTTCCTTATAACGTATAACGTTATGTGGCATTACGCTATAACGTATATCGTTATATATAGTTACCTTATAACGTTATACGTTATATACGACTACCTTATAACGTATAATGTTATGTAGCTTTACGTTATAAGGTATAACGTTATATACTATTACCTTATAATGTATAACGTTATGTAGCAGTACGTTATAACGTATATCGTTATATATTGTTACCTTATAACGTTATACGTTATATAGTATTACCTTATAACGTATAACGTTATGTAGCATTACGTTATAACGTATAACGTTATATACTATTACCTTATAACGTATAACGTTGCGTAGCATTACGTTATAACGTATATCGTTATATATTGTTACCTTATAACGTTATACGTTATATACAATTACGATATAACGTATAACGTTATGTAGCACTACGTTATAACGTATAACGTTATGTAGCACTACGTTATAACGTATAACGTTATATACTACTACCTTATAACGTATAACGTTATGTAGCACTACGTTATAACATATAAAGTTATATGCTATTACCTTATAACGTATAACGTTATGTGGCACTACGTTATAACGTATAACGTTATGCAGCACTACGTTATAACGTATAACGTTATGTCGCATTACGTTATATCGTATAACGTTATATACTATTACCTTATAACGTATAACGTAACGTAGCATTACGTTATAACGTATATCGTTATATATTGTTACCTTATAACGTTGTACGTTATATACTATTACCTTATAACGTGTAACATTATGTAGTACTACGTTATAATGTATAACGATATATACTATTACCTTATAACGTATAACGTAACGTAGCATTACGTTATAACGTATATCGTTATGTAGCACTACGTTATAACGTATAACGTTATATACTACTACCTTATAACGCATAACGTTATGTAGCACTACGTTATAACGTATAACGTTATGTAGCACTACGTTATAACGTATAACGTTATATACTACTACCTTATAACGTATAACGTTATGTAGCACTACGTTATAACGTATAACGTTATGTAGCACTACGTTATAACGTATAACGTTATATACTACTACCTTATAACGTATAACGTTATGTAGCTTTACGTTATAAGGTATAACGTTATATACTATTACCTTATAACGTTGTACGTTATATACTATTACCTTATAACGTGTAACATTATGCAGCACTACGTTATAATGTATAACGTTATATACTATTACCTTATAACGTATAACGTAACGTAGCATTACGTTATAACGTATATCGTTATATATTGTTACCTTATAACGTTATACGTTATATACTATTACGTTATAACGTATAACGTTATGTAGCACTACGTTATAACGTATAACGTTATATACTACTACCTTATAACGTATAACGTTATGTAGCATTACGTTATAAGGTATAACGTTATATACTATTACCTTATAACATATAACGTTATGTAGCACTACGTTATAACGTATAACGTTACGTAGCAATACGTTATAACGTATATCGTTATATATTGTTACCTTATAACGTTATACGTTATATACTATTACGTTATAACGTATAACGTTATGTAGCACTACGTTATAACGTATAACGTTATGTAGCACTACGTTATAACGTATAACGTTATATACTACTACCTTATAACGCATAACGTTATGTAGCACTACGTTATAACATATAACGTTATATACTATTACGTTATAACGTATAACGTTGTGCAGCACTACGTTATAACGTGTAACATTGTATACTGTTACGTTATAACGTACAACGTTATGTAGCACTACGTTATATCATATAACGTTATATGCTATTACCTTATAACGTATAACGTTATGTAGCATTACGTTATAACGTATAACGTTATGTAGCATTACGTTATAACGTATAACGTTATATACTATTATCTTATAACGTATAACGTTATGTACCAATACGTTATAACGTATATCGTTATATATTGTTACCTTATAACGTTATACGTTATATACTATTACGTTATAACGTATAACGTTATGTAGCACTACGTTATAACGTATAACGTTATGTAGCACTACGTTGTAACATATAACGTTATATACTATTACGTTATAACGTATAACGTTGTGCAGCACTACGTTATAACATGTAACATTGTATACTGTTACGTTATAACGTACAACGTTATGTAGCACTACGTTATATCATATAACGTTATGTGCTATTACCTTATAACGTATAACGTTATGTAGCATTACGTTATAACGTATAACGTTATGTAGCACTACGTTATAACGAATAACGTTATATACTATTACCTTATAACGTATAACGTTATGTAGCATTACGTTATAACGTATAACGTTATATACTATTACCTTATAACGTATAACGTTATGTAGCACTACGTTATAGCATATATCGTTATATATTGTTACCTTATAACGTTCTACGTTATATACTATTACCTTATAACGTATAACGTTATGTAGCACTACGTTATAACGTATAACGTTATATACTATTACCTTATAACGTATAACGTTGTGTAGCAGTACGGTATAACGTATAACGTTATATACTATTACCTCATAACGTATAACGTTGTGTAGCAGTACGTTATAACGTATATCGTTATAAATTTTTACCTTATAACGTTATACGTTATATACTATTATCTTATAACGTATAACGTTATGTAGCACTACGTTATAACGTATATCGTTATATATTGTTACCTTATAACGTAATACGTTATATACTATTACCTTATAACGTATATCGTTATGTAGCGCTACGTTATAACGTATAACGTTATATACTATTACCTTATAACGTATAACGTTGTGTAGCAGTACGGTATAACGTATAACGTTATATACTACTACTTTTATAACGTATAACGTTGTGTAGCAGTACGTTATAACGTATATCGTTATATATTGTTACCTTATAACGTTATACGTTATATACTATTACCTTATAACGTATAACGTTATGTAGCACTACGTTATAACGTATATCGTTATATATTGTTACCTTATAACGTTATACGTTATATACTATTACGTTATAACGTATAACGTTATGTAGCACTACGTTATAACGTATAACGTTATGTAGCACTACGTTATAACGTATAACGTTATGTAGCACTACGTTAAAACGTATAACGTTATATACTATTACCTTATAATGTATAACGTTTTGTAGCAGTACGTTATAACGTATATCGTTATATATTGTTACCTTATAACGTTATACGATATATACTATTACCTTATAACGTATAACGTTATGTAGCAGTACGTTATAATGTATATCGTTATATATTGTTACCTTATAACGTTATACGTTATATACTATTACCTTATAACGTATAACGTTATGTGGCATTGCGCTATAACGTATATCGTTATATATTGTTACCTTATAACGTTATACGTTATATAGTATTACCTTATAACGTATAACGTTATGTAGCACTACGTTATAACGTATAACGTTACGTAGCACTACGTTATAAAGTATAACGTTATATACTACTACCTTATAACGTATAACGTTATGTAGCTTTACGTTATAAGGTATAACGTTATATACTATTACCTTATAACGTATAACGTTGTGTAGCAGTACGGTATAACGTATAACGTTATATACTATTACCTCATAACGTATAACGTTGTGTAGCAGTACGTTATAACGTATATCGTTATATATTGTTACCTTATAACGTTATACGTTATATACTATTATCTTATAACGTATAACGTTATGTAGCACTACGTTATAACGTATATCGTTATATATTGTTACCTTATAACGTTATACGTTATATACTATTACCTTATAACGTATAACGTTATGTAGCACTACGTTATAACGTATAACGTTATATACTATTACCTTATAACGTATAACGTTGTGTAGCAGTACGGTATAACGTATAACGTTATATACTACTACTTTTATAACGTATAACGTTGTGTAGCAGTACGTTATAACGTATATCGTTATATATTGTTACCTTATAACGTTATACGTTATATACTATTACCTTATAACGTATAACGTTATGTAGCACTACGTTATAACGTATATCGTTATATATTGTTACCTTATAACGTTATACGTTATATACTATTACGTTATAACGTATAACGTTATGTAGCACTACGTTATAACGTATAACGTTATGTAGCACTACGTTATAACGTATAACGTTATGTAGCACTACGTTAAAACGTATAACGTTATATACTATTACCTTATAATGTATAACGTTTTGTAGCAGTACGTTATAACGTATATCGTTATATATTGTTACCTTATAACGTTATACGATATATACTATTACCTTATAACGTATAACGTTATGTAGCAGTACGTTATAATGTATATCGTTATATATTGTTACCTTATAACGTTATACGTTATATACTATTACCTTATAACGTATAACGTTATGTAGCACTACGTTATAACGTATAACGTTACGTAGCACTACGTTATAAAGTATAACGTTATATACTACTACCTTATAACGTATAACGTTATGTAGCTTTACGTTATAAGGTATAACGTTATATACTATTACCTTATAACGTATAACGTTATGTAGCATTACGTCATAACGTATAACGTTATATACTATTACGTTATAACGTATAACGTCATGTAGCACTACGTTATAACGTATAACGTTATGAAGCAATACGTTATAACGTATAACGTTAAATACTATTACCTTACAACGTATAACGTTATGTAGCACTACGTTATAACGTATAACGTTATGTAGCACTACGTTATAACGTATAACGTTATATACTATTACCTTATAATGTATAACGTTTTGTAGCAGTACGTTATAACGTATATCGTTATATATTGTTACCTTATAACGTTATACGATATATACTATTACCTTATAACGTATAACGATATGTAGCAGTACGTTATAATGTATATCGTTATATATTGTTACCTTATAACGTTATACGTTATATACTATTACCTTATAACGTATAACGATATGTGGCATTACGCTATAACGTATATCGTTATATATTGTTACCTTATAACGTTATACGTTATATACTATTACGTTATAACGTATAACGTTATGTAGCACTACGTTATAACGTATAACGTTATGTAGCACTACGTTATAGCGTATAACGTTATATACTACTACCTTATAACGTATAACGTTATGTAGCTTTACGTTATAAGGTATAACGGTATATACTATTACCTTATAACGTATAACGTTATGTAGCATTACGTTATAACGTATAACGTTATATACTATTACCTTATAACGTATAACGTTGTGTAGCAGTACGGTATAACGTATAACGTTGTATACTACTACTTTTATAACGTATAACGTTGTGTAGCAGTACGTTATAACGTATATCGTTATATATTGTTACCTTATAACGTTATACGTTATATACTATTACCTTATAACGTATAACGTTATGTAGCACTACGTTATAACGTATATCGTTATATATTGTTACCTTATAACGTTATACGTTATATACTATTACGTTATAACGTATAACGTTTTGTAGCACTACGTTATAACGTATAACGTTATGTAGCACTACGTTATAACGTATAACGTTATGTAGCACTACGTTATATCGTATAACGTTATATACTATTACCTTATAATGTATAACGTTTTGTAGCAGTACGTTATAACGTATACCGTTATATATTGTTACCTTATAACGTTATACGATATATACTATTACCTTATAACGTATAACGTTATGTAGCAGTACGTTATAATGTATATCGTTATATATTGTTACCTTATAACGTTATACGTTATATACTATTACCTTATAACGTATAACGTTATGTGGCATTACGCTATAACGTATATCGTTATATATTGTTACCTTCTAACGTTATACGTTATATAGTATTACCTTATAACGTATAACGTTATGTAGCACTACGTTATAACGTATAACGTTACGTAGCACTACGTTATAACGTATAACGTTATATACTACTACCTTATAACGTATAACGTTATGTAGCTTTACGTTATAAGGTATAACGTTATATACTATTACCTTATAACGTTTAACGTTATGTAGCATTACGTTATAACGTATAACGTTATATACTATTACGTTCTAACGTATAACGTCATGTAGCACTACGTTATAACGTATAACGTTATGTAGCAATACGTTATAACGTATAACGTTAAATACTATTACCTTACAACGTATAACGTTATGTAGCACTACGTTATAACGTATAACGTTATGTAGCACTACGTTATAACGTATAACGTTATATATAATATTACCTGATAACGTATAACGTTATGTAGCAGTACGTTATAACGTATAACGTTATATACTATTTCCTTATAACGTATAGCGTTATGTGGCATTACGCTATAACGTATATCGTTATATATTGTTACCTTATAACGTTATACGTTATATAGTATTACCTTATAACGTATAACGTTATGTAGCATTACGTTATAACGTCTAACGTTATATACTATTATCTTATAACGTATAACGTTACGTAGCATTACGCTATAACGTATATCGTTATATATTGTGACCTTATAACGTTATACGTTATATACTAATACGATATAACGTATAACGTTATGTAGCACTACGTTATAACGTATAACGTTATGTAGCACTACGTTATAACGTATAACGTTATATACTACTACCTTATAACGTACAACGTTATGTGGCATTACGCTATAACGTATATCGTTATATATTGTTACCTTATAACGTTATACGTTATATAGTATTACCTTCTAACGTATAACGTTATGTAGCACTACGTTATAACGTATAACGTTATGTAGCACTACGTTATAACGTATAACGTTATATACTATTACCTTATAATGTATAACGTTTTGGAGCAGTACGTTATAACGTATATCGTTATATATTGTTACCTTATAACGTTATACGATATATACTATTACCTTATAACGTATAACGATATGTAGCAGTACGTTATAATGTATATCGTTATATATTGTTACCTTATAACGTTATACGTTATATACTATTTCCTTATAACGTATAACGATATGTGGCATTACGCTATAACGTATATCGTTATATATTGTTACCTTATAACGTTATACGTTATATCCTATTACGTTATAACGCATAACATTATGTAGCACTACGTTATAACGTATAACGTTATGTAGCACTACGTTATAACGTATATCGTTATATATTGTTACCTTATAACGTTATACGTTATATACTATTACGTTATAACGTATAACGTTATGTAGCACTACGTTATAACGTATAACGTTATGTAGCACTACGTTATAACGTATAACGTTATGTAGCACTACGTTAAAACGTATAACGTTATATACTATTACCTTATAATGTATAACGCTTTGTAGCAGTACGTTATAACGTATATCGTTATATATTGTTACCTTATAACGTTATACGATATATACTATTACCTTATAACGTATAACGTTATGTAGCAGTACGTTATAATGTATATCGTTATATATTGTTACCTTATAACGTTATACGTTATATACTATTACCTTATAACGTATAACGTTATGTGGCATTGCGCTATAACGTATATCGTTATATATTGTTACCTTATAACGTTATACGTTATATAGTATTACCTTATAACGTATAACGTTATGTAGCACTACGTTATAACGTATAACGTTACGTAGCACTACGTTATAAAGTATAACGTTATATACTACTACCTTATAACGTATAACGTTATGTAGCTTTACGTTATAAGGTATAACGTTATATACTATTACCTTATAACGTATAACGTTATGTAGCATTACGTCATAACGTATAACGTTATATACTATTACGTTATAACGTATAACGTCATGTAGCACTACGTTATACCGTATAACGTTATGAAGCAATACGTTATAACGTATAACGTTAAATACTATTACCTTACAACGTATAACGTTATGTAGCACTACGTTATAACGTATAACGTTATGTAGCACTACGTTATAACGTATAACGTTATATACTATTACCTTATAATGTATAACGTTTTGTAGCAGTACGTTATAACGTATATCGTTATATATTGTTACCTTATAACGTTATACGATATATACTATTACCTTATAACGTATAACGATATGTAGCAGTACGTTATAATGTATATCGTTATATATTGTTACCTTATAACGTTATACGTTATATACTATTACCTTATAACGTATAACGTTATGTAGCACTACGTTATAACGTATATCGTTATATATTGTTACCTTATAACGTTATACGTTATATACTATTACGTTATAACGTATAACGTTTTGTAGCACTACGTTATAACGTATAACGTTATGTAGCACTACGTTATAACGTATAACGTTATGTAGCACTACGTTATATCGTATAACGTTATATACTATTACCTTATAATGTATAACGTTTTGTAGCAGTACGTTATAACGTATACCGTTATATATTGTTACCTTATAACGTTATACGATATATACTATTACCTTATAACGTATAACGTTATGTAGCAGTACGTTATAATGTATATCGTTATATATTGTTACCTTATAACGTTATACGTTATATGCTATTACCTTATAACGTATAACGTTATGTGGCATTACGCTATAACGTATATCGTTATATATTGTTACCTTCTAACGTTATACGTTATATAGTATTACCTTATAACGTATAACGTTATGTAGCACTACGTTATAACGTATAACGTTACGTAGCACTACGTTATAACGTATAACGTTATATACTACTACCTTATAACGTATAACGTTATGTAGCTTTACGTTATAAGGTATAACGTTATATACTATTACCTTATAACGTTTAACGTTATGTAGCATTACGTTATAACGTATAACGTTATATACTATTACGTTCTAACGTATAACGTCTTGTAGCACTACGTTATAACGTATAACGTTATGTAGCAATACGTTATAACGTATAACGTTAAATACTATTACCTTACAACGTATAACGTTATGTAGCACTACGTTATAACGTATAACGTTATGTAGCACTACGTTATAACGTATAACGTTATATATAATATTACCTGATAACGTATAACGTTATGTAGCAGTACGTTATAACGTATAACGTTATATACTATTTCCTTATAACGTATAGCGTTATGTGGCATTACGCTATAACGTATATCGTTATATATTGTTACCTTATAACGTTATACGTTATATAGTATTACCTTATAACGTATAACGTTATGTAGCATTACGTTATAACGTCTAACGTTATATACTATTACCTTATAACGTATAACGTTACGTAGCATTACGCTATAACGTATATCGTTATATATTGTGACCTTATAACGTTATACGTTATATACTAATACGATATAACGTATAACGTTATGTAGCACTACGTTATAACGTATAACGTTATGTAGCACTACGTTATAACGTATAACGTTATATACTACTACCTTATAACGTATAACGTTATGTGGCATTACGCTATAACGTATATCGTTATATATTGTTATCTTATAACGTTATACGTTATATAGTATTACCTTCTAACGTATAACGTTATGTAGCACTACGTTATAACGTATAACGTTATGTAGCACTACGTTATAACGTATAACGTTATATACTATTACCTTATAATGTATAACGTTTTGGAGCAGTACGTTATAACGTATATCGTTATATATTGTTACCTTATAACGTTATACGATATATACTATTACCTTTTAACGTATAACGATATGTAGCAGTACGTTATAATGTATATCGTTATATATTGTTACCTTATAACGTTATACGTTATATACTATTTCCTTATAACGTATAACGATATGTGGCATTACGCTATAACGTATATCCTTATATATTGTTACCTTATAACGTTATACGTTATATCCTATTACGTTATAACGCATAACATTATGTAGCACTACGTTATAACGTATAACGTTATGTAGCACTACGTTATAACGTATAACGTTATATACTACTACCTTATAACGTATAACGTTATGTAGCTTTACGTTATAAGGTATAACGGTATATACTATTACCTTATAACGTATAACGTTATGTAGCATTACGTTATAACGTATAACGTTATATACTATTACCTTATAACGTATAACGTTGTGTAGCAGTACGGTATAACGTATAACGTTATATACTACTACTTTTATAACGTATAACGTTGTGTAGCAGTACGTTATAACGTATATCGTTATATATTGTTACCTTATAACGTTATACGTTATATACTATTACCTTATAACGTATAACGTTATGTAGCACTACGTTATAACGTATATCGTTATATATTGTTACCTTATAACGTTATACGTTATATACTATTACGTTATAACGTATAACGTTTTGTAGCACTACGTTATAACGTATAACGTTATGTAGCACTACGTTATAACGTATAACGTTATGTAGCACTACGTTATATCGTATAACGTTATATACTATTACCTTATAATGTATAACGTTTTGTAGCAGTACGTTATAACGTATATCGTTATATATTGTTACCTTATAACATTATACGTTATATACTATTACCTTATAACGTATAACGTTATGTGGCATTACGCTATAACGTATATCGTTATATATTGTTACCTTATAACGTTATACGTTATATACTATTACCTTATAACGTATAACGTTATGTAGCACTACGTTATAACGTATAACGTTAGGTAGCACTACGTTATAACGTATAGCGTTATATACTACTACCTTATAACGTATAACGTTATGTAGCTTTACGTTATAAGGTATAACGTTATATACTATTACCTTATAACGTTTAACGTTATGTAGCATTAGGTTATAACGTATAACGTTATATACTATTACGTTCTAACGTTCAACGTCATGTAGCACTACGTTATAACGTATAACGTTATGTAGCAATACGTTATAACGTATAACGTTAAATACTATTACCTTACAACGTATAACGTTATGTAGCACTACGTTATAACGTATAACGTTATGTAGCACTACGTTATAACGTATAACGTTATGTAGCACTACGTTATAACGTATAACGTTATGTAGCACTACGTTATAACGTATAACGTTATATACTATTACCTTATAATGTATAACGTTTTGGAGCAGTACGTTATAACGTATATCGTTATATATTGCTACCTTATAACGTTATACGATATATACTATTACCTTATAACGTATAACGATATGTAGCAGTACGTTATAATGTATATCGTTATATATTGTTACCTTATAACGTTATACGTTATATACTATTTCCTTATAACGTATAACGATATGTGGCATTACGCTATAACGTATATCGTTATATATTGTTACCTTATAACGTTATACGTTATATCCTATTACGTTATAACGCATAACATTATATAGCACTACGTTATAACGTATAACGTTATGTAGCACTACGTTATAACGTATATCGTTATATATTGTTACCTTATAACGTTATACGTTATATACTATTACGTTATAACGTATAACGTTATGTAGCACTACGTTATAACGTATAACGTTATGTAGCACTACGTTATAACGTATAACGTTATGTAGCACTACGTTAAAACGTATAACGTTATATACTATTACCTTATAATGTATAACGTTTTGTAGCAGTACGTTATAACGTATATCGTTATATATTGTTACCTTATAACGTTATACGATATATACTATTACCTTATAACGTATAACGTTATGTAGCAGTACGTTATAATGTATATCGTTATATATTGTTACCTTATAACGTTATACGTTATATACTATTACCTTATAACGTATAACGTTATGTGGCATTGCGCTATAACGTATATCGTTATATATTGTTACCTTATAACGTTATACGTTATATAGTATTACCTTATAACGTATAACGTTATGTAGCACTACGTTATAACGTATAACGTTACGTAGCACTACGTTATAAAGTATAACGTTATATACTACTACCTTATAACGTATAACGTTATGTAGCTTTACGTTATAAGGTATAACGTTATATACTATTACCTTATAACGTATAACGTTATGTAGCATTACGTCATAACGTATAACGTTATATACTATTACGTTATAACGTATAACGTCATGTAGCACTACGTTATAACGTATAACGTTATGAAGCAATACGTTATAACGTATAACGTTAAATACTATTACCTTACAACGTATAACGTTATGTAGCACTACGTTATAACGTATAACGTTATGTAGCACTACGTTATAACGTATAACGTTATATACTATTACCTTATAATGTATAACGTTTTGTAGCAGTACGTTATAACGTATATCGTTATATATTGTTACCTTATAACGTTATACGATATATACTATTACCTTATAACGTATAACGATATGTAGCAGTACGTTATAATGTATATCGTTATATATTGTTACCTTATAACGTTATACGTTATATACTATTACCTTATAACGTATAACGATATGTGGCATTACGCTATAACGTATATCGTTATATATTGTTACCTTATAACGTTATACGTTATATACTATTACGTTATAACGTATAACGTTATGTAGCACTACGTTATAACGTATAACGTTATGTAGCACTACGTTATAACGTATAACGTTATATACTACTACCTTATAACGTATAACGTTATGTAGCTTTACGTTATAAGGTATAACGGTATATACTATTACCTTATAACGTATAATGTTATGTAGCATTACGTTATAACGTATAACGTTATATACTATTACCTTATAACGTATAACGTTGTGTAGCAGTACGGTATAACGTATAACGTTGTATACTACTACTTTTATAACGTATAACGTTGTGTAGCAGTACGTTATAACGTATATCGTTATATATTGTTACCTTATAACGTTATACGTTATATACTATTACGTTATAACGTATAACGTTTTGTAGCACTACGTTATAACGTATAACGTTATGTAGCACTACGTTATAACGTATAACGTTATGTAGCACTACGTTATATCGTATAACGTTATATACTATTACCTTATAATGTATAACGTTTTGTAGCAGTACGTTATAACGTATACCGTTATATATTGTTACCTTATAACGTTATACGATATATACTATTACCTTATAACGTATAACGTTATGTAGCAGTACGTTATAATGTATATCGTTATATATTGTTACCTTATAACGTTATACGTTATATACTATTTCCTTATAACGTATAACGATATGTGGCATTACGCTATAACGTATATCGTTATATATTGTTACCTTATAACGTTATACGTTATATCCTATTACGTTATAACGCATAACATTATGTAGCACTACGTTATAACGTATAACGTTATGTAGCACTACGTTATAACGTATAACGTTATATACTACTACCTTATAACGTATAACGTTATGTAGCTTTACGTTATAAGGTATAACGGTATATACTATTACCTTATAACGTATAACGTTATGTAGCATTACGTTATTACGTATAACGTTATATACTATTACCTTATAACGTATAACGTTGTGTAGCAGTACGGTATAACGTATAACGTTATATACTACTACTTTTATAACGTATAACGTTGTGTAGCAGTACGTTATAACGTATATCGTTATATATTGTTACCTTATAACGTTATACGTTATATACTATTACCTTATAACGTATAACGTTATGTAGCACTACGTTATAACGTATATCGTTATATATTGTTACCTTATAACGTTATACGTTATATACTATTACGTTATAACGTATAACGTTTTGTAGCACTACGTTATAACGTATAACGTTATGTAGCACTACGTTATAACGTATAACGTTATGTAGCACTACGTTATATCGTATAACGTTATATACTATTACCTTATAATGTATAACGTTTTGTAGCAGTACGTTATAACGTATATCGTTATATATTGTTACCTTATAACATTATACGTTATATACTATTACCTTATAACGTATAACGTTATGTGGCATTACGCTATAACGTATATCGTTATATATTGTTACCTTATAACGTTATACGTTATATACTATTACCTTATAACGTATAACGTTATGTAGCACTACGTTATAACGTATAACGTTAGGTAGCACTACGTTATAACGTATAGCGTTATATACTACTACCTTATAACGTATAACGTTATGTAGCTTTACGTTATAAGGTATAACGTTATATACTATTACCTTATAACGTTTAACGTTATGTAGCATTAGGTTATAACGTATAACGTTATATACTATTACGTTCTAACGTTCAACGTCATGTAGCACTACGTTATAACGTATAACGTTATGTAGCACTACGTTATAACGTATAACGTTATATATAATATTACCTGATAACGTATAACGTTATGTAGCAGTACGTTATAACGTATAACGTTATATACTATTTCCTTATAACGTATAGCGTTATGTGGCATTACGCTATAACGTATATCGTTATATATTGTTACCTTATAACGTTATACGTTATATCCTATTACGTTATAACGTATAACGTTATGTAGCACTACGTTATAACGTATAACGTTATGTAGCACTACGTTATAACATATAACGCTATATACTACTACCTTATAACATATAACGTTATGTAGCTTTACGTTATAAGGTATAACGTTATATACTATTACCTTATAACGTATAACGTTATGTAGCATTACGTTATAACGTGTATCGTTATATACTATTACCTTATAACGTATAACGTTGTGTAGCAGTACGGTATAACGTATAACGTTATATACTACTACTTTTATAACGTATAACGTTGTGTAGCAGTACGTTATAACGTATATCGTTATATATTGTTACCTTATAACGTTATACGTTATATACTATTACCTTATAACGTATAACGTTATGTAGCACTACGTTATAACGTATATCGTTATATATTGTTACCTTATAACGTTATACGTTATATACTATTACGTTATAACGTATAACGTTATGTAGCACTACGTTATAACGTATAACGTTATGTAGCACTACGTTATAACGTATAACGTTATGTAGCACTACGTTATAACGTATAACGTTATATACTATTACCTTATAATGTATAACGTTTTGTAGCAGTACGTTATAACGTATATCGTTATATATTGTTACCTTATAACGTTATACGATATATACTATTACCTTATAACGTATAACGTTATGTAGCAGTACGTTATAATGTATATCGTTATATATTATTACCTTATAACGTTATACGTTATATAGTATTACCTTATAACGTATAACGTTATGTAGCTTTACGTTATAAGGTATAACGTTATATACTATTACCTTATAACGTATAACGTTATGTAGCATTACGTTATAACGTATAACGTTATATACTATTACGTTATAACGTATAACGTCATGTAGCACTACGTTATAACTTATAACGTTATGTAGCAATACGTTATAACGTATAACGTTAAATACTATTACCTTACAACGTATAACGTTATGTAGCACTACGTTATAACGTATAACGTTATGTAGCACTACGTTATAACGTATAACGTTATATATAATATTACCTGATAACGTATAACGTTATGTAGCAGTACGTTATAACGTATAACGTTATATACTATTTCCTTATAACGTGTAGCGTTATGTGGCATTACGCTATAACGTATATCGTTATATATTGTTACCTTATAACGTTATACGTTATATAGTATTACCTTATAACGTATAACGTTATGTAGCATTACGTTATAACGTCTAACGTTATATACTATTACCTTATAACGTATAACGTTACGTAGCATTACGTTATAACGTATATCGTTATATATTGTGACCTTATAACGTTATACGTTATATACTATTACGATATAACGTATAACGTTATGTAGCACTACGTTATAACGTATAACGTTATGTAGCACTACGTTATAACGTATAACGTTATGTAGCACTACGTTATAACATATAACGTTATATACTACTACCTTATAACGTATAACGTTATGTGGCATTACGCTATAACGTATATCGTTATATATTGTTACCTTATAACGTTATACGTTATATAGTATTACCTTCTAACGTATAACGTTATGTAGCATTACGTTATAACGTCTAACGTTATATACTATTACCTTATAACGTATAACGTTACGTAGCATTACGTTATAACGTATATCGTTATATATTGTGACCTTATAACGTTATACGTTATATACTATTACGATATAACGTATAACGTTATGTAGCACTACGTTATAACGTATAACGTTATGTAGCACTATGTTATAACGTATAAAGTTATATACTACTACCTTATAACGTGTAACGTTATGTGGCATTACGCTATAACGTATATCGTTATATATTGTTACCTTATAACGTTATACGTTATATAGTATTACCTTCTAACGTATAACGTTATGTAGCACTACGTTATAACGTATAACGTTGTGTAGCAGTACGGTATAACGTATAACGTTATATACTACTACTTTTATAACGTATAACGTTGTGTAGCAGTACGTTATAACGTATATCGTTATATATTGTTACCTTAGAACGTTATACGTTATATACTATTACCTTATAACGTATAACGTTATGTAGCACTACGTTATAACGTATATCGTTATATATTGTTACCTTAGAACGTTATACGTTATATACTATTACGTTATAACGTATAACGTTATGTAGCACTACGTTATAACGTATAACGTTATGTAGCACTACGTTATAACGTATAACGTTATGTAGCACTACGTTATAACGTATAACGTTATATACTATTACCTTATAATGTATAACGTTTTGTAGCAGTACGTTATAACGTATATCGTTATATATTGTTACCTTATAAAGTTATACGATATATACTATTACCTTATAACGTATAACGTTATGTAGCAGTACGTTATAATGTATATCGTTATATATTGTTACCTTATAACGTTATACGTTATATACTATTACCTTATAACGTATAACGTTACGTAGCACTACGTTATAACGTATAACGTTATATACTACTACCTTATAACGTATAACGTTATGTAGCTTTACGTTATAAGGTATAACGTTATATACTATTACCTTATAACGTATAACGTTATGTAGCATTACGTTATAACGTATAACGTTATATACTATTACGTTATAACGTATAACGTCATGTAGCACTACGTTATAACGTATAACGTTATGTAGCAATACGTTATATCGTATAACGTTAAATACTATTACCTTACAACGTATAACGTTATGTAGCACTACGTTATAACGTATAACGTTATATATAATATTACCTGATAACGTATAACGTTATGTAGCAGTACGTTATAACGTATAACGTTATATACTATTTCCTTATAACGTATAGCGTTATGTGGCATTACGCTATAACGTATATCGTTATATATTGTTACCTTATAACGTTATACGTTATATAGTATTACCTTATAACGTATAACGTTATGTAGCATTACGTTATAACGTCTAACGTTATATACTATTACCTTACAACGTATAACGTTACGTAGCATTACGTTATAACGTATAACGTTATATACTACTACCTTATAACGTATAACGGTATGTGGCATTACGCTATAACGTATATCGTTATATATTGTGACCTTATAACGTTATACGTTATATACTATTACGATATAACGTATAACGTTATGTAGCACTACGTTATAACGTATAACGTTATATATTGTTACCTTATAACGTTTTACGTTATATACTATTACCTTATAACGTATAACGTTATGTAGCACTACGTTATAACGTATATCGTTATATATTGTTACCTTATAACGTTATACGTTATATACTATTACGTTATGACGTATAACGTTATGTAGCACTACGTTATAACGTATAACGTTATGTAGCACTACGTTATAACGTATAACGTTATGTAGCACTACGTTATAACGTATAACGTTATATACTATTACCTTATAATGTATAACGTTTTGGAGCAGTACGTTATAACGTATATCGTTATATATTGTTACCTTATAACGTTATACGATATATACTATTGCCTTATAACGTATAACGTTACGTAGCATTACGTTATAACGTATATCGTTATATATTGTGACCTTATAACGTTATACGTTATATACTATTACGATATAACGTATAACGTTATGTAGCACTACGTTATAACGTATAACGTTATGTAGCACTACGTTATAACGTATAACGTTATATACTACTACCTTATAACGTGTAACGTTATGTGGCATTACGCTATAACGTATATCGTTATATATTGTTACCTTATAACGTTATACGTTATATAGTATTACCTTCTAACGTATAACGTTATGTAGCACTACGTTATAACGTATAACGTTGTGTAGCAGTACGGTATAACGTATAACGTTATATACTACTACTTTTATAACGTATAACGTTGTGTAGCAGTACGTTATAACGTATATCGTTATATATTGTTACCTTATAACGTTATACGTTATATACTATTACCTTATAACGTATAACGTTATGTAGCACTACGTTATAACGTATATCGTTATATATTGTTACCTTAGAACGTTATACGTTATATACTATTACGTTATAACGTATAACGTTATGTAGCACTACGTTATAACGTATAACGTTATGTAGCACTACGTTATAACGTATAACGTTATGTAGCACTACGTTATAACGTATAACGTTATATACTATTACCTTATAATGTATAACGTTTTGTAGCAGTACGTTATAACGTATATCGTTATATATTGTTACCTTATAAAGTTATACGATATATACTATTACCTTATAACGTATAACGTTATGTAGCAGTACGTTATAATGTATATCGTTATATATTGTTACCTTATAACGTTATACGTTATATACTATTACCTTATAACGTATAACGTTACGTAGCACTACGTTATAACGTATAACGTTATATACTACTACCTTATAACGTATAACGTTATGTAGCTTTACGTTATAAGGTATAACGTTATATACTATTACCTTATAACGTATAACGTTATGTAGCATTACGTTATAACGTATAACGTTATATACTATTACGTTATAACGTATAACGTCATGTAGCACTACGTTATAACGTATAACGTTATGTAGCAATACGTTATATCGTATAACGTTAAATACTATTACCTTACAACGTATAACGTTATGTAGCACTACGTTATAACGTATAACGTTATATATAATATTACCTGATAACGTATAACGTTATGTAGCAGTACGTTATAACGTATAACGTTATATACTATTTCCTTATAACGTATAGCGTTATGTGGCATTACGCTATAACGTATATCGTTATATATTGTTACCTTATAACGTTATACGTTATATAGTATTACCTTATAACGTATAACGTTATGTAGCATTACGTTATAACGTCTAACGTTATATACTATTACCTTACAACGTATAACGTTACGTAGCATTACGTTATAACGTATAACGTTATATACTACTACCTTATAACGTATAACGGTATGTGGCATTACGCTATAACGTATATCGTTATATATTGTGAACTTATAACGTTATACGTTATATACTATTACGATATAACGTATAACGTTATGTAGCACTACGTTATAACGTATAACGTTATGTAGCACTACGTTATAACGTATAACGTTATATACTACTACCTTATAACGTATAACGTTATGTGGCATTACGCTATAACGTATATCGTTATATATTGTTACCTTATAACGTTATACGTTATATAGTATTACCTTCTAATGTATAACGTTATGTAGCATTACGTTATAACGTATAACGTTATATACTATTACCTTATAACATATAACGTTACGTAGCATTACGTTATAACGTATATCGTTATATATTGTTACCTTATAACGTTATACGTTATTTACTATTACGTTATAACGTATAACGTTATGTAGCATTACGTTATAACGTATAACGTTATATACTATTACCTTATAACGTATAACGTTGTGTAGCAGTACGCTATAACGTATATCGTTATATATTGTTACCTTATAACGTTTTACGTTATATACTATTACCTTATAACGTATAACGTTATGTAGCACTACGTTATAACGTATATCGTTATATATTGTTACCTTATAACGTTATACGTTATATACTATTACGTTATGACGTATAACGTTATGTAGCACTACGTTATAACGTATAACGTTATGTAGCACTACGTTATAACGTATAACGTTATGTAGCACTACGTTATAACGTATAACGTTATGTAGCACTACGTTATAACGTATAAGGTTATATACTATTACCTTATAATGTATAACGTTATGTGGCATTACGCTATAACGTATATCGTTATATATTGTTACCTTATAACGTTATACGTTATATACTATTACGATATAACGTATAACGTTATGTAGCACTACGTTATAACGTATAACGTTATGTAGCACTACGTTATAACGTATAACGTTATATACTACTACCTTATAACGTATAACGTTATGTGGCATTACGCTATAACGTATATCGTTATATATTGTTACCTTATAACGTTATACGTTATATAGTATTACCTTCTAACGTATAACGTTATGTAGCATTACGTTATAACGTATAACGTTATATACTACTACCTTATAACGTATAACGTTACGTAGCATTACGTTATAACGTATATCGTTATATATTGTTACCTTATAACGTTATACGTTATTTACTATTACGTTATAACGTATAACGTTATGTAGCATTACGTTATAACGTATAACGTTATATACTATTACCTTATAACGTATAACGTTGTGTAGCAGTACGCTATAACGTATATCGTTATATATTGTTACCTTATAACGTTTTACGTTATATACTATTCCCTTATAACGTATAACGTTATGTAGCACTACGTTATAACGTGTAACGTTATATACTATTACCTTATAACGTATAACGTTGTGTAGCAGTACGTTATAACGTATATCGTTATATATTGTTACCTTATGACGTTATACGTTATATACTATGACCTTATAACGTATGACGTTATGTAGCACTACGTTATAACGTATATCGTTATATATTGTTACCTTATAACGTTATACGTTATATACTATTACCTTATAACGTATAACGTTATGTAGCACTACGTTATAACGTATATCGTTATATATTGTTACCTTATAACGTTATACGTTATATACTATTACCTTATAACGTATAACGTTACGTAGCATTACGTTATAACGTATATCGTTATATATTGTTACCTTATAACGTTGTACGTTATTTACTATTACGTTATAACGTATAACGTTATGTAGCATTACGTTATAACGTATAACGTTATATACTATTACCTTATAACGTATAACGTTGTGTAGCAGTACGGTATAACGTATAACGTTATATACTATTACCTTATAACGTATAACGTTGTGTAGCAGTACGTTATAACGTATATCGTTATATATTGTTACCTTATAACGTTATACGTTATATACTATTACCTTATAACGTATAACGTTATGTAGCACTACGTTATAACGTATATCGTTATATATTGTTACCTTATAACGTTATACGTTATATACTATTACCTTATAACGTATAACGTTATGTAGCACTACGTTATAACGTATAACGTTATATACTATTACCTTATAACGTATAACGTTGTGTAGCAGTCCGGTATAACGTATAACGTTATATACTACTACTTTTATAACGTATAACGTTGTGTAGCAGTACGTTATAACGTATATCGTTATATATTGTTACCTTATTACGTTATACGTTATATACTATTACCTTATAACGTATAACAATATGTAGCACTACGTTATAACGGATATCGTTATATATTGTTACCTTATAACGTTATACGTTATATACTATTACGATATAACGTATAACGTTATGTAGCACTACGTTATAACGTATAACGTTATGTAGCACTACGTTATAACGTATAACGTTATGTAGCAATACGTTATAACGTATAACGTTAAATACTATTACCTTACAACGTATAACGTTATGTAGCACTACGTTATAACGTATATCGTTATATATTGTTACCTTATAACGTTATACGTTATATACTATTACGTTATAACGTATAACGTTATGTAGCACTACGTTATAACGTATAACGTTATGTAGCACTACGTTATAACGTATAACGTTATGTAGCACTACGTTAAAACGTATAACGTTATATACTATTACCTTATAATGTATAACGTTTTGTAGCAGTACGTTATAACGTATATCGTTATATATTGTTACCTTATAACGTTATACGATATATACTATTACCTTATAACGTATAACGTTATGTAGCAGTACGTTATAATGTATATCGTTATATATTGTTACCTTATAACGTTATACGTTATATACTATTACCTTATAACGTATAACGTTATGTGGCATTGCGCTATAACGTATATCGTTATATATTGTTACCTTATAACGTTATACGTTATATAGTATTACCTTATAACGTATAACGTTATGTAGCACTACGTTATAACGTATAACGTTACGTAGCACTACGTTATAAAGTATAACGTTATATACTACTACCTTATAACGTATAACGTTATGTAGCTTTACGTTATAAGGTATAACGTTATATACTATTACCTTATAACGTATAACGTTATGTAGCATTACGTCATAACGTATAACGTTATATACTATTACGTTATAACGTATAACGTCATGTAGCACTACGTTATAACGTATAACGTTATGAAGCAATACGTTATAACGTATAACGTTAAATACTATTACCTTACAACGTATAACGTTATGTAGCACTACGTTATAACGTATAACGTTATGTAGCACTACGTTATAACGTATAACGTTATATACTATTACCTTATAATGTATAACGTTTTGTAGCAGTACGTTATAACGTATATCGTTATATATTGTTACCTTATAACGTTATACGATATATACTATTACCTTATAACGTATAACGATATGTAGCAGTACGTTATAATGTATATCGTTATATATTGTTACCTTATAACGTTATACGTTATATACTATTACCTTATAACGTATAACGATATGTGGCATTACGCTATAACGTATATCGTTATATATTGTTACCTTATAACGTTATACGTTATATACTATTACGTTATAACGTATAACGTTATGTAGCACTACGTTATAACGTATAACGTTATGTAGCACTACGTTATAACGTATAACGTTATATACTACTACCTTATAACGTATAACGTTATGTAGCTTTACGTTATAAGGTATAACGGTATATACTATTACCTTATAACGTATAATGTTATGTAGCATTACGTTATAACGTATAACGTTATATACTATTACCTTATAACGTATAACGTTGTGTAGCAGTACGGTATAACGTATAACGTTGTATACTACTACTTTTATAACGTATAACGTTGTGTAGCAGTACGTTATAACGTATATCGTTATATATTGTTACCTTATAACGTTATACGTTATATACTATTACCTTATAACGTATAACGTTATGTAGCACTACGTTATAACGTATATCGTTATATATTGTTACCTTATAACGTTATACGTTATATACTACTACGTTATAACGTATAACGTTTTGTAGCACTACGTTATAACGTATAACGTTATGTAGCACTACGTTATAACGTATAACGTTATGTAGCACTACGTTATAACGTATAACGTTATGTAGCACTACGTTAAAACGTATAACGTTATATACTATTACCTTATAATGTATAACGTTTTGTAGCAGTACGTTATAACGTATATCGTTATATATTGTTACCTTATAACGTTATACGATATATACTATTACCTTATAACGTATAACGTTATGTAGCAGTACGTTATAATGTATATCGTTATATATTGTTACCTTATAACGTTATACGTTATATACTATTACCTTATAACGTATAACGTTATGTGGCATTGCGCTATAACGTATATCGTTATATATTGTTACCTTATAACGTTATACGTTATATAGTATTACCTTATAACGTATAACGTTATGTAGCACTACGTTATAACGTATAACGTTACGTAGCACTACGTTATAAAGTATAACGTTATATACTACTACCTTATAACGTATAACGTTATGTAGCTTTACGTTATAAGGTATAACGTTATATACTATTACCTTATAACGTATAACGTTATGTAGCATTACGTCATAACGTATAACGTTATATACTATTACGTTATAACGTATAACGTCATGTAGCACTACGTTATAACGTATAACGTTATGAAGCAATACGTTATAACGTATAACGTTAAATACTATTACCTTACAACGTATAACGTTATGTAGCACTACGTTATAACGTATAACGTTATGTAGCACTACGTTATAACGTATAACGTTATATACTATTACCTTATAATGTATAACGTTTTGTAGCAGTACGTTATAACGTATATCGTTATATATTGTTACCTTATAACGTTATACGATATATACTATTACCTTATAACGTATAACGATATGTAGCAGTACGTTATAATGTATATCGTTATATATTGTTACCTTATAACGTTATACGTTATATACTATTACCTTATAACGTATAACGATATGTGGCATTACGCTATAACGTATATCGTTATATACTGTTACCTTATAACGTTATACGTTATATACTATTACGTTATAACGTATAACGTTATGTAGCACTACGTTATAACGTATAACGTTATGTAGCACTACGTTATAACGTATAACGTTATATACTACTACCTTATAACGTATAACGTTATGTAGCTTTACGTTATAAGGTATAACGGTATATACTATTACCTTATAACGTATAATGTTATGTAGCATTACGTTATAACGTATAACGTTATATACTATTACCTTATAACGTATAACGTTGTGTAGCAGTACGGTATAACGTATAACGTTGTATACTACTACTTTTATAACGTATAACGTTGTGTAGCAGTACGTTATAACGTATATCGTTATATATTGTTACCTTATAACGTTATACGTTATATACTATTACCTTATAACGTATAACGTTATGTAGCACTACGTTATAACGTATATCGTTATATATTGTTACCTTATAACGTTATACGTTATATACTATTACGTTATAACGTATAACGTTTTGTAGCACTACGTTATAACGTATAACGTTATGTAGCACTACGTTATAACGTATAACGTTATGTAGCACTACGTTATATCGTATAACGTTATATACTATTACCTTATAATGTATAACGTTTTGTAGCAGTACGTTATAACGTATACCGTTAGATATTGTTACCTTATAACGTTATACGATATATACTATTACCTTATAACGTATAACGTTATGTAGCAGTACGTTATAATGTATATCGTTATATATTGTTACCTTATAACGTTATACGTTATATACTATTACCTTATAACGTATAACGTTATGTGGCATTACGCTATAACGTATATCGTTATATATTGTTACCTTCTAACGTTATACGTTATATAGTATTACCTTATAACGTATAACGTTATGTAGCACTACGTTATAACGTATAACGTTACGTAGCACTATGTTATAACGTATAACGTTATATACTACTACCTTATAACGTATAACGTTATGTAGCTTTACGTTATAAGGTATAACGTTATATACTATTACCTTATAACGTTTAACGTTATGTAGCATTACGTTATAACGTATAACGTTATATACTATTACGTTCTAACGTATAACGTCATGTAGCACTACGTTATAACGTATAACGTTATGTAGCAATACGTTATAACGTATAACGTTAAATACTATTACCTTACAACGTATAACGTTATGTAGCACTACGTTATAACGTATAACGTTATGTAGCACTACGTTATAACGTATAACGTTATATATAATATTACCTGATAACGTATAACGTTATGTAGCAGTACGTTATAACGTATAACGTTATATACTATTTCCTTATAACGTATAGCGTTATGTGGCATTACGCTATAACGTATATCGTTATATATTGTTACCTTATAACGTTATACGTTATATAGTATTACCTTATAACGTATAACGTTATGTAGCATTACGTTATAACGTCTAACGTTATATACTATTACCTTATAACGTATAACGTTACGTAGCATTACGCTATAACGTATATCGTTATATATTGTGACCTTATAACGTTATACGTTATATACTAATACGATATAACGTATAACGTTATGTAGCACTACGTTATAACGTATAACGTTATGTAGCACTACGTTATAACGTATAACGTTATATACTACTACCTTATAACGTATAACGTTATGTGGCATTACGCTATAACGTATATCGTTATATATTGTTACCTTATAACGTTATACGTTATATAGTATTACCTTCTAACGTATAACGTTATGTAGCACTACGTTATAACGTATAACGTTATGTAGCACTACGTTATAACGTATAACGTTATATACTATTACCTTATAATGTATAACGTTTTGGAGCAGTACGTTATAACGTATATCGTTATATATTGTTACCTTATAACGTTATACGATATATACTATTACCTTATAACGTATAACGATATGTAGCAGTACGTTATAATGTATATCGTTATATATTGTTACCTTATAACGTTATACGTTATATACTATTTCCTTATAACGTATAACGATATGTGGCATTACGCTATAACGTATATCGTTATATATTGTTACCTTATAACGTTATACGTTATATCCTATTACGTTATAACGCATAACATTATGTAGCACTACGTTATAACGTATAACGTTATGTAGCACTACGTTATAACGTATAACGTTATATACTACTACCTTATAACGTATAACGTTATGTAGCTTTACGTTATAAGGTATAACGGTATATACTATTACCTTATAACGTATAACGTTATGTAGCATTACGTTATAACGTATAACGTTATATACTATTACCTTATAACGTATAACGTTGTGTAGCAGTACGGTATAACGTATAACGTTATATACTACTACTTTTATAACGTATAACGTTGTGTAGCAGTACGTTATAACGTATATCGTTATATATTGTTACCTTATAACGTTATACGTTATATACTATTACCTTATAACGTATAACGTTATGTAGCACTACGTTATAACGTATATCGTTATATATTGTTACCTTATAACGTTATACGTTATATACTATTACGTTATAACGTATAACGTTTTGTAGCACTACGTTATAACGTATAACGTTATGTAGCACTACGTTATAACGTATAACGTTATGTAGCACTACGTTATATCGTATAACGTTATATACTATTACCTTATAATGTATAACGTTTTGTAGCAGTACGTTATAACGTATATCGTTATATATTGTTACCTTATAACATTATACGTTATATACTATTACCTTATAACGTATAACGTTATGTGGCATTACGCTATAACGTATATCGTTATATATTGTTACCTTATAACGTTATACGTTATATACTATTACCTTATAACGTATAACGTTATGTAGCACTACGTTATAACGTATAACGTTAGGTAGCACTACGTTATAACGTATAGCGTTATATACTACTACCTTATAACGTATAACGTTATGTAGCTTTACGTTATAAGGTATAACGTTATATACTATTACCTTATAACGTTTAACGTTATGTAGCATTAGGTTATAACGTATAACGTTATATACTATTACGTTCTAACGTTCAACGTCATGTAGCACTACGTTATAACGTATAACGTTATGTAGCAATACGTTATAACGTATAACGTTAAATACTATTACCTTACAACGTATAACGTTATGTAGCACTACGTTATAACGTATAACGTTATGTAGCACTACGGTATAACGTATAACGTTATATATAATATTACCTGATAACGTATAACGTTATGTAGCAGTACGTTATAACGTATAACGTTATATACTATTTCCTTATAACGTATAGCGTTATGTGGCATTACGCTATAACGTATATCGTTATATATTGTTACCTTATAACGTTATAACGTATAACGTTATGTAGCACTACGTTATAACGTATAACGTTATGTAGCACTACGTTATAACATATAACGCTATATACTACTACCTTATAACGTATAACGTTATGTAGCTTTACGTTATAAGGTATAACGTTATATACTATTACCTTATAACGTATAACGTTATGTAGCATTACGTTATAACGTGTATCGTTATATACTATTACCTTATAACGTATAACGTTGTGTAGCAGTACGGTATAACGTATAACGTTATATACTACTACTTTTATAACGTATAACGTTGTGTAGCAGTACGTTATAACGTATATCGTTATATATTGTTACCTTATAACGTTATACGTTATATACTATTACCTTATAACGTATAACGTTATGTAGCACTACGTTATAACGTATATCGTTATATATTGTTACCTTATAACGTTATACGTTATATACTATTACGTTATAACGTATAACGTTATGTAGCACTACGTTATAACGTATAACGTTATGTAGCACTACGTTATAACGTATAACGTTATGTAGCACTACGTTATAACGTATAACGTTATATACTATTACCTGATAACGTATAACGTTATGTAGCAGTACGTTATAACGTATAACGTTATATACTATTTCCTTATAACGTATAGCGTTATGTGGCATTACGCTATAACGTATATCGTTATATATTGTTACCTTATAACGTTATACGTTATATAGTATTACCTTATAACGTATAACGTTATGTAGCATTACGTTATAACGTCTAACGTTATATACTATTACCTTATAACGTATAACGTTACGTAGCATTACGCTATAACGTATATCGTTATATATTGTGACCTTATAACGTTATACGTTATATACTAATACGATATAACGTATAACGTTATGTAGCACTACGTTATAACGTATAACGTTATGTAGCACTACGTTATAACGTATAACGTTATGTAGCACTACGTTATAACGTATAACGTTATATACTACTACCTTATAACGTATAACGTTATGTAGCTTTACGTTATAAGGTATAACGGTATATACTATTACCTTATAACGTATAACGTTATGTAGCATTACGTTATAACGTATAACGTTATATACTATTACCTTATAACGTATAACGTTGTGTAGCAGTACGGTATAACGTATAACGTTATATACTACTACTTTTATAACGTATAACGTTGTGTAGCAGTACGTTATAACGTATATCGTTATATATTGTTACCTTATAACGTTATACGTTATATACTATTACCTTATAACGTATAACGTTATGTAGCACTACGTTATAACGTACATCGTTATATATTGTTACCTTATAACGTTATACGTTATATACTATTACGTTATAACGTATAACGTTTTGTAGCACTACGTTATAACGTATAACGTTATGTAGCACTACGTTATAACGTATAACGTTATGTAGCACTACGTTATATCGTATAACGTTATATACTATTACCTTATAATGTATAACGTTTTGTAGCAGTACGTTATAACGTATATCGTTATATATTGTTACCTTATAACATTATACGTTATATACTATTACCTTATAACGTATAACGTTATGTGGCATTACGCTATAACGTATATCGTTATATATTGTTACCTTATAACGTTATACGTTATATACTATTACCTTATAACGTATAACGTTATGTAGCACTACGTTATAACGTATAACGTTAGGTAGCACTACGTTATAACGTATAGCGTTATATACTACTACCTTATAACGTATAACGTTATGTAGCTTTACGTTATAAGGTATAACGTTATATACTATTACCTTATAACGTTTAACGTTATGTAGCATTAGGTTATAACGTATAACGTTATATACTATTACGTTCTAACGTTCAACGTCATGTAGCACTACGTTATAACGTATAACGTTATGTAGCAATACGTTATAACGTATAACGTTAAATACTATTACCTTACAACGTATAACGTTATGTAGCACTACGTTATAACGTATAACGTTATGTAGCACTACGTTATAACGTATAACGTTATATATAATATTACCTGATAACGTATAACGTTATGTAGCAGTACGTTATAACGTATAACGTTATATACTATTTCCTTATAACGTATAGCGTTATGTGGCATTACGCTATAACGTATATCGTTATATATTGTTACCTTATAACGTTATACGTTATATCCTATTACGTTATAACGTATAACGTTATGTAGCACTACGTTATAACGTATAACGTTATGTAGCACTACGTTATAACATATAACGCTATATACTACTACCTTATAACGTATAACGTTATGTAGCTTTACGTTATAAGGTATAACGTTATATACTATTACCTTATAACGTATAACGTTATGTAGCACTACGTTATAACGTATATCGTTATATATTGTTACCTTATAACGTTATACGTTATATACTATTACGTTATAACGTATAACGTTATGTAGCACTACGTTATAACGTATAACGTTATGTAGCACTACGTTATAACGTATAACGTTATGTAGCACTACGTTATAACGTATAACGTTATATACTATTACCTTATAATGTATAACGTTTTGTAGCAGTACGTTATAACGTATATCGTTATATATTGTTACCTTATAACGTTATACGATATATACTATTACCTTATAACGTATAACGTTATGTAGCAGTACGTTATAATGTATATCGTTATATATTGTTACCTTATAACGTTATACGTTATATAGTAGTACCTTATAACGTATAACGTTATGTAGCTTTACGTTATAAGGTATAACGTTATATACTATTACCTTATAACGTATAACGTTATGTAGCATTACGTTATAACGTATAACGTTATATACTATTACGTTATAACGTATAACGTCATGTAGCAATACGTTATAACGTATAACGTTATGTAGCAATACGTTATAACGTATAACGTTAAATACTATTACCTTACAACGTATAACGTTATGTAGCACTACGTTATAACGTATAACGTTATGTAGCACTACGTTATAACGTATAACGTTATATATAATATTACCTGATAACGTATAACGTTATGTAGCAGTACGTTATAACGTATAACGTTATATACTATTTCCTTATAACGTGTAGCGTTATGTGGCATTACGCTATAACGTATATCGTTATATATTGTTACCTTATAACGTTATACGTTATATAGTATTACCTTATAACGTATAACGTTATGTAGCATTACGTTATAACGTCTAACGTTATATACTATTACCTTATAACGTATAACGTTACGTAGCATTACGTTATAACGTATATCGTTATATATTGTGACCTTATAACGTTATACGTTATATACTATTACGATATAACGTATAACGTTATGTAGCACTACGTTATAACGTATAACGTTATGTAGCACTACGTTATAACGTATAACGTTATGTAGCACTACGTTATAACGTATAACGTTATATACTACTACCTTATAACGTATAACGTTATGTGGCATTACGCTATAACGTATATCGTTATATATTGTTACCTTATAACGTTATACGTTATATAGTATTACCTTCTAACGTATAACGTTATGTAGCATTACGTTATAACGTCTAACGTTATATACTATTACCTTATAACGTATAACGTTACGTAGCATTACGTTATAACGTATATCGTTATATATTGTGACCTTATAACGTTATACGTTATATAATATTACGATATAACGTATAACGTTATGTAGCACTACGTTATAACGTATAACGTTATGTAGCACTACGTTATAACGTATAACGTTATATACTACTACCTTATAACGTGTAACGTTATGTGGCATTACGCTATAACGTATATCGTTATATATTGTTACCTTATAACGTTATACGTTATATAGTATTACCTTCTAACGTATAACGTTATGTAGCACTACGTTATAACGTATAACGTTGTGTAGCAGTACGGTATAACGTATAACGTTATATACTACTACTTTTATAACGTATAACGTTGTGTAGCAGTACGTTATAACGTATATCGTTATATATTGTTACCTTATAACGTTATACGTTATATACTATTACCTTATAACGTATAACGTTATGTAGCACTACGGTATAACGTATATCGTTATATATTGTTACCTTAGAACGTTATACGTTATATACTATTACGTTATAACGTATAACGTTATGTAGCACTACGTTATAACGTATAACGTTATGTAGCACTACGTTATAACGTATATCGTTATATATTGTTACCTTATAAAGTTATACGATATATACTATTACCTTATAACGTATAACGTTATGTAGCAGTACGTTATAATGTATATCGTTATATATTGTTACCTTATAACGTTATACGTTATATACTATTACCTTATAACGTATAACGTTACGTAGCACTACGTTATAACGTATAACGTTATATACTACTACCTTATAACGTATAACGTTATGTAGCTTTACGTTATAAGGTATAACGTTATATACTATTACCTTATAACGTATAACGTTATGTAGCATTACGTTATAACGTATAACGTTATATACTATTACGTTATAACGTATAACGTCATGTAGCACTACGTTATAACGTATAACGTTATGTAGCAATACGTTATATCGTATAACGTTAAATACTATTACCTTACAACGTATAACGTTATGTAGCACTACGTTATAACGTATAACGTTATATATAATATTACCTGATAACGTATAACGTTATGTAGCAGTACGTTATAACGTATAACGTTATATACTATTTCCTTATAACGTATAGCGTTATGTGGCATTACGCTATAACGTATATCGTTATATATTGTTACCTTATAACGTTATACGTTATATAGTATTACCTTATAACGTATAACGTTATGTAGCATTACGTTATAACGTCTAACGTTATATACTATTACCTTACAACGTATAACGTTACGTAGCATTACGTTATAACGTATAACGTTATATACTACTACCTTATAACGTATAACGGTATGTGGCATTACGCTATAACGTATATCGTTATATATTGTGACCTTATAACGTTATACGTTATATACTATTACGATATAACGTATAACGTTATGTAGCACTACGTTATAACGTATAACGTTATATATTGTTACCTTATAACGTTTTACGTTATATACTATTACCTTATAACGTATAACGTTATTTAGCACTACGTTATAACGTATATCGTTATATATTGTTACCTTATAACGTTATACGTTATATACTATTACGTTATGACGTATAACGTTATGTAGCACTACGTTATAACGTATAACGTTATGTAGCACTACGTTATAACGTATAACGTTATGTAGCACTACGTTATAACGTATAACGTTATATACTATTACCTTATAATGTATAACGTTTTGGAGCAGTACGTTATAACGTATATCGTTATATATTGTTACCTTATAACGTTATACGATATATACTATTGCCTTATAACGTATAACGTTACGTAGCATTACGTTATAACGTATATCGTTATATATTGTGACCTTATAACGTTATACGTTATATACTATTACGATATAACGTATAACGTTATGTAGCACTACGTTATAACGTATAACGTTATGTAGCACTACGTTATAACGTATAACGTTATATACTACTACCTTATAACGTGTAACGTTATGTGGCATTACGCTATAACGTATATCGTTATATATTGTTACCTTATAACGTTATACGTTATATAGTATTACCTTCTAACGTATAACGTTATGTAGCACTACGTTATAACGTATAACGTTGTGTAGCAGTACGGTATAACGTATAACGTTATATACTACTACTTTTATAACGTATAACGTTGTGTAGCAGTACGTTATAACGTATATCGTTATATATTGTTACCTTATAACGTTATACGTTATATACTATTACCTTATAACGTATAACGTTATGTAGCACTACGTTATAACGTATATCGTTATATATTGTTACCTTAGAACGTTATACGTTATATACTATTACGTTATAACGTATAACGTTATGTAGCACTACGTTATAACGTATAACGTTATGTAGCACTACGTTATAACGTATAACGTTATGTAGCACTACGTTATAACGTATAACGTTATATACTATTACCTTATAATGTATAACGTTTTGTAGCAGTACGTTATAACGTATATCGTTATATATTGTTACCTTATAAAGTTATACGATATATACTATTACCTTATAACGTATAACGTTATGTAGCAGTACGTTATAATGTATATCGTTATATATTGTTACCTTATAACGTTATACGTTATATACTATTACCTTATAACGTATAACGTTACGTAGCACTACGTTATAACGTATAACGTTATATACTACTACCTTATAACGTATAACGTTATGTAGCTTTACGTTATAAGGTATAACGTTATATACTATTACCTTATAACGTATAACGTTATGTAGCATTACGTTATAACGTATAACGTTATATACTATTACGTTATAACGTATAACGTCATGTAGCACTACGTTATAACGTATAACGTTATGTAGCAATACGTTATATCGTATAACGTTAAATACTATTACCTTACAACGTATAACGTTATGTAGCACTACGTTATAACGTATAACGTTATATATAATATTACCTGATAACGTATAACGTTATGTAGCAGTACGTTATAACGTATAACGTTATATACTATTTCCTTATAACGTATAGCGTTATGTGGCATTACGCTATAACGTATATCGTTATATATTGTTACCTTATAACGTTATACGTTATATAGTATTACCTTATAACGTATAACGTTATGTAGCATTACGTTATAACGTCTAACGTTATATACTATTACCTTACAACGTATAACGTTACGTAGCATTACGTTATAACGTATAACGTTATATACTACTACCTTATAACGTATAACGGTATGTGGCATTACGCTATAACGTATATCGTTATATATTGTGACCTTATAACGTTATACGTTATATACTATTACGATATAACGTATAACGTTATGTAGCACTACGTTATAACGTATAACGTTATGTAGCACTACGTTATAACGTATAACGTTATATACTACTACCTTATAACGTATAACGTTATGTGGCATTACGCTATAACGTATATCGTTATATATTGTTACCTTATAACGTTATACGTTATATAGTATTACCTTCTAACGTATAACGTTATGTAGCATTACGTTATAACGTATAACGTTATATACTATTACCTTATAACATATAACGTTACGTAGCATTACGTTATAACGTATATCGTTATATATTGTTACCTTATAACGTTATACGTTATTTACTATTACGTTATAACGTATAACGTTATGTAGCATTACGTTATAACGTATAACGTTATATACTATTACCTTATAACGTATAACGTTGTGTAGCAGTACGCTATAACGTATATCGTTATATATTGTTACCTTATAACGTTTTACGTTATATACTATTACCTTATAACGTATAACGTTATGTAGCACTACGTTATAACGTATATCGTTATATATTGTTACCTTATAACGTTATACGTTATATACTATTACGTTATGACGTATAACGTTATGTAGCACTACGTTATAACGTATAACGTTATGTAGCACTACGTTATAACGTATAACGTTATGTAGCACTACGTTATAACGTATAACGTTATGTAGCACTACGTTATAACGTATAAGGTTATATACTATTACCTTATAATGTATAACGTTATGTGGCATTACGCTATAACGTATATCGTTATATATTGTTACCTTATAACGTTATACGTTATATACTATTACGATATAACGTATAACGTTATGTAGCACTACGTTATAACGTATAACGTTATGTAGCACTACGTTATAACGTATAACGTTATATACTACTACCTTATAACGTATAACGTTATGTGGCATTACGCTATAACGTATATCGTTATATATTGTTACCTTATAACGTTATACGTTATATAGTATTACCTTCTAACGTATAACGTTATGTAGCATTACGTTATAACGTATAACGTTATATACTATTACCTTATAACGTATAACGTTACGTAGCATTACGTTATAACGTATATCGTTATATATTGTTACCTTATAACGTTATACGTTATTTACTATTACGTTATAACGTATAACGTTATGTAGCATTACGTTATAACGTATAACGTTATATACTATTACCTTATAACGTATAACGTTGTGTAGCAGTACGCTATAACGTATATCGTTATATATTGTTACCTTATAACGTTTTACGTTATATACTATTCCCTTATAACGTATAACGTTATGTAGCACTACGTTATAACGTATAACGTTATATACTATTACCTTATAACGTATAACGTTGTGTAGCAGTACGTTATAACGTATATCGTTATATATTGTTACCTTATGACGTTATACGTTATATACTATGACCTTATAACGTATGACGTTATGTAGCACTACGTTATAACGTATATCGTTATATATTGTTACCTTATAACGTTATACGTTATATACTATTACCTTATAACGTATAACGTTATGTAGCACTACGTTATAACGTATAACGTTATATACTATTACCTTATAACGTATAACGTTGTGTAGCAGTACGGTATAACGTATAACGTTATATACTATTACCTTATAACGTATAACGTTGTGTAGCAGTACGTTATAACGTATATCGTTATATATTGTTACCTTATAACGTTATACGTTATATACTATTACCTTATAACGTATAACGTTATGTAGCACTACGTTATAACGTATATCGTTATATATTGTTACCTTATAACGTTATACGTTATATACTATTACCTTATAACGTATAACGTTACGTAGCATTACGTTATAACGTATATCGTTATATATTGTTACCTTATAACGTTATACGTTATTTACTATTACGTTATAACGTATAACGTTATGTAGCATTACGTTATAACGTATAACGTTATATACTATTACCTTATAACGTATAACGTTGTGTAGCAGTACGGTATAACGTATAACGTTATATACTATTACCTTATAACGTATAACGTTGTGTAGCAGTACGTTATAACGTATATCGTTATATATTGTTACCTTATAACGTTATACGTTATATACTATTACCTTATAACGTATAACGTTATGTAGCACTACGTTATAACGTATATCGTTATATATTGTTACCTTATAACGTTATACGTTATATACTATTACCTTATAACGTATAACGTTATGTAGCACTAGGTTATAACGTATAACGTTATATACTATTACCTTATAACGTATAACGTTGTGTAGCAGTCCGGTATAATGTATAACGTTATATACTACTACTTTTATAACGTATAACGTTGTGTAGCAGTACGTTATAACGTATATCGTTATATACTGTTACCTTATTACGTTATACGTTATATACTATTACCTTATAACGTATAACAATATGTAGCACTACGTTATAACGGATATCGTTATATATTGTTACCTTATAACGTTATACGTTATATACTATTACGATATAACGTATAACGTTATGTAGCACTACGTTATAACGTATAACGTTATGTAGCTCTACGTTATAACGTATAACGTTATGTAGCACTACGTTAAAACGTATAACGTTATATACTATTACCTTATAATGTATAACGTTTTGTAGCAGTACGTTATAACGTATATCGTTATTTATTGTTACCTTATAACGTTATACGATATATACTATTACCTTATAACGTATAACGTTATGTAGCAGTACGTTATAATGTATATCGTTATATATTGTTACCTTATAACGTTATACGTTATATACTATTACCTTATAACGTATAACGTTATGTGGCATTACGCTATAACGTATATGGTTATATACTATTACGTTATAACGTATAACGTTATGTAGCACTACGTTATAACGTATAACGTTATGTAGCACTACGTTATAACGTATAACGTTATGTAGCACTAGGTTATATCGTATAACGTTATATACTATTACCTTATAATGTATAACGTTTTGTAGCAGTACGTTATAACGTATATCGTTATATATTGTTACCTTATAACGTTATACGATATATACTATTACCTTATAACGTATAACGTTATGTAGCAGTACGTTATAATGTATATCGTTATATATTGTTACCTTATAACGTTATACGTTATATACTATTACCTTATAACGTATAACGTTATGTGGCATTACGCTATAACGTATATCGTTATATATTGTTACCTTATAACGTTATACGTTATATAGTATTACCTTATAACGTATAACGTTATGTAGCACTACGTTATAACGTAAAACGTTACGTAGCACTTCGTTATAACGTATAACGTTATATACTATTACGTTATAACGTATAACGTCATGAAGCACTACGTTATAACGTATAACGTTATGTAGCACTACGTTATAACGTATAACGTTATGTAGCACTACGTTATAACGTATAACGTTATATACTATTACCTTATAATGTATAACGTTTTGGAGCAGTACGTTATAACGTATATCGTTATATATTGTTACCTTATAACGTTATACGATATATACTATTGCCTTATAACGTATAACGTTACGTAGCATTACGTTATAACGTATATCGTTATATATTGTGACCTTATAACGTTATACGTTATATACTATTACGATATAACGTATAACGTTATGTAGCACTACGTTATAACGTATAACGTTATGTAGCACTACGTTATAACGTATAACGTTATATACTACTACCTTATAACGCGTAACGTTATGTGGCATTACGCTATAACGTATATCGTTATATATTGTTACCTTATAAAGTTATACGATATATACTATTACCTTATAACGTATAACGTTATGTAGCAGTACGTTATAATGTATATCGTTATATATTGTTACCTTATAACGTTATACGTTATATACTATTACCTTATAACGTATAACGTTACGTAGCACTACGTTATAACGTATAACGTTATATACTACTACCTTATAACGTATAACGTTATGTAGCTTTACGTTATAAGGTATAACGTTATATACTATTACCTTATAACGTATAACGTTATGTAGCATTACGTTATAACGTATAACGTTATATACTATTACGTTATAACGTATAACGTCATGTAGCACTACGTTATAACGTATAACGTTATGTAGCAATACGTTATATCGTATAACGTTAAATACTATTACCTTACAACGTATAACGTTATGTAGCACTACGTTATAACGTATAACGTTATATATAATATTACCTGATAACGTATAACGTTATGTAGCAGTACGTTATAACGTATAACGTTATATACTATTTCCTTATAACGTATAGCGTTATGTGGCATTACGCTATAACGTATATCGTTATATATTGTTACCTTATAACGTTATACGTTATATAGTATTACCTTATAACGTATAACGTTATGTAGCATTACGTTATAACGTCTAACGTTATATACTATTACCTTACAACGTATAACGTTACGTAGCATTACGTTATAACGTATAACGTTATATACTACTACCTTATAACGTATAACGGTATGTGGCATTACGCTATAACGTATATCGTTATATATTGTGACCTTATAACGTTATACGTTATATACTATTACGATATAACGTATAACGTTATGTAGCACTACGTTATAACGTATAACGTTATGTAGCACTACGTTATAACGTATAACGTTATATACTACTACCTTATAACGTATAACGTTATGTGGCATTACGCTATAACGTATATCGTTATATATTGTTACCTTATAACGTTATACGTTATATAGTATTACCTTCTAACGTATAACGTTATGTAGCATTACGTTATAACGTATAACGTTATATACTATTACCTTATAACATATAACGTTACGTAGCATTACGTTATAACGTATATCGTTATATATTGTTACCTTATAACGTTATACGTTATTTACTATTACGTTATAACGTATAACGTTATGTAGCATTACGTTATAACGTATAACGTTATATACTATTACCTTATAACGTATAACGTTGTGTAGCAGTACGCTATAACGTATATCGTTATATATTGTTACCTTATAACGTTTTACGTTATATACTATTACCTTATAACGTATAACGTTATGTAGCACTACGTTATAACGTATATCGTTATATATTGTTACCTTATAACGTTATACGTTATATACTATTACGTTATGACGTATAACGTTATGTAGCACTACGTTATAACGTATAACGTTATGTAGCACTACGTTATAACGTATAACGTTATGTAGCACTACGTTATAACGTATAACGTTATGTAGCACTACGTTATAACGTATAAGGTTATATACTATTACCTTATAATGTATAACGTTATGTGGCATTACGCTATAACGTATATCGTTATATATTGTTACCTTATAACGTTATACGTTATATACTATTACGATATAACGTATAACGTTATGTAGCACTACGTTATAACGTATAACGTTATGTAGCACTACGTTATAACGTATAACGTTATATACTATTTCCTTATAACGTATAGCGTTATGTGGCACTACGTTATAACGTATAACGTTATATATAATATTACCTGATAACGTATAACGTTATGTAGCAGTACGTTATAACGTATAACGTTATATACTATTTCCTTATAACGTATAGCGTTATGTGGCATTACGCTATAACGTATATCGTTATATATTGTTACCTTATAACGTTATACGTTATATAGTATTACCTTATAACGTATAACGTTATGTAGCATTACGTTATAACGTATAACGTTATGTAGCACTACGTTATAACGTATAACGTTATGTAGCACTAGGTTATATCGTATAACGTTATATACTATTACCTTATAATGTATAACGTTTTGTAGCAGTACGTTATAACGTATATCGTTATATATTGTTACCTTATAACGTTATACGATATATACTATTACCTTATAACGTATAACGTTATGTAGCAGTACGTTATAACGTATATCGTTATATACTGTTACCTTATTACGTTATACGTTATATACTATTACCTTATAACGTATAACAATATGTAGCACTACGTTATAACGGATATCGTTATATATTGTTACCTTATAACGTTATACGTTATATACTATTACGATATAACGTATAACGTTATGTAGCACTACGTTATAACGTATAACGTTATGTAGCTCTACGTTATAACGTATAACGTTATGTAGCACTACGTTAAAACGTATAACGTTATATACTATTACCTTATAATGTATAACGTTTTGTAGCAGTACGTTATAACGTATATCGTTATTTATTGTTACCTTATAACGTTATACGATATATACTATTACCTTATAACGTATAACGTTATGTAGCAGTACGTTATAATGTATATCGTTATATATTGTTACCTTATAACGTTATACGTTATATACTATTACCTTATAACGTATAACGTTATGTGGCATTACGCTATAACGTATATGGTTATATACTATTACGTTATAACGTATAACGTTATGTAGCACTACGTTATAACGTATAACGTTATGTAGCACTACGTTATAACGTATAACGTTATGTAGCACTAGGTTATATCGTATAACGTTATATACTATTACCTTATAATGTATAACGTTTTGTAGCAGTACGTTATAACGTATATCGTTATATATTGTTACCTTATAACGTTATACGATATATACTATTACCTTATAACGTATAACGTTATGTAGCAGTACGTTATAATGTATATCGTTATATATTGTTACCTTATAACGTTATACGTTATATACTATTACCTTATAACGTATAACGTTATGTGGCATTACGCTATAACGTATATCGTTATATATTGTTACCTTATAACGTTATACGTTATATAGTATTACCTTATAACGTATAACGTTATGTAGCACTACGTTATAACGTAAAACGTTACGTAGCACTTCGTTATAACGTATAACGTTATATACTATTACGTTATAACGTATAACGTCATGAAGCACTACGTTATAACGTATAACGTTATGTAGCACTACGTTATAACGTATAACGTTATGTAGCACTACGTTATAACGTATAACGTTATATACTATTACCTTATAATGTATAACGTTTTGGAGCAGTACGTTATAACGTATATCGTTATATATTGTTACCTTATAACGTTATACGATATATACTATTGCCTTATAACGTATAACGTTACGTAGCATTACGTTATAACGTATATCGTTATATATTGTGACCTTATAACGTTATACGTTATATACTATTACGATATAACGTATAACGTTATGTAGCACTACGTTATAACGTATAACGTTATGTAGCACTACGTTATAACGTATAACGTTATATACTACTACCTTATAACGTGTAACGTTATGTGGCATTACGCTATAACGTATATCGTTATATATTGTTACCTTATAAAGTTATACGATATATACTATTACCTTATAACGTATAACGTTATGTAGCAGTACGTTATAATGTATATCGTTATATATTGTTACCTTATAACGTTATACGTTATATACTATTACCTTATAACGTATAACGTTACGTAGCACTACGTTATAACGTATAACGTTATATACTACTACCTTATAACGTATAACGTTATGTAGCTTTACGTTATAAGGTATAACGTTATATACTATTACCTTATAACGTATAACGTTATGTAGCATTACGTTATAACGTATAACGTTATATACTATTACGTTATAACGTATAACGTCATGTAGCACTACGTTATAACGTATAACGTTATGTAGCAATACGTTATATCGTATAACGTTAAATACTATTACCTTACAACGTATAACGTTATGTAGCACTACGTTATAACGTATAACGTTATATATAATATTACCTGATAACGTATAACGTTATGTAGCAGTACGTTATAACGTATAACGTTATATACTATTTCCTTATAACGTATAGCGTTATGTGGCATTACGCTATAACGTATATCGTTATATATTGTTACCTTATAACGTTATACGTTATATAGTATTACCTTATAACGTATAACGTTATGTAGCATTACGTTATAACGTCTAACGTTATATACTATTACCTTACAACGTATAACGTTACGTAGCATTACGTTATAACGTATAACGTTATATACTACTACCTTATAACGTATAACGGTATGTGGCATTACGCTATAACGTATATCGTTATATATTGTGACCTTATAACGTTATACGTTATATACTATTACGATATAACGTATAACGTTATGTAGCACTACGTTATAACGTATAACGTTATGTAGCACTACGTTATAACGTATAACGTTATATACTACTACCTTATAACGTATAACGTTATGTGGCATTACGCTATAACGTATATCGTTATATATTGTTACCTTATAACGTTATACGTTATATAGTATTACCTTCTAACGTATAACGTTATGTAGCATTACGTTATAACGTATAACGTTATATACTATTACCTTATAACATATAACGTTACGTAGCATTACGTTATAACGTATATCGTTATATATTGTTACCTTATAACGTTATACGTTATTTACTATTACGTTATAACGTATAACGTTATGTAGCATTACGTTATAACGTATAACGTTATATACTATTACCTTATAACGTATAACGTTGTGTAGCAGTACGCTATAACGTATATCGTTATATATTGTTACCTTATAACGTTTTACGTTATATACTATTACCTTATAACGTATAACGTTATGTAGCACTACGTTATAACGTATATCGTTATATATTGTTACCTTATAACGTTATACGTTATATACTATTACGTTATGACGTATAACGTTATGTAGCACTACGTTATAACGTATAACGTTATGTAGCACTACGTTATAACGTATAACGTTATGTAGCACTACGTTATAACGTATAACGTTATGTAGCACTACGTTATAACGTATAAGGTTATATACTATTACCTTATAATGTATAACGTTATGTGGCATTACGCTATAACGTATATCGTTATATATTGTTACCTTATAACGTTATACGTTATATACTATTACGATATAACGTATAACGTTATGTAGCACTACGTTATAACGTATAACGTTATGTAGCACTACGTTATAACGTATAACGTTATATACTACTACCTTATAACGTATAACGTTATGTGGCATTACGCTATAACGTATATCGTTATATATTGTTACCTTATAACGTTATACGTTATATAGTATTACCTTCTAACGTATAACGTTATGTAGCATTACGTTATAACGTATAACGTTATATACTATTACCTTATAACGTATAACGTTACGTAGCATTACGTTATAACGTATATCGTTATATATTGTTACCTTATAACGTTATACGTTATTTACTATTACGTTATAACGTATAACGTTATGTAGCATTACGTTATAACGTATAACGTTATATACTATTACCTTATAACGTATAACGTTGTGTAGCAGTACGCTATAACGTATATCGTTATATATTGTTACCTTATAACGTTTTACGTTATATACTATTCCCTTATAACGTATAACGTTATGTAGCACTACGTTATAACGTATAACGTTATATACTATTACCTTATAACGTATAACGTTGTGTAGCAGTACGTTATAACGTATATCGTTATATATTGTTACCTTATGACGTTATACGTTATATACTATGACCTTATAACGTATGACGTTATGTAGCACTACGTTATAACGTATATCGTTATATATTGTTACCTTATAACGTTATACGTTATATACTATTACCTTATAACGTATAACGTTATGTAGCACTACGTTATAACGTATAACGTTATATACTATTACCTTATAACGTATAACGTTGTGTAGCAGTACGGTATAACGTATAACGTTATATACTATTACCTTATAACGTATAACGTTGTGTAGCAGTACGTTATAACGTATATCGTTATATATTGTTACCTTATAACGTTATACGTTATATACTATTACCTTATAACGTATAACGTTATGTAGCACTACGTTATAACGTATATCGTTATATATTGTTACCTTATAACGTTATACGTTATATACTATTACCTTATAACGTATAACGTTACGTAGCATTACGTTATAACGTATATCGTTATATATTGTTACCTTATAACGTTATACGTTATTTACTATTACGTTATAACGTATAACGTTATGTAGCATTACGTTATAACGTATAACGTTATATACTATTACCTTATAACGTATAACGTTGTGTAGCAGTACGGTATAACGTATAACGTTATATACTATTACCTTATAACGTATAACGTTGTGTAGCAGTACGTTATAACGTATATCGTTATATATTGTTACCTTATAACGTTATACGTTATATACTATTACCTTATAACGTATAACGTTATGTAGCACTACGTTATAACGTATATCGTTATATATTGTTACCTTATAACGTTATACGTTATATACTATTACCTTATAACGTATAACGTTATGTAGCACTAGGTTATAACGTATAACGTTATATACTATTACCTTATAACGTATAACGTTGTGTAGCAGTCCGGTATAACGTATAACGTTATATACTACTACTTTTATAACGTATAACGTTGTGTAGCAGTACGTTATAACGTATATCGTTATATACTGTTACCTTATTACGTTATACGTTATATACTATTACCTTATAACGTATAACAATATGTTGCACTACGTTATAACGGATATCGTTATATATTGTTACCTTATAACGTTATACGTTATATACTATTACGATATAACGTATAACGTTATGTAGCACTACGTTATAACGTATAACGTTATGTAGCACTACGTTATAACGTATAACGTTATGTAGCACTACGTTAAAACGTATAACGTTATATACTATTACCTTATAATGTATAACGTTTTGTAGCAGTACGTTATAACGTATATCGTTATTTATTGTTACCTTATAACGTTATACGATATATACTATTACCTTATAACGTATAACGTTATGTAGCAGTACGTTATAATGTATATCGTTATATATTGTTACCTTATAACGTTATACGTTATATACTATTACCTTATAACGTATAACGTTATGTGGCATTACGCTATAACGTATATGGTTATATACTATTACGTTATAACGTATAACGTTATGTAGCACTACGTTATAACGTATAACGTTATGTAGCACTACGTTATAACGTATAACGTTATGTAGCACTAGGTTATATCGTATAACGTTATATACTATTACCTTATAATGTATAACGTTTTGTAGCAGTACGTTATAACGTATATCGTTATATATTGTTACCTTATAACGTTATACGATATATACTATTACCTTATAACGTATAACGTTATGTAGCAGTACGTTATAATGTATATCGTTATATATTGTTACCTTATAACGTTATACGTTATATACTATTACCTTATAACGTATAACGTTATGTGGCATTACGCTATAACGTATATCGTTATATATTGTTACCTTATAACGTTATACGTTATATAGTATTACCTTATAACGTATAACGTTATGTAGCACTACGTTATAACGTAAAACGTTACGTAGCACTTCGTTATAACGTATAACGTTATATACTATTACGTTATAACGTATAACGTCATGAAGCACTACGTTATAACGTATAACGTTATGTAGCAATACGTTATAACGTATAACGTTAAATACTATTACCTTACAACGTATAACGTTATGTAGCACTACGTTATAACGTATAACGTTATGTAGCACTACGTTATAACGTATAACGTTATATATAATATTACCTTATAACGTATAACATTATGTAGCAGTACGTTATAACGTATAACGTTATATACTATTACATTATAACGTATAACGTTATGTAGCATTACGTTATAACGTATAACGTTATATACTATTACGTTATAACGTATAACGTCATGTAGCACTACGTTATAACGTATAACGTTATGTAGCAATACGTTATAACGTATAACGTTAAATACTATTACCTTACAACGTATAACGTTATGTAGCACTACGTTATAACGTATAACGTTATGTAGCACTACGTTATAACGTATAACGTTATATACTACTACCTTATAACGTATAACGTTATGTGGCATTACGCTATAACGTATATCGTTATATATTGTTACCTTATAACGTTATACGTTATATAGTATTACCTTCTAACGTATAACGTTATGTAGCATTACGTTATAACGTATAACGTTATATACTATTACCTTATAACGTATAACGTTACGTAGCATTACGTTATAACGTATATCGTTATATATTGTTACCTTATAACGTTATACGTTATTTACTATTACGTTATAACGTATAACGTTATGTAGCATTACGTTATAACGTATAACGTTATATACTATTACCTTATAACGTATAACGTTGTGTAGCAGTACGCTATAACGTATATCGTTATATATTGTTACCTTATAACGTTTTACGTTATATACTATTCCCTTATAACGTATAACGTTATGTAGCACTACGTTATAACGTATAACGTTATATACTATTACCTTATAACGTATAACGTTGTGTAGCAGTACGTTATAACGTATATCGTTATATATTGTTACCTTATGACGTTATACGTTATATACTATGACCTTATAACGTATGACGTTATGTAGCACTACGTTATAACGTATGTCGTTATATATTGTTACCTTATAACGTTATACGTTATATACTTTTACCTTATAACGTATAACGTTATGTAGCACTACGTTATAACGTATAACGTTATATACTATTACCTTATAACGTATAACGTTGTGTAGCAGTACGGTATAACGTATAACGTTATATACTATTACCTTATAACGTATAACGTTGTGTAGCAGTACGTTATAACGTATATCGTTATATATTGTTACCTTATAACGTTATACGTTATATACTATTACCTTATAACGTATAACGTTATGTAGCACTACGTTATAACGTATATCGTTATATATTGTTACCTTATAACGTTATACGTTATATACTATTACCTTATAACGTATAACGTTACGTAGCATTACGTTATAACGTATATCGTTATATATTGTTACCTTATAACGTTATACGTTATTTACTATTACGTTATAACGTATAACGTTATGTAGCATTACGTTATAACGTATAACGTTATATACTATTACCTTATAACGTATAACGTTGTGTAGCAGTACGGTATAACGTATAACGTTATATACTATTACCTTATAACGTATAACGTTGTGTAGCAGTACGTTATAACGTATATCGTTATATATTGTTACCTTATAACGTTATACGTTATATACTATTACCTTATAACGTATAACGTTATGTAGCACTACGTTATAACGTATATCGTTATATATTGTTACCTTATAACGTTATACGTTATATACTATTACCTTATAACGTATAACGTTATGTAGCACTACGTTATAACGTATAACGTTATATACTATTACCTTATAACGTATAACGTTGTGTAGCAGTCCGGTATAACGTATAACGTTATATACTACTACTTTTATAACGTATAACGTTGTGTAGCAGTACGTTATAACGTATATCGTTATATATTGTTACCTTATTACGTTATACGTTATATACTATTACCTTATAACGTATAACAATATGTAGCACTACGTTATAACGGATATCGTTATATATTGTTACCTTATAACGTTATACGTTATATACTATTACGATATAACGTATAACGTTATGTAGCACTACGTTATAACGTATAACGTTATGTAGCACTACGTTATAACGTATAACGTTATGTAGCACTACGTTAAAACGTATAACGTTATATACTATTACCTTATAATGTATAACGTTTTGTAGCAGTACGTTATAACGTATATCGTTATTTATTGTTACCTTATAACGTTATACGATATATACTATTACCTTATAACGTATAACGTTATGTAGCAGTACGTTATAATGTATATCGTTATATATTGTTACCTTATAACGTTATACGTTATATACTATTACCTTATAACGTATAACGTTATGTGGCATTACGCTATAACGTATATGGTTATATACTATTACGTTATAACGTATAACGTTATGTAGCACTACGTTATAACGTATAACGTTATGTAGCACTACGTTATAACGTATAACGTTATGTAGCACTAGGTTATATCGTATAACGTTATATACTATTACCTTATAATGTATAACGTTTTGTAGCAGTACGTTATAACGTATATCGTTATATATTGTTACCTTATAACGTTATACGATATATACTATTACCTTATAACGTATAACGTTATGTAGCAGTACGTTATAATGTATATCGTTATGTAGCACTACGTTATAACGTATAACGTTATATACTACTACCTTATAACGTATAACGTTATGTGGCATTACGCTATAACGTATATCGTTATATATTGTTACCTTATAACGTTATACGTTATATAGTATTACCTTCTAACGTATAACGTTATGTAGTACTACGTTATAGCGTATAACGTTATGTAGCACTACGTTATAACGTATAACGTTATATATAATATTACCTTATAACGTATAACGTTATGTAGCACTACGTTATAACGTATAACGTTATGTAGCACTACGTTATAACGTATAACGTTATGTAGCGCTGCGTTATAACGTATAACGTTATGTAGCAATACGTTATAACGTATAACGTTAAATACTATTACCTTACAACGTATAACGTTATGTAGCACTACGTTGTAACGTATAACGTTATGTAGCACTACGTTATAACGTATAACGTTATATACTATTACCTTATAATGTATAACGTTTTGTAGCAGTACGTTATAACGTATATCGTTATATATTGTTACCTTATAACGTTATACGATATATACTATTACCTTATAACGTATAACGTTATGTAGCAGTACGTTATAATGTATATCGTTATATATTGTTACCTTATAACGTTATACGTTATATACTATTACCTTATACCGTATAACGTTATGTAGCACTACGTTATAACGTATAACGTTATATATTATTACCTTATAACGTATAAGGTTGTGTAGCAGTACGTTATAACGTATATCGTTATATATTGTTACCTTATGACGTTATACGTTATATACTATTACCTTATAACGTATAACGTTATGTAGCACTACATTATAACGTATATCGTTATATATTGTTACCTTATAACGTTATACGTTATATACTATTACCTTATAACGTATAACGTTATGTAGCACTACGTTATAACGTATAACGTTATATACTATTACCTTATAACGTATAACGTTGTGTAGCAGTACGGTATAACGTATAACGTTATATGCTATTACCTTATAACCTTTAACGTTGTGTAGCAGTACGTTATAACGTATAACGTTATGTAGCACCACGTTATAACGTATAACGTTATATACTATTACCTTATAACGTATAACGTTATGTAGCACTACGTTATAACGTATAACGTTATGTAGCACTACGTTAAAACGTATAACGTTATATACTATTACCTTATAATGTATAACGTTTTGTAGCAGTACGTTATAACGTATATCGTTATATATTGTTACCTTATAACGTTATACGATATATACTATTACCTTATAACGTATAACGTTATGTAGCAGTACGTTATAATGTATATCGTTATGTAGCACTACGTTATAACGTATAACGTTATATACTACTACCTTATAACGTATAACGTTATGTGGCATTACGCTATAACGTATATCGTTATATATTGTTACCTTATAACGTTATACGTTATATAGTATTACCTTCTAACGTATAACGTTATGTAGTACTACGTTATAGCGTATAACGTTATGTAGCACTACGTTATAACGTATAACGTTATATATAATATTACCTTATAACGTATAACGTTATGTAGCACTACGTTATAACGTATAACGTTATGTAGCACTACGTTATAACGTATAACGTTATGTAGCGCTACGTTATAACGTATAACGTTATGTAGCAATACGTTATAACGTATAACGTTAAATACTATTACCTTACAACGTATAACGTTATGTAGCACTACGTTGTAACGTATAACGTTATGTAGCACTACGTTATAACGTATAACGTTATATACTATTACCTTATAATGTATAACGTTTTGTAGCAGTACGTTATAACGTATATCGTTATATATTGTTACCTTATAACGTTATACGATATATACTATTACCTTATAACGTATAACGTTATGTAGCAGTACGTTATAATGTATATCGTTATATATTGTTACCTTATAACGTTATACGTTATATACTATTACCTTATACCGTATAACGTTATGTAGCACTACGTTATAACGTATAACGTTATATATTATTACCTTATAACGTATAAGGTTGTGTAGCAGTACGTTATAACGTATATCGTTATATATTGTTACCTTATGCCGTTATACGTTATATACTATTACCTTATAACGTATAACGTTATGTAGCACTACATTATAACGTATATCGTTATATATTGTTACCTTATAACGTTATACGTTATATACTATTACCTTATAACGTATAACGTTATGTAGCACTACGTTATAACGTATAACGTTATATACTATTACCTTATAACGTATAACGTTGTGTAGCAGTACGGTATAACGTATAACGTTATATGCTATTACCTTATAACCTTTAACGTTGTGTAGCAGTACGTTATAACGTATAACGTTATGTAGCACCACGTTATAACGTATAACGTTATATACTATTACCTTATAACGTATAACGTTATGTAGCACTACGTTATAACGTATAACGTTATGTAGCACTACGTTAAAACGTATAACGTTATATACTATTACCTTATAATGTATAACGTTTTGTAGCAGTACGTTATAACGTATATCGTTATTTATTGTTACCTTATAACGTTATACGATATATACTATTACCTTATAACGTATAACGTTATGTAGCAGTACGTTATAATGTATATCGTTATATATTGTTACCTTATAACGTTGTACGTTATATACTATTACCTTATAACGTATAACGTTATGTGGCATTACGCTATAACGTATATCGTTATATATTGTTACCTTATAACGTTATACGTTATATAGTATTACCTTATAACGTATAACGTTATGTAGCACTACGTTATAACGTAAAACGTTACGTAGCACTTCGTTATAACGTATAACGTTATATACTACTACCTTATAACGTATAACGTTATGTAGCATTACGTTATAAGGTATAACGTTATATACTATTACATTATAACGTATAACGTTATGTAGCATTACGTTATAACGTATAACGTTATATACTATTACGTTATAACGTATAACGTCATGTAGCACTACGTTATAACGTATAACGTTATGTAGCAATACGTTATAACGTATAACGTTAAATACTATTACCTTACAACGTATAACGTTATGTAGCACTACGTTATAACGTATAACGTTATATATAATATTACCTTATAACGTATAACGTTATGTAGCAGTACGTTATAACGTATAACGTTATATAATATTACCTTATAACGTATAACGTTGTGTAGCAGTCCGGTATAACGTATAACGTTATATACTACTACTTTTATAACGTATAACGTTGTGTAGCAGTACGTTATAACGTATATCGTTATATATTGTTACCTTATTACGTTATACGTTATATACTATTACCTTATAACGTATAACGTTATGTAGCACTACGTTATAACGTATATCGTTATATATTGTTACCTTATAACGTTATACGTTATATACTATTACGATATAACGTATAACGTTATGTAGCACTACGTTATAACGTATAACGTTATGTAGCACTACGTTATAACGTATAACGTTATGTAGCACTACGTTAAAACGTATAACGTTATATACTATTACCTTATAATGTATAACGTTTTGTAGCAGTACGTTATAACGTATATCGTTATTTATTGTTACCTTATAACGTTATACGATATATACTATTACCTTATAACGTATAACGTTATGTAGCATTACGTTATAACGTATAACGTTATATACTATTACCTTATAACGTATAACGTTACGTAGCATTACGTTATAACGTATATCGTTATATATTGTTACCTTATAACGTTATACGTTATTTACTATTACGTTATAACGTATAACGTTATGTAGCATTACGTTATAACGTATAACGTTATATACTATTACCTTATAACGTATAACGTTGTGTAGCAGTACGCTATAACGTATATCGTTATATATTGTTACCTTATAACGTTTTACGTTATATACTATTCCCTTATAACGTATAACGTTATGTAGCACTACGTTATAACGTATAACGTTATATACTATTACCTTATAACGTATAACGTTGTGTAGCAGTACGTTATAACGTATATCGTTATATATTGTTACCTTATGACGTTATACGTTATATACTATGACCTTATAACGTATGACGTTATGTAGCACTACGTTATAACGTATATCGTTATATATTGTTACCTTATAACGTTATACGTTATATACTTTTACCTTATAACGTATAACGTTATGTAGCACTACGTTATAACGTATAACGTTATATACTATTACCTTATAACGTATAACGTTGTGTAGCAGTACGGTATAACGTATAACGTTATATACTATTACCTTATAACGTATAACGTTGTGTAGCAGTACGTTATAACGTATATCGTTATATATTGTTACCTTATAACGTTATACGTTATATACTATTACCTTATAACGTATAACGTTATGTAGCACTACGTTATAACGTATATCGTTATATATTGTTACCTTATAACGTTATACGTTATATACTATTACCTTATAACGTATAACGTTACGTAGCATTACGTTATAACGTATATCGTTATATATTGTTACCTTATAACGTTATACGTTATTTACTATTACGTTATAACGTATAACGTTATGTAGCATTACGTTATAACGTATAACGTTATATACTATTACCTTATAACGTATAACGTTGTGTAGCAGTACGGTATAACGTATAACGTTATATACTATTACCTTATAACGTATAACGTTGTGTAGCAGTACGTTATAACGTATATCGTTATATATTGTTACCTTATAACGTTATACGTTATATACTATTACCTTATAACGTATAACGTTATGTAGCACTACGTTATAACGTATATCGTTATATATTGTTACCTTATAACGTTATACGTTATATACTATTACCTTATAACGTATAACGTTATGTAGCACTACGTTATAACGTATAACGTTATATACTATTACCTTATAACGTATAACGTTGTGTAGCAGTCCGGTATAACGTATAACGTTATATACTACTACTTTTATAACGTATAACGTTGTGTAGCAGTACGTTATAACGTATATCGTTATATATTGTTACCTTATTACGTTATACGTTATATACTATTACCTTATAACGTATAACAATATGTAGCACTACGTTATAACGGATATCGTTATATATTGTTACCTTATAACGTTATACGTTATATACTATTACGATATAACGTATAACGTTATGTAGCACTACGTTATAACGTATAACGTTATGTAGCACTACGTTATAACGTATAACGTTATGTAGCACTACGTTAAAACGTATAACGTTATATACTATTACCTTATAATGTATAACGTTTTGTAGCAGTACGTTATAACGTATATCGTTATTTATTGTTACCTTATAACGTTATACGATATATACTATTACCTTATAACGTATAACGTTATGTAGCAGTACGTTATAATGTATATCGTTATATATTGTTACCTTATAACGTTATACGTTATATACTATTACCTTATAACGTATAACGTTATGTGGCATTACGCTATAACGTATATGGTTATATACTATTACGTTATAACGTATAACGTTATGTAGCACTACGTTATAACGTATAACGTTATGTAGCACTACGTTATAACGTATAACGTTATGTAGCACTAGGTTATATCGTATAACGTTATATACTATTACCTTATAATGTATAACGTTTTGTAGCAGTACGTTATAACGTATATCGTTATATATTGTTACCTTATAACGTTATACGATATATACTATTACCTTATAACGTATAACGTTATGTAGCAGTACGTTATAATGTATATCGTTATGTAGCACTACGTTATAACGTATAACGTTATATACTACTACCTTATAACGTATAACGTTATGTGGCATTACGCTATAACGTATATCGTTATATATTGTTACCTTATAACGTTATACGTTATATAGTATTACCTTCTAACGTATAACGTTATGTCGTACTACGTTATAGCGTATAACGTTATGTAGCACTACGTTATAACGTATAACGTTATATATAATATTACCTTATAACGTATAACGTTATGTAGCACTACGTTATAACGTATAACGTTATGTAGCACTACGTTATAACGTATAACGTTATGTAGCGCTGCGTTATAACGTATAACGTTATGTAGCAATACGTTATAACGTATAACGTTAAATACTATTACCTTACAACGTATAACGTTATGTAGCACTACGTTGTAACGTATAACGTTATGTAGCACTACGTTATAACGTATAACGTTATATACTATTACCTTATAATGTATAACGTTTTGTAGCAGTACGTTATAACGTATATCGTTATATATTGTTACCTTATAACGTTATACGATATATACTATTACCTTATAACGTATAACGTTATGTAGCAGTACGTTATAATGTATATCGTTATATATTGTTACCTTATAACGTTATACGTTATATACTATTACCTTATACCGTATAACGTTATGTAGCACTACGTTATAACGTATAACGTTATATATTATTACCTTATAACGTATAAGGTTGTGTAGCAGTACGTTATAACGTATATCGTTATATATTGTTACCTTATGACGTTATACGTTATATACTATTACCTTATAACGTATAACGTTATGTAGCACTACATTATAACGTATATCGTTATATATTGTTACCTTATAACGTTATACGTTATATACTATTACCTTATAACGTATAACGTTATGTAGCACTACGTTATAACGTATAACGTTATATACTATTACCTTATAACGTATAACGTTGTGTAGCAGTACGGTATAACGTATAACGTTATATGCTATTACCTTATAACCTTTAACGTTGTGTAGCAGTACGTTATAACGTATAACGTTATGTAGCACCACGTTATAACGTATAACGTTATATACTATTACCTTATAACGTATAACGTTATGTAGCACTACGTTATAACGTATAACGTTATGTAGCACTACGTTAAAACGTATAACGTTATATACTATTACCTTATAATGTATAACGTTTTGTAGCAGTACGTTATAACGTATATCGTTATATATTGTTACCTTATAACGTTATACGATATATACTATTACCTTATAACGTATAACGTTATGTAGCAGTACGTTATAATGTATATCGTTATGTAGCACTACGTTATAACGTATAACGTTATATACTACTACCTTATAACGTATAACGTTATGTGGCATTACGCTATAACGTATATCGTTATATATTGTTACCTTATAACGTTATACGTTATATAGTATTACCTTCTAACGTATAACGTTATGTAGTACTACGTTATAGCGTATAACGTTATGTAGCACTACGTTATAACGTATAACGTTATATATAATATTACCTTATAACGTATAACGTTATGTAGCACTACGTTATAACGTATAACGTTATGTAGCACTACGTTATAACGTATAACGTTATGTAGCGCTACGTTATAACGTATAACGTTATGTAGCAATACGTTATAACGTATAACGTTAAATACTATTACCTTACAACGTATAACGTTATGTAGCACTACGTTGTAACGTATAACGTTATGTAGCACTACGTTATAACGTATAACGTTATATACTATTACCTTATAATGTATAACGTTTTGTAGCAGTACGTTATAACGTATATCGTTATATATTGTTACCTTATAACGTTATACGATATATACTATTACCTTATAACGTATAACGTTATGTAGCAGTACGTTATAATGTATATCGTTATATATTGTTACCTTATAACGTTATACGTTATATACTATTACCTTATACCGTATAACGTTATGTAGCACTACGTTATAACGTATAACGTTATATATTATTACCTTATAACGTATAAGGTTGTGTAGCAGTACGTTATAACGTATATCGTTATATATTGTTACCTTATGCCGTTATACGTTATATACTATTACCTTATAACGTATAACGTTATGTAGCACTACATTATAACGTATATCGTTATATATTGTTACCTTATAACGTTATACGTTATATACTATTACCTTATAACGTATAACGTTATGTAGCACTACGTTATAACGTATAACGTTATATACTATTACCTTATAACGTATAACGTTGTGTAGCAGTACGGTATAACGTATAACGTTATATGCTATTACCTTATAACCTTTAACGTTGTGTAGCAGTACGTTATAACGTATAACGTTATGTAGCACCACGTTATAACGTATAACGTTATATACTATTACCTTATAACGTATAACGTTATGTAGCACTACGTTATAACGTATAACGTTATGTAGCACTACGTTAAAACGTATAACGTTATATACTATTACCTTATAATGTATAACGTTTTGTAGCAGTACGTTATAACGTATATCGTTATTTATTGTTACCTTATAACGTTATACGATATATACTATTACCTTATAACGTATAACGTTATGTAGCAGTACGTTATAATGTATATCGTTATATATTGTTACCTTATAACGTTATACGTTATATACTATTACCTTATAACGTATAACGTTATGTGGCATTACGCTATAACGTATATCGTTATATATTGTTACCTTATAACGTTATACGTTATATAGTATTACCTTATAACGTATAACGTTATGTAGCACTACGTTATAACGTAAAACGTTACGTAGCACTTCGTTATAACGTATAACGTTATATACTACTACCTTATAACGTATAACGTTATGTAGCATTACGTTATAAGGTATAACGTTATATACTATTACATTATAACGTATAACGTTATGTAGCATTACGTTATAACGTATAACGTTATATACTATTACGTTATAACGTATAACGTCATGTAGCACTACGTTATAACGTATAACGTTATGTAGCAATACGTTATAACGTATAACGTTAAATACTATTACCTTACAACGTATAACGTTATGTAGCACTACGTTATAACGTATAACGTTATATATAATATTACCTTATAACGTATAACGTTATGTAGCAGTACGTTATAACGTATAACGTTATATAATATTACCTTATAACGTATAACGTTGTGTAGCAGTCCGGTATAACGTATAACGTTATATACTACTACTTTTATAACGTATAACGTTGTGTAGCAGTACGTTATAACGTATATCGTTATATATTGTTACCTTATTACGTTATACGTTATATACTATTACCTTATAACGTATAACGTTATGTAGCACTACGTTATAACGTATATCGTTATATATTGTTACCTTATAACGTTATACGTTATATACTATTACGATATAACGTATAACGTTATGTAGCACTACGTTATAACGTATAACGTTATGTAGCACTACGTTATAACGTATAACGTTATGTAGCACTACGTTAAAACGTATAACGTTATATACTATTACCTTATAATGTATAACGTTTTGTAGCAGTACGTTATAACGTATATCGTTATTTATTGTTACCTTATAACGTTATACGATATATACTATTACCTTATAACGTATAACGTTATGTAGCAGTACGTTATAATGTATATCGTTATATATTGTTACCTTATAACGTTATACGTTATATACTATTACCTTATAACGTATAACGTTATGTGGCATTACGCTATAACGTATATCGTTATATATTGTTACCTTATAACGTTATACGTTATATAGTATTACCTTATAACGTATAACGTTATGTAGCACTACGTTATAACGTAAAACGTTACGTAGCACTTCGTTATAACGTATAACGTTATATACTACTACCTTATAACGTATAACGTTATGTAGCATTACGTTATAAGGTATAACGTTATATACTATTACATTATAACGTATAACGTTATGTAGCATTACGTTATAACGTACAACGTTATATACTATTACGTTATAACGTATAACGTCATGTAGCACTACGTTATAACGTATAACGTTATGTAGCAATACGTTATAACGTATAACGTTAAATACTATTACCTTACAACGTATAACGTTATGTAGCACTACGTTATAACGTATAACGTTATGTAGCACTACGTTATAACGTATAACGTTATATATAGTATTACCTTATAACGTATAACGTTATGTAGCATTACGTTATAACGTCTAACGTTATATACTATTACCTTATAACGTATAACGTTACGTAGCATTACGTTATGACGTATATCGTTATATATTGTGACCTTATAACGTTATGCGTTATATACTATTACGATATAACGTATAACGTTATGTAGCACTACGTTATAACGTATAACGTTATGTAGCACTACGTTATAACGTATAACGTTATATACTACTACCTTATAACGTATAACGTTATGTGGCATTACGCTATAACGTATATCGTTATATATTGTTACCTTATAAGGTTATACGTTATATAGTATTACCTTCTACCGTATAACGTTATGTAGTACTACGTTATAGCGTATAACGTTATGTAGCACTACGTTATAACGTATAACGTTATATATAATATTACCTTATAACGTATAACGTTATGTAGCACTACGTTATAACGTATAACGTTATGTAGCACTACGTTATAACGTATAACGTTATGTAGCACTACGTTATAACGTATAACGTTATGTAGCAATACGTTATAACGTATAACGTTAAATACTATTACCTTACAACGTATAACGTTATGTAGCACTACGTTGTAACGTATAACGTTATGTAGCACTACGTTATAACGTATAACGTTATATATTATTACCTTATAACGTATAACGTTGTGTAGCAGTACGTTATAACGTATATCGTTATATATTGTTACCTTATAACGTTATACGATATATACTATTACCTTATAACGTATAACGTTATGTAGCAGTACGTTATAATGTATATCGTTATATATTGTTACCTTATAACGTTATACGTTATATACTATTACCTTATACCGTATAACGTTATGTAGCACTACGTTATAACGTATAACGTTATATATTATTACCTTATAACGTATAACGTTGTGTAGCAGTACGTTATAACGTATATCGTTATATATTGTTACCTTATGACGTTATACGTTATATACTATTACCTTATAACGTATAACGTTATGTAGCACTACGTTATAACGTATATCGTTATATATTGTTACCTTATAACGTTATACGTTATATACTATTACCTTATAACGTATAACGTTATGTAGCACTACGTTATAACGTATAACGTTATGTAGCACTACGTTATAACGTATAACTTTATGTAGCACTACGTTATAACGTATATCGTTATATATTGTTACCTTATAACGTTGTACGTTATATACTATTACCTTATAACGTGTAACATTATGTCGCACTACGTTATAACGTATAACGATATATACTATTACCTTATAACGTATAACGTTACGTAGCATTACGTTATAACGTATATCGTTATATATTGTTACCTTATAACGTTATACGTTATCTACTATTACGTTATAACGTATAACGTTATGTAGCACTACGTTATAACGTATAACGTTATATACTACTACCTTATAACGTATAACGTTATGTAGCATTACGTTATAAGGTATAACGTTATATACTATTCCCTTATAACATATAACGTTATGTAGCACTACGTTATAACGCATAACGTTACGTAGCAATACGTTATAACGTATATCGTTATATATTGTTACCTTATAACGTTATACGTTATATACTATTACGTTATAACGTATAACGTTATGTAGCACTACGTTATAACGTATAACGTTATGTAGCACTACGTTATAACGTATAACGTTATATACTACTACCTTATAACGTATAACGTTATGTAGCACTACGTTATAACATATAACGTTATATACTATTACGTTATAACGTATAACGTTGTGCAGCACTACGTTATAACGTGTAACATTGTATACTATTACGTTATAACGTACAACGTTATGTAGCACTACGTTATATCATATAACGTTATATGCTATTACCTTATAACGTATAACGTTATATAGCATTACGTTATAACGTATAACGTTATGTAGCACTACGTTATAACGAATAACGTTATATACTATTACCTTATAACGTATAAAGTTATGTAGCATTACGTTATAACGTATAACGTTATATACTATTACCTTATAACGTATAACGTTGTGTAGCAGTACGTTATAACGTATATCGTTATATATTGTTACCTTATAACGTTATACGTTATATACTATTACCTTATAACGTATAACGTTATGTAGCACTACGTTATAACGTATATCGTTATATATTGTTACCTTATAACGTTATACGTTATATACTATTACCTTATAACGTATAACGTTGTGTAGCAGTACGGTATAACGTATAACGTTATATACTATTACCTTATAACGTATAACGTTGTGTTGCAGTACGTTATAACGTATATCGTTATATATTGTTACCTTATAACGTTATACGTTATATACTATTACCTTATAACGTATAACGTTATGTAGCACTACGTTATAACGTATAACGTCATGTAGCACTACGTTATAACGTATAACGTTATGTAGCAATACGTTATAACGTATAACGTTAAATACTATTACCTTATAACGTATAACGTTACGTAGCATTACGTTATAACGTATATCGTTATATATTGTTACCTTATAACGTTATACGTTATCTACTATTACGTTATAACGTATATCGTTATGTAGCACTACGTTATAACGTATAACGTTATATACTACTACCTTATAACGTATAACGTTATGTAGCATTACGTTATAAGGTATAACGTTACATACTATTACCTTATAACATATAACGTTATGTAGCACTACGTTATAACGTATAACGTTACGTAGCAATACGTTATAACGTATATCGTTATATATTGTTACCTTATAACGTTATACGTTATATACTATTACGTTATAACGTATAACATTATGTAGCACTACGTTATAACGTATAACGTTATATACTACTACCTTATAACGTATAACGTTATGTAGCACTACGTTATAACGTATAACGTTATATACTACTACCTTATAACGTATAACGTTATGTAGCATTACGTTATAAGGTATAACGTTACATACTATTACCTTATAACATATAACGTTATGTAGCACTACGTTATAACGTATAACGTTACGTAGCAATACGTTATAACGTATATCGTTATATATTGTTACCTTATAACGTTATACGTTATATACTATTACGTTATAACGTATAACGTTATGTAGCACTACGTTATAACGTATAACGTTATATACTATTACGTTATAACGTATAACGTTGTGCAGCACTACGTTATAACGTGTAACATTGTATACTATTACGTTATAACGTACAACGTTATGTAGCACTACGTTATATCATATAACGTTATATGCTATTACCTTATAACGTATAACGTTATGTAGCATTACGTTATAACGTATAACGTTATGTAGCACTACGTTATAACGAATAACGTTATATACTATTACCTTATAACGTATAAAGTTATGTAGCATTACGTTATAACGTATAACGTTATATACTATTACCTTATAACGTATAACGTTGTGTAGCAGTACGTTATAACGTATATCGTTATATATTGTTACCTTATAACGTTTTACGTTATATACTATTACCTTATACCGTATAACGTTATGTAGCACTACGTTATAACGTATAACGTTATATATTATTACCTTATAACGTATAACGTTGTGTAGCAGTACGTTATAACGTATATCGTTATATATTGTTACCTTATGACGTTATACGTTATATACTATTACCTTATAACGTATAACGTTATGTAGCACTACGTTATAACGTATATCGTTATATATTGTTACCTTATAACGTTATACGTTATATACTATTACCTTATAACGTATAACGTTATGTAGCACTACGTTATAACGTATAACGTTATATACTATTACCTTATAACGTATAACGTTGTGTAGCAGTACGGTATAACGTATAACGTTATGTGGCACTACGTAATAACGTATAACGTTATGTAGCACTACGTTATAACGTATAACGTTATATACTATTACCTTATAACGTATAACGTTGTGTAGCAGTACGGTACAACGTATAACGTTATATACTATTACCTTATAACGTATAACGTTGTGTTGCAGTACGTTATAACGTATATCGTTATATATTGTTACCTTATAACGTTATACGTTATATACTATTACCTTATAACGTATAACGTTATGTAGCACTACGTTATAACGTATAACGTCATGTAGCACTACGTTATAACGTATAACGTTATGTAGCAATACGTTATAACGTATAACGTTAAATACTATTACCTTATAACGTATAACGTTATGTAGCAATACGTTATAACGTATAACGTTAAATACTATTACCTTACAACGTATAAGGTTATGTAGCACTACGTTATAACGTATAACGTTATATACTATTACCTTATAACGTATAACGTTGTGTAGCAGTACTGTATAACGTATATCGTTATATATTGTTACCTTATAACGTTATACGTTATATACTATTACCTTATAACGTATAACGTTATGTAGCACTACGTTATAACGTATAACGTTATATACTACTACCTTATAACGTATAACGTTATGTAGCACTACGTTATAACGTATAACGTTATATACTACTACCTTATAACGTATAACGTTATGTAGCATTACGTTATAAGGTATAACGATACATACTATTACCTTATAACATATAACGTTATGTAGCACTACGTTATAACGTATAACGTTACGTAGCAATACGTTATAACGTATATCGTTATATATTGTTACCTTATAACGTTATACGTTATATACTATTACGTTATAACGTATAACGTTATGTAGCACTACGTTATAACGTATAACGTTATATACTATTACGTTATAACGTATAACGTTGTGCAGCACTACGTTATAACGTGTAACATTGTATACTATTACGTTATAACGTACAACGTTATGTAGCACTACGTTATATCATATAACGTTATATGCTATTACCTTATAACGTATAACGTTATGTAGCATTACGTTATAACGTATAACGTTATGTAGCACTACGTTATAACGAATAACGTTATATACTATTACCTTATAACGTATAAAGTTATGTAGCATTACGTTATAACGTATAACGTTATATACTATTACCTTATAACGTATAACGTTGTGTAGCAGTACGTTATAACGTATATCGTTATATATTGTTACCTTATGACGTTATACGTTATATACTATTACCTTATAACGTATAACGTTATGTAGCACTACGTTATAACGTATATCGTTATATATTGTTACCTTATAACGTTATACGTTATATACTATTACCTTATAACGTATAACGTTATGTAGCACTACGTTATAACGTATATCGTTATATATTGTTACCTTATAACGTTATACGTTATATACTATTACCTTATAACGTATAACGTTATGTAGCACTACGTTATAACGTATAACGTTATATACTATTACCTTATAACGTATAACGTTGTGTTGCAGTACGTTGTAACATATATCGTTATGTATTGTTACCTTATAACGTTATACGTTATATACTATTACCTTATAACGTATAACGTTATGTAGCAATACGTTATAACGTATAACGTTAAATACTATTACCTTACAACGTATAAGGTTATGTAGCACTACGTTATAACGTATAACGTTATATACTATTACCTTATAACGTATAACGTTATGTAGCACTACGTTATAACGTAAAACGTTACGTAGCACTTCGTTATAACGTATAACGTTATATACTACTACCTTATAACGTATAACGTTATGTAGCATTACGTTATAACGTATAACGTTATATACTATTACGTTATAACGTATAACGTTATGTAGCACTACGTTATAACGTATAACGTTATGTAGCAATACGTTATAACGTATAACGTTAAATACTATTACCTTACAACGTATAACGTTATGTAGCACTACGTTATAACGTATAACGTTATATATAATATTACCTTATAACGTATAACGTTATGTAGCAGTACGTTATAACGTATAACGTTATATAATATTACCTTATAACGTATAACGTTGTGTAGCAGTCCGGTATAACGTATAACGTTATATACTACTACTTTTATAACGTATAACGTTGTGTAGCAGTACGTTATAACGTATATCGTTATATATTGTTACCTTATTACGTTATACGTTATATACTATTACCTTATAACGTATAACGTTATGTAGCACTACGTTATAACGTATATCGTTATATATTGTTACCTTATAACGTTATACGTTATATACTATTACGATATAACGTATAACGTTATGTAGCACTACGTTATAACGTATAACGTTATGTAGCACTACGTTATAACGTATAACGTTATGTAGCACTACGTTAAAACGTATAACGTTATATACTATTACCTTATAATGTATAACGTTTTGTAGCAGTACGTTATAACGTATATCGTTATTTATTGTTACCTTATAACGTTATACGATATATACTATTACCTTATAACGTATAACGTTATGTAGCAGTACGTTATAATGTATATCGTTATATATTGTTACCTTATAACGTTATACGTTATATACTATTACCTTATAACGTATAACGTTATGTGGCATTACGCTATAACGTATATCGTTATATATTGTTACCTTATAACGTTATACGTTATATAGTATTACCTTATAACGTATAACGTTATGTAGCACTACGTTATAACGTAAAACGTTACGTAGCACTTCGTTATAACGTATAACGTTATATACTACTACCTTATAACGTATAACGTTATGTAGCATTACGTTATAAGGTATAACGTTATATACTATTACATTATAACGTATAACGTTATGTAGCATTACGTTATAACGTACAACGTTATATACTATTACGTTATAACGTATAACGTCATGTAGCACTACGTTATAACGTATAACGTTATGTAGCAATACGTTATAACGTATAACGTTAAATACTATTACCTTACAACGTATAACGTTATGTAGCACTACGTTATAACGTATAACGTTATGTAGCACTACGTTATAACGTATAACGTTATATATAGTATTACCTTATAACGTATAACGTTATGTAGCATTACGTTATAACGTCTAACGTTATATACTATTACCTTATAACGTATAACGTTACGTAGCATTACGTTATGACGTATATCGTTATATATTGTGACCTTATAACGTTATGCGTTATATACTATTACGATATAACGTATAACGTTATGTAGCACTACGTTATAACGTATAACGTTATGTAGCACTACGTTATAACGTATAACGTTATATACTACTACCTTATAACGTATAACGTTATGTGGCATTACGCTATAACGTATATCGTTATATATTGTTACCTTATAAGGTTATACGTTATATAGTATTACCTTCTACCGTATAACGTTATGTAGTACTACGTTATAGCGTATAACGTTATGTAGCACTACGTTATAACGTATAACGTTATATATAATATTACCTTATAACGTATAACGTTATGTAGCACTACGTTATAACGTATAACGTTATGTAGCACTACGTTATAACGTATAACGTTATGTAGCACTACGTTATAACGTATAACGTTATGTAGCAATACGTTATAACGTATAACGTTAAATACTATTACCTTACAACGTATAACGTTATGTAGCACTACGTTGTAACGTATAACGTTATGTAGCACTACGTTATAACGTATAACGTTATATACTATTACCTTATAATGTATAACGTTTTGTAGCAGTACGTTATAACGTATATCGTTATATATTGTTACCTTATAACGTTATACGATATATACTATTACCTTATAACGTATAACGTTATGTAGCAGTACGTTATAATGTATATCGTTATATATTGTTACCTTATAACGTTATACGTTATATACTATTACCTTATACCGTATAACGTTATGTAGCACTACGTTATAACGTATAACGTTATATATTATTACCTTATAACGTATAACGTTGTGTAGCAGTACGTTATAACGTATATCGTTATATATTGTTACCTTATGACGTTATACGTTATATACTATTACCTTATAACGTATAACGTTATGTAGCACTACGTTATAACGTATATCGTTATATATTGTTACCTTATAACGTTATACGTTATATACTATTACCTTATAACGTATAACGTTATGTAGCACTACGTTATAACGTATAACGTTATGTAGCACTACGTTATAACGTATAACTTTATGTAGCACTACGTTATAACGTATATCGTTATATATTGTTACCTTATAACGTTGTACGTTATATACTATTACCTTATAACGTGTAACATTATGTCGCACTACGTTATAACGTATAACGATATATACTATTACCTTATAACGTATAACGTTATGTAGCATTACGTTATAACGTATATCGTTATATATTGTTACCTTATAACGTTATACGTTATCTACTATTACGTTATAACGTATAACGTTATGTAGCACTACGTTATAACGTATAACGTTATATACTACTACCTTATAACGTATAACGTTATGTAGCATTACGTTATAAGGTATAACGTTATATACTATTCCCTTATAACATATAACGTTATGTAGCACTACGTTATAACGTATAACGTTACGTAGCAATACGTTATAACGTATATCGTTATATATTGTTACCTTATAACGTTATACGTTATATACTATTACGTTATAACGTATAACGTTATGTAGCACTACGTTATAACGTATAACGTTATGTAGCACTACGTTATAACGTATAACGTTATATACTACTACCTTATAACGTATAACGTTATGTAGCACTACGTTATAACATATAACGTTATATACTATTACGTTATAACGTATAACGTTGTGCAGCACTACGTTATAACGTGTAACATTGTATACTATTACGTTATAACGTACAACGTTATGTAGCACTACGTTATATCATATAACGTTATATGCTATTACCTTATAACGTATAACGTTATATAGCATTACGTTATAACGTATAACGTTATGTAGCACTACGTTATAACGAATAACGTTATATACTATTACCTTATAACGTATAAAGTTATGTAGCATTACGTTATAACGTATAACGTTATATACTATTACCTTATAACGTATAACGTTGTGTAGCAGTACGTTATAACGTATATCGTTATATATTGTTACCTTATAACGTTATACGTTATATACTATTACCTTATAACGTATAACGTTATGTAGCACTACGTTATAACGTATATCGTTATATATTGTTACCTTATAACGTTATACGTTATATACTATTACCTTATAACGTATAACGTTATGTAGCACTACGTTATAACGTATAACGTTATATACTATTACCTTATAACGTATAACGTTGTGTTGCAGTACGTTATAACGTATATCGTTATATATTGTTACCTTATAACGTTATACGTTATATACTATTACCTTATAACGTATAACGTTATGTAGCAATACGTTATAACGTATAACGTTAAATACTATTACCTTACAACGTAGAAGGTTATGTAGCACTACGTTATAACGTATAACGTTATATACTATTACCTTATAACGTATAACGTTGTGTAGCAGTACGGTATAACGTATAACGTTATATACTATTACCTTATAACGTATAACGTTGTGTTGCAGTACGTTATAACGTATATCGTTATATATTGTTACCTTATAACGTTATACGTTATATACTATTACCTTATAACGTATAACGTTATGTAGCACTACGTTATAACGTATAACGTCATGTAGCACTACGTTATAACGTATAACGTTATGTAGCAATACGTTATAACGTATAACGTTAAATACTATTACCTTATAACGTATAACGTTACGTAGCATTACGTTATAACGTATATCGTTATATATTGTTACCTTATAACGTTATACGTTATCTACTATTACGTTATAACGTATATCGTTATGTAGCACTACGTTATAACGTATAACGTTATATACTACTACCTTATAACGTATAACGTTATGTAGCATTACGTTATAAGGTATAACGTTACATACTATTACCTTATAACATATAACGTTATGTAGCACTACGTTATAACGTATAACGTTACGTAGCAATACGTTATAACGTATATCGTTATATATTGTTACCTTATAACGTTATACGTTATATACTATTACGTTATAACGTATAACATTATGTAGCACTACGTTATAACGTATAACGTTATATACTACTACCTTATAACGTATAACGTTATGTAGCACTACGTTATAACGTATAACGTTATATACTACTACCTTATAACGTATAACGTTATGTAGCATTACGTTATAAGGTATAACGTTACATACTATTACCTTATAACATATAACGTTATGTAGCACTACGTTATAACGTATAACGTTACGTAGCAATACGTTATAACGTATATCGTTATATATTGTTACCTTATAACGTTATACGTTATATACTATTACGTTATAACGTATAACGTTATGTAGCACTACGTTATAACGTATAACGTTATATACTATTACGTTATAACGTATAACGTTGTGCAGCACTACGTTATAACGTGTAACATTGTATACTATTACGTTATAACGTACAACGTTATGTAGCACTACGTTATATCATATAACGTTATATGCTATTACCTTATAACGTATAACGTTATGTAGCATTACGTTATAACGTATAACGTTATGTAGCACTACGTTATAACGAATAACGTTATATACTATTACCTTATAACGTATAAAGTTATGTAGCATTACGTTATAACGTATAACGTTATATACTATTACCTTATAACGTATAACGTTGTGTAGCAGTACGTTATAACGTATATCGTTATATATTGTTACCTTATAACGTTTTACGTTATATACTATTACCTTATACCGTATAACGTTATGTAGCACTACGTTATAACGTATAACGTTATATATTATTACCTTATAACGTATAACGTTGTGTAGCAGTACGTTATAACGTATATCGTTATATATTGTTACCTTATGACGTTATACGTTATATACTATTACCTTATAACGTATAACGTTATGTAGCACTACGTTATAACGTATATCGTTATATATTGTTACCTTATAACGTTATACGTTATATACTATTACCTTATAACGTATAACGTTATGTAGCACTACGTTATAACGTATAACGTTATATACTATTACCTTATAACGTATAACGTTGTGTAGCAGTACGGTATAACGTATAACGTTATGTGGCACTACGTAATAACGTATAACGTTATGTAGCACTACGTTATAACGTATAACGTTATATACTATTACCTTATAACGTATAACGTTGTGTAGCAGTACGGTATAACGTATAACGTTATATACTATTACCTTATAACGTATAACGTTGTGTTGCAGTACGTTATAACGTATATCGTTATATATTGTTACCTTATAACGTTATACGTTATATACTATTACCTTATAACGTATAACGTTATGTAGCACTACGTTATAACGTATAACGTCATGTAGCACTACGTTATAACGTATAACGTTATGTAGCAATACGTTATAACGTATAACGTTAAATACTATTACCTTATAACGTATAACGTTATGTAGCAATACGTTATAACGTATAACGTTAAATACTATTACCTTACAACGTATAAGGTTATGTAGCACTACGTTATAACGTATAACGTTATATACTATTACCTTATAACGTATAACGTTGTGTAGCAGTACTGTATAACGTATATCGTTATATATTGTTACCTTATAACGTTATACGTTATATACTATTACCTTATAACGTATAACGTTATGTAGCACTACGTTATAACGTATAACGTTATATACTACTACCTTATAACGTATAACGTTATGTAGCACTACGTTATAACGTATAACGTTATATACTACTACCTTATAACGTATAACGTTATGTAGCATTACGTTATAAGGTATAACGATACATACTATTACCTTATAACATATAACGTTATGTAGCACTACGTTATAACGTATAACGTTACGTAGCAATACGTTATAACGTATATCGTTATATATTGTTACCTTATAACGTTATACGTTATATACTATTACGTTATAACGTATAACGTTATGTAGCACTACGTTATAACGTATAACGTTATATACTATTACGTTATAACGTATAACGTTGTGCAGCACTACGTTATAACGTGTAACATTGTATACTATTACGTTATAACGTACAACGTTATGTAGCACTACGTTATATCATATAACGTTATATGCTATTACCTTATAACGTATAACGTTATGTAGCATTACGTTATAACGTATAACGTTATGTAGCACTACGTTATAACGAATAACGTTATATACTATTACCTTATAACGTATAAAGTTATGTAGCATTACGTTATAACGTATAACGTTATATACTATTACCTTATAACGTATAACGTTGTGTAGCAGTACGTTATAACGTATATCGTTATATATTGTTACCTTATGACGTTATACGTTATATACTATTACCTTATAACGTATAACGTTATGTAGCACTACGTTATAACGTATATCGTTATATATTGTTACCTTATAACGTTATACGTTATATACTATTACCTTATAACGTATAACGTTATGTAGCACTACGTTATAACGTATATCGTTATATATTGTTACCTTATAACGTTATACGTTATATACTATTACCTTATAACGTATAACGTTATGTAGCACTACGTTATAACGTATAACGTTATATACTATTACCTTATAACGTATAACGTTGTGTTGCAGTACGTTGTAACATATATCGTTATGTATTGTTACCTTATAACGTTATACGTTATATACTATTACCTTATAACGTATAACGTTATGTAGCAATACGTTATAACGTATAACGTTAAATACTATTACCTTACAACGTATAAGGTTATGTAGCACTACGTTATAACGTATAACGTTATATACTATTACCTTATAACGTATAACGTTGTGTAGCAGTACTGTATAACGTATAACGTTATATACTATTACCTTATAACGTATAACGTTGTGTTGCAGTACGTTATAACGTATATCGTTATATATTGTTACCTTATAACGTTATACGTTATATACTATTACGTTATAACGTATAACGTTATGTAGCACTACGTTATAACGTATAACGTTATATGCTAGTACCTGATAACGTATAACGTTATGTAGCACTACGTTATAACGTATAACGTTATATACTACTACCTTATAACGTATAACGTTATGTAGCATTACGTTATAAGGTATAACGTTACATACTATTACCTTATAACATATAACGTTATGTAGCACTACGTTATAACGTATAACGTTACGTAGCAATACGTTATAACGTATATCGTTATATATTGTTACCTTATAACGTTATACGTTATATACTATTACGTTATAACGTATAACGTTATGTAGCACTACGTTATAACGTATAACGTTATATACTATTACGTTATAACGTATAACGTTGTGCAGCACTACGTTATAACGTGTAACATTGTATACTATTACGTTATAACGTACAACGTTATGTAGCACTACGTTATATCATATAACGTTATATGCTATTACCTTATAACGTATAACGTTATGTAGCATTACGTTATAACGTATGACGTTATGTAGCACTACGTTATAACGAATAACGTTATATACTATTACCTTATAACGTATAACGTTATGTAGCATTACGTTATAACGTATAACGTTATATACTATTACCTTATAACGTATAACGTTGTGTTGCAGTACGTTATAACGTATATCGTTATATATTGTTACCTTATAACGTTTTACGTTATATACTATTACCTTATACCGTATAACGTTATGTAGCACTACGTTATAACGTATAACGTTATATATTATTACCTTATAACGTATAACGTTGTGTAGCAGTACGTTATAACGTATATCGTTATATAGTGTTACCTTATGACGTTATACGTTATATACTATTACCTTATAACGTATAACGTTATGTGGCACTACGTTATAACGTATATCGTTATATATTGTTACCTTATAACGTTATACGTTATATACTATTACCTTATAACGTATAACGTTATGTAGCACTACGTTATAACGTATAACGTTATATATTATTACCTTATAACGTATAACGTTGTGTAGCAGTACGGTATAACGTATAACGTTATATACTATTACCTTATAATGTATAACGTTGTGTAGCAGTACGTTATAACGTATATCGTTATATATTGTTACCTTATAACGTTATACGTTATATACTATTACCTTATAACGTATAACGTTATGTAGCACTACGTTATAACGTATATCGTTATATATTGTTACCTTATAACGTTATACGTTATATACTATTACCTTATAACGTATAACGTTATGTAGCACTACGTTATAACGTATAACGTTATATGCTATTACCTTATAACGTATAACGTTGTGTAGCAGTACGGTATAACGTATAACGTTATATACTATTACCTTATAACGTATAACGTTGTGTTGCAGTACGTTATAACGTATATCGTTATATATTGTTACCTTATAACGTTATACGTTATATACTATTACCTTATAACGTATAACGTTATGTAGCACTACGTTATAACGTATAACGTCATGTAGCACTACGTTATAACGTATAACGTTATGTAGCAATACGTTATAACGTATAACGTTAAATACTATTACCTTACAACGTATAAGGTTATGTAGCACTACGTTATAACGTATAACGTTATGTAGCACTACGCTATAACGTATAACGTTATATACTATTACCTTATAATGTATAACGTTTTGTAGCAGTACGTTATAACGTATATCGTTATATATTGTTACCTTATAACGTTATACGACATATACTATTACCTTATAACGTATAACGTTATGTAGCAGTACGTTATAATGTATATCGTTATATATTGTTACCTTATAACGTTATACGTTATATACTATTACCTTATAACGTATAACGTTATGTAGCTTTACGTTATAAGGTATAACGTTATATACTATTACCTTATAACGTATAACGTTATGTAGCATTACGTTATAACGTATAACGTTATAGACTATTACGTTATAACGTATAACGTCATGTAGCACTACGTTATAACGTATAACGTCATGTAGCACTACGTTATAACGTATAACGTTATGTAGCAATACGTTATAACGTATAACGTTAAATACTATTACCTTACAACGTATAACGTTATGTAGCACTACGTTATAACGTATAACGTTATGTAGCACTACGTTATAACGTATAACGTTATTTAGCACTACGTTATAACGTATAACGTTATATATAATATTACCTTATAACGTATAACGTTATGTAGCAGTACATTATAACGTATAACGTTATATACTATTTCCTTATAACGTATAACGTTATGTGGCATTACGCTATAACGTATATCGTTATATATTGCTACCTTATAACGTTATACGTTATATAGTATTACCTTATAACGTATAACGTTATGTAGCATTACGTTATAACGTCTAACGTTATATACTATTACCTTATAACGTATAACGTTACGTAGCATTACGCTATAACGTATATCGTTATATATTGTGACCTTATAACGTTATACGTTATATACTATTACGATATAACGTATAACGTTATGTAGCACTACGTTATAACGTATAACGTTATGTAGCACTACGTTATAACGTATAACGTTATATACTACTACCTTATAACGTATAACGTTATGTGGCATTACGCTATAACGTATATCGTTATATATTGTTACCTTATAACGTTATACGTTATATAGTATTACCTTATAACGTATAACGTTATGTAGCATTACGTTATAACGTATCACGTTATATACTATTACCTTATAACGTATAACGTTACGTAGCATTACGCTATAACGTATATCGTTATATATTGTTACCTTATAACGTTATACGTTATATACTATTACGTTATAACGTATAACGTTATGTAGCACTACGTTATAACGTATAACGTTATATACTACTACCTTATAACGTATAACGTTGTGTAGCAGTACGTTATAACGTATAACGTTATATACTATTACCTTATAACGTATAACGTTGTGTAGCAGTACGTTATAACGTATATCGTTATATATTCTTACCATATGACGTTATACGTTATATACTATTACCTTATAACGTATAAAGTTATGTAGCACTACGTTATAACGTATATCGTTATATATTGTTACCTTAGAACGTTATACGTTATATACGATTACCTTATAACGTATAACATTATGTAGCACTACGTTATAACGTATAACGTTATATACTATTACCTTATAACGTATAACGTTACGTAGCATTACGTTATAACGTGTATCGTTATATATTGTTACCTTATAACGTTATACGTTATATACTATTACGTTATAACGTATAACGTTATGTAGCACTACGATATAACGTATAACGTTATGTAGCACTACGATATAACGTATAACGTTATATACTACAACCTTATAACGTATAACGTTATGTAGCATTACGTTATAACGTATATCGTTATATATTGTTACCTTATAACGTTATACGTTATATACTATTACCTTATAACGTATAACGTTATGTAGCACTACGCTATAACGTATAACGTTATGTAGCATTACGTTATAAGGTATAACGCTATATACTATTACCTTATAACGTTATACGTTATATACTATTACCATATAACGTATAACGTTATGTAGCACTTCGTTATAACGTATGACGTTATGTAGCATTACGTTATAAGGTATAACGTTATATACTATTACCTTATAAAGTATAACGTTATGTAGCACTACGTTACAACGTATAACGTTATATACTATTACCTTATAGCGTATAACGCTATGTAGCATTACGTTATAACGTATATCGTTGTATACTATTACGTGGTAACGTATAACGTTATGTAGCACTACGTTATAACGTATAACGTTATATACTATTACCTTATAGCGTATAACGTTATATACTATTACCTTATAGCGTATAACGTTATGTAGCAGTACGTTATAACGTATATCGTTATATATTGTTACCTTATAACGTTATACGTTATATACTATTACCTTATAACGTATAACGTTATGTAGCACTACGTTATAACGTATAACGTTATATACTACTACCTTATAACATATAACGTTATGTAGCACTACGTTATAACGTATAACGTTATATACTATTACCATATAACGTATAAAGTTACGCAGCATTACGTTATAACGTATATCGTTATATATTGTTACCTTATAACGTTATACGTTATATACTATTACGTTATAACGTATAACGTTATGTAGCACTACGTTGTAACGTATAACGTTATGTAGCACTACGTTATAACGTATAACGTTATATACTACTACCTTATAACGTATAACGTTATGTAGCATTACGTTATAACGTATATCGTTATATATTGTTACCTTATAACGTTATACGTTATATACTATTACCTTATAACGTATAACGTTATGTAGCACTACGTTATAACGTATAACGTTATATACTACTACCTTATAACGTATAACGTTATGTAGCATTACGTTATAAGGTATAACGTTATATACCATTACCTTATAACGTATAACGTTATGTAGCATTACGTTATAACGTATATCGTTATATATTGTTACCTTATAACGTTATACGTTATATACTATTACCTTATAACGTATAACGTTATGTAGCACTACGTTATAACTTATAACGTTATATACTATTACCATATAACGTATAAAGTTACGTAGCATTACGTTATAACGTATATCGTTATATATTGTTACCTTATAACGTTATACGTTATATACTATTACGTTATAACGTATAACGTTATGTAGCACTACGTTATAACGTATAATGTTATGTAGCACTACGTTATAACGTATAACGTTATATACTATTACCTTATAACGTATAACGTTATGTGGCATTACGCTATAACGTATATCGTTATATATTGTTACCTTATAACGTTATACGTTAAATACTATTACCTTACAACGTATAACGTTATGTAGCACTACGTTATAACGTATAACGTTATGTAGCACTACGTTATAACGTATAACGTTATATATAATATTACCTTATAACGTATAACGTTATGTAGCAGTACGTTATAACGTATAACGTTATATACTATTTCCTTATAACGTATAACGTTATGTGGCATTACGCTATAACGTATATCGTTATATATTGTTACCTTATAACGTTATACGTTATATAGTATTACCTTATAACGAATAACGTTATGTAGCATTACGTTATAACGTCTAACGTTATATACTATTACCTTATAACGTATAACGTTACGTAGCGTTACGCTATAACGTATATCGTTATATATTGTGACCTTATAACGTTATACGTTATATACTATTACGATATAACGTATAACGTTATGTAGCACTACGTTATAACGAATAACGTTATGTAGCACTACGTTATAACGTATAACGTTATATACTACTACCTTATAACGTATAACGTTATGTGGCATTACGCTATAACGTATATCGTTATATATTGTTACCTTATAACGTTATACGTTATATAGCATTACCTTATAACGTATAACGTTATGTAGCATTACGTTATAACGTATAACGTTATATACTATTACCTTATAACGTATAACGTTACGTAGCATTACGCTATAACGTATATCGTTATATATTGTTACCTTATAACGTTATACGTTATATACTATTACGTTATAACGTATATCGTTATATATTGTTACCTTATAACGTTATACGTTATATACTATTACCTTATAACGTATAACGTTATGTAGCACTACGTTATAACGTATAACGTTATGTAGCATTACGTTATAAGGTATAACGCTATATACTATTACCTTATAACGTTATACGTTATATACTATTACCATATAACGTATAACGTTATGTAGCACTTCGTTATAACGTATGACGTTATATACTACTACCTTATAACGTATAACGTTGTGTAGCAGTACGTTATAACGTATAACGTTATATACTATTACCTTATAACGTATAACGTTGTGTAGCAGTACGTTATAACGTATATCGTTATATATTCTTACCATATGACGTTATACGTTATATACTATTACCTTATAACGTATAAAGTTATGTAGCACTACGTTATAACGTATATCGTTATATATTGTTACCTTAGAACGTTATACGTTATATACGATTACCTTATAACGTATAACATTATGTAGCACTACGTTATAACGTATAACGTTATATACTATTACCTTATAACGTATAACGTTACGTAGCATTACGTTATAACGTGTATCGTTATATATTGTTACCTTATAACGTTATACGTTATATACTATTACGTTATAACGTATAACGTTATGTAGCACTACGATATAACGTATAACGTTATGTAGCACTACGATATAACGTATAACGTTATATACTACAACCTTATAACGTATAACGTTATGTAGCATTACGTTATAACGTATATCGTTATATATTGTTACCTTATAACGTTATACGTTATATACTATTACCTTATAACGTATAACGTTATGTAGCACTACGCTATAACGTATAACGTTATGTAGCATTACGTTATAAGGTATAACGCTATATACTATTACCTTATAACGTTATACGTTATATACTATTACCATATAACGTATAACGTTATGTAGCACTTCGTTATAACGTATGACGTTATGTAGCATTACGTTATAAGGTATAACGTTATATACTATTACCTTATAAAGTATAACGTTATGTAGCACTACGTTACAACGTATAACGTTATATACTATTACCTTATAGCGTATAACGCTATGTAGCATTACGTTATAACGTATATCGTTGTATACTATTACGTGGTAACGTATAACGTTATGTAGCACTACGTTATAACGTATAACGTTATATACTATTACCTTATAGCGTATAACGTTATATACTATTACCTTATAGCGTATAACGTTATGTAGCAGTACGTTATAACGTATATCGTTATATATTGTTACCTTATAACGTTATACGTTATATACTATTACCTTATAACGTATAACGTTATGTAGCACTACGTTATAACGTATAACGTTATATACTACTACCTTATAACATATAACGTTATGTAGCACTACGTTATAACGTATAACGTTATATACTATTACCATATAACGTATAAAGTTACGCAGCATTACGTTATAACGTATATCGTTATATATTGTTACCTTATAACGTTATACGTTATATACTATTACGTTATAACGTATAACGTTATGTAGCACTACGTTGTAACGTATAACGTTATGTAGCACTACGTTATAACGTATAACGTTATATACTACTACCTTATAACGTATAACGTTATGTAGCATTACGTTATAACGTATATCGTTATATATTGTTACCTTATAACGTTATACGTTATATACTATTACCTTATAACGTATAACGTTATGTAGCACTACGTTATAACGTATAACGTTATATACTACTACCTTATAACGTATAACGTTATGTAGCATTACGTTATAAGGTATAACGTTATATACCATTACCTTATAACGTATAACGTTATGTAGCATTACGTTATAACGTATATCGTTATATATTGTTACCTTATAACGTTATACGTTATATACTATTACCTTATAACGTATAACGTTATGTAGCACTACGTTATAACTTATAACGTTATATACTATTACCATATAACGTATAAAGTTACGTAGCATTACGTTATAACGTATATCGTTATATATTGTTACCTTATAACGTTATACGTTATATACTATTACGTTATAACGTATAACGTTATGTAGCACTACGTTATAACGTATAATGTTATGTAGCACTACGTTATAACGTATAACGTTATATACTATTACCTTATAACGTATAACGTTATGTGGCATTACGCTATAACGTATATCGTTATATATTGTTACCTTATAACGTTATACGTTAAATACTATTACCTTACAACGTATAACGTTATGTAGCACTACGTTATAACGTATAACGTTATATATAATATTACCTTATAACGTATAACGTTATGTAGCAGTACGTTATAACGTATAACGTTATATACTATTTCCTTATAACGTATAACGTTATGTGGCATTACGCTATAACGTATATCGTTATATATTGTTACCTTATAACGTTATACGTTATATAGTATTACCTTATAACGAATAACGTTATGTAGCATTACGTTATAACGTCTAACGTTATATACTATTACCTTATAACGTATAACGTTACGTAGCGTTACGCTATAACGTATATCGTTATATATTGTGACCTTATAACGTTATACGTTATATACTATTACGATATAACGTATAACGTTATGTAGCACTACGTTATAACGTATAACGTTATGTAGCACTACGTTATAACGTATAACGTTATATACTACTACCTTATAACGTATAACGTTATGTGGCATTACGCTATAACGTATATCGTTATATATTGTTACCTTATAACGTTATACGTTATATAGCATTACCTTATAACGTATAACGTTATGTAGCATTACGTTATAACGTATAACGTTATATACTATTACCTTATAACGTATAACGTTACGTAGCATTACGCTATAACGTATATCGTTATATATTGTTACGTTATAACGTTATACGTTATATACTATTACGTTATAACGTATATCGTTATATATTGTTACCTTATAACGTTATACGTTATATACTATTACCTTATAACGTATAACGTTATGTAGCACTACGTTATAACGTATAACGTTATGTAGCATTACGTTATAAGGTATAACGTTATATACTATTACCTTATAACGTTATACGTTATATACTATTACCTTATAACGTATAACGTTATGTAGCACTTCGTTATAACGTATAACGTTATGTAGCATTACGTTATAAGGTATAACGTTATATACTATTACCTTATAGCGTATAACGTTATGTAGCAGTACGTTATAACGTATATCGTTATATATTGTTACCTTATAACGTTATACGTTATATACTATTACCTTATAACGTATAACGTTATGTAGCACTACGTTATAACGTATAACGTTATATACTACTACCTTATAACATATAACGTTATGTAGCACTACGTTATAACGTATAACGTTATATACTATTACCATATAACGTATAAAGTTACGCAGCATTACGTTATAACGTATATCGTTATATATTGTTACCTTATAACGTTATACGTTATATACTATTACCTTATAACGTATAACGTTATGTAGCACTACGTTATAACGTATAATGTTATGTAGCACTACGTTATAACGAATAACGTTATATACTATTACCTTATAACGTATAACGTTATGTAGCTGTACGTTATAACGTATATCGTTATATATTGTTACCTTATAACGTTATACGTTATATACTATTACCTTATAACATATAACGTTATGTAGCATTACGTTATAACGTATAACGTTGTATAATGTTACCTTATAACGTACAACGTTATGTAGCATTACTTTATAACGTATACCGTTATATACTATTACCTTATAACGTATAACGCTATGTAGCATTACGTTATAACGTATATCGTTGTATACTATTACGTTGTAACGTATAACGTTATGTAGCAATACGTTATAACGTATAACGTTATGTAGCACTACGTTATAACGTATAACGTTATATACTATTACCTTATAGCGTATAACGTTATGTAGCAGTACGTTATAACGTATATCGTTATATATTGTTACCTTATAACGTTATACGTTATATACTATTACCTTATAACGTATAACGTTATGTAGCACTACGTTATAACGTATATCGTTATATATTGTTACCTTAGAACGTTATACGTTATATACGATTACCTTATAACGTATAACATTATGTAGCACTACGTTATAACGTATAACGTTATATACTATTACCTTATAACGTATAACGTTACGTAGCATTACGTTATAACGTGTATCGTTATATATTGTTACCTTATAACGTTATACGTTATATACTATTACGTTATAACGTATAACGTTATGTAGCACTACGATATAACGTATAACGTAATGTAGCACTACGTTATAACGTATAACGTTATATACTACAACCTTATAACGTATAACGTTATGTAGCATTACGTTATAACGTATAACGTTATGTAGCATTACGTTATAAGGTATAACGTTATATACTATTACCTTATAACGTTATACGTTATATACTATTACCTTATAACGTATAACGTTATGTAGCACTTCGTTATAACGTATAACGTTATGTAGCATTACGTTATAAGGTATAACGTTATGTAGCATTACGTTATAAGGTATAACGTTATATACTATTACCTTATAACGTTATACGTTATATACTATTACCTTATAACGTATAACGTTATGTAGCACTTCGTTATAACGTATAACGTTATGTAGCATTACGTTATAAGGTATAACGTTATATACTATTACCTTATAACGTTATACGTTATATACTATTACCTTATAACGTATAACGTTATGTAGCACTTCGTTATAACGTATAACGTTATGTAGCATTACGTTATAAGGTATAACGTTATATACTATTACCTTATAAAGTATAACGTTATGTAGCACTACGTTACAACGTATAACGTTATATACTATTACCTTATAGCGTATAACGCTATGTAGCATTACGTTATAACGTATATCGTTGTATACTATTACGTGGTAACGTATAACGTTATGTAGCACTACGTTATAACGTATAACGTTATATACTATTACCTTATAGCGTATAACGTTATGTAGCAGTACGTTATAACGTATATCGTTATATATTGTTACCTTATAACGTTATACGTTATATACTATTACCTTATAACGTATAACGTTATGTAGCACTACGTTATAACGTATAACGTTATATACTACTACCTTATAACATATAACGTTATGTAGCACTACGTTATAACGTATAACGTTATATACTATTACCATATAACGTATAAAGTTACGCAGCATTACGTTATAACGTATATCGTTATATATTGTTACCTTATAACGTTATACGTTATATACTATTACCTTATAACGTATAACGTTATGTAGCACTACGTTATAACTTATAACGTTATATACTATTACCATATAACGTATAAAGTTACGTAGCATTACGTTATAACGTATATCGTTATATATTGTTACCTTATAACGTTATACGTTATATACTATTACGTTATAACGTATAACGTTATGTAGCACTACGTTATAACGTATAATGTTATGTAGCACTACGTTATAACGAATAACGTTATATACTATTACCTTATAACGTATAACGCTATGTAGCATTACGTTATAACGTATATCGTTGTATACTATTACGTTGTAACGTATAACGTTATGTAGCAATACGTTATAACGTATAACGTTATGTAGCACTACGTTATAACGTATAACGTTATATACTATTACCTTATAGCGTATAACGTTATGTAGCAGTACGTTATAACGTATATCGTTATATATTGTTACCTTATAACGTTATACGTTATATACTATTACCTTATAACGTATAACGTTATGTAGCACTACGTTATAACGTATAACGTTATATACTACTACCTTATAACGTATAACGTTATGTAGCATTACGTTATAAGGTATAACGTTATATACTATTACCTTATAACTTATAACGTTATGTAGCATTACGTTATATCGTATATGGTTATATATTGTTACCTTATAACGTTATACGTTATATACTATTACCTTATAACGTATAACGTTATGTAGCACTACGTTATAACTTATAACGTTATATAGTATTACCATATAACGTATAAAGTTACGTAGCATTACGTTATAACGTCTATCGTTATGTAGCACTACGTTATAACGTATAACGTTATGTAGCACTGAGTTATAACGTATAACGTTATATACGACAACCTTATAACGTATAACGTTATGTAGCATTACGTTATAACGTATATCGTTATATATTGTTACCTTATAACGTTATACGTTATATACTATTACCTTATAACGTATAACGTTATGTAGCACTACGTTATAACGTATAACGTTATGTACTACTACCTTATAACGTATAACGTTATGTAGCATTACGTTAGAACGTATATCGTTATATATTGTTACCTTATAACGTTATACGTTATATACTATTACCTTATTACGTATAACGTTATGTAGCACTACGATATAACGTATAACGTTATGTAGCACTACGTTATAACGTATAACGTCATGTAGCATTACGTTATAAGGTATAACGTTATATACTATTACCTTATAACGTTATACGTTATATACTATTACCTTATAACGTATAACGTTATGTAGCACTACGTTATAACGTATAACGTTATGTAGCATTACGTTATAAGGTATAACGTTATATACTATTACCTTATAACGTATAACGTTATGTAGCACTACGTTACAACGTAGAACGTTATATACTATTACCTTATAGCGTATAACGCTATGTAGCATTACGTTATAACGTATATCGTTGTATACTATTACGTGGTAACGTATAACGTTATGTAGCACTACGTTATAACGTTATACGTTATATACTATTACCTTATAACGTATAACGTTATGTAGCACTTCGTTATAACGTATAACGTTATGTAGCATTACGTTATAAGGTATAACGTTATATACTATTACCTTATAAAGTATAACGTTATGTAGCACTACGTTACAACGTATAACGTTATATACTATTACCTTATAGCGTATAACGCTATGTAGCATTACGTTATAACGTATATCGTTGTATACTATTACGTGGTAACGTATAACGTTATGTAGCACTACGTTATAACGTATAACGTTATATACTATTACCTTATAGCGTATAACGTTATGTAGCAGTACGTTATAACGTATATCGTTATATATTGTTACCTTATAACGTTATACGTTATATACTATTACCTTATAACGTATAACGTTATGTAGCACTACGTTATAACGTATAACGTTATATACTACTACCTTATAACATATAACGTTATGTAGCACTACGTTATAACGTATAACGTTATATACTATTACCATATAACGTATAAAGTTACGCAGCATTACGTTATAACGTATATCGTTATATATTGTTACCTTATAACGTTATACGTTATATACTATTACCTTATAACGTATAACGTTATGTAGCACTACGTTATAACTTATAACGTTATATACTATTACCATATAACGTATAAAGTTACGTAGCATTACGTTATAACGTATATCGTTATATATTGTTACCTTATAACGTTATACGTTATATACTATTACGTTATAACGTATAACGTTATGTAGCACTACGTTATAACGTATAATGTTATGTAGCATTACGTTATAAGGTATAACGTTATATACTATTACCTTATAACGTATAACGTTATGTAGCACTACGTTACAACGTAGAACGTTATATACTATTACCTTATAGCGTATAACGCTATGTAGCATTACGTTATAACGTATATCGTTGTATACTATTACGTGGTAACGTATAACGTTATGTAGCACTACGTTATAACGTATAACGTTATATACTATTACCTTATAGCGTATAACGTTATGTAGCAGTACGTTATAACGTATATCGTTATATATTGTTACCTTATAACGTTATACGTTATATACTATTACCTTATAACGTATAACGTTATGTAGCACTACGATATAACGTATAACGTTATGTAGCACTACGTTATAACGTATAACGTTATATACTACAACCTTATAACGTATAACGTTATGTAGCATTACGTTATAACGTATATCGTTATATATTGTTACCTTATAACGTTATACGTTATATACTATTACCTTATAACGTATAACGTTATGTAGCACTACGTTATAACGTATAACGTTATATACTACTTCCTTATAACGTATAATGTTATGTAGCATTACGTTATAAGGTATAACGTTATATACTATTACCTTATAACTTATAACGTTATGTAGCATTACGTTATATCGTATATCGTTATATATTGTTACCTTATAACGTTATACGTTATATACTATTACCTTATAACGTATAACGTTATGTAGCACTACGTTATAACGTATAACGTCATGTAGCATTACGTTATAAGGAATAACGTTATATACTATTACCTTATAACGTTATACGATATATACTATTACCTTATAACGTATAACGTTATGTAGCACTACGTTATAACGTATAACGTTATGTAGCATTACGTTATAAGGTATAACGTTACATACTATTACCTTATAACGTATAACGTTATGTAGCACTACGTTACAACGTATAACGTTATATACTATTACCTTATAGCGTGTAACGCTATGTAGCATTACGTTATAACGTATATCGTTGTATACTATTACGTGGTAACGTATAACGTTATGTAGCACTACGTTATAACGTATAACGTTATGTAGCTCTACGTTATAACGTATAACGTTATATACTACTACCTTATAACGTATAACGTTATGTAGCATTACGTTATAACGTATATCGTTATATATTGTTACCTTATAACGTTATACGTTATATACTATTACCTTATAACATATAACGTTATGTAGCATTACGTTATAACGTATAACGTTGTATAATGTTACCTTATAACGTACAACGTTATGTAGCATTACTTTATAACGTATACCGTTATATACTATTACCTTATAACGTATAACGCTATGTAGCATTACGTTATAACGTATATCGTTGTATACTATTACGTTGTAACGTATAACGTTATGTAGCAATACGTTATAACGTATAACGTTATGTAGCACTACGTTATAACGTATAACGTTATATACTATTACCTTATAGCGTATAACGTTATGTAGCAGTACGTTATAACGTATATCGTTACATATTGTTACCTTATAACGTTATACGTTATATACTATTACCTTATAACGTATAACGTTATGTAGCACTACGTTATAACGTATATCGTTATATATTGTTACCTTAGAACGTTATACGTTATATACGATTACCTTATAACGTATAACGTTATGTAGCACTACGATATAACGTATAACGTTATGTAGCACTACGTTATAACGTATAACGTTATATACTACAACCTTATAACGTATAACGTTATGTAGCATTACGTTATAACGTATATCGTTATATATTGTTACCTTATAACGTTATACGTTATATACTATTACCTTATAACGTATAACGTTATGTAGCACTACGTTATAACGTATAACGTTATATACTACTTCCTTATAACGTATAACGTTATGTAGCATTACGTTATAAGGTATAACGTTATATACTATTACCTTATAACTTATAACGTTATGTAGCATTACGTTATATCGTATATCGTTATATATTGTTACCTTATAACGTTATACGTTATATACTATTACCTTATAACGTATAACGTTATGTAGCACTACGTTATAACGTATAACGTCATGTAGCATTACGTTATAAGGAATAACGTTATATACTATTACCTTATAACGTTATACGATATATACTATTACCTTATAACGTATAACGTTATGTAGCACTACGTTATAACGTATAACGTTATGTAGCATTACGTTATAAGGTATAACGTTATATACTATTACCTTATAACGTATAACGTTATGTAGCACTACGTTACAACGTATAACGTTATATACTATTACCTTATAACGTTATACGATATATACTATTACCTTATAGCGTATAACGCTATGTAGCATTACGTTATAACGTATATCGTTGTATACTATTACGTGGTAACGTATAACGTTATGTAGCACTACGTTATAACGTATAACGTTATGTAGCACTACGTTATAACGTATAACGTTATATACTACTACCTTATAACGTATAACGTTATGTAGCATTACGTTATAACGTATATCGTTATATATTGTTACCTTATAACGTTATACGTTATATACTATTACCTTGTAACATATAACGTTATGTAGCATTACGTTATAACGTATAACGTTGTATAATGTTACCTTATAACGTACAACGTTATGTAGCATTACTTTATAACGTATACCGTTATATACTATTACCTTATAACGTATAAAGCTATGTAGCATTACGTTATAACGTATATCGTTGTATACTATTACGTTGTAACGTATAACGTTATGTAGCAATACGTTATAACGTATAACGTTATGTAGCACTACGTTATAACGTATAACGTTATATACTATTACCTTATAGCGTATAACGTTATGTAGCAGTACGTTATAACGTATATCGTTATATATTGTTACCTTATAACGATATACGTTATATACTATTACCTTATAACGTATAACGTTATGTAGCACTACGTTATAACGTATATCGTTATATATTGTTACCTTAGAACGTTATACGTTATATACGATTACCTTATAACGTATAACATTATGTAGCACTACGTTATAACGTATAACGTTATATACTATTACCTTATAACGTATAACGTTACGTAGCATTACGTTATAACGTGTATCGTTATATATTGTTACCTTATAACGTTATACGTTATATACTATTACGTTATAACGTATAACGTTATGTAGCACTACGATATAACGTATAACGTAATGTAGCACTACGTTATAACGTATAACGTTATATACTACAACCTTATAACGTATAACGTTATGTAGCATTACGTTATAACGTATATCGTTATATATTGTTACCTTATAACGTTATACGTTATATACTATTACCTTATAACGTATAACGTTATGTAGCACTACGTTATAACGTATAACGTTATGTAGCATTACGTTATAAGGTATAACGTTATATACTATTACCTTATAACGTTATACGTTATATACTATTACCTTATAACGTATAACGTTATGTAGCACTTCGTTATAACGTATAACGTTATGTAGCATTACGTTATAAGGTATAACGTTATATACTATTACCTTATAAAGTATAACGTTATGTAGCACTACGTTACAACGTATAACGTTATATACTATTACCTTATAGCGTATAACGCTATGTAGCATTACGTTATAACGTATATCGTTGTATACTATTACGTGGTAACGTATAACGTTATGTAGCACTACGTTATAACGTATAACGTTATATACTATTACCTTATAGCGTATAACGTTATGTAGCAGTACGTTATAACGTATATCGTTATATATTGTTACCTTATAACGTTATACGTTATATACTATTACCTTATAACGTATAACGTTATGTAGCACTACGTTATAACGTATAACGTTATATACTACTACCTTATAACATATAACGTTATGTAGCACTACGTTATAACGTATAACGTTATATACTATTACCATATAACGTATAAAGTTACGCAGCATTACGTTATAACGTATATCGTTATATATTGTTACCTTATAACGTTATACGTTATATACTATTACCTTATAACGTATAACGTTATGTAGCACTACGTTATAACTTATAACGTTATATACTATTACCATATAACGTATAAAGTTACGTAGCATTACGTTATAACGTATATCGTTATATATTGTTACCTTATAACGTTATACGTTATATACTATTACGTTATAACGTATAACGTTATGTAGCACTACGTTATAACGTATAATGTTATGTAGCACTACGTTATAACGAATAACGTTATATACTATTACCTTATAACGTATAACGTTATGTAGCGGTACGTTATAACGTATATCGTTATATATTGTTACCTTATAACGTTATACGTTATATACTATTACCTTATAACATATAACGTTATGTAGCATTACGTTATAACGTATAACGTTGTATAATGTTACCTTATAACGTACAACGTTATGTAGCATTACTTTATAACGTATACCGTTATATACTATTACCTTATAACGTATAACGCTATGTAGCATTACGTTATAACGTATATCGTTGTATACTATTACGTTGTAACGTATAACGTTATGTAGCAATACGTTATAACGTATAACGTTATGTAGCACTACGTTATAACGTATAACGTTATATACTATTACCTTATAGCGTATAACGTTATGTAGCAGTACGTTATAACGTATATCGTTATATATTGTTACCTTATAACGTTATACGTTATATACTATTACCTTATAACGTATAACGTTATGTAGCACTACGTTATAACGTATAACGTTATATACTACTACCTTATAACATATAACGTTATGTAGCACTACGTTATAACGTATAACGTTATATACTATTACCATATAACGTATAAAGTTACGCAGCATTACGTTATAACGTATATCGTTATATATTGTTACCTTATAACGTTATACGTTATATACTATTACCTTATAACGTATAACGTTATGTAGCACTACGTTATAACTTATAACGTTATATACTATTACCATATAACGTATAAAGTTACGTAGCATTACGTTATAACGTATATCGTTATATATTGTTACCTTATAACGTTATACGTTATATACTATTACGTTATAACGTATAACGTTATGTAGCACTACGTTATAACGTATAATGTTATGTAGCACTACGTTATAACGAATAACGTTATATACTATTACCTTATAACGTATAACGTTATGTAGCGGTACGTTATAACGTATATCGTTATGTATTGTTACCTTATAACGTTATACGTTATATACTATTACCTTATAACATATAACGTTATGTAGCATTACGTTATAACGTATAACGTTGTATAATGTTACCTTATAACGTACAACGTTATGTAGCATTACTTTATAACGTATACCGTTATATACTATTACCTTATAACGTATAACGCTATGTAGCATTACGTTATAACGTATATCGTTGTATACTATTACGTTGTAACGTATAACGTTATGTAGCAATACGTTATAACGTATAACGTTATGTAGCACTACGTTATAACGTATAACGTTATATACTATTACCTTATAGCGTATAACGTTATGTAGCAGTACGTTATAACGTATATCGTTATATATTGTTACCTTATAACGTTATACGTTATATACTATTACCTTATAACGTATAACGTTATGTAGCACTACGTTATAACGTATAACGTTATATACTACTACCTTATAACGTATAACGTTATGTAGCATTACGTTATAAGGTATAACGTTATATACTATTACCTAATAACTTATAACGTTATGTAGCATTACGTTATATCGTATATGGTTATATATTGTTACCTTATAACGTTATACGTTATATACTATTACCTTATAACGTATAACGTTATGTAGCACTACGTTATAACTTATAACGTTATATACTATTACCATATAACGTATAAAGTTACGTAGCATTACGTTATAACGTCTATCGTTATGTAGCACTACGTTATAACGTATAACGTTATGTAGCACTGAGTTATAACGTATAACGTTATATACTACAACCTTATAACGAATAACGTTATGTAGCATTACGTTATAACGTATATCGTTATATATTGTTACCTTATAACGTTATACGTTATATACTATTACCTTATAACGTATAACGTTATGTAGCACTACGTTATAACGTATAACGTTATGTACTACTACCTTATAACGTATAACGTTATGTAGCATTACGTTATAACGTATATCGTTATATATTGTTACCTTATAACGTTATACGTTATATACTATTACCTTATTACGTATAACGTTATGTAGCACTACGATATAACGTATAACGTTATGTAGCACTACGTTATAACGTATAACGTTATATACTACAACCTTATAACGTATAACGTTATGTAGCATTACGTTATAACGTATATCGTTATATATTGTTACCTTATAACGTTATACGTTATATACTATTACCTTATAACGTATAACGTTATGTAGCACTACGTTATAACGTATAACATTATATACTACTTCCTTATAACGTATAACGTTATGTAGCATTACGTTATAAGGTATAACGTTATATACTATTACCATATAACGTATAAAGTTACGTAGCATTACGTTATAACGTCTATCGTTATGTAGCACTACGTTATAACGTATAACGTTATGTAGCACTGAGTTATAACGTATAACGTTATATACTACAACCTTATAACGTATAACGTTATGTAGCATTACGTTATAACGTATATCGTTATATATTGTTACCTTATAACGTTATACGTTATATACTATTACCTTATAACGTATAACGTTATGTAGCACTACGTTATAACGTATAACGTCATGTAGCATTACGTTATAAGGTATAACGTTATATACTATTACCTTATAACGTTATACGTTATATACTATTACCTTATAACGTATAACGTTATGTAGCACTACGTTATAACGTATAACGTTATGTAGCATTACGTTATAAGGTATAACGTTATATACTATTACCTTATAACGTATAACGTTATGTAGCACTACGTTACAACGTATAACGTTATATACTATTACCTTATAGCGTATAACGCTATGTAGCATTACGTTATAACGTATATCGTTGTATACTATTACGTGGTAACGTATAACGTTATGTAGCACTACGTTATAACGTATAACGTTATATACTATTACCTTATAGCGTAAAACGTTATGTAGCAGTTCGTTATAACGTATATCGTTATATATTGTTACCTTATAACGTTATACGTTATATACTATTACCTTATAACGTATAACGTTATGTAGCATTACGTTATAACGTCTAACGTTATATACTATTACCTTATAGCGTATAACGTTATGTAGCAGTACGTTATAACGTATATCGTTATATATTGTTACCTTATAACGTTATACGTTATATACTATTACCTTATAACGTATAACGTTATGTAGCACTACGTTATAACGTATAACGTTATATACTACTACCTTATAACATATAACGTTATGTAGCACTACGTTATAACGTATAACGTTATGTAGCATTACGTTATAAGGTATAACGTTATATACTATTACCTTATAACGTTATACGTTATATACTATTACCTTATAACGTATAACGTTATGTAGCACTACGTTACAACGTATAACGTTATATACTATTACCTTATAACGTATAACGCTATGTAGCATTACGTTATAACGTATATCGTTGTATACTATTACCTTATAACGTATAACGTTATGTAGCACTACGTTATAACGTATAACGTTATGTAGCATTACGTTATAAGGTATAACGTTATATACTATTACCTTATAACGTTATACGTTATATACTATTACCTTATAACGTATAACGTTATGTAGCACTTCGTTATAACGTAGAACGTTATGTAGCATTACGTTATAAGGTATAACGTTATATACTATTACCTTATAAAGTATAACGTTATGTAGCACTACGTTACAACGTATAACGTTATATACTATTACCTTATAGCGTATAACGCTATGTAGCATTACGTTATAACGTATATCGTTGTATACTATTACGTGGTAACGTATAACGTTATGTAGCACTACGTTATAACGTATAACGTTATATACTATTACCTTATAGCGTATAACGTTACGCAGCATTACGTTATAACGTATATCGTTATATATTGTTACCTTATAACGTTATACGTTATATACTATTACCTTATAACGTATAACGTTATGTAGCACTACGTTATAACTTATAACGTTATATACTATTACCATATAACGTATAAAGTTACGTAGCATTACGTTATAACGTATATCGTTATATATTGTTACCTTATAACGTTATACGTTATATACTATTACGTTATAACGTATAACGTTATGTAGCACTACGTTATAACGTATAATGTTATGTAGCACTACGTTATAACGAATAACGTTATATACTATTACCTTATAACGTATAACGTTATGTAGCGGTACGTTATAACGTATATCGTTATATATTGTTACCTTATAACGTTATACGTTATATACTATTACCTTATAACATATAACGTTATGTAGCATTACGTTATAACGTATAACGTTGTATAATGTTACCTTATAACGTACAACGTTATGTAGCATTACTTTATAACGTATACCGTTATATACTATTACCTTATAACGTATAACGCTATGTAGCATTACGTTATAACGTATATCGTTGTATACTATTACGTTGTAACGTATAACGTTATGTAGCAATACGTTATAACGTATAACGTTATGTAGCACTACGTTATAACGTATAACGTTATATACTATTACCTTTTAGCGTATGACGTTATGTAGCAGTACGTTATAACGTATATCGTTATATATTGTTACCTTATAACGTTATACGTTATATACTATTACCTTATAACGTATAACGTTATGTAGCACTACGTTATAACGTATAACGTTATATACTACTACCTTATAACGTATAACGTTATGTAGCATTACGTTATAAGGTATAACGTTATATACTATTACCTAATAACTTATAACGTTATGTAGCATTACGTTATATCGTATATGGTTATATATTGTTACCTTATAACGTTATACGTTATATACTATTACCTTATAACGTATAACGTTATGTAGCACTACGTTATAACTTATAACGTTATATACTATTACCATATAACGTATAAAGTTACGTAGCATTACGTTATAACGTCTATCGTTATGTAGCACTACGTTATAACGTATAACGTTATGTAGCACTGAGTTATAACGTATAACGTTATATACTACAACCTTATAACGAATAACGTTATGTAGCATTACGTTATAACGTATATCGTTATATATTGTTACCTTATAACGTTATACGTTATATACTATTACCTTATAACGTATAACGTTATGTAGCACTACGTTATAACGTATAACGTTATGTACTACTACCTTATAACGTATAACGTTATGTAGCATTACGTTATAACGTATATCGTTATATATTGTTACCTTATAACGTTATACGTTATATACTATTACCTTATTACGTATAACGTTATGTAGCACTACGATATAACGTATAACGTTATGTAGCACTACGTTATAACGTATAACGTTATATACTACAACCTTATAACGTATAACGTTATGTAGCATTACGTTATAACGTATATCGTTATATATTGTTACCTTATAACGTTATACGTTATATACTATTACCTTATAACGTATAACGTTATGTAGCACTACGTTATAACGTATAACGTTATATACTACTTCCTTATAACGTATAACGTTATGTAGCATTACGTTATAAGGTATAACGTTATATACTATTACCATATAACGTATAAAGTTACGTAGCATTACGTTATAATGTCTATCGTTATGTAGCACTACGTTATAACGTATAACGTTATGTAGCACTGAGTTATAACGTATAACGTTATATACTACAACCTTATAACGTATAACGTTATGTAGCATTACGTTATAACGTATATCGTTATATATTGTTACCTTATAACGTTATACGTTATATACTATTACCTTATAACGTATAACGTTATGTAGCACTACGTTATAACGTATAACGTCATGTAGCATTACGTTATAAGGTATAACGTTATATACTATTACCTTATAACGTTATACGTTATATACTATTACCTTATAACGTATAACGTTATGTAGCACTACGTTATAACGTATAACGTTATGTAGCATTACGTTATAAGGTATAACGTTATATACTATTACCTTATAACGTATAACGTTATGTAGCACTACGTTACAACGTATAACGTTATATACTATTACCTTATAGCGTATAACGCTATGTAGCATTACGTTATAACGTATATCGTTGTATACTATTACGTGGTAACGTATAACGTTATGTAGCACTACGTTACAACGTATAACGTTATATACTATTACCTTATAGCGTAAAACGTTATGTAGCAGTTCGTTATAACGTATATCGTTATATATTGTTACCTTATAACGTTATACGTTATATACTATTACCTTATAACGTATAACGTTATGTAGCACTACGTTATAACGTATAACGTTATATACTACTTCCTTATAACGTATAACGTTATGTAGCACTACGTTATAACGTATAACGTTATATACTATTACCATATAACGTATAAAGTTACGTAGCATTACGTTATAACGTATATCGTTATATATTGTTACCTTATAACGTTATACGTTATATACTATTACCTTATAACGTATAACGTTATGTAGCACTACGATATAACGTATAACGTTATGTAGCACTACGTTATAACGTATAACGTTATATACTACAACCTTATAACGTATAACGTTATGTAGCATTACGTTATAACGTATATCGTTATATATTGTTACCTTATAACGTTATACGTTATATACTATTACCTTATAACGTATAACGTTATGTAGCACTACGTTATAACGTATAACGTTATATACTACTTCCTTATAACGTATAACGTTATGTAGCATTACGTTATAAGGTATAACGTTATATACTATTACCTTATAACTTATAACGTTATGTAGCATTACGTTATATCGTATATCGTTATATATTGTTACCTTATAACGTTATACGTTATATACTATTACCTTATAACGTATAACGTTATGTAGCACTACGTTATAACGTATAACGTCATGTAGCATTACGTTATAAGGAATAACGTTATATACTATTACCTTATAACGTTATACGATATATACTATTACCTTATAACGTATAACGTTATGTAGCACTACGTTATAACGTATAACGTTATGTAGCATTACGTTATAAGGTATAACGTTATATACTATTACCTTATAACGTATAACGTTATGTAGCACTACGTTACAACGTATAACGTTATATACTATTACCTTATAGCGTATAACGCTATGTAGCATTACGTTATAACGTATATCGTTGTATACTATTACGTGGTAACGTATAACGTTATGTAGCACTACGTTATAACGTATAACGTTATGTAGCACTACGTTATAACGTATAACGTTATATACTACTACCTTATAACGTATAACGTTATGTAGCATTACGTTATAACGTATATCGTTATATATTGTTACCTTATAACGTTATACGTTATATACTATTACCTTATAACGTATAACGTTATGTAGCACTACGTTATAACTTATAACGTTATATACTATTACCATATAACGTATAAAGTTACGTAGCATTACGTTATAACGTATATCGTTATATATTGTTACCTTATAACGTTATACGTTATATACTATTACGTTATAACGTATAACGTTATGTAGCACTACGTTATAACGTATAATGTTATGTAGCACTACGTTATAACGTATAACGTTATATACTACAACCTTATAACGTATAACGTTATGTAGCATTACGTTATAACGTATATCGTTATATATTGTTACCTTATAACGTTATACGTTATATACTATTACCTTATAACGTATAACATTATGTAGCACTACGTTATAAGATATAACGTTATATATTGTTACCTTATAACGTTATACGTTATATACTATTACCATATAGCGTATAACGTTATGTAGCAGTACGTTATAACGTATATCGTTATATATGTTACCTTATAACGTTATACGTTATATACTATTACCTTATAACGTATAACGTTATGTAGCACTACGTTATAACGTATAACGTTATGTAGCATTACGTTATAAGGTATAACGTTATATACTATTACCTTATAACGTATAACGTTATGTAGCACTACGTTACAACGTAGAACGTTATATACTATTACCTTATAGCGTATAACGCTATGTAGCATTACGTTATAACGTATATCGTTGTATACTATTACGTGGTAACGTATAACGTTATGTAGCACTACGTTATAACGTATAACGTTATATACTATTACCTTATAGCGTATAACGTTATGTAGCAGTACGTTATAACGTATATCGTTATATATTGTTACCTTATAACGTTATACGTTATATACTATTACCTTATAACGTATAACGTTATGTAGCACTACGATATAACGTATAACGTTATGTAGCACTACGTTATAACGTATAACGTTATATACTACAACCTTATAACGTATAACGTTATGTAGCATTACGTTATAACGTATATCGTTATATATTGTTACCTTATAACGTTATACGTTATATACTATTACCTTATAACGTATAACGTTATGTAGCACTACGTTATAACGTATAACGTTATATACTACTTCCTTATAACGTATAATGTTATGTAGCATTACGTTATAAGGTATAACGTTATATACTATTACCTTATAACTTATAACGTTATGTAGCATTACGTTATATCGTATATCGTTATATATTGTTACCTTATAACGTTATACGTTATATACTATTACCTTATAACGTATAACGTTATGTAGCACTACGTTATAACGTATAACGTCATGTAGCATTACGTTATAAGGAATAACGTTATATACTATTACCTTATAACGTTATACGATATATACTATTACCTTATAACGTATAACGTTATGTAGCACTACGTTATAACGTATAACGTTATGTAGCATTACGTTATAAGGTATAACGTTACATACTATTACCTTATAACGTATAACGTTATGTAGCACTACGTTACAACGTATAACGTTATATACTATTACCTTATAGCGTGTAACGCTATGTAGCATTACGTTATAACGTATATCGTTGTATACTATTACGTGGTAACGTATAACGTTATGTAGCACTACGTTATAACGTATAACGTTATGTAGCTCTACGTTATAACGTATAACGTTATATACTACTACCTTATAACGTATAACGTTATGTAGCATTACGTTATAACGTATATCGTTATATATTGTTACCTTATAACGTTATACGTTATATACTATTACCTTATAACATATAACGTTATGTAGCATTACGTTATAACGTATAACGTTGTATAATGTTACCTTATAACGTACAACGTTATGTAGCATTACTTTATAACGTATACCGTTATATACTATTACCTTATAACGTATAACGCTATGTAGCATTACGTTATAACGTATATCGTTGTATACTATTACGTTGTAACGTATAACGTTATGTAGCAATACGTTATAACGTATAACGTTATGTAGCACTACGTTATAACGTATAACGTTATATACTATTACCTTATAGCGTATAACGTTATGTAGCAGTACGTTATAACGTATATCGTTACATATTGTTACCTTATAACGTTATACGTTATATACTATTACCTTATAACGTATAACGTTATGTAGCACTACGTTATAACGTATATCGTTATATATTGTTACCTTAGAACGTTATACGTTATATACGATTACCTTATAACGTATAACGTTATGTAGCACTACGATATAACGTATAACGTTATGTAGCACTACGTTATAACGTATAACGTTATATACTACAACCTTATAACGTATAACGTTATGTAGCATTACGTTATAACGTATATCGTTATATATTGTTACCTTATAACGTTATACGTTATATACTATTACCTTATAACGTATAACGTTATGTAGCACTACGTTATAACGTATAACGTTATATACTACTTCCTTATAACGTATAACGTTATGTAGCATTACGTTATAAGGTATAACGTTATATACTATTACCTTATAACTTATAACGTTATGTAGCATTACGTTATATCGTATATCGTTATATATTGTTACCTTATAACGTTATACGTTATATACTATTACCTTATAACGTATAACGTTATGTAGCACTACGTTATAACGTATAACGTCATGTAGCATTACGTTATAAGGAATAACGTTATATACTATTACCTTATAACGTTATACGATATATACTATTACCTTATAACGTATAACGTTATGTAGCACTACGTTATAACGTATAACGTTATGTAGCATTACGTTATAAGGTATAACGTTATATACTATTACCTTATAACGTATAACGTTATGTAGCACTACGTTACAACGTATAACGTTATATACTATTACCTTATAACGTTATACGATATATACTATTACCTTATAGCGTATAACGCTATGTAGCATTACGTTATAACGTATATCGTTGTATACTATTACGTGGTAACGTATAACGTTATGTAGCACTACGTTATAACGTATAACGTTATGTAGCACTACGTTATAACGTATAACGTTATATACTACTACCTTATAACGTATAACGTTATGTAGCATTACGTTATAACGTATATCGTTATATATTGTTACCTTATAACGTTATACGTTATATACTATTACCTTGTAACATATAACGTTATGTAGCATTACGTTATAACGTATAACGTTGTATAATGTTACCTTATAACGTACAACGTTATGTAGCATTACTTTATAACGTATACCGTTATATACTATTACCTTATAACGTATAAAGCTATGTAGCATTACGTTATAACGTATATCGTTGTATACTATTACGTTGTAACGTATAACGTTATGTAGCAATACGTTATAACGTATAACGTTATGTAGCACTACGTTATAACGTATAACGTTATATACTATTACCTTATAGCGTATAACGTTATGTAGCAGTACGTTATAACGTATATCGTTATATATTGTTACCTTATAACGATATACGTTATATACTATTACCTTATAACGTATAACGTTATGTAGCACTACGTTATAACGTATATCGTTATATATTGTTACCTTAGAACGTTATACGTTATATACGATTACCTTATAACGTATAACATTATGTAGCACTACGTTATAACGTATAACGTTATATACTATTACCTTATAACGTATAACGTTACGTAGCATTACGTTATAACGTGTATCGTTATATATTGTTACCTTATAACGTTATACGTTATATACTATTACGTTATAACGTATAACGTTATGTAGCACTACGATATAACGTATAACGTAATGTAGCACTACGTTATAACGTATAACGTTATATACTACAACCTTATAACGTATAACGTTATGTAGCATTACGTTATAACGTATATCGTTATATATTGTTACCTTATAACGTTATACGTTATATACTATTACCTTATAACGTATAACGTTATGTAGCACTACGTTATAACGTATAACGTTATGTAGCATTACGTTATAAGGTATAACGTTATATACTATTACCTTATAACGTTATACGTTATATACTATTACCTTATAACGTATAACGTTATGTAGCACTTCGTTATAACGTATAACGTTATGTAGCATTACGTTATAAGGTATAACGTTATATACTATTACCTTATAAAGTATAACGTTATGTAGCACTACGTTACAACGTATAACGTTATATACTATTACCTTATAGCGTATAACGCTATGTAGCATTACGTTATAACGTATATCGTTGTATACTATTACGTGGTAACGTATAACGTTATGTAGCACTACGTTATAACGTATAACGTTATATACTATTACCTTATAGCGTATAACGTTATGTAGCAGTACGTTATAACGTATATCGTTATATATTGTTACCTTATAACGTTATACGTTATATACTATTACCTTATAACGTATAACGTTATGTAGCACTACGTTATAACGTATAACGTTATATACTACTACCTTATAACATATAACGTTATGTAGCACTACGTTATAACGTATAACGTTATATACTATTACCATATAACGTATAAAGTTACGCAGCATTACGTTATAACGTATATCGTTATATATTGTTACCTTATAACGTTATACGTTATATACTATTACCTTATAACGTATAACGTTATGTAGCACTACGTTATAACTTATAACGTTATATACTATTACCATATAACGTATAAAGTTACGTAGCATTACGTTATAACGTATATCGTTATATATTGTTACCTTATAACGTTATACGTTATATACTATTACGTTATAACGTATAACGTTATGTAGCACTACGTTATAACGTATAATGTTATGTAGCACTACGTTATAACGAATAACGTTATATACTATTACCTTATAACGTATAACGTTATGTAGCGGTACGTTATAACGTATATCGTTATATATTGTTACCTTATAACGTTATACGTTATATACTATTACCTTATAACATATAACGTTATGTAGCATTACGTTATAACGTATAACGTTGTATAATGTTACCTTATAACGTACAACGTTATGTAGCATTACTTTATAACGTATACCGTTATATACTATTACCTTATAACGTATAACGCTATGTAGCATTACGTTATAACGTATATCGTTGTATACTATTACGTTGTAACGTATAACGTTATGTAGCAATACGTTATAACGTATAACGTTATGTAGCACTACGTTATAACGTATAACGTTATATACTATTACCTTATAGCGTATAACGTTATGTAGCAGTACGTTATAACGTATATCGTTATATATTGTTACCTTATAACGTTATACGTTATATACTATTACCTTATAACGTATAACGTTATGTAGCACTACGTTATAACGTATAACGTTATATACTACTACCTTATAACATATAACGTTATGTAGCACTACGTTATAACGTATAACGTTATATACTATTACCATATAACGTATAAAGTTACGCAGCATTACGTTATAACGTATATCGTTATATATTGTTACCTTATAACGTTATACGTTATATACTATTACCTTATAACGTATAACGTTATGTAGCACTACGTTATAACTTATAACGTTATATACTATTACCATATAACGTATAAAGTTACGTAGCATTACGTTATAACGTATATCGTTATATATTGTTACCTTATAACGTTATACGTTATATACTATTACGTTATAACGTATAACGTTATGTAGCACTACGTTATAACGTATAATGTTATGTAGCACTACGTTATAACGAATAACGTTATATACTATTACCTTATAACGTATAACGTTATGTAGCGGTACGTTATAACGTATATCGTTATATATTGTTACCTTATAACGTTATACGTTATATACTATTACCTTATAACATATAACGTTATGTAGCATTACGTTATAACGTATAACGTTGTATAATGTTACCTTATAACGTACAACGTTATGTAGCATTACTTTATAACGTATACCGTTATATACTATTACCTTATAACGTATAACGCTATGTAGCATTACGTTATAACGTATATCGTTGTATACTATTACGTTGTAACGTATAACGTTATGTAGCAATACGTTATAACGTATAACGTTATGTAGCACTACGTTATAACGTATAACGTTATATACTATTACCTTATAGCGTATAACGTTATGTAGCAGTACGTTATAACGTATATCGTTATATATTGTTACCTTATAACGTTATACGTTATATACTATTACCTTATAACGTATAACGTTATGTAGCACTACGTTATAACGTATAACGTTATATACTACTACCTTATAACGTATAACGTTATGTAGCATTACGTTATAAGGTATAACGTTATATACTATTACCTAATAACTTATAACGTTATGTAGCATTACGTTATATCGTATATGGTTATATATTGTTACCTTATAACGTTATACGTTATATACTATTACCTTATAACGTATAACGTTATGTAGCACTACGTTATAACTTATAACGTTATATACTATTACCATATAACGTATAAAGTTACGTAGCATTACGTTATAACGTCTATCGTTATGTAGCACTACGTTATAACGTATAACGTTATGTAGCACTGAGTTATAACGTATAACGTTATATACTACAACCTTATAACGAATAACGTTATGTAGCATTACGTTATAACGTATATCGTTATATATTGTTACCTTATAACGTTATACGTTATATACTATTACCTTATAACGTATAACGTTATGTAGCACTACGTTATAACGTATAACGTTATGTACTACTACCTTATAACGTATAACGTTATGTAGCATTACGTTATAACGTATATCGTTATATATTGTTACCTTATAACGTTATACGTTATATACTATTACCTTATTACGTATAACGTTATGTAGCACTACGATATAACGTATAACGTTATGTAGCACTACGTTATAACGTATAACGTTATATACTACAACCTTATAACGTATAACGTTATGTAGCATTACGTTATAACGTATATCGTTATATATTGTTACCTTATAACGTTATACGTTATATACTATTACCTTATAACGTATAACGTTATGTAGCACTACGTTATAACGTATAACGTTATATACTACTTCCTTATAACGTATAACGTTATGTAGCATTACGTTATAAGGTATAACGTTATATACTATTACCATATAACGTATAAAGTTACGTAGCATTACGTTATAACGTCTATCGTTATGTAGCACTACGTTATAACGTATAACGTTATGTAGCACTGAGTTATAACGTATAACGTTATATACTACAACCTTATAACGTATAACGTTATGTAGCATTACGTTATAACGTATATCGTTATATATTGTTACCTTATAACGTTATACGTTATATACTATTACCTTATAACGTATAACGTTATGTAGCACTACGTTATAACGTATAACGTCATGTAGCATTACGTTATAAGGTATAACGTTATATACTATTACCTTATAACGTTATACGTTATATACTATTACCTTATAACGTATAACGTTATGTAGCACTACGTTATAACGTATAACGTTATGTAGCATTACGTTATAAGGTATAACGTTATATACTATTACCTTATAACGTATAACGTTATGTAGCACTACGTTACAACGTATAACGTTATATACTATTACCTTATAGCGTATAACGCTATGTAGCATTACGTTATAACGTATATCGTTGTATACTATTACGTGGTAACGTATAACGTTATGTAGCACTACGTTATAACGTATAACGTTATATACTATTACCTTATAGCGTAAAACGTTATGTAGCAGTTCGTTATAACGTATATCGTTATATATTGTTACCTTATAACGTTATACGTTATATACTATTACCTTATAACGTATAACGTTATGTAGCATTACGTTATAACGTCTAACGTTATATACTATTACCTTATAGCGTATAACGTTATGTAGCAGTACGTTATAACGTATATCGTTATATATTGTTACCTTATAACGTTATACGTTATATACTATTACCTTATAACGTATAACGTTATGTAGCACTACGTTATAACGTATAACGTTATATACTACTACCTTATAACATATAACGTTATGTAGCACTACGTTATAACGTATAACGTTATGTAGCATTACGTTATAAGGTATAACGTTATATACTATTACCTTATAACGTTATACGTTATATACTATTACCTTATAACGTATAACGTTATGTAGCACTACGTTACAACGTATAACGTTATATACTATTACCTTATAACGTATAACGCTATGTAGCATTACGTTATAACGTATATCGTTGTATACTATTACCTTATAACGTATAACGTTATGTAGCACTACGTTATAACGTATAACGTTATGTAGCATTACGTTATAAGGTATAACGTTATATACTATTACCTTATAACGTTATACGTTATATACTATTACCTTATAACGTATAACGTTATGTAGCACTTCGTTATAACGTAGAACGTTATGTAGCATTACGTTATAAGGTATAACGTTATATACTATTACCTTATAAAGTATAACGTTATGTAGCACTACGTTACAACGTATAACGTTATATACTATTACCTTATAGCGTATAACGCTATGTAGCATTACGTTATAACGTATATCGTTGTATACTATTACGTGGTAACGTATAACGTTATGTAGCACTACGTTATAACGTATAACGTTATATACTATTACCTTATAGCGTATAACGTTACGCAGCATTACGTTATAACGTATATCGTTATATATTGTTACCTTATAACGTTATACGTTATATACTATTACCTTATAACGTATAACGTTATGTAGCACTACGTTATAACTTATAACGTTATATACTATTACCATATAACGTATAAAGTTACGTAGCATTACGTTATAACGTATATCGTTATATATTGTTACCTTATAACGTTATACGTTATATACTATTACGTTATAACGTATAACGTTATGTAGCACTACGTTATAACGTATAATGTTATGTAGCACTACGTTATAACGAATAACGTTATATACTATTACCTTATAACGTATAACGTTATGTAGCGGTACGTTATAACGTATATCGTTATATATTGTTACCTTATAACGTTATACGTTATATACTATTACCTTATAACATATAACGTTATGTAGCATTACGTTATAACGTATAACGTTGTATAATGTTACCTTATAACGTACAACGTTATGTAGCATTACTTTATAACGTATACCGTTATATACTATTACCTTATAACGTATAACGCTATGTAGCATTACGTTATAACGTATATCGTTGTATACTATTACGTTGTAACGTATAACGTTATGTAGCAATACGTTATAACGTATAACGTTATGTAGCACTACGTTATAACGTATAACGTTATATACTATTACCTTTTAGCGTATGACGTTATGTAGCAGTACGTTATAACGTATATCGTTATATATTGTTACCTTATAACGTTATACGTTATATACTATTACCTTATAACGTATAACGTTATGTAGCACTACGTTATAACGTATAACGTTATATACTACTACCTTATAACGTATAACGTTATGTAGCATTACGTTATAAGGTATAACGTTATATACTATTACCTAATAACTTATAACGTTATGTAGCATTACGTTATATCGTATATGGTTATATATTGTTACCTTATAACGTTATACGTTATATACTATTACCTTATAACGTATAACGTTATGTAGCACTACGTTATAACTTATAACGTTATATACTATTACCATATAACGTATAAAGTTACGTAGCATTACGTTATAACGTCTATCGTTATGTAGCACTACGTTATAACGTATAACGTTATGTAGCACTGAGTTATAACGTATAACGTTATATACTACAACCTTATAACGAATAACGTTATGTAGCATTACGTTATAACGTATATCGTTATATATTGTTACCTTATAACGTTATACGTTATATACTATTACCTTATAACGTATAACGTTATGTAGCACTACGTTATAACGTATAACGTTATGTACTACTACCTTATAACGTATAACGTTATGTAGCATTACGTTATAACGTATATCGTTATATATTGTTACCTTATAACGTTATACGTTATATACTATTACCTTATTACGTATAACGTTATGTAGCACTACGATATAACGTATAACGTTATGTAGCACTACGTTATAACGTATAACGTTATATACTACAACCTTATAACGTATAACGTTATGTAGCATTACGTTATAACGTATATCGTTATATATTGTTACCTTATAACGTTATACGTTATATACTATTACCTTATAACGTATAACGTTATGTAGCACTACGTTATAACGTATAACGTTATATACTACTTCCTTATAACGTATAACGTTATGTAGCATTACGTTATAAGGTATAACGTTATATACTATTACCATATAACGTATAAAGTTACGTAGCATTACGTTATAATGTCTATCGTTATGTAGCACTACGTTATAACGTATAACGTTATGTAGCACTGAGTTATAACGTATAACGTTATATACTACAACCTTATAACGTATAACGTTATGTAGCATTACGTTATAACGTATATCGTTATATATTGTTACCTTATAACGTTATACGTTATATACTATTACCTTATAACGTATAACGTTATGTAGCACTACGTTATAACGTATAACGTCATGTAGCATTACGTTATAAGGTATAACGTTATATACTATTACCTTATAACGTTATACGTTATATACTATTACCTTATAACGTATAACGTTATGTAGCACTACGTTATAACGTATAACGTTATGTAGCATTACGTTATAAGGTATAACGTTATATACTATTACCTTATAACGTATAACGTTATGTAGCACTACGTTACAACGTATAACGTTATATACTATTACCTTATAGCGTATAACGCTATGTAGCATTACGTTATAACGTATATCGTTGTATACTATTACGTGGTAACGTATAACGTTATGTAGCACTACGTTACAACGTATAACGTTATATACTATTACCTTATAGCGTAAAACGTTATGTAGCAGTTCGTTATAACGTATATCGTTATATATTGTTACCTTATAACGTTATACGTTATATACTATTACCTTATAACGTATAACGTTATGTAGCACTACGTTATAACGTATAACGTTATATACTACTTCCTTATAACGTATAACGTTATGTAGCACTACGTTATAACGTATAACGTTATATACTATTACCATATAACGTATAAAGTTACGTAGCATTACGTTATAACGTATATCGTTATATATTGTTACCTTATAACGTTATACGTTATATACTATTACCTTATAACGTATAACGTTATGTAGCACTACGATATAACGTATAACGTTATGTAGCACTACGTTATAACGTATAACGTTATATACTACAACCTTATAACGTATAACGTTATGTAGCATTACGTTATAACGTATATCGTTATATATTGTTACCTTATAACGTTATACGTTATATACTATTACCTTATAACGTATAACGTTATGTAGCACTACGTTATAACGTATAACGTTATATACTACTTCCTTATAACGTATAACGTTATGTAGCATTACGTTATAAGGTATAACGTTATATACTATTACCTTATAACTTATAACGTTATGTAGCATTACGTTATATCGTATATCGTTATATATTGTTACCTTATAACGTTATACGTTATATACTATTACCTTATAACGTATAACGTTATGTAGCACTACGTTATAACGTATAACGTCATGTAGCATTACGTTATAAGGAATAACGTTATATACTATTACCTTATAACGTTATACGATATATACTATTACCTTATAACGTATAACGTTATGTAGCACTACGTTATAACGTATAACGTTATGTAGCATTACGTTATAAGGTATAACGTTATATACTATTACCTTATAACGTATAACGTTATGTAGCACTACGTTACAACGTATAACGTTATATACTATTACCTTATAGCGTATAACGCTATGTAGCATTACGTTATAACGTATATCGTTGTATACTATTACGTGGTAACGTATAACGTTATGTAGCACTACGTTATAACGTATAACGTTATGTAGCACTACGTTATAACGTATAACGTTATATACTACTACCTTATAACGTATAACGTTATGTAGCATTACGTTATAACGTATATCGTTATATATTGTTACCTTATAACGTTATACGTTATATACTATTACCTTATAACGTATAACGTTATGTAGCACTACGTTATAACTTATAACGTTATATACTATTACCATATAACGTATAAAGTTACGTAGCATTACGTTATAACGTATATCGTTATATATTGTTACCTTATAACGTTATACGTTATATACTATTACGTTATAACGTATAACGTTATGTAGCACTACGTTATAACGTATAATGTTATGTAGCACTACGTTATAACGTATAACGTTATATACTACAACCTTATAACGTATAACGTTATGTAGCATTACGTTATAACGTATATCGTTATATATTGTTACCTTATAACGTTATACGTTATATACTATTACCTTATAACGTATAACATTATGTAGCACTACGTTATAAGATATAACGTTATATATTGTTACCTTATAACGTTATACGTTATATACTATTACCATATAGCGTATAACGTTATGTAGCAGTACGTTATAACGTATATCGTTATATATGTTACCTTATAACGTTATACGTTATATACTATTACCTTATAACGTATAACGTTATGTAGCACTACGTTATAACATATAACGTCATGTAGCATTACGTTATAAGGTATAACGTTATATACTATTACCTTATAACGTTATACGTTATATACTATTACCTTATAACGTATAACGTTATGTAGCAATACGTTATAACGTATAACGTTATGTAGCATTACGTTATAAGGTATAACGTTATATACTATTACCTTATAACGTATAACGTTATGTAGCACTACGTTACAACGTATAACGTTATATACTATTACCTTATAGCGTATAACGCTATGTAGCATTACGTTATAACGTATATCGCTGTAGACTATTACGTGGTAACGTATAACGTTATGTAGCACTACGTTATAACGTATAACGTTATATACCATTACCTTATAGCGTATAACGTTATGTAGCAGTACGTTATAACGTATATCGTTATATATTGTTACCTTATAACGTTATACGTTATATACTATTACCTTATAACGTATAACATTATGTAGCACTACGTTATAAGATATTACGTTATATATTGTTACCTTATAACGTTATACGTTATATACTATTACCATATAGCGTATAACGTTATGTAGCAGTACGTTATAACGTATATCGTTATATATGTTACCTTATAACGTTATACGTTATATACTATTACCTTATAACGTATAACGTTATGTAGCACTACGTTATAACATATAACGTCATGTAGCATTACGTTATAAGGTATAACGTTATATACTATTACCTTATAACGTTATACGTTATATACTATTACCTTATAACGTATAACGTTATGTAGCACTACGTTATAACGTATAACGTTATGTAGCATTACGTTATAAGGTATAACGTTATATACTATTACCTTATAACGTATAACGTTATGTAGCACTACGTTACAACGTATAACGTTATATACTATTACCTTATAGCGTATAACGCTATGTAGCATTACGTTATAACGTATATCGTTGTAGACTATTACGTGGTAACGTATAACGTTATGTAGCACTACGTTATAACGTATAACGTTATATACTATTACCTTATAGCGTATAACGTTATGTAGCAGTACGTTATAACGTATATCGTTATATATTGTTACCTTATAACGTTATACGTTATATACTATTACCTTATAACGTATAACGTTATGTAGCACTACGTTATAACGTATAACGTTATATACTACTACCTTATAACGTATAACGTTATGTAGCACTACGTTATAACGTATAACGTTATATACTATTACCATATAACGTATAAAGTTACGTAGCATTACGTTATAACGTATATCGTTATATATTGTTACCTTATAACGTTATACGTTATATACTATTTCCTTATAACGTATAACGTTATGTAGCACTACGATATAACGTATAACGTTATGTAGCACTACGTTATAACGTATAACGTTATATACTACAACCTTATAACGTATAACGTTATGTAGCATTACGTTATAACGTATATCGTTTTATATTGTTACCTTATAACGTTATACGTTATATACTATTACCTTATAACGTATAACGTTATGTAGCACTACGTTATAACGTATAACGTTATATACTACTTCCTTATAACGTATAACGTTATGTAGCATTACGTTATAAGGTATAACGTTATATACTATTACCTTATAACTTATAACGTTATGTAGCATTACGTTCTATCGTATATCGTTATATATTGTTACCTTATAACGTTATACGTTATATACTATTACCTTATAACGTATAACGTTATGTAGCACTACGTTATAACGTATAACGTCATGTAGCATTACGTTATAAGGTATAACGTTATATACTATTACCTTATAACGTTATACGATATATACTATTACCTTATAACGTATAACGTTATGTAGCACTACGTTATAACGTATAACGTTATGTAGCATTACGTTATAAGGTATAACGTTATATACTATTACCTTATAACGTATAACGTTATGTAGCACTACGTTACAACGTATAACGTTATATACTATTACCTTATAGCGTATAACGCTATGTAGCATTACGTTATAACGTATATCGTTGTATACTATTACGTGGTAACGTATAACGTTATGTAGCACTACGTTATAACGTATAACGTTATGTAGCACTACGTTATAACGTATAACGTTATATACTACTACCTTATAACGTATAACGTTATGTAGCATTACGTTATAACGTATATCGTTATATATTGTTACCTTATAACGTTATACGTTATATACTATTACCTTATAACGTATAACGTTATGTAGCACTACGTTATAACGTATAACGTTATATACCACTACCTTATAACGTATAACGTTATGTAGCATTACGTTATAAGGTATAACGTTATATACTATTACCTTATAACGTATAACGTTATGTAGCATTACGTTATAACGTATATCGTTATATATTGTTACCTTATAACGTTATACGTTATATACTATTACCTTATAACGTATAACGTTATGTAGCACTACGTTATAACGTATAACGTTATGTAGCATTACGTTATAAGGTATAACGTTATATACTATTACCTTATAACGTATAACGTTATGTAGCACTACGTTACAACGTATAACGTTATATACTATTACCTTATAGCGTATAACGCTATGTAGCATTACGTTATAACCTATATCGTTGTATACTATTACGTGGTAACGTATAACGTTATGTAGCACTACGTTATAACGTATAACGTTATATACTATTACCTTATAGCGTATAACGTTATGTAGCAGTACGTTATAACGTATATCGTTATATATTGTTACCTTATAACGTTATACGTTATATACTATTACCTTATAACGTATAACGTTATGTAGCACTACGTTATAACGTATAACGTTATATACTACTACCTTATAACGTATAACGTTATGTAGCACTACGTTATAACGTATAACGTTATATACTATTACCATATAACGTATAAAGTTACGTAGCATTACGTTATAACGTATATCGTTATATATTGTTACCTTATAACGTTATACGTTATATACTATTACGTTATAACGTATAACGTTATGTAGCACTACGTTATAACGTATAACGTTATGTAGCACTACGTTATAACGTATAACGTTATATACTACTACCTTATAACGTATAACGTTATGTAGCATTACGTTATAACGTATATCGTTATATATTGTTACCTTATAACGTTATACGTTATATACTATTACCTTATAACGTACAACGTTATGTAGCACTACGTTATAACGTATAACGTTATATACCACTACCTTATAACGTATAACGTTATGTAGCATTACGTTATAAGGTATAACGTTATATACTATTACCTTATAACGTATAACGTTATGTAGCATTACGTTATAACGTATATCGTTATATATTGTTACCTTATAACGTTATACGTTATATACTATTACCTTATAACGTATAACGTTATGTAGCACTACGTTATAACGTATAACGTTATATACTACTACCTTATAACGTATAACGTTATGTAGCATTACGTTATAACGTATATCGTTATATATTGTTACCTTATAACGTTATACGTTATATACTATTACCTTATTACGTATAACGTTATGTAGCACTACGATATAACGTATAACGTTATGTAGCACTACGTTATAACGTATAACGTTATATACTACAACCTTATAACGTATAACGTTATGTAGCATTACGTTATAACGTATATCGTTATATATTGTTACCTTATAACGTTATACGTTATATACTATTACCTTATAACGTATAACGTTATGTAGCACTACGTTATAACGTATAACGTTATATACTACTTCCTTATAACGTATAACGTTATGTAGCATTACGTTATAAGGTATAACGTTATATACTATTACCATATAACGTATAAAGTTACGTAGCATTACGTTATAACGTCTATCGTTATGTAGCACTACGTTATAACGTATAACGTTATGTAGCACTGAGTTATAACGTATAACGTTATATACTACAACCTTATAACGTATAACGTTATGTAGCATTACGTTATAACGTATATCGTTATATATTGTTACCTTATAACGTTATACGTTATATACTATTACCTTATAACGTATAACGTTATGTAGCACTACGTTATAACGTATAACGTCATGTAGCATTACGTTATAAGGTATAACGTTATATACTATTACCTTATAACGTTATACGTTATATACTATTACCTTATAACGTATAACGTTATGTAGCACTACGTTATAACGTATAACGTTATGTAGCATTACGTTATAAGGTATAACGTTATATACTATTTCCTTATAACGTATAACGTTATGTAGCACTACGTTACAACGTATAACGTTATATACTATTACCTTATAGCGTATAACGCTATGTAGCATTACGTTATAACGTATATCGTTGTATACTATTACGTGGTAACGTATAACGTTATGTAGCACTACGTTATAACGTATAACGTTATATACTATTACCTTATAGCGTATAACGTTATGTAGCAGTACGTTATAACGTATATCGTTATATATTGTTACCTCATAACGTTATACGTTATATACTATTACCTTATAACGTATAACGTTATGTAGCACTACGTTATAACGTATAACGTTATATACTACTACCTTATAACGTATAACGTTATGTAGCACTACGTTATAACGTATAACGTTATATACTATTACCATATAACGTATAAAGTTACGTAGCATTACGTTATAACGTATATCGTTATATATTGTTACCTTATAACGTTATACGTTATATACTATTACCTTATAACGTATAACGTTATGTAGCACTACGATATAACGTATAACGTTATGTAGCACTACGTTATAACGTATAACGTTATATACTAAAACCTTATAACGTATAACGTTATGTAGCATTACGTTATAACGTATATCGTTATATATTGTTACCTTATAACGTTATACGTTATATACTATTACCTTATAACGTATAACGTTATGTAGCACTACGTTATAACGTATAACGTTATATACTACTTCCTTATAACGTATAACGTTATGTAGCACTACGTTATAACGTATAACGTTATATACTATTACCATATAACGTATAAAGTTACGTAGCATTACGTTATAACGTATATCGTTATATATTGTTACCTTATAACGTTATACGTTATATACTATTACGTTATAACGTATAACGTTATGTAGCACTACGTTATAACGTATAACGTTATGTAGCACTACGTTATAACGTATAACGTTATATACTACTACCTTATAACGTATAACGTTATGTAGCATTACGTTATAACGTATATCGTTATATATTGTTACCTTATAACGTTATACGTTATATACTATTACCTTATAACGTACAACGTTATGTAGCACTACGTTATAACGTATAACGTTATATACCACTACCTTATAACGTATAACGTTATGTAGCATTACGTTATAAGGTATAACGTTATATACTATTACCTTATAACGTATAACGTTATGTAGCATTACGTTATAACGTATATCGTTATATATTGTTACCTTATAACGTTATACGTTATATACTATTACCTTATAACGTATAACGTTATGTAGCACTACGTTATAACGTATAACGTTATATACTACTACCTTATAACGTATAACGTTATGTAGCATTACGTTATAACGTATATCGTTATATATTGTTACCTTATAACGTTATACGTTATATACTATTACCTTATTACGTATAACGTTATGTAGCACTACGATATAACGTATAACGTTATGTAGCACTACGTTATAACGTATAACGTTATATACTACAACCTTATAACGTATAACGTTATGTAGCATTACGTTATAACGTATATCGTTATATATTGTTACCTTATAACGTTATACGTTATATACTATTACCTTATAACGTATAACGTTATGTAGCACTACGTTATAACGTATAACGTTATATACTACTTCCTTATAACGTATAACGTTATGTAGCATTACGTTATAAGGTATAACGTTATATACTATTACCATATAACGTATAAAGTTACGTAGCATTACGTTATAACGTCTATCGTTATGTAGCACTACGTTATAACGTATAACGTTATGTAGCACTGAGTTATAACGTATAACGTTATATACTACAACCTTATAACGTATAACGTTATGTAGCATTACGTTATAACGTATATCGTTATATATTGTTACCTTATAACGTTATACGTTATATACTATTACCTTATAACGTATAACGTTATGTAGCACTACGTTATAACGTATAACGTCATGTAGCATTACGTTATAAGGTATAACGTTATATACTATTACCTTATAACGTTATACGTTATATACTATTACCTTATAACGTATAACGTTATGTAGCACTACGTTATAACGTATAACGTTATGTAGCATTACGTTATAAGGTATAACGTTATATACTATTTCCTTATAACGTATAACGTTATGTAGCACTACGTTACAACGTATAACGTTATATACTATTACCTTATAGCGTATAACGCTATGTAGCATTACGTTATAACGTATATCGTTGTATACTATTACGTGGTAACGTATAACGTTATGTAGCACTACGTTATAACGTATAACGTTATATACTATTACCTTATAGCGTATAACGTTATGTAGCAGTACGTTATAACGTATATCGTTATATATTGTTACCTCATAACGTTATACGTTATATACTATTACCTTATAACGTATAACGTTATGTAGCACTACGTTATAACGTATAACGTTATATACTACTACCTTATAACGTATAACGTTATGTAGCACTACGTTATAACGTATAACGTTATATACTATTACCATATAACGTATAAAGTTACGTAGCATTACGTTATAACGTATATCGTTATATATTGTTACCTTATAACGTTATACGTTATATACTATTACCTTATAACGTATAACGTTATGTAGCACTACGATATAACGTATAACGTTATGTAGCACTACGTTATAACGTATAACGTTATATACTAAAACCTTATAACGTATAACGTTATGTAGCATTACGTTATAACGTATATCGTTATATATTGTTACCTTATAACGTTATACGTTATATACTATTACCTTATAACGTATAACGTTATGTAGCACTACGTTATAACGTATAACGTTATATACTACTTCCTTATAACGTATAACGTTATGTAGCATTACGTTATATCGTATATCGTTATATATTGTTACCTTATAACGTTATACGTTATATACTATTACCTTATAACGTATAACGTTATGTAGCACTACGTTATAACGTATAACGTCATGTAGCATTACGTTATAAGGTATAACGTCATATACTATTACCTTATAACGTTATACGTTATATACTATTACCTTATAACGTATAACGTTATGTAGCACTACGTTATAACGTATAACGTTATGTAACATTACGTTATAAGGTATAACGTTATATACTATTACCTTATAACGTATAACGTTATGTAGCACTACGTTACAACGTATAACGTTATATACTATTACCTTATAGCGTATAACGCTATGTAGCATTACGTTATAACGTATATCGTTGTATACTATTACGTGGTAACGTATAACGTTATGTAGCACTACGTTATAACGTATAACGTTATGTAGCACTACGTTATAACGTATAACGTTATATACTACTACCTTATAACGTATAACGTTATGTAGCATTACGTTATAACGTATATCGTTATATATTGTTACCTTATAACGTTATACGTTATATACTATTACCTTATAACGTATAACGTTATGTAGCACTACGTTATAACGTATAACGTTATATACCACTACCTTATAACGTATAACGTTATGTAGCATTACGTTATAAGGTATAACGTTATATACTATTACCTTATAACGTATAACGTTATGTAGCATTACGTTATAACGTATATCGTTATATATTGTTACCTTATAACGTTATACGTTATATACTATTACCTTATAACGTATAACGTTATGTAGCACTACGTTATAACGTATAACGTTATGTAGCATTACGTTATAAGGTATAACGTTATATACTATTACCTTATAACGTATAACGTTATGTAGCACTACGTTACAACGTATAACGTTATATACTATTACCTTATAGCGTATAACGCTATGTAGCATTACGTTATAACGTATATCGTTGTATACTATTACGTGGTAACGTATAACGTTATGTAGCACTACGTTATAACGTATAACGTTATATACTATTACCTTATAGCGTATAACGTTATGTAGCAGTACGTTATAACGTATATCGTTATATATTGTTACCTTATAACGTTATACGTTATATACTATTACCTTATAACGTATAACGTTATGTAGCACTACGTTATAACGTATAACGTTATATACTACTACCTTATAACGTATAACGTTATGTAGCACTACGTTATAACGTATAACGTTATATACTATTACCATATAACGTATAAAGTTACGTAGCATTACGTTATAACGTATATCGTTATATATTGTTACCTTATAACGTTATACGTTATATACTATTACGTTATAACGTATAACGTTATGTAGCACTACGTTATAACGTATAACGTTATGTAGCACTACGTTATAACGTATAACGTTATATACTACTACCTTATAACGTATAACGTTATGTAGCATTACGTTATAACGTATATCGTTATATATTGTTACCTTATAACGTTATACGTTATATACTATTACCTTATAACGTACAACGTTATGTAGCACTACGTTATAACGTATAACGTTATATACCACTACCTTATAACGTATAACGTTATGTAGCATTACGTTATAAGGTATAACGTTATATACTATTACCTTATAACGTATAACGTTATGTAGCATTACGTTATAACGTATATCGTTATATATTGTTACCTTATAACGTTATACGTTATATACTATTACCTTATAACGTATAACGTTATGTAGCACTACGTTATAACGTATAACGTTATATACTACTACCTTATAACGTATAACGTTATGTAGCATTACGTTATAACGTATATCGTTATATATTGTTACCTTATAACGTTATACGTTATATACTATTACCTTATTACGTATAACGTTATGTAGCACTACGATATAACGTATAACGTTATGTAGCACTACGTTATAACGTATAACGTTATATACTACAACCTTATAACGTATAACGTTATGTAGCATTACGTTATAACGTATATCGTTATATATTGTTACCTTATAACGTTATACGTTATATACTATTACCTTATAACGTATAACGTTATGTAGCACTACGTTATAACGTATAACGTTATATACTACTTCCTTATAACGTATAACGTTATGTAGCATTACGTTATAAGGTATAACGTTATATACTATTACCATATAACGTATAAAGTTACGTAGCATTACGTTATAACGTCTATCGTTATGTAGCACTACGTTATAACGTATAACGTTATGTAGCACTGAGTTATAACGTATAACGTTATATACTACAACCTTATAACGTATAACGTTATGTAGCATTACGTTATAACGTATATCGTTATATATTGTTACCTTATAACGTTATACGTTATATACTATTACCTTATAACGTATAACGTTATGTAGCACTACGTTATAACGTATAACGTCATGTAGCATTACGTTATAAGGTATAACGTTATATACTATTACCTTATAACGTTATACGTTATATACTATTACCTTATAACGTATAACGTTATGTAGCACTACGTTATAACGTATAACGTTATGTAGCATTACGTTATAAGGTATAACGTTATATACTATTTCCTTATAACGTATAACGTTATGTAGCACTACGTTACAACGTATAACGTTATATAGTATTACCTTATAGCGTATAACGCTATGTAACATTACGTTATAACGTATATCGTTGTATACTATTACGTGGTAACGTATAACGTTATGTAGCACTACGTTATAACGTATAACGTTATATACTATTACCTTATAGCGTATAACGTTATGTAGCAGTACGTTATAACGTATATCGTTATATATTGTTACCTCATAACGTTATACGTTATATACTATTACCTTATAACGTATAACGTTATGTAGCACTACGTTATAACGTATAACGTTATATACTACTACCTTATAACGTATAACGTTATGTAGCACTACGTTATAACGTATAACGTTATGTAGCACTACGTTATAACGTATAACGTTATATACTACAACCTTATAACGTATAACGTTATGTAGCATTACGTTATAACGTATATCGTTATATATTGTTACCTTATAACGTTATACGTTATATACTATTACCTTATAACGTATAACGTTATGTAGCACTACGTTATAACGTATAACGTTATATACTACTTCCTTATAACGTATAACGTTATGTAGCATTACGTTATAAGGTATAACGTTATATACTACAACCTTATAACGTATAACGTTATGTAGCATTACGTTATAACGTATATCGTTATATATTGTTACCTTATAACGTTATACGTTATATACTATTACCTTATAACGTATAACGTTATGTAGCACTACGTTATAACGTATAACGTCATGTAGCATTACGTTATAAGGTATAACGTTATATACTATTACCTTATAACGTTATACGTTATATACTATTACCTTATAACGTATAACGTTATGTAGCACTACGTTATAACGTATAACGTTATGTAGCATTACGTTATAAGGTATAACGTTATATACTATTTCCTTATAACGTATAACGTTATGTAGCACTACGTTACAACGTATAACGTTATATACTATTACCTTATCGCGTATAACGCTATGTAGCATTACGTTATAACGTATATCGTTGTATACTATTACGTGGTAACGTATAACGTTATGTAGCACTACGTTATAACGTATAACGTTATATACTATTACCTTATAGCGTATAACGTTATGTAGCAGTACGTTATAACGTATATCGTTATATATTGTTACCTCATAACGTTATACGTTATATACTATTACCTTATAACGTATAACGTTATGTAGCACTACGTTATAACGTATAACGTTATATACTACTACCTTATAACGTATAACGTTATGTAGCACTACGTTATAACGTATAACGTTATATACTATTACCATATAACGTATAATGTTACGTAGCATTACGTTATAACGTATATCGTTATATATTGTTACCTTATAACGTTATACGTTATATACTATTACCTTATAACGTATAACGTTATGTAGCACTACGATATAACGTATAACGTTATGTAGCACTACGTTATAACGTATAACGTTATATACTACAACCTTATAACGTATAACGTTATGTAGCATTACGTTATAACGTATATCGTTATATATTGTTACCTTATAACGTTATACGTTATATACTATTACCTTATAACGTATAACGTTATGTAGCACTACGTTATAACGTATAACGTTATATACTACTTCCTTATAACGTATAACGTTATGTAGCATTACGTTATAAGGTATAACGTTATATACTATTACCTTATAACTTATAACGTTATGTAGCATTACGTTATATCGTATATCGTTATATATTGTTACCTTATAACGTTATACGTTATATACTATTACCTTATAACGTATAACGTTATGTAGCACTACGTTATAACGTATAACGTCATGTAGCATTACGTTATAAGGTATAACGTCATATACTATTACCTTATAACGTTATACGTTATATACTATTACCTTATAACGTATAACGTTATGTAGCACTACGTTATAACGTATAACGTTATGTAACATTACGTTATAAGGTATAACGTTATATACTATTACCTTATAACGTATAACGTTATGTAGCACTACGTTACAACGTATAACGTTATATACTATTACCTTATAGCGTATAACGCTATGTAGCATTACGTTATAACGTATATCGTTGTATACTATTACGTGGTAACGTATAACGTTATGTAGCACTACGTTATAACGTATAACGTTATGTAGCACTACGTTATAAGGTATAACGTTATATACTATTACCTTATAACTTATAACGTTATGTAGCATTACGTTATATCGTATATCGTTATATATTGTTACCTTATAACGTTATACGTTATATACTATTACCTTATAACGTATAACGTTATGTAGCACTACGTTATAACGTATAACGTTATATACTACTTCCTTATAACGTATAACGTTATGTAGCATTACGTTATAAGGTATAACGTTATATACTATTACCTTATAACTTATAACGTTATGTAGCATTACGTTATATCGTATATCGTTATATATTGTTACCTTATATCGTTATACGTTATATACTATTACCTTATAACGTATAACGTTATGTAGCACTACGTTATAACGTATAACGTCATGTAGCATTACGTTATAAGGTATAACGTTATATACTGTTACCTTATAACGTTATACGATATATACTATTACCTTATAACGTATAACGTTATGTAGCACTACGTTATAACGTATAACGTTATGTAGCATTACGTTATAAGGTATAACGTTCTATACTATTACCTTATAACGTATAACGTTATGTAGCACTACGTTACAACGTATAACGTTATATACTATTACCTTATAGCGTATAACGCTATGTAGCATTACGTTATAACGTATATCGTTGTATACTATTACGTGGTAACGTATAACGTTATGTAGCACTACGTTATAACGTATAACGTTATGTAGCACTACGTTATAACGTATAACGTTATATACTACTACCTTATAACGTATAACGTTATGTAGCATTACGTTATAACGTATATCGTTATATATTGTTACCTTATAACGTTATACGTTATATACTATTACCTTGTAACGTATAACGTTATGTAGCACTACGTTATAACGTATAACGTTATATACCACTACCTTATAACGTATAACGTTATGTAGCATTACGTTATAAGGTATAACGTTATATACTATTACCTTATAACGTATAACGTTATGTAGCATTACGTTATAACGTATATCGTTATATATTGTTACCTTATAACGTTATACGTTATATACTATTACCTTATAACGTATAACGTTATGTAGCACTACGTTATAACTTATAACGTTATATACTATTACCATATAACGTATAAAGTTACGTAGCATTGCGTTATAACGTATATCGTTATATATTGTTACCTTATAACGTTATACGTTATATACTATTACGTTATAACGTATAACGTTATGTAGCACTACGTTATAACGTATAATGTTATGTAGCACTACGTTATAACGTATAACGTTATATACTACAACCTTATAACGTATAACGTTATGTAGCATTACGTTATAACGTATATCGTTATATATTGTTACCTTATAACGTTATACGTTATATACTATTACCTTATAACGTATAACATTATGTAGCACTACGTTATAAGATATAACGTTATATATTGTTACCTTATAACGTTATACGTTATATACTATTACCGTATAGCGTATAACGTTATGTAGCAGTACGTTATAACGTATATCGTTATATATGTTACCTTATAACGTTATACGTTATATACTATTACCTTATAACGTATAACGTTATGTAGCACTACGTTATAACATATAACGTCATGTAGCATTACGTTATAAGGTATAACGTTATATACTATTACCTTATAACGTTATACGTTATATACTATTACCTTATAACGTATAACGTTATGTAGCACTACGTTATAACGTATAACGTTATGTAGCATTACGTTATAAGGTATAACGTTATATACTATTACCTTATAACGTATAACGTTATGTAGCACTACGATACAACGTATAACGTTATATACTATTACCTTATAGCGTATAACGTTATGTAGCAGTACGTTATAACGTATATCGTTATATATTGTTACCTTATAACGTTATACGTTATATACTATTACCTTATAACGTATAACGTTAAGTAGCACTACGTTGTAACGTATAACGTTATATACTACTACCTTATAACGTATAACGTTATGTAGCACTACGTTATAACGTATAACGTCATGTAGCATTACGTTATAAGGTATAACGTCATATACTATTACCTTATAACGTTATACGTTATATACTATTACCTTATAACGTATAACGTTATGTAGCACTACGTTATAACGTATAACGTTATGTAGCATTACGTTATAAGGTATAACGTTATATACTATTACCTTATAACGTATAACGTTATGTAGCACTACGTTACAACGTATAACGTTATATACTATTACCTTATAGCGTATAACGCTATGTAGCATTACGTTATAACGTATATCGTTGTATACTATTACGTGGTAACGTATAACGTTATGTAGCACTGAGTTATAACGTATAACGTTATATACTACAACCTTATAGCGTATAACGTTATGTAGCAGTACGTTGTAACGTATATCGTTATATATTGTTACCTTATAACGTTATACGTTATATACTATTACCTTATAACGTATAACGTTATGTAGCACTACGTTATAACGTATAACGTTATATACTACTACCTTATAACGTATAACGTTATGTAGCACTACGTTATAACGTATAACGTTATATACTATTACCATGTAACGTATAAAGTTACGTAGCATTACGTTATAACGTATATCGTTATATATTGTTACCTTATAACGTTATACGTTATATACTATTACGTTATAACGTATAACGTTATGTAGCACTACGTTATAACGTATAACGTTATGTAGCACTACGTTATAACGTATAACGTTATATACTACTACCTTATAACGTATAACGTTATGTAGCATTACGTTATAACGTATATCGTTATATATTGTTACCTTATAACGTTATACGTTATATACTATTACCATATAACGTATAGAGTTACGTAGCATTACGTTATAACGTATATCGTTATATATTGTTACCTTATAACGTTATACGTTATATACTATTACGTTATAACGTATAACGTTATGTAGCACTACGTTATAACGTATAATGTTATGTAGCATTACGTTATAACGTATATCGTTATATATTGTTACCTTATAACGTCATACGTTATATACTATTACCTTATAACGTATAACGTTATGTAGCACTACGTTATAAGATATAACGTTATATATTGTTACCTTATAACGTTATACGTTATATACTATTACCTTATAGCTTATAACGTTATGTAGCTGTACGTTATAACGTATATCGTTATATATGTTACCTTATAACGTTATACGTTATATACTATTACCTTATAACGTATAACGTTATGTAGCACTACGTTATAACGTATAACGTTATATACTATTACCTTATAGCGTATAACGTTATGTAGCAGTACGTTATAACGTATATCGTTATATATTGTTACCTGATAACGTTATACGTTATATACTATTACCTTATAACGTATAACGTTATGTAGCACTACGTTATAACATATAACGTTATATACTACTACCTTATAACGTATAACGTTATGTAGCATTACGTTATAAGGTATAACGTTATATACTATTACCTTATAACTTATAACGTTATGTAGCATTACGTTATATCGTATATCGTTATATATTGTTACATTATAACGTTATACGTTATATACTATTACCTTATAACGTATAACGTTATGTAGCACTACGTTATAACTTATAACGTTATATACTATTACCATATAACGTATAAAGTTACGTAGCATTACGTTATAACGTCTATCGTTATGTAGCACTACGTTATAACGTATACCGTTATGTAGCACTACGTTATAACGTATAACGTTATATACTATTACCTTATAGCGTATAACGTTATGTAGCAGTACGTAATAACGTATAACGTTATATACTATTACCTTGCAACGAATAACGTTATGTAGCTCTACGTAATAACGTATAACGTTATATACTATTACCTTACAACGTATAACGTTATGTAGCACTACGTTATAACGTATAACGTTATGTAGCACTACGTTATAACGTATAACGTTATGTAGCACTACGTTACAACGTATAACGTTATATACTATTACCTTATAACGTATAACGTTATGTAGCTTTACGTTATAAGGTTTAACGTTATATACTATTACCTTATAACGTATAACGATATGTAGCATTACGTTATAACGTATATCGTTATATATTGTTACCTGATAACGTTATACGTTATATACTACTACCTTATAACGTATAACGTTATGTAGCACTACGTTATAACGTATAACGTCATGTAGCATTACGTTATAAGGTATAACGTTATATACTATTACCTTATAACGTTATACGTTATATACTATTACCTTATAACGTATAACGTTATGTAGCATTACGTTATAAGGTATAACGTTATATACTATTACCTTATAACGTATAACGTTATGTAGCACTACGTTACAACGTATAACGTTATATACTATTACCTTATAGCGTATAACGCTATGTAGCATTACGTTATAACGTATATCGTTGTATACTATTACGTGGTAACGTATAACGTTATGTAGCACTGAGTTATAACGTATAACGTTATATACTACAACCTTATAGCGTATAACGTTATGTAGCAGTACGTTGTAACGTATATCGTTATATATTGTTACCTTATAACGTTATACGTTATATACTATTACCTTATAACGTATAACGTTATGTAGCACTACGTTATAACGTATAACGTTATATACTACTACCTTATAACGTATAACGTTATGTAGCACTACGTTATAACGTATAACGTTATATACTATTACCATGTAACGTATAAAGTTACGTAGCATTACGTTATAACGTATATCGTTATATATTGTTACCTTATAACGTTATACGTTATATACTATTACGTTATAACGTATAACGTTATGTAGCACTACGTTATAACGTATAACGTTATGTAGCACTACGTTATAACGTATAACGTTATATACTACTACCTTATAACGTATAACGTTATGTAGCATTACGTTATAACGTATATCGTTATATATTGTTACCTTATAACGTTATACGTTATATACTATTACCATATAACGTATAGAGTTACGTAGCATTACGTTATAACGTATATCGTTATATATTGTTACCTTATAACGTTATACGTTATATACTATTACCTTATAACGTATAACGTTATGTAGCACTACGTTATAACGTATAACGTTATATACTACTACCTTATAACGTATAACGTTATGTAGCATTACGTTATAACGTATATCGTTATATATTGTTACCTTATAACGTTATACGTTATATACTATTACCTTGTTACGTATAACGTTATGTAGCACTACGATATAACGTATAACGTTATGTAGCACTACGTTATAACGTATAACGTTATATACTACAACCTTATAACGTATAACGTTATGTAGCATTACGTTATAACGTATATCGTTATATATTGTTACCTTATAACGTTATACGTTATATACTATTACCTTATAACGTATAACGTTATGTAGCACTACGTTATAACGTATAACGTTATCTACTACTTCCTTATAACGTATAACGTTATGTAGCATTACGTTATAAGGTATAACGTTATATACTATTACCATATAACGTATAAAGTTACGTAGCATTACGTTATAACGTCTATCGTTATGTAGCACTACGTTATAACGTATAACGTTATGTAGCACTGAGTTATAACGTATAACGTTATATACTACAACCTTATAACGTATAACGTTATGTAGCATTACGTTATAACGTATATCGTTATATATTGTTACCTGATAACGTTATACGTTATATACTACTACCTTATAACGTATAACGTTATGTAGCACTACGTTATAACGTATAACGTCATGTAGCATTACGTTATAAGGTATAACGTTATATACTATTACCTTATAACGTTATACGTTATATACTATTACCTTATAACGTATAACGTTATGTAGCATTACGTTATAAGGTATAACGTTATATACTATTACCTTATAACGTATAACGTTATGTAGCACTACGTTACAACGTATAACGTTATATACTATTACCTTATAGCGTATAACGCTATGTAGCATTACGTTATAACGTATATCGTTGTATACTATTACGTGGTAACGTATAACGTTATGTAGCACTGAGTTATAACGTATAACGTTATATACTACAACCTTATAGCGTATAACGTTATGTAGCAGTACGTTGTAACGTATATCGTTATATATTGTTACCTTATAACGTTATACGTTATATACTATTACCTTATAACGTATAACGTTATGTAGCACTACGTTATAACGTATAACGTTATATACTACTACCTTATAACGTATAACGTTATGTAGCACTACGTTATAACGTATAACGTTATATACTATTACCATGTAACGTATAAAGTTACGTAGCATTACGTTATAACGTATATCGTTATATATTGTTACCTTATAACGTTATACGTTATATACTATTACGTTATAACGTATAACGTTATGTAGCACTACGTTATAACGTATAACGTTATGTAGCACTACGTTATAACGTATAACGTTATATACTACTACCTTATAACGTATAACGTTATGTAGCATTACGTTATAACGTATATCGTTATATATTGTTACCTTATAACGTTATACGTTATATACTATTACCATATAACGTATAGAGTTACGTAGCATTACGTTATAACGTATATCGTTATATATTGTTACCTTATAACGTTATACGTTATATACTATTACGTTATAACGTATAACGTTATGTAGCACTACGTTATAACGTATAATGTTATGTAGCATTACGTTATAACGTATATCGTTATATATTGTTACCTTATAACGTCATACGTTATATACTATTACCTTATAACGTATAACGTTATGTAGCACTACGTTATAAGATATAACGTTATATATTGTTACCTTATAACGTTATACGTTATATACTATTACCTTATAGCTTATAACGTTATGTAGCTGTACGTTATAACGTATATCGTTATATATGTTACCTTATAACGTTATACGTTATATACTATTACCTTATAACGTATAACGTTATGTAGCACTACGTTATAACGTATAACGTTATATACTATTACCTTATAGCGTATAACGTTATGTAGCAGTACGTTATAACGTATATCGTTATATATTGTTACCTGATAACGTTATACGTTATATACTATTACCTTATAACGTATAACGTTATGTAGCACTACGTTATAACATATAACGTTATATACTACTACCTTATAACGTATAACGTTATGTAGCATTACGTTATAAGGTATAACGTTATATACTATTACCTTATAACTTATAACGTTATGTAGCATTACGTTATATCGTATATCGTTATATATTGTTACCTTATAACGTTATACGTTATATACTATTACCTTATAACGTATAACGTTATGTAGCACTACGTTATAACTTATAACGTTATATACTATTACCATATAACGTATAAAGTTACGTAGCATTACGTTATAACGTCTATCGTTATGTAGCACTACGTTATAACGTATACCGTTATGTAGCACTACGTTATAACGTATAACGTTATATACTATTACCTTATAGCGTATAACGTTATGTAGCAGTACGTAATAACGTATAACGTTATATACTATTACCTTGCAACGAATAACGTTATGTAGCTCTACGTAATAACGTATAACGTTATATACTATTACCTTACAACGTATAACGTTATGTAGCACTACGTTATAACGTATAACGTTATGTAGCACTACGTTATAACGTATAACGTTATGTAGCACTACGTTACAACGTATAACGTTATATACTATTACCTTATAACGTATAACGTTATGTAGCTTTACGTTATAAGGTATAACGTTATATACTATTACCTTATAACGTATAACGATATGTAGCATTACGTTATAACGTATATCGTTATATATTGTTACCTTATAGCGTTATACGTTATATACTATTACCATATAGCGTATAAAGTTACGTAGCATTACGTTATAACGTATATCGTTATATATTGTTACCTTATAACGTTATACGTTATATACTATTACGTTATAACGTATAACGTTATGTAGCACTACGTTATAACGTATAACGTTATGTAGCACTACGTTATAACGTATAACGTTATATACTACTACCTTATAACGTATAACGTTATGTAGCATTACGTTATAACGTATATCGTTATATATTGTTACCGTATAACGTTATACGTTATATACTATTACCATATAGCGTATAAAGTTACGTAGCATTACGTTATAACGTATATCGTTATATATTGTTACCTTATAACGTTATACGTTATATACTATTACCTTATAACGTATAACGTTATGTAGCACTACGTTATAACTTATAACGTTATATACTATTACCATATAACGTATAAAGTTACGTAGCATTACGTTATAACGTCTATCGTTATGTAGCACTACGTTATAACGTATACCGTTATGTAGCACTACGTTATAACGTATAACGTTATATACTATTACCTTATAGCGTATAACGTTATGTAGCAGTACGTAATAACGTATAACGTTATATACTATTACCTTGCAACGAATAACGTTATGTAGCACTACGTAATAACGTATAACGTTATATACTATTACCTTACAACGTATAACGTTATGTAGCACTACGTTATAACGTATAACGTTATGTAGCACTACGTTATAACGTATAACGTTATGTAGCACTACGTTACAACGTATAACGTTATATACTATTACCTTATAACGTATAACGTTATGTAGCACTACGTTATAACTTATAACGTTATATACTATTACCATATAACGTATAAAGTTACGTAGCATTACGTTATAACGTCTATCGTTATGTAGCACTACGTTATAACGTATACCGTTATGTAGCACTGAGTTATAACGTATAACGTTATATACTACAACCTTATAACGTATAACGTTATGTAGCATTACGTTATAACGTATATCGTTATATATTGTTACCTTATAACGTTATACGTTATATACTATTACCTTGTTACGTATAACGTTATGTAGCACTACGATATAACGTATAACGTTATGTAGCACTACGTTATAACTTATAACGTTATATACTATTACCATATAACGTATAAAGTTACGTAGCATTACGTTATAACGTCTATCGTTATGTAGCACTACGTTATAACGTATACCGTTATGTAGCACTGAGTTATAACGTATAACGTTATATACTACAACCTTATAACGTATAACGTTATGTAGCATTACGTTATAACGTATATCGTTATATATTGTTACCTTATAACGTTATACGTTATATACTATTACCTTGTTACGTATAACGTTATGTAGCACTACGATATAACGTATAACGTTATGTAGCACTACGTTATAACGTATAACGTTATATACTACAACCTTATAACGTATAACGTTATGTAGCATTACGTTATAACGTATATCGTTATATATTGTTACCTTATAACGTTATACGTTATATACTATTACCTTATAACGTATAACGTTATGTAGCACTACGTTATAACTTATAACGTTATATACTATTACCATATAACGTATAGAGTTACGTAGCATTACGTTATAACGTATATCGTTATATATTGTTACCTTATAACGTTATACGTTATATACTATTACGTTATAACGTATAACGTTATGTAGCACTACGTTATAACGTATAATGTTATGTAGCGTTACGTTATAACGTATATCGTTATATATTGTTACCTTATAACGTCATACGTTATATACTATTACCTTATAACGTATAACGTTATGTAGCACTACGTTATAAGATATAACGTTATATATTGTTACCTTATAACGTTATACGTTATATACTATTACCTTATAGCTTATAACGTTATGTAGCTGTACGTTATAACGTATATCGTTATATATGTTACCTTATAACGTTATACGTTATATACTATTACCTTATAACGTATAACGTTATGTAGCACTACGTTATAACGTATAACGTTATATACTATTACCTTATAGCGTATAACGTTATGTAGCAGTACGTTATAACGTATATCGTTATATATTGTTACCTGATAACGTTATACGTTATATACTATTACCTTATAACGTATAACGTTATGTAGCACTACGTTATAACATATAACGTTATATACTACTACCTTATAACGTATAACGTTATGTAGCATTACGTTATAAGGTATAACGTTATATACTATTACCTTATAACTTATAACGTTATGTAGCATTACGTTATATCGTATATCGTTATATATTGTTACCTTATAACGTTATACGTTATATACTATTACCTTATAACGTATAACGTTATGTAGCACTACGTTATAACTTATAACGTTATATACTATTACCATATAACGTATAAAGTTACGTAGCATTACGTTATAACGTCTATCGTTATGTAGCACTACGTTATAACGTATACCGTTATGTAGCACTACGTTATAACGTATAACGTTATATACTATTACCTTATAGCGTATAACGTTATGTAGCAGTACGTAATAACGTATAACGTTATATACTATTACCTTGCAACGAATAACGTTATGTAGCTCTACGTAATAACGTATAACGTTATATACTATTACCTTACAACGTATAACGTTATGTAGCACTACGTTATAACGTATAACGTTATGTAGCACTACGTTATAACGTATAACGTTATGTAGCACTACGTTACAACGTATAATGTTATATACTATTACCTTGTAACGTATAACGTTATGTAGCTTTACGTTATAAGGTATAACGTTATATACTATTACCTTATAACGTATAACGATATGTAGCATTACGTTATAACGTATATCGTTATATATTGTTACCTTATAGCGTTATACGTTATATACTATTACCATATAGCGTATAAAGTTACGTAGCATTACGTTATAACGTATATCGTTATATATTGTTACCTTATAACGTTATACGTTATATACTATTACGTTATAACGTATAACGTTATGTAGCACTACGTTATAACGTATAACGTTATGTAGCACTACGTTATAACGTATAACGTTATATACTACTACCTTATAACGTATAACGTTATGTAGCATTACGTTATAACGTATATCGTTATATATTGTTACCGTATAACGTTATACGTTATATACTATTACCATATAGCGTATAAAGTTACGTAGCATTACGTTATAACGTATATCGTTATATATTGTTACCTTATAACGTTATACGTTATATACTATTACCTTATAACGTATAACGTTATGTAGCACTACGTTATAACTTATAACGTTATATACTATTACCATATAACGTATAAAGTTACGTAGCATTACGTTATAACGTCTATCGTTATGTAGCACTACGTTATAACGTATACCGTTATGTAGCACTACGTTATAACGTATAACGTTATATACTATTACCTTATAGCGTATAACGTTATGTAGCAGTACGTAATAACGTATAACGTTATATACTATTACCTTGCAACGAATAACGTTATGTAGCACTACGTAATAACGTATAACGTTATATACTATTACCTTACAACGTATAACGTTATGTAGCACTACGTTATAACGTATAACGTTATGTAGCACTACGTTATAACGTATAACGTTATGTAGCACTACGTTACAACGTATAACGTTATATACTATTACCTTATAACGTATAACGACATGTAGCATTACGTTATAACGTATATCGTTATATATTGTTACCTTATAGCGTTATACGTTATATACTATTACCTTATAACGTATAACGTTATGTAGCACTACGTTATAACATATAACGTTATATACTATTACGTTATAACGTATAACGTTGTGCAGCACTACGTTATAACGTGTAACGTTATATACTACTACCTTATAACGTATAACGTTATGTAGCATTTCGTTATAAGGTATAACGTTATATACTATTACCTTATAACGTATAACGTTATGTAGCACTACGTTATAACGTATAACGTTATGTAGCACTACGTTATAACGAATAAAGTTATATACTATCACCTTATAACGTATAACGTTATGTAGCACTACGTTATAACGTATAACGTTATGTAGCACTACGTTGTAACGTATAACGTTATATACTATTACCTTATAACGTATAACGTTATGTAGCATTACGTTATAACCTATAACGTTATATACTATTACCTTACAACGTATAACGTTATGTAGCACTACGTTATAACGTATAACGTTATGTAGCACTACGTTATAACGTATAACGTTATGTAGCACTACGTTATAACGTATAACGTTATATACTACTACCTTATAACGTATAACGTTATGTAGCATTTCGTTATAAGGTATAACGTTATATACTATTACCTTATAACGTATAACGTTATGTAGCACTACGTTATAACGTATAACGTTATGTAGCACTACGTTATAACGTATAACGTTATATACTACTACCTTATAACGTATAACGTTATGTAGCATTTCGTTATAAGGTATAACGTTATATACTATTACCTTATAACGTATAACGTTATGTAGCACTACGTTATAACGTATAACGTTATGTAGCACTACGTTATAACGAATAAAGTTATATACTATTACCTTATAACGTATAACGTTATGTAGCACTACGTTATAACGTATAACGTTATGTAGCACTACGTTATAACGTATAACGTGATATACTACTACCTTATAACGTATAACGTTATGTAGCATTACGTTATAAGGTATAACGTTATATAGTATTACCTTATAACGTATAACGTTATGTAGCACTACGTTATAACGTATAACGTTATGTAGCACTACGTTATAACGAATAAAGTTATATACTGTTACCTTATAACGTATAACGTTATGTAGCACAACGTTATAACGTATAACGTTATGTAGCACTACGTAATAACGTATAACGTTATATACTATTACCTTGCAACGAATAACGTTATGTAGCACTACGTAATAACGTATAACGTTATATACTATTACCTTACAACGTATAACGTTATGTAGCACTACGTTATAACGTATAACGTTATGTAGCACTACGTTATAACGTATAACGTTATGTAGCACTACGTTATAACGTATAACGTTATGTAGCACTACGTTATAACGTATAACGTTATATACTATTACCATATAACGTATAAAGTTACGTAGCATTACGTCATAACGTATATCGTTATATATTGTTACCTTATAACGTTATACGTTATATACTATTACCTTATAACGTATAACGTTATGTAGCACTACGTTATAACGTATAACGTTATGTAGCATTACGTTATAAGGTATAACGTTATATACTATTACCTTATAACGTATAACGTTATGTAGCACTACGTTACAACGTATAACGTTATATACTATTACCTTATAGCGTATAACGCTATGTAGCATTACGTTATAACGTATATCGTTGTATACTATTACGTGGTAACGTATAACGTTATGTAGCACTACGTTATAACGTATAACGTTATGAAGCACTACGTTATAACGTATAACGTTATATACTACTACCTTATAACGTATAACGTTATGTAGCATTTCGTTATAAGGTATAACGTTATATACTATTACCTTATAACGTATAACGTTATGTAGCACTACGTTATAACGTATAACGTTATGTAGCACTACGTTATAACGAATAAAGTTATATACTATTACCTTATAACGTATAACGTTATGTAGCACTACGTTATAACGTATAACGTTATGTAGCACTACGTTATAACGTATAACGTTATATACTACTACCTTATAACGTATAACGTTATGTAGCATTACGTTATAAGGTATAACGTTATATAGTATTACCTTATAACGTATAACGTTATGTAGCACGACGTTATAACGTATAACGTTATGTAGCACTACGTTATAACGAATAAAGTTATATACTGTTACCTTATAACGTATAACGTTATGTAGCACAACGTTATAACGTATAACGTTATGTAGCACTACGTAATAACGTATAACGTTATATACTATTACCTTGCAACGAATAACGTTATGTAGCACTACGTAATAACGTATAACGTTATATACTATTACCTTACAACGTATAACGTTATGTAGCACTACGTTATAACGAATAACGTTATGTAGCACTACGTTATAACGTATAACGTTATGTAGCACTACGTTATAACGTATAACGTTATGTAGCACTACGTTATAACGTATAACGTTATATACTATTACCATATAACGTATAAAGTTACGTAGCATTACGTCATAACGTATGTCGTTATATATTGTTACCTTATAACGTTATACGTTATATACTATTACCTTATAACGTATAACGTTATGTAGCACTACGTTATAACGTATAACGTTATGGAGCATTACGTTATAAGGTATAACGTTATATACTATTACCTTATAACGTATAACGTTATGTAGCACTACGTTACAACGTATAACGTTATATACTATTACCTTATAGCGTATAACGCTATGTAGCATTACGTTATAACGTATATCGTTGTATACTATTACGTGGTAACGTATAACGTTATGTAGCACTACGTTATAACGTATAACGTTATATACTATTACCTTATAGCGTATAACGTTATGTAGCAGTACGTTGTAACGTATATCGTTATATATTGTTACCTTATAACGTTATACGTTATATACTATTACCTTATAACGTATAACGTTATGTAGCACTACGTTATAACGTATAACGTTATATACTACTACCTTATAACGTATAACGTTATGTAGCACTACGTTATAACGTATAACGTTATATACTATTACCTTATAACGTATAACGTTATGTAGCACTACGTTATAACGTATAACGTTATATACTACTACCTTATAACGTATAACGTTATGTAGCACTACGTTATAACGTATAACGTTATATACTATTACCATAGAACGTATAAAGTTACGTAGCATTACGTTATAACGTATATCGTTATATATTGTTACCTTATAACGTTATACGTTATATACTATTACGTTATAACGTATAACGTTATGTAGCACTACGTTATAACGTATAACGTTATGTAGCACTACGTTATAACGTATAACGTTATGTAGCACTACGTTACAACGTATAACGTTATATACTATTACCTTACAACGTATATCGTTATGTAGCAGTACGTTGTAACGTATATCGTTATATATTGTTACCTTATAACGTTATACGTTATATACTATTACCTTATAACGTATAACGTTATGTAGCACTACGTTATAACGTATAACGTTATATACTACTACCTTATAACGTATAACGTTATGTAGCACTACGTTATAACGTATAACGTTATATACTATTACCATATAACGTATAAAGTTACGTAGCATTACGTTATAACGTATATCGTTATATATTGTTACCTTATAACGTTATACGTTATATACTATTACCTTATAACGTATAACGTTATGTATCACTACGTTATAACGTATAACGTTATGTAGCATTACGTTATAAGGTATAACGTTATATACTATTACCTTATAACGTATAACGTTATGTAGCACTACGTTACAACGTATAACGTTATATACTATTACCTTATAGCGTATAACGCTATGTAGCATTACGTTATAACGTATATCGCTGTATACTATTACGTGGTAACGTATAACGTTATGTAGCACTACGTTATAACGTATAACGTTATATACTATTACCTTATAGCGTATAACGTTATGTAGCAGTACGTTGTAACGTATATCGTTATATATTGTTACCTTATAACGTTATACGTTATATACTATTACCTTATAACGTATAACGTTATGTAGCACTACGTTATAACGTATAACGTTATATACTACTACCTTATAACGTATAACGTTATGTAGCACTACGTTATAACGTATAACGTTATATACTATTACCATATAACGTATAAAGTTACGTAGCATTACGTTATAACGTATATCGTTATATATCGTTACCTTATAACGTTATACGTTATATACTATTACGTTATAACGTATAACGTTATGTAGCACTACGTTATAACGTATAACGTTATGTAGCACTACGTTATAACGTATAACGTTATATACTACTACCTTATAACGTATAACGTTATGTAGCATTACGTTATAACGTATATCGTTATATATTGTTACCTTATAACGTTATACGTTATATACTATTACCATATAACGTATAACGTTATGTAGCACTACGTTATAACGTATAACGTTATATACCACTACCTTATAACGTATAACGTTATGTAGCATTACGTTATAAGGTATAACGTTATATACTATTACCTTATAACGTATAACGTTATGTAGCATTACGTTATAACGTATATCGTTATATATTGTTACCTTATAACGTTATACGTTATATACTATTACCTTATAACGTATAACGTTATGTAGCAGTACGTTATAACGTATATCGTTATATATGTTACCTTATAACGTTATACGTTATATACTATTACCTTATAACGTATAACGTTATGTAGCACTACGTTATAACGTATAACGTTATATACTATTACCTTATAGCGTATAACGTTATGTAGCAGTACGTTATAACGTATATCGTTATATATTGTTACCTGCTAACGTTATACGTTATATACTATTACCTTATAACGTATAACGTTATGTAGCACTACGTTATAACATATAACGTTATATACTACTACCTTATAACGTATAACGTTATGTAGCATTACGTTATAAGGTATAACGTTATATACTATTACCTTATAACTTATAACGTTATGTAGCATTACGTTATATCGTATATCGTTATATATTGTTACCTTATAACGTTATACGTTATATACTATTACCTTATAACGTATAACGTTATGTAGCACTACGTTATAACTTATAACGTTATATACTATTACCATATAACGTATAAAGTTACGTAGCATTACGTTATAACGTCTATCGTTATGTAGCACTACGTTATAACGTATACCGTTATGTAGCACTACGTTATAACGTATAACGTTATATACTATTACCTTATAGCGTATAACGTTATGTAGCAGTACGTAATAACGTATAACGTTATATACTATTACCTTGCAACGAATAACGTTATGTAGCACTACGTAATAACGTATAACGTTATATACTACTACCTTACAACGTATAACGTTATGTAGCACTACGTTATAACGTATAACGTTATGTAGCACTACGTTATAAGATATAACGTTATATATTGTTACCTTATAACGTTATACGTTATATACTATTACCTTATAGCGTATAACGTTATGTAGCAGTACGTTATAACGTATATCGTTATATATGTTACCTTATAACGTTATACGTTATATACTATTACCTTATAACGTATAACGTTATGTAGCACTACGTTATAACGTATAACGTTATATACTATTACCTTATAGCGTATAACGTTATGTAGCAGTACGTTATAACGTATATCGTTATATATTGTTACCTGCTAACGTTATACGTTATATACTATTACCTTATAACGTATAACGTTATGTAGCACTACGTTATAACATATAACGTTATATACTACTACCTTATAACGTATAACGTTATGTAGCATTACGTTATAAGGTATAACGTTATATACTATTACCTTATAACTTATAACGTTATGTAGCATTACGTTATATCGTATATCGTTATATATTGTTACCTTATAACGTTATACGTTATATACTATTACCTTATAACGTATAACGTTATGTAGCACTACGTTATAACTTATAACGTTATATACTATTACCATATAACGTATAAAGTTACGTAGCATTACGTTATAACGTCTATCGTTATGTAGCACTACGTTATAACGTATACCGTTATGTAGCACTACGTTATAACGTATAACGTTATATACTATTACCTTATAGCGTATAACGTTATGTAGCAGTACGTAATAACGTATAACGTTATATACTATTACCTTGCAACGAATAACGTTATGGAGCACTACGTAATAACGTATAACGTTATATACTACTACCTTACAACGTATAACGTTATGTAGCACTACGTTATAACGTATAACGTTATGTAGGACTACGTTATAACGTATAACGTTATGTAGCACTACGTTACAACGTATAACGTTATATACTATTACCTTATAACGTATAACGTTATGTAGCACTACGTTATAACATATAACGTTATATACTACTACCTTATAACGTATAACGTTATGTAGCATTACGTTATAAGGTATAACGTTATATACTATTACCTTATAACTTATAACGTTATGTAGCATTACGTTATATCGTATATCGTTATATATTGTTACCTTATAACGTTATACGTTATATACTATTACCTTATAACGTATAACGTTATGTAGCACTACGTTATAACTTATAACGTTATATACTATTACCATATAACGTATAAAGTTACGTAGCATTACGTTATAACGTCTATCGTTATGTAGCACTACGTTATAACGTATACCGTTATGTAGCACTACGTTATAACGTATAACGTTATATACTATTACCTTATAGCGTATAACGTTATGTAGCAGTACGTAATAACGTATAACGTTATATACTATTACCTTGCAACGAATAACGTTATGTAGCACTACGTAATAACGTATAACGTTATATACTATTACCTTACAACGTATAACGTTATGTAGCACTACGTTATAACGTATAACGTTATGTAGCACTACGTTATAACGTATAACGTTATGTAGCACTACGTTACAACGTATAACGTTATATACTATTACCTTATAACGTATAACGTTATGTAGCTTTACGTTATAAGGTATAACGTTATATACTATTACCTTATAACGTATAACGATATGTAGCATTACGTTATAACGTATATCGTTATATATTGTTACCTTATAGCGTTATACGTTATATACTGTTACCTTATAACGTATAACGTTATGTAGCACTACGTTATAACATATAACGTTATATACTATTACGTTATAACGTATAACGTTGTGCAGCACTACGTTATAACGTGTAACGTTATATACTACTACCTTATAACGTATAACGTTATGTAGCATTTCGTTATAAGGTATAACGTTATATACTATTACCTTATAACGTATAACGTTATGTAGCACTACGTTATAACGTATAACGTTATGTAGCACTACGTTATAACGAATAAAGTTATATACTATTACCTTATAACGTATAACGTTATGTAGCACTACGTTATAACGTATAACGTTATGTAGCACTACGTTGTAACGTATAACGTTATATACTATTACCTTATAACGTATAACGTTATGTAGCATTACGTTATAACCTATAACGTTATATACTATTACCTTACAACGTATAACGTTATGTAGCACTACGTTATAACGTATAACGTTATGTAGCACTACGTTATAACGTATAACGTTATGTAGCACTACGTTATAACGTATAACGTTATATACTACTACCTTATAACGTATAACGTTATGTAGCATTTCGTTATAAGGTATAACGTTATATACTATTACCTTATAACGTATAACGTTATGTAGCACTACGTTATAACGTATAACGTTATGTAGCACTACGTTATAACGTATAACGTTATATACTACTAGCTTATAACGTATAACGTTATGTAGCATTTCGTTATAAGGTATAACGTTATATACTATTACCTTATAACGTATAACGTTATGTAGCACTACGTTATAACGTATAACGTTATGTAGCACTACGTTATAACGAATAAAGTTATATACTGTTACCTTATAACTTATAACGTTATGTAGCACAACGTTATAACGTATAACGTTATGTAGCACTACGTAATAACGTATAACGTTATATACTATTACCTTGCAACGAATAACGTTATGTAGCACTACGTAATAACGTATAACGTTATATACTATTACCTTACAACGTATAACGTTATGTAGCACTACGTTATAACGTATAACGTTATGTAGCACTACGTTATAACGTATAACGTTATGTAGCACTACGTTATAAAGTATAACGTTATGTAGCACTACGTTACAACGTATAACGTTATATACTATTACCTTACAACGTATATCGTTATGTAGCATTACGTTATAACGTATAACGTTGTATACTATTACCTTATAACGTATATCGCTATGTAGCATTACGTTATAACGAATACCGTTGTATTCTATTACGTTATAACGTATAACGTTATGTAGCGCTACGTTATAATGTATAACGTTATGTAGCACTACTTTATAACGTATAACGTTATATACTATTACCTTACAACGTATAACGTTATGTAGCACAACGCTATAACGTATAACGTTATGTAGCACTACGTAATAACGTATAACGTTATATACTATTACCTTACAACGTATAACGTTATATACAATTACCTTACAACGTATAACGTTATGTAGTGTCACGTCGGAGGCACAAAAGATCGCGAAATTAACAAATCGCAGGTGATATCCTCGCGCCGCGGCACGAATGAAACGATTCTTTCTCAAATAGGGTGAAGAAAATAGAATTTGATACGCAAAGATCAAATTTATTATAGAAAATCCAACTGAGTAACGGTTACAACGGATAGATTCGAAGTATCACAATAGACTGTATTTGCGCTCGTTTAGGAAGGTCGCTCTACCGAGGATCTAGTCCCTTTGGAGGGGGTCTCGTTAATCCATTGTTTCAGCGGGTGTGGCCTTCAGAGTGTTCCGTTTATTTATTTACTAATCAGATGATTCCTTGAGTGTGTGACATTCCCCCCTTCTTAGATTCGCTTTACTCCGTGGAAGCGTATGGTTCTGGTGGGTCGTCTGATTTGGATGACCCCGCTATTTTCATCATCTGCGATGATTTGGTAAGTGACCTTCCTTGGTGCTGTTGATGTTTGATCGATCCTGTTTACTCGAGCGGTAGGACAGAGTATTCTGATACATACATTTTTGGGAAGTGATCGGTGTAGACATTCGAAAAGTTTACATTTGTACATTTTTCGTAGGAATGATAATATAATGGTTTCCTGTCTGCAAAGGCACGAACATCAATCCTTCCAATTTGAAGACAGCAGTTGGGCAAGTTTTGACTGTCTGTTTATTATTAATTAATTCTGTCCCGCATTCTGGTGAATTTTATTGCGTTCGGTTGAATTCTTTTAGAAATGTGGATGATTGCTGTTCGTTTACAATATTTGTCTAGGTAGTGACTATCGGCTAAGATGTATTGTTCTGAGTTGGTTAATATCAAGTCAGTTTCCATTATACAGAATTACAGAGAATACAGAGATTTGTTTGAAAGGTATCGGATAAATTTTAGTTATTTTACATTCATTGTGGTTTTCAATCTTGTGTATATTGTTGGCAAGGTTTTCGAGTTGATCTGTTTTGGTGTCTACCATGCGTTTGATAAGTGCGGTTTGGTATTTCAATTTCTCGCGCACATTGTATAGAAACGAAACCTCGCCGCCTCAACAATCAAGAATTGACTATTATTTCACTTTAATATAATTTGTTCTAATTTTGTACGTTTATGTCTACGTCTAAATACGTTTATTTAAATCATTGATTTTGTTTTGTACAGTTCATTGATTAATTGCAGAAATGAATAATAGAATAATTAGCATTCTATTCTGTTTTTTTTTTTTTTTTTTTTTTCATACAGTAATGTTTAGTAACATTTGATTTATGATATGACAATCATGTATACCACATATATATATCAATGGTATAAATATATACATAGACATGCAATATTTAACGTAATACAACTAAATTATACGTAATTCTATGGTTTCTTTTAAGAATACTAAGGTGGAACTAGGCGCGATTAAACAAGAAATTATTACTTTCAGAGAGTTCAAATATCTTCAACGTTTCTTTTATTTTAAATAACTTTTTTTCTTGATCTGTATTGCAAAATAGAGTTTTGAACAATTCGATAAAATAATTAATACATTCTCAATTGAAATTAAAATAAAAATTGAAATATTTTTTGATTTTTTTTTTTTTTTCTCTCTCTTTTTTTTCCTTTTTTTTTTCTTTTTTCTTTGTCTATCGCTTTCTTCACCATCGTCATTTATAAAGTCTTCGTAACGCGTAGTTTTGGCTCTAGTGCTTCGTCGTACAGACCGCGAATCTCCTTTTTTACTACGTCGTTTTACGTCAGCAAAAGTGCTTTCATCAGAAGATGTTATATGGTCATCAAAATATTCTTCTTCTTCGGAACTCGTACCTTTAAAATCTTCGTCACTTCCAGGATCATCTTCGCTGCTTATATCGAGACTATTCAGCTTACGATGTTTCTTACGCGACAAGAATTTCTTTACTGCTCCTTTGTGTTGTTCTTCTTCTTCCTCATCAATACCATCCTCACATTCCATCTTATACTCTTCATCGCTCTCTTTTTCTGATTTTTTGTCAATGTCATCTTTACCTTCTGGAGCTTCTTCAATGTTTGATACTTCATTCTTAAAATACAGCTGCGCTTCTTCTTTTTCCGCATTCACTATAGTTGCAATGTCTTTTCCTCTTCCTTGATTTCCAGCTCCCTGAACTGCTTCTACTTCGTCTTGGATTGCAGCATTGATCATGGCATCATAGTCATTAAATTTATATTTGTTAACGGATCGTCTTTCACGTAACTGATATACAGGTTCACTTTCTTCACTACTACATGTTTCTGTACTTGTCGAAGATGATGCTGATGAAGATTCATTATCAGATTCTTGGCTAGAGGCTTTTGATCCTTTCTGATGACGTTGTGATTCATTTTTGTGAAGAACATTATCTAGACTTATACCAACAAATGCTAGTCTCTTCTTTCTTAAAACTTCATTTTCATGTCTTTTCGTCAATTGATCGTACATTTTTAAGCTGTCTCTTAATTTAATCACTAGTAAGTTGTGCTGACATGGAGGACAGAACCAATCACCCTCTGGTATTAACATGAGAGCAGGTCTCACGCAAGAACAGTGCCACCCTTTATCACAAGAATCACATAAAAGTATCCATTCTGGATGATCTGCCTTACCACATTTTTGACAAGCATACTCATCATCTGCCTCTTCAACATCACTTTGAGCCTTTTGCACAGTCCTTGCCCTTCTTAATGGCTCTGATTCTTGATCTTTTTCAAGATCACTTTCAGGCGAAAACTCATGATCGCTTTTAAAAAGTATAGATCCTTCGCTTTCTATTTCTTCTTCTTCATCCTCTTCTTCATCATTCTCATCTTCATCATCACTACTAGAACCTGAAGAACTCTGCTATGGATTTGCTTCATTAAATTTAGCAGACATTTTCTTCCTTTTCCTTTTTCTACGTTTCTTTTTAGATTTCTTTTCTTTCTCTATTTCTTTTATTACTATTTCCTCTTCGCTTTCAAGCTTTGGTTTCTTCCGCTTCTTTCTTTCCTTTTTATTTGATTCCTTCTTAGATAATTCACTTTGTATTACTGTTAACAATTCATTAACTGTAGAGTTGTTTAAACTTTTTAATTTTTGTATTAAATTGTACCTTTTAGGCTCATCAATGAATGTCACAAAACTAGCTATTTGCAATAAATGTTCCCCAGGATAAGGATTTGAATATAAATATCGTAATGCATTGAGATAATCTTCTCTGTCTGTGTTGGAGATCATAAGATTTGGCATATATGAATCTAATTCAACAGGATATGGAAAATATGCATTAAAATTTTTGCTACATTTTCGATGGGAACTTTTGAAATTTTCTATTTCTTTATATAGTTCTAATACATTTTCATCTACAGAAGTTCTAAAATATAAATAAGTGTCATTTACTTCATCGTCATTTCGTATTTCTGGATAAACACATAAGAGAGCTTTCTTTTGTACTCTATAAAATACTTTGAGCATTTCAACGTATTTCTGATATATGAACTTTTGTATAGATTCTTTCATTACTTCCATTACATTATTTAATAATTTGATTTCAAAATTTTTCCAAATAAATGCCTGTTTCAATAATATTTCCTCGTCATTTGAACATAATTCATCACAAAATGTATTAGAATCTTTCATATATTCTGTGAGATGAGAATTCAATTCTTCGAGAATTCTGTGCTATTTTGAACATTATTTGAGATAGTTATCAGAGTATCAGCAATTACATCACTCTTTTTCTGAATTTTTTGTTCTGAGTCTTGTTTCTGCATTTCATTATGTACAGTACTTCTAGAAATGGTATCTTCAGAATGTACATTAATATTCACGTAATTATGATGGAAAGATTTTTCTGTATTTTTACTTTGAAAATTATATTTTGTAAATTCAATAATCATATCAGTATTAGAATTTGATAAATCATCTTCTTGTAAATCTGATAAATCAACTTCAGATATCACATTTTCATTGTTTTTCTGCCAGCTGGAAGGATTATTGATTGAGGCATCCAATGTAAAACTATGTATAATTTTGGGCTTAGACACATTGTACGACATGATTGTAGTCTCTTCTTCAATCCTTCGTCTATCTGCTTCTTCTTTAATTTTTAATTGTGCTATTCTTCTAGACTGCCTTACAGGTGTTTCATCTTGAGTTAATCCTGTTTGTGTTTCAGGAACAATATCTCTACCTACCTCTAGGCCCAACACCATTTTTCTTTTCTTTCGTTTTTTCTGTGAAATTGGTGTCATATTTAAAGAATCGTTATTGCTTGGTGTTTCATCAAGATGGATCTCAGATGATACCTCAGAAGTTTGAATACTCTGAAATTCAGAATGTTTTGGTCGAGCTGAACGTCCACTTCCTCTATAACGCCTTCGTTTTCCTCTAGGACGTCCTCTTGTTTTCCTTCCAATTGCAACCGAATGAGTAGTACTTTGGTCATCGCTGACATCCTTAACTTCTTGATCTTCTGACTTTTCAGGACTACATTTTACAGCCTCGTCTTCTGAACTTATTGTTACAACGCGATTTTCCTCCACAGATTTTCGCAATTGCTTATCAGGTATTCGTTTCGCACGTAATTTTATTCTTTTACCTCCTATTATTTCTTCATCATTTTGTTTTGCAATTATATCTTCAGAATTTGATTCATGGGAACTATTACGTCGCTTATGGGATACTCTTGGTGATTCAGTGGAATCCAGTTTCCATCCATCATAAACAAGTTCAGATACGGGTTTAACCCGTAAGCCTATTTTTGGAGTAGAGATATCACTCTGCTCGTTATCGTTTAATTTTTTAAATGTATCATCGTCAGTACATGCTAAAGGATCCATTTCCTCGGGAACTGTACTGAATAAATTTTCATTGTCTACTTCCATTGAATCGTCAGATGATACAGGGACTGTTTTCGCTTCGATACTTTGAATTTCTGAGCTCCTTTGGTCAACACCGATTGCTAAAGCCGTGCTCGTGAGCACTTGGTCAGTTTCGATGTTGTACCTTAGTTTCATAGCCTTCGCAAGGCCTCGTATTTCTTTGGCCTGACTTCTATCACAAGTTTCCACGAATTCTTTTATATTCTTAATACTTTGATCAGTATCACTTTTAAGGTTTCTGAACTCGTGAGTAAGAATTTGAAGTTGTTCAATCACAGTCATAATTAATTCGCTCTGCTTTGCCGTACTCGTGTCAGTTGGATTCATCTTGATAGACGCGATATTTTCGGAAGAGTCACTATCTTCAGAACGTATTTTGGGTTTAGGATTTCGATAATATTCGAAAACCAGCTTACCGAGATTCTTCGTAGATCCTTCTGTTGATCAAAGAGGTGACCGTGGTCCTTCGCTGTAGAATCCGTAGACTTCCCTTTGAAGTTTCCCCTTGATGCGATGAATGGATCGTGGCAGGATCGCCAATTTTGACACGTCGGAGGCACAAAAGATCGCGAAATTAACAAATCGCAGGTGATATCCTCGCGCCGCGGCACGAATGACACGATTCTTTCACAAATAGGGTGAAGAAAATAGAATTTGATACGCAAAGATCAAATTTATTATAGAAAATCCAACTGAGTAACGGTTACAACGGATAGATTCGAAGTATCACAATAGACTGTATTTGCGCTCGTTTAGGAAGGTCGCTCTACCGAGGATCTAGTCCCTTTGGAGGAGGCCTCGTTAATCCATTGTTTCAACGGGTGTGGCCTTCAGAGTGTTCGGTTTATTTATTTACTAATCAGATGATTCCTTGAGTGTGTGACAGTAGCACTACGTTATAACGTATAACGTTATATACTACTACCTTATAACGTATAACGTTATGTAGCTTTACGTTATAAGGTATAACGTTATATACTATTACCTTATAACGTATAACGTTATGTAGCACTACGTTATAACGTATAACGTTATGTAGCACTACGTAATAACGTATAACGTTATGTAGCACTACGTTATAACGTATAACGTTATATACTATTACTTTATAACGTATAACGTTATGTAGCATTACGTTATAAGGTATAACGTTATATACTATTACCTTACAACGTATAACGTTATGTAGCACTACGTAATAACGTATAACGTTATATGCTATTACCTTACAACGTATAATGTTATGTAGCACTACGTTATAACGTATAACGTTATATACTATTACCTTATAACGTATAACGTTATGTAGCACTACGTAATAACGTATAACGTTATATGCTATTACCTTACAACGTATAACGTTATGTAGCACTACGTTATAACGTATAACGTTATGTAGCACTACGTTATAACGTATAACGTTATGTAGCACTACGTTATAACGTATAACGTTATAAACTATTACCTTACAACGTATAACGTTATGTAGCACTACGTAATAACGTATAACGTTATATACTATTACCTTATAACGTATAACGTTATGTGGCATTACGCTATAACGTATATCGTTATATATTGTTACCTTATAACGTTATACGTTATATAGTATTACCTTATAACGTATAACGTTATGTAGCATTACGTTATAACGTATAGCGTTATATACTATTACCTTATAACGTATAACGTTACGTAGCATTACGTTATAACGTACATCGTTATATATTGTTACCATATAACGTTATACGTTATATACTATTACGTTATAACGTATAACGTTATGTAGCACTGCGTTATAACGTATAACGTTATGTAGCTTTACGTTATAAGGTATAACGTTATATACTATTACCTTATAACGTATAACGTTATGTAGCACTACGTTATAACGTATAACGTTATGTGGCAATACGTAATAACGTATAACGTTATGTAGCATTACGTTATAACGTATAACGTTGTATACTATTACCTTATAACGTATATCGCTATGTAGCATTACGTTATAACGAATACCGTTGTATTCTATTACATTACAACGTATAACGTTATGTAGCACTACGTAATAACGTATAACGTTATATACTATTACCTTACAACGTATAACGTTATGTAGCACTACGTTATAACGTATAACGTTATGTAGCTCTACGTTATAACGTATAACGTTATGTAGCACTACGTAATAACGTATAACGTTATATACTATTACCTTACAACGTATAACGTTATGTAGCACTACGTAATAACGTATAACGTTATATGCTATTACCTTACAACGTATGACGTTATGTAGCACTACGTTATAACGTATATCGTTATATATTGTTACCTTATAACGTTATACGTTATATACTATTACCTTATAACGTATAACGTTATATAGCACTACGTTATAGCGTATAACGTTATATACTACTACCTTATAACTTATAACGTTATGTAGCACTACGTTATAACGTATAACGTTATGTGGCACTACGTAATAACGTATAACGTTATGTAGCACTACGTAATAACGTATAACGTTATATACTATTACCTTACAACGTATAACGTTATGTAGCAGTACGTTATAACGTATATCGTTATATACTGTTACCTTATAACGTTATACGTTATATACTATTACCTTATAACATATATCGTTATGTAGCATTACGTTATAACGTATATCGTTATATATTGTAACCTTATAACGTTATACGTTATATACTATTACGTTATAACGTATAACGTTATGTAGCACTACGTTATAACGTATAACGTTATGTAGCACTACGTTATAACGTATAACGTTATATACTACTACCTTATAAAGTATAACGTTATGTAGCTTTACGTTATAAGGTATAACTTTATATACTATTACCTTATAACGTATAACGTTATGTAGCACTACGTTATAACGTATAACGTTATGTGGCACTACGTAATAACGTATAACGTTATGTAGCAGTACGTTATAACGTATATCGTTATATATTGTTACCTTCTAACGTTATACGTTATATACTATTACCTTATGACGTATAACGTTATGTAGCACTACGTTATAACGTATAACGTTATATACTACTACCTTATAACTTATAACGTTATGTAGCATTACGTTATAAGGTATAATGTTATATACTATTACCTTATAACGTATATCGCTATGTAGCATTACGTTATAACGAATACCGTTATATACTATTACGTTATAAGGTATAACGTTATGTAGCACTACGTTATAACGTATAACGTTATGTAGCACTACGTTATAACCTACAACGTTATATACTACTACCTTATAACGTATAACGCTATGTAGCACTACCTTATAACGTATAACGTTATAGACTACCACCTTATAACGTATAACGTTATGTAGCACTACGTTATAACATATAACGTTATATACTATTACGTTATAACGTATAACGTTGTGCAGCACTACGTTATAACGTGTAACATTGTATACTGATACGTTATAACGTACAACGTTATGTAGCACTACGTTATAACATATAACGTTATATACTATTACCTTATAACGTATAACGTTATGTAGCACTACGTTATAACATATAACGTTATATACTATTACGTTATAACGTATAACGTTATGTAGCACTACGTTATAGCGTACAACGTTATATACTACTACCTTATAACGTATAACGTTATGTAGCATTACGTTATAAGGTATAACGTTATATACTATTACCTTATAACGTATAACGCTTTGTAGCACTACGTTATAACGTATAACGTTATGTAGCATTACGTAATAACGTTATACGTTATATACTATTACCTTACAACTTATAACGTCATGTAGCAATACGTTATAACGTATGACGTTATATACTATTACCTTATAACGTATGACGTTATATACTATTACCTTATAACGTATAACGTTATGTAGCACTACGTTGTAACGTATAACGTTATATACTACTACCTTATAACGTATAACATTATGTAGCATTACGTTATAAGGTATAACGTTATATACTATTACGTTATAACGTATATCGTTATGTAGCATTACGTTATAACGTATATCGTTATATATTGTAACCTTATAACGTTATACGTTATATACTATTACGTTATAACGTATAACGTTATGTAGCACTACGTTATAACGTATAACGTTATGTAGCACTACGTTATAACGTATAACGTTATGTACTACTACCTTATAAAGTATAACGTTATGTAGCTTTACGTTATAAGGTATAACGTTATATACTATTACCTTACAACGTATAACGTTATGTAGCAGTACGTTATAACGTATATCGTTATATATTGTTACCTTATAACGTTATACGTTATATACTATTACCTTATAACGTATAACGTTATGTAGCACTACGTTATAACGTATAACGTTATGTAGCATTACGTTATAAGGTATAACGTTATATACTATTACCTTATAACGTATAACGTTATGTAGCACTACGTTATAACGTATAACGTTATGTAGCACTACGTTATAACGTATAACGTTATGTACTACTACCTTATAAAGTATAACGTTATGTAGCTTTACGTTATAAGGTATAACGTTATATACTATTACCTTATAACGTATAACGTTATGTAGCACTACGTTATAACATATAACGTTATATACTATTACGTTATAACGTATAACGTTATGTAGCACTACGTTATAACGTACAACGTTATATACTACTACCTTATAACGTATAACGTTATGTAGCATTACGTTATAAGGTATAGCGTTATATACTATTACCTTATATCGTATAACGCTTTGTAGCACTACGTTATAACGTATAACGTTATGTAGCATTACGTAATAACGTTATACGTTATATACTATTACCTTACAACGTATAACGTTATGTAGCAATACGTTATAACGTATGACGTTATATACTATTACCTTATAACGTATAACGTTATGTAGCACTACGTTGTAACGTATAACGTTATATACTACTACCTTATAACGTATAACATTATGTAGCATTACGTTATAAGGTATAACGTTATATACTATTACGTTATAACGTATATCGTTATGTAGCATTACGTTATAACGTATATCGTTATATATTGTAACCTTATAACGTTATACGTTATATACTATTACGTTATAACGTATAACGTTATGTAGCACTACGTTATAACGTATAACGTTATGTAGCACTACGTTATAATGTATAACGTTATGTACTACTACCTTATAAAGTATAACGTTATGTAGCTTTACGTTATAAGGTATAACGTTATATACTATTACCTTACAACGTATAACGTTATGTAGCAGTACGTTATAACGTATATCGTTATATATTGTTACCTTATAACGTTATACGTTATATACTATTACCTTATAACGTATAACGTTATGTAGCACTACGTCATAACGTATAATGTTATATACTACTACCTTATAACTTATAACGTTATGTAGCATTTCGTTATGAGGTATAACGTTATATACTATTACCTTATAACGTATAACGTTATGTAGCACTACGTTATAACGTATAACGTTATGTGGCACTACGTAATAACGTATAACGTTATGTAGCACTACGTAATAACGTATAACGTTATATACTATTACCTTACAACGTATAACGTTATGTAGCAGTACGTTATAACGTATATCGTTATATATTGTTACCTTATAACGTTATACGTTATATACTATTACCCTATAACGTATATCGTTATGTAGCATTACGTTATAACGTATATCGTTATATATTGTAACCTTATAACGTTATACGTTATATACTATTACGTTATAACGTATAACGTTATGTAGCACTACGTTATAACGTATAACGTTATGTAGCACTACGTTATAACGTATAACGTTATATACTACTACCTTATAAAGTATAACGTTATGTAGCACTACGTTATAACGTATAACGTTATGTGGCACTACGTAATAACGTATAACGTTATGTAGCACTACGTAATAACGTATAACGTTATATACTATTACCTTATAACGTATAACGTTATGTGGCACTACGTAATAACGAATAACGTTATGTAGCAGTACGTTATAACGTATATCGTTATATATTGTTACCTTATAACGTTATACGTTATATACTATTACCTTATAACGTATAACGTTATGTAGCACTACGTTATAACGTATAACGTTATATACTACTACCTTATAACTTATAACGTTATGTAGCATTACGTTATAAGGTATAACATTATGTAGCACTACCTTTTAACGTATAACGTTATATACTACTACCTTATAACGTATAACGTTATGTAGCAATACGTTATAACATATAACGTTATATACTATTACGTTATAACGTATAACGTTGTGCAGCACTACGTTATAACGTGTAACATTGTATACTGATACGTTATAACGTACAGCGTTATGTAGCACTACGTTATAACATACAACGTTTTTTGCTATTACCTTATAACGTATAACGTTATGTAGCACTACGTTATAACGTATAACGTTATGTAGCACTACGTTATAACGTATATCGTTATATATTGTTACCTTATAACGTTATACGTTATATACTATTACGGTATAACGGATAACGTTATGTAGCTTTACGTTATAAGGTATAACGTTATATACTATTACCTTATAACGTATATCGTTATATATTGTTACCTTACAACGTATAACGTTATGTAGCACTACGTTATAATGTATAACGTTATGTAGCACTACGTCATAACGTATAACGTTATGTAGCACTACGTTATAACGTATAACGTTATGTAGCACTACGTAATAACGTATAACGTTATATACTATTACCTTACAACGTATAACGTTATGTAGCACTCCGTAATAACGTATAACGTTATATACTATTACCTTACAACGTATAACGTTATGTAGCACTACGTTATAACGTATAACGTTATGTAGCACTACGTCATAACGTATAACGTTATGTAGCACTACGTTATAACGTATAACGTTATATACTATTACCTTATAACGTATAACGTTATGTAGCATTACGTTATAACGTATAACGTTGTATACTATTACCTTATAACGTATATCGCTATCTAGCATTACGTTATAACGAATACCGTTGTATTCTATTACCTTACAACGTATAACGTTATGTAGCACTACGTAATAACGTATAACGTTATATACTATTACCTTACCACGTATAACGTTATGTAGCACTACGTTATAACGTATAACGTGATGTAGCACAACGTTATAACGTATAACGTTATGTAGCACTACGTAATAACGTATAACGTTATATACTATTACCTTACCACGTATAACGTTATGTAGCACTACGTTATAACGTATAACGTCATGTAGCACAACGTTATAACGTATAACGTTATGTAGCACTACGTAATAACGTATAACGTTATATACTATTACCTTATAACGTATATCGCTATGTAGCATTACGTTATAACGAATACCGTTGTATTCTATTACATTACAACGTATAACGTTATGTAGCACTACGTAATAACGTATAACGTTATATACTATTACCTTACAACGTATAACGTTATGTAGCACTACGTTATAACGTATAACGTTATGTAGCTCTACGTTATAACGTATAACGTTATGTAGCACTACGTAATAACGTATAACGTTATATACTATTACCTTACAACGTATAACGTTATGTAGCACTACGTTATAACGTATAACGTTATGTGGCAATACGTAATAACGTATAACGTTATGTAGCATTACGTTATAACGTATAACGTTGTATACTATTACCTTATAACGTATATCGCTATGTAGCATTACGTTATAACGAATACCGTTGTATTCTATTACATTACAACGTATAACGTTATGTAGCACTACGTAATAACGTATAACGTTATATATTGTTACCTTATAACGTTATACGTTATATACTATTACCTTATAACGTATAACGTTATATAGCACTACGTTATAGCGTATAACGTTATATGCTATTACCTTACAACGTATGACGTTATGTAGCACTACGTTATAACGTATATCGTTATATATTGTTACCTTATAACGTTATACGTTATATACTATTACCTTATAACGTATAACGTTATATAGCACTACGTTATAGCGTATAACGTTATATACTACTACCTTATAACTTATAACGTTATGTAGCACTACGTTATAACGTATAACGTTATGTGGCACTACGTAATAACGTATAACGTTATGTAGCACTACGTAATAACGTATAACGTTATATACTATTACCTTACAACGTATAACGTTATGTAGCAGTACGTTATAACGTATATCGTTATATATTGTTACCTTATAACGTTATACGATATATACTATTACCTTATAACGTATAACGTTATGTGGCACTACGTAATAACGTATAACGTTATGTAGCACTACGTAATAACGTATAACGTTATATACTATTACCTTACAACGTATAACGTTATGTAGCAGTACGTTATAACGTATATCGTTATATACTGTTACCTTATAACGTTATACGTTATATACTATTACCTCATAACATATATCGTTATGTAGCATTACGTTATAACGTATATCGTTATATATTGTAACCTTATAACGTTATACGTTATATACTATTACGTTATAACGTATAACGTTATGTAGCACTACGTTATAACGTATAACGTTATGTAGCACTACGTTATAACGTATAACGTTATATACTACTACCTTATAAAGTATAACGTTATGTAGCTTTACGTTATAAGGTATAACTTTATATACTATTACCTTATAACGTATAACGTTATGTAGCACTACGTTATAACGTATAACGTTATGTGGCACTACGTAATAACGTATAACGTTATGTAGCAGTACGTTATAACGTATATCGTTATATATTGTTACCTTCTAACGTTATACGTTATATACTATTACCTTATGACGTATAACGTTATGTAGCACTACGTTATAACGTATAACGTTATATACTACTACCTTATAACTTATAACGTTATGTAGCATTACGTTATAAGGTATAATGTTATATACTATTACCTTATAACGTATATCGCTATGTAGCATTACGTTATAACGAATACCGTTATATACTATTACGTTATAAGGTATAACGTTATGTAGCACTACGTTATAACGTATAACGTTATGTAGCACTACGTTATAACCTACAACGTTATATACTACTACCTTATAACGTATAACGCTATGTAGCACTACCTTATAACGTATAACGTTATAGACTACCACCTTATAACGTATAACGTTATGTAGCACTACGTTATAACATATAACGTTATATACTATTACGTTATAACGTATAACGTTGTGCAGCACTACGTTATAACGTGTAACATTGTATACTGATACGTTATAACGTACAACGTTATGTAGCACTACGTTATAACATATAACGTTATATACTATTACCTTATAACGTATAACGTTATGTAGCACTACGTTATAACATATAACGTTATATACTATTACGTTATAACGTATAACGTTATGTAGCACTACGTTATAACGTACAACGTTATATACTACTACCTTATAACGTATAACGTTATGTAGCATTACGTTATAAGGTATAACGTTATATACTATTACCTTATAACGTATAACGCTTTGTAGCACTACGTTATAACGTATAACGTTATGTAGCATTACGTAATAACGTTATACGTTATATACTATTACCTTACAACGTATAACGTTATGTAGCAATACGTTATAACGTATGACGTTATATACTATTACCTTATAACGTATAACGTTATGTAGCACTACGTTGTAACGTATAACGTTATATACTACTACCTTATAACGTATAACATTATGTAGCATTACGTTATAAGGTATAACGTTATATACTATTACGTTATAACGTATATCGTTATGTAGCATTACGTTATAACGTATATCGTTATATATTGTAACCTTATAACGTTATACGTTATATACTATTACGTTATAACGTATAACGTTATGTAGCACTACGTTATAACGTATAACGTTATGTAGCACTACGTTATAACGTATAACGTTATGTACTACTACCTTATAAAGTATAACGTTATGTAGCTTTACGTTATAAGGTATAACGTTATATACTATTACCTTACAACGTATAACGTTATGTAGCAGTACGTTATAACGTATACCGTTATATATTGTTACCTTATAACGTTATACGTTATATACTATTACCTTATAACGTATAACGTTATGTAGCACTACGTTATAACGTATAACGTTATGTAGCATTACGTTATAAGGTATAACGTTATATACTATTACCTTATAACGTATAACGTTATGTAGCACTACGTTATAACGTATAACGTTATGTAGCACTACGTTATAACGTATAACGTTATGTACTACTACCTTATAAAGTATAACGTTATGTAGCTTTACGTTATAAGGTATAACGTTATATACTATTACCTTATAACGTATAACGTTATGTAGCACTACGTTATAACATATAACGTTATATACTATTACGTTATAACGTATAACGTTATGTAGCACTACGTTATAACGGACAACGTTATATACTACTACCTTATAACGTATAACGTTATGTAGCATTACGTTATAAGGTATAGCGTTATATACTATTACCTTATAACGTATAACGCTTTGTAGCACTACGTTATAACGTATAACGTTATGTAGCATTACGTAATAACGTTATACGTTATATACTATTACCTTACAACGTATAACGTTATGTAGCAATACGTTATAACGTATGACGTTATATACTATTACCTTCTAACGTATAACTTTATGTAGCACTACGTTGTAACGTATAACGTTATATACTACTACCTTATAACGTATAACATTATGTAGCATTACGTTATAAGGTATAACGTTATATACTATTACGTTATAACGTATATCGTTATGTAGCATTACGTTATAACGTATATCGTTATATATTGTAACCTTATAACGTTATACGTTATATACTATTACGTTATAACGTATAACGTTATGTAGCACTACGTTATAACGTATAACGTTATGTAGCACTACGTTATAACGTATAACGTTATGTACTACTACCTTATAAAGTATAACGTTATGTAGCTTTACGTTATAAGGTATAACGTTATATACTATTACCTTACAACGTATAACGTTATGTAGCAGTACGTTATAACGTATATCGTTATATATTGTTACCTTATAACGTTATACGTTATATACTATTACCTTATAACGTATAACGTTATGTAGCACTACGTCATAACGTATAATGTTATATACTACTACCTTATAACTTATAACGTTATGTAGCATTACGTTATGAGGTATAACGTTATATACTATTACCTTATAACGTATAACGTTATGTAGCACTACGTTATAACGTATAACGTTATGTGGCACTACGTAATAACGTATAACGTTATGTAGCACTACGTAATAACGTATAACGTTATATACTATTACCTTACAACGTATAACGTTATGTAGCAGTACGTTATAACGTATATCGTTATATATTGTTACCTTATAACGTTATACGTTATATACTATTACCTTATAACGTATAACGTTATGTAGCACTACGTTATAACGTATAACGTTATATACTACTACCTTATAACTTATAACGTTACGTAGCATTACGTTATGAGGTATAACGTTATATACTATTACCTTATAACGTATAACGTTATGTAGCACTACGTTATAACGTATAACGTTATGTGGCACTACGTAATAACGTATAACGTTATGTAGCACTACGTAATAACGTATAACGTTATTACGTAGTGCCACATGACGTTATACGTTATAGGGTAATAGTATATAACGTATATCGTTATATATTGTTACCTTATAACGTTATACGTTATATACTATTACCCTAAAACGTATAACGTTATGTGGCACTACGTAATAACGTATAACGTTATGTAGCACTACGTAATAACGTATAACGTTATATACTATTACCTTACAACGTATAACGTTATGTAGCAGTACGTTATAGCGTATATCGTTATATATTGTTACCTTATAACGTTATACGTTATATACTATTACCCTATAACGTATATCGTTATGTAGCATTACGTTATAACGTATATCGTTATATATTGTAACCTTATAACGTTATACGTTATATACTATTACGTTATAACGTATAACGTTATGTAGCACTACGTTATAACGTATAACGTTATGTAGCACTACGTTATAACGTATAACGTTATATACTACTACCTTATAAAGTATAACGTTATGTAGCACTACGTTATAACGTATAACGTTATGTGGCACTACGTAATAACGTATAACGTTATGTAGCACTACGTAATAACGTATAACGTTATATACTATTACCTTATAACGTATAACGTTATGTAGCACTACCTTATAACGTATAACGTTATATACTACTACCTTATAACGTATAACGTTATGTGGCACTACGTAATAACGAATAACGTTATGTAGCAGTACGTTATAACGTATATCGTTATATATTGTTACCTTATAACGTTATACGTTATATACTATTACCTTATAACGTATAACGTTATGTAGCACTACGTTATAACGTATAACGTTATATACTACTACCTTATAACTTATAACCTTATGTAGCATTACGTTATAAGGTATAACATTATGTAGCACTACCTTTTAACGTATAACGTTATATACTACTACCTTATAACGTATAACGTTATGTAGCAATACGTTATAACATATAACGTTATATACTATTACGTTATAACGTATAACGTTGTGCAGCACTACGTTATAACGTGTAACATTGTATACTGATGCGTTATAACGTACAACGTTATGTAGCACTACGTTATAACTTACAACGTTTTTTGCTATTACCTTATAACGTATAACGTTATGTAGCACTACGTTATAACGTATAACGTTATGTAGCACTACGTTATAACGTATATCGTTATATATTGTTACCTTATAACGTTATACGTTATATACTATTACGGTATAACGGATAACGTTATGTAGCTTTACGTTATAAGGTATAACGTTATATACTAATACCTTATAACGTATATCGTTATATATTGTTACCTTACAACGTATAACGTTATGTAGCACTACGTTATAATGTATAACGTTATGTAGCACTACGTCATAACGTATAACGTTATGTAGCACTACGTTATAACGTATAACGTTATGTAGCACTACGTAATAACGTATAACGTTATATACTATTACCTTACAACGTATAACGTTATGTAGCACTCCGTAATAACGTATAACGTTATATACTATTACCTTACAACGTATAACGTTATGTAGCACTACGTTATAACGTATAACGTTATGTAGCACTACGTCATAACGTATAACGTTATGTAGCACTACGTTATAACGTATAACGTTATATACTATTACCTTATAACGTATAACGTTATGTAGCATTACGTTATAACGTATAACGTTGTATACTATTACCTTATAACGTATATCGCTATCTAGCATTACGTTATAACGAATACCGTTGTATTCTATTACCTTACAACGTATAACGTTATGTAGCACTACGTAATAACGTATAACGTTATATACTATTACCTTACCACGTATAACGTTATGTAGCACTACGTTATAACGTATAACGTGATGTAGCACAACGTTATAACGTATAACGTTATGTAGCACTACGTAATAACGTATAACGTTATATACTATTACCTTACCACGTATAACGTTATGTAGCACTACGTTATAACGTATAACGTCATGCAGCACAACGTTATAACGTATAACGTTATGTAGCACTACGTAATAACGTATAACGTTATATACTATTACCTTACAACGTATAACGTTATGTAGCACTACGTTATAACGTATAACGTTATGCGGCATTACGCTATAACGTATATCGTTATATATTGTTACCTTATAACGTTATACGTTATATAGTATTACCTTATAACGTATAACGTTATGTAGCATTACGTTATAACGTATAGCGTTATATACTATTACCTTATAACGTATAACGTTACGTAGCATTACGTTATAACGTACATCGTTATATATTGTTACCATATAACGTTATACGTTATATACTATTACGTTATAACGTATAACGTTATGTAGCACTACGTTATAACGTATAACGTTATGTAGCACTACGTTATAACGTATAACGTTATATACTGCTACCTTATAAAGTATAACGTTATGTAGCTTTACGTTATAAGGTATAACGTTATATACTATTACCTTATAACGTATAACGTTATGTAGCACTACGTTATAACGTATAACGTTATGTGGCACTACGTAATAACGTATAACGTTATGTAGCAGTTTGTTATAACGTATGTCGTTATATATTGTTACCTTATAACGTTATACGTTATATACTATTACCTTATAACGTATAACGTTATGTAGCATTACGTAATAACGTTATACGTTATATACTATTACCTTACAACGTATAACGTTATGTAGCAATACGTTATAACGTATGACGTTATATACTATTACCTTATAACGTATAACGTTATGTAGCACTACGTTATAACGTGTAACGTTATATACTACTACCTTATAACGTATAACGTTATGTAGCATTACGTTATAAGGTATAACGTTATATACTATTACGTAATAACGTATAACGTTATGTAGCACTACGTAATAACGTATAACGTTATATACTATTACCTTACAACGTATAACGTTATGTAGCAGTACGTTATAACGTATATCGTTATATATTGTTACCTTATAACGTTATACGTTATATACTACTACCTTATAACGTATATCGTTATGTAGCACTACGTTATAACGTATAACGTTATATACTACTACCTTATAACTTATAACGTTATGTAGCATTACGTTATGAGGTATAACGTTATATACTATTACCTTATTACGTATATCGTTATGTAGCATTACGTTATAACGTATATCTTTATATATTGTAACGTTATAACGTTATACGTTATATACTATTACGTTATAACGTATAACGTTATGTAGCACTACGTTATAACGTATAACGTTATGTAGCACTACGTTATAACGTATAACGTTATGTACTACTACCTTATAAAGTATAACGTTATGTAGCTTTACGTTATAAGGTATAAGGTTATATACTATTACCTTATAACGTATAACGTTATGTAGCACTACGTTATAACGTATAACGTTATGAAGCATTACGTTATGAGGTATAACGTTATATACTATTACCTTATTACGTATATCGTTATGTAGCATTACGTTATAACGTATATCTTTATATATTGTAACCTTATAACGTTATACGTTATATACTATTACGTTATAACGTATAACGTTATGTAGCACTACGTAATAACGTATAACGTTATGTAGGACTACGTAATAACGTATAACGTTATATACTATTACCTTACAACGTATAACGTTATGTAGCAGTACGTTATAACGTGTAACATTGTATACTGATACGTTATAACGTACAACGTTATGTAGCACTACGTTATAACATACAACGTTTTTTGCTATTACCTTATAACGTATAACGTTATGTAGCACTACGTTATAACGTATAACGTTATGTAGCACTACGTTATAACGTATATCGTTATATATTGTTACCTTATAACGTTATACGTTATATACTATTACGGTATAACGGATAACGTTATGTAGCTTTACGTTATAAGGTATAACGTTATATACTAATACCTTATAACGTATATCGTTATATATTGTTACCTTACAACGTATAACGTTATGTAGCACTACGTTATAATGTATAACGTTATGTAGCACTACGTCATAACGTATAACGTTATGTAGCACTACGTTATAACGTATAACGTTATGTAGCACTCCGTAATAACGTATAACGTTATATACTATTACCTTACAACGTATAACGTTATGTAGCACTACGTTATAACGTATAACGTTATGTAGCACTACGTCATAACGTATAACGTTATGTAGCACTACGTTATAACGTATAACGTTATATACTATTACCTTATAACGTATAACGTTATGTAGCATTACGTTATAACGTATAACGTTGTATACTATTACCTTATAACGTATATCGCTATCTAGCATTACGTTATAACGAATACCGTTGTATTCTATTACCTTACAACGTATAACGTTATGTAGCACTACGTAATAACGTATAACGTTATATACTATTACCTTACCACGTATAACGTTATGTAGCACTACGTTATAACGTATAACGTTATATACTACTACCTTATAACTTATAACGTTATGTAGCATTACGTTATGAGGTATAACGTTATATACTATTACCTTATTACGTATATCGTTATGTAGCATTACGTTATAACGTATATCTTTATATATTGTAACCTTATAACGTTATACGTTATATACTATTACGTTATAACGTATAACGTTATGTAGCACTACGTTATAACGTATAACGTTATGTAGCACTACGTTATAACGTATAACGTTATGTACTACTACCTTATAAAGTATAACGTTATGTAGCTTTACGTTATAAGGTATAAGGTTATATACTATTACCTTATAACGTATAACGTTATGTAGCACTACGTTATAACGTATAACGTTATGTAGCATTACGTTATGAGGTATAACGTTATATACTATTACCTTATTACGTATATCGTTATGTAGCATTACGTTATAACGTATATCTTTATATATTGTAACCTTATAACGTTATACGTTATATACTATTACGTTATAACGTATAACGTTATGTAGCACTACGTAATAACGTATAACGTTATGTAGGACTACGTAATAACGTATAACGTTATATACTATTACCTTACAACGTATAACGTTATGTAGCAGTACGTTATAACGTGTAACATTGTATACTGATACGTTATAACGTACAACGTTATGTAGCACTACGTTATAACATACAACGTTTTTTGCTATTACCTTATAACGTATAACGTTATGTAGCACTACGTTATAACGTATAACGTTATGTAGCACTACGTTATAGCGTATATCGTTATATATTGTTACCTTATAACGTTATACGTTATATACTATTACGGTATAACGGATAACGTTATGTAGCTTTACGTTATAAGGTATAACGTTATATACTAATACCTTATAACGTATATCGTTATATATTGTTACCTTACAACGTATAACGTTATGTAGCACTACGTTATAATGTATAACGTTATGTAGCACTACGTCATAACGTATAACGTTATGTAGCACTACGTTATAACGTATAACGTTATGTAGCACTACGTAATAACGTATAACGTTATATACTATTACCTTACAACGTATAACGTTATGTAGCACTCCGTAATAACGTATAACGTTATATACTATTACCTTACAACGTATAACGTTATGTAGCACTACGTTATAACGTATAACGTTATGTAGCACTACGTCATAACGTATAACGTTATGTAGCACTACGTTATAACGTATAACGTTATATACTATTACCTTATAACGTATAACGTTATGTAGCATTACGTTATAACGTATAACGTTGTATACTATTACCTTATAACGTATATCGCTATCTAGCATTACGTTATAACGAATACCGTTGTATTCTATTACCTTACAACGTATAACGTTATGTAGCACTACGTAATAACGTATAACGTTATATACTATTACCTTACCACGTATAACGTTATGTAGCACTACGTTATAACGTATAACGTGATGTAGCACAACGTTATAACGTATAACGTTATGTAGCACTACGTAATAACGTATAACGTTATATACTATTACCTTACCACGTATAACGTTATGTAGCACTACGTTATAACGTATAACGTCATGTAGCACAACGTTATAACGTATAACGTTATGTAGCACTACGTAATAACGTATAACGTTATATACTATTACCTTACAACGTATAACGTTATGTAGCACTACGTTATAACGTATAACGTTATGCGGCATTACGCTATAACGTATATCGTTATATATTGTTACCTTATAACGTTATACGTTATATAGTATTACCTTATAACGTATAACGTTATGTAGCATTACGTTATAACGTATAGCGTTATATACTATTACCTTATAACGTATAACGTTACGTAGCATTACGTTATAACGTACATCGTTATATATTGTTACCATATAACGTTATACGTTATATACTATTACGTTATAACGTATAACGTTATGTAGCACTACGTTATAACGTATAACGTTATGTAGCACTACGTTATAACGTATAACGTTATATACTACTACCTTATAAAGTATAACGTTATGTAGCTTTACGTTATAAGGTATAAGGTTATGTACTATTACCTTATTACGTATATCGTTATGTAGCATTACGTTATAACGTATATCTTTATATATTGTAACCTTATAACGTTATACGTTATATACTATTACGTTATAACGTATAACGTTATGTAGCACTACGTTATAACGTATAACGTTATGTAGCACTACGTTATAACGTATAACGTTATGTACTACTACCTTATAAAGTATAACGTTATGTAGCTTTACGTTATAAGGTATAAGGTTATATACTATTACCTTATAACGTATAACGTTATGTAGCACTACGTTATAACGTATAACGTTATGTAGCATTACGTTATGAGGTATAACGTTATATACTATTACCTTATTACGTATATCGTTATGTAGCATTACGTTATAACGTATATCTTTATATATTGTAACCTTATAACGTTATACGTTATATACTATTACGTTATAACGTATAACGTTATGTAGCACTACGTAATAACGTATAACGTTATGTAGGACTACGTAATAACGTATAACGTTATATACTATTACCTTACAACGTATAACGTTATGTAGCAGTACGTTATAACGTGTAACATTGTATACTGATACGTTATAACGTACAACGTTATGTAGCACTACGTTATAACATACAACGTTTTTTGCTATTACCTTATAACGTATAACGTTATGTAGCACTACGTTATAACGTATAACGTTATGTAGCACTACGTTATAACGTATATCGTTATATATTGTTACCTTATAACGTTATACGTTATATACTATTACGGTATAACGGATAACGTTATGTAGCTTTACGTTATAAGGTATAACGTTATATACTAATACCTTATAACGTATATCGTTATATATTGTTACCTTACAACGTATAACGTTATGTAGCACTACGTTATAATGTATAACGTTATGTAGCACTACGTCATAACGTATAACGTTATGTAGCACTACGTTATAACGTATAACGTTATGTAGCACTACGTAATAACGTATAACGTTATATACTATTACCTTACAACGTATAACGTTATGTAGCACTCCGTAATAACGTATAACGTTATATACTATTACCTTACAACGTATAACGTTATGTAGCACTACGTTATAACGTATAACGTTATGTAGCACTACGTCATAACGTATAACGTTATGTAGCACTACGTTATAACGTATAACGTTATATACTATTACCTTATAACGTATAACGTTATGTAGCATTACGTTATAACGTATAACGTTGTATACTATTACCTTATAACGTATATCGCTATCTAGCATTACGTTATAACGAATACCGTTGTATTCTATTACCTTACAACGTATAACGTTATGTAGCACTACGTAATAACGTATAACGTTATATACTATTACCTTACCACGTATAACGTTATGTAGCACTACGTAATAACGTATAACGTTATATACTATTACCTTACAACGTATAACGTTATGTAGCACTCCGTAATAACGTATAACGTTATATACTATTACCTTACAACGTATAACGTTATGTAGCACTACGTTATAACGTATAACGTTATGTAGCACTACGTCATAACGTATAACGTTATGTAGCACTACGTTATAACGTATAACGTTATATACTATTACCTTATAACGTATAACGTTATGTAGCATTACGTTATAACGTATAACGTTGTATACTATTACCTTATAACGTATATCGCTATCTAGCATTACGTTATAACGAATACCGTTGTATTCTATTACCTTACAACGTATAACGTTATGTAGCACTACGTAATAACGTATAACGTTATATACTATTACCTTACCACGTATAACGTTATGTAGCACTACGTTATAACGTATAACGTGATGTAGCACAACGTTATAACGTATAACGTTATGTAGCACTACGTAATAACGTATAACGTTATATACTATTACCTTACCACGTATAACGTTATGTAGCACTACGTTATAACGTATAACGTCATGCAGCACAACGTTATAACGTATAACGTTATGTAGCACTACGTAATAACGTATAACGTTATATACTATTACCTTACAACGTATAACGTTATGTAGCACTACGTTATAACGTATAACGTTATGCGGCATTACGCTATAACGTATATCGTTATATATTGTTACCTTATAACGTTATACGTTATATAGTATTACCTTATAACGTATAACGTTATGTAGCATTACGTTATAACGTATAGCGTTATATACTATTACCTTATAACGTATAACGTTACGTAGCATTACGTTATAACGTACATCGTTATATATTGTTACCATATAACGTTATACGTTATATACTATTACGTTATAACGTATAACGTTATGTAGCACTACGTTATAACGTATAACGTTATGTAGCACTACGTTATAACGTATAACGTTATATACTGCTACCTTATAAAGTATAACGTTATGTAGCTTTACGTTATAAGGTATAACGTTATATACTATTACCTTATAACGTATAACGTTATGTAGCACTACGTTATAACGTATAACGTTATGTGGCACTACGTAATAACGTATAACGTTATGTAGCAGTTTGTTATAACGTATGTCGTTATATATTGTTACCTTATAACGTTATACGTTATATACTATTACCTTATAACGTATAACGTTATGTAGCATTACGTAATAACGTTATACGTTATATACTATTACCTTACAACGTATAACGTTATGTAGCAATACGTTATAACGTATGACGTTATATACTATTACCTTATAACGTATAACGTTATGTAGCACTACGTTATAACGTGTAACGTTATATACTACTACCTTATAACGTATAACGTTATGTAGCATTACGTTATAAGGTATAACGTTATATACTATTACGTAATAACGTATAACGTTATGTAGCACTACGTAATAACGTATAACGTTATATACTATTACCTTACAACGTATAACGTTATGTAGCAGTACGTTATAACGTATATCGTTATATATTGTTACCTTATAACGTTATACGTTATATACTACTACCTTATAACGTATATCGTTATGTAGCACTACGTTATAACGTATAACGTTATATACTACTACCTTATAACTTATAACGTTATGTAGCATTACGTTATGAGGTATAACGTTATATACTATTACCTTATTACGTATATCGTTATGTAGCATTACGTTATAACGTATATCTTTATATATTGTAACCTTATAACGTTATACGTTATATACTATTACGTTATAACGTATAACGTTATGTAGCACTACGTTATAACGTATAACGTTATGTAGCACTACGTTATAACGTATAACGTTATGTACTACTACCTTATAAAGTATAACGTTATGTAGCTTTACGTTATAAGGTATAAGGTTATATACTATTACCTTATAACGTATAACGTTATGTAGCACTACGTTATAACGTATAACGTTATGTAGCATTACGTTATGAGGTATAACGTTATATACTATTACCTTATTACGTATATCGTTATGTAGCATTACGTTATAACGTATATCTTTATATATTGTAACCTTATAACGTTATACGTTATATACTATTACGTTATAACGTATAACGTTATGTAGCACTACGTAATAACGTATAACGTTATGTAGGACTACGTAATAACGTATAACGTTATATACTATTACCTTACAACGTATAACGTTATGTAGCAGTACGTTATAACGTGTAACATTGTATACTGATACGTTATAACGTACAACGTTATGTAGCACTACGTTATAACATACAACGTTTTTTGCTATTACCTTATAACGTATAACGTTATGTAGCACTACGTTATAACGTATAACGTTATGTAGCACTACGTTATAACGTATATCGTTATATATTGTTACCTTATAACGTTATACGTTATATACTATTACGGTATAACGGATAACGTTATGTAGCTTTACGTTATAAGGTATAACGTTATATACTAATACCTTATAACGTATATCGTTATATATTGTTACCTTACAACGTATAACGTTATGTAGCACTACGTTATAATGTATAACGTTATGTAGCACTACGTCATAACGTATAACGTTATGTAGCACTACGTTATAACGTATAACGTTATGTAGCACTACGTAATAACGTATAACGTTATATACTATTACCTTACAACGTATAACGTTATGTAGCACTCCGTAATAACGTATAACGTTATATACTATTACCTTACAACGTATAACGTTATGTAGCACTACGTTATAACGTATAACGTTATGTAGCACTACGTCATAACGTATAACGTTATGTAGCACTACGTTATAACGTATAACGTTATATACTATTACCTTATAACGTATAACGTTATGTAGCATTACGTTATAACGTATAACGTTGTATACTATTACCTTCTAACGTATATCGCTATCTAGCATTACGTTATAACGAATACCGTTGTATTCTATTACCTTACAACGTATAACGTTATGTAGCACTACGTAATAACGTATAACGTTATATACTATTACCTTACCACGTATAACGTTATGTAGCACTACGTTATAACGTATAACGTGATGTAGCACAACGTTATAACGTATAACGTTATGTAGCACTACGTAATAACGTATAACGTTATATACTATTACCTTACCACGTATAACGTTATGTAGCACTACGTTATAACGTATAACGTCATGTAGCACAACGTTATAACGTATAACGTTATGTAGCACTACGTAATAACGTATAACGTTATATACTATTACCTTACAACGTATAACGTTATGTAGCACTACGTTATAACGTATAACGTTATGCGGCATTACGCTATAACGTATATCGTTATATATTGTTACCTTATAACGTTATACGTTATATAGTATTACCTTATAACGTATAACGTTATGTAGCATTACGTTATAACGTATAGCGTTATATACTATTACCTTATAACGTATAACGTTACGTAGCATTACGTTATAACGTACATCGTTATATATTGTTACCATATAACGTTATACGTTATATACTATTACGTTATAACGTATAACGTTATGTAGCACTACGTTATAACGTATAACGTTATGTAGCACTACGTTATAACGTATAACGTTATATACTACTACCTTATAAAGTATAACGTTATGTAGCTTTACGTTATAAGGTATAAGGTTATATACTATTACCTTATAACGTATAACGTTATGTAGCACTACGTTATAACGTATAACGTTATGTAGCATTACGTTATGAGGTTTAACGTTATATACTATTACCTTATTACGTATATCGTTATGTAGCATTACGTTATAACGTATATCTTTATATATTGTAACCTTATAACGTTATACGTTATATACTATTACGTTATAACGTATAACGTTATGTAGCACTACGTAATAACGTATAACGTTATGTAGGACTACGTAATAACGTATAACGTTATATACTATTACCTTACAACGTATAACGTTATGTAGCAGTACGTTATAACGTGTAACATTGTATACTGATACGTTATAACGTACAACGTTATGTAGCACTACGTTATAACATACAACGTTTTTTGCTATTACCTTATAACGTATAACGTTATGTAGCACTACGTTATAACGTATAACGTTATGTAGCACTACGTTATAACGTATATCGTTATATATTGTTACCTTATAACGTTATACGTTATATACTATTACGTTATAACGGATAACGTTATGTAGCTTTACGTTATAAGGTATAACGTTATATACTAATACCTTATAACGTATATCGTTATATATTGTTACCTTACAACGTATAACGTTATGTAGCACTACGTTATAATGTATAACGTTATGTAGCACTACGTCATAACGTATAACGTTATGTAGCACTACGTTATAACGTATAACGTTATGTAGCACTACGTAATAACGTATAACGTTATATACTATTACCTTACAACGTATAACGTTATGTAGCACTCCGTAATAACGTATAACGTTATATACTATTACCTTACAACGTATAACGTTATGTAGCACTACGTTATAACGTATAACGTTATGTAGCACTACGTCATAACGTATAACGTTATGTAGCACTACGTTATAACGTATAACGTTATATACTATTACCTTATAACGTATAACGTTATGTAGCATTACGTTATAACGTATAACGTTGTATACTATTACCTTATAACGTATATCGCTATCTAGCATTACGTTATAACGAATACCGTTGTATTCTATTACCTTACAACGTATAACGTTATGTAGCACTACGTAATAACGTATAACGTTATATACTATTACCTTACCACGTATAACGTTATGTAGCACTACGTTATAACGTATAACGTGATGTAGCACAACGTTATAACGTATAACGTTATGTAGCACTACGTAATAACGTATAACGTTATATACTATTACCTTACCACGTATAACGTTATGTAGCACTACGTTATAACGTATAACGTCATGTAGCACAACGTTATAACGTATAACGTTATGTAGCACTACGTAATAACGTATAACGTTATATACTATTACCTTACAACGTATAACGTTATGTAGCACTACGTTATAACGTATAACGTTATGCGGCATTACGCTATAACGTATATCGTTATATATTGTTACCTTATAACGTTATACGTTATATAGTATTACCTTATAACGTATAACGTTATGTAGCATTACGTTATAACGTATAGCGTTATATACTATTACCTTATAACGTATAACGTTACGTAGCATTACGTTATAACGTACATCGTTATATATTGTTACCATATAACGTTATACGTTATATACTATTACGTTATAACGTATAACGTTATGTAGCACTACGTTATAACGTATAACGTTATGTAGCACTACGTTATAACGTATAACGTTATATACTACTACCTTATAAAGTATAACGTTATGTAGCTTTACGTTATAAGGTATAACGTTATATACTATTACCTTATAACGTATAACGTTATGTAGCACTACGTTATAACGTATAACGTTATGTGGCACTACGTAATAACGTATAACGTTATGTAGCAGTTTGTTATAACGTATGTCGTTATATATTGTTACCTTATAACGTTATACGTTATATACTATTACCTTATAACGTATAACGTTATGTAGCACTACGTTATAACGTATAACGTTATATACTACTACCTTCTAACTTATAACGTTATGTAGCATTACGTTATAAGGTATAACGTTATATACTATTACCTTATAACGTATAACGTTATGTAGCATTACGTTATAACGTATATCGTTATATATTGTAACCTTATAACGTTATACGTTATATACTATTACCTTACAACGTATAACGTTATGTAGCAATACGTTATAACGTATGACGTTATATACTATTACCTTATAACGTATAACGTTATGTAGCACTACGTTATAACGTGTAACGTTATATACTACTACCTTATAACGTATAACGTTATGTAGCATTACGTTATAAGGTATTACGTTATATACTATTACGTAATAACGTATAACGTTATGTAGCACTACGTAATAACGTATAACGTTATATACTATTACCTTACAACGTATAACGTTATGTAGCAGTACGTTATAACGTATATCGTTATATATTGTTACCTTATAACGTTATACGTTATATACTATTACCTTACAACGTATAACGTTATGTAGCAGTACGTTATAACGTATATCGTTATATATTGTTACCTTATAACGTTATACGTTATATACTATTACCTTATAACGTATAACGTTATGTAGCACTACGTTATAACGTATAACGTTATATACTACTACCTTATAACTTATAACGTTACGTAGCATTACGTTATGAGGTATAACGTTATATACTATTACCTTATAACGTATAACGTTATGTAGCACTACGTTATAACGTATAACGTTATGTGGCACTACGTAATAACGTATAACGTTATGTAGCACTACGTAATAACGTATAACGTTATATACTATTACCTTACAACGTATAACGTTATGTAGCATTACGTTATAACGTATATCGTTATATATTGTTACCTTATAACGTTATACGTTATATACTATTATCCTATAACGTATAACGTTATGTGGCACTACGTAATAACGTATAACGTTATGTAGCACTACGTAATAACGTATAACGTTATATACTATTACCTTACAACGTATAACGTTATGTAGCAGTACGTTATAGCGTATATCGTTATATATTGTTACCTTATAACGTTATACGTTATATACTATTACCCTATAACGTATATCGTTATGTAGCATTACGTTATAACGTATATCGTTATATATTGTAACCTTATAACGTTATACGTTATATACTATTACGTTATAACGTATAACGTTATGTAGCACTACGTTATAACGTATAACGTTATGTAGCACTACGTTATAACGTATAACGTTATATACTACTACCTTATAAAGTATAACGTTATGTAGCACTACGTTATAACGTATAACGTTATGTGGCACTACGTAATAACGTATAACGTTATGTAGCACTACGTAATAACGTATAACGTTATATACTATTACCTTATAACGTATAACGTTATGTAGCACTACCTTATAACGTATAACGTTATATACTACTACCTTATAACGTATAACGTTATGTGGCACTACGTAATAACGAATAACGTTATGTAGCAGTACGTTATAACGTATATCGTTATATATTGTTACCTTATAACGTTATACGTTATATACTATTACCTTATAACGTATAACGTTATGTAGCACTACGTTATAACGTATAACGTTATATACTACTACCTTATAACTTATAACCTTATGTAGCATTACGTTATAAGGTATAACATTATGTAGCACTACCTTTTAACGTATAACGTTATATACTACTACCTTATAACGTATAACGTTATGTAGCAATACGTTATAACATATAACGTTATATACTATTACGTTATAACGTATAACGTTGTGCAGCACTACGTTATAACGTGTAACATTGTATACTGATGCGTTATAACGTACAACGTTATGTAGCACTACGTTATAACTTACAACGTTTTTTGCTATTACCTTATAACGTATAACGTTATGTAGCACTACGTTATAACGTATAACGTTATGTAGCACTACGTTATAACGTATATCGTTATATATTGTTACCTTATAACGTTATACGTTATATACTATTACGGTATAACGGATAACGTTATGTAGCTTTACGTTATAAGGTATAACGTTATATACTAATACCTTATAACGTATATCGTTATATATTGTTACCTTACAACGTATAACGTTATGTAGCACTACGTTATAATGTATAACGTTATGTAGCACTACGTCATAACGTATAACGTTATGTAGCACTACGTTATAACGTATAACGTTATGTAGCACTACGTAATAACGTATAACGTTATATACTATTACCTTACAACGTATAACGTTATGTAGCACTCCGTTATAACGTATAACGTTATATACTATTACCTTACAACGTATAACGTTATGTAGCACTACGTTATAACGTATAACGTTATGTAGCACTACGTCATAACGTATAACGTTATGTAGCACTACGTTATAACGTATAACGTTATATACTATTACCTTATAACGTATAACGTTATGTAGCATTACGTTATAACGTATAACGTTGTATACTATTACCTTATAACGTATATCGCTATCTAGCATTACGTTATAACGAATACCGTTGTATTCTATTACCTTACTACGTATAACGTTATGTAGCACTACGTAATAACGTATAACGTTATATACTATTACCTTACCACGTATAACGTTATGTAGCACTACGTTATAACGTATAACGTGATGTAGCACAACGTTATAACGTATAACGTTATGTAGCACTACGTAATAACGTATAACGTTATATACTATTACCTTACCACGTATAACGTTATGTAGCACTACGTTATAACGTATAACGTCATGTAGCACAACGTTATAACGTATAACGTTATGTAGCACTACGTAATAACGTATAACGTTATATACTATTACCTTACAACGTATAACGTTATGTAGCACTACGTTATAACGTATAACGTTATGCGGCATTACGCTATAACGTATATCGTTATATATTGTTACCTTATAACGTTATACGTTATATAGTATTACCTTATAACGTATAACGTTATGTAGCATTACGTTATAACGTATAGCGTTATATACTATTACCTTATAACGTATAACGTTACGTAGCATTACGTTATAACGTACATCGTTATATATTGTTACCATATAACGTTATACGTTATATACTATTACGTTATAACGTATAACGTTATGTAGCACTACGTTATAACGTATAACGTTATGTAGCACTACGTTATAACGTATAACGTTATATACTACTACCTTATAAAGTATAACGTTATGTAGCTTTACGTTATAAGGTATAACGTTATATACTATTACCTTATAACGTATAACGTTATGTAGCACTACGTTATAACGTATAACGTTATGTGGCACTACGTAATAACGTATAACGTTATGTAGCAGTTTGTTATAACGTATGTCGTTATATATTGTTACCTTATAACGTTATACGTTATATACTATTACCTTATAACGTATAACGTTATGTAGCATTACGTAATAACGTTATACGTTATATACTATTACCTTACAACGTATAACGTTATGTAGCAATACGTTATAACGTATGACGTTATATACTATTACCTTATAACGTATAACGTTATGTAGCACTACGTTATAACGTGTAACGTTATATACTACTACCTTATAACGTATAACGTTACGTAGCATTACGTTATAAGGTATAACGTTATATACTATTACGTAATAACGTATAACGTTATGTAGCACTACGTAATAACGTATAACGTTATATACTATTACCTTACAACGTATAACGTTATGTAGCAGTACGTTATAACGTATATCGTTATATATTGTTACCTTATAACGTTATACGTTATATACTACTACCTTATAACGTATATCGTTATGTAGCACTACGTTATAACGTATAACGTTATATACTACTACCTTATAACTTATAACGTTATGTAGCATTACGTTATGAGGTATAACGTTATATACTATTACCTTATTACGTATATCGTTATGTAGCATTACGTTATAACGTATATCTTTATATATTGTAACCTTATAACGTTATACGTTATATACTATTACGTTATAACGTATAACGTTATGTAGCACTACGTTATAACGTATAACGTTATGTAGCATTACGTTATGAGGTATAACGTTATATACTATTACCTTATTACGTATATCGTTATGTAGCATTACGTTATAACGTATATCTTTATATATTGTAACCTTATAACGTTATACGTTATATACTATTACGTTATAACGTATAACGTTATGTAGCACTACGTAATAACGTATAACGTTATGTAGGACTACGTAATAACGTATAACGTTATATACTATTACCTTACAACGTATAACGTTATGTAGCAGTACGTTATAACGTGTAACATTGTATACTGATACGTTATAACGTACAACGTTATGTAGCACTACGTTATAACATACAACGTTTTTTGCTATTACCTTATAACGTATAACGTTATGTAGCACTACGTCATAACGTATAACGTTATGTAGCACTACGTTATAACGTATAACGTTATGTAGCACTACGTAATAACGTATAACGTTATATACTATTACCTTACAACGTATAACGTTATGTAGCACTCCGTAATAACGTATAACGTTATATACTATTACCTTACAACGTATAACGTTATGTAGCACTACGTTATAACGTATAACGTTATGTAGCACTACGTCATAACGTATAACGTTATGTAGCACTACGTTATAACGTATAACGTTATATACTATTACCTTATAACGTATAACGTTATGTAGCATTACGTTATAACGTATAACGTTGTATACTATTACCTTATAACGTATATCGCTATCTAGCATTACGTTATAACGAATACCGTTGTATTCTATTACCTTACAACGTATAACGTTATGTAGCACTACGTAATAACGTATAACGTTATATACTATTACCTTACCACGTATAACGTTATGTAGCACTACGTTATAACGTATAACGTGATGTAGCACAACGTTATAACGTATAACGTTATGTAGCACTACGTAATAACGTATAACGTTATATACTATTACCTTACCACGTATAACGTTATGTAGCACTACGTTATAACGTATAACGTCATGTAGCACAACGTTATAACGTATAACGTTATGTAGCACTACGTAATAACGTATAACGTTATATACTATTACCTTACAACGTATAACGTTATGTAGCACTACGTTATAACGTATAACGTTATGCGGCATTACGCTATAACGTATATCGTTATATATTGTTACCTTATAACGTTATACGTTATATAGTTTTACCTTATAACGTATAACGTTATGTAGCATTACGTTATAACGTATAGCGTTATATACTATTACCTTATAACGTATAACGTTACGTAGCATTACGTTATAACGTACATCGTTATATATTGTTACCATATAACGTTATACGTTATATACTATTACGTTATAACGTATAACGTTATGTAGCACTACGTTATAACGTATAACGTTATGTAGCACTACGTTATAACGTATAACGTTATATACTACTACCTTATAAAGTATAACGTTATGTAGCTTTACGTTATAAGGTATAACGTTATATACTATTACCTTATAACGTATAACGTTATGTAGCACTACGTTATAACGTATAACGTTATGTGGCACTACGTAATAACGTATAACGTTATGTAGCAGTTTGTTATAACGTATGTCGTTATATATTGTTACCTTATAACGTTATACGTTATATACTATTACCTTATAACGTATAACGTTATGTAGCACTACGTTATAACGTATAACGTTATATACTACTACCTTCTAACTTATAACGTTATGTAGCATTACGTTATAAGGTATAACGTTATATACTATTACCTTATAACGTATAACGTTATGTAGCATTACGTTATAACGTATATCGTTATATATTGTAACCTTATAACGTTATACGTTATATACTATTACGTTATAAGGTATAACGTTATGTAGCACTACGTTATAACGTATAACGTTATGTAGCACTACGTTATAACCTATAACGTTATATACTACTACCTTATAACGTATAACGCTATGTAGCACTACCTTATAACGTATAACGTTATATACTACTACCTTATAACGTATAACGTTATGTAGCACTACGTTATAACATATAACGTTATATACTATTACGTTATAACGTATAACGTTGTGCAGCACTACGTTATAACGTGTAACATTGTATACTGATACGTTATAACGTACAACGTTATGTAGCACTACGTTATAACATATAACGTTATATACTATTACCTTATAACGTATAACGTTATGTAGCACTACGTTATAACATATAACGTTATATACTATTACGTTATAACGTATAACGTTATGTAGCACTACGTTATAACGTACAACTTTATATACTACTACCTTATAACGTATAACGTTATGTAGCATTACGTTATAAGGTATAACGTTATATACTATTACCTTATAACGTATAACGCTTTGTAGCACAACGTTATAACGTATAACGTTATGTAGCATTACGTAATAACGTTATACGTTATATACTATTACCTTACAACGTATAACGTTATGTAGCAATACGTTATAACGTATGACGTTATATACTATTACCTTATAACGTATAACGTTATGTAGCACTACGTTATAACGTGTAACGTTATATACTACTACCTTATAACGTATAACGTTATGTAGCATTACGTTATAAGGTATTACGTTATATACTATTACGTAATAACGTATAACGTTATGTAGCACTACGTAATAACGTATAACGTTATATACTATTACCTTACAACGTATAACGTTATGTAGCAGTACGTTATAACGTATATCGTTATATATTGTTACCTTATAACGTTATACGTTATATACTACTACCTTCTAACGTATATCGTTATGTAGCACTACGTTATAACGTATAACGTTATATACTACTACCTTATAACTTATAACGTTATGTAGCATTACGTTATGAGGTATAACGTTATATACTATTACCTTATTACGTATATCGTTATGTAGCATTACGTTATAACGTATATCTTTATATATTGTAACCTTATAACGTTATACGTTATATACTATTACGTTATAACGTATAACGTTATGTAGCACTACGTTATAACGTATAACGTTATGTAGCACTACGTTATAACGTATAACGTTATGTACTACTACCTTATAAAGTATAACGTTATGTAGCTTTACGTTATAAGGTATAACGTTATATACTATTACCTTATAACGTATAACGTTATGTAGCACTACGTTATAACGTATAACGTTATGTGGCACTACGTAATAACGTATAACGTTATGTAGGACTACGTAATAACGTATAACGTTATATACTATTACCTTACAACGTATAACGTTATGTAGCAGTACGTTATAACGTATATCGTTATATATTGTTACCTTATAACGTTATACGTTATATACTATTACGTTATAACGTATAACGTTATGTAGCACTACGTTATAACGTATAACGTTATGTAGCACTACGTTATAACGTATAACGTTATATACTACTACCTTATAAAGTATAACGTTATGTAGCTTTACGTTATAAGGTATAACGTTATATACTATTACCTTATAACGTATAACGTTATGCAGCACTACGTTATAACGTATAACGTTATATGGCACTACGTAATAACGTATAACGTTATGTAGCACTACGTTATAACGTATATCGTTATATATTGTTACCTTATAACGTTATACGTTATATACTATTACCTTATGACGTATAACGTTATGTAGCACTACGTTATAACGTATAACGTTATATACTACTACCTTATAACTTATAACGTTATGTAGCATTACGTTATAAGGTATAACGTTATATACTATTACCTTATAACGTATAACGTTATGTAGCATTACGTTATAACGTATAACGTTATATACTACTACCTTATAAAGCATAACGCTATGTAGCTTTACGTTATAAGGTATAACGTTATATACTATTACCTTATAACGTATAACGTTATGTAGCACTACGTTATAACGTATAACGTTATGTGGCACTACGTAATAACGTATAACGTTATGTAGCACTACGTTATAACGTATATCGTTATATACTATTACCTTATAACGTATAACGTTATGTAGCACTACGTTATGACGTATAACGTTTTATACTACTACCTTATAACTTATAACGTTATGTAGCATTACGTTATAAGGTATAACGTTATATACTATTACCTTATAACGTATAACGTTATGTAGCATTACGTTATAACGTATATCGTTATATATTGTAACCTTATAACGTTATACGTTATGTACTATTACGTTATAACGTATAACGTTATGTAGCACTACGTTATAACGTATAGCGTTATGTAGCACTACATTATAACGTATAACGTTATATACTACTACCTTATAAAGTATAACGTTATGTAGCTTTGCGTTATAAGGTATAACGTTATATACTATTACCTTATAACGTATAACGTTATGTAGCTCTACGTTATGACGTATAACGTTATGTGGCACTACGTAATAACGTATAACGTTATGTAGCAGTACGTTATAACGTATATCGTTATATATTGTTACCTTATAACGTTATACGTTATATACTATTACCTTATAACGTATAACGTTATGTAGCACTACGTTATGACGTATAACGTTTTATACTACTACCTTATAACTTATAACGTTATGTAGCATTACGTTATAAGGTATAACGTTATATACTATTACCTTATAACGTATAACGTTATGTAGCATTACGTTATAACGTATATCGTTATATATTGTAACCTTATAACGTTATACGTTATGTACTATTACGTTATAACGTATAACGTTATGTAGCACTACGTTATAACGTATAGCGTTATGTAGCACTACATTATAACCTATAACGTTATATACTACTACCTTATAACGTATAACATTATGTAGCACTACCTTATAACGTATAACGTTATATACTACTACCTTATAACGTATAACGTTATGTAGCACTACGTTATAACATATAACGTTATATACTATTACGTTATAACGTATAACGTTGTGCAGCACTACGTTATAACGTGTAACATTGTATACTGATACGTTATAACGTACAACGTTATGTAGCACTACGTTATAACATATAACGTTTTATGCTATTACCTTATAACGTATAACGTTATGTAGCACTACGTTATAACATATAACGTTATGTAGCACTACGTTATAACGTATAACGTTATGTAGCACTAAGTTGTAACGTATAACGTTATGTAGCACTACGTTAAAACGTATATCGTTATATATTGTTACCTTCTAACGTTATACGTTAGATACTATTACGTTATAACGTATAACGTTATGTAGCACTACGTTATAACGTATAACGTTATATACTACTACCTTATAACGTATAACGTTATGTAGCTTTACGTTATAAGGTATAACGTTATATACTATTACCTTATATCGTATATCGTTATATATTGTTACCTTACAAAGTAAAACGTTATGTAGCACTACGTTATAACGTATAACGTTATGTAGCACTACGTTGTAACGTATAACGTTATGTAGCACTACGTTATAACGTATATCGTTATATATTGTTACCTTCTAACGTTATACGTTATATACTATTACGTTATAACGTATTACGTTATGTAGCACTACGTTATAACGTATATCGCTATATATTGTTACCTTCTAACGTTATACGTTATATACTATTACGTTATAACGTATTACGTTATGTAGCACTACGTTATAACGTATAACGTTATATACTACTACCTTATAACGTATAACGTTATGTAGCTTTACGTTATAAGGTATAACGTTATATACTATTACCTTATAACGTATATCGTTATATATTGTTACCTTACAACGTAAAACGTTATGTAGCACTACGTTATAACGTATAACGTTATGTAGCACTACGTTGTAACGTATAACGTTATGTAGCACCTCGTTATAACGTATATCGTTATATATTGTTACCTTCTAACGTTATACGTTATATACTATTACGTTCTAACGTATAACGTTATGTAGCACTACGTTATAACGTATAACGTTATGTAGCACTACGTTATAACGTATAACTTTATGTAGCACTACGTTATAACGTATAACGTTATATACTACTACCTTATAACGTATAACGTTATGTAGCACTACGTTATAACATATAACGTTTTATACTATTACGTTATAACGTATAAAGTTGTGCAGTACTAAGTTATAACGTGTAACATTGTATACTGTTACGTTATAACGTACAACGTTATGTAGCACTACGTTATAACATATAACGCTATATGCTATTACCTTATAACGTATAACGTTATGTAGCACTACGTTATAAAGAATAACGTTATGTAGCATTACGTTATAAGGTATAACGTTATATACTATTACCTTATAACGTATAACGTTATGTAGCACTACGTTATAACGTATAACGTTATGAAGCACTACGTTATAACGTATAACGTTATGTAGCACTACGTTATAACGTATAACGTTATGTAGCACTACGTTATAATGTATATCGTTATATATTGTTACCTTCTAACGTTATACGTTATATACTATTACATTATAACCTATGACGTTATGTAGCACTACGTTATAACGTATAACGTTATATACTACTACCTTATAACGTATAACGTTATGTAGCTTTACGTTATAAGGTATAACGTTATATACTATTACCTTATAACGTATATCGTTATATATTGTTACCTTACAACGTAAAACGTTATGTAGCACTACGTTATAACGTATAACGTTATGTAGCACTACTTTGTAACGTATAACGTTATGTAGCACTACGTTATAACGTATATCGTTATATATTGTTACCTTCTAACGTTATACGTTATATACTATTACGTTATAACGCATAACGTTATGTAGCACTACGTTATAACGTATAACGTTATGTAGCACTACGTTATAACGTATAACGTTATGTAGCACTACGTTATAACGTATATCGTTATATATTGTTACCTTCTAACGTTATACGTTATATACTATTACGTTATAACGTATAACGTTATGTAGCACTACGTTATAACGTATAACGTTATGTAGGACTACGTTATAACGTATAACGTTATGTAGCACTACGTTATAACATATAACGTTATATACTATTACGTTATAACGTATAAAGTTGTGCAGCACTACGTTATAACGTGTAACATTGTATACTGTTACGTTATAACGTGCAATGTTATGTAGCACTACGTTATAACTTATAACGTTATATGCCATTACCTTATAACGTATAACGTTATGTAGCACTACGTTATAACGTATAACGTTATGTAGCATTACGTTATAAGGTATAACGTTATATACTATTACCTTATAACGTATAACGTTATGTAGCACTACGTTATAACGTATAACGTTATGTAGCACTACGTTATAACGTATAACGTTATGTAGCACTACGTTATAACGTATAACGATATATACTATTACCTTATAGCGTATAACGTTATGTAGCCGTACGTTATAACGTATATCGTTATATATTGTTACCTTATAACGTTATACGTTATATATTATTACCTTATAACGTATAACGTTATGTAGCACTACGTTATAACGTATAACGTTATATACTACTACCTTAAAACTTATAACGTTATGTGGCATTACGTTATAAGGTATAACGTTATATACTATTACCTTATAACGTATAACGTTATGTAGCATTACGTTATAACGTATATCGTTATATATTATTACCTTATGACGTTATACGTTATATACTATTACCCTATAACGTATAACGTTATGTAGCACTACGTTATAACGTATAACGTTATATACTATTACCTTATAACGTATAACGTTACGTAGCATTACGTTATAACGTATATCGTTATATATTGTTACCTTATAACGTTATACGTTATATACTATTACGTTAATACGTATAACGTTATGTAGCACTACGTTATAACGTATAACGTTATGTAGCAATACGTTATAACGTATAACGTTATGTAGCACTACGTTGTAACGTATAACGTTATGTAGCACTACGTTATAACGTATATCGTTATATATTGTTACCTTCTAACGTTATACGTTATATACTATTACGTTCTAACGTATTACGTTATGTAGCACTACGTTATAACGTATAACGTTGTATACTACTACCTTATAACGTATAACGTTATGTAGCACTACGTTATAACATATAACGTTTTATACTATTACGTTATAACGTATAAAGTTGTGCAGCACTTCGTTATAACGTGTAACATTGTATACTGTTACGTTATAACTTACAACGTTATGTAGCACTACGTTATAACATATAACGTTATATGCTATTACCTTATAACGTATAACGTTATGTAGCACTACGTTATAACGTATAACGTTATGTAGCACTACGTTATAATGTATAACGTTATATACTATTACCTTATAACGTATAACGTTACGTAGCATTACGTTATAACGTATATCGTTATATATTGTTACCTTATAACGTTATACGTTATATACTATTACGTTAATACGTATAACGTTATGTAGCACTACGTTATAACGTATAACGTTATGTAGCAATACGTTATAACGTATATCGTTATGTAGCACTACGTTGTAACGTATAACGTTACGTAGCACTACGTTGTAACGTATAACGTTATGTAGCACTACGTTATAACGTATATCGTTATATATTGTTACCTTATAACGTTATACGTTATATACTATTACGTTAATACGTATAACGTTATGTAGCACTACGTTATAACGTATAACGTTATGTAGCAATACGTTATAACGTATAACGTTATGTAGCACTACGTTGTAACGTATAACGTTATGTAGCACTACGTTATAACGTATATCGCTATATATTGTTACCTTCTAACGTTATACGTTATATACTATTACGTTATAACGTATTACGTTATGTAGCACTACGTTATAACGTATAACGTTATATACTACTACCTTATAACGTATAACGTTATGTAGCTTTACGTTATAAGGTATAACGGTATATACTATTACCTTATAACGTATATCGTTATATATTGTTACCTTACAACGTAAAACGTTATGTAGCACTACGTTATAACGTATAACGTTATGTAGCACTACGTTGTAACGTATAACGTTATGTAGCACCTCGTTATAACGTATATCGTTATATATTGTTACCTTCTAACGTTATACGTTATATACTATTACGTTCTAACGTATAACGTTATGTAGCACTACGTTATAACGTATAACGTTATGTAGGACTACGTTATAACGTATAACGTTATGTAGCACTACGTTATAACATATAACGTTATATACTATTACGTTATAACGTATAAAGTTGTGCAGCACTACGTTATAACGTGTAACATTGTATACTGTTACGTTATAACGTGCAACGTTATGTAGCACTACGTTATAACTTATAACGTTATATGCTATTACCTTATAACGTATAACGTTATGTAGCACTACGTTATAACGCATAACGTTATGTAGCATTACGTTATAAGGTATAACGTTATATACTATTACCTTATAACGTATAACGTTATGTAGCACTACGTTATAACGTATAACGTTATGTAGCACTACGTTATAACGTATAACGTTATGTGGCACTACGTTATAACGTATAACGATATATACTATTACCTTATAGCGTATAACGTTATGTAGCCGTACGTTATAACGTATATCGTTATATATTGTTACCTTATAACGTTATACGTTATATATTATTACCTTATAACGTATAACGTTATGTAGCACTACGTTATAACGTATAACGTTATATACTACTACCTTAAAACTTATAACGTTATGTGGCATTACGTTATAAGGTATAACGTTATATACTATTACCTTATAACGTATAACGTTATGTAGCATTACGTTATAACGTATATCGTTATATATTTTTACCTTATGACGTTATACGTTATATACTATTACCCTATAACGTATAACGTTATGTAGCACTACGTTATAACGTATAACGTTATATACTATTACCTTATAACGTATAACGTTACGTAGCATTACGTTATAACGTATATCGTTATATATTGTTACCTTATAACGTTATACGTTATATACTATTACGTTAATACGTATAACGTTATGTAGCACTACGTTATAACGTATAACGTTATGTAGCAATACGTTATAACGTATAACGTTATGTAGCACTACGTTGTAACGTATAACGTTATGTAGCACTACGTTATAACGTATATCGTTATATATTGTTACCTTCTAACGTTATACGTTATATACTATTACGTTCTAACGTATAACGTTATGTAGCACTACGTTATAACGTATAACGTTGTATACTACTACCTTATAACGTATAACGTTATGTAGCACTACGTTATAACATATAACGTTTTATACTATTACGTTATAACGTATAAAGTTGTGCAGCACTTCGTTATAACGTGTAACATTGTATACTGTTACGTTATAACGTACAACGTTATGTAGCACTACGTTATAACATATAACGTTATATGCTATTACCTTATAACGTATAACGTTATGTAGCACTACGTTATAACGTATAACGTTATGTAGCACTACGTTATAATGTATAACGTTATATACTATTACCTTATAACGTATAACGTTACGTAGCATTACGTTATAACGTATATCGTTATATATTGTTACCTTATAACGTTATACGTTATATACTATTACGTTAATACGTATAACGTTATGTAGCACTACGTTATAACGTATAACGTTATGTAGCAATACGTTATAACGTATATCGTTATGTAGCACTACGTTGTAACGTATAACGTTATGTAGCACTACGTTGTAACGTATAACGTTATGTAGCACTACGTTATAACGTATATCGTTATATATTGTTACCTTATAACGTTATACGTTATATACTATTACGTTAATACGTATAACGTTATGTAGCACTACGTTATAACGTATAACGTTATGTAGCAATACGTTATAACGTATAACGTTATGTAGCACTACGTTGTTACGTATAACGTTATGTAGCACTACGTTATAACGTATATCGCTGTATATTGTTACCTTCTAACGTTATACGTTATATACTATTACGTTATAACGTATTACGTTATGTAGCACTACGTTATAACGTATAACGTTATATACTACTACCTTATAACGTATAACGTTATGTAGCTTTACGTTATAAGGTATAACGTTATATACTATTACCTTATAACGTATATCGTTATATATTGTTACCTTACAACGTAAAACGTTATGTAGCACTACGTTATAACGTATAACGTTATGTAGCACTACGTTGTAACGTATAACGTTATGTAGCACCTCGTTATAACGTATATCGTTATATATTGTTACCTTCTAACGTTATACGTTATATACTATTACGTTCTAACGTATAACGTTATGTAGCACTACGTTATAACGTATAACGTTATGTAGCACTACGTTATAACGTATAACGTTATGTAGCACTACGTTATAACGTATAACGTTATATACTACTACCTTATAACGTATAACGTTATGTAGCACTACGTTATAACATATAACGTTTTATACTATTACGTTATAACGTATAAAGTTGTGCAGCACTACGTTATAACGTGTAACATTGTGTACTGTTACGTTATAACGTACAACGTTATGTAGCACTACGTTATAACATATAACGTTATATGCTATTACCTTATAACGTATAACGTTATGTAGCACTACGTTATAAAGTATAACGTTATGTAGCATTACGTTATAAGGTATAACGTTATATACTATTACCTTATAACGTATAACGTTATGTAGCAATACGTTATAACGTATAACGTTATGTAGCACTACGTTGTAACGTATAACGTTATGTAGCACTACGTTATAACGTATATCGTTATATATTGTTACCTTCTAACGTTATACGTTATATACTATTACGTTCTAACGTATAACGTTATGTAGCACTACGTTATAACGTATAACGTTGTATACTACTACCTTATAACGTATAACGTTATGTAGCACTACGTTATAACATATAACGTTTTATACTATTACGTTATAACGTATAAAGTTGTGCAGCACTTCGTTATAACGTGTAACATTGTATACTGTTACGTTATAACGTACAACGTTATGTAGCACTACGTTATAACATATAACGTTATATGCTATTACCTTATAACGTATAACGTTATGTAGCACTACGTTATAACGTATAACGTTATGTAGCACTACGTTATAATGTATAACGTTATATACTATTACCTTATAACGTATAACGTTACGTAGCATTACGTTATAACGTATATCGTTATATATTGTTACCTTATAACGTTATACGTTATATACTATTACGTTAATACGTATAACGTTATGTAGCACTACGTTATAACGTATAACGTTATGTAGCAATACGTTATAACGTATATCGTTATGTAGCACTACGTTGTAACGTATAACGTTATGTAGCACTACGTTGTAACGTATAACGTTATGTAGCACTACGTTATAACGTATATCGTTATATATTGTTACCTTATAACGTTATACGTTATATACTATTACGTTAATACGTATAACGTTATGTAGCACTACGTTATAACGTATAACGTTATGTAGCAATACGTTATAACGTATAACGTTATGTAGCACTACGTTGTTACGTATAACGTTATGTAGCACTACGTTATAACGTATATCGCTATATATTGTTACCTTCTAACGTTATACGTTATATACTATTACGTTATAACGTATTACGTTATGTAGCACTACGTTATAACGTATAACGTTATATACTACTACCTTATAACGTATAACGTTATGTAGCTTTACGTTATAAGGTATAACGTTATATACTATTACCTTATAACGTATATCGTTATATATTGTTACCTTACAACGTAAAACGTTATGTAGCACTACGTTATAACGTATAACGTTATGTAGCACTACGTTGTAACGTATAACGTCATGTAGCACCTCGTTATAACGTATATCGTTATATATTGTTACCTTCTAACGTTATACGTTATATACTATTACGTTCTAACGTATAACGTTATGTAGCACTACGTTATAACGTATAACGTTATGTAGCACTACGTTATAACGTATAACGTTATGTAGCACTACGTTATAACGTATAACGTTATATACTACTACCTTATAACGTATAACGTTATGTAGCACTACGTTATAACATACAACGTTTTATACTATTACGTTATAACGTATAAAGTTGTGCAGCACTACGTTATAACGTGTAACATTGTGTACTGTTACGTTATAACGTACAACGTTATGTAGCACTACGTTATAACATATAACGTTATATGCTATTACCTTATAACGTATAACGTTATGTAGCACTACGTTATAAAGTATAACGTTATGTAGCATTACGTTATAAGGTATAACGTTATATACTATTACCTTATAACGTATAACGTTATGTAGCACTACGTTATAACGTATAACGTTATGAAGCACTACGTTATAACGTATAACGTTATGTAGCACTACGTTATAACGTATAACGTTATGTAGCACTACGTTATAATGTATATTGTTATATATTGTTACCTTCTAACGTTATACGTTATATACTATTACGTTATAACCTATGACGTTATGTAGCACTACGTTATAACGTATAACGTTATATACTACTACCTTATAACGTATAACGTTATGTAGCTTTACGTTATAAGGTATAACGTTATATACTATTACCTTATAACGTATATCGTTATATATTGTTACCTTACAACGTAAAACGTTATGTAGCACTACGTTATAACGCATAACGTTATGTAGCACTACGTTGTAACGTATAACGTTATGTAGCACTACGTTATAACGTATATCGTTATATATTGTTACCTTCTAACGTTATACGTTATATACTATTACGTTATAACGCATAACGTTATGTAGCACTACGTTATAACGTATAACGTTATGTAGCACTACGTTATAACGTATAACGTTATGTAGCACGACGTTATAACGTATATCGTTATATATTGTTACCTTCTAACGTTATACGTTATATACTATTACGTTATAACGTATAACGTTATGTAGCACTACGTTATAACGTATAACGTTATGTAGGACTACGTTATAACGTATAACGTTATGTAGCACTACGTTATAACATATAACGTTATATACTATTACGTTATAACGTATAAAGTTGTGCAGCACTACGTTATAACGTGCAACATTGTATACTGTTACGTTATAACGTGCAACGTTATGTAGCACTACGTTATAACTTATAACGTTATATGCTATTACCTTATAACGTATAACGTTATGTAGCACTACGTTATAACGTATAACGTTATGTAGCATTACGTTATAAGGTATAACGTTATATACTATTACCTTATAACGTATAACGTTATGTAGCACTACGTTATAACGTATAACGTTATGTAGCACTACGTTATAACGTATAACGTTATGTAGCACTACGTTATAACGTATAACGATATATACTATTACCTTATAGCGTATAACGTTATGTAGCCGTACGTTATAACGTATATCGTTATATATTGTTACCTTATAACGTTATACGTTATATATTATTACCTTATAACGTATAACGTTATGTAGCACTACGTTATAACGTATAACGTTATATACTACTACCTTAAAACTTATAACGTTATGTGGCATTACGTTATAAGGTATAACGTTATATACTATTACCTTATAACGTATAACGTTATGTAGCATTACGTTATAACGTATATCGTTATATATTTTTACCTTATGACGTTATACGTTATATACTATTACCCTATAACGTATAACGTTATGTAGCACTACGTTATAACGTATAACGTTATATACTATTACCTTATAACGTATAACGTTACGTAGCATTACGTTATAACGTATATCGTTATATATTGTTACCTTATAACGTTATACGTTATATACTATTACGTTAATACGTATAACGTTATGTAGCACTACGTTATAACGTATAACGTTATGTAGCAATACGTTATAACGTATAACGTTATGTAGCACTACGTTGTAACGTATAACGTTATGTAGCACTACGTTATAACGTATATCGTTATATATTGTTACCTTCTAACGTTATACGTTATATACTATTACGTTCTAACGTATTACGTTATGTAGCACTACGTTATAACGTATAACGTTGTATACTACTACCTTATAACGTATAACGTTATGTAGCACTACGTTATAACATATAACGTTTTATACTATTACGTTATAACGTATAAAGTTGTGCAGCACTTCGTTATAACGTGTAACATTGTATACTGTTACGTTATAACTTACAACGTTATGTAGCACTACGTTATAACATATAACGTTATATGCTATTACCTTATAACGTATAACGTTATGTAGCACTACGTTATAACGTATAACGTTATGTAGCACTACGTTATAATGTATAACGTTATATACTATTACCTTATAACGTATAACGTTACGTAGCATTACGTTATAACGTATATCGTTATATATTGTTACCTTATAACGTTATACGTTATATACTATTACGTTAATACGTATAACGTTATGTAGCAATACGTTATAACGTATAACGTTATGTAGCAATACGTTATAACGTATATCGTTATGTAGCACTACGTTGTAACGTATAACGTTACGTAGCACTACGTTGTAACGTATAACGTTATGTAGCACTACGTTATAACGTATATCGTTATATATTGTTACCTTATAACGTTATACGTTATATACTATTACGTTAATACGTATAACGTTATGTAGCACTACGTTATAACGTATAACGTTATGTAGCAATACGTTATAACGTATAACGTTATGTAGCACTACGTTGTAACGTATAACGTTATGTAGCACTACGTTATAACGTATATCGCTATATATTGTTACCTTCTAACGTTATACGTTATATACTATTACGTTATAACGTATTACGTTATGTAGCACTACGTTATAACGTATAACGTTATATACTACTACCTTATAACGTATAACGTTATGTAGCTTTACGTTATAAGGTATAACGTTATATACTATTACCTTATAACGTATATCGTTATATATTGTTACCTTACAACGTAAAACGTTATGTAGCACTACGTTATAACGTATAACGTTATGTAGCACTACGTTGTAACGTATAACGTTATGTAGCACCTCGTTATAACGTATATCGTTATATATTGTTACCTTCTAACGTTATACGTTATATACTATTACGTTCTAACGTATAACGTTATGTAGCACTACGTTATAACGTATAACGTTATGTAGGACTACGTTATAACGTATAACGTTATGTAGCACTACGTTATAACATATAACGTTATATACTATTACGTTATAACGTATAAAGTTGTGCAGCACTACGTTATAACGTGTAACATTGTATACTGTTACGTTATAACGTGCAACGTTATGTAGCACTACGTTATAACTTATAACGTTATATGCTATTACCTTATAACGTATAACGTTATGTAGCACTACGTTATAACGCATAACGTTATGTAGCATTACGTTATAAGGTATAACGTTATATACTATTACCTTATAACGTATAACGTTATGTAGCACTACGTTATAACGTATAACGTTATGTAGCACTACGTTATAACGTATAACGTTATGTGGCACTACGTTATAACGTATAACGATATATACTATTACCTTATAGCGTATAACGTTATGTAGCCGTACGTTATAACGTATATCGTTATATATTGTTACCTTATAACGTTATACGTTATATATTATTACCTTATAACGTATAACGTTATGTAGCACTACGTTATAACGTATAACGTTATATACTACTACCTTAAAACTTATAACGTTATGTGGCATTACGTTATAAGGTATAACGTTATATACTATTACCTTATAACGTATAACGTTATGTAGCATTACGTTATAACGTATATCGTTATATATTTTTACCTTATGACGTTATACGTTATATACTATTACCCTATAACGTATAACGTTATGTAGCACTACGTTATAACGTATAACGTTATATACTATTACCTTATAACGTATAACGTTACGTAGCATTACGTTATAACGTATATCGTTATATATTGTTACCTTATAACGTTATACGTTATATACTATTACGTTAATACGTATAACGTTATGTAGCACTACGTTATAACGTATAACGTTATGTAGCAATACGTTATAACGTATAACGTTATGTAGCACTACGTTGTAACGTATAACGTTATGTAGCACTACGTTATAACGTATATCGTTATATATTGTTACCTTCTAACGTTATACGTTATATACTATTACGTTCTAACGTATAACGTTATGTAGCACTACGTTATAACGTATAACGTTGTATACTACTACCTTATAACGTATAACGTTATGTAGCACTACGTTATAACATATAACGTTTTATACTATTACGTTATAACGTATAAAGTTGTGCAGCACTTCGTTATAACGTGTAACATTGTATACTGTTACGTTATAACGTACAACGTTATGTAGCACTACGTTATAACATATAACGTTATATGCTATTACCTTATAACGTATAACGTTATGTAGCACTACGTTATAACGTATAACGTTATGTAGCACTACGTTATAATGTATAACGTTATATACTATTACCTTATAACGTATAACGTTACGTAGCATTACGTTATAACGTATATCGTTATATATTGTTACCTTATAACGTTATACGTTATATACTATTACGTTAATACGTATAACGTTATGTAGCACTACGTTATAACGTATAACGTTATGTAGCAATACGTTATAACGTATATCGTTATGTAGCACTACGTTGTAACGTATAACGTTATGTAGCACTACGTTGTAACGTATAACGTTATGTAGCACTACGTTATAACGTATATCGTTATATATTGTTACCTTATAACGTTATACGTTATATACTATTACGTTAATACGTATAACGTTATGTAGCACTACGTTATAACGTATAACGTTATGTAGCAATACGTTATAACGTATAACGTTATGTAGCACTACGTTGTTACGTATAACGTTATGTAGCACTACGTTATAACGTATATCGCTATATATTGTTACCTTCTAACGTTATACGTTATATACTATTACGTTATAACGTATTACGTTATGTAGCACTACGTTATAACGTATAACGTTATATACTACTACCTTATAACGTATAACGTTATGTAGCTTTACGTTATAAGGTATAACGTTATATACTATTACCTTATAACGTATATCGTTATATATTGTTACCTTACAACGTAAAACGTTATGTAGCACTACGTTATAACGTATAACGTTATGTAGCACTACGTTGTAACGTATAACGTTATGTAGCACCTCGTTATAACGTATATCGTTATATATTGTTACCTTCTAACGTTATACGTTATATACTATTACGTTCTAACGTATAACGTTATGTAGCACTACGTTATAACGTATAACGTTATGTAGCACTACGTTATAACGTATAACGTTATGTAGCACTACGTTATAACGTATAACGTTATATACTACTACCTTATAACGTATAACGTTATGTAGCACTACGTTATAACATATAACGTTTTATACTATTACGTTATAACGTATAAAGTTGTGCAGCACTACGTTATAACGTGTAACATTGTGTACTGTTACGTTATAACGTACAACGTTATGTAGCACTACGTTATAACATATAACGTTATATGCTATTACCTTATAACGTATAACGTTATGTAGCACTACGTTATAAAGTATAACGTTATGTAGCATTACGTTATAAGGTATAACGTTATATACTATTACCTTATAACGTATAACGTTATGTAGCAATACGTTATAACGTATAACGTTATGTAGCACTACGTTGTAACGTATAACGTTATGTAGCACTACGTTATAACGTATATCGTTATATATTGTTACCTTCTAACGTTATACGTTATATACTATTACGTTCTAACGTATAACGTTATGTAGCACTACGTTATAACGTATAACGTTGTATACTACTACCTTATAACGTATAACGTTATGTAGCACTACGTTATAACATATAACGTTTTATACTATTACGTTATAACGTATAAAGTTGTGCAGCACTTCGTTATAACGTGTAACATTGTATACTGTTACGTTATAACGTACAACGTTATGTAGCACTACGTTATAACATATAACGTTATATGCTATTACCTTATAACGTATAACGTTATGTAGCACTACGTTATAACGTATAACGTTATGTAGCACTACGTTATAATGTATAACGTTATATACTATTACCTTATAACGTATAACGTTACGTAGCATTACGTTATAACGTATATCGTTATATATTGTTACCTTATAACGTTATACGTTATATACTATTACGTTAATACGTATAACGTTATGTAGCACTACGTTATAACGTATAACGTTATGTAGCAATACGTTATAACGTATATCGTTATGTAGCACTACGTTGTAACGTATAACGTTATGTAGCACTACGTTGTAACGTATAACGTTATGTAGCACTACGTTATAACGTATATCGTTATATATTGTTACCTTATAACGTTATACGTTATATACTATTACGTTAATACGTATAACGTTATGTAGCACTACGTTATAACGTATAACGTTATGTTGCAATACGTTATAACGTATAACGTTATGTAGCACTACGTTGTTACGTATAACGTTATGTAGCACTACGTTATAACGTATATCGCTATATATTGTTACCTTCTAACGTTATACGTTATATACTATTACGTTATAACGTATTACGTTATGTAGCACTACGTTATAACGTATAACGTTATATACTACTACCTTATAACGTATAACGTTATGTAGCTTTACGTTATAAGGTATAACGTTATATACTATTACCTTATAACGTATATCGTTATATATTGTTACCTTACAACGTAAAACGTTATGTAGCACTACGTTATAACGTATAACGTTATGTAGCACTACGTTGTAACGTATAACGTTATGTAGCACCTCGTTATAACGTATATCGTTATATATTGTTACCTTCTAACGTTATACGTTATATACTATTACGTTCTAACGTATAACGTTATGTAGCACTACGTTATAACGTATAACGTTATGTAGCACTACGTTATAACGTATAACGTTATGTAGCACTACGTTATAACGTATAACGTTATATACTACTACCTTATAACGTATAACGTTATGTAGCACTACGTTATAACATATAACGTTTTATACTATTACGTTATAACGTATAAAGTTGTGCAGCACTACGTTATAACGTGTAACATTGTGTACTGTTACGTTATAACGTACAACGTTATGTAGCACTACGTTATAACATATAACGTTATATGCTATTACCTTATAACGTATAACGTTATGTAGCACTACGTTATAAAGTATAACGTTATGTAGCATTACGTTATAAGGTATAACGTTATATACTATTACCTTATAACGTATAACGTTATGTAGCACTACGTTATAACGTATAACGTTATGAAGCACTACGTTATAACGTATAACGTTATGTAGCACTACGTTATAACGTATAACGTTATGTAGCACTACGTTATAATGTATATTGTTATATATTGTTACCTTCTAACGTTATACGTTATATACTATTACGTTATAACCTATGACGTTATGTAGCACTACGTTATAACGTATAACGTTATATACTACTACCTTATAACGTATAACGTTATGTAGCTTTACGTTATAAGGTATAACGTTATATACTATTACCTTATAACGTATATCGTTATATATTGTTACCTTACAACGTAAAACGTTATGTAGCACTACGTTATAACGCATAACGTTATGTAGCACTACGTTGTAACGTATAACGTTATGTAGCACTACGTTATAACGTATATCGTTATATATTGTTACCTTCTAACGTTATACGTTATATACTATTACGTTATAACGTATAACGTTATGTAGCACTACGTTATAACGTATAACGTTATGTAGGACTACGTTATAACGTATAACGTTATGTAGCACTACGTTATAACATATAACGTTATATACTATTACGTTATAACGTATAAAGTTGTGCAGCACTACGTTATAACGTGCAACATTGTATACTGTTACGTTATAACGTGCAACGTTATGTAGCACTACGTTATAACTTATAACGTTATATGCTATTACCTTATAACGTATAACTTTATGTAGCACTACGTTATAACGTATAACGTTATGTAGCATTACGTTATAAGGTATAACGTTATATACTATTACCTTATAACGTATAACGTTATGTAGCACTACGTTATAACGTATAACGTTATGTAGCACTACGTTATAACGTATAACGATATATACTATTACCTTATAGCGTATAACGTTATGTAGCCGTACGTTATAACGTATATCGTTATATATTGTTACCTTATAACGTTATACGTTATATATTATTACCTTATAACGTATAACGTTATGTAGCACTACGTTATAACGTATAACGTTATATACTACTACCTTAAAACTTATAACGTTATGTGGCATTACGTTATAAGGTATAACGTTATATACTATTACCTTATAACGTATAACGTTATGTAGCATTACGTTATAACGTATATCGTTATATATTTTTACCTTATAACGTTATACGTTATATACTATTACCCTATAACGTATAACGTTATGTAGCACTACGTTATAACGTATAACGTTATATACTATTACCTTATAACGTATAACGTTATATACTATTACCTTATAACGTATAACGTTACGTAGCATTACGTTATAACGTATATCGTTATATATTGTTACCTTATAACGTTATACGTTATATACTATTACGTTAATACGTATAACGTTATGTAGCACTACGTTATAACGTATAACGTTACGTAGCAATACGTTATAACGTATAACGTTATGTAGCACTACGTTGTAACGTATAACGTTATGCAGCACTACGTTATAACGTATATCGTTATATATTGTTACCTTCTAACGTTATTCGTTATATACTATTACGTTCTAACGTATAACGTTATGTAGCACTACTTTATAACGTATAACGTTATGTAGCACTACGTTATAACGTATAACGTTATGTAGCACTACGTTATAACGTATAACGTTATATACTACTACCTTATAACGTATAACGTTATGTAGCACTACGTTATAACATATAACGTTTTATACTATTACGTTATAACGTATACAGTTGTGCAGCACTACGTTATAACGTGTAACATTGTATACTGTTACGTTATAACGTACAACGGTATGTAGCACTACGTTATAACATATAACGTTATATGCTATTACCTTATAACGTATAACGTTATGTAGCACTACGTTATAACGTATAACGTTATGTAGCATTACGTTATAAGGTATAACGTTATATACTATTACCTTATAATGTATAACGTTATGTAGCACTACGTTATAACGTATAACGTTATATACTACTACCTTATAACGTATAACGTTATGTAGCTTTACGTTATAAGGTATAACGTTATATACTATTACCTTATAACGTATAACGTTATGTCGCACTACGTTATAACGTATAACGTTATGAAGCACTACGTTATAACGTATAACGTTATGTTGCACTACGTTATAACGTATAACGTTATGTAGCACTACGTTATAATGTATATCGTTATATATTGTTACCTTCTAACGTTATACGTTATATACTATTACGTTATGACCTATGACGTTATGTAGCACTACGTTATAACGTATAACGTTGTATGCTACTACCTTATAACGTATAACGTTATGTAGCTTTACGTTATAAGGTATAACGTTATATACTATTACCTTATAACGTATATCGTTATATATTGTTACCTTACAACGTAAAACGTTATGTAGCACTGCGTTATAACGTATAACGTTATGTAGCACTACGTTGTAACGTATAACGTTATGTAGCACTACGTTATAACGTATATCGTTATATATTGTTACCTTCTAACGTTATACGTTATATACTATTACGTTATAACGTATAACGTTATGTAGCACTACGTTATAACGTATAACGTTATGTAGCACTACGTTATAACGTATAACGTTATGTAGCACTACGTTATAACGTATAACGTTATATACTACTACCTTATAACGTATAACGTTATGTAGCACTACGTTATAACATATAACGTTATATACTATTACGTTATAACGTATAAAGTTGTGCAGCACTACGTTATAACGTGTAACATTGTATACTGTTACGTTATAACGTACAACGTTATGTAGCACTACATTATAACATATATCGTTATATGCTATTACCTTATAACGTATAACGTTATGTAGCACTACGTTATAACGTATAACGTTATGTAGCATTACGTTATAAGGTATAACGTCATATACTATTACCTTATAACGTATAACGTTATGTAGCACTACGTTATAACGTATAACGTTATGTAGCACTACGTTATAACGTATAACGTTATGTAGCACTACGTTATAACGTATAACGTTATGTAGCACTACGTTATAACGTATATCGTTATATACTATTACCTTATAGCGTATATCGTTATATATTGTTACCTTACAACGTATAACGTTATGTAGCACTACGTTATAACGTATAACGTTATGTAGCACTACGTTATAATGTATAACGTTATGTAGCACTACGTTATAACGTATATCGTTATATATTGTTACCTTCTAACGTTATACGTTATATACTATTACGTTATAACGTATAACGTTATGTAGCACTACGTTATAACGTATAACGTTATGTAGCACTACGTTATATTGTATATCGTTATATATTGTTACCTTCTAACGTTATACGTTATATACTATTACGTTATAACCTATGACGTTATGTAGCACTACGTTATAACGTATAACGTTATATACTATTACCTTATAACGTATAACGTTACGTTGCATTACGTTATAACGTATATCGTTATATATTGTTACCTTATAACGTTATACGTTATATACTATTACGTTAATACGTATAACGTTATGTAGCACTACGTTATAACGTATAACGTTATGTAGCAATACGTTATAACGTATAACGTTATGTAGCACTACGTTGTAACGTATAACGTTATGTAGCACTACGTTATAACGTATATCGTTATATATTGTTACCTTCTAACGTTATTCGTTATATACTATTACGTTCTAACGTATAACGTTATGTAGCACTACGTTATATTGTATATCGTTATATATTGTTACCTTCTAACGTTATACGTTATATACTATTACGTTATAACCTATGACGTTATGTAGCACTACGTTATAACGTATAACGTTATATACTATTACCTTATAACGTATAACGTTACGTTGCATTACGTTATAACGTATATCGTTATATATTGTTACCTTATAACGTTATACGTTATATACTATTACGTTATAACGTATTACGTTATGTAGCACTACGTTATAACGTATAACGTTATATACTACTACCTTATAACGTATAACGTTATGTAGCTTTACGTTATAAGGTATAACGTTATATACTATTACCTTATAACGTATATCGTTATATATTGTTACCTTACAACGTAAAACGTTATGTAGCACTACGTTATAACGTATAACGTTATGTAGCACTACGTTGTAACGTATAACGTTATGTAGCACCTCGTTATAACGTATATCGTTATATATTGTTACCTTCTAACGTTATACGTTATATACTATTACGTTCTAACGTATAACGTTATGTAGCACTACGTTATAACGTATAACGTTATGTAGCACTACGTTATAACGTATAACGTTATGTAGCACTACGTTATAACGTATAACGTTATATACTACTACCTTATAACGTATAACGTTATGTAGCACTACGTTATAACATATAACGTTTTATACTATTACGTTATAACGTATAAAGTTGTGCAGCACTACGTTATAACGTGTAACATTGTGTACTGTTACGTTATAACGTACAACGTTATGTAGCACTACGTTATAACATATAACGTTATATGCTATTACCTTATAACGTATAACGTTATGTAGCACTACGTTATAAAGTATAACGTTATGTAGCATTACGTTATAAGGTATAACGTTATATACTATTACCTTATAACGTATAACGTTATGTAGCACTACGTTATAACGTATAACGTTATGAAGCACTACGTTATAACGTATAACGTTATGTAGCACTACGTTATAACGTATAACGTTATGTAGCACTACGTTATAATGTATATTGTTATATATTGTTACCTTCTAACGTTATACGTTATATACTATTACGTTATAACCTATGACGTTATGTAGCACTACGTTATAACGTATAACGTTATATACTACTACCTTATAACGTATAACGTTATGTAGCTTTACGTTATAAGGTATAACGTTATATACTATTACCTTATAACGTATATCGTTATATATTGTTACCTTACAACGTAAAACGTTATGTAGCACTACGTTATAACGCATAACGTTATGTAGCACTACGTTGTAACGTATAACGTTATGTAGCACTACGTTATAACGTATATCGTTATATATTGTTACCTTCTAACGTTATACGTTATATACTATTACGTTATAACGTATAACGTTATGTAGCACTACGTTATAACGTATAACGTTATGTAGGACTACGTTATAACGTATAACGTTATGTAGCACTACGTTATAACATATAACGTTATATACTATTACGTTATAACGTATAAAGTTGTGCAGCACTACGTTATAACGTGCAACATTGTATACTGTTACGTTATAACGTGCAACGTTATGTAGCACTACGTTATAACTTATAACGTTATATGCTATTACCTTATAACGTATAACTTTATGTAGCACTACGTTATAACGTATAACGTTATGTAGCATTACGTTATAAGGTATAACGTTATATACTATTACCTTATAACGTATAACGTTATGTAGCACTACGTTATAACGTATAACGTTATGTAGCACTACGTTATAACGTATAACGATATATACTATTACCTTATAGCGTATAACGTTATGTAGCCGTACGTTATAACGTATATCGTTATATATTGTTACCTTATAACGTTATACGTTATATATTATTACCTTATAACGTATAACGTTATGTAGCACTACGTTATAACGTATAACGTTATATACTACTACCTTAAAACTTATAACGTTATGTGGCATTACGTTATAAGGTATAACGTTATATACTATTACCTTATAACGTATAACGTTATGTAGCATTACGTTATAACGTATATCGTTATATATTTTTACCTTATAACGTTATACGTTATATACTATTACCCTATAACGTATAACGTTATGTAGCACTACGTTATAACGTATAACGTTATATACTATTACCTTATAACGTATAACGTTATATACTATTACCTTATAACGTATAACGTTACGTAGCATTACGTTATAACGTATATCGTTATATATTGTTACCTTATAACGTTATACGTTATATACTATTACGTTAATACGTATAACGTTATGTAGCACTACGTTATAACGTATAACGTTACGTAGCAATACGTTATAACGTATAACGTTATGTAGCACTACGTTGTAACGTATAACGTTATGCAGCACTACGTTATAACGTATATCGTTATATATTGTTACCTTCTAACGTTATTCGTTATATACTATTACGTTCTAACGTATAACGTTATGTAGCACTACTTTATAACGTATAACGTTATGTAGCACTACGTTATAACGTATAACGTTATGTAGCACTACGTTATAACGTATAACGTTATATACTACTACCTTATAACGTATAACGTTATGTAGCACTACGTTATAACATATAACGTTTTATACTATTACGTTATAACGTATACAGTTGTGCAGCACTACGTTATAACGTGTAACATTGTATACTGTTACGTTATAACGTACAACGGTATGTAGCACTACGTTATAACATATAACGTTATATGCTATTACCTTATAACGTATAACGTTATGTAGCACTACGTTATAACGTATAACGTTATGTAGCATTACGTTATAAGGTATAACGTTATATACTATTACCTTATAATGTATAACGTTATGTAGCACTACGTTATAACGTATAACGTTATATACTACTACCTTATAACGTATAACGTTATGTAGCTTTACGTTATAAGGTATAACGTTATATACTATTACCTTATAACGTATAACGTTATGTCGCACTACGTTATAACGTATAACGTTATGAAGCACTACGTTATAACGTATAACGTTATGTTGCACTACGTTATAACGTATAACGTTATGTAGCACTACGTTATAATGTATATCGTTATATATTGTTACCTTCTAACGTTATACGTTATATACTATTACGTTATGACCTATGACGTTATGTAGCACTACGTTATAACGTATAACGTTGTATGCTACTACCTTATAACGTATAACGTTATGTAGCTTTACGTTATAAGGTATAACGTTATATACTATTACCTTATAACGTATATCGTTATATATTGTTACCTTACAACGTAAAACGTTATGTAGCACTGCGTTATAACGTATAACGTTATGTAGCACTACGTTGTAACGTATAACGTTATGTAGCACTACGTTATAACGTATATCGTTATATATTGTTACCTTCTAACGTTATACGTTATATACTATTACGTTATAACGTATAACGTTATGTAGCACTACGTTATAACGTATAACGTTATGTAGCACTACGTTATAACGTATAACGTTATGTAGCACTACGTTATAACGTATAACGTTATATACTACTACCTTATAACGTATAACGTTATGTAGCACTACGTTATAACATATAACGTTATATACTATTACGTTATAACGTATAAAGTTGTGCAGCACTACGTTATAACGTGTAACATTGTATACTGTTACGTTATAACGTACAACGTTATGTAGCACTACATTATAACATATATCGTTATATGCTATTACCTTATAACGTATAACGTTATGTAGCACTACGTTATAACGTATAACGTTATGTAGCATTACGTTATAAGGTATAACGTCATATACTATTACCTTATAACGTATAACGTTATGTAGCACTACGTTATAACGTATAACGTTATGTAGCACTACGTTATAACGTATAACGTTATGTAGCACTACGTTATAACGTATAACGTTATGTAGCACTACGTTATAACGTATATCGTTATATACTATTACCTTATAGCGTATATCGTTATATATTGTTACCTTACAACGTATAACGTTATGTAGCACTACGTTATAACGTATAACGTTATGTAGCACTACGTTATAATGTATAACGTTATGTAGCACTACGTTATAACGTATATCGTTATATATTGTTACCTTCTAACGTTATACGTTATATACTATTACGTTATAACGTATAACGTTATGTAGCACTACGTTATAACGTATAACGTTATGTAGCACTACGTTATATTGTATATCGTTATATATTGTTACCTTCTAACGTTATACGTTATATACTATTACGTTATAACCTATGACGTTATGTAGCACTACGTTATAACGTATAACGTTATATACTATTACCTTATAACGTATAACGTTACGTTGCATTACGTTATAACGTATATCGTTATATATTGTTACCTTATAACGTTATACGTTATATACTATTACGTTAATACGTATAACGTTATGTAGCACTACGTTATAACGTATAACGTTATGTAGCAATACGTTATAACGTATAACGTTATGTAGCACTACGTTGTAACGTATAACGTTATGTAGCACTACGTTATAACGTATATCGTTATATATTGTTACCTTCTAACGTTATTCGTTATATACTATTACGTTCTAACGTATAACGTTATGTAGCACTACGTTATATTGTATATCGTTATATATTGTTACCTTCTAACGTTATACGTTATATACTATTACGTTATAACCTATGACGTTATGTAGCACTACGTTATAACGTATAACGTTATATACTATTACCTTATAACGTATAACGTTACGTTGCATTACGTTATAACGTATATCGTTATATATTGTTACCTTATAACGTTATACGTTATATACTATTACGTTAATACGTATAACGTTATGTAGCACTACGTTATAACGTATAACGTTATGTAGCACTACGTTATAAAGTATAACGTTATGTAGCATTACGTTATAAGGTATAACGTTATATACTATTACCTTATAACGTATAACGTTATGTAGCACTACGTTATAACGTATAACGTTATGAAGCACTACGTTATAACGTATAACGTTATGTAGCACTACGTTATAACGTATAACGTTATGTAGCACTACGTTATAATGTATATCGTTATATATTGTTACCTTCTAACGTTATACGTTATATACTATTACGTTATAACCTATGACGTTATGTAGCACTACGTTATAACGTATAACGTTATATACTACTACCTTATAACGTATAACGTTATGTAGCTTTACGTTATAAGGTATAACGTTATATACTATTACCTTATAACGTATATCGTTATATATTGTTACCTTACAACGTAAAACGATATGTAGCACTACGTTATAACGCATAACGTTATGTAGCACTACGTTGTAACGTATAACGTTATGTAGCACTACGTTATAACGTATATCGTTATATATTGTTACCTTCTAACGTTATACGTTATATACTATTACGTTATAACGCATAACGTTATGTAGCACTACGTTATAACGTATAACGTTATGTAGCACTACGTTATAACGTATAACGTTATGTAGCACTACGTTATAACGTATATCGTTATATATTGTTACCTTCTAACGTTATACGTTATATACTATTACGTTATAACGTATAACGTTATGTAGCACTACGTTATAACGTATAACGTTATGTAGGACTACGTTATAACGTATAACGTTATGTAGCACTACGTTATAACATATAACGTTATATACTATTACGTTATAACGTATAAAGTTGTGCAGCACTACGTTATAACGTGCAACATTGTATACTGTTACGTTATAACGTGCAACGTTATGTAGCACTACGTTATAACTTATAACGTTATATGCTATTACCTTATAACGTATAACGTTATGTAGCACTACGTTATAACGTATAACGTTATGTAGCATTACGTTATAAGGTATAACGTCATATACTATTACCTTATAACGTATAACGTTATGTAGCACTACGTTATAACGTATAACGTTATGTAGCACTACGTTATAACGTATAACGTTATGTAGCACTACGTTATAACGTATAACGTTATGTAGCACTACGTTATAACGTATATCGTTATATACTATTACCTTATAGCGTATATCGTTATATATTGTTACCTTACAACGTATAACGTTATGTAGCACTACGTTATAACGTATAACGTTATGTAGCACTACGTTATAATGTATAACGTTATGTAGCACTACGTTATAACGTATATCGTTATATATTGTTACCTTCTAACGTTATACGTTATATACTATTACGTTATAACGTATAACGTTATGTAGCACTACGTTATAACGTATAACGTTATGTAGCACTACGTTATATTGTATATCGTTATATATTGTTACCTTCTAACGTTATACGTTATATACTATTACGTTATAACCTATGACGTTATGTAGCACTACGTTATAACGTATAACGTTATATACTATTACCTTATAACGTATAACGTTACGTTGCATTACGTTATAACGTATATCGTTATATATTGTTACCTTATAACGTTATACGTTATATACTATTACGTTAATACGTATAACGTTATGTAGCACTACGTTATAACGTATAACGTTATGTAGCAATACGTTATAACGTATAACGTTATGTAGCACTACGTTGTAACGTATAACGTTATGTAGCACTACGTTATAACGTATATCGTTATATATTGTTACCTTCTAACGTTATTCGTTATATACTATTACGTTCTAACGTATAACGTTATGTAGCACTACGTTATATTGTATATCGTTATATATTGTTACCTTCTAACGTTATACGTTATATACTATTACGTTATAACCTATGACGTTATGTAGCACTACGTTATAACGTATAACGTTATATACTATTACCTTATAACGTATAACGTTACGTTGCATTACGTTATAACGTATATCGTTATATATTGTTACCTTATAACGTTATACGTTATATACTATTACGTTAATACGTATAACGTTATGTAGCACTACGTTATAACGTATAACGTTATGTAGCACTACGTTATAAAGTATAACGTTATGTAGCATTACGTTATAAGGTATAACGTTATATACTATTACCTTATAACGTATAACGTTATGTAGCACTACGTTATAACGTATAACGTTATGAAGCACTACGTTATAACGTATAACGTTATGTAGCACTACGTTATAACGTATAACGTTATGTAGCACTACGTTATAATGTATATCGTTATATATTGTTACCTTCTAACGTTATACGTTATATACTATTACGTTATAACCTATGACGTTATGTAGCACTACGTTATAACGTATAACGTTATATACTACTACCTTATAACGTATAACGTTATGTAGCTTTACGTTATAAGGTATAACGTTATATACTATTACCTTATAACGTATATCGTTATATATTGTTACCTTACAACGTAAAACGATATGTAGCACTACGTTATAACGCATAACGTTATGTAGCACTACGTTGTAACGTATAACGTTATGTAGCACTACGTTATAACGTATATCGTTATATATTGTTACCTTCTAACGTTATACGTTATATACTATTACGTTATAACGCATAACGTTATGTAGCACTACGTTATAACGTATAACGTTATGTAGCACTACGTTATAACGTATAACGTTATGTAGCACTACGTTATAACGTATATCGTTATATATTGTTACCTTCTAACGTTATACGTTATATACTATTACGTTATAACGTATAACGTTATGTAGCACTACGTTATAACGTATAACGTTATGTAGGACTACGTTATAACGTATAACGTTATGTAGCACTACGTTATAACATATAACGTTATATACTATTACGTTATAACGTATAAAGTTGTGCAGCACTACGTTATAACGTGCAACATTGTATACTGTTACGTTATAACGTGCAACGTTATGTAGCACTACGTTATAACTTATAACGTTATATGCTATTACCTTATAACGTATAACGTTATGTAGCACTACGTTATAACGTATAACGTTATGTAGCATTACGTTATAAGGTATAACGTTATATACTATTACCTTATAACGTATAACGTTATGTAGCACTACGTTATAACGTATAACGTTATGTAGCACTACGTTATAACGTATAACGATATATACTATTACCTTATAGCGTATAACGTTATGTAGCCGTACGTTATAACGTATATCGTTATATATTGTTACCTTATAACGTTATACGTTATATATTATTACCTTATAACGTATAACGTTATGTAGCACTACGTTATAACGTATAACGTTATATACTACTACCTTAAAACTTATAACGTTATGTGGCATTACGTTATAAGGTATAACGTTATATACTATTACCTTATAACGTATAACGTTATGTAGCATTACGTTATAACGTATATCGTTATATATTTTTACCTTATAACGTTATACGTTATATACTATTACCCTATAACGTATAACGTTATGTAGCACTACGTTATAACGTATAACGTTATATACTATTACCTTATAACGTATAACGTTACGTAGCATTACGTTATAACGTATATCGTTATATATTGTTACCTTATAACGTTATACGTTATATACTATTACGTTAATACGTATAACGTTATGTAGCACTACGTTATAACGTATAACGTTATGTAGCAATACGTTATAACGTATAACGTTATGTAGCACTACGTTGTAACGTATAACGTTATGTAGCACTACGTTATAACGTATATCGTTATATATTGTTACCTTCTAACGTTATTCGTTATATACTATTACGTTCTAACGTATAACGTTGTGTAGCACTACTTTATAACGTATAACGTTATGTAGCACTACGTTATAACGTATAACGTTATGTAGCACTACGTTATAACGTATTACGTTATATACTACTACCTTATAACGTATAACGTTATGTAGCACTACGTTATAACATATAACGTTTTATACTATTACGTTATAACGTATACAGTTGTGCAGCACTACGTTATAACGTGTAACATTGTATACTGTTACGTTATAACGTACAACGGTATGTAGCACTACGTTATAACATATAACGTTATATGCTATTACCTTATAACGTATAACGTTATGTAGCACTACGTTATAACGTATAACGTTATGTAGCATTACGTTATAAGGTATAACGTTATATACTATTACCTTATAATGTATAACGTTATGTAGCACTACGTTATAACGTATAACGTTATATACTACTACCTTATAACGTATAACGTTATGTAGCTTTACGTTATAAGGTATAACGTTATATGCTATTACCTTATAACGTGTAACGTTATGTCGCACTACGTTATAACGTATAACGTTATGAAGCACTACGTTATAACGTATAACGTTATGTTGCACTACGTTATAACGTATAACGTTATGTAGCACTACGTTATAATGTATATCGTTATATATTGTTACCTTCTAACGTTATACGTTATATACTATTACGTTAGGACCTATGTCGTTATGTAGCACTACGTTATAACGTATAACGTTATATGCTACTACCTTATAACGTATAACGTTATGTAGCTTTACGTTATAAGGTATAACGTTATATACTATTACCTTATAACGTATATCGTTATATATTGTTACCTTACAACGTAAAACGTTATGTAGCACTGCGTTATAACGTATAACGTTATGTAGCACTACGTTGTAACGTATAACGTTATGTAGCACTACGTTATAACGTATATCGTTATATATTGTTACCTTCTAACGTTATACGTTATATACTATTACGTTATAACGTATAACGTTATGTAGCACTACGTTATAACGTATAACGTTATGTAGCACTACGTTATAACGTATAACGTTATGTAGCACTACGTTATAACGTATAACGTTATATACTACTACCTTATAACGTATAACGTTATGTAGCACTACGTTATAACATATAACGTTATATACTATTACGTTATAACGTATAAAGTTGTGCAGCACTACGTTATAACGTGTAACATTGTATACTGTTACGTTATAACGTACAACGTTATGTAGCACTACGTTATAACATATATCGTTATATGCTATTACCTTATAACGTATAACGTTATGTAGCACTACGTTATAACGTATAACGTTATGTAGCATTACGTTATAAGGTATAACGTCATATACTATTACCTTATAACGTATAACGTTATGTAGCACTACGTTATAACGTATAACGTTATGTAGCACTACGTTATAACGTATAACGTTATGTAGCACTACGTTATAACGTATAACGTTATGTAGCACTACGTTATAACGTATATCGTTATATACTATTACCTTATAGCGTATATCGTTATATATTGTTACCTTACAACGTATAACGTTATGTAGCACTACGTTATAACGTATAACGTTATGTAGCACTACGTTATAATGTATAACGTTATGTAGCACTACGTTATAACGTATATCGTTATATATTGTTACCTTCTAACGTTATACGTTATATACTATTACGTTATAACGTATAACGTTATGTAGCACTACGTTATAACGTATAACGTTATGTAGCACTACGTTATATTGTATATCGTTATATATTGTTACCTTCTAACGTTATACGTTATATACTATTACGTTATAACCTATGACGTTATGTAGCACTACGTTATAACGTATAACGTTATATACTATTACCTTATAACGTATAACGTTACGTTGCATTACGTTATAACGTATATCGTTATATATTGTTACCTTATAACGTTATACGTTATATACTATTACGTTAATACGTATAACGTTATGTAGCACTACGTTATAACGTATAACGTTATGTAGCAATACGTTATAACGTATAACGTTATGTAGCACTACGTTGTAACGTATAACGTTATGTAGCACTACGTTATAACGTATATCGTTATATATTGTTACCTTCTAACGTTATTCGTTATATACTATTACGTTCTAACGTATAACGTTATGTAGCACTACTTTATAACGTATAACGTTATGTAGCACTACGTTATAACGTATAACGTTATGTAGCACTACGTTATAACGTATAACGTTATGTAGCACTACGTTATAACATATAACGTTTTATACTATTACGTTATAACGTATACAGTTGTGCAGCACTACGTTATAACGTGTAACATTGTATACTGTTACGTTATAACGTACAACGGTATGTAGCACTACGTTATAACATATAACGTTATATGCTATTACCTTATAACGTATAACGTTATGTAGCACTACGTTATAACGTATAACGTTATGTAGCATTACGTTATAAGGCATAACGTTATATACTATTACCTTATAACGTATAACGTTATGTAGCACTACGTTATAACGTATAACGTTATGAAGCACTACGTTATAACGTATAACGTTATGTAGCACTACGTTATAACGTATAACGTTATGTAGCACTACGTTATAATGTATATCGTTATATATTGTTACCTTCTAACGTTATACGTTATATACTATTACGTTATAACCTATGACGTTATGTAGCACTACGTTATAACGTATAACGTTATATACTACTACCTTATAACGTATAACGTTATGTAGCTTTACGTTATAAGGTATAACGTTATATACTATTACCTTATAACGTATATCGTTATATATTGTTACCTTACAACGTAAAACGTTATGTAGCACTACGTTATAACGTATAACGTTATGTAGCACTACGTTGTAACGTATAACGTTATGTAGCACTACGTTATAACGTATATCGTTATATATTGTTACCTTCTAACGTTATACGTTATATACTATTACGTTATAACGCATAACGTTATGTAGCACTACGTTATAACGTATAACGTTATGTAGCACTACGTTATAACGTATAACGTTATGTAGCACTACGTTATAACGTATATCGTTATATATTGTTACCTTCTAACGTTATACGTTATATACTATTACGTTATAACGTATAACGTTATGTAGCACTACGTTATAACGTATAACGTTATGTAGGACTACGTTATAACGTATAACGTTATGTAGCACTACGTTATAACATATAACGTTATATACTATTACGTTATAACGTATAAAGTTTTGCAGCACTACGTTATAACGTGTAACATTGTATACTGTTACGTTATAACCTGCAACGTTATGTAGCACTACGTTATAACTTATAACGTTATATGCTATTACCTTATAACGTATAACGTTATGTAGCACTACGTTATAACTTATAACGTTATGTAGCATTACGTTATAAGGTATAACGTTATATACTATTACCTTATAACGTATAACGTTATGTAGCACTACGTTATAACGTATAACGTAATGTAGCACTACGTTATAACGTATAACGATATATACTATTACCTTATAGCGTATAACGTTATGTAGCCGTACGTTATAACGTATATCGTTATATATTGTTACCTTATAACGTTATACGTTATATATTATTACCTTATAACGTATAACGTTATGTAGCACTACGTTATAACGTATAACGTTATATACTACTACCTTAAAACTTATAACGTTATGTGGCATTACGTTATAAGGTATAACGTTATATACTATTACCTTATAACGTATAACGTTATGTAGCATTACGTTATAACGTATATCGTTATATATTTTTACCTTATAACGTTATACGTTATATACTATTACCCTATAACGTTATATGCTATTACCTTATAACGTATAACGTTATGTAGCACTACGTTATAACGTATGACGTTATGTAGCATTACGTTATAAGGTATAACGTTATATACTATTACCTTATAATGTATAACGTTATGTAGCACTACGTTATAACGTATAACGTTATATACTACTACCTTATAACGTATAACGTTATGTAGCTTTACGTTATAAGGTATAACGTTATATACTATTACCTTATAACGTATATCGTTATATATTGTTACCTTACAACGTAAAACGTTATGTAGCACTACGTTATAACGTATAACGTTATGTAGCACTACGTTGTAACGTATAACGTTATGTAGCACTACGTTATAACGTATATCGTTATATATTGTTACCTTCTAACGTTATACGTTATATACTATTACGTTATAACGCATAACGTTATGTAGCACTACGTTATAACGTATAACGTTATGTAGCACTACGTTATAACGTATAACGTTATGTAGCACTACGTTATAACGTATATCGTTATATATTGTTACCTTCTAACGTTATACGTTATATACTATTACGTTATAACGTATAACGTTATGTAGCACTACGTTATAACGTATAACGTTATGTAGGACTACGTTATAACGTATAACGTTATGTAGCATTACGTTATAAGGTATAACGTTATATACTATTACCTTATAACGTATAACGTTATGTAGCACTACGTTATAACGTATAACGTTATGTAGCACTACGTTATAACGTATAACGATATATACTATTTCCTTATAGCGTATAACGTTATGTAGCCGTACGTTATAACGTATATCGTTATATATTGTTACCTTATAACGTTATACGTTATATATTATTACCTTATAACGTATAACGTTATGTAGCACTACGTTATAACGTATAACGTTATATACTACTACCTTAAAACTTATAACGTTATGTGGCATTACGTTATAAGGTATAACGTTATATAATATTACCTTATAACGTATAACGTTATGTAGCATTACGTTATAACGTATATCGTTATATATTTTTACCTTATAACGTTATACGTTATATACTATTACCCTATAACGTATAACGTTATGTAGCACTACGTTATAACGTATAACGTTATATACTATTACCTTATAACGTATAACGTTACGTAGCATTACGTTATAACGTATATCGTTATATATTGTTACCTTATAACGTTATACGTTATATACTATTACGTTAATACGTATAACGTTATGTAGCACTACGTTATAACGTATAACGTTATGTAGCAATACGTTATAACGTATAACGTTATGTAGCACTACGTTGTAACGTATAACGTTATGTAGCACTACGTTATAACGTATATCGTTATATATTGTTACCTTCTAACGTTATTCGTTATATACTATTACGTTCTAACGTATAACGTTATGTAGCACTACTTTATAACGTATAACGTTATGTAGCACTACGTTATAACGTATAACGTTATGTAGCACTACGTTATAACGTATAACGTTATATACTACTACCTTATAACGTATAACGTTATGTAGCACTACGTTATAACATATAACGTTTTATACTATTACGTTATAACGTATACAGTTGTGCAGCACTACGTTATAACGTGTAACATTGTATACTGTTACGTTATAACGTACAACGGTATGTAGCACTACGTTATAACATATAACGTTATATGCTATTACCTTATAACGTATAACGTTATGTAGCACTACGTTATAACGTATGACGTTATGTAGCATTACGTTATAAGGTATAACGTTATATACTATTACCTTATAATGTATAACGTTATGTAGCACTACGTTATAACGTATAACGTTATATACTACTACCTTATAACGTATAACGTTATGTAGCTTTACGTTATAAGGTATAACGTTATATACTATTACCTTATAACGTATAACGTTATGTAGCTTTACGTTATAAGGTATAACGTTATATACTATTACCTTATAACGTATATCGTTATATATTGTTACCTTACAACGTAAAACGTTATGTAGCACTACGTTATAACGTATAACGTTATGTAGCACTACGTTGTAACGTATAACGTTATGTAGCACTACGTTATAACGTATATCGTTATATATTGTTACCTTACAACGTAAAACGTTATGTAGCACTGCGTTATAACGTATAACGTTATGTAGCACTACGTTTTAACGTATAACGTTATGTAGCACTACGTTATAACGTATATCGTTATATACTATTACCTTATAACGTATAACGTTATGTAGCACTACGTTATAACGTATAACGTTATGTAGCACTACGTTATAACGTATAACGTTATGTAGCACTACGTTATAACGTATAACGTTATGTAGCACTACGTTATAACGTATATCGTTATATACTATTACCTTATAGCGTATATCGTTATATATTGTTACCTTACAACGTATAACGTTATGTAGCACTACGTTATAACGTATAACGTTATGTAGCACTACGTTATAATGTATAACGTTATGTAGCACTACGTTATAACGTATATCGTTATATATTGTTACCTTCTAACGTTATACGTTACATACTATTACGTTATAACGTATAACGTTATGTAGCACTACGTTATAACGTATAACGTTATGTAGCACTACGTTATAATGTATATCGTTATATATTGTTACCTTCTAACGTTATACGTTATATACTATAACGTTATAACCTATGACGTTATGTAGCACTACGTTATAACGTATAACGTTATATACTATTACCTTATAACGTATAACGTTACGTAGCATTACGTTATAACGTATATCGTTATATATTGTTACCTTATAACGTTATACGTTATATACTATTACGTTAATACGTATAACGTTATGTAGCACTACGTTATAACGTATAACGTTATGTAGCACTACGTTATAACGTATATCGTTATACATTGTTACCTTCTAACGTTATTCGTTATATACTATTACGTTCTAACGTATAACGTTATTTAGCACTACTTTATAACGTATAACGTTATGTAGCACTACGTTATAACGTATAACGTTATGTAGCACTACGTTATAACGTATAATTTATATACTACTACCTTATAACGTATAACGTTCTGTAGCACTACGTTATAACATATAACGTTTTATACTATTACGTTATAACGTATACAGTTGTGCAGCACTACGTTATAACGTGTAACATTGTATACTGTTACGTTATAACGTACAACGGTATGTAGCACTACGTTATAACATATAACGTTATATGCTATTACCTTATAACGTATAACGTTATGTAGCACTACGTTATAACGTATAACGTTATGTAGCATTACGTTATAAGGTATAACGTTATATACTATTACCTTATAATGTATAACGTTATGTAGCACTACGTTATAACGTATAACGTTATATACTACTACCTTATAACGTATAACGTTATGTAGCACTACGTTATAACGTATAACGTTATGAAGCACTACGTTATAACGTATAACGTTATGTAGCACTACGTTATAACGTATAACGTTATGTAGCACTACGTTATAATGTATATCGTTATATATTGTTACCTTCTAACGTTATACGTTATATACTATTACGTTATAACCTATGACGTTATGTAGCACTACGTTATAACGTATAACGTTATATACTACTACCTTATAACGTATAACGTTATGTAGCTTTACGTTATAAGGTATAACGTTATATACTATTACCTTATAACGTATATCGTTATATATTGTTACCTTACAACGTAAAACGTTATGTAGCACTACGTTATAACGTATAACGTTATGTAGCACTACGTTGTAACGTATAACGTTATGTAGCACTACGTTATAACGTATATCGTTATATATTGTTACCTTTTAACGTTATACGTTATATACTATTACGTTATAACGCATAACGTTATGTAGGACTACGTTATAACGTATAACGTTATGTAGCACTACGTTATAACATATAACGTTATATACTATTACGTTATAACGTATAAAGTTGTGCAGCACTACGTTATAACGTGTAACATTGTATACTGTTACGTTATAACGTGCAACGTTATGTAGCACAACGTTATAACTTATAACGTTATATGCTATTACCTTATAACGTATAACGTTATGTAGCACTACGTTATAACGTATAACGTTATGTAGCATTACGTTATAAGGTATAACGTTATATACTATTACCTTATAACGTATAACGTTATGTAGCACTACGTTATAACGTATAACGTTATGTAGCACTACGTTATAACGTAAAACGATATATACTATTACCTTATAGCGTATAACGTTATGTAGCCGTACGTTATAACGTATATCGTTATATATTGTTACCTTATAACGTTATACGTTATATATTATTACCTTATAACGTATAACGTTATGTAGCACTACGTTATAACGTATAACGTTATATGCTACTACCTTAAAACTTATAACGTTATGTGGCATTACGTTATAAGGTATAACGTTATATACTATTACCTTATAACGTATAACGTTATGTAGCATTACGTTATAACGTATATCGTTATATATTTTTACCTTATAACGTTATACGTTATATACTATTACCCTATAACGTATAACGTTATGTAGCACTACGTTATAACGTATAACGTTATATACTATTACCTTATAACGTATAACGTTACGTAGCATTACGTTATAACGTATATCGTTATATATTGTTACCTTATAACGTTATACGTTATATACTATTACGTTAATACGTATAACGTTATGTAGCACTACGTTATAACGTATAACGTTATGTAGCAATACGTTATAACGTATAACGTTATGTAGCACTACGTTGTAACGTATAACGTTATGTAGCACTACGTTATAACGTATATCGTTATATATTGTTACCTTCTAACGTTATTCGTTATATACTATTACGTTCTAACGTATAACGTTATGTAGCACTACTTTATAACGTATAACGTTATGTAGCACTACGTTATAACGTATAACGTTATGTAGCACTACGTTATAACGTATAACGTTATATACTACTACCTTATAATGTATAACGTTATGTAGCACTACGTTATAACGTATAACGTTATGTAGCATTACGTTATAAGGTATAACGTTATATACTATTACCTTATAATGTATAACGTTATGTAGCACTACGTTATAACGTATAACGTTATATACTACTACCTTATAACGTATAACGTTATGTAGCTTTACGTTATAAGGTATAACGTTATATACTATTACCTTATAACGTATATCGTTATATATTGTTACCTTACAACGTAAAACGTTATGTAGCACTACGTTATAACGTATAACGTTATGTAGCACTACGTTGTAACGTATAACGTTATGTAGCACTACGTTATAACGTATATCGTTATATATTGTTACCTTCTAACGGTATACGTTATATACTACTACCTTATAACGTATAACGTTATGTAGCACTACGTTATAACATATAACGTTTTATACTATTACGTTATAACGTATAAAGTTGTGCGGCACTACGTTATAACGTGTAACATTGTATACTGTTACGATATAACGTACAACGTTATGTAGCACTACGTTATAACATATAACGTTATATGCTATTACCTTATAACGTATAACGTTATGTAGCACTACGTTATAACGTATAACGTTATGTAGCATTACGTTATAAGGTATAACGTTATATACTATTACCTTATAACGTATAACGTTATGTAGCACTACGTTATAACGTATAACGTTATGAAGCACTACGTTATAACGTACAACGCTATGTAGCACTACGTTATAACGTATAACGTTATGTAGCACTACGTTATAATGTATATCGTTATATATTGTTACCTTCTAACGTTATACGTTATATACTATTACGTTATGACCTATGACGTTATGTAGCACTACGTTATAACGTATAACGTTATATACTACTACCTTATAACGTATAACGTTATGTAGCTTTACGTTATAAGGTATAACGTTATATACTATTACCTTATAACGTATATCGTTATATATTGTTAACTTACAACGTAAAACGTTATGTAGCACTGCGTTATAACGTATAACGTTATGTAGCACTACGTTGTAACGTATAACGTTATGTAGCACTACGTTATAACGTATATCGTTATATATTGTTACCTTCTAACGTTATACGTTATATACTACTACGTTATAACGTATAACGTTATGTAGCACTACGTTATAACGTATAACGTTATGTAGCCCTACGTTATAACGTATAACGTTATGTAGCACTACGTTATAACGTATAACGTTATATACTACTACCTTATAACGTATAACGTTATGTAGCACTACGTTATAACATATAACGTTATATACTATTACGTTATAACGTATAAAGTTGTGCAGCACTACGTTATAACGTGTAACATTGTATACTGTTACGTTATAACGTACAACGTTATGTAGCACTACATTATAACATATATCGTTATATGCTATTACCTTATAACGTATAACGTTATGTAGCACTACGTTATAACGTATAACGTTATGTAGCATTACGTTATAAGGTATAACGTTATATACTATTACCTTATAACGTATAACGTTATGTAGCACTACGTTATAACGTATAACGCTATGTAGCACTACGTTATAACGTATAACGTTATGTAGCACTACGTTATAACGTATAACGTTATGTAGCACTACGATATAACGTATATCGTTATATACTATTACCTTATAGCGTATATCGTTATATATTGTTACCTTACAACGTATAACGTTATGTAGCACTACGTTATAACGTATAACGTTATGTAGCACTACGTTATAATGTATAACGTTATGTAGCACTACGTTATAACGTATATCGTTATGTAGCAATACGTTATAACGTATAACGTTATATACTACTACCTTATAACGTATAACGTTATGTAGCACTACGTTATAACATATAACGTTATATACTATTACGTTATAATGTATAACATTATGTAGCACTACGTTATAACGTATATCGTTATATATTGTTACCTTCTAACGTTATACGTTGTATACTATTACGTTATAACGTATAACGTTATGTAGCACTACGTTATAACGTGTAACATTGTATACTGTTACGTTATAACGTACAACGTTATATAGCACTACGTTATAACATATAACGTTATATGCTATTACCTTATAACGTATAACGTTATGTAGCAGTACGTTATAACGTATATCGTTATATATTGTTACCTTATAACGTTATACGTTATATACTATTACCTTATAACGTTATACGTGATATACTATTACCTTATAACGTATAACGTCATGTAGCACTACGTTATAACGTATAACGTTATGTAGCACTACGTTATAACGTATAACGGTATATACTACTACCTTACAACGTATAACGTTATGTAGCACTACGTTATAACGTATAACGTTATATAGCACTACGTTATAACGTATAACGTTATGTAGCACTAAGTTATAACGTATAACGTTATATACTATTACGTTGTAACGTATAACGTTATGTAGCTCTACGTTATAACGTATAACGTTATAAACTACTACCTTATAAGGTATAACGTTATGTAGCATTACGTTATAAGGTATAACGTTATATACTATTACGTTATAACGTATAACGTTGTGCAGCACTACGTTATAACGTGTAACATTGTATACTGTTACGTTATAGCGTACAACGTTATGTAGCACTACGTTATAACGTATAACGTTATGTAGCATTACGTTATAAGGTATAACGTTATATACTATTACCTTATAACGTATAACGTTATGTAGCACTACGTAACAACGTATAACGTTATGTAGCACTACGTTATAACGTATAACGTTATATACTAATACCTTATAACGTATAACGTTATGTAGCAGTACGTTATAACGTATATCGTTATACATTGTTACCTTATAACGTTATACGTTATATACTATTACCTTATAACATGTAACGTTATGTAGCATTACGTTATAACGTATAACGTTGTATAATGTTACCTTATAACGTACAACGTTATGTAGCATTACTTTATAACGTATACCGTTATATACTATTACCTTATAACGTATAACGCTATGTAGCATTACGTTATAACGTATATCGTTGTATACTATTACGTTGTAACGTATAACGTTATGTAGCACTACGTTATAACATATAACGTTATGTAGCACTACGTTATAACGTATATCGTTATATATTGTTACCTTATAACGTAATACGTTATATACTATTACCTTATAACGTATAACGTTATGTAGCACTACGTTATAACGTATAACGTTATATACTACTACCTTATAACGTATAACGTTATGTAGCATTACGTGATAAGGTATAACGTTATATACTATTACCTTATAACGTATAACGTTATGTAGCATTACGTTATAACGTATATCGTTATATATTTTTACCTTATAACGTTATACGTTATATGCTATTACGTTATAACGTATAACGTTATGTAGCACTACGTTATAACGTATAACGTTATGTAGCACTACGTTATAACGTATAACGTTATGTAGCACTACGTTATAACGTATATCGTTATATATTGTTACCTTATAACGTTATACGTTATATACTATTACGTTATAACGTATAACGTTATGTAGCACTACGTTATAACGTATAACGTTATATACTACTACCTTATAACGTATAACGTTATGTAACACTACGTTATAACATATAACGTTATATACTATTACGTTATAACGTATAACGTTGTGCTGCACTACGTTATAACGTGTAACATTGTATACTGTTACGTTATAACGTACAACGTTATGTAGCACTACGTTATAACATATAACGTTATATGCTATTACCTTATAACGTATAACGACATGTAGCACTACGTTATAAGGTATAACGTTATGTAGCACTACGTTCTAACGTATAACGTTATGTAGCACTACGTTATAACGTATGACGTTATATAATATTACCTTATAACCTATAACGTTATGTCGCATTACGTTATATCGTATACCGTTATATACTATTTCCTTATAGCGTATAACGTTATGTAGCAGTACGTTATAACGTATACCGTTATATATTGTTACCTTATAACGTTATACGTTATATACTATTGCCTTATAACGTATAACGTTATGTAGAACTACGTTATAACGTATATCGTTATATATTGTTACCTTATAACGTTATACGTTATATACTATTACGTTATAACGTATATCGTTATGTAGCGCTACGTTATAACGTATAACGTTATGTAGCACTACGTTATAACGTATAACGTTATATACTACTACCTTATAACGTATAACGTTATGTAGCACTACGTTATAACATATAACGTTATATACTATTACGTTATAACGTATAACGTTGTGCAGCACTACGTTATAACGTGTAACATTGTATACTGTTACGTTATAACGTACAACGTTATGTAGCACTACGTTATAACGTATAACGTTATGTAGCACTACGTTATAACGTATAACGTTATGTAGCACTACGTTATAACGTATAACGTTATGTAGCACTACGTTATAACGTATAACGTTATGTAGAACTACGTTATAACGTATATCGTTATATATTGTTACCTTATAACGTTATACGTTATATACTATTACGTTATAACGTATAACGTTATGTAGCACTACGTTATAACGTATAACGTTATGTAGCACTACGTTATAACGTATAACGGTATATACTACTACCTTATAACGTATAACGTTATGTAGCATTACGTTATAAGGTATAACGTTATATACTATTACCTTATAACGTATATCGTTATATATTGTTAGCTTACAACGTATAATGTTATGTAGCACTACGTTATAACGTATAACGTTATGTAGCACTACGTTATAACGTATAACGTTATGTAGCACTACGTTATAACGTATAACGTTATATACTATTACGTTATAACGTATAACGTTATGTAGCACTACGTTATAACGTATAACGTTATATACTACTACCTTATAACGTATAACGTTATGTAGCATTACGTTATAAGGTATAACGTTATATACTATTACCTTATAACGTATAACGCTATGTAGCACTACGTAATAACGTTATACGTTATATACTATTACCTTACAACGTATAACGTTATGTAGCACTAAGTTATAACGTATGACGTTATATACTATTACCTTATAACCTATAACGTTATGTCGCATTAAGTTATATCGTATACCGTTATATACTAGTACCTTATAACGTATAACGTTATGTCGCATTACGATATAACGTATAACGTTATATACTACTACCTTATAACGTATAATGTTATGTAGCATTACGTTATAAGGTATAACGTTATATACTATTACCTTATAACGTATAACGTTATGTAGCACTACGTTATAACGTATAACGTTATATACTATTACCTTATAACGTATAACGTTACGTAGCATTACGTTATAACGTATATCGTTATATATTGTTACCTTATAACGTTATACGTTATATACTATTACGTTATAACGTATAACGTTATGTAGCACTACGTTATAACGTATAACGTTATGTAGAACTACGTTATAACGTATGTCGTTATATATTGTTACCTTATAACGTTATACGTTTTATACTATTACGTTATAACGTATAACGTTATATACTATTACCTTATAACGTATAACGTTACGTAGTATTACGTTATAACGTATATCATTATATATTGTTACCTTATAACGTTATACGTTATATACTATTACCTTATAACGTATAACGTTATGTAGCACTACGTTATAACGTATAACGTTATGTAGCATTACGTTATAAGGTATAACGTTATATACTATTACCTTATATCGTATAACGTTATGTAGCATTACTTTATAACGTATACCGTTATATAGTATTACCTTATAACGTATAACGCTATGTAGCATTACGTTATAACGTATATCGTTGTATACTATTACGTTGTAACGTATAACGTTATGTAGCACTACGTTATAACGTATAACGTTATGTAGCATTACGTTAGAAGGTATAACGTTATATACTATTTCCTTATAGCGTATAACGTTATGTAGCAGTACGTTATAACGTATATCGTTATATATTTTTACCTTATAACGTTATACGTTATATACTATTACCTTATAACGTATAACGTCATGTAGCACTACGTTATAACGTATAACGTTATGTCGCATTACGTTATAACGTATAACGTTATATACTACTACCTTATAACGTATAATGTTATGTAGCATTACGTTAGAAGGTATAACGTTATATACTATTACCTTATAACGTATAACGTTATGTAGCACTACGTTATAACGTATAACGTTATATACTATTACCTTATAACGTATAACGTTACGTAGCATTACGTTATAACGTATATCGTTATATATTGTTACCTTATAACGTTATACGTTATATACTATTACGTTATAACGTATAACGTTATATACTATTACCTTATAACGTATAACGTTACGTAGCATTACGTTATAACGTATATCATTATATATTGTTACCTTATAACGTTATACGTTATATACTATTACCTTATAACGTATAACGTTATGTAGCACTACGTTATAACGTATAACGTTATGTAGCATTACGTTATAAGGTATAACGTTATATACTATTAACTTATATCGTATAACGTTATGTAGCATTACTTTATAACGTATACCGTTATATAGTATTACCTTATAACGTATAACGCTATGTAGCATTACGTTATAACGTATATCGTTGTATACTATTACGTTGTGACGTATAACGTTATGTAGCACTACGTTATAACGTATAACGTTATGTAGCATTACGTTATAAGGTATAACGTTATATACTATTACCTTATAACGTATAACGTTACGTAGCATTACGTTATAACGTATATCGTTATATATTGTTACCTTATAACGTTATACGTTATATACTATTACGTTATAACGTATAACGTTATGTAGCACTACGTTATAACGTATAACGTTATGTAGAACTACGTTATAACGTATATCGTTATATATTGTTACCTTATAACGTTATACGTTATATACTATTACGTTATAACGTATAACGTTATGTAGCACTACGTTATAACGTATAACGTTATGTAGCACAACGTTATAACGTATAACGTTATATACTACTACCTTATAACGTATAACGTTATGTAGCACTACGTTATAACATATAACGTTATATACTATTACGTTATAACGTATAACGTTGTGCAGCACTACGTTATAACGTGTAACATTGTATACTGTTACGTTATAACGTACAACGTTATGTAGCACTACGTTATAACGTATAACGTTATGTAGCACTACGTTATAACGTATAACGTTATGTAGCACTACGTTATAACGTATAACGTTATGTAGCACTACGTTATAACGTATAACGTTATGTAGCACTACGTTATAACGTATAACGTTATGTAGCACTACGTTATAACGTATATCGTTATATATTGTTACCTTATAACGTTATACGTTATATACTATTACGTTATAACGTATAACGTTATGTAGCACTACGTTATAACGTATAACGTTATGTAGCACTACGTTATAACGTATAACGGTATATACTACTACCATATAACGTATAACGTTATGTAGCATTACGTTATAAGGTATAACGTTATATACTATTACCTTATAACGTATATCGTTATATATTGTTACCTTACAACGTATAATGTTATGTAGCACTACGTTATAACGTATAACGTTATGTAGCACTACGTTATAACGTATAACGTTATGTAGCACTACGTTATAACGTATAACGTTATATACTATTACGTTATAACGTATAACGTTATGTAGCACTACGTTATAACGTATAACGTTATATACTACTACCTTATAACGTATAACGTTATGTAGCATTACGTTATAAGGTATAACGTTATATACTATTACCTTATAACGTATAACGCTATGTAGCACTACGTAATAACGTTATACGTTATATACTATTACCTTACAACGTATAACGTTATGTAGCACTAAGTTATAACGTATGACGTTATATACTATTACCTTATAACCTATAACGTTATGTCGCATTACGTTATATCGTATACCGTTATATACTATTACCTTATAACGTATAACGTTACGTAGCATTACGTTATAACGTATATCGTTATATATTGTTACCTTATAACGTTATACGTTATATACTATTACGTTATAACGTATAACGTTATGTAGCACTACGTTATAACGTATAACGTTATGTAGAACTACGTTATAACGTATGTCGTTATATATTGTTACCTTATAACGTTATACGTTTTATACTATTACGTTATAACGTATATCGTTATATATTGTTACCTTATAACGTTATACGTTATATACTATTACGTTATAACGTATAACGTTATATACTATTACCTTATAACGTATAACGTTACGTAGCATTACGTTATAACGTATATCATTATATATTGTTACCTTATAACGTTATACGTTATATACTATTACCTTATAACGTATAACGTTATGTAGCACTACGTTATAACGTATAACGTTATGTAGCATTACGTTATAAGGTATAACGTTATATACTATTACCTTATATCGTATAACGTTATGTAGCATTACTTTATAACGTATACCGTTATATAGTATTACCTTATAACGCATAACGCTATGTAGCATTACGTTATAACGTATATCGTTGTATACTATTACGTTGTAACGTATAACGTTATGTAGCACTACGTTATAACGTATAACGTTATGTAGCATTACGTTAGAAGGTATAACGTTATATACTATTTCCTTATAGCGTATAACGTTATGTAGCAGTACGTTATAACGTATATCGTTATATATTTTTACCTTATAACGTTATACGTTATATACTATTACCTTATAACGTATAACGTTATGTAGCACTACGTTATAACGTATAACGTTATGTCGCATTACGTTATAACGTATAACGTTATATACTACTACCTTATAACGTATAATGTTATGTAGCATTACGTTATAAGGTATAACGTTATATACTATTACCTTATAACGTATAACGTTATGTAGCACTACGTTATAACGTATAACGTTATATACTATTACCTTATAACGTATAACGTTACGTAGCATTACGTTATAACGTATATCGTTATATATTCTTACCTTATAACGTTATACGTTATATACTATTACGTTATAACGTATAACGTTATGTAGAACTACGTTATAACGTATATCGTTATATATTGTTACCTTATAACGTTATACGTTATATACTATTACGTTATAACGTATAACGTTATGTAGCACTACGTTATAACGTATAACGTTATGTAGCACAACGTTATAACGTATAACGTTATATACTACTACCTTATAACGTATAACGTTATGTAGCACTACGTTATAACATATAACGTTATATACTATTACGTTATAACGTATAACGTTGTGCAGCACTACGTTATAACGTGTAACATTGTATACTGTTACGTTATAACGTACAACGTTATGTAGCACTACGTTATAACGTATAACGTTATGTAGCACTACGTTATAACGTATAACGTTATGTAGCACTACGTTATAACGTATAACGTTATGTAGCACTACGTTATAACGTATAACGTTATGTAGCACTACGTTATAACGTATAACGTTATGTAGCACTACGTTATAACGTATATCGTTATATATTGTTACCTTATAACGTTATACGTTATATACTATTACGTTATAACGTATAACGTTATGTAGCACTACGTTATAACGTATAACGTTATGTAGCACTACGTTATAACGTATAACGGTATATACTACTACCATATAACGTATAACGTTATGTAGCATTACGTTATAAGGTATAACGTTATATACTATTACCTTATAACGTATATCGTTATATATTGTTACCTTACAACGTATAATGTTATGTAGCACTACGTTATAACGTATAACGTTATGTAGCACTACGTTATAACGTATAACGTTATGTAGCACTACGTTATAACGTATAACGTTATATACTACTACCTTATAACGTATAACGTTATGTAGCATTACGTTATAAGGTATAACGTTATATACTATTACCTTATAACGTATAACGCTATGTAGCACTACGTAATAACGTTATACGTTATATACTATTACCTTACAACGTATAACGTTATGTAGCACTAAGTTATAACGTATGACGTTATATACTATTACCTTATAACCTATAACGTTATGTCGCATTACGTTATATCGTATACCGTTATATACTATTACCTTATAACGTATAACGTTACGTAGCATTACGTTATAACGTATATCGTTATATATTGTTACCTTATAACGTTATACGTTATATACTATTACGTTATAACGTATAACGTTATGTAGCACTACGTTATAACGTATAACGTTATGTAGAACTACGTTATAACGTATGTCGTTATATATTGTTACCTTATAACGTTATACGTTTTATACTATTACGTTATAACGTATATCGTTATATATTGTTACCTTATAACGTTATACGTTATATACTATTACGTTATAACGTATAACGTTATATACTATTACCTTATAACGTATAACGTTACGTAGCATTACGTTATAACGTATATCATTATATATTGTTACCTTATAACGTTATACGTTATATACTATTACCTTATAACGTATAACGTTATGTAGCACTACGTTATAACGTATAACGTTATGTAGCATTACGTTATAAGGTATAACGTTATATACTATTACCTTATATCGTATAACGTTATGTAGCATTACTTTATAACGTATACCGTTATATAGTATTACCTTATAACGTATAACGCTATGTAGCATTACGTTATAACGTATATCGTTGTATACTATTACGTTGTAACGTATAACGTTATGTAGCACTACGTTATAACGTATAACGTTATGTAGCATTACGTTAGAAGGTATAACGTTATATACTATTTCCTTATAGCGTATAACGTTATGTAGCAGTACGTTATAACGTATATCGTTATATATTTTTACCTTATAACGTATAACGCTATGTAGCATTACGTTATAACGTATATCGTTGTATACTATTACGTTGTAACGTATAACGTTATGTAGCACTACGTTATAACGTATAACGTTATGTAGCATTACGTTAGAAGGTATAACGTTATATACTATTTCCTTATAGCGTATAACGTTATGTAGCAGTACGTTATAACGTATATCGTTATATATTTTTACCTTATAACGTTATACGTTATATACTATTACCTTATAACGTATAACGTTATGTAGCACTACGTTATAACGTATAACGTTATGTCGCATTACGTTATAACTTATAACGTTATATACTATTACCTTATAACGTATAACGTTATGTAGCACTACGTTATAACGTATAACGTTATATACTATTACCTTATAACGTATAACGTTACGTAGCATTACGTTATAACGTATATCGTTATATATTCTTACCTTATAACGTTATACGTTATATACTATTACGTTATAACGTATAACGTTATGTAGCACTACGTTATAACGTATAACGTTATGTAGAACTACGTTATAACGTATATCGTTATATATTGTTACCTTATAACGTTATACGTTATATACTATTACGTTATAACGTATAACGTTATGTAGCACTACGTTATAACGTATAACGTTATGTAGCACTACGTTATAACGTATAACGTTATATACTACTACCTTATAACGTATAACGTTATGTAGCACTACGTTATAACATATAACGTTATATACTATTACGTTATAACGTATAACGTTGTGCAGCACTACGTTATAACGTGTAACATTGTATACTGTTACGTTATAACGTACAACGTTATGTAGCACTACGTTATAACGTATAACGTTATGTAGCACTACGTTATAACGTATAACGTTATGTAGCACTACGTTATAACGTATAACGTTATGTAGCACTACGTTATAACGTATAACGTTATGTAGCACTACGTTATAACGTATAACGTTATGTAGCACTACGTTATAACGTATATCGTTATATATTGTTACCTTATAACGTTATACGTTATATACTATTACGTTATAACGTATAACGTTATGTAGCACTACGTTATAACGTATAACGTTATGTAGCACTACGTTATAACGTATAACGGTATATACTACTACCATATAACGTATAACGTTATGTAGCATTACGTTATAAGGTATAACGTTATATACTATTACCTTATAACGTATATCGTTATATATTGTTACCTTACAACGTATAATGTTATGTAGCACTACGTTATAACGTATAACGTTATGTAGCACTACGTTATAACGTATAACGTTATGTAGCACTACGTTATAACGTATAACGTTATATACTATTACGTTATAACGTATAACGTTATGTAGCACTACGTTATAACGTATAACGTTATATACTACTACCTTATAACGTATAACGTTATGTAGCATTACGTTATAAGGTATAACGTTATATACTATTACCTTATAACGTATAACGCTATGTAGCACTACGTAATAACGTTATACGTTATATACTATTACCTTACAACGTATAACGTTATGTAGCACTAAGTTATAACGTATGACGTTATATACTATTACCTTATAACCTATAACGTTATGTCGCATTACGTTATATCGTATACCGTTATATACTATTACCTTATAACGTATAACGTTACGTAGCATTACGTTATAACGTATATCGTTATATATTGTTACCTTATAACGTTATACGTTATATACTATTACGTTATAACGTATAACGTTATGTAGCACTACGTTATAACGTATAACGTTATGTAGAACTACGTTATAACGTATGTCGTTATATATTGTTACCTTATAACGTTATACGTTTTATACTATTACGTTATAACGTATATCGTTATATATTGTTACCTTATAACGTTATACGTTATATACTATTACGTTATAACGTATAACGTTATATACTATTACCTTATAACGTATAACGTTACGTAGCATTACGTTATAACGTATATCATTATATATTGTTACCTTATAACGTTATACGTTATATACTATTACCTTATAACGTATAACGTTATGTAGCACTACGTTATAACGTATAACGTTATGTAGCATTACGTTATAAGGTATAACGTTATATACTATTACCTTATATCGTATAACGTTATGTAGCATTACTTTATAACGTATACCGTTATATAGTATTACCTTATAACGTATAACGCTATGTAGCATTACGTTATAACGTATATCGTTGTATACTATTACGTTGTAACGTATAACGTTATGTAGCACTACGTTATAACGTATAACGTTATGTAGCATTACGTTAGAAGGTATAACGTTATATACTATTTCCTTATAGCGTATAACGTTATGTAGCAGTACGTTATAACGTATATCGTTATATATTTTTACCTTATAACGTTATACGTTATATACTATTACCTTATAACGTATAACGTTATGTAGCACTACGTTATAACGTATAACGTTATGTCGCATTACGTTATAACGTATAACGTTATATACTACTACCTTATAACGTATAATGTTATGTAGCATTACGTTATAAGGTATAACGTTATATACTATTACCTTATAACGTATAACGTTATGTAGCACTACGTTATAACGTATAACGTTATATACTATTACCTTATAACGTATAACGTTACGTAGCATTACGTTATAACGTATATCGTTATATATTCTTACCTTATAACGTTATACGTTATATACTATTACGTTATAACGTATAACGTTATGTAGAACTACGTTATAACGTATATCGTTATATATTGTTACCTTATAACGTTATACGTTATATACTATTACGTTATAACGTATAACGTTATGTAGCACTACGTTATAACGTATAACGTTATGTAGCACAACGTTATAACGTATAACGTTATATACTACTACCTTATAACGTATAACGTTATGTAGCACTACGTTATAACATATAACGTTATATACTATTACGTTATAACGTATAACGTTGTGCAGCACTACGTTATAACGTGTAACATTGTATACTGTTACGTTATAACGTACAACGTTATGTAGCACTACGTTATAACGTATAACGTTATGTAGCACTACGTTATAACGTATAACGTTATGTAGCACTACGTTATAACGTATAACGTTATGTAGCACTACGTTATAACGTATAACGTTATGTAGCACTACGTTATAACGTATAACGTTATGTAGCACTACGTTATAACGTATATCGTTATATATTGTTACCTTATAACGTTATACGTTATATACTATTACGTTATAACGTATAACGTTATGTAGCACTACGTTATAACGTATAACGTTATGTAGCACTACGTTATAACGTATAACGGTATATACTACTACCATATAACGTATAACGTTATGTAGCATTACGTTATAAGGTATAACGTTATATACTATTACCTTATAACGTATATCGTTATATATTGTTACCTTACAACGTATAATGTTATGTAGCACTACGTTATAACGTATAACGTTATGTAGCACTACGTTATAACGTATAACGTTATGTAGCACTACGTTATAACGTATAACGTTATATACTACTACCTTATAACGTATAACGTTATGTAGCATTACGTTATAAGGTATAACGTTATATACTATTACCTTATAACGTATAACGCTATGTAGCACTACGTAATAACGTTATACGTTATATACTATTACCTTACAACGTATAACGTTATGTAGCACTAAGTTATAACGTATGACGTTATATACTATTACCTTATAACCTATAACGTTATGTCGCATTACGTTATATCGTATACCGTTATATACTATTACCTTATAACGTATAACGTTACGTAGCATTACGTTATAACGTATATCGTTATATATTGTTACCTTATAACGTTATACGTTATATACTATTACGTTATAACGTATAACGTTATGTAGCACTACGTTATAACGTATAACGTTATGTAGAACTACGTTATAACGTATGTCGTTATATATTGTTACCTTATAACGTTATACGTTTTATACTATTACGTTATAACGTATATCGTTATATATTGTTACCTTATAACGTTATACGTTATATACTATTACGTTATAACGTATAACGTTATATACTATTACCTTATAACGTATAACGTTACGTAGCATTACGTTATAACGTATATCATTATATATTGTTACCTTATAACGTTATACGTTATATACTATTACCTTATAACGTATAACGTTATGTAGCACTACGTTATAACGTATAACGTTATGTAGCATTACGTTATAAGGTATAACGTTATATACTATTACCTTATATCGTATAACGTTATGTAGCATTACTTTATAACGTATACCGTTATATAGTATTACCTTATAACGTATAACGCTATGTAGCATTACGTTATAACGTATATCGTTGTATACTATTACGTTGTAACGTATAACGTTATGTAGCACTACGTTATAACGTATAACGTTATGTAGCATTACGTTAGAAGGTATAACGTTATATACTATTTCCTTATAGCGTATAACGTTATGTAGCAGTACGTTATAACGTATATCGTTATATATTTTTACCTTATAACGTTATACGTTATATACTATTACCTTATAACGTATAACGTTATGTAGCACTACGTTATAACGTATAACGTTATGTCGCATTACGTTATAACTTATAACGTTATATACTATTACCTTATAACGTATAACGTTATGTAGCACTACGTTATAACGTATAACGTTATATACTATTACCTTATAACGTATAACGTTACGTAGCATTACGTTATAACGTATATCGTTATATATTCTTACCTTATAACGTTATACGTTATATACTATTACGTTATAACGTATAACGTTATGTAGCACTACGTTATAACGTATAACGTTATGTAGAACTACGTTATAACGTATATCGTTATATATTGTTACCTTATAACGTTATACGTTATATACTATTACGTTATAACGTATAACGTTATGTAGCACTACGTTATAACGTATAACGTTATGTAGCACTACGTTATAACGTATAACGTTATATACTACTACCTTATAACGTATAACGTTATGTAGCACTACGTTATAACATATAACGTTATATACTATTACGTTATAACGTATAACGTTGTGCAGCACTACGTTATAACGTGTAACATTGTATACTGTTACGTTATAACGTACAACGTTATGTAGCACTACGTTATAGCGTATAACGTTATGTAGCACTACGTTATAACGTATAACGTTATGTAGCACTACGTTATAACGTATAACGCTATGTAGGACTACGTTATAACGTATAACGTTATGTAGAACTACGTTATGACGTATATCGTTATATATTGCTACCTTATAACGTTATACGTTATATACTATTACGTTATAACGTATAACGTTATGTAGCACTACGTTATAACGTATAACGTTATGTAGCACTACGTTATAACGTATAACGCTATATACTACTACCTTATAACGTATAACGTTATGTAGCACTACGTTATAACATATAACGTTATATACTATTACGTTATAACGTATAACGTTGTGCAGCACTACGTTATAACGTGTAACATTGTATACTGTTACGTTATAACGTACAACGTTATGTAGCACTACGTTATAACGTATAACGTTATGTAGCACTACGTTATAACGTATAACGTTATATACTATTACCTTATAACGTATAACGTTACGTAGCATTAGGTTATAACGTATATCGTTATATATTGTTACCTTATAACGTTATACGTTATATACTATTACGTTATAACGTATAACGTTATGTAGCACTACGTTATAACGTATAACGTTATGTAGCACTACGTTATAACGTATATCGTTATATATTGTTACCTTATAACGTTATACGTTATATACTATTACGTTATAACGTATAACGTTATGTAGCACTACGTTATAACGTATAACGTTATGTAGCACTACGTTATAACGTATAATGTTATATACTACTACCTTATAACGTATAACGTTATGTAGCACGACGTTATAACATATAACGTTATATACTATTACGTTATAACGTATAACGTTGTGCAGCACTACGTTATAACGTGTAACATCGTATACTGTTACGTTATAACGTACAACGTTATGTAGCACTACGTTATAACATATAACGTTATATGCTATTACCTTATAACGTATAACGTTATGTAGCACTACGTTATAACGTATAACGTTATATACTATTACCTTATAACGTATAACGTTATGTAGCATTACGTTATAACGTATAACGTTGTGTACTATTACCATATAAGGTATAACGTTATGTAGCATTACGTTATAACGTATAACGTTGTATACTATTACCTTATAACGTATATCGCTATGTAGCATTACGTTATAACGAATACCGTTGTATTCTACTACGTTATAACGTATAACGTTATGTAGCACTACGTTATAACGTATAACGTTATATACTATTACCTTATAACGTATAACGTTATGTAGCATTACGTTATAACGTATAACGTTATATACTATTACCTTATAACGTATAACGTTATGTAGCATTAAGCTATAACGTATATCGTTATATATTGTTACCATATAACGTTATACGTTATATACAATTACGTTATAACGTATAACGTTATGTAGCACTACGTTATAACGTATAACGTTATGTAGAACTACGTTATAACGTATATCGTTATATATTGTTACCTTATAGCGTTATACGTTATATACTATTACGTTATAACGTATAACGTTATGTAGCACTACGTTATAACGTATAACGTTATGTAGCACTACGTTATAACGTATAACGTCATGTAGTAGTACGTTATAACGTATAACGTTATATACTACTACCTTATAACGTATAACGTTATGTAGCACTACGTTATAACATATAACGTTATATACTATTACGTTATAACGTATAACGTTGTGCAGCACTACGTTACAACGTGGAACATTGTATACTGTTACGTTATAACGTATAACGTTATGTTGCACTACGTTATAACGTATAACGTTATGTAGCACTACGTTATAACGTATAACGTCATGTAGTACTACGTTATAACGTATAACGTTATATACTACTACCTTATAACGTATAACGTTATGTAGCACTACGTTATAACATATAACGTTATATACTATTACGTTATAACGTATAACGTTGTGCTGCACTACGTTATAACGTGTAACATTGTATACTGTTACGTTATAACGTACAACGTTATGTAGCACTACGTTATAACATATAACGTTATGTGCTATTACCTTATAACGTATAACATCATGTAGCACTACGTTATAACGTATAACGTTATGTAGCACTACGTTCTAACGTATAACGTTATGTAGCACTACGTTATAACGAATGACGTTATATACTACTACCTTATAACGTATAACGTTATGTCGCATTACGCTATATCGTATACCGTTATATACTATTACCTTATAACGTATAACGTCATGTAGCATTACGTTATAACGTATATCGTTATATATTGTCACCTTATAACGTTATACGTTATATACTATTACCTTATAACGTATAACGTTATGTAGCACTACGTTATAACGTATAACGTTATGTAGCAATACGTTATAAGGTATAACGTTATATACTATTACCTTCTAACGTATAACGTTATGTAGCACTACGTAACACCGTATAACGTTATGTAGCACTACCTTAAAACGTATAACGTTATATACTATTACCTAATAACGTATAACGTTATGTAGCAGTACGTTATAACGTATATCGTTATATATTGTTACCTTATAACGTTATACGTTATATACTATTACCTTATAACGTATAACGCTATGTAGCATTACGTTATAACGTATATCGTTATATATTCTTACCTTATAACGTTGTACGTTATATACTATTACGTTATAACGTATAACGTTATGTAGCACTACGTTATAACGTATAACGTTATGTAGCAGTACGTTATAACGTATATCGTTATATATTGTTACCTTATAACGTTATACGTTATATACTATTACGTTATAACGTATAACGGTATGTAGCACTACGTTATAACGTATAACGTGATGTAGTACTACGTTATAACGTATAACGTTATATACTACTACCTTATAACGTATAACGTTATGTAGCACTACGTTATAACATATAATGTTATATACTATTACGTTATAACGTATAACGTTGTGCAGCACTACGTTACAACGTGGAACATTGTATACTGTTACGTTATAACGTATAACGTTTTGTTGCACTACGTTATAACGTATAACGTTCTGTAGAACTACGTTATAACGTATATCGTTATATATTGTTACCTTATAACATTATACGTTATATACTATTACGTTGTAACGTATAACGTTATGTAGCACTACGTTATAACGTATAACGTCATGTAGCACTACGTTATAACGTATAACGTTATATACTATTACCTTATAACGTATAACGTTATGTAGCACTACGTTATAACGTATAACGTTATGTAGCATTACGTTATAAGGTATAACGTTATATACTATTACCTTATATCGTATAACGTTATGTAGCACTACGTAACAACGTATAACGTTATGTAGCACTACGTTATAACGTATAACGTTATATACTATTACCTTATAACGTATAACGTTATGTAGCAGTACGTTATAACGTATATCGTTATATATTGTTACCTTATAACGTTATACGTTATATACTATTACCTTATAACATATAACGTTATGTAGCATTACGTCATAACGTATAACGTTGTATAATGTTACCTTATAACGTACAACGTTATGTAGCATTTCTTTATAACGTATACCGTTATATACTATTACCTTATAACGTATAACGCTATGTAGCATTACGTTATAACGTATATCGTTATATATTTTTACCTTATAACGTTGTACGTTATATACTATTACCTAATAACGTATAACGTTATGTAGCACTACGTTATAACGTATAACGTTATATACTATTACCTTATAACGTGTAACGTTACGTGGCATTACGTTATAACGTATAACGTTATGTAGCACTACGTTATAACGTATAACGTTATGTAGCACTACGTTATAACGTATAACGTTATGTAGAACTACGTTATAACGTATAATGTTATATATTGTTACCTTATAACATTATACGTTATATACTATTACGTTATAACGTATAACGTTATGTAGCACTACGTTATAACGTATAACGTTATATACTATTACCTTACAACGTATAACGTTATGTGGCATTAAGCTATAACGTATATCGTTATATATTGTTACCTTATAACGTTATACGTTATATATTATTACCTTATAACGTATAACGTTATGTAGCATTACGTTATAACGTATAACGTTATATAATATTACCTTATAACGTATAACGTTATGTAGCACTACGTTATAACGTATAACGTTATGTAGCATTACGTTATAAGGTATAACGTTATATACTATTACCTTATAACGTATAACGCTATGTAGCACTACGTAATAACGTTATACGTTATATACTATTACCTTACAACGTATAACGTTATGTAGCACTACGTTATAACGTATGACGTTATATACTATTACCTTATAACCTATAACGTTATGTCGCATTACGTTATATCGTATACCGTTATATACTATTACCTTATAACGTATAACGTTATGTAGCATTACGTTATAACGTATATCGTTATATATTGTTACCTTATAACGTTATACGTTATATACTATTACCTTATAACGTATAACGTTATGTAGCACTACGTTATAACGTATAACGTTATGTAGCACTACGTTATAACGTATAACGTCATGTAGTAGTACGTTATAACGTATAACGTTATATACTACTACCTTATAACGTATAACGTTATGTAGCACTACGTTATAACATATAACGTTATATACTATTACGTTATAACGTATAACGTTGTGCAGCACTACGTTACAACGTGGAACATTGTATACTGTTACGTTATAACGTATAACGTTATGTTGCACTACGTTATAACGTATAACGTTATGTAGCACTACGTTATAACGTATAACGTCATGTAGTACTACGTTATAACGTATAACGTTATATACTACTACCTTATAACGTATAACGTTATGTAGCACTACGTTATAACATATAACGTTATATACTATTACGTTATAACGTATAACGTTGTGCTGCACTACGTTATAACGTGTAACATTGTATACTGTTACGTTATAACGTACAACGTTATGTAGCACTACGTTATAACGTATATCGTTATATATTGTCACCTTATAACGTTATACGTTATATACTATTACCTTATAACGTATAACGTTATGTAGCACTACGTTATAACGTATAACGTTATGTAGCAATACGTTATAAGGTATAACGTTATATACTATTACCTTCTAACGTATAACGTTATGTAGCACTACGTAACACCGTATAACGTTATGTAGCACTACCTTAAAACGTATAACGTTATATACTATTACCTAATAACGTATAACGTTATGTAGCAGTACGTTATAACGTATATCGTTATATATTGTTACCTTATAACGTTATACGTTATATACTATTACCTTATAACGTATAACGCTATGTAGCATTACGTTATAACGTATATCGTTATATATTCTTACCTTATAACGTTGTACGTTATATACTATTACGTTATAACGTATAACGTTATGTAGCACTACGTTATAACGTATAACGTTATGTAGCAGTACGTTATAACGTATATCGTTATATATTGTTACCTTATAACGTTATACGTTATATACTATTACGTTATAACGTATAACGGTATGTAGCACTACGTTATAACGTATAACGTGATGTAGTACTACGTTATAACGTATAACGTTATATACTACTACCTTATAACGTATAACGTTATGTAGCACTACGTTATAACATATAATGTTATATACTATTACGTTATAACGTATAACGTTGTGCAGCACTACGTTACAACGTGGAACATTGTATACTGTTACGTTATAACGTATAACGTTATGTTGCACTACGTTATAACGTATAACGTTATGTAGAACTACGTTATAACGTATATCGTTATATATTGTTACCTTATAACATTATACGTTATATACTATTACGTTGTAACGTATAACGTTATGTAGCACTACGTTATAACGTATAACGTCATGTAGCACTACGTTATAACGTATAACGTTATATACTATTACCTTATAACGTATAACGTTATGTAGCACTACGTTATAACGTATAACGTTATGTAGCATTACGTTATAAGGTATAACGTTATATACTATTACCTTATATCGTATAACGTTATGTAGCACTACGTAACAACGTATAACGTTATGTAGCACTACGTTATAACGTATAACGTTATATACTATTACCTTATAACGTATAACGTTATGTAGCAGTACGTTATAACGTATATCGTTATATATTGTTACCTTATAACGTTATACGTTATATACTATTACCTTATAACATATAACGTTATGTAGCATTACGTCATAACGTATAACGTTGTATAATGTTACCTTATAACGTACAACGTTATGTAGCATTTCTTTATAACGTATACCGTTATATACTATTACCTTATAACGTATAACGCTATGTAGCATTACGTTATAACGTATATCGTTATATATTTTTACCTTATAACGTTGTACGTTATATACTATTACCTAATAACGTATAACGTTATGTAGCACTACGTTATAACGTATAACGTTATATACTATTACCTTATAACGTGTAACGTTACGTGGCATTACGTTATAACGTATAACGTTATGTAGCACTACGTTATAACGTATAACGTTATGTAGCACTACGTTATAACGTATAACGTTATGTAGAACTACGTTATAACGTATAATGTTATATATTGTTACCTTATAACATTATACGTTATATACTATTACGTTATAACGTATAACGTTATGTAGCACTACGTTATAACGTATAACGTTATATACTATTACCTTACAACGTATAACGTTATGTGGCATTAAGCTATAACGTATATCGTTATATATTGTTACCTTATAACGTTATACGTTATATATTATTACCTTATAACGTATAACGTTATGTAGCATTACGTTATAACGTATAACGTTATATAATATTACCTTATAACGTATAACGTTATGTAGCACTACGTTATAACGTATAACGTTATGTAGCATTACGTTATAAGGTATAACGTTATATACTATTACCTTATAACGTATAACGCTATGTAGCACTACGTAATAACGTTATACGTTATATACTATTACCTTACAACGTATAACGTTATGTAGCACTACGTTATAACGTATGACGTTATATACTATTACCTTATAACCTATAACGTTATGTCGCATTACGTTATATCGTATACCGTTATATACTATTACCTTATAACGTATAACGTTATGTAGCATTACGTTATAACGTATATCGTTATATATTGTTACCATATAACGTTATACGTTATATACTATTACGTTATAACGTATAACGTTATGTAGCACTACGTTATAACGTATAACGTTATGTAGCACTACGTTATAACGTATAACGTTATGTAGCACTACGTTATAACGTATAACGTTATGTAGCACTACGTTATAACGTATAACGGTATATACTCCTACCTTATAACGTATAACGTTATGTAGCTTTACGTGTTAAGGTATAACGTTATATACTATTACCTTATAACGTATAACGTTATATATTGTTACCTTATAACGTTATACGTTATATACTATTACCTTATAACGTATAACGTTATGTAGCACTACGTTATAACGTATAACGTTATGTAGCACTACGTCATAACGTATAAAGTTATGTAGCACTACGTTATAACGTACAACGTTATGTAGCACTACGTTATAACGTATAACGTTACGTAGTATTACGTTATAACGTATATCGTTATATATTGTTACCTTATAACGTTATACGTTATATACTATTACGTTATAACGTATAACGTTATGTAGCACTACGTTATAACGTATAACGTTATGTAGCATTACGTTATAACGTATATCGTTATATATTGTTACCTTATAACGTTATACGTTATACACTATTACCTTATAACGTATAACGTTATGTAGCACTACGTTATAACGTATAACGTTATGTAGCACTACGTTATAACGTATAAAGTTATGTAGCACTACGTTATAACGTATAACGTTATGTAGCACTACGCTACAACGTATAACGTTATGTGGCACTGCGTTATAACGTATATCGTTATATATTGTTACCTTATAACGTTATACGTTATATACTATTACGTTATAACGTATAACGTTATGTAGCACTACGTTATAACGTATAACGTTATGTAGCACTACGTTATAACGTATAACGTTAGGTAGCACTACGTTATAACGTATAACGTTATATACTACTACCTTATAACGTATAACGTTATGTAACACTACGTTATAACATATAACGTTATATACTATTACGTTATAACGTATAACGTTGTGCTGCACTACGTTATATCGTATACCGTTATATACTACTACCTTATAACGTAAAACGTTATGTAACACTACGTTATAACATATAACGTTATATACTACTACCTTATAACGTATAACGTTATGTAGCATTACGTTATAAGGTATAACGTTATATACTATTACCTTATAACGTATAACGTTATGTAGCATTACGTTATAACGTATATCGTTATATATTTTTACCTTATAACGTTATACGTTATATACTATTACCTTATAACGTATAACGCTATGTAGCATTACGTTATAACGTATATCGTTGTATACTATTACGTTGTAACGTATAACGTTATGTAGCACTACGTTATAACGTATAACGATATGTAGCATTACGTTAGAAGGTATAACGTTATATATTGTTACCTCATAACGTATAACGTTATGTAGCATTACGTTATAACGTATATCGTTATATATTTTTACCTTATAACGTTATACGTTATATACTATTACCTTATAACGTATAACGTTATGTAGCACTACGTTATAACGTATAACGTTATATACTATTACCTTATAACGTATAACGTTACGTAGCATTACGTTATAACGTATATCGTTATATATTGTTACCGTATAACGTTATACGTTATATACTATTACGTTATAACGTATAACGTTATGTAGCACTACGTTATAACGTATAACGTTATGTAGCACTACGTTATAACGTATAACGTTATGTAGCACTACGTTATAACGTATAACGTTATGTAGCACTACGTTATAACGTATAACGTTATGTAGCAGTACGTTATAACGTATATCGTTATATATTGTTACCTTATAACGTTATACGTTATATACTATTACCTTATAACATATAACGTTATGTAGCATTACGTTATAACGTATAACGTTATGTAGCACTACGTTATAACGTATAACGATATGTAGCATTACGTTAGAAGGTATAACGTTATATATTGTTACCTCATAACGTATAACGTTATGTAGCATTACGTTATAACGTATATCGTTATATATTTTTACCTTATAACGTTATACGTTATATACTATTACCTTATAACGTATAACGTTATGTAGCACTACGTTATAACGTATAACGTTATGTAGCACTACATTATAACGTATATCGTTATATATTGTTACCTTATAACGTTATACGTTATATACTATTACGTTATAACGTATAACGTTATGTAGCACTACGTTATAACGTATAACGTTATGTAGCACTACGTTATAACGTATAACGTTATATACTACTACCTTATAACGTATAACGTTATGTAACACTACGTTATAACATATAACGTTATATACTATTACGTTATAACGTATAACGTTGTGCTGCACTACGTTATAACGTGTAACATTGTATACTGTTACGTTATAACGTACAACGTTATGTAGCACTACGTTATAACATATAACGTTATATGCTATTATCTTAGAACGTATAACGTCATGTAGCATTACGTTATAACGTATAACGTTGTATACTATTACCTTATAACGTATATCGCTATGTAGCATTACGTTATAACGAATACCGTTGTATTCTATTACGTTATAACGTATAACGTTATGTAGCACTACGTTATAACGTATAACGTTATATACTATTACCTTAAAGCGTATAACGTTATGTGGCATTAAGCTATAACGTATATCGTTATATACTACTACCTTATAACGTATAACGTTATGTAGCATTACGCTATAACGTACATCGTTATATGTTGTTACGTTATAACGTAATACGTTATGTACTATTACGTTATAACGTATAACGTTATGTAGCACTACGTTATAACGTATAACGTTATGTAGCGCTACGTTATAACGTATAACGTTATATACTACTACCTTATAACGTATAACGTTATGTAACACTACGTTATAACATATAACGTTATATACTATTACGTTATAACGTATAACGTTGTGCTGCACTACGTTATAACGTGTAACATTGTATACTGTTACGTTATAACGTACAACGTTATGTTGCACTACGTTATAACATATAACGTTATATGCTATTACCTTCTAACGTATAACGTCATGTGGCACTACGTTATAACGTATAACGTTATGTAGCACTACGTTCTAACGTATAACGTTATGTAGCACTACGTTATAACGTATAACGTTATGTAGCACTACGTTATAACGTATAACGTTATATACTACTACCTTATAACGTATAACGTTATGTAGCACTACGTTATAACATATAACGTTATATACTATTACGTTATGACGTATAACGTTGTGCAGCACTACGTTATAACGTGTAACATTGTATACTGTTACGTTATAACGTACAACGTTATGTAGCACTACGTTATAACGTATAACGTTATGTAGCACTACGTTATAACGTATAACGTTATATACTACTACCTTATAACGTATAACGTTATGTAGCACTACGTTATAACATATAACGTTATATACTATTATGTTATTATGTATAACCTTGTGCAGCACTACGTTATAACGTGTAACATCGTATACTGTTCCGTTATAACGTACCACTTTATGTAGCACTACGTTATAACATATAACGTTATATGCTATTACCTTATAACGTTATACGTTATAACGTATAACGTTATATACTATTACCTTATAACGTATAACGTTATGTGGCATTACGCTATAACGTATATCGTTATGTATTGTTACCTTATAACGTTATACGTTATATAGTATTACCTTATAACGTATAACGTTATGTAGCATTACGTTATAAGGTATAACGTTATATACTATTACCTTATATCGTATAACGTTATGTAGCACTACGTAACAACGTATAACGTTATGTAGCACTACGTTATAACGTATAACGTTATATACTATTACCTTATAACGTATAACGTTATGTAGCAGTACGTTATAACGTATATCGTTATATATTGTTACCTTATAACGTTATACGTTATATACTATTACTTTATAACATATAACGTTATGTAGCATTACGTTATAACGTATAACGTTGTATAATGTTACCTTATAACGTACAACGTTATGTAGCATTACTTTATAACGTATACCGTTATATACTATTACCTTATAACGTATAACGTTATGTAGCACTACGTTATAACGTATAACGTTATGTAGCACTACGTTATAACGTATAACGTTATGTAGCACTACGTTATAACGTATAGCGTTATGTAGCACTACGTTATAACGTATAACGTTATATACTACTACCTTATAACGTATAACGTTATGTAACACTACGTTATAACATATAACGTTATATACTATTACGTTATAACGTATAACGTTGTGCTGCACTACGTTATATCGTATACCGTTATATACTATTACCTTATAACGTATAACGTTATGTAGCATTACGATATAACGTATATCGTTATATATTGTTACCTTATAACGTTATACGTTATATACTATTACCTTATAACGTATAACGTTATGTAGCACTACGTTATAACGTATAACGTTATGTAGCATTACGTTATAAGCTATAACGTTATATACTATTACCTTATATCGTATAACGTTATGTAGCACTACGTAACAACGTATAACGTTATGTAGCACTACGTTATAACGTATATCGTTATATATTGTTACCTTATAACGTTATACGTTATATACTATTACCTTATAACCTATAACGTTATGTCGCATTACGTTATATCGTATACCGTTATATACTATTACCTTATAACGTATAACGTTATGTAGCATTACGTTATAACGTATATCGTTATATATTGTTACCATATAACGTTATACGTTATATACTATTACCTTATAACGTATAACGTTATGTAGCACTACGTTATAACGTATAACGTTATGTAGCATTACGTCATAAGGTATAACGTTATGTAGCACTACGTTGTAACGTATAACGTTATATACTACTACCTTATAACGTATAACGTTATGTAGCACTACGTTATAACATATAACGTTATATACTATTACGTTATGACGTATAACGTTGTGCAGCACTACGTTATAACGTGTAACATTGTATACTGTTACGTTATAACGTACAACGTTATGTAGCACTACGTTATAACGTATAACGTTATGTAGCACTACGTTATAACGTATAACGTTATATACTACTACCTTATAACGTATAACGTTATGTAGCACTACGTTACAACATATAACGTTATATACTATTACCTTATAACGTATAACGTTATGTAGCATTACGTTATAACGTATAACGTTGTATACTATTACCTTATAACGTATAACGTTATGTAGCATTACGTTATAACGTATAACGTTGTATACTATTACCTTATAACGTATATCGCTATGTAGCATTACGTTATAACGAATACCGTTGTATTCTATTACGTTATAACGTATAACGTTATGTAGCACTACGTTATAACGTATAACGTTATGTAGCACTACGTTATAACGTATAACGTTATATACTACTACCTTATAACGTATAACGTTATGTAACACTACGTTATAACATATAACGTTATATACTATTACGTTATAACGTATAACGTTGTGCTGCACTACGTTATATCGTATACCGTTATATACTATTACCTTATAACGTATAACGTTATGTAGCAGTACGTTATAACGTATATCGTTATATATTGTTACCTTATAACGTTATACGTTATATACTATTACCTTATAACATATAACGTTCTGTAGCATTACGTTATAACGTATAACGTTGTATAATGTTACCTTATAACGTACAACGTTATGTAGCATTACTTTATAACGTATACCGTTATATACTATTACCTTATAACGTATAACGTTATGTAGCACTACGTTATAACGTATAACGTTATGTAGCACTACGTTATAACGTATAACGTTATGTAGCACTACGTTATAACGTATAACGTTATGTAGCACTACGTTATAACGTATAACGTTATGTAGCACTACGCTATAACGTATAACGTTATATACTACTACATTATAACGTATAACGTTATGTAACACTACGTTATAACATATAACGTTATATACTATTACGTTATAACGTATAACGTTGTGCTGCACTACGTTATATCGTATACCGTTATATACTATTACCTTATAACGTATAACGTTATGTAGCATTACGATATAACGTATATCGTTATATATTGTTACCTTATAACGTTATACGTTATATGCTATTACCTTATAACGTATAACGTTATGTAGCACTACGTTATAACGTATAACGTTATGTAGCATTACGTTATAAGGTATAACGTCATATACTATTACCTTATATCGTATAACGTTATGTAGCACTACGTAACAACGTATAACGTTATGTAGCACTACGTTATAACGTATATCGTTATATATTGTTACCTTATAACGTTATACGTTATATACTATTACCTTATAACATATAACGTTATGTAGCACTACGTTATAACGTATAACGTTATATACTATTACCTTAAAGCGTATAACGTTATGTGGCATTAAGCTATAACGTATATCGTTATATATTGTTACCTTATAACGTTATACGTTATGTAGTATTACCTTATAACGTATAACGTTATGTAGCATTACGTTATAACATATAACGTTATATACTATTACGTTATAACGTATAACGTTGTGCTGCAATACGTTATAACGTGTAACATTGTATACTGTTACGTTATAACGTACAACGTTATGTTGCACTACGTTATAACATATAACGTTATATGCTATTACCTTATAACGTATAACGTCATGTGGCACTACGTTATAACGTATAACGTTATGTAGCACTACGTTCTAACGTATAACGTTATGTAGCACTACGTTATAACGTATAACGTTATGTAGCACTACGTTATAACGTATAACGTTATGTAGCACTACGTTATAACGTATAACGTTATATACAACTACCATATAACGTATAACGTTATGTAGCACTACGTTATAACATATAACGTTATATACTATTACGTTATAACGTATAACGTTGTGCAGCACAACGTTATAACGTGTAACATCGTATACTGTTCCGTTATAACGTACCACTTTATGTAGCACTACGTTATAACATATAACGTTATATGCTATTACCTTATAACGTTATACGTTATAACGTATAACGTTATATACTATTACCTTATAACGTATAACGTTATGTAGCATTACGTTATAACGTATAACGTTATATACTATTACCTTATAACGTATAACGTTTCGTAGCATTACGTTATAACGTACATCGTTATATATTGTTACCTTATAACGTAATACGTTATGTACTATTACGTTATAACGTATAACGTTATGTAGCACTACGTTATAACGTATAACGTTATGTAGCACTACGTTATAACGTATAACGTTATGTAGCACTACGTTATAACGTATATCGTTATATATTGTTACCTTATAACGTTATACGTTATATACTATTACGTTATAACGTATAACGTTATGTAGCACTACGTTATAACGTATAACGTTATGTAGCACTACGTTATAACGTATAACGTTATATACTACTACCTTATAACGTATAACGTTATGTAACACTACGTTATAACATATAACGTTATATACTATTACGTTATAACGTATAACGTTGTGCTGCACTACGTTATAACGTGTAACATTGTATACTGTTACGTTATAACGTACAACGTTATGTAGCACTACGTTATAACATATAACGTTATATGCTATTATCTTATAACGTATAACGTCATGTAGCATTACGTTATAACGTATAACGTTGTATACTATTACCTTATAACGTATATCGCTATGTAGCATTACGTTATAACGAATACCGTTGTATTCTATTACGTTATAACGTATAACGTTATGTAGCACTACGTTATAACGTATAACGTTATATACTATTACCTTAAAGCGTATAACGTTATGTGGCATTAAGCTATAACGTATATCGTTATATACTACTACCTTATAACGTATAACGTTATGTAGCATTACGCTATAACGTACATCGTTATATATTGTTACGTTATAACGTAATACGTTATGTACTATTACGTTATAACGTATAACGTTATGTAGCACTACGTTATAACGTATAACGTTATGTAGCGCTACGTTATAACGTATAACGTTATATACTACTACCTTATAACGTATAACGTTATGTAACACTACGTTATAACATATAACGTTATATACTATTACGTTATAACGTATAACGTTGTGCTGCACTACGTTATAACGTGTAACATTGTATACTGTTACGTTATAACGTACAACGTTATGTTGCACTACGTTATAACATATAACGTTATATGCTATTACCTTCTAACGTATAACGTCATGTGGCACTACGTTATAACGTATAACGTTATGTAGCACTACGTTCTAACGTATAACGTTATGTAGCACTACGTTATAACGTATAACGTTATGTAGCACTACGTTATAACGTATAACGTTATATACTACTACCTTATAACGTATAACGTTATGTAGCACTACGTTATAACATATAACGTTATATACTATTACGTTATGACGTATAACGTTGTGCAGCACTACGTTATAACGTGTAACATTGTATACTGTTACGTTATAACGTACAACGTTATGTAGCACTACGTTATAACGTATAACGTTATGTAGCACTACGTTATAACGTATAACGTTATATACTACTACCTTATAACGTATAACGTTATGTAGCACTACGTTATAACATATAACGTTATATACTATTATGTTATTATGTATAACCTTGTGCAGCACTACGTTATAACGTGTAACATCGTATACTGTTCCGTTATAACGTACCACTTTATGTAGCACTACGTTATAACATATAACGTTATATGCTATTACCTTATAACGTTATACGTTATAACGTATAACGTTATATACTATTACCTTATAACGTATAACGTTATGTGGCATTACGCTATAACGTATATCGTTATGTATTGTTACCTTATAACGTTATACGTTATATAGTATTACCTTATAACGTATAACGTTATGTAGCATTACGTTATAACGTATAACGTTGTATACTATTACCTTATAACGTATAACGTTATGTAGCATTACGTTATAACGTATAACGTTGTATACTATTACCTTATAACGTATAACGTTATGTGGCATTAAGCTATAACGTATATCGTTATATATTGTTACCTTATAACGTTATACGTTATATAGTATTACCTTATAACGTATAACGTTATGTAGCATTACGTTATAACGTATAACGTTATATACTATTACCTTATAACGTATAACGTTTCGTAGCATTACGTTATAACGTACATCGTTATATATTGTTACCTTATAACGTAATACGTTATGTACTATTACGTTATAACGTATAACGTTATGTAGCACTACGTTATAACGTATAACGTTATGTAGCACTACGTTATAACGTATAACGTTATGTAGCACTACGTTATAACGTATATCGTTATATATTGTTACCTTATAACGTTATACGTTATATACTATTACGTTATAACGTATAACGTTATGTAGCACTACGTTATAACGTATAACGTTATGTAGCACTACGTTATAACGTATAACGTTATATACTACTACCTTATAACGTATAACGTTATGTAACACTACGTTATAACATATAACGTTATATACTATTACGTTATAACGTATAACGTTGTGCTGCACTACGTTATAACGTGTAACATTGTATACTGTTACGTTATAACGTACAACGTTATGTTGCACTACGTTATAACATATAACGTTATATGCTATTACCTTATAACGTATAACGTCATGTGGCACTACGTTATAACGTATAACGTTATGTAGCACTACGTTCTAACGTATAACGTTATGTAGCACTACGTTATAACGTATAACGTTATGTAGCACTACGTTATAACGTATAACGTTATGTAGCACTACGTTATAACGTATATCGTTATATATTTTTACCTTATAACGTTATACGTTATATACTATTACCTTATAACGTATATCGTTATATATTGTTACCTTATAACGTTATACGTTATATACTATTACGTTATAAAGTATAACGTTATGTGGCACTACGTTATAACGTATAACGTTATGTAGCACTACGTTCTAACGTATAACGTTATGTAGCACTACGTTATACCGTATAACGTTATATACTACTACCTTATAACGTATAACGTTATGTAGCATTACGTTATAACGTATATCGTTATATATTTTTACCTTATAACGTTATACGTTATATACTATTACCTTATAACGTATATCGTTATATATTGTTACCTTATAACGTTATACGTTATATACTATTACGTTATAAAGTATAACGTTATGTAACACTACGTTATAACATATAACGTTATATACTATTACGTTATAACGTATAACGTTGTGCTGCACTACGTTATATCGTATACCGTTATATACTATTACCTTATAACGTATAACGTTATGTAGCATTACGTTATAACGTACATCGTTATATATTGTTACCTTATAACGTAATACGTTATGTACTATTACGTTATAACGTATAACGTTATGTAGCACTACGTTATAACGTATAACGTTATGTAGCACTACGTTATAACGTATAACGTTATGTAGCACTACGTTATAACGTATATCGTTATATATTGTTACCTTATAACGTTATACGTTATATACTATTACGTTATAACGTATAACGTTATGTAGCACTACGTTATAACGTATAACGTTATGTAGCACTACGTTATAACGTATAACGTTATATACTACTACCCTATAACGTATAACGTTATGTAACACTACGTTATAACATATAACGTTATATACTATTACGTTATAACGTATAACGTTGTGCTGCACTACGTTATAACGTGTAACATTGTATACTGTTACGTTATAACGTACAACGTCATGTGGCACTACGTTATAACGTATAACGTTATGTAGCACTACGTTCTAACGTATATCGTTATATATTGTTACCTTATAACGTTATACGTTATATACTATTACGTTATAACGTATAACGTTATGTAGCACTACGTTATAACGTATAACGTTATGTAGCACTACGTTATAACGTATAACGTTATATACTACTACCCTATAACGTATAACGTTATGTAGCACTACGTTATAACGTATATCGTTATATATTGTTACCTCATAACGTTATACGTTATATACTATTACGTTATAACGTATAACGTTATGTAGCACTACGTTATAACATATAACGTTATATGCTATTATCTTATAACGTATAACGTCATGTAGCATTACGTTATAACGTATAACGTTGTATACTATTACCTTATAACGTATATCGCTATGTAGCATTACGTTATAACGAATACCGTTGTATTCTATTACGTTATAACGTATAACGTTATGTAGCACTACGTTATAACGTATAACGTTATATACTATTACCTTATAACGTATAACGTTATGTAGCATTACGTTATAACGTATAACGTTATATACTATTACCTTAAAGCGTATAACGTTATGTGGCATTAAGCTATAACGTATATCGTTATATATTGTTACCTTATAACGTTATACGTTATATAGTATTACCTTATAACGTATAACGTTATGTAGTATTACGTTATAACACATAACGTTATATACTATTACGTTATAACGTATAACGTTGTGCTGCACTACGTTATAACGTGTAACATTGTATACTGTTACGTTATAACGTACAACGTTATGTTGCACTACGTTATAACATATAACGTTATATGCTATTACCTTATAACGTATAACGTAATGTGGCACTACGTTATAACGTATAACGTTATGTAGCACTACGTTCTAACGTATAACGCTCTGTAGCACTACGTTATAACGTATAACGTTATGTAGCACTACGTTATAACGTATAACGTTATGTAGCACTACGTTATAACGTATAACGTTATATACTACTACCTTATAGCGTATAACGTTATGTAGCACTACGTTATAACATATAACGTTATATACTATTACGTTATAACGTATAACGTTGTGCAGCACTACGTTATAACGTGTAACATTGTATACTGTTACGTTATAACGTACAACGTTATGTAGCACTACGTTATAACATATAACGTTATATACTATTACGTTATTATGTATAACGTTGTGCAGCACTACGTTATAACGTGTAACATCGTATACTGTTACGTTATAACGTACAACTTTATGTAGCACTACGTTATAACGTATAACGTTATGTAGCACTACGTTATAACGTATAACGTTATGTAGCACTACGTTATAACGTATAACGTTATGTAGCACTACGTTCTAACGTATAACGTTATGTAGCACTACGTTATAACGTATGACGTTATATACTATTACCTTATAACCTATAACGTTATGTCGCATTACGTTATAACGTGTAACATTGTATACTGTTACGTTATAACGTACAACGTTATGTAGCACTACGTTATAACGTATATCGTTATATATTGTTACCTTATAACGTTATACGTTATATACTATTACCTTATAACGTATAACGTTATGTAGCAATACGTTATAACGTATAACGTCATATACTATTACCTTATAACGTATAACGTTACGTAGCACTACGTTATAACGTATAACGTTATGTAGCACTACGTTCTAACGTATAACGTTATGTAGCACTACGTTATACCGTATAACGTTATATACTACTACCTTATAACGTATAACGTTATGTAGCATTACGTTATAACGTATATCGTTATATATTTTTACCTTATAACGTTATACGTTATATACTATTACCTTATAACGTATATCGTTATATATTGTTACCTTATAACGTTATACGTTATATACTATTACGTTATAAAGTATAACGTTATGTGGCACTACGTTATAACGTATAACGTTATGTAGCACTACGTTATAACGTATAACGTTATGTAGCACTACGTTATAACGTATAAAATTATGTAGCACTACGTTATAACGTATAACGTTATGTAGCACTACGTTCTAACGTATAACGTTATGTAGCACTACGTTATAACGTATGACGTTATATACTATTACCTTATAACCTATAACGTTATGTCGCATTACGTTATAACGTGTAACATTGTATACTGTTACGTTATAACGTACAACGTTATGTAGCACTACGTTATAACGTATAACGTTATATATTTTTACCTTATAACGTTATACGTTATATACTATTACCTTATAACGTATATCGTTATATATTGTTACCTTATAACGTTATACGTTATATACTATTACCTTATAACGTATAACGTTATGTAGCAATACGTTATAACGTATAACGTCATATACTATTACCTTATAACGTATAACGTTACGTAGCACTACGTTATAACGTATAACGTTATGTAGCACTACGTTCTAACGTATAACGTTATGTAGCACTACGTTATACCGTATAACGTTATATACTACTACCTTCTAACGTATAACGTTATGTAGCATTACGTTATAACGTATATCGTTATATATTTTTACCTTATAACGTTATACGTTATATACTATTACCTTATAACGTATATCGTTATATATTGTTACCTTATAACGTTATACGTTATATACTATTACGTTATAAAGTATAACGTTATGTGGCACTACGTTATAACGTATAACGTTATGTAGCACTACGTTATACCGTATAACGTTATATACTACTACCTTATAACGTATAACGTTATGTAGCATTACGTTATAACGTATATCGTTATATATTTTTACCTTATAACGTTATACGTTATATACTATTACCTTATAACGTATATCGTTATATATTGTTACCTTATAACGTTATACGTTATATACTATTACGTTATAAAGTATAACGTTATGTGGCACTACGTTATAACGTATAACGTTATGTAGCACTACGTTCTAACGTATAACGTTATGTAGCACTACGTTATACCGTATAACGTTATATACTACTACCTTATAACGTATAACGTTATGTAGCATTACGTTATAACGTATATCGTTATATATTTTTACCTTATAACGTTATACGTTATATACTATTACCTTATAACGTATATCGTTATATATTGTTACCTTATAACGTTATACGTTATATACTATTACGTTATAAAGTATAACGTTATGTGGCACTACGTTATAACGTATAACGTTATGTAGCACTACGTAATAACGTATAACGTTATATACTACTACCTTATAACGTATAACGTTATGTAACACTACGTTATAACATATAACGTTATATACTATTACGTTATAACGTATAACGTTGTGCTGCACTACGTTATATCGTATACCGTTATATACTATTACCTTATAACGTATAACGTTATGTAGCAATACGTTATAACGTATAACGTCATATACTATTACGTTATAACGTATAACGTTATGTAGCACTACGTTATAACGTATAACGTTATGTAGCACTACGTTATAACGTATAACGTTATGTAGCACTACGTTATAACGTATATCGTTATATATTGTTACCTTATAACGTTATACGTTATATACTATTACGTTATAACGTATAACGTTATGTAGCACTACGTTATAACGTATAACGTTATGTAGCACTACGTTATAACGTATAACGTTATATACTACTACCCTATAACGTATAACGTTATGTAACACTACGTTATAACATATAACGTTATATACTATTACGTTATAACGTATAACGTTGTGCTGCACTACGTTATAACGTGTAACATTGTATACTGTTACGTTATAACGTACAACGTCATGTGGCACTACGTTATAACGTATAACGTTATGTAGCACTACGTTCTAACGTATATCGTTATATATTGTTACCTTATAACGTTATACGTTATATACTATTACGTTATAACGTATAACGTTATGTAGCACTACGTTATAACGTATAACGTTATGTAGCACTACGTTATAACGTATAACGTTATATACTACTACCCTATAACGTATAACGTTATGTAGCACTACGTTATAACGTATATCGTTATATATTGTTACCTTATAACGTTATACGTTATATACTATTACGTTATAACGTATAACGTTATGTAGCACTACGTTATAACATATAACGTTATATGCTATTATCTTATAACGTATAACGTCATGTAGCATTACGTTATAACGTATAACGTTGTATACTATTACCTTATAACGTATATCGCTATGTAGCATTACGTTATAACGAATACCGTTGTATTCTATTACGTTATAACGTATAACGTTATGTAGCACTACGTTATAACGTATAACGTTATATACTATTACCTTATAACGTATATCGTTATATATTGTTACCTTATAACGTTATACGTTATATACTATTACGTTATAAAGTATAACGTTATGTGGCACTACGTTATAACGTATAACGTTATGTAGCACTACGTAATAACGTATAACGTTATATACTACTACCTTATAACGTATAACGTTATGTAACACTACGTTATAACATATAACGTTATATACTATTACGTTATAACGTATAACGTTGTGCTGCACTACGTTATATCGTATACCGTTATATACTATTACCTTATAACGTATAACGTTATGTAGCATTACGTTATAACGTACATCGTTATATATTGTTACCTTATAACGTAATACGTTATGTACTATTACGTTATAACGTATAACGTTATGTAGCACTACGTTATAACGTATAACGTTATGTAGCACTACGTTATAACGTATAACGTTATGTAGCACTACGTTATAACGTATATCGTTATATATTGTTACCTTATAACGTTATACGTTATATACTATTACGTTATAACGTATAACGTTATGTAGCACTACGTTATAACGTATAACGTTATGTAGCACTACGTTATAACGTATAACGTTATATACTACTACCCTATAACGTATAACGTTATGTAACACTACGTTATAACATATAACGTTATATACTATTACGTTATAACGTATAACGTTGTGCTGCACTACGTTATAACGTGTAACATTGTATACTGTTACGTTATAACGTACAACGTCATGTGGCACTACGTTATAACGTATAACGTTATGTAGCACTACGTTCTAACGTATATCGTTATATATTGTTACCTTATAACGTTATACGTTATATACTATTACGTTATAACGTATAACGTTATGTAGCACTACGTTATAACGTATAACGTTATGTAGCACTACGTTATAACGTATAACGTTATATACTACTACCCTATAACGTATAACGTTATGTAGCACTACGTTATAACGTATATCGTTATATATTGTTACCTTATAACGTTATACGTTATATACTATTACGTTATAACGTATAACGTTATGTAGCACTACGTTATAACATATAACGTTATATGCTATTATCTTATAACGTATAACGTCATGTAGCATTACGTTATAACGTATAACGTTGTATACTATTACCTTATAACGTATATCGCTATGTAGCATTACGTTATAACGAATACCGTTGTATTCTATTACGTTATAACGTATAACGTTATGTAGCACTACGTTATAACGTATAACGTTATATACTATTACCTTATAACGTATAACGTTATGTAGCATTACGTTATAACGTATAACGTTATATACTATTACCTTAAAGCGTATAACGTTATGTGGCATTAAGCTATAACGTATATCGTTATATATGGTTACCTTATAACGTTATACGTTATATAGTATTACCTTATAACGTATAACGTTATGTAGTATTACGTTATAACACATAACGTTATATACTATTACGTTATAACGTATAACGTTGTGCTGCACTACGTTATAACGTGTAACATTGTATACTGTTACGTTATAACGTACAACGTTATGTTGCACTACGTTATAACATATAACGTTATATGCTATTACCTTATAACGTATAACGTCATGTGGCACTACGTTATAACGTATAACGTTATGTAGCACTACGTTCTAACGTATAACGTTATGTAGCACTACGTTCTAACGTATAACGTTATGTAGCACTACGTTATAACGTATGACGTTATATACTATTACCTTATAACCTATAACGTTATGTCGCATTACGTTATAACGTGTAACATTGTATACTGTTACGTTATAACGTACAACGTTATGTAGCACTACGTTATAACGTATAACGTTATATATTTTTACCTTATAACGTTATACGTTATATACTATTACCTTATAACGTATATCGTTATATATTGTTACCTTATAACGTTATACGTTATATACTATTACCTTATAACGTATAACGTTATGTAGCAATACGTTATAACGTATAACGTCATATACTATTACCTTATAACGTATAACGTTACGTAGCACTACGTTATAACGTATAACGTTATGTAGCACTACGTTCTAACGTATAACGTTATGTAGCACTACGTTATACCGTATAACGTTATATACTACTACCTTATAACGTATAACGTTATGTAGCATTACGTTATAACGTATATCGTTATATATTTTTACCTTATAACGTTATACGTTATATACTATTACCTTATAACGTATATCGTTATATATTGTTACCTTATAACGTTATACGTTATATACTATTACGTTATAAAGTATAACGTTATGTGGCACTACGTTATAACGTATAACGTTATGTAGCACTACGTTATACCGTATAACGTTATATACTACTACCTTATAACGTATAACGTTATGTAGCATTACGTTATAACGTATATCGTTATATATTTTTACCTTATAACGTTATACGTTATATACTATTACCTTATAACGTATATCGTTATATATTGTTACCTTATAACGTTATACGTTATATACTATTACGTTATAAAGTATAACGTTATGTGGCACTACGTTATAACGTATAACGTTATGTAGCACTACGTTCTAACGTATAACGTTATGTAGCACTACGTTATACCGTATAACGTTATATACTACTACCTTATAACGTATAACGTTATGTAGCATTACGTTATAACGTATATCGTTATATATTTTTACCTTATAACGTTATACGTTATATACTATTACCTTATAACGTATATCGTTATATATTGTTACCTTATAACGTTATACGTTATATACTATTACGTTATAAAGTATAACGTTATGTGGCACTACGTTATAACGTATAACGTTATGTAGCACTACGTAATAACGTATAACGTTATATACTACTACCTTATAACGTATAACGTTATGTAACACTACGTTATAACATATAACGTTATATACTATTACGTTATAACGTATAACGTTGTGCTGCATTACGTTATATCGTATACCGTTATATACTATTACCTTATAACGTATAACGTTATGTAGCATTACGTTATAACGTACATCGTTATATATTGTTACCTTATAACGTAATACGTTATGTACTATTACGTTATAACGTATAACGTTATGTAGCACTACGTTATAACGTATAACGTTATGTAGCACTACGTTATAACGTATAACGTTATGTAGCACTACGTTATAACGTATATCGTTATATATTGTTACCTTATAACGTTATACGTTATATACTATTACGTTATAACGTATAACGTTATGTAGCACTACGTTATAACGTATAACGTTATGTAGCACTACGTTATAACGTATAACGTTATATACTACTACCCTATAACGTATAACGTTATGTAACACTACGTTATAACATATAACGTTATATACTATTACGTTATAACGTATAACGTTGTGCTGCACTACGTTATAACGTGTAACATTGTATACTGTTACGTTATAACGTACAACGTCATGTGGCACTACGTTATAACGTATAACGTTATGTAGCACTACGTTCTAACGTATATCGTTATATATTGTTACCTTATAACGTTATACGTTATATACTATTACGTTATAACGTATAACGTTATGTAGCACTACGTTATAACGTATAACGTTATGTAGCACTACGTTATAACGTATAACGTTATATACTACTACCCTATAACGTATAACGTTATGTAGCACTACGTTATAACGTATATCGTTATATATTGTTACCTTATAACGTTATACGTTATATACTATTACGTTATAACGTATAACGTTATGTAGCACTACGTTATAACATATAACGTTATATGCTATTATCTTATAACGTATAACGTCATGTAGCATTACCTTATAACGTATAACGTTGTATACTATTACCTTATAACGTATATCGCTATGTAGCATTACGTTATAACGAATACCGTTGTATTCTATTACGTTATAACGTATAACGTTATGTAGCACTACGTTATAACGTATAACGTTATATACTATTACCTTATAACGTATAACGTTATGTAGCATTACGTTATAACGTATAACGTTATATACTATTACCTTAAAGCGTATAACGTTATGTGGCATTAAGCTATAACGTATATCGTTATATATTGTTACCTTATAACGTTATACGTTATATAGTATTACCTTATAACGTATAACGTTATGTAGTATTACGTTATAACACATAACGTTATATACTATTACGTTATAACGTATAACGTTGTGCTGCACTACGTTATAACGTGTAACATTGTATACTGTTACGTTATAACGTACAACGTTATGTTGCACTACGTTATAACATATAACGTTATATGCTATTACCTTATAACGTATAACGTCATGTGGCACTACGTTATAACGTATAACGTTATGTAGCACTACGTTCTAACGTATAACGTTATGTAGCACTACGTTCTAACGTATAACGTTATGTAGCACTACGTTATAACGTATAACGTTATGTAGCACTACGTTATAACGTATAACGTTATGTAGCACTACGTTATAACGTATAACGTTATATACTACTACCTTATAGCGTATAACGTTATGTAGCACTACGTTATAACATATAACGTTATATACTATTACGTTATAACGTATAACGTTGTGCAGCACTACGTTATAACGTGTAACATTGTATACTGTTACGTTATAACGTACAACGTTATGTAGCACTACGTTATAACATATAACGTTATATACTATTACGTTATTATGTATAACGTTGTGCAGCACTACGTTATAACGTGTAACATCGTATACTGTTACGTTATAACGTACAACTTTATGTAGCACTACGTTATAACATATAACGTTATATGCTATTACCTTATAACGTTATACGTTATAACGTATAACGTTATATACTATTACCTTATAACGTATAACGTTATGTGGCATTACGCTATAACGTATAACGTTATGTAGCACTACGTTATAACGTATAACGTTATGTAGCACTACGTTATAACGTATAACGTTATGTAGCACTACGTTATAACGTATAACGTTATGTAGCACTACGTTCTAACGTATAACGTTATGTAGCACTACGTTATAACGTATGACGTTATATACTATTACCTTATAACCTATAACGTTATGTCGCATTACGTTATAACGTGTAACATTGTATACTGTTACGTTATAACGTACAACGTTATGTAGCACTACGTTATAACGTATAACGTTATATATTTTTACCTTATAACGTTATACGTTATATACTATTACCTTATAACGTATATCGTTATATATTGTTACCTTATAACGTTATACGTTATATACTATTACCTTATAACGTATAACGTTATGTAGCAATACGTTATAACGTATAACGTCATATACTATTACCTTATAACGTATAACGTTACGTAGCACTACGTTATAACGTATAACGTTATGTAGCACTACGTTCTAACGTATAACGTTATGTAGCACTACGTTATACCGTATAACGTTATATACTACTACCTTATAACGTATAACGTTATGTAGCATTACGTTATAACGTATATCGTTATATATTTTTACCTTATAACGTTATACGTTATATACTATTACCTTATAACGTATATCGTTATATATTGTTACCTTATAACGTTATACGTTATATACTATTACGTTATAAAGTATAACGTTATGTGGCACTACGTTATAACGTATAACGTTATGTAGCACTACGTTATACCGTATAACGTTATATACTACTACCTTATAACGTATAACGTTATGTAGCATTACGTTATAACGTATATCGTTATATATTTTTACCTTATAACGTTATACGTTATATACTATTACCTTATAACGTATATCGTTATATATTGTTACCTTATAACGTTATACGTTATATACTATTACGTTATAAAGTATAACGTTATGTGGCACTACGTTATAACGTATAACGTTATGTAGCACTACGTTCTAACGTATAACGTTATGTAGCACTACGTTATACCGTATAACGTTATATACTACTACCTTATAACGTATAACGTTATGTAGCATTACGTTATAACGTATATCGTTATATATTTTTACCTTATAACGTTATACGTTATATACTATTACCTTATAACGTATGTCGTTATATATTGTTACCTTATAACGTTATACGTTATATACAATTACGTTATAAAGTATAACGTTATGTGGCACTACGTTATAACGTATAACGTTATGTAGCACTACGTAATAACGTATAACGTTATATACTACTACCTTATAACGTATAACGTTATGTAACACTACGTTATAACATATAACGTTATATACTATTACGTTATAACGTATAACGTTGTGCTGCACTACGTTATATCGTATACCGTTATATACTATTACCTTATAACGTATAACGTTATGTAGCATTACGTTATAACGTACATCGTTATATATTGTTACCTTATAACGTAATACGTTATGTACTATTACGTTATAACGTATAACGTTATGTAGCACTACGTTATAACGTATAACGTTATGTAGCACTACGTTATAACGTATAACGTTATGTAGCACTACGTTATAACGTATATCGTTATATATTGTTACCTTATAACGTTATACGTTATATACTATTACGTTATAACGTATAACGTTATGTAGCACTACGTTATAACGTATAACATTATGTAGCACTACGTTATAACGTATAACGTTATATACTACTACCCTATAACGTATAACGTTATGTAACACTACGTTATAACATATAACGTTATATACTATTACGTTATAACGTATAACGTTGTGCTGCACTACGTTATAACGTGTAACATTGTATACTGTTACGTTATAACGTACAACGTTATGTAGCACTACGTTATAACATATAACGTTATATGCTATTATCTTATAACGTATAACGTCATGTAGCATTACGTTATAACGTATAACGTTGTATACTATTACCTTATAACGTATATCGCTATGTAGCATTACGTTATAACGAATACCGTTGTATTCTATTACGTTATAACGTATAACGTTATGTAGCACTACGTTATAACGTATAACGTTATATACTATTACCTTATAACGTATATCGTTATATATTGTTACCTTATAACGTTATACGTTATATACTATTACGTTATAAAGTATAACGTTATGTGGCACTACGTTATAACGTATAACGTTATGTAGCACTACGTTCTAACGTATAACGTTATGTAGCACTACGTTATACCGTATAACGTTATATACTACTACCTTATAACGTATAACGTTATGTAGCATTACGTTATAACGTATATCGTTATATATTTTTACCTTATAACGTTATACGTTATATACTATTACCTTATAACGTATATCGTTATATATTGTTACCTTATAACGTTATACGTTATATACTATTACGTTATAAAGTATAACGTTATGTGGCACTACGTTATAACGTATAACGTTATGTAGCACTACGTAATAACGTATAACGTTATATACTACTACCTTATAACGTATAACGTTATGTAACACTACGTTATAACATATAACGTTATATACTATTACGTTATAACGTATAACGTTGTGCTGCACTACGTTATATCGTATACCGTTATATACTATTACCTTATAACGTATAACGTTATGTAGCATTACGTTATAACGTACATCGTTATATATTGTTACCTTATAACGTAATACGTTATGTACTATTACGTTATAACGTATAACGTTATGTAGCACTACGTTATAACGTATAACGTTATGTAGCACTACGTTATAACGTATAACGTTATGTAGCACTACGTTATAACGTATAACGTTATGTAGCACTACGTTATAACGTATATCGTTATATATTGTTACCTTATAACGTTATACGTTATATACTATTACGTTATAACGTATAACGTTATGTAGCACTACGTTATAACGTATAACGTTATGTAGCACTACGTTATAACGTATAACGTTATATACTACTACCCTATAACGTATAACGTTATGTAACACTACGTTATAACATATAACGTTATATACTATTACGTTATAACGTATAACGTTGTGCTGCACTACGTTATAACGTGTAACATTGTATACTGTTACGTTATAACGTACAACGTTATGTAGCACTACGTTATAACATATAACGTTATATGCTATTATCTTATAACGTATAACGTCATGTAGCATTACGTTATGACGTATAACGTTGTATACTATTACCTTATAACGTATATCGCTATGTAGCATTACGTTATAACGAATACCGTTGTATTCTATTACGTTATAACGTATAACGTTATGTAGCACTACGTTATAACGTATAACGTTATATACTATTACCTTATAACGTATAACGTTATGTAGCATTACGTTATAACGTATAACGTTATATACTATTACCTTAAAGCGTATAACGTTATGTGGCATTAAGCTATAACGTATATCGTTATATATTGTTACCTTATAACGTTATACGTTATATAGTATTACCTTATAACGTATAACGTTATGTAGCATTACGTTATAACATATAACGTTATATACTATTACGTTGTAACGTATAACGTTGTGCTGCACTACGTTATAACGTGTAATATTGTATACTGTTACGTTATAACGTACAACGTTATGTTGCACTACGTTATAACATATAACGTTATATGCTATTACCTTATAACGTATAACGTCATGTGGCACTACGTTATAACGTATAACGTTATGTAGCACTACGTTCTAACGTATAACGTTATGTAGCACTACGTTATAACGTATAACGTTATGTAGCACTACGTTATAACGTATAACGTTATGTAGCACTACGTTATAACGTATAACGTTATATACTACTACCTTATAGCGTATAACGTTATGTAGCACTACGTTATAACATATAACGTTATATACTATTACGTTATTATGTATAACGTTGTGCAGCACTACGTTATAACGTGTAACATCGTATACTGTTACGTTATAACGTACAACTTTATGTAGCACTACGTTATAACATATAACGTTATATGCTATTACCTTATAACGTTATACGTTATAACGTATAACGTTATATACTATTACCTTATAACGTATAACGTTATGTGGCATTACGCTATAACGTATATCGTTATGTATTGTTACCTTATAACGTTATACGTTATATAGTATTACCTTATAACGTATAACGTTATGTAGCATTACGTTATAACGTATAACGTTGTATACTATTACCTTATAACGTATAACGTTATGTAGCATTACGTTATAACGTATAACGTTGTATACTATTACCTTATAACGTATAACGTTATGTGGCATTAAGCTATAACGTATATCGTTATATATTGTTACCTTATAACGTTATACGTTATATACTATTACGTTATAACGTATAACGTTATGTAGCACTACGTTATAACGTATAACGTTATGTAGCACTACGTTATAACGTATAACGTTATATACTACTACCGTATAACGTATAACGTTATGTAACACTACGTTATAACATATAACGTTATATACCATTACGTTATAGCGTATAACGTTGTGCTGCACTACGTTATAACGTGTAACATTGTATACTGTTACGTTATAACGTACAACGTTATGTAGCACTACGTTATAACATATAACGTTATATGCTATTATCTTATAACGTATAACGTCATGTAGCATTACGTTATAACGTATAACGTTGTATACTATTACCTTATAACGTATATCGCTATGTAGCATTACGTTATAACGAATACCGTTGTATTCTATTACGTTATAACGTATAACGTTATGTAGCACTACGTTATAACGTATAACGTTATATACTATTACCTTATAACGTATAACGTCATGTGGCACTACGTTATAACGTATAACGTTATGTAGCACTACGTTCTAACGTATAACGTTATGTAGCACTACGTTATAACGTATAACGTTGTGCTGCACTACGTTATAACGTGTAACATTGTATACTGTTACGTTATAACGTACAACGTTATGTTGCACTACGTTATAACATATAACGTTATATGCTATTACCTTATAACGTATAACGTCATGTGGCACTACGTTATAACGTATAACGTTATGTAGCACTACGTTCTAACGTATAACGTTATGTAGCACTACGTTATAACGTATAACGTTATGTAGCACTACGTTATAACGTATAACGTTATGTAGCACTACGTTATAACGTATAACGTTATATACTACTACCTTATAGCGTATAACGTTATGTAGCACTACGTTATAACATATAACGTTATATACTATTACGTTATTATGTATAACGTTGTGCAGCACTACGTTATAACGTGTAACATCGTATACTGTTACGTTATAACGTACAACTTTATGTAGCACTACGTTATAACATATAACGTTATATGCTATTACCTTATAACGTTATACGTTATAACGTATAACGTTATATACTATTACCTTATAACGTATAACGTTATGTGGCATTACGCTATAACGTATATCGTTATGTATTGTTACTTTATAACGTTATACGTTATATAGTATTACCTTATAACGTATAACGTTATGTAGCATTACGTTATAACGTATAACGTTGTATACTATTACCTTATAACGTATAACGTTATGTAGCATTACGTTATAACGTATAACGTTGTATACTATTACCTTATAACGTATAACGTTATGTGGCATTAAGCTATAACGTATATCGTTATATATTGTTACCTTATAACGTTATACGTTATATACTATTACGTTATAACGTATAACGTTATGTAGCACTACGTTATAACGTATAACGTTATGTAGCACTACGTTATAACGTATAACGTTATATACTACTACCGTATAACGTATAACGTTATGTAACACTACGTTATAACATATAACGTTATATACCATTACGTTATAGCGTATAACGTTGTGCTGCACTACGTTATAACGTGTAACATTGTATACTGTTACGTTATAACGTACAACGTTATGTAGCACTACGTTATAACATATAACGTTATATGCTATTATCTTATAACGTATAACGTCATGTAGCATTACGTTATAACGTATAACGTTGTATACTATTACCTTATAACGTATATCGCTATGTAGCATTACGTTATAACGAATACCGTTGTATTCTATTACGTTATAACGTATAACGTTATGTAGCACTACGTTATAACGTATAACGTTATATACTATTACCTTATAACGTATAACGTTATGTAGCATTACGTTATAACGTATAACGTTATATACTATTACCTTAAAGCGTATAACGTTATGTGGCATTAAGCTATAACGTATATCGTTATATATTGTTACCTTATAACGTTATACGTTATATAGTATTACCTTATAACGTATAACGTTATGTAGTATTACGTTATAACACATAACGTTATATACTATTACGTTATAACGTATAACGTTGTGCTGCACTACGTTATAACGTGTAACATTGTATACTGTTACGTTATAACGTACAACGTTATGTTGCACTACGTTATAACATATAACGTTATATGCTATTACCTTATAACGTATAACGTCATGTGGCACTACGTTATAACGTATAACGTTATGTAGCACTACGTTCTAACGTATAACGTTATGTAGCACTACGTTATAACGTATAACGTTATGTAGCACTACGTTATAACGTATAACGTTATGTAGCACTACGTTATAACGTATAACGTTATATACTACTACCTTATAGCGTATAACGTTATGTAGCACTACGTTATAACATATAACGTTATATACTATTACGTTATAACGTATAACGTTGTGCAGCACTACGTTATAACGTGTAACATTGTATACTGTTACGTTATAACGTACAACGTTATGTAGCACTACGTTATAACATATAACGTTATATACTATTACGTTATTATGTATAACGTTGTGCAGCACTACGTTATAACGTGTAACATCGTATACTGTTACGTTATAACGTACAACTTTATGTAGCACTACGTTATAACATATAACGTTATATGCTATTACCTTATAACGTTATACGTTATAACGTATAACGTTATATACTATTACCTTATAACGTATAACGTTATGTGGCATTACGCTATAACGTATAACGTTATGTAGCACTACGTTATAACGTATAACGTTATGTAGCACTACGTTATAACGTATAACGTTATGTAGCACTACGTTATAACGTATAACGTTCTGTAGCACTACGTTCTAACGTATAACGTTATGTAGCACTACGTTATAACGTATGACGTTATATACTATTACCTTATAACCTATAACGTTATGTCGCATTACGTTATAACGTGTAACATTGTATACTGTTACGTTATAACGTACAACGTTATGTAGCACTACGTTATAACGTATAACGTTATATATTTTTACCTTATAACGTTATACGTTATATACTATTACCTTATAACGTATATCGTTATATATTGTTACCTTATAACGTTATACGTTATATACTATTACCTTATAACGTATAACGTTATGTAGCAATACGTTATAACGTATAACGTCATATACTATTACCTTATAACGTATAACGTTACGTAGCACTACGTTATAACGTATAACGTTATGTAGCACTACGTTCTAACGTATAACGTTATGTAGCACTACGTTATACCGTATAACGTTATATACTACTACCTTATAACGTATAACGTTATGTAGCATTACGTTATAACGTATATCGTTATATATTTTTACCTTATAACGTTATACGTTATATACTATTACCTTATAACGTATATCGTTATATATTGTTACCTTATAACGTTATACGTTATATACTATTACGTTATAAAGTATAACGTTATGTGGCACTACGTTATAACGTATAACGTTATGTAGCACTACGTTATACCGTATAACGTTATATACTACTACCTTATAACGTATAACGTTATGTAGCATTACGTTATAACGTATATCGTTATATATTTTTACCTTATAACGTTATACGTTATATACTATTACCTTATAACGTATATCGTTATATATTGTTACCTTATAACGTTATACGTTATATACTATTACGTTATAAAGTATAACGTTATGTGGCACTACGTTATAACGTATAACGTTATGTAGCACTACGTTCTAACGTATAACGTTATGTAGCACTACGTTATACCGTATAACGTTATATACTACTACCTTATAACGTATAACGTTATGTAGCATTACGTTATAACGTATATCGTTATATATTTTTACCTTATAACGTTATACGTTATATACTATTACCTTATAACGTATATCGTTATATATTGTTACCTTATAACGTTATACGTTATATACTATTACGTTATAAAGTATAACGTTATGTGGCACTACGTTATAACGTATAACGTTATGTAGCACTACGTAATAACGTATAACGTTATATACTACTACCTTATAACGTATAACGTTATGTAACACTACGTTATAACATATAACGTTATATACTATTACGTTATAACGTATAACGTTGTGCTGCACTACGTTATATCGTATACCGTTATATACTATTACCTTATAACGTATAACGTTATGTAGCATTACGTTATAACGTACATCGTTATATATTGTTACCTTATAACGTAATACGTTATGTACTATTACGTTATAACGTATAACGTTATGTAGCACTACGTTATAACGTATAACGTTATGTAGCACTACGTTATAACGTATAACGTTATGTAGCACTACGTTATAACGTATATCGTTATATATTGTTACCTTATAACGTTATACGTTATATACTATTACGTTATAACGTATAACGTTATGTAGCACTACGTTATAACGTATAACGTTATGTAGCACTACGTTATAACGTATAACGTTATATACTACTACCCTATAACGTATAACGTTATGTAACACTACGTTATAACATATAACGTTATATACTATTACGTTATAACGTATAACGTTGTGCTGCACTACGTTATAACGTGTAACATTGTATACTGTTACGTTATAACGTACAACGTCATGTGGCACTACGTTATAACGTATAACGTTATGTAGCACTACGTTCTAACGTATATCGTTATATATTGTTACCTTATAACGTTATACGTTATATACTATTACGTTATAACGTATAACGTTATGTAGCACTACGTTATAACGTATAACGTTATGTAGCACTACGTTATAACGTATAACGTTATATACTACTACCCTATAACGTATAACGTTATGTAGCACTACGTTATAACGTATATCGTTATATATTGTTACCTTATAACGTTATACGTTATATACTATTACGTTATAACGTATAACGTTATGTAGCACTACGTTATAACATATAACGTTATATGCTATTATCTTATAACGTATAACGTCATGTAGCATTACGTTATAACGTATAACGTTGTATACTATTACCTTATAACGTATATCGCTATGTAGCATTACGTTATAACGAATACCGTTGTATTCTATTACGTTATAACGTATAACGTTATGTAGCACTACGTTATAACGTATAACGTTATATACTATTACCTTATAACGTATAACGTTATGTAGCATTACGTTATAACGTATAACGTTATATACTATTACCTTAAAGCGTATAACGTTATGTGGCATTAAGCTATAACGTATATCGTTATATATTGTTACCTTATAACGTTATACGTTATATAGTATTACCTTATAACGTATAACGTTATGTAGTATTACGTTATAACACATAACGTTATATACTATTACGTTATAACGTATAACGTTGTGCTGCACTACGTTATAACGTGTAACATTGTATACTGTTACGTTATAACGTACAACGTTATGTTGCACTACGTTATAACATATAACGTTATATGCTATTACCTTATAACGTATAACGTCATGTGGCACTACGTTATAACGTATAACGTTATGTAGCACTACGTTCTAACGTATAACGTTATGTAGCACTACGTTATAACGTATAACGTTATGTAGCACTACGTTATAACGTATAACGTTATGTAGCACTACGTTATAACGTATAACGTTATATACTACTACCTTATAACGTATAACGTTATGTAACACTACGTTATAACATATAACGTTATATACTATTACGTTATAACGTATAACGTTATGTAGCATTACGTTATAACGTATACCGTTATATATTGTTACCTTATAACGTTATACGTTATATACTATTACCTCATAACGTATAACGTTATGTCGCACTACGTTATAACGTATAACGTTATGTAGCATTACGTTATAAGGTATAACGTTATATACTATTACCTTATAACGTATAACGTTATGTAGCACTACGTAACAACGTATAACGTTATGTAGCACTACGTTATAACGTATAACGTTATGTAGCATTACGTTATAAGGTATAACGTTATATACTATTACCTTATAACGTATAACGTTATGTAGCACTACGTAACAACGTATAACGTTATGTAGCACCACGTTATAACGTATAACGTTATATACAATTACCTTATAACGTATAACGTTATGTAGCAGTACGTTATAACGTATATCGCTATATATTGTTACCTTATAACGTTATACGTTATATACTATTACGTTATAACGTATAACGTTATTTAGCACTACGTTATAACGTATAACGTTATGTAGCACTACGTTATAACGTATAACGTTATGTAGCACTACGTTATAACGTATAACGTTATATACTACTACCTTATAACGTATAACGTTATGTAGCACTACGTTATAACATATAACGTTATATTCTATTACGTTATAACGTATAACGTTGTGCAGCACTACGTTATAACGTGTAACATTGTATACTGTTACGTTATAACGTACAACGTTATGTAGCACTACGTTATAACGTATAACGTTATGTAGCACTACGTTATGACGTATAACGTTATATACTATTACCTTATAACGTATAACGTTATGTAGCACTACGTAACAACGTATAACGTTATGTAGCAGTACGTTATAACGTATATCGTTATATATTGTTACCTTATAACGTTATACGTTATATACTATTACCTTATAACATATAACGTTATGTAGCATTACGTTATAACGTATAACGTTGTATAATGTTACCTTATAACGTACAACGTTATGTAGCATTACTTTATAACGAATACCGTTATATACTATTACCTTATAACGTATAACGCTATGTAGCATTACGTTATAACGTATATCGTTATATATTTTTACCTTATAACGTTATACGTTATATACTATTACCTTATAACGTATAACGTTATGTAGCACTACGTTATAACGTATAACGTTACGTAGCATTACGTTATAACGTATATCGTTATATATTGTTACCTTATAACGTTATACGTTATATACTATTACGTTATAACGTATAACGTTATGCAGCACTACGTTATAACGTATAACGTTATGTAGCACTACGTTATAACGTATATCGTTATGTAGCACTACGTTATAACGTATAACGTTATATACTACTACCTTATAACGTATAACGTTATGTAGCACTACGTTATAACATATAACGTTATATACTATTACGTTATAACGTATAACGTTGTGCAGCACTACGTTATAACGTGTAACATTGTATACTGTTACGTTATAACGTACAACGTTATGTAGCACTACGTCATAACGTATAACGTTATGTAGCACTACGTTATAACGTATAACGTTATATACTACTACCTTATAACGTATAACGTTATGTAGCACTACGTTATAACATATAACGTTATATACTATTACGTTATAACGTATAACGTTGTGCAGCACTACGTTATAACGTGTAACATCGTATACAGTTACGTTATAACGTACAACGTTATGTAGCACTACGTTATAACATTTAACGTTATATGCTATTACCTTATAACGTATAACGTTATGTAGCACTACGTTATAACGTATAACGTTATATACTATTACCTTATAACGTATAACGCTATGTAGCATTACGTTATAACGTATAACGTTGTATACTATTACCTTATAACGTATAACGTTATGTAGCATTACGTTATAACGTATAACGTTGTATACTATTACCTTATAACGTATATCGCTATGTAGCATTACGTTATAACGAATACCGTTATATTCTATTACGTTATAACGTATAACGTTATATACTATTACCTTATAACGTATAACGTTATGTAGCATTACGTTATAACGTATAACGTTATATACTATTACCTTATAACGTCTAACGTTATGTGGCATTACGTTATAAGGTATGACGTTATATACTATTACCTTATAACATATAACGCTATGTAGCACTACGTTATAACGTATAACGTTATGTAGCACTACGTTATAACGTATAACGTTATGTAGCACTACGTTATAACGTATAACGTTATATACTACTACCTTATAACGTATAACGTTATGTAACACTACGTTATAACATATAACGTTATATACTATTACGTTATAACGTATAACGTTGTGCTGCACTACGTTATAACGTGTAACATTGTATACTGTTACGTTATAACGTACAACGTGATGTAGCACTACGTTAAAACATATAAATTTATATGCTATTACCTTATAACGTATAACGTCATGTAGCACTACGTTATAACGTATAACGTTATGTAGCACTACGTTCTAACGTATAACGTTATGTAGCACTACGTTATAGCGTATGACGTTATATACTATTACCTTATAACCTATAACGTTATGTCGCATTACGTTATAACGTGTAACATTGTATACTGTTACGTTATAACGTACAACGATATGTAGCACTACGTTATAACGTATAACGTTATGTATTTGTACCTTATAACGTAATACGTTATATACTATTACCTTATAACGCATAACGTTATGCAGCACTACGTTATAACGTATAACGTTATATACTATTACCTTATGACGTATAACGTTATGTAGCATTACGCTATAACGTATATCGTTATATATTTTTACCTTATAACGTATAACGTTATATACTATTACCTTATAACGTATAACGTTATGTAGCATTACGTTATAACGTATAACGTTATATACTATTACCTTATAACGTATAACGTTATGTGGCCTTAAGCTATAACGTATATCGTTATATATTGTTACCTTATAACGTTATACGTTATATAGTATTACCTTATAACGTATAACGTTATGTAGCACTACGTTATAACGTATAACGTTATGTAGCACTACGTTATAACGTATAACGTTATGTAGCACTACGTAATAACGTATAACGTTATGTAGCACTACGTTATATCGTATAACGTTATATATTGTTACCTTATAACGTTATACGTTATATACTATTACGTTATAACGTATAACGTTATGTAGCGCTACGTTATAACGTATAACGTTATGTAGCACTACGTTATAACGTGTAACATTGTATACTGTTACGTTATAACGTACAACGTTATGAAGCACTACGTTATAACGTATAACGTTATGTAGCACTACGTTATAACGTATAACGTTATGTAGCATTAGGTTATAACGTATAACGTTATATACTATTACCTTATAACGTATAACGTTACGTAGCATTACGTTATAACGTACATCGTTATATATTGTTACCTTATAACGTTATACGTTATATACTATTACGTTATAACGTATAACGTTGTGCAGCACTACGTTATAACGTGTAACATTGTGTACTGTTACGTCATAACGTACAACGATATGTAGCACTACGTTATAACGTATAACGTTACGTAACACTACGTTATAACGTATAACGTTATATAGCACTACGTTATAACGTATAACGTTATATACTACTACCTTATAACGCATAACGTTATGTAGCACTACGTTATAACATATAACTTTATATACTATTACGTTATAACGTATAACGTTGTGCAGCACTACGTTATAACGTGTAACATTGTATACTGTTACGTTATAACGTACAACGTTATGTAGCAGTACGTTATAACGTATATCGTTATATATTGTTACCTTATAACGTTATACGTTATATACTATTACGTTATAACGTATAACGTTATTTAGCACTACGTTATAACGTATAACGTTATGTAGCACTACGTTATAACGTATAACGTTATGTAGCACTACGTTATAACGTATAACGTTATATACTACTACCTTATAACGTATAACGTTATGTAGCACTACGTTATAACATATAACGTTATATTCTATTACGTTATAACGTATAACGTTGTGCAGCACTACGTTATAACGTGTAACATTGTATACTGTTACGTTATAACGTACAACGTTATGTAGCACTACGTTATAACGTATAACGTTATGTAGCACTACGTTATGACGTATAACGTTATATACTATTACCTTATAACGTATAACGTTATGTAGCACTACGTAACAACGTATAACGTTATGTAGCAGTACGTTATAACGTATATCGTTATATATTGTTACCTTATAACGTTATACGTTATATACTATTACCTTATAACATATGACGTTATGTAGCATTACGTTATAACGTATAACGTTGTATAATGTTACCTTATAACGTACAACGTTATGTAGCATTACTTTATAACGTATACCGTTATATACTATTACCTTATAACGTATAACGCTATGTAGCATTACGTTATAACGTATATCGTTATATATTTTTACCTTATAACGTTATACGTTATATACTATTACCTTATAACGTATAACGTTATGTAGCACAACGTTATAACGTATAACGTTACGTAGCATTACGTTATAACGTATATCGTTATATATTGTTACCTTATAACGTTATACGTTATATACTATTACGTTATAACGTATAACGTTATGCAGCACTACGTTATAACGTATAACGTTATGTAGCACTACGTTATAACGTATATCGTTATGTAGCACTACGTTATAACGTATAACGTTATATACTACTACCTTATAACGTATAACGTTATGTAGCACTACGTTATAACATATAACGTTATATACTATTACGTTATAACGTATAACGTTGTGCAGCACTACGTTATAACGTGTAACATTGTATACTGTTACGTTATAACGTACAACGTTATGTAGCACTACGTCATAACGTATAACGTTATGTAGCACTACGTTATAACGTATAACGTTATATACTACTACCTTATAACGTATAACGTTATGTAGCACTACGTTATAACATATAACGTTATATACTATTACGTTATAACGTATAACGTTGTGCAGCACTACGTTATAACGTGTAACATCGTATACAGTTACGTTATAACGTACAACGTTATGTAGCACTACGTTATAACATTTAACGTTATATGCTATTACCTTATAACGTATAACGTTATGTAGCACTACGTTATAACGTATAACGTTATATACTATTACCTTATAACGTATAACGCTATGTAGCATTACGTTATAACGTATAACGTTGTATACTATTACCTTATAACGTATAACGTTATGTAGCATTACGTTATAACGTATAACGTTGTATACTATTACCTTATAACGTATATCGCTATGTAGCATTACGTTATAACGAATACCGTTATATTCTATTACGTTATAACGTATAACGTTATATACTATTACCTTATAACGTATAACGTTATGTAGCATTACGTTATAACGTATAACGTTATATACTATTACCTTATAACGTCTAACGTTATGTGGCATTACGTTATAAGGTATGACGTTATATACTATTACCTTATAACATATAACGCTATGTAGCACTACGTTATAACGTATAACGTTATGTAGCACTACGTTATAACGTATAACGTTATGTAGCACTACGTTATAACGTATAACGTTATATACTACTACCTTATAACGTATAACGTTATGTAACACTACGTTATAACATATAACGTTATATACTATTACGTTATAACGTATAACGTTGTGCTGCACTACGTTATAACGTGTAACATTGTATACTGTTACGTTATAACGTACAACGTGATGTAGCACTACGTTAAAACATATAAATTTATATGCTATTACCTTATAACGTATAACGTCATGTAGCACTACGTTATAACGTATAACGTTATGTAGCACTACGTTCTAACGTATAACGTTATGTAGCACTACGTTATAGCGTATGACGTTATATACTATTACCTTATAACCTATAACGTTATGTCGCATTACGTTATAACGTGTAACATTGTATACTGTTACGTTATAACGTACAACGATATGTAGCACTACGTTATAACGTATAACGTTATGTATTTGTACCTTATAACGTAATACGTTATATACTATTACCTTATAACGCATAACGTTATGCAGCACTACGTTATAACGTATAACGTTATATACTATTACCTTATGACGTATAACGTTATGTAGCATTACGCTATAACGTATATCGTTATATATTTTTACCTTATAACGTATAACGTTATATACTATTACCTTATAACGTATAACGTTATGTAGCATTACGTTATAACGTATAACGTTATATACTATTACCTTATAACGTATAACGTTATGTGGCCTTAAGCTATAACGTATATCGTTATATATTGTTACCTTATAACGTTATACGTTATATAGTATTACCTTATAACGTATAACGTTATGTAGCACTACGTTATAACGTATAACGTTATGTAGCACTACGTTATAACGTATAACGTTATGTAGCACTACGTAATAACGTATAACGTTATGTAGCACTACGTTATATCGTATAACGTTATATATTGTTACCTTATAACGTTATACGTTATATACTATTACGTTATAACGTATAACGTTATGTAGCGCTACGTTATAACGTATAACGTTATGTAGCACTACGTTATAACGTGTAACATTGTATACTGTTACGTTATAACGTACAACGTTATGAAGCACTACGTTATAACGTATAACGTTATGTAGCACTACGTTATAACGTATAACGTTATGTAGCATTAGGTTATAACGTATAACGTTATATACTATTACCTTATAACGTATAACGTTACGTAGCATTACGTTATAACGTACATCGTTATATATTGTTACCTTATAACGTTATACGTTATATACTATTACGTTATAACGTATAACATTGTGCAGCACTACGTTATAACGTGTAACATTGTGTACTGTTACGTCATAACGTACAACGATATGTAGCACTACGTTATAACGTATAACGTTACGTAACACTACGTTATAACGTATAACGTTATATAGCACTACGTTATAACGTATAACGTTATATACTACTACCTTATAACGCATAACGTTATGTAGCACTACGTTATAACATATAACTTTATATACTATTACGTTATAACGTATAACGTTGTGCAGCACTACGTTATAACGTGTAACATTGTATACTGTTACGTTATAACGTACAACGTTATGTAGCATTACGTTATAACGTATATCGTTATATATTGTTACCTTATAACGTTATATGTTATATACTATTACCTTATAACGTATAACGTTATGTAGCACTACGTAACAACGTATAACGTTATGTAGCATTACGTCATAAGGTATAACGTTATATACTATTGCCTTATAACGTATAACGTTATGTAGCACTACGTAACAACGTATAACGTTATGTAGCACTACGTAACAACGTATAACGTTATGTAGCACTACGTTATAACGTATAACGTTATATACTATTACCTTATAACGTATAACGTTATGTAGCACTACGTTATAACGTATAACGTTATGTAGCATTACGTCATAACGTATAACGTTATATACTACTACCTTATAACGTATAACGTTATGTAGCACTACGTTATAACATATAACGTTATATACTATTACGTTATAACGTATAACGTTGTGCTGCACTACGTTATAACGTGTAACATTGTATACTGTTACGTTATAACGTACAACGTTATGAAGCACTACGTTATAACGTATAACGTTATGTAGCACTACGTTATAACGTATAACGTTATATACTACTACCTTATAACGTATAACGTTATGTAGCACTACGTTATAACATATAACGTTATATACTATTACGTTATAACGTATAACGTTGTGCTGCACTACGTTATAACGTGTAACATTGTATACTATGACGTTATAACGTATAACGTTATGTAGCACTACGTTATAACGTATAACGTTATGTAGCACTACGTTATAACGTATAACGTTATGTAGCATTGCGTTATAAGGTATAACGTTATATACTATTACCTTATATCGTATAACGCTATGTAGCACTACGTAACAACGTATAACCTTATGTAGCACTACGTTATAACGTATATCGTTATATATTGTTACCTTATAACGTTATGCGTTATATACTATTACGTTATAACGTATAACGTTATGTAGCACTACGTTATAACGTATAACGTTATATACTATTACCTTATAACGTATAACGTTACGTAGCATTACGTTATAACGTATATCGTTATATATTGTTACCTTATAACGTTATATGTTATATACTATTACGTTATAACGTATAACGTTATGTAGCACTACGTTATAACGTATAACGTTATGTAGCACTACGTGATAACGTATAACGTTATGTAGCACTACGTTATAACGTATAACGTTATATGCTATTACCTTATAACGTATAACGTTATGTAGCACTACGTTATAACGTATAACGTTATATACTATTACCTTATAACGTATAACGTTATGTAGCACTACGTTATAACGTATAACGTTATACACTATTTCCTTATGTAGCAGTACGTTATAACGTATATCGTTATATATTGTTACCTTATAACGTTATACGTTATGTACTATTACCTTATAACGTATAACGTTATGTAGCACTACGTTATAACGTATAACGTTATGTAGCACTACGTTATAACGTATAACGTTATATACTACTACCTTATAACGTATAACGTTATGTAGCATTACGTTATAAGGTATAACGTTATATACTATTACCTTATAACGTATAACGTTATGTAGCATTGCGTTATAACGTATATCGTTATATATTTTTACCATCTAACGTTATACGTTATATACTATTACCTTATAACGTATAACGTTATGTAGCACTACGTTATAACGTATAACGTTATATACTATTACCTTATAACGCATAACGTTACGTAGCAATACGTTATAACATATATCGTTATATATTGTTACCTTATAACGTTATACGTTATATACTATTACGTTATAACGTATAACGTTATGTAGCACTACGTTATAACGTATAACGTTATATGCTATTACCTTATAACGTATAACGTTATGTAGCACTACGTTATAACGTAGATCGTTATATATTGTTACCTTCTAACGTTATACGTTATATACTATTACGATATAACGTATAACGTTATGTAGCACTACGTTATAACGTATAACGTTATGTAGCACTACGTTATAACGTATAACGTTATATACTACTACCTTATAACGTATAACGTTACGTAGCATTACGTTATAACGTATATCGTTATATATTGTTAGCTTATAACGTTATACGTTATATACTATTACCTTATAACGTATAACGTTATGTAGCACTACGTTATAACGTATAACGTTATGTAGAACTACGTTATAACGTATATCGTTATATATTGTTACCTTCTAACGTTATACGTTATATACTATTACGATATAACGCATAACGTTATGTAGCACTACGTTATAACGTATAACGTTATATACTGTTACCTTATAACGTATAACGTTATGTAGCATTACGTTATAACGTATAACGTTGTATACTATTACCTTATAACGTATATCGCTATGTAGCATTACGTTATAACGAATACCGTTGTATTCTATTACCTTACAACGTATAACGTTATGTAGCACTACGTAATAACGTATGACGTTATATATTGTTACCTTATAACGTTATACGTTATATAGTATTACCTTATAACGTATAACGTTATGTAGCACTACGTTATAACGTATAACGTTATGTAGCACTACGTTATAACGTATAACGTTATGTAGCACTACGTTATAACGTATAACGTTATATACTATTACCTTATAACGTATAACGTTATGTAGCATTACGTGATAACCTATTACGTTATATACTATTACCTTACAACGTATAACGTTATGTAGCACTACGTTATAACGTATAACGTTATGTAGCACTACGTTATAACGTATAACGTTATGTGGCACTACGTTATAACGTATAACGTTATATACTATTACCTTACAACGTATAACGTTATGTAGCATTACGTTATAACGTATATCGTTATATATTGTTACCTTATAACGTTATACGTCATATAGTATTACCTTATAACGTATAACGTTATGTAGCATTAGGTTATAACGTATAACGTTATATACTATTACCTTATAACGTATAACGTTACGTAGCATTACGTTATAACGTACATCGTTATATATTGTTACCTTATAACGTTATACGTTATATACTATTACGTTATAACGTATAACGTTGTGCAGCAATACGTTATAACGTGTAACATTGTGTACTGTTACGTTATAACGTACAACGATATGTAGCACTACGTTATAACGTATAACGTTATGTAGCACTACGTTATAACGTATAACGTTATGTAGCACTACGTTATAACGTATAACGTTATGTAGCACTACGTTATAACGTATAACGTTATGTAGCACTACGTCATAACGTATATCGTTATATATTGTTACCTTATAACGTTATACGTTATATACTATTACGTTATAACGTATAACGTTATGTAACACTACGTTATAACGTATAACGTTATATAGCACTACGTTATAACGTATAACGTTATATACTACTACCTTATAACGTATAACGTTATGTGGCACTACGTTATAACATATAACTTTATATACTATTACGTTATAACGTATAACGTTGTGCAGCACTACGTTATAACGTGTAACATTGTATACTGTTACGTTATAACGTACAACGTTATGTAGCACTACGTTATAACATATAAAGTTATATGCTATTACCTTATAACGTATAACGTTATGTAGCACTACGTTATAACGTATAACGTTATATACTATTACCTTATAACGTATAACGTTATGTAGCATTACGTTATAACGTATAACGTTGTATACTATTACCTTATAACGTATAACGTTATGTAGCATTAGGTTATAACGTATAACGTTATATATTGTTACCTTATAACGTTATACGTTATATAGTATTACCTTATAACGCATAACGTTATGTAGCATTAGGTTATAACGTATAACGTTATATACTATTACCTTATAACGTATAACGTTACGTAGCATTACGTTATAACGTACATCGTTATATATTGTTACCTTATAACGTTATACGTTATATACTGTTACGTTATAACGTATAACGTTGTGCAGCACTACGTTATAACGTGTAACATTGTGTACTGTTACGTCATAACGTACAACGATATGTAGCACTACGTTATAACGTATAACGTTATGTAGCACTACGTTATAACGTATAACGTTATGTAGCACTACGTAATAACGTATAACGTTGTGCTGCACTACGTTATAACGTGTAACGTTATGTAGCACTACGTTATAACGTATTACGTTATATACTATTACCTTATAACGTATAACGTTATGTAGCACTACGTTATAACGTATAACGTTATGTAGCATTACGTCATAACGTATAACGTTATATACTACTACCTTATAACGTATAACGTTATGTAGCACTACGTTATAACATATAACGTTATATACTATTACGTTATAACGTATAACGTTGTGCTGCACTACGTTATAACGTGTAACATTGTATACTGTTACGTTATAACGTACAACGTTATGAAGCACTACGTTATAACGTATAACGTTATGTAGCACTACGTTATAACGTATAACGTTATGTAGCACTACGTAATAACGTATAACGTTGTGCTGCACTACGTTATAACGTGTAACATTGGATACTGTTACGTTATAACGTACAACGTTATGAAGCACTACGTTATAACGTATAACGTTATGTAGCACTACGTTATAACGTATAACGTTTTGTAGCACTACGTTATAACGTATTACATTATGTAGCACTACGTTATAACGTATAACGTTATGTAGCACTACGTAATAACGTATAACGTTATGTAGCACTACGTTATATCGTATAACGTTATATACTATTACCTTATAGCGTATAACGTTATGTAGCACTACGTTATAACGTATAACGTTATGTAGCACTACGTTATATCGTATAACGTTATATACTATTACCTTATAGCGTATAACGTTATGTAGCACTACGTTATAACGTATAACGTTATATACTATTACCTTATAACGTATAACGTTATGTAGCATTACGTTATAACGTATAACGTTGTATACTATTACCTTATAACGTATAACGTTATGTAGCATTACGTTATAACGTATAACGTTGTATACTATTACCTTATAACGTATAACGTTATGTAGCACTACGTTATAACGTATAACGTTATATACTACTACCTTATAACGTATAACGTTATGTAGCACTACGTTATAACGTATAACGTTATATACTATTACGTTATAACGTATAACGTTATGTAGCACTACGTTATAACGTATAACGTTATATACTACTACCTTATAACGTATAACGTAATGTAGCACTACGTTATAACGTATAACGTTATATACTATTACCTTATAACGTATAACGTTATGTAGCATTACGTTATAACGTATAACGTTGTATACTATTACCTTATAACGTATAACGTTATGTAGCATTACGTTATAACGTATAACGTTGTATACTATTACCTTATAACGTATAACGTTATGTAGCACTACGTTATAACATATAAAGTTATATGCTATTACCTTATAACGTATAACGTTATGTAGCACTACGTTATAACGTATAACGTTATATACTATTACCTTATAACGTATAACGTTATGTAGCATTACGTTATAACGTATAACGTTGTATACTATTACCTTATAACGTATAACGTTATGTAGCATTACGTTATAACGTATATAGTTATATATTGTTACCTTATAACGTTATACGTTATATACTATTACCTTATAACGTATAACGTTATGTAGCACTACGTTATAACATATAAAGTTATATGCTATTACCTTATAACGTATAACGTTATGTAGCACTACGTTATAACGTATAACGTTATATACTATTACCTTATAACGTATAACGTTATGTAGCATTACGTTATAACGTATAACGTTGTATACTATTACCTTATAACGTATAACGTTATGTAGCATTAGGTTATAACGTATAACGTTATATATTGTTACCTTATAACGTTATACGTTATATAGTATTACCTTATAACGCATAACGTTATGTAGCATTAGGTTATAACGTATAACGTTATATACTATTACCTTATAACGTATAACGTTACGTAGCATTACGTTATAACGTACATCGTTATATATTGTTACCTTATAACGTTATACGTTATATACTGTTACGTTATAACGTATAACGTTGTGCAGCACTACGTTATAACGTGTAACATTGTGTACTGTTACGTCATAACGTACAACGATATGTAGCACTACGTTATAACGTATAACGTTATGTAGCACTACGTTATAACGTATAACGTTATGTAGCACTACGTAATAACGTATAACGTTGTGCTGCACTACGTTATAACGTGTAACGTTATGTAGCACTACGTTATAACGTATTACGTTATATACTATTACCTTATAACGTATAACGTTATGTAGCACTACGTTATAACGTATAACGTTATGTAGCATTACGTCATAACGTATAACGTTATATACTACTACCTTATAACGTATAACGTTATGTAGCACTACGTTATAACATATAACGTTATATACTATTACGTTATAACGTATAACGTTGTGCTGCACTACGTTATAACGTGTAACATTGTATACTGTTACGTTATAACGTACAACGTTATGAAGCACTACGTTATAACGTATAACGTTATGTAGCACTACGTTATAACGTATAACGTTATGTAGCACTACGTAATAACGTATAACGTTGTGCTGCACTACGTTATAACGTGTAACATTGGATACTGTTACGTTATAACGTACAACGTTATGAAGCACTACGTTATAACGTATAACGTTATGTAGCACTACGTTATAACGTATAACGTTTTGTAGCACTACGTTATAACGTATTACATTATGTAGCACTACGTTATAACGTATAACGTTATGTAGCACTACGTAATAACGTATAACGTTATGTAGCACTACGTTATATCGTATAACGTTATATACTATTACCTTATAGCGTATAACGTTATGTAGCACTACGTTATAACGTATAACGTTATGTAGCACTACGTTATATCGTATAACGTTATATACTATTACCTTATAGCGTATAACGTTATGTAGCACTACGTTATAACGTATAACGTTATATACTATTACCTTATAACGTATAACGTTATGTAGCATTACGTTATAACGTATAACGTTGTATACTATTACCTTATAACGTATAACGTTATGTAGCATTACGTTATAACGTATAACGTTGTATACTATTACCTTATAACGTATAACGTTATGTAGCACTACGTTATAACGTATAACGTTATATACTACTACCTTATAACGTATAACGTTATGTAGCACTACGTTATAACGTATAACGTTATATACTATTACGTTATAACGTATAACGTTATGTAGCACTACGTTATAACGTATAACGTTATATACTACTACCTTATAACGTATAACGTAATGTAGCACTACGTTATAACGTATAACGTTATATACTATTACCTTATAACGTATAACGTTATGTAGCATTACGTTATAACGTATAACGTTGTATACTATTACCTTATAACGTATAACGTTATGTAGCATTACGTTATAACGTATAACGTTGTATACTATTACCTTATAACGTATAACGTTATGTAGCACTACGTTATAACATATAAAGTTATATGCTATTACCTTATAACGTATAACGTTATGTAGCACTACGTTATAACGTATAACGTTATATACTATTACCTTATAACGTATAACGTTATGTAGCATTACGTTATAACGTATAACGTTGTATACTATTACCTTATAACGTATAACGTTATGTAGCATTACGTTATAACGTATATAGTTATATATTGTTACCTTATAACGTTATACGTTATATACTATTACCTTATAACGTATAACGTTATGTAGCACTACGTTATAACGTATAACGTTATGTAGCATTACGTCATAAGGTATAACGTTATATACTATTACCTTATAACGTATAACGTTATGTAGCACTACGTAACAACGTATAACGTTATGTAGCACTACGTTATAACGTATAACGTTATATACTATTACCTTATAACGTATAACGTTATGTAGCAGTACGTTATAACGTATATCGTTATATATTGTTACCTTATAACGTTATACGTTATATACTATTACCTTGAAACATACGACGTTATGTAGCATTACGTTATAACGTATAACGTTGTATAATGTTACCTTATAACGTACAACGTTATGTCGCATTACTTTATAACGTATACCGTTATATACTATTACCTTATAACATATAACGTTATGTAGCATTACGTTATAATGTATAACGTTATATACTATTACCTTATAACGTATAACGTTATGTAGCATTACGTTATAACGTATAACGTTATGTAGCACTACGTTATAACGTTTAACATTGTATACTGTTACGTTATAACGTACAACGTTATGAAGCACTACGTTATAACGTATAACGTTATGTAGCACTACGTTATAAAGTATAACATTATGTAGCACTACGTTATAACGTATATCGTTATATATTGTTACCTTATAACGTTATACGTTATATACTATTACGTTATAACGTATAACGTTATGTAGCACTACGTTATAACGTATAACGTTATGTAGCACTACGTTATAACGTGTAACATTGTATACTGTTACGTTATAACGTACAACGTTATGAAGCACTACGCTATAACGTATAACGTTATGTAGCACTACGTTATAACGTATAACGTTATGTAGCACTACGTTATAACGTATAACGTTATGTAGCACTACGTAATAACGTATAACGTTATGTAGCACTACGTTATATCGTATAACGTTATATACTATTACCTTATAGCGTATAACGTTATGTAGCACTACGTTATAACGTATAACGTTATGTAGCACTACGTTATAACGTGTAACATTGTATACTGTTACGTTATAACGTACAACGTTATGAAGCACTACGTTATAACGTATAACGTTATGTAGCACTACGTTATAACGTATAACGTTATGTAGCACTACGTTATAACGTATGACGTTATATACTACTACCTTATAACGTATAACGTTATGTAGCACTACGTTATAACGTATAACGTTATGTAGCACTACGTTATAACGTGTAACATTGTATACTGTTACGTTATAACGTACAACGTTATGAAGCACTACGTTATAACGTATAACGTTATGTAGCACTACGTTATAACGTATAACGTTATGTAGCACTACGTTATAACGTATGACGTTATATACTACTACCTTATAACGTATAACGTTATGTAGCACTACGTTATAACATATAACGTTATATACTATTACGTTATAACGTATAACGTTGTGCTGCACTACGTTATAACGTGTAACATTGTATACTGTTACGTTATAACGTACAACGTTATGAAGCACTACGTTATAACGTATAACGTTATGTAGCACTACGTTATAACGTATAACGTTATGTAGCACTACGTTATAACGTATAACGTTATGTAGCACTACGTAATAACGTATAACGTTATGTAGCACTACGTTATATCGTATAACGTTATATATTGTTACCTTATAACGTTATACATTATATACTATTACGTTATAACGTATAACGTTGTGCAGCACTACGTTATAACGTGTAACATTGTGTACTGTTACGTTATAACGTACAACGATATGTAGCACTACGTTATAACGTATAACGTTATGTAGCACTACGTTATAACGTATAACGTTATGTAGCACTACGTTATAACGTATAACGTTATGTAGCACTACGTCACAACGTATATCGTTATATATTGTTACCTTATAACGTTATACGTTATATACTATTACGTTATAACGTATAACATTATGTAACACAACGTTATAACATATAAAGTTATATGCTATTACCTTATAACGTATAACGTTATGTAGCACTACGTTATAACGTATAACGTTATATACTATTACCTTATAACGTATAACGTTATGTAGCATTACGTTATAACGTATAACGTTGTATACTATTACCTTATAACGTATAACGTTATGTAGCATTACGTTATAACGTATATCGTTATATATTGTTACCTTCTAACGTTATACGTTATATACTATTACCTTACAACGTATAACGTTATGTAGCACTACGTTATAACGTATAACGTTATGTAGCATTACGTTATAAGGTATAACGTTATATACTATTACCTTATAACGTATAACGTTATGTAGCAGTACGTTATAACGTATATCGTTATATATTGTTACCTTATAACGTTATACGTTATATACTATTACCTTGAAACATACGACGTTATGTAGCATTACGTTATAACGTATAACGTTGTATACTATTACCTTATAACGTATATCGCTATGTAGCATTACGTTATAACGAATACCGTTGTATTCTATTACCTTACAACGTATAACGTTATGTAGCACTACGTAATAACGTATAACGTTATATACTATTACCTTACAACGTATAACGTTATTGTAGCACTACGTTATAACGTATAACGTTATGTAGCACTACGTTATAACGTATAACGTTATGTAGCACTACTATATAACGTATAACGTTATGTAGCAATACGTGATAACGTATAACGTTATATACTACTACCTTGAAACATACGACGTTATGTAGCATTACGTTATAACGTATAACGTTGTATACTATTACCTTATAACGCATATCGCTATGTAGCATTACGTTATAACGAATACCGTTGTATTCTATTACCTTACAACGTATAACGTTATGTAGCATTACGTTATAACGAATACCGTTGTATTCTATTACGTTATAACGTATAACGTTATGTAGCACTACGTTACAACGTATAACGTTATGTAGCACTACGTTATAACGTATAACGTTATATACTAGTACCTTATAACGTATAACGTTATGTAGCACAACGTTATAACGTATAACGTTAAGTAGCAGTACGTAATAACCTATAACGCTATATACTATTACCTTACAACGTATAACGTTATGTAGCACTACGTAATAACGTATAACGTTATATACTATTACCTTACAACGTATAACGTTATGTAGCATTACGTTATAACTAATACCGTTGTATTCTATTACCTTACAACGTATAACGTTATGTAGCACAACGTAATAACGTATAACGTTATATACTATTACCTTACAACGTATAACGTTATGTAGCACTACGTTATAACGTATAACGTTATGTAGCACTACGTTATAACGTATAACGTTATGTAGCACTACGTTATAACGTATAACGTTATGTAGCACTACGTTATAACGTATAACGTTATATACTATTACCTTACATCGTATAACGTTATGTAGCATTACGTTATAACGTATAACGTTATATACTATTACCTTATAACGTATAACGTTATGTGGCATTACGCTATAACGTATATCGTTATATATTGTTACCTTATAACGTTATACGTTATATAGTATTACCTTATAACGTATAACGTTATATACTACTACCTTATAACGTATAACGTTATGTAGCACTACGTTATAACGTATAACGTTATATACTACTACCTTATAACGTATACCGTTATGTAGCATTACGTTATAAGGTATAACGTTATATACTATTACCTTATAACGTATAACGTTATGTAACACTACGTTATAACGTATAACGTTATGTAGCACTACGTAATAACGTATAACGTTATGTAGCACTACGTTACAACGTATAACGTTATATACTATTACCTTATAGCGTATAACGTTATGTAGCAGTACGTTATAACGTATATCGTTATATATTGTTACCTTATAGCGTTATACGTTATATACTATTACCTTATAACGTATAACGTTATGTAGCACTACGTTATAACGTATAACGTTATGTAGCACTACGTTATAAGGTATAACGTTATATACTACTACCTTATAACGTATAACGTTATGTAGTTTTACGTTATAAGGTATAACGTTATATACTATTACCTTATAACGTATATCATTATATATTGTTACCTTACAACGTACAACGTTATGTAGCACTACGTTATAACGTATATCGTTATATATTGTTACCTTCTAACGTTATACGTTATATACTATTACGATATAACGTATAACGTTATGTAGCACTACGTTATAACGTATAACGTTATGTAGCACTACGTTATAAAGTATAACGTTATGTAGCACTACGTTATAACGTATAACGTTATATACTGTTACCTTATAACGTATAACGTTATGTAGCATTACGTTATAACGTATAACGTTGTATACTATTACCTTATAACGTATATCGCTATGTAGCATTACGTTATAACGAATACCGTTGTATTCTATTACCTTACAACGTATAACGTTATGTAGCACTACGTAATAACGTATGACGTTATATACTATTACATTACAACGTATAACGTTATGTAGCACTACGTTATTACGTATAACGTTATGTAGCACTACGTTATAACGTATAACGTTATGTAGCACTACGTTATAACGTATAACGTTATATACTATTACCTTACAACGTATAACGTTATGTAGCATTACGTTATAACGTATATCGTTATATATTGTTACCTTATAACGTTATACGTTATATAGTATTACCTTATAACGTATAATGTTATGTAGCATTAGGTTATAACGTATAACGTTATATACTATTACCTTATAACGTATAACGTTACGTATCATTACGTTATAACATACATCGTTATATATTGTTACCTTATAACGTTATACGTTATATACTATTGCGTTATAACGTATAACGTTGTGCAGCAATACGTTATAACGTGTAACATTGTGTACTGTTACGTTATAACGTATAACGTTATGTAGCACCACGTTATAACGTATAACGTTATATACTACTACCTTATAACGTATAACGTTATGTAGCACTACGTTATAACGTATAACGTTATATACTATTACGTTATAACGTATAACGTTGTGCAGCACTACGTTATAACGTATAACGTTATATACTGTTACGTTATAACGTACAACGTTATGTAGCACTACGTTATAACATATAACGTTATATGCGATTATCTTATAACGTATAACGTTATGTAGCACTACGTTATAACGTATAACGTTATGTAGCACTACGTTATAACGTATAACGTTATATACTATTACCTTATAACGTATAACGTTATGTAGCATTACGTGATAACCTATTACGTTATATAATATTACCTTACAACGTATAACGTTATGTAGCAATACGTTATAACGTATAACGTAAAGTAGCACTACGTTATAACGTATAACGTTATGTAGCACTACGTTATAACCTATAACGTTATATGCTACAACCTTATAACGTATAACGTTATGTAGCACTACGTTATAACATATAACGTTATATACTATTACCTTATACCGTATATCGCTATGTAGCATTACGTTATTACGAATACCGTTGTATTCTATTACCTTACAACGTATAACGTTATGTAGCAGTACGTTATTACGCATAACGTTATATACTATTACCTTATAACGTATAACGTTATGTAGCATTACGTTATAACGTATGACGTTATATACTATTACGTTATAACGTGTAACGTTATGTAGCTTTACGTTATAACGTATAACGTTATATACTATTACCTTATAACGTATAACGTTATGTAGCACTACGTTATAACGTATAACGTTATGTAGCACTACGTAATAACGTATAACGTTATGTAGCACTACGTTATAACGTATAACGTTATGTAGCACTACGTAATAACGTATAGCGTTATGTAGCACTACGTTATAACGTATAACGTTATGTAGCACTACGTAATAACGTTGTACGTTATATACTATTACCTTACAACGTATAACGTAATGTAGCATTACGTTATAACGTATATCGTTATATATTGTTACCTTATAACGTTATACGTCATATAGTATTACCTTATAACGTATAACGTTATGTAGCATTAGGTTATAACGTATAACGTTATATACTATTACCTTATAACGTATAACGTTACGTAGCATTACGTTATAACGTACATCGTTATATATTGTTACCTTATAACGTTATACGTTATCTACTATTACGTTATAACGTATAACGTTGTGCAGCAATACGTTATAACGTGTAACAATGTGTACTGTTACGTTATAACGTATAACGTTGTGCAGCACTACGTTATAACGAGTAACATTGTATACTGTTACGTTATAACGTACAACGTTATGTAGCACTACGTTATAACATATAACGTTATATGCTATTATCTTATAACGTATAACGTTATGTAGCACTACGTTATAACGTATAACGTTATGTAGCACTACGTTATAACGTATAACGTTATATACTACTACCTTATAACGTATAACGTTATGTAGCACTACGTTATAACGTATAACGTTATGTAGCACTACGTTATAACGTATAACGTTATATACTACTACCTTATAACGTATAACGTTATGTAGCACTACGTTATAACATATAACGTTATATACTATTACGTTATAACGTATAACGTTATGTAGCACTACGTTATAACGTATAACGTTATGTAGCAGTACGTAATAACGTATAACGTTATGTAGCACTACGTTATAACGTATAACGTTATGTAGCACTACGTAATAACGTTGTACGTTATATACTATTACCTTACAACGTATAACGTTATGTAACACTACGTTATAACGTATGACGTTATATACTATTACGTTATAACGTATAACGTTATGTAGCTTTACGTTATAACGTATAACGTTATATACTATTACCTTATAACGTATAACGTTATGTAGCACTACGTTATAACGTATAACGTTATGTAGCACTACGTAATAACGTATTACGTTATGTAGCACTACGTTATAACGTATAACGTTAATTACTATTACCTTATGACGTATAATGTTATGTAGCATTAGGTTATAACGTATAACGTTATATACTATTACCTTATAACGTATAACGTTACGTAGCATTACGTTATAACGTACATCGTTATATATTGTTACCTTATAACGTTATACGTTATATACTATTACCTTGAAACATACGACGTTATGTAGCATTACGTTATAACGTATAACGTTGTATAATGTTACCTTATAACGTACAACGTTATGTAGCATTACTTTATAACGTATACCGTTATATACTATTACCTTATAACATATAACGTTATGTAGCATTACTATAAGGTATAACGTTATATACTATTACCTTATAACGTATAACGTTATGTAGCATCACGTTATAACGTATATCGTTATATATTGTTACCTTATGACGTTATACGTTATATACTATTACGTTATATCGTATAACGTTATGTAGCACTACGTTATAACGTATAACGTTATGTAGCACTACGTTATAACGTATATCGTTATATATTGTTACCTTATAACGTTATACGTTATATACTATTACGTTATAACGTATAACGTTATGTAGCACTACGTTATAACGTATAACGTTATGTAGCACTACGTTATAACGTATAACGTTATGTAGCACTACGTTATAACGTGTAACATTGTATACTGTTACGTTATAACGTACAACGTTATGAAGCACTACGTTATAACGTATAACGTTATGTAGCACTACGTTATAACGTATAACGTTATGTAGCACTACGTTATAACGTATAACGTTATGTAGCACTACGTAATAACGTATAACGTTATGTAGCACTACGTTATATCGTATAAAGTTATATACTATTACCTTATAGCGTATAACGTTATGTAGCACTACGTTATAACGTATAACGTTATGTAGCACTACGTTATAACGTGTAACATTGTATACTGTTACGTTATAACGTACAACGTTATGAAGCACTACGTTATAACGTATAACGTTATGTAGCACTACGCTATAACGTATAACGTTATGTAGCACTACGTTATAACGTATAACGTTATATACTACTACCTTATAACGTATAACGTTATGTAGCACTACGTTATAACATATAACGTTATATACTATTACGTTATAACGTATAACGTTGTGCTGCACTACGTTATAACGTGTAACATTGTATACTGTTACGTTATAACGTACAACGTTATGAAGCACTCCGTTATAACGTATAACGTTATGTAGCACTACGTTATAACGTATAACGTTATGTAGCACTACGTTATAACGTATAACGTTATGTAGCACTACGTAATAACGTATAACGTTATGTAGCACTACGTTATATCGTATAACGTTATATATTGTTACCTTATAACGTACAACGTTATGAAGCACTACGTTATAACGTATAACGTTATGTAGCACTACGTTATAACGTATAACGTTATGTAGCACTACGTTATAACGTATAACGTTATGTAGCACTACGTAATAACGTATAACGTTATGTAGCACTACGTTATATCGTATAAAGTTATATACTATTACCTTATAGCGTATAACGTTATGTAGCACTACGTTATAACGTATAACGTTATGTAGCACTACGTTATAACGTGTAACATTGTATACTGTTACGTTATAACGTACAACGTTATGAAGCACTACGTTATAACGTATAACGTTATGTAGCACTACGCTATAACGTATAACGTTATGTAGCACTACGTTATAACGTATAACATTATATACTACTACCTTATAACGTATAACGTTATGTAGCACTACGTTATAACATATAACGTTATATACTATTACGTTATAACGTATAACGTTGTGCTGCACTACGTTATAACGTGTAACATTGTATACTGTTACGTTATAACGTACAACGTTATGAAGCACTCCGTTATAACGTATAACGTTATGTAGCACTACGTTATAACGTATAACGTTATGTAGCACTACGTTATAACGTATAACGTTATGTAGCACTACGTAATAACGTATAACGTTATGTAGCACTACGTTATATCGTATAACGTTATATATTGTTACCTTATAACGTTATACATTATATACTATTACGTTATAACGTATAACGTTATGTAGCGCTACGTTATAACGTATAACGTTATGTAGCACTACGTTATAACGTGTAACATTGTATACTGTTACGTTATAACGTACAACGTTATGAAGCACTACGTTATAACGTATAACGTTATGTAGCACTACGTTATAACGTATAACGTTATGTAGCACTACGTTATAACGTACAACGTTATGAAGCACTACGTTATAACGTATAACGTTATGTAGCACTACGTTATAACGAATAACGTTATATACTACTACCTTATAACGTATAACGTTATGTAGCACTACGTTATAACATATAACGTTATATACTATTACGTTATAACGTATAACGTTGTGCTGCACTACGTTATAACGTGTAACATTGTATACTGTTACGTTATAACGTACAACGTTATGAAGCACTACGTTATAACGTATAACGTTATGTAGCACTACGTTATAACGTATAACGTTATGTAGCACTACGTTATAACGTATTACGTTATGTAGCACTACGTTATAACGTATAACGTTATGTAGCACTACGTAATAACGTATAACGTTATGTAGCACTACGTTATAACGTATAACGTTATGTAGCACTACGTAATAACGTTGTACGTTATATACTATTACCTTACAACGTATAACGTTATGTAACACTACGTTATAACGTATGACGTTATATACTATTACGTTATAACGTATAACGTTATGTAGCTTTACGTTATAACGTATAACGTTATATACTATTACCTTATAACGTATAACGTTATGTAGCACTACGTTATAACGTATAACGTTATGTAGCACTACGTAATAACGTATTACGTTATGTAGCACTACGTTATAACGTATAACGTTAATTACTATTACCTTATGACGTATAATGTTATGTAGCATTAGGTTATAACGTATAACGTTATATACTATTACCTTATAACGTATAACGTTACGTAGCATTACGTTATAATGTACATCGTTATATATTGTTACCTTATAACGTTATACGTTATATACTAATACCTTGAAACATACGACGTTATGTAGCATTACGTTATAACGTATAACGTTGTATAATGTTACCTTATAACGTACAACGTTATGTAGCATTACTTTATAACGTATACCGTTATATACTATTACCTTATAACATATAACGTTATGTAGCATTACGTTATAAGGTATAACGTTATATACTATTACCTTATAACGTATAACGTTATGTAGCATCACGTTATAACGTATATCGTTATATATTGTTACCTTATAACGTTATACGTTATATACTATTACGTTATATCGTATAACGTTATGTAGCACTACGTTATAACGTATAACGTTATGTAGCACTACGTTATAACGTATATCGTTATATATTGTTACCTTATAACGTTATACGTTATTTACTATTACGTTATAACGTATAACGTTATGTAGCACTACGTTATAACGTATAACGTTATGTAGCACTACGTTATAACGTGTAACATTGTATACTGTTACGTTATAACGTACAACGTTATGAAGCACTACGTTATAACGTATAACGTTATGTAGCACTACGTTATAACGTATAACGTTATGTAGCACTACGTTATAACGTATAACGTTATGTAGCTCTACGTAATAACGTATAACGTTATGTAGCACTACGTTATATCGTATAAAGCTATATACTATTACCTTATAGCGTATAACGTTATGTAGCACTACGTTATAACGTATAACGTTATGTAGCACTACGTTATAACGTGTAACATTGTATACTGTTACGTTATAACGTACAACGTTATGAAGCACTACGTTATAACGTATAACGTTATGTAGCACTACGTTATAACGTATAACGTTATGTAGCACTACGTTATAACGTATAACGTTATATACTACTACCTTATAATGTATAACGTTATGTAGCACTACGTTATAACATATAACGTTATATACTATTACGTTATAACGTATAACGTTGTGCTGCACTACGTTATAACGTGTAACATTGTATACTGTTACGTTATAACGTACAACGTTATGAAGCACTACGTTATAACGTATAACGTTATGTAGCACTACGTTATAACGTATAACGTTATGTAGCACTACGTTATAACGTATAACGTTATGTAGCACTACGTTATAACGTACAACGTTATGAAGCACTACGTTATAACGTATAACGTTATGTAGCACTACGTTATAACGTATAACGTTATGTAGCACTACGTTATAACGTACAACGTTATGAAGCACTACGTTATAACGTATAACGTTATATACTACTACCTTATAACGTATAACGTTATGTAGCACTACGTTATAACATATAACGTTATATACTATTACGTTATAACGTATAACGTTGTGCTGCACTACGTTATAACGTGTAACATTGTATACTGTTACGTTATAACGTACAACGTTATGAAGCACTACGTTATAACGTATAACGTTATGTAGCACTACGTTATAACGTATAACGTTATGTAGCACTACGTTATAACGTATTACGTTATGTAGCACTACGTTATAACGTATAACGTTATGTAGCACTACGTAATAACGTATAACGTTATGTAGCACTACGTTATATCGTATAACGTTATATACTATTACCTTATAGCGTATAACGTTATGTAGCACTACGTTATAACGTATAACGTTATGTAGCACTACGTTATAACGTATAACGTTATATACTACTACCTTATAACGTATAACGTTATGTAGCACTACGTTATAACATATAACGTTATATACTATTACGTTATAACGTATAACGTTGTGCTGCACTACGTTATAACGTGTAACATTGTATACTGTTACGTTATAACGTACAACGTTATGAAGCACTACGTTATAACGTATAACGTTATGTAGCACTACGTTATAACGTATAACGTTATGTAGCACTACGTTATAACGTATAACGTTATGTAGCACTACGTTATAACGTATAACGTTATGTAGCACTACGTAATAACGTATAACGTTATGTAGCACTACGTTATATCGTATAACGTTATATATTGTTACCTTATAACGTTATACATTATATACTATTACGTTATAACGTATAACGTTATGTAGCGCTACGTTATAACGTATAACGTTATGTAGCACTACGTTATAACGTGTAACATTGTATACTGTTACGTTATAACGTACAACGTTATGAAGCACTACTTTATAACGTATAACGTTATGTAGCACTACGTTATAACGTATAACGTTATGTAGCACTACGTTATAACGTATAACGTTATGTAGCACTACGTTATAGCGTATAACGTTATGTAGCACTACGTTATAACGTATAACGTTATATACTACTACCTTATAACGTATAACGTTATGTAGCACTACGTTATAACATATAACGTTATATACTATTACGTTATAACGTATAACGTTGTGCTGCACTACGTTATAACGTGTAACATTGTATACTGTTACGTTATAACGTACAACGTTATGAAGCACTACGTTATAACGTATAACGTTATGTAGCACTACGTTATAACGTATAACGTTATGTAGCACTACGTTATAACGTATAACGTTATGTAGCACTACGTTATAACGTATAACGTTATGTAGCACTACGTAATAACGTATAACGTTATGTAGCACTACGTTATATCGTATAACGTTATATATTGTTACCTTATAACGTTATACATTATATACTATTACGTTATAACGTATAACGTTATGTAGCGCTACGTTATAACGTATAACGTTATGTAGCACTACGTTATAACGTGTAACATTGTATACTGTTACGTTATAACGTACAACGTTATGAAGCACTACTTTATAACGTATAACGTTATGTAGCACTACGTTATAACGTATAACGTTATGTAGCACTACGTTATAACGTACAACGTTATGAAGCACTACGTTATAACGTATAACGTTATGTAGCACTACGTTATAACGAATAACGTTATATACTACTACCTTATAACGTATAACGTTATGTAGCACTACGTTATAACATATAACGTTATATACTATTACGTTATAACGTATAACGTTGTGCTGCACTACGTTATAACGTGTAACATTGTATACTGTTACGTTATAACGTACAACGTTATGAAGCACTACGTTATAACGTATAACGTTATGTAGCACTACGTTATAACGTATAACGTTATGTAGCACTACGTTATAACGTACAACGTTATGAAGCACTACGTTATAACGTATAACGTTATGTAGCACTACGTTATAACGTATAACGTTATGTAGCACTACGTTATAACGTATAACGTTATGTAGCACTACGTTATAACGTATAACGTTATGTAGCACTACGTAATAACGTATAACGTTATGTAGCACTACGTTATAACATATAACGTTATATACTATTACGTTATAACGTATAACGTTGTGCTGCACTACGTTATAACGTGTAACATTGTATACTGTTACGTTATAACGTACAACGTTATGAAGCACTACGTTATAACGTATAACGTTATGTAGCACTACGTTATAACGTATAACGTTATGTAGCACTACGTTATAACGTACAACGTTATGAAGCACTACGTTATAACGTATAACGTTATATACTACTACCTTATAACGTATAACGTTATGTAGCACTACGTTATAACATATAACGTTATATACTATTACGTTATAACGTATAACGTTGTGCTGCACTACGTTATAACGTGTAACATTGTATACTGTTACGTTATAACGTACAACGTTATGAAGCACTACGTTATAACGTATAACGTTATGTAGCACTACGTTATAACGTATAACGTTATGTAGCACTACGTTATAACGTATTACGTTATGTAGCACTACGTTATAACGTATAACGTTATGTAGCACTACGTAATAACGTATAACGTTATGTAGCACTACGTTATATCGTATAACGTTATATACTATTACCTTATAGCGTATAACGTTATGTAGCACTACGTTATAACGTATAACGTTATGTAGCACTACGTTATAACGTATAACGTTATATACTACTACCTTATAACGTATAACGTTATGTAGCACTACGTTATAACATATAACGTTATATACTATTACGTTATAACGTATAACATTGTGGAGCACTACGTTATAACGAGTAACATTGTATACTGTTACGTTATAACGTACAACGTTATGTAGCACTACGTTATAACATATAACGTTATATGCTATTATCTTATAACGTATAACGTTATGTAGCACTACGTTATAACGTATAACGTTATGTAGCACTACGTTATAACGTATAACGTTATGTAGCACTACGTTATAGCGTATAACGTTATGTAGCACTACGTTATAACGTATAACGTTATATACTACTACCTTATAACGTATAACGTTATGTAGCACTACGTTATAACATATAACGTTATATACTATTACGTTATAACGTATAACGTTGTGCTGCACTACGTTATAACGTGTAACATTGTATACTGTTACGTTATAACGTACAACGTTATGAAGCACTACGTTATAACGTATAACGTTATGTAGCACTACGTTATAACGTATAACGTTATGTAGCACTACGTTATAACGTATAACGTTATGTAGCACTACGTTATAACGTATAACGTTATGTAGCACTACGTAATAACGTATAACGTTATGTAGCACTACGTTATATCGTATAACGTTATATATTGTTACCTTATAACGTTATACATTATATACTATTACGTTATAACGTATAACGTTATGTAGCGCTACGTTATAACGTATAACGTTATGTAGCACTACGTTATAACGTGTAACATTGTATACTGTTACGTTATAACGTACAACGTTATGAAGCACTACGTTATAACGTATAACGTTATGTAGCACTACGTTATAACGTATAACGTTATGTAGCACTACGTTATAACGTACAACGTTATGAAGCACTACGTTATAACGTATAACGTTATGTAGCACTACGTTATAACGAATAACGTTATATACTACTACCTTATAACGTATAACGTTATGTAGCACTACGTTATAACATATAACGTTATATACTATTACGTTATAACGTATAACGTTGTGCTGCACTACGTTATAACGTGTAACATTGTATACTGTTACGTTATAACGTACAACGTTATGAAGCACTACGTTATAACGTATAACGTTATGTAGCACTACGTTATAACGTATAACGTTATGTAGCACTACGTTATAACGTATTACGTTATGTAGCACTACGTTATAACGTATAACGTTATGTAGCACTACGTAATAACGTATAACGTTATGTAGCACTACGTTATATCGTATAACGTTATATACTATTACCTTATAGCGTATAACGTTATGTAGCACTACGTTATAACGTATAACGTTATGTAGCACTACGTTATAACGTATAACGTTATATACTACTACCTTATAACGTATAACGTTATGTAGCACTACGTTATAACATATAACGTTATATACTATTACGTTATAACGTATAACATTGTGGAGCACTACGTTATAACGAGTAACATTGTATACTGTTACGTTATAACGTACAACGTTATGTAGCACTACGTTATAACATATAACGTATATATGCTATTATCTTATAACGTATAACGTTATGTAGCACTACGTTATAACGTATAACGTTATGTAGCACTACGTTATAACGTATAACGTTATGTAGCACTACGTTATAACGTATAACGTTATGTAGCACTACGTTATAACGTATAACGTTATGTAGCACTACGTTATAACGTATAACGTTATGTAGCACTACGTTATAACGTATAACGTTATGTAGCACTACGTTATAACGTATAACGTTATATACTATTACCTTATAACGTATAACGTTATGTAGCATTACGTGATAACCTATTACGTTATATACTATTACCTTACAACGTATAACGTTATGTAGCAATACGTTATAACGTATAACGTTAAGTAGCACTACGTTATAACGTATAACGTTATGTAGCACTACGTTATAACCTATAACGTTATATGCTACAACCTTATTACGTATAACGTTATGTAGCACTACGTTATAACATATAACGTTATATACTATTACGTTATAACGTATAACGTTATGTAGCACTACGTTATAACGTATAACGTTATATACTACTACCTTATAACGTATAACGTTATGTAGCATTACGTTATAAGGTATAGCGTTATATACTATTACGTTATAACGTATAACGTTATGTAGCTCAACGTTATAACGTATAACGTTATATACTATTACCTTATAACGTATAACGTTATGTAGCACTACGTTATAACGTATAACGTTATGTAGCACTACGTAATAACGTATAACGTTATGTAGCACTACGTTATAACGTATAACGTTATGTAGCACTACGTAATAACGTATAACGTTATGTAGCACTACGTTATAACGTATAACGTTATGTAGCACTACGTAATAACGTTGTACGTTATATACTATTACCTTACAACGTATAACGTTATGTAACACTACGTTATAACGTATGACGTTATATACTATTACCTTATAACTTATAACGTTATGTAGCACTACGTTATAACGTATATCGTTATATATTGTTACCTTATAACGTTATACGTTATATACTATTACCTTGAAACATACGACGTTATGTAGCATTACGTTATAACGTATAACGTTGTATAATGTTACCTTATAACGTACAACGTTATGTAGCATTACTTTATAACGTATACCGTTATATACTATTACCTTATAACATATAACGTTATGTAGCATTACGTTATAAGGTATAACGTTATATACTATTACCTTATAACGTATAACGTTATGTAGCATTACGTTATAACGTATATCGTTATATATTGTTACCTTATAACGTTATACGTTATATACTATTACGTTATATCGTATAACGTTATGTAGCACTACGTTATAACGTATAACGTTATGTAGCACTACGCTATAACGTATAACGTTATGTAGCACTACGTTATAACGTATATCGTTATATATTGTTACCTTATAACGTTATACGTTATATACTATTACGTTAAAACGTATAACGTTATGTAGCACTACGTTATAACGTATAACGTTATGTAGCACTACGTAATAACGTATAACGTTATATACTATTACCTTACAACGTATAACGTTATGTAGCACTACGTAATAACGTATAACGTTATATACTATTACCTTACAACGTATAACGTTATGTAGCACTACGTTATAACGTATAACGTTATGTAGCACTACGTTATAACGTATAACGTTATGTAGCACTACGTTATAACGTATAACGTTATGTAGCACTACGTTATAACCTATAACGTTATATACTACTACCTTATAACGTATAACGTTATGTAGCACAACGTTATAACGTATAACGTTGTATACTATTACCTTATAACGTATATCGCTATGTAGCATTACGTTACAACGAATATCGTTGTATTCTATTACCTTACAACGTATAACGTTATGAAGCACTACGTAATAACGTATAACGTTATATACTATTACCTTACAACGTATAACGTTATGTAGCACTACGTTATAACGTATAACGTTATGTAGCACTACGTTATATCGTATAACGTTATGTAGCACTACGTTATAACGTATAACGTTATATACTATTACCTTATAACGTATAACGTTCTGTAGCATTACGTTATAACGAATAACGTTATATACTATTACCTTATAACGTATAAGGTTATGTAGCATTACGTTAATACGTATAACGTTATATACTATTACCTTATAACGTATAACGTTACGTAGCATTACGTTATAACGTACATCGTTATATATGGTTACCTTATAACGTTATACGTTATATACTATTACGTTATAACGTATAACGTTATGTAACACTATGTTATAACGTATAACGTTATGTAGCACTACGTTATATCGTATAACGTTACGTAGCACTACGTTATAATGTATAACGTTATGTAGCACTACGTTATAACGTATAACGTTATATACTGTTACCTTATAACGTATAACGTTATGTAGCATTACGTTATAACGTATAACGTTGTGTACTATTACCTTATAACGTATATCGCTATGTAGCATTACGTTATAACGAATACCGTTGTATTCTATTTCCTTACAACGTATAACGTTATGTAGCACTACGTAATAACGTATAACGTTATATACTATTACCTTACAACGTATAACGTTATGTAGCACTATGTTATAACGTATAACGTTATGTAGCACTACGTTATATCGTATAACGTATGTAGCACTACGTTATAACGTATAACGTTATATACTATTACCTTATAACGTATAACGTTATGTAGCATTACGTTAATACGTATAACGTTATATACTATTACCTTATTACGTATAACGTTATGTGGCATTACGCTATAACGTATATCGTTATATATTGTTACCTTATTACGTTATACGTTATATAGTATTACCTTATAACGTATAATGTTATGAAGCATTACGTTATAACGTATAACGTTATATACTATTACCTTATAACGTATAACGTTACGTAGCATTACGTTATAACGTACATCGTTATATATTGTTACCTTATAACGTTATACGTTATATACTATTACGTTATAACGTATAACGTTATGTAGCAGTACGTTATAACGTGTAACGTTATGTAGCACTACGTTATAACGTATAACGTTAATTACTATTACCTTATAACGTATAACGTTATGTAGCATTACGTTATAACGTATAACGTTATATACTATTACCTTATAACGTATAACGTTATGTAGCACTACGTTATAACGTATAACGTTATGTAGCACTACGTTATAACGTATAACGTTATGTAGCACTACGTTATAACGTATAACGTTATATACTGTTACCTTATAACGTATAACGTTATGTAGCATTACGTTATAACGTATAACGTTGTATACTATTACCTTATAACGTATATCGCTATGTAGCATTACGTTATAACGAATACCGTTGTATTCTATTACCTTACAACGTATAACGCTATGTAGCACTACGTAATACCGTATAACGTTATATACTATTACCTTACAACGTATATCGTTATGTAGCACTACGTTATAACGTATAACGTTATGTAGCACTACGTTATATCGTATAACGTTATGTAGCACTACGTTATGACGTATAACGTTATATACTATTACCTTATAACGTATAACGTTATGTAGCATTACGTTATAACGTATAACGTTATATACTATTACCTTATAACGTATAACGTTATGTAGCACTACCTAACAACGTATAACGTTATGTAGCACTACGTTATAACGTATAACGTTATATACTATTACCTTATAACGAATAACGTTATGTAGCATTACGTTACAACGTATATCGTTATATATTGTTACCTTATAACGTTATACGTTATATACTATTACCTTATAACGTATAACGTTATATACTACTACCTTATAACGTATAACGTTATGTAGCATTACGTTATAAGGTATAACGTTATATACTATTACCTTATAACGTATAACGTTATGTAGCATTACGTTATAACGTATAACGTTATATACTATTACCTTATAACGTATAACGTTATGTGGCATTACGCTATAAAGTATATCGTTATATATTGTTACCTTATTACGTTATACGTTATATAGTATTACCTTATAACGTATAACGTTATGTAGCATTACGTTATAACGTATAACGTTATATACTATTACCTTATAACGTATAACGTTACGTAGCATTACGTTATAACGTACATCGTTATATATTGTTACCTTCTAATGTTATACGTTATATACTATTACGTTATAACGTATAACGTTATGTAGCACTACGGTATAACGTATAACGTTATGTAGCACTACGTTATAACGTATAACGTTATATACTACTACCTTATAACGTTTAACGTTATGTAGCTTTACGTTAGAAGGTATAACGTTATATACTATTACCTTATAACGTATAACGTTATGTAGCACTACGTTATAACGTATAACGTTATGTAGCACTACGTAATAACGTATAACGTTATGTAGCACTACGTTATAACGTATAACGTTATATACTATTACCTTATAACGAATAACGTTATGTAGCATTACGTTATAACGTATATCGTTATATATTGTTACCTTATAACGTTATACGTTATATACTATTACCTTATAACGTATAACGTTATATACTACTACCTTATAACGTATAACGTTATGTAGCATTACGTTATAAGGTATAACGTTATATACTATTACCTTATAACGTATAACGTTATGTAGCATTACGTTATAACGTATAACGTTATGTAGCACTACGTTATAACGTATAACGTTATGTAGCACTACGTTATAACCTATAACGTTATATACTACTACCTTATAACGTATAACGTTATGTAGCACAACGTTATAACGTATAACGTTATGTAGCACTACGTAATAACGTATAACGTTATATACTATTACCTTACAACATATAACGTTATGTAGCACTACGTTATAACGTATAACGTTATGTAGCACTACGTTATATCGTATAACGTTATGTAGCACTACGTTATAACGTATAACGTTATATAGTATTACCTTATAACGTATAACGTTATGTAGCATTACGTTATAACGTATAACGTTATATACTATTACCTTATAACGTATAACGTTACGTAGCATTACTTTATAACGTACATCGTTATATATTGTTACCTTATAACGTTATACGTTATATACTATTACGTTATAACGTATAACGTTATGTAGCACTACGTTATAACGTATAACGTTATGTAGCACTACGTTATAACGTATAACGTTATGTAGCACTACGTTATAACGTATAACGTTATATACTACTACCTTATAACGTATAACGTTATGTAGCTTTACGTTAGAAGGTATAACGATATATACTATTACCTTATTACGTATAACGTTATGTAGCACTACGTTATAACGTATAACGTTATGTAGCACTACGTAATAACGTATAACGTTATGTAGCACTACGTTATAACGTACATCGTTATATATTGTTACCTTATAACGTTATACGTTATATAATATTACGTTATAACGTATAACGTTATGTAGCACTACGTTATAACGTATAACGTTATGTAGCACTACGTTATATCGTGTAACGTTACGTAGCACTACGTTATAACGTATAACGTTATGTAGCACTACGTTATAACGTATAACGTTATATACTGTTACCTTATAACGTATAACGTTATATACTGTTACCTTATAACGTATAACGTTATGTAGCATTACGTTATAACGTATAACGTTGTATACTATTACCTTATAACGTATATCGCTATGTAGCATTACGTTATAACGAATACCGTTGTATTCTATTACCTTACAACGTATAACGTTATGTAGCACTACGTAATAACGTATAACGTTATATACTATTACCTTACAACGTATAACGTTATGTAGCACTACGTTATAACGTATAACGTTATGTAGCACTACGTTATAACGTATAACGTTATATAGTATTACCTTATAACGTATAACGTTATATACTATTACCTTATAACGTATAACGTTATGTAGCACTACGTTATAACGTATAACGTTATGTAGCACTACGTTATAACGTATAACGTTATGTAGCACTACGTTATAACGTATAACGTTATGTAGCACAACGTTATAACGTATAACGTTATATACTGTTACCTTATAACGTATAACGTTATGTAGCATTACGTTATTACGTATAAGGTTGTATACTATTACCTTATAACGTTTATCGCTATGTAGCATTACGTTATAACGAATACCGTTGTATTCTATTACCTTACAACGTATAACGTTACGTAGCACTACGTAATAACGTATAACGTTATATACTATTACCTTACAACGTATAACGTTATGTAGCACTACGTTATAACGTATAACGTTATGTAGCACTACGTTATAACGTGTAACGTTATGTAGCACTACGTTATAACGTATAACGTTATATACTGTTACCTTATAACGTATAACGTTATGTAGCATTACGTTATAACGTATAACGTTGTATACTATTACCTTATAACGTATATCGCTATGTAGCATTACGTTATAACGAATACCGTTGTATTCTATTACCTTACAACGTATAACGTTATGTAGCACTACGTAATAACGTATAACGTTATATACTATTACCTTATAACGTATAACGTTATGTAGCATTACGTTATAACGTATAACGTTATATACTATTACCTTATAACGTATAACGTTATGTGGCATTACGCTATAAAGTATATCGTTATATATTGTTACCTTATTACGTTATACGTTATATAGTATTACCTTATAACGTATAACGTTATGTAGCATTACGTTATAACGTATAACGTTATATACTATTACCTTATAACGTATAACGTTACGTAGCATTACGTTATAACGTACATCGTTATATATTGTTACCTTCTAATGTTATACGTTATATACTATTACGTTATAACGTATAACGTTATGTAGCACTACGGTATAACGTATAACGTTATGTAGCACTACGTTATAACGTATAACGTTATATACTACTACCTTATAACGTTTAACGTTATGTAGCTTTACGTTAGAAGGTATAACGTTATATACTATTACCTTATAACGTATAACGTTATGTAGCACTACGTTATAACGTATAACGTTATGTAGCACTACGTAATAACGTATAACGTTATGTAGCACTACGTTATAACGTATAACGTTATATACTATTACCTTATAACGAATAACGTTATGTAGCATTACGTTATAACGTATATCGTTATATATTGTTACCTTATAACGTTATACGTTATATACTATTACCTTATAACGTATAACGTTATATACTACTACCTTATAACGTATAACGTTATGTAGCATTACGTTATAAGGTATAACGTTATATACTATTACCTTATAACGTATAACGTTATGTAGCATTACGTTATAACGTATAACGTTATGTAGCACTACGTTATAACGTATAACGTTATGTAGCACTACGTTATAACCTATAACGTTATATACTACTACCTTATAACGTATAACGTTATGTAGCACAACGTTATAACGTATAACGTTATGTAGCACTACGTAATAACGTATAACGTTATATACTATTACCTTACAACATATAACGTTATGTAGCACTACGTAATAACGTATAACGTTATATACTATTACCTTACAACGTATAACGTTATGTAGCACTACGTTATAACGTATAACGTTATGTAGCACTACGTTATAACGTATAACGTTATATACTGTTACCTTATAACGTATAACGTTATGTGGCATTACGCTATAACGTATATCGTTATATATTGTTACCTTATTACGTTATACGTTATATAGTATTACCTTATAACGTATAACGTTATGTAGCATTACGTTATAACGTATAACGTTGTATACTATTACCTTATAACGTATATGGCTATGTAGCATTACGTTATAACGAATATCGTTGTATTCTGTTACCTTACAACGTATAACGTTATGTAGCACTACGTAATAACGTATAACGTTATATACTATTACCTTACAACGTATAACGTTATGTAGCACTACGTTATAACGTATAACGTTATGTAGCACTACGTTATATCGTATAACGTTATGTAGCACTACGTTATAACGTATAACGTTATATACTATTACCTTATAACGTATAACGTTCTGTAGCATTACGTTATAACGTATAACGTTATATACTATTACCTTATAACGTATAACGTTATGTAGCATTACGTTAATACGTATAACGTTATATACTATTACCTTATAACGTATAACGTTATGTAGCATTACGTTATAACGTACATCGTTATATATTGTTACCTTATAACGTTATACGTTATATACTATTACGTTATAACGTATAACGTTATGTAGCACTACGTTATAACGTATAACGTTATGTAGCACTACGTTATAACGTATAACGTTATGTAGCACTACGTTATAACGTATAACGTTATATACTACTACCTTATAACGTATAACGTTATGTAGCTTTACGTTAGAAGGTATAACGTTATATACTATTACCTTATTACGTATAACGTTATGTAGCACTACGTTATAACGTATAACGTTATGTAGCACTACGTAATAACGTATAACGTTAATTACTATTACCTTATAACGTATAACGTTATGTAGCATTACGTTATAACGTATAACGTTATATACTATTACCTTATAACGTATAACGTTATGTGGCATTACGCTATAACGTATATCGTTATATATTGTTACCTTATTACGTTATACGTTATATAGTATTACCTTATAACGTATAACGTTATGTAGCATTACGTTATAACGTATAACGTTATATACTATTACCTTATAACGTATAACGTTACGTAGCATTACGTTATAACGTACATCGTTATATATTGTTACCTTATAACGTTATACGTTATATACTATTACGTTATAACGTATAACGTTATGTAGCACTACGTTATAACGTATAACGTTATGTAGCACTACGTTATAACGTATAACGTTATGTAGCACTACGTTATAACGTATAACGTTATATACTACTACCTTATAACGTATAACGTTATGTAGCTTTACGTTAGAAGGTATAACGTTATATACTATTACCTTATTACGTATAACGTTATGTAGCACTACGTTATAACGTATAACGTTATGTAGCACTACGTAATAACGTATAACGTTATGTAGCACTACGTTATAACGTACATCGTTATATATTGTTACCTTATAACGTTATACGTTATATACTATTACGTTATAACGAATAACGTTATGTAGCACTACGTTATAACGTATAACGTTATGTTGCACTACGTTATAACGTATAACGTTATATACTACTACCTTATAACGTATAACGTTATGTAGCTTTACGTTAGAAGGTATAACGTTATATACTATTACCTTATAACGTATAACGTTATGTAGCACTACGCAATAACGTATAACGTTATGTAGCACTACGTTATAACGTATAACGTTATGTAGCACTACGTTATAACGTATAACGTTATATACTACTACCTTATAACGTATAACGTTATGTAGCTTTACGTTAGAAGGTATAACGTTATATACTATTACCTTATTACGTATAACGTTATGTAGCACTACGTTATAACGTATAACGTTATGTAGCACTACGTAATAACGTATAACGTTATGTAGCACTACGTTATAACGTACATCGTTATATATTGTTACCTTATAACGTTATACGTTATATACTATTACGTTATAACGAATAACGTTATGTAGCACTACGTTATAACGTATAACGTTATGTTGCACTACGTTATAACGTATAACGTTATATACTACTACCTTATAACGTATAACGTTATGTAGCTTTACGTTAGAAGGTATAACGTTATATACTATTACCTTATAACGTATAACGTTATGTAGCACTACGCAATAACGTATAACGTTATGTAGCACTACGTTATAACGTATAACGTTAATTACTATTAACTTATAACGTATAACGTTATGTAGCACTACGTCATAACGTATAACGTTATGTAGCACTACGTTATAACGTATAACGTTATGTAGCACTACGTTATATCGTATAACATTATGTAGCACTACGTTATAACGTATAACGTTATATACTATAACCTTATAACGTATAACGTTATGTAGCATTACGTTATAACGTATAACGTTATATACTATTACCTTATAACGTATAACGTTATGTGGCATTACGCTATAACGTATATCGTTATATATTGTTACCTTATTACGTTATACGTTATATAGTATTACCTTATAACGTATAACGTTATGTAGCATTACGTTATAACGTATAACGTTATATACTATTACCTTATAACGTATAACGTTACGTAGCATTACGTTATAACGTACATCGTTATATATTGTTACCTTATAACGTTATACGTTATATACTATTACGTTATAACGTATAACGTTATGTAGCACTACGTTATAACGTATAACGTTATGTAGCACTACGTTATAACGTACATCGTTATATATTGTTACCTTATAACGTTATACGTTATATACTATTACGTTATAACGTATAACGTTATGTAGCACTACGTTATAACGTATAACGTTATGTAGCACTACGTTATAACGTATAACGTTATATACTACTACCTTATAACGTATAACGTTATGTAGCTTTACGTTAGAAGGTATAACGTTATATACTATTACCTTATAACGTATAACGTTATGTAGCACTACGTTATAACGTATAACGTTATGTAGCACTACGTAATAACATATAACGTTATGTAGCACTACGTTATAACGTATAACGTTATGTAGCACAACGTTATAACGTATAACGTTATATACTGTTACCTTATAACGTATAACGTTATGTAGCATTACGTTATTACGTATAAGGTTGTATACTATTACCTTATAACGTATATCGCTATGTAGCATTACGTTATAACGAATACCGTTGTATTCTATTACCTTACAACGTATAACGTTACGTAGCACTACGTAATAACGTATAACGTTATATACTATTACCTTACAACGTATAACGTTATGTAGCACTACGTTATAACGTATAAAGTTATGTAGCACTACGTTATATCGTATAACGTTATGTAGCACTACGTTATAACGTATAACGTTATATAGTATTACCTTATAACGTATAACGTTATGTAGCATTACGTTATAACGTATAACGTTATATACTATTACCTTATAACGTATAACGTTACGTAGCATTACGTTATAACGTACATCGTTATATATTGTTACCTTATAACGTTATACGTTATATACTATTACGTTATAACGTATAACGTTATGTAGCACTACGTCATAACGTATAACGTTATGTAGCACTACGTTATAACGTATAACGTTATGTAGCACTACGTTATAACGTATAACGTTATATACTACTACCTTATAACGTATAACGTTATGTAGCTTTACGTTAGAAGGTATAACGTTATATACTATTACCTTATTACGTATAACGTTATGTAGCACTACGTTATAACGTATAACGTTATGTAGCACTACGTAATAACGTATAACGTTATGTAGCACTACGTTATAACGTACATCGTTATATATTGTTACCTTATAACGTTATACGTTATATACTATTACGTTATAACGAATAACGTTATGTAGCACTACGTTATAACGTATAACGTTATGTTGCACTACGTTATAACGTATAACGTTATCTACTACTACCTTATAACGTATAACGTAATGTAGCTTTACGTTAGAAGGTATAACGTTATATACTATTACCTTATAACGTATAACGTTATGTAGCACTACGCAATAACGTATAACGTTATGTAGCACTACGTTATAACGTATAACGTTAATTACTATTACCTTATAACGTATAACGTTATGTAGCACTACGTCATAACGTATAACGTTATGTAGCACTACGTTATAACGTATAACGTTATGTAGCACTACGTTATATCGTATAACGTTATGTAGCACTACGTTATAACGTATAACGTTATATACTATAACCTTATAACGTATAACGTTATGTAGCATTACGTTATAACGTATAACGTTATATACTATTACCTTATAACGTATAACGTTATGTGGCATTACGCTATAACGTATATCGTTATATATTGTTACCTTATTACGTTATACGTTATATAGTATTACCTTATAACGTATAACGTTATGTAGCATTACGTTATAACGTATAACGTTATATGCTATTACCTTATAACGTATAACGTTACGTAGCATTACGTTATAACGTACATCGTTATATATTGTTACCTTATAACGTTATACGTTATATACTATTACGTTATAACGTATAACGTTATGTAGCACTACGTTATAACGTATAACGTTATGTAGCACTACGTTATAACGTATAACGTTATATACTACTACCTTATAACGTATAACGTTATGTAGCTTTACGTTAGAAGGTATAACGTTATATACTATTACCTTATAACGTATAACGTTATGTAGCACTACGTTATAACGTATAACGTTATGTAGCACTACGTAATAACGTATAACGTTATGTAGCACTACGTTATAACGTATAACGTTATGTAGCACTACGTTATAACGTATAACGTTATGTAGCACTACGTTTTAACGTATAACGTTATATACTGTTACCTTATAACGTATAACGTTATGTAGCATTACGTTATAACGTATAACGTTGTATACTATTACCTTATAAGGTATATCGCTATGTAGCATTACGTTATAACGAATACCGTTGTATATTATTGCCTTACAACGTATAACGTTATGTAGCACTACGTAATAACGTATAATGTTATATACTATTACCTTACAACGTATAACGTTATGTAGCACTACGTTATAGCGTATAACGTTACGTAGCACTACGTTATAACGTATAACGTTATGTAGCATTACGTTATAACGTATAACGTTATATACTATTACCTTATAACGTATAACGTTATGTGGCATTACGCTATAACGTATATCGTTATATATTGTTACCTTATTACGTTATACGTTATATAGTATTGCCTTATAACGTATAACGTTATGTAGCATTACGTTATAACGTATAACGTTATATACTATTACCTTATAACGTATAACGTTACGTAGCATTACGTTATAACGTACATCGTTATATATTGTTACCTTATAACGTTATACGTTATATACTATTACGTTATAACGTATAACGTTATGTAGCACTACGTTATAACGTATAACGTTATGTAGCACTACGTAATAACGTATAACGTTATGTAGCACTACGTAATAACGTATAACGTTATGTAGCACTACGTTATAACGTATAACGTTATGCAGCACTACGTTATATCGTATAAAGTTATGTAGCACTACGTTATAACGTATAACGTTATATACTATTACCTTATAACGTATAACGTTATGTAGCATTACGTTATAACGTATAACGTTATATACTATTACCTTACTACGTATAACGTTATGTGGCATTACGCTATAACGTATATCGTTATATATTGTTACCTTATTACGTTATACGTTATATAGTATTACCTTATAACGTATAACGTTATGTAGCATTACGTTATAACGTATAACGTTATATACTATTACCTTACAACGTATAACGTTACGTAGCATTACGTTATAACGTATAACGTTATATACTATTACCTTACAACGTATAACGTTATGTAGCACTACGTTATAACGTATAACGTTATATACTACTACCTTATAACGTATAACGTTATGTAGCATTACGTTAGAAGGTATAACGTTATATACTACTACCTTATAACGTATAACGTTATGTAGCACTACGGAATAACGTATAACGTTAAGTAGCAGTACGTTATAACGTATAACGTTAATTACTATTACCGTATAACGTATAACGTTATGTAGCATTACGTTATAACGTATAACGTTATATACTATTACCTTATAACGTATAACGTTATGTAGCACTACGTTATAACGTATAACGTTATGTAGCACTACGTTATAACGTATAACGTTATATACTGTTACCTTATAACGTATAACGTTATGTAGCATTACGTTATAACGTATAACGTTGTATACTATGACCTTATAACGTATATCGCTATGTAGCATTACGTTATAACGATTACCGTTGTATTCTATTACCTTACAACGTATAACGTTATGTAGCACTACGTAATAACGTATAACGTTATATACTATTACCTTACAACGTATAACGTTATGTAGCACTACGTTATAACGTATAACGTTATGTAGCACTACGTTATATCGTATACCGTTACGTAGCACTACGTTATAACGTATAACGTTATATACTATTACCTTATAACGTATAACGTTATGTAGCATTACGTTATAACGTATAACGTTATATACTATTACCTTATAACGTATAACGTTATGTAGCATTACGTTATAACGTATAACGTTGTATACTATGACCTTATAACGTATATCGCTATGTAGCATTACGTTATAACGATTACCGTTGTATTCTATTACCTTACAACGTATAACGTTATGTAGCACTACGTAATAACGTATAACGTTATATACTATTACCTTACAACGTATAACGTTATGTAGCACTACGTTATAACGTATAACGTTATGTAGCACTACGTTATATCGTATAACGTTACGTAGCACTACGTTATAACGTATAACGTTATATACTATTACCTTATAACGTATAACGTTATGTAGCATTACGTTATAACGTATAACGTTATATACTATTACGTTATAACGTATAACGTTATGTGGCATTACGCTATAACGTATATCGTTATATATTGTTACCTTATTACGTTATACGTCATATAGTATTACCTTATAACGTATAACGTTATGTAGCATTACGTTATAACGTATAACGTTATATACTATTACCTTATAACGTATAACGTTACGTAGCATTACGTTATAACGTACATCGTTATTTATTGTTACCTTATAACGTTATACGTTATATACTATTACGTTATAACGTATAACGTTATGTAGCACTACGTTATAACGTATAACGTTATGTAGCACTACGTTATAACGTATAACGTTATATACTACTACCTTATAACGTATAACGTTATGTAGCTTTACGTTAGAAGGTATAACGTTATATACTATTACCTTATAACGTATAACGTTATGTAGCACTACGTTATAACGTATAACGTTATGTAGCACTACGTAATAACATATAACGTTATGTAGCACTACGTTATAACGTACATCGTTATATATTGTTACCTTATAACGTTATACGTTATATACTATTACGTTATAACGTATAACGTTATGTAGCACTACGTTATAACGCATAACGTTATGTAGCACTACGTTATATCGTATAACGTTACGTAGCACTACGTTATAACGTATAACGTTATGTAGCACTACGTTATAACGTATAACGTTATATACTGTTACCTTATAACGTATAACGTTATGTAGCATTACGTTATAACGTATAACGTTGTATACTATTACCTTATAACGTATATCGCTATGTAGCATTACGTTATAACGAATACCGTTGTATTCTATTACCTTACAACGTATAACGTTATGTAGCACTACGTAATAACGTATAACGTTATATACTATTACCTTACAACGTATAACGTTATGTAGCACTACGTTATAACGTATAACGTTATGTAGCACTACGTTATATCGTATAACGTTACGTAGCACTACGTTATAACGTATAACGTTATATACTATTACCTTATAACGTATAACGTTATGTAGCATTACGTTATAACGTATATCGTTATATACTATTACCTTATAACGTATAACGTTATGTGGCATTACGCTATAACGTATATCGTTATATATTGTTACCTTATTACGTTATACGTTATATAGTATTACCTTATAACGTATAACGTTATGTAGCATTACGTTATAACGTATAACGTTATATACTATTACCTTATAACGTATAACGTTACGTAGCATTACGTGATAACGTACATCGTTATATATTGTTACCTTATAACGTTATACGTTATATACTATTACGTTATAACGTATAACGTTATGTAGCACTACGTTATAACGTATAACGTTATGTAGCACTACGTTATAACGTATAACGTTATATACTACTACCTTATAACGTATAACGTTATGTAGCTTTACGTTAGTTGGTATAACGTTATATACTATTACCTTATAACGTATAACGTTATGTAGCACTACGTTATAACGTATAACGTTATGTAGCACTACGTTATAACGTATAACGTTATGTAGCACTACGTTATAACGTATAACGTTATATACTACTACCTTATAACGTATAACGTTATGTAGCATTACGTTATAAGGTATAACGTTATATACTATTACCTTATAACGTATAACGCTATGTAGCTTTACGTTAGAAGGTATAACGTTATATACAATTACCTTATAACGTATAACGTTATGTAGCACTACGTTATAACGTATAACGTTATGTAGCACTACGTTATAACGTATAACGTTATGTAGCACTACGTTATATCGTATAACGTTACGTAGCACTACGTTATAACGTATAACGTTATATACTATTACCTTATAACGTATAACGTTACGTAGCATTACGTTATAACGTACATCGTTATATATTGTTACCTTATAACGTTATACGTTATATACTATTACGTTATAACGTATAACGTTATGTAGCACTACGTTATAACGTATAACGTTATGTAGCACTACGTTATAACGTATAACGTTATATACTACTACCTTATAACGTATAACGTTATGTAGCTTTACGTTAGTTGGTATAACGTTATATACTATTACGTTATAACGTATAACGTTATGTAGCACTACGTTATAACGTATAACGTTATGTAGCACTACGTTATAACGTATAACGTTATATACTACTACCTTATAACGTATAACGTTATGTAGCTTTACGTTAGAAGGTATAACGTTATATACTATTACCTTATAACGTATAACGTTATGTAGCACTACGTTATAACGTATAACGTTATGTAGCACTACGTAATAACGTATAACGTTATGTTGCACTACGTTATAACGTATAACGTTAATTACTATTACCTTATAACGTATAACGTTATGTAGCATTACTGTATAACGTATAACGTTATATACTATTACCTTATAACGTATAACGTTACGTAGCATTACGTTATAACATACATCGTTATATATTGTTACCTTATAACGTTATACGTTATATACTATTACGTTATAACGTATAACGTTATGTAGCACTACGTTATAACGTATAACGTTATATACTACTACCTTATAACGTATAACGTTATGTAGCATTACGTTATAAGGTATAACGTTATATACTATTACCTTATAACGTATAACGCTATGTAGCACTACGTTATAACGTATAACGTTATGTAGCACTACGTTATAACGTATAACGTTATATACTACTACCTTATAACGTATAACGTTATGTAGCTTTACGTTAGAAGGTATAACGTTATATACTATTACCTTATAACGCATAACGTTATGTAGCACTACGTTATAACGTATAACGTTATGTAGCACTACGTTATAACGTATAACGTTATGTAGCACTACGTAATAACGTATAACGTTACGTAGCACTACGTTATAACGTATGACGTTATATACTATTACCTTATAACCTATAACGTTATGTCACATTACGTTATATCGTATACCGTTATATACTATTACCTTATAACGAATAACGTTATGTAGTATTACGTTATAACGTATATCGTTATATATTGTTACCTTATAACGTTATACGTTATATACTATTACCTTATAGCGTATAACGTTATGTAGCACTACGTTATAACGTATAACGTTATGTAGCATTACGTTATAAGGTATAACGTTATATACAATTACCTTATAACGTATAACGTTATGTAGCACTACGTAACAACGCATAACGTTATGTATCACTACGTTATAACGTATAACGTTATATACTACTACCTTATAACGTATAACGTTATGTAGCAGTACGTTATAACGTATATCGTTATATATTGTTACCTTATAACGTTATACGTTATATACTATTACCTTATAACATATAACGTTATGTAGCATTACGTTATAACGTATAACGTTGTATAATGTTACCTTATAACGTACAACGTTATGTAACATTACTTTATAACGTATACCGTTATATACTATTACCTTATAACGTATAACGCTATGTAGCATTACGTTATAACGTATAACGTTGTATACTATTACCTTATAACGTATAACGTTACGTAGCATTACGTTATAACGTACATCGTTATATATTGTTACCTTATAACGTTATACGCTTTATACTATTACGTTATAACGTATAACGTTCTGTAGCACTACGTTATAACGTATAACGTTATGTAGCACTACGTTATAACGTATAACGTTATGTAGCACTACGTAATAACGTATAACGTTATGTAGCACTACGTTATGACGTATAACGTTATGTAGCACTACGTAATAACGTATAACGTTATGTAGCACTACGTTATAACGTATAACGTTAATTACTATTACCTTATAACGTATAACGTTATGATAGCATTACGTTATAACGTATAACGTTATATACTATTACCTTATAACGTATAACGTTACGTAGCATTACGTTATAACGTACATCGTTATATATTGTTACCTTATAACGTTATACGTTATATACTATTACGTTATAACGTATAACGTTATGTAGCACTTCGTTATAACGTATAACGTTATATACTACTACCTTATAACGTATAACGTTATGTAGCATTACGTTATAAGGTATAACGTTGTATACTATTACCTTATAACGTATAACGCTATGTAGCACTACGTTATAACGTATAACGTTATGTAGCACTACGTAATAACGTGTAACGTTATATACTATTACCTTATAACGTATAACGTTATGTAGCATTACGTCATAACATATAACATTATATACTATTACCTTATAACGTATAACGTTACGTAGCATTACGTTATAACGTACATCGTTCTATATTGTTACCTTATAACGTTATACGTTATATACTATTACGTTATATCGTATAACGTTATGTAGCACTTCGTTATAACGTATAACGTTATATACTACTACCTTATAACGTATAACGTTATGTAGCATTACGTTATATGGTATAACGTTATATACTATTCCGTTACAACGTATAGCGTTATGTAGCACTACGTTTTAACGTTATACGTTATATACTATTACCTTATAACGTATAACGTTATGTAGCATTACGTTATAACGTATAACGTTATATACTATTACCTTATAACGTATAACGTTACGTAGCATTACGTTATAACGTACATCGTTATATATTGTTACCTTATAACGTTATACGTTATATACTATTACGTTATAACGAATAACGTTATGTAGCACTACGTTATAACGTAAAACGTTATGTTGCACTACGTTATAACGTATAACGTTATATACTACTACCTTATAACGTATAACGTTATGTAGCTTTACGTTAGAAGGTATAACGTTATATACTATTACCTTATAACGTATAACGTTATGTAGCACTACGCAATAACGTATAACGTTATGTAGCACTACCTTATAACGTATAACGTTAATTACTATTACCTTATAACGTATAACGTTATGTAGCACTACGTCATAACGTATAACTTTATGTAGCACTACGTTATAACGTATAACGTTATGTAGCACTACGTTATATCGTATAACGTTATGTAGCACTACGTTATAACGTATAACGTTATATACTATAACCTTATAACGTATAACGTTATGTAGCATTACGTTATAACGTATAACGTTATATACTATTACCTTATAACGTATAACGTTATGTGGCATTACGCTATAACGTATATCGTTATATATTGTTACCTTATTACGTTATACGTTATATAGTATTACCTTATAACGTATAACGTTATGTAGCATTACGTTACAACGTATAACGTTATATACTATTACCTTATAACGTATAACGTTACGTAGCATTACGTTATAACGTACATCGTTATATATTGTTACCTTATAACGTTATACGTTATATACTATTACGTTATAACGTATAACGTTATGTAGCTTTACGTTAGAAGGTATAACGTTATATACTATTACCTTATAACGTATAACGTTATGTAGCACTACGTTATAACGTATAACGTTTTGTAGCACTACGTAATAACGTATAACGTTATGTAGCACTACGTTATAACGTATAACGTTATGTAGCACTACGTTATAACGTATAACGTTATGTAGCACTACGTTTTAACGTATAACGTTATATACTGTTACCTTATAACGTATAACGTTATGTAGCATTACGTTATAACGTATAACGTTGTATACTATTACCTTATAACGTATATCGCTATGTAGCATTACGTTATAACGAATACCGTTGTATTCTATTGCCTTACAACGTATAACGTTATGTAGCACTACGTAATAACGTATAACGTTATATACTATTACCTTACAACGTATAACGTTATGTAGCACTACGTTATAGCGTATAACGTTATGTAGCACAACGTTATAACGTATAACAACGTTATGTAGCACTACGTTATAGCGTATAACGTTATGTAGCACAACGTTATAACGTATAACGTTATGTAGCATTACGTTATAACGAATACCGTTGTATTCTATTACCTTACAACGTATAACGTTATGTAGCACTACGTAATAACGTATAACGTTATATACTATTACCTTACAACGTATAACGTTATGTAGCACTACGTTATAACGTATAACGTTATATACTACTACCTTATAACGTATAACGTTATGTAGCTTTACGTTAGAAGGTATAACGTTATATACTATTACCTGATAACGTATAAAGTTATGTAGCACTACGCAATAACGTATAACGTTATGTAGCACTACGTTATAACGTATAACGTTAATTACTATTACCTTATAACGTATAACGTTATGTAGCACTACGTCATAACGTATAACGTTATGTAGCACTACGTAATAACGTATAACGTTATATACTATTACCTTACAACGTATAACGTTACGTAGCATTACGTTATAACGTACATCGTTATATATTGTTACCTTATAACGTTATACGTTATATACTATTACGTTATAACGAATAACGTTATGTAGCACTACGTTATAACGTAAAACGTTATGTTGCACTACGTTATAACGTATAACGTTATATACTACTACCTTATAACGTATAACGTTATGTAGCTTTACGTTAGAAGGTATAACGTTATATACTATTACCTTATAACGTATAACGTTATGTAGCACTACGCAATAACGTATAACGTTATGTAGCACTACCTTATAACGTATAACGTTAATTACTATTACCTTATAACGTATAACGTTATGTAGCACTACGTCATAACGTATAACGTTATGTAGCACTACGTTATAACGTATAACGTTATGTAGCACTACGTTATACCGTATAACGTTATGTAGCACTACGATATAACGTATAACGTTATATACTATAACCTTATAACGTATAACGTTATGTAGCATTACGTTATAACGTATAACGTTATATACTATTACCTTATAACGTATAACGTTATGTGGCATTACGCTATAACGTATATCGTTATATATTGTTACCTTATTACGTTATACGTTATATAGTATTACCTTATAACGTATAACGTTATGTAGCATTACGTTACAACGTATAACGTTATATACTATTACCTTATAACGTATAACGTTACGTAGCATTACGTTATAACGTACATCGTTATATATTGTTACCTTATAACGTTATACGTTATATACTATTACGTTATAACGTATAACGTTATGTAGCTTTACGTTAGAAGGTATAACGTTATATACTATTACCTTATAACGTATAACGTTATGTAGCACTACGTTATAACGTATAACGTTTTGTAGCACTACGTAATAACGTATAACGTTATGTAGCACTACGTTATAACGTATAACGTTATGTAGCACTACGTTATAACGTATAACGTTATGTAGCACTACGTTATAACGTATAACGTTATGTAGCACTACGTTATAACGTATAACGTTATATACTACTACCTTATAACGTATAACGTTATGTAGCTTTACGTTAGTTGGTATAACGTTATATACTATTACGTTATAACGTATAACGTTATGTAGCACTACGTTATAACGTATAACGTTATGTAGCACTACGTTATAACGTATAACGTTATATACTACTACCTTATAACGTATAACGTTATGTAGCTTTACGTTAGAAGGTATAACGTTATATACTATTACCTTATAACGTATAACGTTATGTAGCACTACGTTATAACGTATAACGTTATGTAGCACTACGTAATAACGTATAACGTTATGTTGCACTACGTTATAACGTATAACGTTAATTACTATTACCTTATAACGTATAACGTTATGTAGCATTACTGTATAACGTATAACGTTATATACTATTACCTTATAACGTATAACGTTACGTAGCATTACGTTATAACATACATCGTTATATATTGTTACCTTATAACGTTATACGTTATATACTATTACGTTATAACGTATAACGTTATGTAGCACTACGTTATAACGTATAACGTTATATACTACTACCTTATAACGTATAACGTTATGTAGCATTACGTTATAAGGTATAACGTTATATACTATTACCTTATAACGTATAACGCTATGTAGCACTACGTTATAACGTATAACGTTATGTAGCACTACGTTATAACGTATAACGTTATATACTACTACCTTATAACGTATAACGTTATGTAGCTTTACGTTAGAAGGTATAACGTTATATACTATTACCTTATAACGCATAACGTTATGTAGCACTACGTTATAACGTATAACGTTATGTAGCACTACGTTATAACGTATAACGTTATGTAGCACTACGTAATAACGTATAACGTTACGTAGCACTACGTTATAACGTATGACGTTATATACTATTACCTTATAACCTATAACGTTATGTCACATTACGTTATATCGTATACCGTTATATACTATTACCTTATAACGAATAACGTTATGTAGTATTACGTTATAACGTATATCGTTATATATTGTTACCTTATAACGTTATACGTTATATACTATTACCTTATAGCGTATAACGTTATGTAGCACTACGTTATAACGTATAACGTTATGTAGCATTACGTTATAAGGTATAACGTTATATACAATTACCTTATAACGTATAACGTTATGTAGCACTACGTAACAACGCATAACGTTATGTATCACTACGTTATAACGTATAACGTTATATACTACTACCTTATAACGTATAACGTTATGTAGCAGTACGTTATAACGTATATCGTTATATATTGTTACCTTATAACGTTATACGTTATATACTATTACCTTATAACATATAACGTTATGTAGCATTACGTTATAACGTATAACGTTGTATAATGTTACCTTATAACGTACAACGTTATGTAACATTACTTTATAACGTATACCGTTATATACTATTACCTTATAACGTATAACGCTATGTAGCATTACGTTATAACGTATAACGTTGTATACTATTACCTTATAACGTATAACGTTACGTAGCATTACGTTATAACGTACATCGTTATATATTGTTACCTTATAACGTTATACGCTTTATACTATTACGTTATAACGTATAACGTTCTGTAGCACTACGTTATAACGTATAACGTTATGTAGCACTACGTTATAAAGTATAACGTTATGTAGCACTACGTAATAACGTATAACGTTATGTAGCACTACGTTATGACGTATCACGTTATGTAGCACTACGTAATAACGTATAACGTTATGTAGCACTACGTTATAACGTATAACGTTAATTACTATTACCTTATAACGTATAACGTTATGTAGCATTACGTTATAACGTATAACGTTATATACTATTACCTTATAACGTATAACGTTACGTAGCATTACGTTATAACGTACATCGTTATATATTGTTACCTTATAACGTTATACGTTATATACTATTACGTTATAACGTATAACGTTATGTAGCACTTCGTTATAACGTATAACGTTATATACTACTACCTTATAACGTATAACGTTATGTAGCATTACGTTATAAGGTATAACGTTGTATACTATTACCTTATAACGTATAACGCTATGTAGCACTACGTTATAACGTATAACGTTATGTAGCACTACGTAATAACGTGTAACGTTATATACTATTACCTTATAACGTATAACGTTATGTAGCATTACGTCATAACATATAACATTATATACTATTACCTTATAACGTATAACGTTACGTAGCATTACGTTATAACGTACATCGTTCTATATTGTTACCTTATAACGTTATACGTTATATACTATTACGTTATATCGTATAACGTTATGTAGCACTTCGTTATAACGTATAACGTTATATACTACTACCTTATAACGTATAACGTTATGTAGCATTACGTTATAAGGTATAACGTTATATACTATTCCGTTACAACGTATAGCGTTATGTAGCACTACGTTATAACGTTATACGTTATATACTATTACCTTATAACGTATAACGTTATGTAGCATTACGTTATAACGTATAACGTTATATACTATTACCTTATAACGTATAACGTTACGTAGCATTACGTTATAACGTACATCGTTATATATTGTTACCTTATAACGTTATACGTTATATACTATTACGTTATAACGAATAACGTTATGTAGCACTACGTTATAACGTAAAACGTTATGTTGCACTACGTTATAACGTATAACGTTATATACTACTACCTTATAACGTATAACGTTATGTAGCTTTACGTTAGAAGGTATAACGTTATATACTATTACCTTATAACGTATAACGTTATGTAGCACTACGCAATAACGTATAACGTTATGTAGCACTACCTTATAACGTATAACGTTAATTACTATTACCTTATAACGTATAACGTTATGTAGCACTACGTCATAACGTATAACTTTATGTAGCACTACGTTATAACGTATAACGTTATGTAGCACTACGTTATATCGTATAACGTTATGTAGCACTACGTTATAACGTATAACGTTATATACTATAACCTTATAACGTATAACGTTATGTAGCATTACGTTATAACGTATAACGTTATATACTATTACCTTATAACGTATAACGTTATGTGGCATTACGCTATAACGTATATCGTTATATATTGTTACCTTATTACGTTATACGTTATATAGTATTACCTTATAACGTATAACGTTATGTAGCATTACGTTACAACGTATAACGTTATATACTATTACCTTATAACGTATAACGTTACGTAGCATTACGTTATAACGTACATCGTTATATATTGTTACCTTATAACGTTATACGTTATATACTATTACGTTATAACGTATAACGTTATGTAGCTTTACGTTAGAAGGTATAACGTTATATACTATTACCTTATAACGTATAACGTTATGTAGCACTACGTTATAACGTATAACGTTTTGTAGCACTACGTAATAACGTATAACGTTATGTAGCACTACGTTATATCGTATAACGTTATGTAGCACTACGTTATAACGTATAACGTTATGTAGCACTACGTTTTAACGTGTAACGTTATATACTGTTACCTTATAACGTATAACGTTATGTAGCATTACGTTATAACGTATAACGTTGTATACTATTACCTTATAACGTATATCGCTATGTAGCATTACGTTATAACGAATACCGTTGTATTCTATTGCCTTACAACGTATAACGTTATGTAGCACTACGTAATAACGTATAACGTTATATACTATTACCTTACAACGTATAACGTTATGTAGCACTACGTTATAGCGTATAACGTTATGTAGCACAACGTTATAACGTATAACGTTATGTAGCATTACGTTATAACGAATACCGTTGTATTCTATTACCTTACAACGTATAACGTTATGTAGCACTACGTAATAACGTATAACGTTATATACTATTACCTTACAACGTATAACGTTATGTAGCACTACGTTATAACGTATAACGTTATATACTACTACCTTATAACGTATAACGTTATGTAGCTTTACGTTAGAAGGTATAACGTTATATACTATTACCTGATAACGTATAAAGTTATGTAGCACTACGCAATAACGTATAACGTTATGTAGCACTACGTTATAACGTATAACGTTAATTACTATTACCTTATAACGTATAACGTTATGTAGCACTACGTCATAACGTATAACGTTATGTAGCACTACGTAATAACGTATAACGTTATATACTATTACCTTACAACGTATAACGTTACGTAGCATTACGTTATAACGTACATCGTTATATATTGTTACCTTATAACGTTATACGTTATATACTATTACGTTATAACGAATAACGTTATGTAGCACTACGTTATAACGTAAAACGTTATGTTGCACTACGTTATAACGTATAACGTTATATACTACTACCTTATAACGTATAACGTTATGTAGCTTTACGTTAGAAGGTATAACGTTATATACTATTACCTTATAACGTATAACGTTATGTAGCACTACGCAATAACGTATAACGTTATGTAGCACTACCTTATAACGTATAACGTTAATTACTATTACCTTATAACGTATAACGTTATGTAGCACTACGTCATAACGTATAACGTTATGTAGCACTACGTTATAACGTATAACGTTATGTAGCACTACGTTATACCGTATAACGTTATGTAGCACTACGATATAACGTATAACGTTATATACTATAACCTTATAACGTATAACGTTATGTAGCATTACGTTATAACGTATAACGTTATATACTATTACCTTATAACGTATAACGTTATGTGGCATTACGCTATAACGTATATCGTTATATATTGTTACCTTATTACGTTATACGTTATATAGTATTACCTTATAACGTATAACGTTATGTAGCATTACGTTACAACGTATAACGTTATATACTATTACCTTATAACGTATAACGTTACGTAGCATTACGTTATAACGTACATCGTTATATATTGTTACCTTATAACGTTATACGTTATATACTATTACGTTATAACGTATAACGTTATGTAGCTTTACGTTAGAAGGTATAACGTTATATACTATTACCTTATAACGTATAACGTTATGTAGCACTACGTTATAACGTATAACGTTTTGTAGCACTACGTAATAACGTATAACGTTATGTAGCACTACGTCATAACGTATAACGTTATGTAGCACTACGTTATAACGTATAACGTTATGTAGCACTACGTTATAACGTATAACGTTAATTACTATTACCTTATAACGTATAACGTTATGTAGCACTACGTCATAACGTATAACGTTATGTAGCACTACGTTATAACGTATAACGTTATGTAGCATTACGTTATAACGTATAACGTTGTATACTATTACCTTATAACGTATATCGCTATGTAGCATTACGTTATAACGAATACCGTTGTATTCTATTACCTTACAACGTATAACGTTATGTAGCACTACGTAATAACGTATAACGTTATATACTATTACCTTACAACGTATAACGTTATGTAGCACTACGTTATATCGTATAACGTTATGTAGCACTACGTTATAACGTATAACGTTATATACTATAACCTTATAACGTATAACGTTATGTAGCATTACGTTATAACGTATAACGTTATATACTATTACCTTATAACGTATAACGTTATGTGGCATTACGCTATAACGTATATCGTTATATATTGTTACCTTATTACGTTATACGTTATATAGTATTACCTTATAACGTATAACGTTATGTAGCATTACGTTATAACGTATAACGTTATATACTATTACCTTATAACGTATAACGTTACGTAGCATTACGTTATAACGTACATCGTTATATATTGTTACCTTATAACGTTATACGTTATATACTATTACGTTATAACGTATAACGTTATGTAGCACTACGTTATAACGTATAACGTTATGTAGCACTACGTTATAACGTATAACGTTATGTAGCACTACGTAATAACGTATAACGTTATGTAGCACTACGTTATAACGTATAACGTTATGTAGCACTACGTTATAACGTATAACGTTATGTAGCACTACGTTTTAACGTATAACGTTATATACTGTTACCTTATAACGTATAACGTTATGTAGCATTACGTTATAACGTATAACGTTGTATACTATTACCTTATAACGTATATCGCTATGTAGCATTACGTTATAACGAATACCGTTGTATTCTATTGCCTTACAACGTATAACGTTATGTAGCACTACGTAATAACGTATAACGTTATATACTATTACCTTACAACGTATAACGTTATGTAGCACTACGTTATAGCGTATAACGTTATGTAGCACTACGTTATAACGTATAACGTTATGTAGCATTACGTTATAACGTATAACGTTATATACTATTACCTTATAACGTATAACGTTATGTGGCATTACGCTATAACGTATATCGTTATATATTGTTACCTTATTACGTTATACGTTATATAGTATTACCTTATAACGTATAACGTTATGTAGCATTACGTTATAACGTATAACGTTATATACTATTACCTTATAACGTATAACGTTACGTAGCATTACGTTATAACGTACATCGTTATATATTGTTACCTTATAACGTTATACGTTATATACTATTACGTTATAACGTATAACGTTATGTAGCACTACGTTATAACGTATAACGTTATGTAGCACTACGTAATAACGTATAACGTTATGTAGCACTACGTAATAACGTATAACGTTATGTAGCACTACGTTATAACGTATAACGTTATGCAGCACTACGTTATATCGTATAAAGTTATGTAGCACTACGTTATAACGTATAACGTTATATACTATTACCTTATAACGTATAACGTTATGTAGCATTACGTTATAACGTATAACGTTATATACTATTACCTTACTACGTATAACGTTATGTGGCATTACGCTATAACGTATATCGTTATATATTGTTACCTTATTACGTTATACGTTATATAGTATTACCTTATAACGTATAACGTTATGTAGCATTACGTTATAACGTATAACGTTATATACTATTACCTTATAACGTATAACGTTACGTAGCATTACGTTATAACGTATAACGTGATATACTATTACCTTACAACGTATAACGTTATGTAGCACTACGTTATAACGTATAACGTTATATACTACTACCTTATAACGTATAACGTTATGTAGCTTTACGTTAGAAGGTATAACGTTATATACTATTACCTTATAACGTATAACGTTATATAGCACTACGGAATAACGTACAACGTTAAGTAGCAGTACGTTATAACGTATAACGTTAATTACTATTACCGTATAACGTATAACGTTAATTACTATTACCGTATAACGTATAACGTTATGTAGCATTACGTTATAACGTATAACGTTATATACTATTACCTTATAACGTATAACGTTATGTAGCACTACGTTATAACGTATAACGTTATGTAGCACTCCATTATAACGTATAACGTTATATACTGTTACCTTATAACGTATAACGTTATGTAGCACTACGTTATAACGTATAACGTTATATACTACTACCTTATAACGTATAACGTTATGTAGCTTTACGTTAGAAGGTATAACGTTATATACTATTACCTTATAACGTATAACGTTATATAGCACTACGGAATAACGTATAACGTTATGTAGCACTACGTTATATCGTATAACGTTACGTAGCACTACGTTATAACGTATAACGTTATATACTATTACCTTATAACGTATAACGTTATGTAGCATTACGTTATAACGTATAACGTTATATACTATTACGTTATAACGTATAACGTTATGTGGCATTACGCTATAACGTATATCGTTATATATTGTTACCTTATTACGTTATACGTCATATAGTATTACCTTATAACGTATAACGTTATGTAGCATTACGTTATAACGTATAACGTTATATACTATTACCTTATAACGTATAACGTTACGTAGCATTACGTTATAACGTACATCGTTATTTATTGTTACCTTATAACGTTATACGTTATATACTATTACGTTATAACGTATAACGTTATGTAGCACTACGTTATAACGTATAACGTTATGTAGCACTACGTTATAACGTATAACGTTATATACTACTACCTTATAACGTATAACGTTATGTAGCTTTACGTTAGAAGGTATAACGTTACATACTATTACCTTATAACGTATAACGTTATGTAGCACTACGTTATAACGTATAACGTTATGTAGCACTACGTAATAACATATAACGTTATGTAGCACTACGTTATAACGTACATCGTTATATATTGTTACCTTATAACGTTATACGTTATATACTATTACGTTATAACGTATAACGTTATGTAGCACTACGTTATAACGTATAACGTTATGTAGCACTACGTAATAACGTATAACGTTATGTAGCACTACGTTATAACGTATAACGTTATGTAGCACTACGTTATAACGTATAACGTTATGTAGCACTACGTTTTAACGTATAACGTTATATACTGTTACCTTATAACGTATAACGTTATGTAGCATTACGTTATAACGTATAACGTTATATACTGTTACCTTATAACGTATAACGTTATGTAGCATTACGTTCTAACGTATAACGTTGTATACTAATACCTTATAACGTATATCGCTATGTAGCATTACGTTATAACGAATACCGTTGTATTCTATTACCTTACAACGTATAACGTTATGTAGCACTACGTAATAACGTATAACGTTATATACTATTACCTTACAACGTATAACGTTATGTAGCACTACGTTATAACGTATAAAGTTATGTAGCACTACGTTATATCGTATAACGTTACGTAGCACTACGTTATAACGTATAACGTTATATACTATTACCTTATAACGTATAACGTTATGTAGCATTACGTTATAACGTATATCGTTATGTACTATTACCTTATAACGTATAACGTTATGTGGCATTACGCTATAACGTATATCGTTATATATTGTTACCTTATTACGTTATACGTTATATAGTATTACCTTATAACGTATAACGTTATGTAGCATTACGTTATAACGTATAACGTTATATACTATTACCTTATAACGTATAACGTTATGTAGCACTACGTTATAACATATAACGCTATGTAGCACTACGTTATAACGTATAACGTTATGTAGCACTACGTTATAACGTATAACGTTATATACTACTACCTTATAACGTATAACGTTATGTAGCTTTACGTTAGAAGGTATAACGTTATATACTATTACCTTATAACGTATAACGTTACGTAGCATTACGTTATAACGTACATCGTTATATATTGTTACCTTATAACGTTATACGTTATATACTATTACGTTATAACGTATAACGTTATGTAGCATTACGTTATAAGGTATGACGTTATATACTATTACCTTATAACATATAACGCTATGTAGCACTACGTTATAACGTATAACGTTATGTAGCACTACGTTATAACGTATAACGTTATATACTATTACCTTATAACATATAACGTTATGTAGCATTACGTTATAACGTATAACGTTGTATAATGTTACCTTATAACATACAACGTTATGTAGCATTACTTTATAACGTATACCGTTATATACTATTACCTTAAAACGTATAACGCTATGTAGCATTACGTTATAACGTATATCGCTGTATACTATTACGTTGTAACGTATCACGTTATGTAGCACTACGTTATAACGTATAACGTTTTGTAGCACTACGTTATACGTTATATACTATTACCTTATAACGTATAACGTTATGTAGCACTACGCTATAACGTATAACGTTATATACTACTACCTTATAACGTATAACGTTATGTAGCATTACGTTATAAGGTATAACGTTATATACTATTACCTTATAACGTATAACGTTATGTAGCATTACGTTATAACGTATAACGTTATGTAGCACTACGTTATAACGTATAACGTTATATACTACAACCTTATAACGTATAACGTTATGTAGCATTACGTTATAAGGTATAACGTTATATACTATTACGTTATAACGTATAACGTTATGTAGCATTACGTTATAACGTATAACGTTATGTAGCATTACGTTATAAGGTATAACGTTATATACTATTACGTTATAACGTATAACGTTATGTAGCACTACGTTATAACGTATAACGTTATGTAGCACTACGTTATAACGTATAACGTTACGTAGCATTACGTTATAACGTACATCGTTATATATTGTTACCTTATAACGTTATACGTTATATACTATTACGTCTTAACGTATAACGTTATGTAGCATTACGTTATAAGGTATGACGTTATATACTATTACCTTATAACATATAACGCTATGTAGCACTACGTTATAACGTATAACGTTATGTAGCACTACGTTATAACGTATATGGTTATATACTACTACCTTATAACGTATAACGTTATGTAGCTTTACGTTAGAAGGTATAACTTTATATACTATTACCTTATAACGTATAACGTTATGTAGCACTACGTTATAACGTATAACGTTATGTAGCACTACGTTATAACGTATAACGTTATGTAGCACTACGTAATAACGTATAACGTTACGTAGCACTACGCTATAACGTATGACGTTATATACTATTACCTTATAACCTATAACGTTATGTCGCATTACGTTATATCGTATACCGTTATATACTATTACCTTATAACGAATAACGTTATGTAGCATTACGTTATAACGTATATCGTTATATATTGTTACCTTATACCGTTATACGTTATATACTATTACCTTATAACGTATAACGTTATGTAGCACTACGTTATAACGTATAACGTTATGTAGCACTACGTTATAACGTATAACGTTATATACTATTACCTTATAACGTATAACGTTATGTAGCACTATGTAACAACGTATAACGTTATGTAGCACTACGTTATAACGTATAACGTTATATACTATTACCTTATAACGTATAACGTTATGTAGCAGTACGTTATAACGTATATCGTTATATATTGTTACCTTATAACGTTATACGTTATATACTATTACCTTATAACATATAACGTTATGTAGAATTACGTTATAACGTATAACGTTGTATAATGTTACCTTATAACATACAACGTTATGTAGCATTACTTTATAACGTACATCGTTATATATTGTTACCTTATAACGTTATACGCTTTATACTATTACGTTATAACGTATAACGTTATGTAGCACTACGTTATAACGTATAACGTTATGTAGCACTACGTAATAACGTATAACGTTACGTAGCACTACGCTATAACGTATGACGTTATATACTATTACCTTATAACCTATAACGTTATGTCGCATTACGTTATATCGTATACCGTTATATACTATTACCTTATAACGAATAACGTTATGTAGCATTACGTTATAACGTATATCGTTATATATTGTTACCTTATAACGTTATACGTTATATACTATTACCTTATAACGTATAACGTTATGTAGCACTACGTTATAACGTATAACGTTATGTAGCACTACGTTATAACGTATAACGTTATATACTATTACCTTATAACGTATAACGTTATGTAGCACTATGTAACAACGTATAACGTTATGTAGCACTACGTTATAACGTATAACGTTATATACTATTACCTTATAACGTATAACGTTATGTAGCAGTACGTTATAACGTATATCGTTATATATTGTTACCTTATAACGTTATACGTTATATACTATTACCTTATAACATATAACGTTATGTAGCATTACGTTATAACGTATAACGTTGTATAATGTTACCTTATAACATACAACGTTATGTAGCATTACTTTATAACGTACATCGTTATATATTGTTACCTTATAACGTTATACGCTTTATACTATTACGTTATAACGTATAACGTTATGTAGCACTACGTTATAACGTATATCGTTATATATTGTTACCTTATAACGTTATACGTTATATAGTATTTCCTTATAACGTATAACGTTATGTAGCATTACGTTATAACGTATAACGTTATATACTATAACCTTATAACGTATAACGTTATGTGGCATTACGCTATAACGTATATCGTTATATATTGTTACCTTATAACGTTATACGTTATATAGTATTTCCTTATAACGTATAACGTTATGTAGCATTACGGTATAACGTATAACGCTATATACTATTACCTTATAACGTATAACGTTACGTAGAATTACGTTATAACGTACATCGTTATATATTGTTACCTTATAACGTTATACGCTTTATACTATTACGTTATAACGTATAACGTTATGTAGCACTACGTTATAACGTATAACGTTATGTAGCACTACGTTATAACGTATAACGTTATATACTACTACCTTATAACGTATAACGTTATGTAGCTTTACGTTATAAGGTATAACGTTATATACTATTACCTTATAACGTATAACGTTATGTAGCACTACGTTATAACGTATAACGTTATGTAGCACTACGTAATAACGTATAACGTTATGTAGCACTACGTTATAACGTATAACGTTATATATTCGTACCTTATACCGTTATACGTTATATACTATTACGTTATAACGTATAACGTTATGTAGCAATTCGTTATAACGTATAACGTTATATACTACTACCTTATAACGTATAACGTTATGTAGCATTACGTTATAAGGTATAACGTTATATACTATTACCTTATAACGTATAACGCTATGTAGCACTACGTTATAACGTATAACGTTATGTAGCACTACGTAATAACGTCATACGTTATATACTATTCCCTTACAACGTATAACGTTATGTAGCACTACGTTATAACGTATGACGTTATATACTATTACCTTCTAACCTATAACGTTATGTCGCATTACGTTATATCGTATACCGTTATATACTACTACCTTATAACGTATAACGTTATGTAGCATTACGTTATAAGGTATAACGTTATATACTATTACGTTATAACGTATAACGTTATGTAGCACTACGTAATAATGTATAACGTTACGTAGCACTACGTTATAACGTATGACGTTATATACTATTACCTTACAACGTATAATGTTATGTAGCACTACGTTATAACGTATAACGTTATATACTACTACCTTATAACGTATAACGTTATGTAGCATTACGTTATAAGGTATAACGTTATATACTATTACCTTATAACGTATGACGTTATGTAGCACTACGTTATAACGTATAACGTTATATACTACTACCTTATAACGTATAACGTTATGTAGCTTTACGTTAGAAGGTATAACGTTATATACTATTACCTTATAACGCATAACGTTATGTAGCACTACGTTATAACGTATAACGTTATGTAGCACTACGTTATAACGTATAACGTTATGTAGCACTACGTAATAACGTATAACGTTACGTAGCACTACATTATAACGTATGACGTTATATACTATTACCTTATAACCTATAACGTCATGTCACATTACGTTATATCGTATACCGTTATATACTATTACCTTATAACGAATAACGTTATGTAGCATTACGTTATAACGTATATCGTTATATATTGTTACCTTATAACGTTATACGTTATATACCATTACCTTATAACGTATAACGTTATGTAGCACTACGTTATAACGTATAACGTTATGTAGCATTACGTTATAAGGTATAACGTTATATACTATTACCTTATAACGTATAACGTTATGTAGCACTACGTAACAACGCATAACGTTATGTATCACTACGTTATAACGTATAACGTTATATACTATTACCTTATAACGTATAACGTTATGTAGCAGTACGTTATAACGTATATCGTTATATATTGTTACCTTATAACGTTATACGTTATATACTATTACCTTATAACATATAACGTTATGTAGCATTACGTTATAACGTATAACGTTGTATAATGTTACCTTATAACGTACAACGTTATGTAACATTACTTTATAACGTATACCGTTATATACTATTACCTTATAACGTATAACGCTATGTAGCATTACGTTATAACGTATAACGTTGTATACTATTACCTTATAACGTATAACGTTACGTAGCATTACGTTATAACGTACTTCGTTATATATTGTTACCTTATAACGTTATACGCTTTATACTATTACGTTATAACGTATAACGTTATGTAGCACTACGTTATAACGTATAACGTTATGTAGCACTACGTTATAACGTATAACGTTATATACTACTACCTTATAACGTATAACGTTATGTAGCTTTACGTTATAAGGTATAACGTTATATACTATTACCTTATAACGTATAACGTTATGTAGCACTACGTTATAACTTATAACGTTATGTAGCACTACGTTATAACGTATAACGTTATGTAGCACTACGTTATAACGTATAACGTTATGTAGCACTACGTTATAGCGTATAACGTTATGTAGCACTACGTTATAACGTATAACGTTATATACTACTACCTTATAACGTATAACGTTATGTAGCACTACGTTATAACATATAACGTTATATACTATTACGTTATAACGTATAACGTTGTGCTGCACTACGTTATAACGTGTAACATTGTATACTGTTACGTTATAACGTACAACGTTATGAAGCACTACGTTATAACGTATAACGTTATGTAGCACTACGTTATAACGTATAACGTTATGTAGCACTACGTTATAACGTATAACGTTATGTAGCACTACGTTATAACGTATAACGTTATGTAGCACTACGTAATAACGTATAACGTTATGTAGCACTACGTTATATCGTATAACGTTATATATTGTTACCTTATAACGTTATACATTATATACTATTACGTTATAACGTATAACGTTATGTAGCGCTACGTTATAACGTATAACGTTATGTAGCACTACGTTATAACGTGTAACATTGTATACTGTTACGTTATAACGTACAACGTTATGTAGCACTACGTTATAACTTATAACGTTATGTAGCACTACGTAATAACGTATAACGTTATGTAGCACTACGTTATGACGTATAACGTTATGTAGCACTACGTAATAACGTATAACGTTATGTAGCACTACGTTATAACGTATAACGTTAATTACTATTACCTTATAACGTATAACGTTATGTAGCATTACGTTATAACGTATAACGTTATATACTATTACCTTATAACGTATAACGTTATGTAGCACTTCGTTATAACGTATAACGTTATATACTACTACCTTATAACGTATAACGTTATGTAGCATTACGTTATAAGGTATAACGTTATATACTATTACCTTATAACGTATAACGTTATGTAGCATTACGTTATAACGTATAACGTTATATACTATTACCTTATAACGTATAACGTTACGTAGCATTACGTTATAACGTACATCGTTATATATTGTTACCTTATAACGTTATACGTTATATACTATTACGTTATAACGTATCACGTTATGTAGCACTTCGTTATAACGTATAACGTTATATACTACTACCTTATAACGTATAACGTTATGTAGCATTACGTTATAAGGTATAACGTTATATACTATTCCCTTACAACGTATAGCGTTATGTAGCACTACGTTATAACGTATAACGTTATATACTACTACCTTATAACGTATAACGTTATGTAGCTTTACGTTATAAGGTATAACGTTATATACTATTACCTTATAACGTATAACGTTATGTAGCACTACGTTATAACGTATAACGTTATGTAGCACTACGTAATAACGTATAACGTTATGTAGCACTACGTTATGACGTATAACGTTATGTAGCACTACGTAATAACGTATAACGTTATGTAGCACTACGTTATAACGTATAACGTTAATTACTATTACCTTATAACGTATAACGTTATGTAGCATTACGTTATAACGTATAACGTTATATACTATTACCTTATAACGTATAACGTTATGTGGCATTACGCTATAACGTATATCGTTATATATTGTTACCTTATAACGTTATACGTTTTATAGTATTTCCTTATAACGTATAACGTTATGTAGCATTACGTTATAACGTATAACGTTATATAGCACTTCGTAATAACGTATAACGTTATGTAGCACTACGTTATAACGTATAACGTTAATTACTATTACCTTATAACGTATAACGTTACGTAGCATTACGTTATAACGTACATCGTTATATATTGTTACCTTATAACGTTATACGTTATATACTATTACGTTATAACGTATAACGTTATGTAGCATTACGTTATAAGGTATGACGTTATATACTATTACCTTATAACATATAACGCTATGTAGCACTACGTTATAACGTATAACGTTATGTAGCACTACGTTATAACGTATAACGTTATATACTACTACCTTATAACGTATAACGTTATGTAGCTTTACGTTAGGAGGTATAACGTTATATACTATTACCTTATAACGTATAACGTTATGTAGCACTACGTTATAACGTATAACGTTATGTAGCACTACGTAATAACGTATAACGTTATGTAGCACTACGTTATAACGTATAAAGTTAATTACTATTACCTTATAACGTATAACGTTATGTAGCATTACGTTATAACGTATAACGTTATATACTATTACCTTATAACGTATGACGTTACGTAGCATTACGTTATAACGTACATCGTTATATATTGTTACCTTATAACGTTATACGTTATATACTATTACGTTATAACGTATAACGTTATGTAGCATTACGTTATAAGGTATGACGTTATATACTATTACCTTATAACATATAACGCTATGTAGCACTACGTTATAACGTATAACGTTATGTAGCACTACGTTGTAACGTATAACGTTATATACTACTACCTTATAACGTATAACGTTATGTAGCTTTACGTTAGAAGGTATAACGTTATATACTATTACCTTATAACGTATAACGTTACGTAGCATTACGTTATAACGTACATCGTTATATATTGTTACCTTATAACGTTATACGTTATATACTATTACGTTATAACGTATAACGTTATGTAGCATTACGTTATAAGGTATGACGTTATATACTATTACCTTATAACATATAACGCTATGTAGCACTACGTTATAACGTATAACGTTATGTATCACTACGATATAACGTATAACGTTATATACTACTACCTTATAACGTATAACGTTATGTAGCTTTACGTTAGAAGGTATAACGTTATATACTATTACCTTATAACGTATAACGTTATGTAGCACTACGTTATAACATATAACGCTATGTAGCACTACGTTATAACGTATAACGTTATGTAGCACTACGTTATAACGTATAACGTTATATACTACTACCTTATAACGTATAACGTTATGTAGCTTTACGTTAGAAGGTATAACGTTATATACTATTACCTTATAACGTATAACGTTATGTAGCATTACGTTATAACGTATAACGTTATATACTATTACCTTATAACGTATAACGTTATGTGGCATTACGCTATAACGTATATCGTTATATATTGTTACCTTATAACGTTATACGTTTTATAGTATTTCCTTATAACGTATAACGTTATGTAGCATTACGTTATAACGTATAACGTTATATACTATTACCTTATAACGTATAACGTTACGTAGCATTACGTTATAACGTACATCGTTATATATTGTTACCTTATAACGTTATACGCTTTATACTATTACGTTATAACGTATAACGTTATGTAGCACTACGTTATAACGTATAACGTTATGTAGCACTACGTTAAAACGTATAACGTTATATACTACTACCTTATAACGTATAACGTTATGTAGCTTTACGTTAGAAGGTGTAACGTTATATACTATTACCTTATAACGTATAACGTTATGTAGCACTACGTTATAACGTATAACGTTATATAGCACTTCGTAATAACGTATAACGTTATGTAGCACTACGTTATAACGTATAACGTTAATTACTATTACCTTATAACGTATAACGTTACGTAGCATTACGTTATAACGTACATCGTTATATATTGTTACCTTATAACGTTATACGTTATATACTATTACGTTATAACGTATAACGTTATGTAGCATTACGTTATAAGGTATGACGTTATATACTATTACCTTATAACATATAACGCTATGTAGCACTACGTTATAACGTATAACGTTATGTATCACTACGATATAACGTATAACGTTATATACTACTACCTTATAACGTATAACGTTATGTAGCTTTACGTTAGAAGGTATAACGTTATATACTATTACCTTATAACGTATAACGTTATGTAGCACTACGTTATAACATATAACGCTATGTAGCACTACGTTATAACGTATAACGTTATGTAGCACTACGTTATAACGTATAACGTTATATACTACTACCTTATAACGTATAACGTTATGTAGCTTTACGTTAGAAGGTATAACGTTATATACTATTACCTTATAACGTATAACATTATGTAGCATTACGTTATAACGTATAACGTTATATACTATTACCTTATAACGTATAACGTTATGTGGCATTACGCTATAACGTATATCGTTATATATTGTTACCTTATAACGTTATACGTTTTATAGTATTTCCTTATAACGTATAACGTTATGTAGCATTACGTTATAACGTATAACGTTATATACTATTACCTTATAACGTATAACGTTACGTAGCATTACGTTATAACGTACATCGTTATATATTGTTACCTTATAACGTTATACGCTTTATACTATTACGTTATAACGTATAACGTTATGTAGCACTACGTTATAACGTATAACGTTATGTAGCACTACGTTAAAACGTATAACGTTATATACTACTACCTTATAACGTATAACGTTATGTAGCTTTACGTTAGAAGGTGTAACGTTATATACTATTACCTTATAACGTATAACGTTATGTAGCACTACGTTATAACGTATAACGTTATATAGCACTTCGTAATAACGTATAACGTTATGTAGCACTACGTTATAACGTATAACGTTAATTACTATTACCTTATAACGTATAACGTTACGTAGCATTACGTTATAACGTACATCGTTATATATTGTTACCTTATAACGTTATACGTTATATACTATTACGTTATAACGTATAACGTTATGTAGCATTACGTTATAAGGTATGACGTTATATACTATTACCTTATAACATATAACGCTATGTAGCACTACGTTATAACGTATAACGTTATGTAGCACTACGTTATAACGTATAACGTTATATACTACTACCTTATAACGTATAACGTTATGTAGCTTTACGTTAGGAGGTATAACGTTATATACTATTACCTTATAACGTATAACGTTATGTAGCACTACGTTATAACGTATAACGTTATGTAGCACTACGTAATAACGTATAACGTTATGTAGCACTACGTTATAACGTATAAAGTTAATTACTATTACCTTATAACGTATAACGTTATGTAGCATTACGTTATAACGTATAACGTTATATACTATTACCTTATAACGTATGACGTTACGTAGCATTACGTTATAACGTACATCGTTATATATTGTTACCTTATAACGTTATACGTTATATACTATTACGTTATAACGTATAACGTTATGTAGCATTACGTTATAAGGTATGACGTTATATACTATTACCTTATAACATATAACGCTATGTAGCACTACGTTATAACGTATAACGTTATGTAGCACTACGTTGTAACGTATAACGTTATATACTACTACCTTATAACGTATAACGTTATGTAGCTTTACGTTAGAAGGTATAACGTTATATACTATTACCTTATAACGTATAACGTTACGTAGCATTACGTTATAACGTACATCGTTATATATTGTTACCTTATAACGTTATACGTTATATACTATTACGTTATAACGTATAACGTTATGTAGCATTACGTTATAAGGTATGACGTTATATACTATTACCTTATAACATATAACGCTATGTAGCACTACGTTATAACGTATAACGTTATGTATCACTACGATATAACGTATAACGTTATATACTACTACCTTATAACGTATAACGTTATGTAGCTTTACGTTAGAAGGTATAACGTTATATACTATTACCTTATAACGTATAACGTTATGTAGCACTACGTTATAACATATAACGCTATGTAGCACTACGTTATAACGTATAACGTTATGTAGCACTACGTTATAACGTATAACGTTATATACTACTACCTTATAACGTATAACGTTATGTAGCTTTACGTTAGAAGGTATAACGTTATATACTATTACCTTATAACGTATAACGTTACGTAGCATTACGTTATAACGTACATCGTTATATATTGTTACCTTATAACGTTGTACGTTATATACTATTACGTTATAACGTATAACGTTATGTAGCATTACGTTATAAGGTATGACGTTATATACTATTACCTTATAACATATAACGCTATGTAGCACTACGTTATAACGTATAACGTTATGTAGCACTACGTTATAACGTATAACGTTATATACTATTACCTTATAACATATAACGTTATGTAGCATTACGTTATAACGTATAACGTTGTATAATGTTACCTTATAACATACAACGTTATGTAGCATTACTTTATAACGTATACCGTTATATACTATTACCTTAAAACGTATAACGCTATGTAGCATTACGTTATAACGTATATCGCTGTATACTATTACGTTGTAACGTATCACGTTATGTAGCACTACGTTATAACGTATAACGTTTTGTAGCACTACGTTATACGTTATATACTATTACCTTATAACGTATAACGTTATGTAGCACTACGCTATAACGTATAACGTTATATACTACTACCTTATAACGTATAACGTTATGTAGCATTACGTTATAAGGTATAACGTTATATACTATTACCTTATAACGTATAACGTTATGTAGCATTACGTTATAACGTATAACGTTATGTAGCACTACGTTATAACGTATAACGTTATATACTACAACCTTATAACGTATAACGTTATGTAGCATTACGTTATAAGGTATAACGTTATATACTATTACGTTATAACGTATAACGTTATGTAGCATTACGTTATAACGTATAACGTTATGTAGCATTACGTTATAAGGTATAACGTTATATACTATTACGTTATAACGTATAACGTCATGTAGCACTACGTTATAACGTATAACGTTATGTAGCACTACGTTATAACGTATAACGTTACGTAGCATTACGTTATAACGTACATCGTTATATATTGTTACCTTATAACGTTATACGTTATATACTATTACGTTATAACGTATAACGTTATGTAGCATTACGTTATAAGGTATGACGTTATATACTATTACCTTATAACATATAACGCTATGTAGCACTTCGTTATAACGTATAACGTTATGTAGCACTACGTTATAACGTATATCGTTATATACTACTACCTTATAACGTATAACGTTATGTAGCTTTACGTTAGAAGGTATAACGTTATATACTATTACCTTATAACGTATAACGTTATGTAGCACTACGTTATAACGTATAACGTTATGTAGCACTACGTTATAACGTATAACGTTATGTAGCACTACGTAATAACGTATAACGTTACGTAGCACTACGTTATAACGTATGACGTTATATACTATTACCTTCTAACCTATAACGTTATGTCGCATTACGTTATATCGTATACCGTTATATACTACTACCTTATAACGTATAACGTTATGTAGCATTACGTTATAAGGTATAACGTTATATACTATTACGTTATAACGTATAACGTTATGTAGCACTACGTAATAATGTATAACGTTACGTAGCACTACGTTATAACGTATGACGTTATATACTATTACCTTACAACGTATAACGTTATGTAGCACTACGTTATAACGTATGACGTTATATACTATTACCTTATAACGTATAACGTTATGTAGCACTACGTTATAACGTATAACGTTATATACTACTACCTTCTAACCTATAACGTTATGTCGCATTACTTTATATCGTATACCGTTATATACTACTACCTTATAACGTATAACGTTATATACTATTACCTTATAACGTATAACGTTATGTAGCACTATGTAACAACGTATAACGTTATGTAGCACTACGTTATAACGTATAACGTTATATACTGTTACCTTATAACGTATAACGTTATGTAGCAGTACGTTATAACGTATATCGTTATATATTGTTACCTTATAACGTTATACGTTATATAATATTACCTTATAACATATAACGTTATGTAGCATTACGTTATAACGTATAACGTTGTATAATGTTACCTTATAACATACAACGTTATGTAGCATTACTTTATAACGTACATCGTTATATATTGTTACCTTATAACGTTATACGCTTTATACTATTACGTTATAACGTATAACGTTATGTAGCACTACGTTATAACGTATATCGTTATATATTGTTACCTTATAACGTTATACGTTATATAGTATTTCCTTATAACGTATAACGTTATGTAGCATTACGTTATAACGTATAACGTTATATACTATTACCTTATAACGTATAACGTTATGTGGCATTACGCTATAACGTATATCGTTATATATTGTTACCTTATAACGTTATACGTTATATAGTATTTCCTTATAACGTATAACGTTATGTAGCATTACGTTATAACGTATAACGTTATATACTATTACCTTATAACGTATAACGTTACGTAGAATTACGTTATAACGTACATCGTTATATATTGTTACCTTATAACGTTATACGCTTTATACTATTACGTTATAACGTATAACGTTATGTAGCACTACGTTATAACGTATAACGTTATGTAGCACTACGTTATAACGTATAACGTTATATACTACTACCTTATAACGTATAACGTTATGTAGCTTTACGTTATAAGGTATAACGTTATATACTATTACCTTATAACGTATAACGTTATGTAGCACTACGTTATAACGTATAACGTTATGTAGCACTACGTAATAACGTATAACGTTATGTAGCACTACGTTATAACGTATAACGTTATATATTCGTACCTTATAACGTTATACGTTATATACTATTACGTTATAACGTATAACGTTATGTAGCAATTCGTTATAACGTATAACGTTATATACTACTACCTTATAACGTATAACGTTATGTAGCATTACGTTATAAGGTATAACGTTATATACTATTACCTTATAACGTATAACGCTATGTAGCACTACGTTATAACGTATAACGTTATGTAGCACTACGTAATAACGTCATACGTTATATACTATTCCCTTACAACGTATAACGTTATGTAGCACTACGTTATAACGTATGACGTTATATACTATTACCTTCTAACCTATAACGTTATGTCGCATTACGTTATATCGTATACCGTTATATACTACTACCTTATAACGTATAACGTTATGTAGCATTACGTTATAAGGTATAACGTTATATACTATTACGTTATAACGTATAACGTTATGTAGCACTACGTAATAATGTATAACGTTACGTAGCACTACGTTATAACGTATGACGTTATATACTATTACCTTACAACGTATAACGTTATGTAGCACTACGTTATAACGTATGACGTTATATACTATTACCTTATAACGTATAACGTTATGTAGCACTACGTTATAACGTATAACGTTATATACTACTACCTTCTAACCTATAACGTTATGTCGCATTACTTTATATCGTATACCGTTATATACTACTACCTTATAACGTATAACGTTATGTAGCATTACGTTATAAGGTATAACGTTATATACTATTACGTTATAACGTATAACGTTATGTAGCACTACGTAATAATGTATAACGTTATGTAGCACTACGTTATAACGTCATACGTTATATACTATTCCCTTACAACGTATAACGTTATGTAGCACTACGTTATAACGTATGACGTTATATACTATTACCTTCTAACCTATAACGTTATGTCGCATTACGTTATATCGTATACGGTTATATACTACTACCTTATAACGTATAACGTTATGTAGCATTACGTTATAAGGTATAACGTTATATACTATTACGTTATAACGTATAACGTTATGTAGCACTACGTAATAATGTATAACGTTACGTAGCACTACGTTATAACGTATGGCGTTATATACTATTACCTCATAACGTATAACGTTATGTAGCAGTACGTTACAACGTATATCGTTATATATTGTTTCCTTATAACGTTATACGTTATATACTATTACCTTATAACATATAACGTTATGTAGCATTACGTTATAACGTATAACGTTGTATAATGTTACCTTATAACGTACAACGTTATGTAGCATTACTTTATAACGTATACCGTTATATACTATTACCTTATAACGTATAACGCTATGTAGCATTACGTTATAACGTATATCGTTGTATACTATTACGTTGTAACGTATAACGTTATGTAGCACTACGTTATAACGTATAACGTTATGTAGCACTACGTTATAACGTATAACGTTATATACTATTACCTTATAGCGTATAACGCTATGTAGCAGTACGTTATAACGTATATCGTTATATATTGTTACCTTATAACGTTATACGTTATATACTATTACCTTATAACGTATAACGTTATGTAGCACTACGTTATACGTTATGTACTATTACCTTATAACGTATAACGTTATGTATCTCTACGCTATAACGTATAACATTATATACTACTACCTTATAACGTATAACGTTATGTAGCACTACGTAACAACGTATAACGTTATGTAGCACTACGTTATAACGTATAACGTTATATACTATTACCTTATAACGTATAACGTTATGTAGCACTACGTAATAACGTCATACGTTATATACTATTCCCTTACAACGTATAACGTTATGTAGCACTACGTTATAACGTATGACGTTATATACTATTACCTTCTAACCTATAACGTTATGTCGCATTACGTTATATCGTATACGGTTATATACTACTACCTTATAACGTATAACGTTATGTAGCATTACGTTATAAGGTATAACGTTATATACTATTACGTTATAACGTATAACGTTATGTAGCACTACGTAATAATGTATAACGTTACGTAGCACTACGTTATAACGTATGGCGTTATATACTATTACCTTACAACGTATAACGTTATGTAGCACTACGTTATAACGTATGACGTTATATACTATTACCTTATAACGTATAACGTTATGTAGCACTACGTTATAACGTATAACGTTATATACTACTACCTTCTAACCTATAACGTTATGTCGCATTACTTTATATCGTATACCGTTATATACTACTACCTTATAACGTATAACGTTATGTAGCATTACGTTATAAGGTATAACGTTATATACTATTACGTTATAACGTATAACGTTATGTAGCACTACGTAATAATGTATAGCGTTATGTAGCACTACGTTATAACGTATAACGTTATATACTATTACCTCATAACGTATAACGTTATGTAGCAGTACGTTACAACGTATATCGTTATATATTGTTTCCTTATAACGTTATACGTTATATACTATTACCTTATAACATATAACGTTATGTAGCATTACGTTATAACGTATAACGTTGTATAATGTTACCTTATAACGTACAACGTTATGTAGCATTACTTTATAACGTATACCGTTATATACTATTACCTTATAACGTATAACGCTATGTAGCATTACGTTATAACGTATATCGTTGTATACTATTACGTTGTAACGTATAACGTTATGTAGCACTACGTTATAACGTATAACGTTATATACTATTACCTTATAGCGTATAACGCTATGTAGCAGTACGTTATAACGTATATCGTTATATATTGTTACCTTATAACGTTATACGTTATATACTATTACCTTATAACGTATAACGTTATGTAGCACTACGTTATACGTTATGTACTATTACCTTATAACGTATAACGTTATGTAGCTCTACGCTATAACGTATAACATTATATACTACTACCTTATAACGTATAACGTTATGTAGCACTACGTAACAACGTATAACGTTATGTAGCACTACGTTATAACGTATAACGTTATATACTATTACCTTATAACGTATAACGTTATGTAGCAGTACGTTATAACGTATATCGTTATATATTGTTACCTTATAACGTTATACGTTATATACTATTACCTTATAACATATAACGTTATGTAGCATTACGTTATAACGTATAACGTTGTATAATGTTACCTTATAACGTACAACGTTATGTAGCATTACTTTATAACGTATACCGTTATATACTATTACCTTATAACGTATAACGCTATGTAGCATTACGTTATAACGTATATCGTTATATACTATTACCTTATAACGTATAACGTTATGTAGCACTACGCTATAACGTATAACGTTATATACTACTACCTTATAACGTATAACGTAAAGTAGCATTACGTTATAAGGTATAACGTTATATACTATTACCTTATAACGTATAACGTTATGTAGCATTACGTTATAACGTATAACGTTATGTAGCACTGCGTTATAACGTATAACGTTAGATACTACTACCTTATAACGTATAACGTTATGTAGCATTACGTTATAAGGTATAACGTTATATACTATTACGTTATAACGTAAAACGTTATGTAGCATTACGTTATAACGTATAACGTTATGTAGCACAACGTTATAACGTATAACGTTATGTAGCACTACGTAATAACGTATAACGTTATATACTATTACCTTACAACGTATAACGTTATGTAGCACTACGTAATAACGTATAACGTCATATACTATTACCTTACAACGTATAACGTTATGTAGCACTACGTTATAACGTATAACGTTATGTAGCACTACGTTATAACGTATAACGTTATGTAGCATTACGTTATAAGGTATAACGTTATATACTATTACGTTATAACGTATAACGTTATGTAGCACTACGTTATAACGTATAACGTTATGTAGCACTACGTAATAACGCATAACGTTATGTAGCACTACGTTATGACGTATAACGTTATGTAGCACTACGTAATAACGTATAACGTTATGTAGCACTACGTTATAACGTATAACGTAAATTACTATTACCTTATAACGTATAACGTTATGTAGCATTACGTTATAACGTATAACGTTATATACTATTACCTTATAACGTATAACGTTACGTAGCATTACGTTATAACGTACATCGTTATATATTGTTACCTTATAACGTTATACGTTATATACTATTACGTTATAACGTATAACGTTATGTAGCACTTCGTTATAACGTATAACGTTATATACTACTACCTTATAACGTATAACGTTATGTAGCATTACGTTATAAGGTATAACGTTATATACTATTACCTTATAACGTATAACGCTATGTAGCACTACGTTATAACGTATAACGTTATGTAGCACTACGTAATAACGTCATACGTTATATACTATTCCCTTACAACGTATAGCGTTATGTAGCAGTACGTTATAACGTATGACGTTATATACTATTACCTTCTAACCTATAACGTTATGTCGCATTACGTTATATCGTATACCGTTATATACTATTACCTTATAACGAATAACGTTATGTAGCATTACGTTATAACGTATATCGTTATATATTGTTACCTTATAACGTTATACGTTATATACTATTACCTTATAACGTATAACGTTATGTAGCACTACGTTATAACGTATAACGTTATGTAGCACTACGTTATAACGTATAACGTTATATACTATTACCTTATAACGTACAACGATATGTAGCATTACGTTATAACGTATAACGTTATATACTATTACCTTATAACGTATAACGTTATGTGGCATTACGCTATAACGTATATCGTTATATATTGTTTCCTTATAACGTTATACGTTATATAGTATTTCCTTATAACGTATAACGTTATGTAGCATTACGTTATAACGTATAACGTTATATACTATTACCTTATAACGTATAACGTTACGTAGCATTACGTTATAACGTACATCGTTATATATTGTTACCTTATAACGTTATACGCTTTATACTATTACGTTATAACGTATAACGTTATGTAGCACTACGTTATAACGTATAACGTTATGTAGCACAACGTTATAACGTATAACGTTATATACTACTACCTTATAACGTATAACGTTATGTAGCTTTACGTTAGAAGGTATAACGTTATATACTATTACCTTATAACGTATAACGTTATGTAGCACTACGTTATAACGTATAACGTTATATAGCACTTCGTAATAACGTATAACGTTATGTAGCACTACGTTATAACGTATAACGTTAATTACTATTACCTTATAACGTATAACGTTACGTAGCATTACGTTATAAAGTACATCGTTATATATTGTTACCTTATAACGTTATACGTTATATACTATTACGTTATAACGTATAACGTTATGTAGCATTACGTTATAAGGTATGACGTTATATACTATTACCTTATAACATATAACGCTATGTAGCACTACGTTATAATGTATAACGTTATGTAGCACTACGTTATAACGTATAACGTTATATACTACTACCTTATAACGTATAACGTTATGTAGCTTTACGTTAGAAGGTATAACGTTATATACTATTACCTTATAACGTATAACGTTACGTAGCATTACGTTATAACGTACATCGTTATATATTGTTACCTTATAACGTTATACGTTATATACTATTACGTTATAACGTATAACGTTATGTAGCATTACGTTATAAGGTATGACGTTATATACTATTACCTTATAACATATAACGCTATGTAGCACTACGTTATAACGTATAACGTTATATAGCACTACGTTATAACGTATAACGTTATGTAGCACTACGTTATAACGTATAACGTTATATACTATTACCTTATAGCGTATAACGTTATGTAGCAGTACGTTATAACGTATATCGTTATATATTGTTACCTTATAACGTTACACGTTATATACTATTACCTTATAACGTATAACGTTATGTAGCACTACGCTATAACGTATAACATTATATACTACTACCTTATAACGTATAACGTTATGTAGCACTACGCAACAACGTATAACGTTATGTAGCACTACGTTATAACGTATAACGTTATATACTATTACCTTATAACGTATAACGTTATGTAGCACTACGCTATAAGGTATAACGTTATATACTATTACCTTATAACGTATAACGTTATGTGGCATTACGCTATAACGTATATCGTTATATATTGTTACCTTATAACGTTATACGTTATATAGTATTTCCTTATAACGTATAACGTTATGTAGCATTACGTTATAACGTATAACGTTATATACTATTACCTTCTAACGTATAACGTTACGTAGCATTACGTTATAACGTACATCGTTATATATTGTTACCTGATAACGTTATACGCTTTATACTATTACGTTATAACGTATAACGTTATGTAGCACTACGTTATAACGTATCACGTTATGTAGCACTACGTTATAACGTATAACGTTATATACTACTACCTTATAACGTATAACGTTATGTAGCACTACGTAATAACGTATAACGTTATATACTATTACCTTACAACGTATAACGTTATGTAGCACTACGTAATAACGTATAACGTCATATACTATTACCTTACAACGTATAACGTTATGTAGCACTACGTTATAACGTATAACGTTATGTAGCACTACGTTATAACGTATAACGTTATGTAGCATTACGTTATAAGGTATAACGTTATATACTATTACGTTATAACGTATAACGTTATGTAGCACTACGTTATAACGTATATCGTTATGTAGCACTACGTTATAACGTATAACGTTATGTAGCACTACGTTATAACGTATAACGTTATATACTATTACCTTATAACGTATAACGTTATGTAGCATTACGTTATAACGTATAACGTTATATACTATTACCTTATAACGTATAACGTTATGTGGCATTACGCTATAACGTATATCGTTATATATTGTTACCTTATAACGTTATACGTTATATAGTATTTCCTTATAACGTATAACGTTATGTAGCATTACGTTATAACGTATAACGTTATATACTATTACCTTATAACGTATAACGTTACGTAGCATTACGTTATAACGTACATCGTTATATATTGTTACCTTATAACGTTATACGCTTTATACTATTACGTTATAACGTATAACGTTATGTAGCACTACGTTATAACGTATAACGTTATGTAGCACTACGTTATAACGTATAACGTTATATACTACTACCTTATAACGTATAACGTTATGTAGCTTTACGTTATAAGGTATAACGTTATATACTATTACCTTATAACGTATAACGTTATGTAGCACTACGTTATAACGTATAACGTTATGTAGCACTACGTAATAACGTATAACGTTATGTAGCACTACGTTATAACGTATAACGTTAATTACTATTACCTTATAACGTATAACGTTATGTAGCATTACGTTATAACGTATAACGTTATATACTATTACCTTATAACGTATAACGTTACGTAGCATTACGTTATAACGTACATCGTTATATATTCGTACCTTATAACGTTATACGTTATATACTATTACGTTATAACGTATAACGTTATGTAGCAATTCGTTATAACGTATAACGTTATATACTACTACCTTATAACGTATAACGTTATGTAGCATTACGTTATAAGGTATAACGTTATATACTATTACCTTATAACGTATAACGCTATGTAGCACTACGTTATAACGTATAACGTTATGTAGCACTACGTAATAACGTCATACGTTATATACTATTCCCTTCCAACGTATAACGTTATGTAGCACTACGTTATAACGTATGACGTTATATACTATTACCTTCTAACCTATAACGTTATGTCGCATTACGTTATATCGTATACCGTTATATACTACTACCTTATAACGTATAACGTTATGTAGCATTACGTGATAAGGTATAACGTTATATACTATTACGTTATAACGTATAACGTTATGTAGCACTACGTAATAATGTATAACGTTACGTAGCACTACGTTATAACGTATGACGTTATATACTATTACCTTACAACGTATAACGTTATGTAGCACTACGTTATAACGTATGACGTTATATACTATTACCTTATAACGTATAACGTTATGTAGCACTACGTTATAACGTATAACGTTATATACTACTACCTTCTAACCTATAACGTTATGTCGCATTACGTTATATCGTATACCGTTATATACTACTACCTTATAACGTATAACGTTATGTAGCATTACGTTATAAGGTATAACGTTATATACTATTACGTTATAACGTATAACGTTATGTAGCACTACGTAATAATGTATAACGTTATGTAGCACTACGTTATAACGTATAACGTTATATACTATTACCTTATAACGTATAACGTTATGTAGCAGTACGTTATAACGTATATCGTTATATATTGTTACCTTATAACGTTATACGTTATATACTATTACCTTATAACATATAACGTTATGTAGCATTACGTTATAACGTATAACGTTGTATAATGTTACCTTATAACGTACAACGTTATGTAGCATTACTTTATAACGTATACCGTTATATACTATTACCTTATAACGTATAACGCTATGTAGCATTACGTTATAACGTATATCGTTGTATACTATTACCTTATAGCGTATAACGTTATGTAGCAGTACGTTATAACGTATATCGTTATATATTGTTACCTTATAACGTTATACGTTATATACTATTACCTTATAACGTATAACGTTATGTAGCACTACGTTATAACGTATAACGTTATGTAGCACTACGTTATAACGTATAACGTTATATACTATTACCTTATAGCGTATAACGTTATGTAGCAGTACGTTATAACGTATATCGTTATATATTGTTACCTTATAACGTTATACGTTATATACTATTACCTTATAACGTATAACGTTATGTAGCACTACGTTATACGTTATGTACTATTACCTTATAACGTATAACGTTATGTAGCACTACGCTATAACGTATAACATTATATACTACTACCTTATAACGAATAACGTTATGTAGCATTACGTTATACGGTATAACGCTATATACTATTACCTTATAACGTATAACGTTATGTAGCATTACGTTATAACGTATAACGTTATGTAGCACTACGTTATAACGTATAACGTTATATACTACTACCTTATAACGTATAACGTTATGTAGCATTACGTTATAAGGTATAACGTTATATACTATTACGTTATAACGTATAACGTTATGTAGCATTACGTCATAACGTATAACGTTATGTAGCACAACGTTATAACGTATAACGTTATGTAGCACTACGTAATAACGTATAACGTTATATACTATTACCTTACAACGTATAACGTTATGTAGCACTACGTAATAACGTATAACGTCATATACTATTACCTTACAACGTATAACGTTATGTAGCACTATGTTATAACGTATAACGTTATGTAGCACTACGTTATACGTTATGTACTATTACCTTATAACGTATAACGATATGTAGCATTACTTTATAACGTATACCGTTATATACTATTATCTTATAACGTATAACGCTATGTAGCATTACGTTATAACGTATATCGTTGTATACTATTACGTTGTAACGTATAACGTTATGTAGCACTACGTTATAACGTATAACGTTATGTAGCACTACGTTATAACGTATAACGTTATGTAGCACTACGTAATAACGTATAACGTTATGTAGCAATACGTTATAACGTATAACGTTAATTACTATTACCTTATAACGTATAACGTTATGTAGCATTACGTTATAACGTATAACGTTATATACTATTACCTTATAACGTATAACGTTACGTAGCATTACGTTATAACGTACATCGTTATATATTCGTACCTTATAACATTATACGTTATATACTATTACGTTATAACGTATAACGTTATGTAGCAATTCGTTATAACGTATAACGTTATATACTACTACCTTATAACGTATAACGTTATGTAGCATTACGTTATAAGGTATAACGTTATATACTATTACCTTATAACGTATAACGCTATGTAGCACTACGTTATAACGTATAACGTTATGTAGCACTACGTAATAACGTCATACGTTATATACTATTCCCTTACAACGTATAACGTTATGTAGCACTACGTTATAACGTATGACGTTATATACTATTACCTTCTAACCTATAACGTTATGTCGCATTACGTTATATCGTATACCGTTATATACTACTACCTTATAACGTATAACGTTATGTAGCATTACGTGATAAGGTATAACGTTATATACTATTACGTTATAACGTATAACGTTATGTAGCACTACGTAATAATGTATAACGTTACGTAGCACTACGTTATAACGTATGACGTTATATACTATTACCTTACAACGTATAACGTTATGTAGCACTACGTTATAACGTATGACGTTATATACTATTACCTTATAACGTATAACGTTATGTAGCAGTACGTTATAACGTATATCGTTATATATTGTTACCTTATAACGTTATACGTTATATGCTATTACCTTATAACATATAACGTTATGTAGCATTACGTTATAACGTATAACGTTGTATAATGTTACCTTATAACGTACAACGTTATGTAGCATTACTTTATAACGTATACCGTTATATACTATTATCTTATAACGTATAACGCTATGTAGCATTACGTTATAACGTATATCGTTGTATACTATTACGTTGTAACGTATAACGTTATGTAGCACTACGTTATAACGTATAACGTTATGTAGCACTACGTTATAACGTATAACGTTATATACTATTACCTTATAGCGTATAACGTTATGTAGCAGTACGTTATAACGTATATCGTTATATATTGTTACCTTATAACGTTATACGTTATATACTATTACCTTATAACGTATAACGTTATGTAGCACTACGTTATACGTTATGTACTATTACCTTATAACGTATAACGTTATGTAGCACTACGCTATAACGTATAACATTATATACTACTACCTTATAACGTATAACGTTATGTAGCATTACGTTATAAGGTATAACGCTATATACTATTACCTTATAACGTATAACGTTATGTAGCATTACGTTATAACGTATAACGTTATGTAGCACTACGTTATAACGTATAACGTTATATACTACTACCTTATAACGTATAACGTTATGTAGCATTACGTTATAAGGTATAACGTTATATACTATTACGTTATAACGTATAACGTTATGTAGCATTACGTTATAACGTATAACGTTATGTAGCACAACGTTATAACGTATAACGTTATGTAGCACTACGTAATAACGTATAACGTTATATACTATTACCTTACAACGTATAACGTTATGTAGCACTACGTAATAACGTATAACGTCATATACTATTACCTTACAACGTATAACGTTATGTAGCACTATGTTATAACGTATAACGTTATGTAGCACTACGTTATACGTTATGTACTATTACCTTATAACGTATAACGATATGTAGCACTACGCTATAACGTATAACATTATATACTACTACCTTATAACGTATAACGTTATGTAGCATTACGTTATATGGTATAACGCTATATACTATTACCTTATAACGTATAACGTTATGTAGCATTACGTTATAACGTATAACGTTATGTAGCATTACGTCATAACGTATAACGTTATGTAGCACAACGTTATAACGTATAACGTTATGTAGCACTACGTAATAACGTATAACGTTATATACTATTACCTTACAACGTATAACGTTATGTAGCACTACGTAATAACGTATAACGTCATATACTATTACCTTACAACGTATAACGTTATGTAGCACTATGTTATAACGTATAACGTTATGTAGCACTACGTTATACGTTATGTACTATTACCTTATAACGTATAACGATATGTAGCACTACGCTATAACGTATAACATTATATACTACTACCTTATAACGTATAACGTTATGTAGCATTACGTTATAAGGTATAACGCTATATACTATTACCTTATAACGTATAACGTTATGTAGCATTACGTTATAACGTATAACGTTATGTAGCACTACGTTATAACGTATAACGTTATATACTACTACCTTATAACGTATAACGTTATGTAGCATTACGTTATAAGGTATAACGTTATATACTATTACTTTATAACGTATAACGTTATGTAGCATTACGTTATAACGTATAACGTTATGTAGCACAACGTTATAACGTATAACGTTATGTAGCACTACGTAATAACGTATAACGTTATATACTACTACCTTACAACGTATAACGTTATGTAGCACTACGTTATAACGTATATCGTTATATATTGTTACCTTATAACGTTATACGTTATATACTATTACCTTATAACGTATAACGTTATGTAGCACTACGTTATACGTTATGTACTATTACCTTATAACGTATAACGTTATGTAGCACTACGCTATAACGTATAACATTATATACTACTACCTTATAACGTATAACGTTATGTAGCATTACGTTATAAGGTATAACGCTATATACTATTACCTTATAACGTATAACGTTATATACTATTACCTTACAACGTATAACGTTATGTAGCACTACGTTATAACGTATAACGTTATGTAGCACTACGTTATAACGTATAACGTTATGTAGCACTACGTTATAACGTATAACGTTATGTAGCACTACGTTATAACGTATAACGTTATGTAGCACTACGTAATAACGTATAACGTTATATACTATTACCTTACAACGTATAACGTTATGTAGCACTACGTAATAACGTATAACGTCATATACTATTACCTTACAACGTATAACGTTATGTAGCACTACGTTATAACGTATAACGTTATGTAGCACTACGTTATAACGTATAACGTTATGTAGCATTACGTTATAAGGTATAACGTTATATACTATTACGTTATAACGTATAACGTTATGTAGCACTACGTTATAACGTATAACGTTATGTAGCACTACGTTATAACGTATAACGTTATGTAGCACTACGTTATAACGTATAACGTTATATACTATTACCTAATAGCGTATAACGTTATGTAGCAGTACGTTATAACGTATATCGTTATATATTGTTACCTTATAACGTTATACGTTATATACTATTACCTTATAACGTATAAGGTTATGTAGCACTACGTTATACGTTATGTACTATTACCTTATAACGTATAACGTTATGTAGCACTACGCTATAACGTATAACATTATATACTACTACCTTATAACGTATAACGTTATGTAGCATTACGTTATAAGGTATAACGCTATATACTATTACCTTATAACGTATAACGTTATGTAGCATTACGTTATAACGAATAAGGTTATATAGCACTAAGTTATAACGTATAACGTTATATACTACTACCTTATAACGTATAACGTTATGTAGCATTACGTTATAAGGTATAACGTTATATACTATTACGTTATAACGTATAACGTTATGTAGCATTACGTTATAACGTATAACGTTATGTAGCACAACGTTATAACGTATAACGTTATGTAGCACTACGTAATAACGTATAACGTTATATACTATTACCTTACAACGTATAACGTTATGTAGCACTACGTAATAAAGTATAACGTCATATACTATTACCTTACAACGTATAACGTTATGTAGCACTACGTTATAACGTATAACGTTATGTAGCACTACGTTATAACGTATAACGTTATGTAGCATTACGTTATAAGGTATAACGTTATATACTATTACGTTATAACGTATAACGTTATGTAGCACTACGTTATAACGTATAACGTTATGTAGCACTACGTTATAACGTATAACGTTATGTAGCACTACGTTATAACGTATAACGTTATATACTATTACCTTATAACGTATAACGTTATGTAGCATTACGTTATAACGTATAACGTTATATACTATTACCTTATAACGTATAACGTTATGTGGCATTACGCTATAACGTATATCGTTATATATTGTTACCTTATAACGTTATACGTTATATAGTATTTCCTTATAACGTATAACGTTATGTAGCATTACGTTATAACGTATAACGTTATATACTATTACCTTATAACGTATAACGTTACGTAGCATTACGTTATAACGTACATCGTTATATATTGTTACCTTATAACGTTATACGCTTTATACTATTACGTTATAACGTATAACGTTATGTAGCACTACGTTATAACGTATAACGTTATGTAGCACTACGTTATAACGTATAACGTTATATACTACTACCTTATAACGTATAACGTTATGTAGCTTTACGTTATAAGGTATAACGTTATATACTATTACCTTATAACGTATAACGTTATGTAGCACTACGTTATAACGTATAACGTTATGTAGCACTACGTAATAACGTATAACGTTATGTAGCAATACGTTATAACGTATAACGTTAATTACTATTACCTTATAACGTATAACGTTATGTAGCATTACGTTATAACGTATAACGTTATATACTATTACCTTATAACGTATAACGTTACGTAGCATTACGTTATAACGTACATCGTTATATATTCGTACCTTATAACATTATACGTTATATACTATTACGTTATAACGTATAACGTTATGTAGCAATTCGTTATAACGTATAACGTTATATACTACTACCTTATAACGTATAACGTTATGTAGCATTACGTTATAAGGTATAACGTTATATACTATTACCTTATAACGTATAACGCTATGTAGCACTACGTTATAACGTATAACGTTATGTAGCACTACGTAATAACGTCATACGTTATATACTATTCCCTTACAACGTATAACGTTATGTAGCACTACGTTATAACGTATGACGTTATATACTATTACCTTCTAACCTATAACGTTATGTCGCATTACGTTATATCGTATACCGTTATATGCTACTACCTTATAACGTATAACGTTATGTAGCATTACGTGATAAGGTATAACGTTATATACTATTACGTTATAACGTATAACGTTATGTAGCACTACGTAATAATGTATAACGTTACGTAGCACTACGTTATAACGTATGACGTTATATACTATTACCTTACAACGTATAACGTTATGTAGCACTACGTTATAACGTATGACGTTATATACTATTACCTTATAACGTATAACGTTATGTAGCAGTACGTTATAACGTATATCGTTATATATTGTTACCTTATAACGTTATACGTTATATGCTATTACCTTATAACATATAACGTTATGTAGCATTACGTTATAACGTATAACGTTGTATAATGTTACCTTATAACGTACAACGTTATGTAGCATTACTTTATAACGTATACCGTTATATACTATTATCTTATAACGTATAACGCTATGTAGCATTACGTTATAACGTATATCGTTGTATACTATTACGTTGTAACGTATAACGTTATGTAGCACTACGTTATAACGTATAACGTTATGTAGCACTACGTTATAACGTATAACGTTATGTAGCACTACGTAATAACGTATAACGTTATGTAGCAATACGTTATAACGTATAACGTTAATTACTATTACCTTATAACGTATAACGTTATGTAGCATTACGTTATAACGTATAACGTTATATACTATTACCTTATAACGTATAACGTTACGTAGCATTACGTTATAACGTACATCGTTATATATTCGTACCTTATAACATTATACGTTATATACTATTACGTTATAACGTATAACGTTATGTAGCAATTCGTTATAACGTATAACGTTATATACTACTACCTTATAACGTATAACGTTATGTAGCATTACGTTATAAGGTATAACGTTATATACTATTACCTTATAACGTATAACGCTATGTAGCACTACGTTATAACGTATAACGTTATGTAGCACTACGTAATAACGTCATACGTTATATACTATTCCCTTACAACGTATAACGTTATGTAGCACTACGTTATAACGTATGACGTTATATACTATTACCTTCTAACCTATAACGTTATGTCGCATTACGTTATATCGTATACCGTTATATACTACTACCTTATAACGTATAACGTTATGTAGCATTACGTGATAAGGTATAACGTTATATACTATTACGTTATAACGTATAACGTTATGTAGCACAACGTAATAATGTATAACGTTACGTAGCACTACGTTATAACGTATGACGTTATATACTATTACCTTACAACGTATAACGTTATGTAGCACTACGTTATAACGTATGACGTTATATACTATTACCTTATAACGTATAACGTTATGTAGCAGTACGTTATAACGTATATCGTTATATATTGTTACCTTATAACGTTATACGTTATATGCTATTACCTTATAACATATAACGTTATGTAGCATTACGTTATAACGTATAACGTTGTATAATGTTACCTTATAACGTACAACGTTATGTAGCATTACTTTATAACGTATACCGTTATATACTATTATCTTATAACGTATAACGCTATGTAGCATTACGTTATAACGTATATCGTTGTATACTATTACGTTGTAACGTATAACGTTATGTAGCACTACGTTATAACGTATAACGTTATGTAGCACTACGTTATAACGTATAACGTTATATACTATTACCTTATAGCGTATAACGTTATGTAGCAGTACGTTATAACGTATATCGTTATATATTGTTACCTTATAACGTTATACGTTATATACTATTACCTTATAACGTATAACGTTATGTAGCACTACGTTATACGTTATGTACTATTACCTTATAACGTATAACGTTATGTAGCACTACGCTATAACGTATAACATTATATACTACTACCTTATAACGTATAACGTTATGTAGCATTACGTTATAAGGTATAACGCTATATACTATTACCTTATAACGTATAACGTTATGTAGCATTACGTTATAACGTATAACGTTATGTAGCACTACGTTATAACGTATAACGTTATATACTACTACCTTATAACGTATAACGTTATGTAGCATTACGTTATAAGGTATAACGTTATATACTATTACGTTATAACGTATAACGTTATGTAGCATTACGTTATAACGTATAACGTTATGTAGCACAACGTTATAACGTATAACGTTATGTAGCACTACGTAATAACGTATAACGTTATATACTATTACCTTACAACGTATAACGTTATGTAGCACTACGTAATAACGTATAACGTCATATACTATTACCTTACAACGTATAACGTTATGTAGCACTATGTTATAACGTATAACGTTATGTAGCACTACGTTATACGTTATGTACTATTACCTTATAACGTATAACGATATGTAGCACTACGCTATAACGTATAACATTATATACTACTACCTTATAACGTATAACGTTATGTAGCATTACGTTATATGGTATAACGCTATATACTATTACCTTATAACGTATAACGTTATGTAGCATTACGTTATAACGTATAACGTTATGTAGCACTACGTTATAACGTATAACGTTATATACTACTACCTTATAACGTATAACGTTATGTAGCATTACGTTATAAGGTATAACGTTATATACTATTACTTTATAACGTATAACGTTATGTAGCATTACGTTATAACGTATAACGTTATGTAGCACAACGTTATAACGTATAACGTCATATACTATTACCTTACAACGTATAACGTTATGTAGCACTACGTTATAACGTATAACGTTATGTAGCACTACGTTATAACGTATAACGTTATGTAGCACTACGTTATAACGTATAACGTTATGTAGCACTACGTTATAACGTATAACGTTATATACTATTACCTTATAGCGTATAACGTTATGTAGCAGTACGTTATAACGTATATCGTTATATATTGTTACCTTATAACGTTATACGTTATATACTATTACCTTATAACGTATAACGTTATGTAGCACTACGTTATACGTTATGTACTATTACCTTATAACGTATAACGTTATGTAGCACTACGCTATAACGTATAACATTATATACTACTACCTTATAACGTATAACGTTATGTAGCATTACGTTATAAGGTATAACGCTATATACTATTACCTTATAACGTATAACGTTATATACTATTACCTTACAACGTATAACGTTATGTAGCACTACGTTATAACGTATAACGTTATGTAGCACTACGTTATAACGTATAACGTTATGTAGCACTACGTTATAACGTATAACGTTATGTAGCACTACGCTATAACGTATAACGTTATGTAGCATTACGTTATAAGGTATAACGTTATATAGTATTTCCTTATAACGTATAACGTTATGTAGCACTACGTTATAACGTATAACGTTATGTAGCATTACGTTGTAAGGTATAACGTTATATACTATTACCTTATAACGTATAACGTTATGTAGCACTACGTAACAACGTATAACGTTATGTATCACTACGTTATAATGTATAACGTTATATACTATTACCTTATAACGTATAACGTTACGTAGCACTACGTTATAACGTATGACGTTGTATACTATTACCTTATAACCTATAACGTTATGTCGCATTACGTTATATCGTATACCGTTATATACTATTACCTTATTTCGAATAACGTTATGTAGCACTACGTTATAACGTATAACGTTATGTAGCACTACGTTATATCGTATAACGTTATGTAGCACTACGTTATAACGTATAACGTTATATACTATTACCTTCTAACGTATAATGTTATGTAGCATTACGTTATAACGTACATCGTTATATATTGTTACCTTATAACGTTATACGTTATATACTATTACGTTATAACGTATAACGTTATGTACCACTACGTTATAACGTATAACGTTATATACTACTACCTTATGACGTATAACGTTATGTAGCATTACGTTATAAGGTATAACGCTATACTATTACCTTGTAACGTATAACGCTATGTAGCACTACGTTATAACGTATAACGTTATGTAGCACTACGTTATAACGTATAACGTTATATACTACTACCTTATGACGTATAACGTTATGTAGCGTTACGTTAGAAGGTTTAACGTTATATACTATTACTTTATAACGTATAACGTTATGTAGCACTACGCTATAACGAATATCGTTATATATTGTTACCTTATTACGTTATACGTTATATAGTATTACCTTATAACGTATAACGTTACGTAGCATTACGTTATAACGTATAACGTTATATACTATTACCTTATAACTTATAACGTTACGTAGCATTACGTTATAACGTACATCGTTATATATTGTTACCTTATAACGTTATACGTTATATACTATTACGTTATAACGTACAACGTTATGTAGCACTACGTTATAACGTATAACGTTATGTAGCACTACGTTATAACGTATAACGTTATATACTACTACCTTATAACGTATAACGTTATGTAGCTTTACGTTAGAAGGTATAACGTTATATACTATTACCTTATAACGTATAACGTTATGTAGCACTACGATATAACGTATAACGATATGTAGCACTACGTAATGACGTATAACGTTATGTAGCACTACGTTATAACGTATAAAGTTAATTACTATTACCTTATAACGTATAACGTTATATACTACTACCTGATAACGTATAACGTTATGTAGCTTTACGTTAGAAGGTTTAACGTTATATACTATTACCTTATAACGTATAACGTTATGTAGCACTACGCTATAACGTATATCGTTATATATTGTTACCTTATTACGTTATACGTTATATAGTATTACCTTATAACGTATAACGTTACGTAGCATTACGTTATAACGTATAACGTTATATACTATTACCTTCTAACGTATAACGTTACGTAGCATTACGTTATAACGTACATCGTTATATATTGTTACCTTATAACGTTATACGTTATATACTATTACGTTATAACGTATAACGTTATGTAGCACTACGTAACAACGTATAACGTTATGTAGCACTACGTTATAACGTATAACGTTATATACTACTACCTTATAACGTATAACGTTATGTAGCTTTACGTTAGAAGGTATAACGTTATATACTATTACCTTATAACGTATAACGTTATGTAGCACTACGCTATAACGTATAACGTTATGTAGCACTACGTAATAACGTATAACGTTATGTAGCACTACGTTATAACGTATAACGTTATGTAGCACTACGTAATAACGTATAACGTTATGTAGCACTACGTTATAACGTATAACGTTAATTACTATTACCTTATAACGTATAACGTTACGTAGCATTACGTTATAACGTACATCGTTATATATTGTTACCTTCTAACGTTATACGTTATATACTATTACGTTATAACGTATAACGTTATGTAGCACTACGTAATAACGTATAACGTTATGTAGCACTACGTTATAACGTATAACGTTATATACTACTACCTTATAACGTATAACGTTATGTAGCTTTACGTTAGAAGGTATAACGTTATATACTATTACCTTATAAAGTATAACGTTATGTGGCACTACGCTATAACGTATAACGTTATGTAGCACTACGTAATAACGTATAACGTTATGTAGCACTACGTTATAACGTATAACGTTAATTACTATTACCTTATAACGTATAACGTTACGTAGCATTACGTTATAACGTATAACGTTATATACTATTACCTTATAACGTATAACGTTACGTAGCATTACGTTATAACGTACATCGTTATATACTATTACCTTATAACGTATAACGTTATGTAGCACTACGTTATAACGTATAACGTTATGTAGCACTACGTTATAACGTATAACGTTATGTAGCACTACGTAATAACGTATAACGTTACGTAGCACTACGTTATAACGTATGACGTTATATACTATTACCTTATAACCTATAACGTTATGTCGCATTACGTTATATCGTATACCGTTATATACTATTACCTTATAACGAATAACGTTATGTAGCATTACGTTATAACGTATATCGTTATATATTGTTACCTTATAACGTTATACGTTATATACTACTACCTTATAACGTATAACGTTATGTAGCTTTACGTTAGAAGGTATAACGTTATATACTATTACCTTATAACGTATAACGTTATGTAGCACTACGTTATAACGTATAACGTTATGTAGCACTACGTAATAACGTATAACGTTATGTAGCACTACGTTATAACGTATAACGTTAATTACTATTACCTTATAACGTATAACGTTACGTAGCATTACGTTATAACGTACATCGTTATATATTGTTACCTTATATCGTTATACGTTATATACTATTACGTTATAACGTATAACGTTATGTAGCATTACGTTATAACGTATAACGTTATGTAGCACTACGTTATAACGTATAACGTTATATACTACTACCTTATAACGTATAACGTTATGTAGCTTTACGTTAGAAGGTATAACGTTATATACTATTACCTTATAACGTATAACGTGACGTAGCATTACGTTATAACGTACATCGTTATATATTGCTACCTTATAACGTTATACGTTATATACTATTACGTTATAACGTATAACGTTATGTAGCACTACGTTATAACGTATAACGTTATATACTACTACCTTATAACGTATAACGTTATGTAGCATTACGTTATAAGGTATGACGTTATATACTATTACCTTATAACATATAACGCTATGTAGCACTACGTTATAACGTATAACGTTATGTAGCACTACGTTATAACGTATAACGTTATATACTACTACCTTATAACGTATAACGTTATGTAGCTTTACGTTAGAAGGTATAACGTTATATACTATTTCCTTATAACGTATAACGTTATGTAGCACTACGTTATAACGTAAAACGTTATGTAGCACTACGTTATAACGTATAACGTTATGTAGCACTACGTAATAACGTATAACGTTACGTAGCACTACGTTATAACGTATGACGTTATATACTATTACCTTATAACCTATAACGTTATGTAGCACTACGTAATAACGTATAACGTTATATACTGTTACCTTACAACGTATAACGTTATGTAGCACTACGTTATAACGTATAACGTTATGTAGCACTACGTTATATCGTATAACGTTATGTAGCACTACGTTATAACGTATAACGTTATATACTATTACCTTATAACGTATAACGTTATGTAGCATTACGTTATAACGTACATCGTTATATATTGTTACCTTATAACATTATACGTTATATACTATTACGGTATAACGTATAACGTTATGTACCACTACGTTATAACGTATAACGTTATATACTACTACCTTATAACGTATAACGTTATGTAGCATTACGTTATAAGGTATAACGTTATATACTATTACCTTATAACGTATAACGCTATGTCGCACTACGTTATAACGTATAACGTTATGTAGCACTACGTTATAACGTATAACGTTATATACAACTACCTGATAACGTATAACGTTATGTAGCTTTACGTTAGAAGGTTTAACGTTATATACTATTACCTTATAACGTATAACGTTATGTAGCACTACGCTATAACGTATATTGTTATATATTGTTACCTTATTACGTTATACGTTATATAGTATTACCTTATAACGTATAACGTTACGTAGCATTACGTTATAACGTATAACGTTATATACTATTACCTTCTAACGTATAACGTTACGTAGCATTACGTTATAACGTACATCGTTATATATTGTTACCTTATAACGTTATACGTTATATAATATTACGTTATAACGTATAACGTTATGTAGCACTACGTTATAACGTATAACGTTATGTAGCACTACGTTATAACGTATAACGTTATATACTACTACCTCATAACGTATAACGTTATGTAGCTTTACGTTAGAAGGTATAACGTTATATACTATTACCTTATAAGGTATAACGTTATGTAGCACTACGTTATAACGTATAACGTTATGTAGCACTACGTAATAACGTATAACGTTATGTAGCACTACGTTATAACGTATAACGTTAATTACTATTACCTTATAACGTATAACGTTACGTAGCATTACGTTATAACGTACATCGTTATATATTGTTACCTTATATCGTTATACGTTATATACTATTACGTTATAACGTATAACGTTATGTAGCACTACGTTATAACGTATAACGTTATGTAGCACTACGTTATAACGTATAACGTTATATACTACTACCTTATAACGTATAACGTTATGTAGCTTTACGTTAGAAGGTATAACGTTATATACTATTACCTTATAACGTATAACGTTATGTAGCACTACGCTATAACGTATAACGTTATGTAGCACTACGTAATAACGTATAACGTTATGTAGCACTACGTTATAACGTATAACGTTAATTACTATTACCTTATAACGTATAACGTTACGTAGCATTACGTTATAACGTATAACGTTATATACTATTACCTTATAACGTATAACGTTACGTAGCATTACGTTATAACGTACATCGTTATATACTATTACCTTATAACGTTTAACGTTATGTAGCACTACGTTATAACGTATAACGTTATGTAGCACTACGTTATAACGTATAACGTTATGTAGCACTACGTAATAACGTATAACGTTACGTAGCACTACGTTATAACGTATGACGTTATATACTATTACCTTATAACCTATAACGTTATGTCGCATTACGTTATATCGTATACCGTTATATACTATTACCTTATAACGAATAACATTATGTAGCATTACGTTATAACGTATATCGTTATATATTGTTACCTTATAACGTTATACGTTATATACTACTACCTTATAACGTATAACGTTATGTAGCTTTACGTTAGAAGGTATAACGTTATATACTATTACCTTATAACGTATAACGTTATGTAGCACTACGTTATAACGTATAACGTTATGTAGCACTACGTAATAACGTATAACGTTATGTAGCACTACGTTATAACGTATAACGTTAATTACTATTACCTTATAACGTATAACGTTACGTAGCATTACGTTATAACGTACATCGTTATATATTGTTACCTTATATCGTTATACGTTATATACTATTACGTTATAACGTATAACGTTATGTAGCACTACGTTATAACGTATAACGTTATGTAGCACTACGTTATAACGTATAACGTTATATACTACTACCTTATAACGTATAACGTTATGTAGCTTTACGTTAGAAGGTATAACGTTATATACTATTACCTTATAACGTATAACGTGACGTAGCATTACGTTATAACGTACATCGTTATATATTGCTACCTTATAACGTTATACGTTATATACTATTACGTTATAACGTATAACGTTATGTAGCACTACGTTATAACGTATAACGTTATATACTGCTACCTTATAACGTATAACGTTATGTAGCATTACGTTATAAGGTATGACGTTATATACTATTACCTTATAACATATAACGCTATGTAGCACTACGTTATAACGTATAACGTTATGTAGCACTACGTTATAACGTATAACGTTATATACTACTACCTTATAACGTATAACGTTATGTAGCTTTACGTTAGAAGGTATAACGTTATATACTATTACCTTATAACGTATAACGTTATGTAGCACTACGCTATAACGTATAACGTTATGTAGCACTACGTAATAACGTATAACGTTATGTAGCACTACGTTATAACGTATAACGTTAATTACTATTACCTTATAACGTATAACGTTACGTAGCATTACGTTATAACGTATAACGTTATATACTATTACCTCATAACGTATAACGTTACGTAGCATTACGTTATAACGTACATCGTTATATACTATTACCTTATAACGTATAACGTTATGTAGCACTACGTTATAACGTATAACGTTATGTAGCACTACGTTATAACGTATAACGTTATGTAGCACTACGTAATAACGTATAACGTTACGTAGCACTACGTTATAACGTATGACGTTATATACTATTACCTTATAACCTATAACGTTATGTCGCATTACGTTATATCGTATACCGTTATATACTATTACCTTATAACGTATAACGTTACGTAGCATTACGTTATAACGTACATCGTTATATATTGTTACCTTCTAACGTTATACGTTATATACTATTACGTTATAACGTATAACGTTATGTAGCACTACGTAATAACGTATAACGTTATGTAGCACTACGTTATAACGTATAACGTTATATACTACTACCTTATAACGTATAACGTTATGTAGCTTTACGTTAGAAGGTATAACGTTATATACTATTACCTTATAACGTATAACGTTATGTAGCACTACGCTATAACGTATAACGTTATGTAGCACTACGTAATAACGTATAACGTTATGTAGCACTACGTTATAACGTATAACGTTAATTACTATTACCTTATAACGTATAACGTTACGTAGCATTACGTTATAACGTATAACGTTATATACTATTACCTTATAACGTATAACGTTACGTAGCATTACGTTATAACGTACATCGTTATATACTATTACCTTATAACGTATAACGTTATGTAGCACTACGTTATAACGTATAACGTTATGTAGCACTACGTTATAACGTATAACGTTATGTAGCACTACGTAATAACGTATAACGTTACGTAGCACTACGTTATAACGTATGACGTTATATACTATTACCTTATAACGTATAACGTTATGTAGCACTACGCTATAACGTATAACGTTATGTAGCACTACGTAATAACGTATAACGTTATGTAGCACTACGTTATAACGTATAACGTTAATTACTATTACCTTATAACGTATAACGTTACGTAGCATTACGTTATAACGTATAACGTTATATACTATTACCTCATAACGTATAACGTTACGTAGCATTACGTTATAACGTACATCGTTATATACTATTACCTTATAACGTATAACGTTATGTAGCACTACGTTATAACGTATAACGTTATGTAGCACTACGTAATAACGTATAACGTTACGTAGCACTACGTTATAACGTATGACGTTATATACTATTACCTTATAACCTATAACGTTATGTCGCATTACGTTATATCGTATACCGTTATATACTATTACCTTATAACGTATAACGTTACGTAGCATTACGTTATAACGTACATCGTTATATATTGTTACCTTCTAACGTTATACGTTATATACTATTACGTTATAACGTATAACGTTATGTAGCACTACGTAATAACGTATAACGTTATGTAGCACTACGTTATAACGTATAACGTTATATACTACTACCTTATAACGTATAACGTTATGTAGCTTTACGTTAGAAGGTATAACGTTATATACTATTACCTTATAACGTATAACGTTATGTAGCACTACGCTATAACGTATAACGTTATGTAGCACTACGTAATAACGTATAACGTTATGTAGCACTACGTTATAACGTATAACGTTAATTACTATTACCTTATAACGTATAACGTTACGTAGCATTACGTTATAACGTATAACGTTATATACTATTACCTTATAACGTATAACGTTACGTAGCATTACGTTATAACGTACATCGTTATATACTATTACCTTATAACGTATAACGTTATGTAGCACTACGTTATAACGTATAACGTTATGTAGCACTACGTTATAACGTATAACGTTATGTAGCACTACGTAATAACGTATAACGTTACGTAGCACTACGTTATAACGTATGACGTTATATACTATTACCTTATAACCTATAACGTTATGTCGCATTACGTTATATCGTATACCGTTATATACTATTACCTTATAACGAATAACGTTATGTAGCATTACGTTATAACGTATATCGTTATATATTGTTACCTTATAACGTTATACGTTATATACTACTACCTTATAACGTATAACGTTATGTAGCTTTACGTTAGAAGGTATAACGTTATATACTATTACCTTATAACGTATAACGTTATGTAGCACTACGTTATAACGTATAACGTTATGTAGCACTACGTAATAACGTATAACGTTATGTAGCACTACGTTATAACGTATAACGTTAATTACTATTACCTTATAACGTATAACGTTACGTAGCATTACGTTATAACGTACATCGTTATATATTGTTACCTTATATCGTTATACGTTATATACTATTACGTTATAACGTATAACGTTATGTAGCATTACGTTAGAAGGTATAACGTTATATACTATTACCTTATAACGTATAACGTTATGTAGCACTACGTTATAACGTATAACGTTATGTAGCACTACGTAATAACGTATAACGTTATGTAGCACTACGTTATAACGTATAACGTTAATTACTATTACCTTATAACGTATAACGTTCCGTAGCATTACGTTATAACGTACATCGTTATATATTGTTACCTTATATCGTTATACGTTATATACTATTACGTTATAACGTATAACGTTATGTAGCATTACGTTATAACGTATAACGTTATGTAGCACTACGTTATAACGTATAACGTTATATACTACTACCTTATAACGTATAACGTTATGTAGCTTTACGTTAGAAGGTATAACGTTATATACTATTACCTTATAACGTATAACGTGACGTAGCATTACGTTATAACGTACATCGTTATATATTGCTACCTTATAACGTTATACGTTATATACTATTACGTTATAACGTATAACGTTATGTAGCACTACGTTATAACGTATAACGTTATATACTACTACCTTATAACGTATAACGTTATGTAGCATTACGCTATAAGGTATGACGTTATATACTATTACCTTATAACATATAACGCTATGTAGCACTACGTTATAACGTATAACGTTATGTAGCACTACGTTATAACGTATAACGTTATATACTACTACCTTATAACGTATAACGTTATGTAGCTTTACGTTAGAAGGTATAACGTTATATACTATTTCCTTATAACGTATAACGTTATGTAGCACTACGTTATAACGTAAAACGTTATGTAGCACTACGTTATAACGTATAACGTTATGTAGCACTACGTAATAACGTATAACGTTACGTAGCACTACGTTATAACGTATGACGTTATATACTATTACCTTATAACCTATAACGTTATGTAGCACTACGTAATAACGTATAACGTTATATACTGTTACCTTACAACGTATAACGTTATGTAGCACTACGTTATAACGTATAACGTTATGTAGCACTACGTTATATCGTATAACGTTATGTAGCACTACGTTATAACGTATAACGTTATATACTATTACCTTATAACGTATAACGTTATGTAGCATTACGTTATAACGTACATCGTTATATATTGTTACCTTATAACATTATACGTTATATACTATTACGGTATAACGTATAACGTTATGTACCACTACGTTATAACGTATAACGTTATATACTACTACCTTATAACGTATAACGTTATGTAGCATTACGTTATAAGGTATAACGTTATATACTATTACCTTATAACGTATAACGCTATGTCGCACTACGTTATAACGTATAACGTTATGTAGCACTACGTTATAACGTATAACGTTATATACAACTACCTGATAACGTATAACGTTATGTAGCTTTACGTTAGAAGGTATAACGTTATATACTATTACCTTATAACGTATAACGTTATGTAGCACTACGTTATAACGTATAACGTTATGTAGCACTACGTAATAACGTATAACGTTATGTAGCACTACGTTATAACGTATAACGTTATGTAGCACTACGTTATAACGTATAACGTTATATACTACTACCTTATAACGTATAACGTTATGTAGCTTTACGTTAGAAGGTATAACGTTATATACTATTACCTTATAAGGTATAACGTTATGTAGCACTACGTTATAACGTATAACGTTATGTAGCACTACGTAATAACGTATAACGTTATGTAGCACTACGTTATAACGTATAACGTTAATTACTATTACCTTATAACGTATAACGTTACGTAGCATTACGTTATAACGTACATCGTTATATATTGTTACCTTATATCGTTATACGTTATATACTATTACGTTATAACGTATAACGTTATGTAGCATTACGTTATAACGTATAACGTTATGTAGCACTACGTTATAACGTATAACGTTATATACTACTACCTTATAACGTATAACGTTATGTAGCTTTACGTTAGAAGGTATAACGTTATATACTATTACCTTATAACGTATAACGTGACGTAGCATTACGTTATAACGTACATCGTTATATATTGCTACCTTATAACGTTATACGTTATATACTATTACGTTATAACGTATAACGTTATGTAGCACTACGTTATAACGTATAACGTTATATACTACTACCTTATAACGTATAACGTTATGTAGCATTACGCTATAAGGTATGACGTTATATACTATTACCTTATAACATATAACGCTATGTAGCACTACGTTATAACGTATAACGTTATGTAGCACTACGTTATAACGTATAACGTTATATACTACTACCTTATAACGTATAACGTTATGTAGCTTTACGTTAGAAGGTATAACGTTATATACTATTTCCTTATAACGTATAACGTTATGTAGCACTACGTTATAACGTAAAACGTTATGTAGCACTACGTTATAACGTATAACGTTATGTAGCACTACGTAATAACGTATAACGTTACGTAGCACTACGTTATAACGTATGACGTTATATACTATTACCTTATAACCTATAACGTTATGTAGCACTACGTAATAACGTATAACGTTATATACTGTTACCTTACAACGTATAACGTTATGTAGCACTACGTTATAACGTATAACGTTATGTAGCACTACGTTATATCGTATAACGTTATGTAGCACTACGTTATAACGTATAACGTTACATACTATTACCTTATAACGTATAACGTTATGTAGCATTACGTTATAACGTACATCGTTATATATTGTTACCTTATAACATTATACGTTATATACTATTACGGTATAACGTATAACGTTATGTACCACTACGTTATAACGTATAACGTTATATACTACTACCTTATAACGTATAACGTTATGTAGCATTACGTTATAAGGTATAACGTTATATACTATTACCTTATAACGTATAACGCTATGTCGCACTACGTTATAACGTATAACGTTATGTAGCACTACGTTATAACGTATAACGTTATATACAACTACCTGATAACGTATAACGTTATGTAGCTTTACGTTAGAAGGTATAACGTTATATACTATTACCTTATAACGTATAACGTTATGTAGCACTACGTTATAACGTATAACGTTATGTAGCACTACGTAATAACGTATAACGTTATGTAGCACTACGTTATAACGTATAACGTTATGTAGCACTACGTTATAACGTATAACGTTATATACTACTACCTTATAACGTATAACGTTATGTAGCTTTACGTTAGAAGGTATAACGTTATATACTATTACCTTATAAGGTATAACGTTATGTAGCACTACGTTATAACGTATAACGTTATGTAGCACTACGTAATAACGTATAACGTTATGTAGCACTACGTTATAACGTATAACGTTAATTACTATTACCTTATAACGTATAACGTTACGTAGCATTACGTTATAACGTACATCGTTATATATTGTTACCTTATAACGTTATACGTTATATACTATTACGTTATAACGTATAACGTTATGTAGCACTACGTTATAACGTATAACGTTATGTAGCACTACGTTATAACGTATAACGTTATATACTACTACCTTATAACGTATAACGTTATGTAGCTTTACGTTAGAAGGTATAACGTTATATACTATTACCTTATAACGTATAACGTTATGTAGCACTACGCTATAACGTATAACGTTATGTAGCACTACGTAATAACGTATAACGTTATGTAGCACTACGTTATAACGTATAACGTTAATTACTATTACCTTATAACGTATAACGTTACGTAGCATTACGTTATAACGTATAACGTTATATACTATTACCTTATAACGTATAACGTTACGTAGCATTACGTTATAACGTACATCGTTATATACTATTACCTTATAACGTTTAACGTTATGTAGCACTACGTTATAACGTATAACGTTATGTAGCACTACGTTATAACGTATAACGTTATGTAGCACTACGTAATAACGTATAACGTTACGTAGCACTACGTTATAACGTATGACGTTATATACTATTACCTTATAACCTATAACGTTATGTCGCATTACGTTATATCGTATACCGTTATATACTATTACCTTATAACGAATAACATTATGTAGCATTACGTTATAACGTATATCGTTATATATTGTTACCTTATAACGTTATACGTTATATACTACTACCTTATAACGTATAACGTTATGTAGCTTTACGTTAGAAGGTATAACGTTATATACTATTACCTTATAACGTATAACGTTATGTAGCACTACGTTATAACGTATAACGTTATGTAGCACTACGTAATAACGTATAACGTTATGTAGCACTACGTAATAACGTATAACGTTATGTAGCACTACGTTATAACGTATAACGTTAATTACTATTACCTTATAACGTATAACGTTACGTAGCTTTACGTTATAACGTACATCGTTATATACTGTTACCTTATATCGTTATACGTTATATACTATTACGTTATAACGTATAACGTTATGTAGCACTACGTTATAAGGTATAACGTTATGTAGCACTACGTTATAACGTATAACGTTATATACTACTACCTTATAACGTATAACGTTATGTAGCTTTACGTTAGAAGGTATAACGTTATATACTATTACCTTATAACGTATAACGTGACGTAGCATTACGTTATAACGTACATCGTTATATATTGCTACCTTATAACGTTATACGTTATATACTATTACGTTATAACGTATAACGTTATGTAGCACTACGTTATAACGTATAACGTTATATACTGCTACCTTATAACGTATAACGTTATGTAGCATTACGTTATAAGGTATGACGTTATATACTATTACCTTATAACATATAACGCTATGTAGCACTACGTTATAACGTATAACGTTATGTAGCACTACGTTATAACGTATAACGTTATATACTACTACCTTATAACGTATAACGTTATGTAGCTTTACGTTAGAAGGTATAACGTTATATACTATTACCTTATAACGTATAACGTTATGTAGCACTACGTTATAACGTATAACGTTATGTAGCACTACGTTATAACGTATAACGTTATGTAGCACTACGTAATAACGTATAACGTTACGTAGCACTACGTTATAACGTATGACGTTATATACTATTACCTTATAATCTATAACGTTATGTAGCACTACGTTATAACGTATAACGTTAAGTAGCACTACGTTATAACGTATAACGTTATATACTATTACCGTATAACGTATAACGCTATGTAGCACTACGTAACAACGTATAACGTTATGTAGCACTACGTTATAACGTATAACGTTATATACTATTACCTTATAACGTATAACGTTATGTAGCAGTACGTTATAACGTACAACGTTATGTAGCACAACGTTATAACGTTTAACGTTATGTAGCACTACGTAATAACGTCATACGTTATATACTGTTACCTTATAACGTATAACGTTATGTAGCAATACGTTATAACGTATAACGTTATATACTATTGCCTTCTAGCGTATAACGTTATGTAGCAGTACGTTATAACGCATATCGTTATATATTGTTACCTTATAACGTATAACGCTATGTCGCACTACGTTATAACGTATAACGTTATGTAGCACTACGTTATAACGTATAACGTTATATACTACTACCTGATAACGTATAACGTTATGTAGCTTTACGTTAGAAGGTTTAACGTTATATACTATTACCTTATAACGTATAACGTTATGTAGCACTACGCTATAACGTATATCGTTATATATTGTTACCTTATTACGTTATACGTTATATAGTATTACCTTATAACGTATAACGTTACGTAGCATTACGTTATAACGTATAACGTTATATACTATTACCTTCTAACGTATAACGTTACGTAGCATTACGTTATAACGTACATCGTTATATATTGTTACCTTATAACGTTATACGTTATATACTATTACGTTATAACGTATAACGTTATGTAGCACTAAGTTATAACGTATAACGTTATGTAGCACTACGTTATAACGTATAACGTTATATACTACTACCTTATAACGTATAACGTTATGTAGCTTTACGTTAGAAGGTATAACGTTATATACTATTACCTTATAAGGTATAACGTTATGTAGCACTACGTTATAACGTATAACGTTATGTAGCACTACGTAATAACGTATAACGTTATGTAGCACTACGTTATAACGTATAACGTTAATTACTATTACCTTATAACGTATAACGTTACGTAGCATTACGTTATAACGTACATCGTTATATATTGTTACCTTATAACGTTATACGTTATATACTATTACGTTATAACGTATAACGTTATGTAGCACTACGTTATAACGTATAACGTTATGTAGCACTACGTTATAACGTATAACGTTATATACTACTACCTTATAACGTATAACGTTATGTAGCTTTACGTTAGAAGGTATAACGTTATATACTATTACCTTATAACGTATAACGTTATGTAGCACTACGCTATAACGTATAACGTTATGTAGCACTACGTAATAACGTATAACGTTATGTAGCACTACGTTATAACGTATAACGTTAATTACTATTACCTTATAACGTATAACGTTACGTAGCATTACGTTATAACGTATAACGTTATATACTATTACCTTATAACGTATAACGTTACGTAGCATTACGTTATAACGTACATCGTTATATACTATTACCTTATAACGTTTAACGTTATGTAGCACTACGTTATAACGTATAACGTTATGTAGCACTACGTTATAACGTATAACGTTATGTAGCACTACGTAATAACGTATAACGTTACGTAGCACTACGTTATAACGTATGACGTTATATACTATTACCTTATAACCAATAACGTTATGTCGCATTACGTTATATCGTATACCGTTATATACTATTACCTTATAACGAATAACGTTATGTAGCATTACGTTATAACGTATATCGTTATATATTGTTACCTTATAACGTTATACGTTATATACTACTACCTTATAACGTATAACGTTATGTAGCTTTACGTTAGAAGGTATAACGTTATATACTATTACCTTATAACGTATAACGTTATGTAGCACTACGTTATAACGTATAACGTTATGTAGCACTACGTAATAACGTATAACGTTATGTAGCACTACGTTATAACGTATAACGTTAATTACTATTACCTTATAACGTATAACGTTACGTAGCATTACGTTATAACGTACATCGTTATATATTGTTACCTTATATCGTTATACGTTATATACTATTACGTTATAACGTATAACGTTATGTAGCACTACGTTATAACGTATAACGTTATGTAGCACTACGTTATAACGTATAACGTTATATACTACTACCTTATAACGTATAACGTTATGTAGCTTTACGTTAGAAGGTATAACGTTATATACTATTACCTTATAACGTATAACGTGACGTAGCATTACGTTATAACGTACATCGTTATATATTGCTACCTTATAACGTTATACGTTATATACTATTACGTTATAACGTATAACGTTATGTAGCACTACGTTATAACGTATAACGTTATATACTACTACCTTATAACGTATAACGTTATGTAGCATTACGTTATAAGGTATGACGTTATATACTATTACCTTATAACATATAACGCTATGTAGCACTACGTTATAACGTATAACGTTATGTAGCACTACGTAATAACGTATAACGTTATGTAGCACTACGTTATAACGTATAACGTTAATTACTATTTCCTTATAACGTATAACGTTACGTAGCATTGCGTTATAACGTATAACGTTATATACTATTACCTTATAACGTATAACGTTACGTAGCATTACGTTATAACGTACATCGTTATATACTATTACCTTATAACGTATAACGTTATGTAGCACTACGTTATAACGTATAACGTTATGTAGCACTAAGTTATAACGTATAACGTTATGTAGCACTACGTAATAACGTATAACGTTACGTAGCACTACGTTATAACGTATGACGTTATATACTATTACCTTATAACCTATAACGTTATGTCGCATTACGTTATATCGTATGCCGTTATATACTATTACCTTATAACGAATAACGTTATGTAGCATTACGTTATAACGTATATCGTTATATATTGTTACCTTATAACGTTATACGTTATATACTACTACCTTATAACGTATAACGTTATGTAGCTTTACGTTAGAAGGTATAACGTTATATACTATTACCTTATAACGTATAACGTTATGTAGCACTACGTTATAACGTATAACGTTATGTAGCACTACGTAATAACGTATAACGTTATGTAGCACTACGTTATAACGTATAACGTTAATTACTATTACCTTATAACGTATAACGTTACGTAGCATTACGTTATAACGTACATCGTTATATATTGTTACCTTATATCGTTATACGTTATATACTATTACGTTATAACGTATAACGTTATGTAGCACTACGTTATAACGTATAACGTTATGTAGCACTACGTTATAACGTATAACGTTATATACTACTACCTTATAACGTATAACGTTATGTAGCTTTACGTTAGAAGGTATAACGTTATATACTATTACCTTATAACGTATAACGTGACGTAGCATTACGTTATAACGTACATCGTTATATATTGCTACCTTATAACGTTATACGTTATATACTATTACGTTATAACGTATAACGTTATGTAGCACTACGTTATATCGTATAACGTTATGTAGCACTACGTTATAACGTATAACGTTATATACTATTACCTTATAACGTATAACGTTACGTAGCATTACGTTATAACGTACATCGTTATATATTGTTACCTTATAACATTATACGTTATATACTATTACGGTATAACGTATAACGTTATGTACCACTACGTTATAACGTATAACGTTATATACTACTACCTTATAACGTATAACGTTATGTAGCATTACGTTATAAGGTATAACGTTATATACTATTACCTTATAACGTATAACGCTATGTCGCACTACGTTATAACGTATAACGTTATGTAGCACTACGTTATAACGTATAACGTTATATACAACTACCTGATAACGTATAACGTTATGTAGCTTTACGTTAGAAGGTTTAACGTTATATACTATTACCTTATAACGTATAACGTTATGTAGCACTACGCTATAACGTATATCGTTATATATTGTTACCTTATTACGTTATACGTTATATAGTATTACCTTATAACGTATAACGTTACGTAGCATTACGTTATAACGTATAACGTTATATACTATTACCTTCTAACGTATAACGTTACGTAGCATTACGTTATAACGTACATCGTTATATATTGTTACCTTATAACGTTATACGTTATATACTATTACGTTATAACGTATAACGTTATGTAGCACTACGTTATAACGTATAACGTTAATTACTATTACCTTATAACGTATAACGTTACGTAGCATTACGTTATAACGTACATCGTTATATATTGTTACCTTATAACGTTATACGTTATATACTATTACGTTATAACGTATAACGTTATGTAGCACTACGTTATAACGTATAACGTTATGTAGCACTACGTTATAACGTATAACGTTATATACTACTACCTTATAACGTATAACGTTATGTAGCTTTACGTTAGAAGGTATAACGTTATATACTATTACCTTATAAGGTATAACGTTATGTAGCACTACGTTATAACGTATAACGTTATGTAGCACTACGTAATAACGTATAACGTTATGTAGCACTACGTTATAACGTATAACGTTAATTACTATTACCTTATAACGTATAACGTTACGTAGCATTACGTTATAACGTACATCGTTATATATTGTTACCTTATAACGTTATACGTTATATACTATTACGTTATAACGTATAACGTTATGTAGCACTACGTTATAACGTATAACGTTATGTAGCACTACGTTATAACGTATAACGTTATATACTACTACCTTATAACGTATAACGTTATGTAGCTTTACGTTAGAAGGTATAACGTTATATACTATTACCTTATAACGTATAACGTTATGTAGCACTACGCTATAACGTATAACGTTATGTAGCACTACGTAATAACGTATAACGTTATGTAGCACTACGTCATAACGTATAACGTTAATTACTATTACCTTATAACGTATAACGTTACGTAGCATTACGTTATAACGTATAACGTTATATACTATTACCTTATAACGTATAACGTTACGTAGCATTACATTATAACGTACATCGTTATATACTATTACCTTATAACGTTTAACGTTATGTAGCACTACGTTATAACGTATAACGTTATGTAGCACTACGTTATAACGTATAACGTTATGTAGCACTACGTAATAACGTATAACGTTACGTAGCACTACGTTATAACGTATGACGTTATATACTATTACCTTATAACCTATAACGTTATGTCGCATTACGTTATATCGTATACCGTTATATACTATTACCTTATAACGAATAACATTATGTAGCATTACGTTATAACGTATATCGTTATATATTGTTACCTTATAACGTTATACGTTATATACTACTACCTTATAACGTATAACGTTATGTAGCTTTACGTTAGAAGGTATAACGTTATATACTATTACCTTATAACGTATAACGTTATGTAGCACTACGTTATAACGTATAACGTTATGTAGCACTACGTAATAACGTATAACGTTATGTAGCACTACGTTATAACGTATAACGTTAATTACTATTACCTTATAACGTATAACGTTACGTAGCATTACGTTATAACGTACATCGTTATATATTGTTACCTTATATCGTTATACGTTATATACTATTACGTTATAACGTATAACGTTATGTAGCACTACGTTATAACGTATAACGTTATGTAGCACTACGTTATAACGTATAACGTTATATACTACTACCTTATAACGTATAACGTTATGTAGCTTTACGTTAGAAGGTATAACGTTATATACTATTACCTTATAACGTATAACGTGACGTAGCATTACGTTATAACGTACATCGTTATATATTGCTACCTTATAACGTTATACGTTATATACTATTACGTTATAACGTATAACGTTATGTAGCACTACGTTATAACGTATAACGTTATATACTGCTACCTTATAACGTATAACGTTATGTAGCATTACGTTATAAGGTATGACGTTATATACTATTACCTTATAACATATAACGCTATGTAGCACTACGTTATAACGTATAACGTTATGTAGCACTACGTTATAACGTATAACGTTATATACTACTACCTTATAACGTATAACGTTATGTAGCTTTACGTTAGAAGGTATAACGTTATATACTATTACCTTATAACGTATAACGTTATGTAGCACTACGTTATAACGTATAACGTTATGTAGCACTACGTTATAACGTATAACGTTATGTAGCACTACGTAATAACGTATAACGTTACGTAGCACTACGTTATAACGTATGACGTTATATACTATTACCTTATAACCTATAACGTTATGTAGCATTACGTTATAACGTATATCGTTATATATTGTTACCTTATAACGTTATACGTTATATACTATTACCTTATAACGTATAACGTTATGTAGCACTACGTTATAACGTATAACGTTAAGTAGCACTACGTTATAACGTATAACGTTATATACTATTACCGTATAACGTATAACGTTATGTAGCACTACGTAACAACGTATAACGTTATGTAGCACTACGTTATAACGTATAACGTTATATACTATTACCTTATAACGTATAACGTTATGTAGCAGTACGTTATAACGTACAACGTTATGTAGCACAACGTTATAACGTTTAACGTTATGTAGCGCTACGTAATAACGTCATACGTTATATACTGTTACCTTATAACGTATAACGTTATGTAGCAATACGTTATAACGTATAACGTTATATACTATTGCCTTATAGCGTATAACGTTATGTAGCAGTACGTTATAACGCATATCGTTATATATTGTTACCTTATAACGTATAACGCTATGTCGCACTACGTTATAACGTATAACGTTATGTAGCACTACGTTATAACGTATAACGTTATATACTACTACCTGATAACGTATAACGTTATGTAGCTTTACGTTAGAAGGTTTAACGTTATATACTATTACCCTATAACGTATAACGTTATGTAGCACTACGCTATAACGTATATCGTTATATATTGTTACCTTATTACGTTATACGTTATATAGTATTACCTTATAACGTATAACGTTACGTAGCATTACGTTATAACGTATAACGTTATATACTATTACCTTCTAACGTATAACGTTACGTAGCATTACGTTATAACGTACATCGTTATATATTGTTACCTTATAACGTTATACGTTATATACTATTACGTTATAACGTATAACGTTATGTAGCACTAAGTTATAACGTATAACGTTATGTAGCACTACGTTATAACGTATAACGTTATATACTACTACCTTATAACGTATAACGTTATGTAGCTTTACGTTAGAAGGTATAACGTTATATACTATTACCTTATAAGGTATAACGTTATGTAGCACTACGTTATAACGTATAACGTTATGTAGCACTACGTAATAACGTATAACGTTATGTAGCACTACGTTATAACGTATAACGTTAATTACTATTACCTTATAACGTATAACGTTACGTAGCATTACGTTATAACGTACATCGTTATATATTGTTACCTTATAACGTATAACGTTACGTAGCATTACGTTATAACGTACATCGTTATATACTATTACCTTATAACGTTTAACGTTATGTAGCACTACGTTATAACGTATAACGTTATGTAGCACTACGTTATAACGTATAACGTTATGTAGCACTACGTAATAACGTATAACGTTACGTAGCACTACGTTATAACGTATGACGTTATATACTATTACGTTATAACCAATAACGTTATGTCGCATTACGTTATATCGTATACCGTTATATACTATTACCTTATAACGAATAACGTTATGTAGCATTACGTTATAACGTATATCGTTATATATTGTTACCTTATAACGTTATACGTTATATACTACTACCTTATAACGTATAACGTTATGTAGCTTTACGTTAGAAGGTATAACGTTATATACTATTACCTTATAACGTATAACGTTATGTAGCACTACGTTATAACGTATAACGTTATGTAGCACTACGTAATAACGTATAACGTTATGTAGCACTACGTTATAACGTATAACGTTAATTACTATTACCTTATAACGTATAACGTTACGTAGCATTACGTTATAACGTACATCGTTATATATTGTTACCTTATATCGTTATACGTTATATACTATTACGTTATAACGTATAACGTTATGTAGCACTACGTTATAACGTATAACGTTATGTAGCACTACGTTATAACGTATAACGTTATATACTACTACCTTATAACGTATAACGTTATGTAGCTTTACGTTAGAAGGTATAACGTTATATACTATTACCTTATAACGTATAACGTGACGTAGCATTACGTTATAACGTACATCGTTATATATTGCTACCTTATAACGTTATACGTTATATACTATTACGTTATAACGTATAACGTTATGTAGCACTACGTTATAACGTATAACGTTATATACTACTACCTTATAACGTATAACGTTATGTAGCATTAAGTTATAAGGTATGACGTTATATACTATTACCTTATAACATATAACGCTATGTAGCACTACGTTATAACGTATAACGTTATGTAGCACTACGTAATAACGTATAACGTTATGTAGCACTACGTTATAACGTATAACGTTAATTACTATTACCTTATAACGTATAACGTTACGTAGCATTGCGTTATAACGTATAACGTTATATACTATTACCTTATAACGTATAACGTAACGTAGCATTACGTTATAACGTACATCGTTATATACTATTACCTTATAACGTATAACGTTATGTAGCACTACGTTATAACGTATAACGTTATGTAGCACTAAGTTATAACGTATAACGTTATGTAGCACTACGTAATAACGTATAACGTTACGTAGCACTACGTTATAACGTATGACGTTATATACTATTACCTTATAACCTATAACGTTATGTCGCATTACGTTATATCGTATACCGTTATATACTATTACCTTATAACGAATAACGTTATGTAGCATTACGTTATAACGTATATCGTTATATATTGTTACCTTATAACGTTATACGTTATATACTACTACCTTATAACGTATAACGTTATGTAGCTTTACGTTAGAAGGTATAACGTTATATACTATTACCTTATAACGTATAACGTTATGTAGCACTACGTTATAACGTATAACGTTATGTAGCACTACGTAATAACGTATAACGTTATGTAGCACTACGTTATAACGTATAACGTTAATTACTATTACCTTATAACGTATAACGTTACGTAGCATTACGTTATAACGTACATCGTTATATATTGTTACCTTATATCGTTATACGTTATATACTATTACGTTATAACGTATAACGTTATGTAGCACTACGTTATAACGTATAACGTTATGTAGCACTACGTTATAACGTATAACGTTATATACTACTACCTTATAACGTATAACGTTATGTAGCTTTACGTTAGAAGGTATAACGTTATATACTATTACCTTATAACGTATAACGTGACGTAGCATTACGTTATAACGTACATCGTTATATATTGCTACCTTATAACGTTATACGTTATATACTATTACGTTATAACGTATAACGTTATGTAGCACTACGTTATAACGTATATCGTTATATATTGTTACCTTATAACGTTATACGTTATATACTACTACCTTATAACGTATAACGTTATGTAGCTTTACGTTAGAAGGTATAACGTTATATACTATTACCTTATAACGTATAACGTTATGTAGCACTACGTTATAACGTATAACGTTATATACTACTACCTTATAACGTATAACGTTATGTAGCTTTACGTTAGAAGGTATAACGTTATATACTATTACCTTATAACGTATAACGTTATGTAGCACTACGTTATAACGTATAACGTTATGTAGCACTACGTTATAACGTATAACGTTATGTAGCACTACGTAATAACGTATAACGTTACGTAGCACTACGTTATAACGTATGACGTTATATACTATTACCTTATAACCTATAACGTTATGTAGCATTACGTTATAACGTATATCGTTATATATTGTTACCTTATAACGTTATACGTTATATACTATTACCTTATAACGTATAACGTTATGTAGCACTACGTTATAACGTATAACGTTAAGTAGCACTACGTTATAACGTATAACGTTATATACTATTACCGTATAACGTATAACGTTATGTAGCACTACGTAACAACGTATAACGTTATGTAGCACTACGTTATAACGTATAACGTTATATACTATTACCTTATAACGTATAACGTTATGTAGCAGTACGTTATAACGTACAACGTTATGTAGCACAACGTTATAACGTTTAACGTTATGTAGCACTACGTAATAACGTCATACGTTATATACTGTTACCTTATAACGTATAACGTTATGTAGCAATACGTTATAACGTATAACGTTATATACTATTGCCTTATAGCGTATAACGTTATGTAGCAGTACGTTATAACGCATATCGTTATATATTGTTACCTTATAACGTTATACGTTATATACGATTACCTTATAACGTATAACGTTATGTAGCACTACGTTATAACGTATAACGTTATATACTATTACCTTATAACGTATAGCGTTATGTAGCATTACGTTATAACGTTATACGTTATATACTATTACGTTATAACGTATAACGTTATGTAGCACTACGTTATAACGTATAACGTTATGTAGCACTACGTTATAACGTATAACGTTATGTAGCACTACGTTATAACGTATAACGTTATATACTACTACCTTATAACGTATAACGTTATGTAGCTTTACGTTAGAAGGTATAACGTTATATACTATTACCTTATAACGTATAACGTTATGTAGCACTACGTTATAACGTATAACGTTATGTAGCACTACGTAATAACGTATAACGTTATGTAGCACTACGTTATAACGTATAACGTTAATTACTATTACCTTATAACGTATAACGTTACGTAGCATTACGTTATAACGTACATCGTTATATATTGCTACCTTATAACGTTATACGATATATACTATTACGTTATAACGTATAACGTTATGTAGCACTACGTTATAACGTATAACGTTACGTAGCACTACGTTATAACGTATAACGTTATATACTACTACCTTATAACGTATAACGTTATGTAGCTTTACGTTAGAAGGTATAACGTTATATACTATTACCTTATAACGTATAACGTTATGTAGCACTACGCTATAACGTATAACGTTATGTAGCACTACGTAATAACGTATAACGTTATGTAGCACTACGTTATAACGTATAACGTTAATTACTATTACCTTATAACGTATAACGTTACGTAGCATTACGTTATAACGTACATCGTTAGATATTGTTACCTTATAACGTTATACGTTATATACTATTACGTTATAACGTATAACGTTATGTAGCACTACGTTATAACGTATAACGTTATATACTACTACCTTATAACGTATAACGTTATGTAGCATTACGTTATAAGGTATGACGTTATATACTATTACCTTATAACCTATAACGTTATGTCGCATTACGTTATGTCGTATACCGTTATATACTATTACCTTATAACGAATAACGTTATGTAGCATTACGTTATAACGTATATCGTTATATATTGTTACCTTATAACGTTATACGTTATATACTACTACCTTATAACGTATAACGTTATGTAACACTACGTTATAACCTATAACTTTATGTAGCACTACGTAATAACGTATAACGTTACGTAGCACTACGTTATAACGTATGACGTTATATACTATTACCTTATAACCTATAACGTTATGTCGCATTACGTTATATCGTATACCGTTATATACTATTACCTTATAACGAATAACGTTATGTAGCATTACGTTATAACGTATATCGTTATATATTGTTACCTTATAACGTTATACGTTATATACTACTACCTTATAACGTATAACGTTATGTAGCTTTACGTTAGAAGGTATAACGTTATATACTATTACCTTATAACGTATAACGTTATGTAGCACTACGTTGTAACGTATAACGCTTTGTAGCACTACGTAATAACGTATAACGTTATGTAGCACTACGTTATAACGTATAACGTTAATTACTATTACCTTATAACGTATAACGTTACGTAGCATTACGTTATAACGTACATCGTTATATATTGTTACCTTGTATCGTTATACGTTATATACTATTACGTTATAACGTATAACGTTATGTAGCACTACGTTATAACGTATAACGTTATGTAGCACTACGTTATAACGTATAACGTTATGTAGCACAACGTTATAACGTATAACGTTATGTAGCATTACGTTATAAGGTATAACGTTATATACTATTACCTTATAACGTATAACGTTACGTAGCACTACGTTATAACGTATAACGTTATGTAGCACTACGTTATAACGTATAACGTTATGTGGCACTACGTTATAACGTATAACGTTATATACTATTGCCTTATAGCGTATAACGTTATGTAGCAGTACGTTATAACGCATATCGTTATATATTGTTACCTTATAACGTTATACGTTATATACGATTACCTTATAACGTATAACGTTATGTAGCACTACGTTATAACGTATAACGTTATGTAGCACTACGTAATAACGTATAACGTTACGTAGCACTACGTTATAACGTATGACGTTATATACTATTACCTTATAACCTATAACGTTATGTAGCATTACGTTATAACGTATATCGTTATATATTGTTACCTTATAACGTTATACGTTATATACTATTACCTTATAACGTATAACGTTATGTAGCACTACGTTATAACGTATAACGTTAAGTAGCACTACGTTATAACGTATAACGTTATATACTATTACCGTATAACGTATAACGTTATGTAGCACTACGTAACAACGTATAACGTTATGTAGCACTACGTTATAACGTATAACGTTATATACTATTACCTTATAACGTATAACGTTATGTAGCAGTACGTTATAACGTACAACGTTATGTAGCACAACGTTATAACGTTTAACGTTATGTAGCACTACGTAATAACGTCATACGTTATATACTGTTACCTTATAACGTATAACGTTATGTAGCAATACGTTATAACGTATAACGTTATATACTATTGCCTTATAGCGTATAACGTTATGTAGCAGTACGTTATAACGCATATCGTTATATATTGTTACCTTATAACGTTATACGTTATATACGATTACCTTATAACGTATAACGTTATGTAGCACTACGTTATAACGTATAACGTTATATACTATTACCTTATAACGTATAGCGTTATGTAGCATTACGTTATAACGTTATACGTTATATACTATTACGTTATAACGTATAACGTTATGTAGCACTACGTTATAACGTATAACGTTATGTAGCACTACGTTATAACGTATAACGTTATGTAGCACTACGTTATAACGTATAACGTTATATACTACTACCTTATAACGTATAACGTTATGTAGCTTTACGTTAGAAGGTATAACGTTATATACTATTACCTTATAACGTATAACGTTATGTAGCACTACGTTATAACGTATAACGTTATGTAGCACTACGTAATAACGTATAACGTTATGTAGCACTACGTTATAACGTATAACGTTAATTACTATTACCTTATAACGTATAACGTTACGTAGCATTACGTTATAACGTACATCGTTATATATTGCTACCTTATAACGTTATACGATATATACTATTACGTTATAACGTATAACGTTATGTAGCACTACGTTATAACGTATAACGTTACGTAGCACTACGTTATAACGTATAACGTTATATACTACTACCTTATAACGTATAACGTTATGTAGCTTTACGTTAGAAGGTATAACGTTATATACTATTACCTTATAACGTATAACGTTATGTAGCACTACGCTATAACGTATAACGTTATGTAGCACTACGTAATAACGTATAACGTTATGTAGCACTACGTTATAACGTATAACGTTAATTACTATTACCTTATAACGTATAACGTTACGTAGCATTACGTTATAACGTACATCGTTAGATATTGTTACCTTATAACGTTATACGTTATATACTATTACGTTATAACGTATAACGTTATGTAGCACTACGTTATAACGTATAACGTTATATACTACTACCTTATAACGTATAACGTTATGTAGCATTACGTTATAAGGTATGACGTTATATACTATTACCTTATAACCTATAACGTTATGTCGCATTACGTTATGTCGTATACCGTTATATACTATTACCTTATAACGAATAACGTTATGTAGCATTACGTTATAACGTATATCGTTATATATTGTTACCTTATAACGTTATACGTTATATACTACTACCTTATAACGTATAACGTTATGTAACACTACGTTATAACCTATAACTTTATGTAGCACTACGTAATAACGTATAACGTTACGTAGCACTACGTTATAACGTATGACGTTATATACTATTACCTTATAACCTATAACGTTATGTCGCATTACGTTATATCGTATACCGTTATATACTATTACCTTATAACGAATAACGTTATGTAGCATTACGTTATAACGTATATCGTTATATATTGTTACCTTATAACGTTATACGTTATATACTACTACCTTATAACGTATAACGTTATGTAGCTTTACGTTAGAAGGTATAACGTTATATACTATTACCTTATAACGTATAACGTTATGTAGCACTACGTTATAACGTATAACGTTAATTACTATTACCTTATAACGTATAACGTTACGTAGCATTACGTTATAACGTACATCGTTATATATTGTTACCTTGTATCGTTATACGTTATATACTATTACGTTATAACGTATAACGTTATGTAGCACTACGTTATAACGTATAACGTTATGTAGCACTACGTTATAACGTATAACGTTATGTAGCACAACGTTATAACGTATAACGTTATGTAGCATTACGTTATAAGGTATAACGTTATATACTATTACCTTATAACGTATAACGTTACGTAGCACTACGTTATAACGTATAACGTTATGTAGCACTACGTTATAACGTATAACGTTATGTGGCACTACGTTATAACGTATAACGTTATGTAGCATTACGTTATAAGGTATAACGTTATATACTATTACGTTATAACGTATAACGTTATGTAGCTTTACGTTAGAAGGTATAACGTTATATACTATTACCTTATAACGTATAACGTTATGTAGCACTACGTTATAACGTATAAAGTTATGTAGCACTACGTAATAACGTATAACGTTACGTAGCACTACGTTATAACGTATGACGTTATATACTATTACCTTATAACCTATAACGCCATGTCGCATTACGTTATATCGTATACCGTTATATACTATTACCTTATAACGAATAACGTTATGTAGCATTACGTTATAACGTATATCGTTATATATTGTTACCTTATAACGTTATACGTTATATACTACTACCTTATAACGTATAACGTTATGTAGCTTTACGTTAGAAGGTATAACGTTATATACTATTACCTTATAACGTATAACGTTATGTAGCACTACGTTATAACGTATAACGTTATGTAGCACTACGTAATAACGTATAACGTTATGTAGCACTACGTTATAACGTATAACGTTAATTACTATTACCTTATAACGTATAACGTTACGTAGCATTACGTTATAACGTACATCGTTATATATTGTTACCTTGTATCGTTATACGTTATATACTATTACGTTATAACGTATAACGTTATGTAGCACTACGTTATAACGTATAACGTTATGTAGCACTACGTTATAACGTATAACGTTATATACTACTACCTTATAACGTATAACGTTATGTAGCTTTACGTTAGAAGGTATAACGTTATATACTATTACCTTATAACGTATAACGTTACGTAGCACTACGTTATAACGTATAACGTTATGTAGCACTACGTTATAACGTATAACGTTATGTAGCACTACGTAATAACGTATAACGTTACGTAGCACTACGTTATAACGTATGACGTTATATACTATTACCTTATAACCTATAACGTTATGTCGCATTACGTTATATCGTATACCGTTATATACTATTACCTTATAACGAATAACGTTATGTAGCATTACGTTATAACGTATATCGTTATATATTGTTACCTTATAACGTTATACGTTATATACTATTACCTTATAACGTATAACGTTATGTAGCACTACGTTATAACGTATAACGTTAAGTAGCACTACGTTATAACGTATAACGTTATGTAGCACTACGTTATAACGTATAACGTTATATACTACTACCTGATAACGTATAACGTTATGTAGCTTTACGTTAGAAGGTATAACGTTATATACTATTACCTTATAAGGTATAACGTTATGTAGCACTACGTTATAACGTATAACGTTATGTAGCACTACGTAATAACGTATAACGTTATGTAGCACTACGTTATAACGTATAACGTTAATTACTATTACCTTATAACGTATAACGTTATGTAGCACTACGTTATAACGTATAACGTTATGTAGCACTACGTAATAACGTATAACGTTATGTAGCACTACGTTATAACGTATAACGTTAATTACTATTACCTTATAACGTATAACGTTATGTAGCACTACGTTATAACGTATAACGTTATGTAGCACTACGTAATAACGTATAACCTTACGTAGCACTACGTTATAACGTATGACGTTATATACTATTACCTTATAACCTATAACGTTATGTCGCATTACGTTATATCGTATACCGTTATATACTATTACCTTATAACGAATAACGTTATGTAGCATTACGTTATAACGTATATCGTTATATATTGTTACCTTATAACGTTATACGTTATATACTATTACCTTATAACGTATAACGTTATGTAGCACTACGTTATAACGTATAACGTTAAGTAGCACTACGTTATAACGTATAACGTTATGTAGCACTACGTTATAACGTATAACGTTATATACTACTACCTCTTAACGTATAACGTTATGTAGCTTTACGTTAGAAGGTTTAACGTTATATACTATTACCTTATAACGTATAACGTTATGTAGCACTACGCTATAACGTATATCGTTATATATTGTTACCTTATTACGTTATACGTTATATAGTATTACCTTATAACGTATAACGTTACGTAGCATTACGTTATAACGTATAACGTTATATACTATTACCTTCTAACGTATAACGTTACGTAGCATTACGTTATAACGTACATCGTTATATATTGTTACCTTATAACGTTATACGTTATATACTATTACGTTATAACATATAACGTTATGTAGCACTACGTTATAACGTATAACGTTATGTAGCACTACGTTATAACGTATAACGTTATATACTACTACCTTATAACGTATAACGTTATGTAGCTTTACGTTAGAAGGTATAACGTTATATACTATTACCTTATAAGGTATAACGTTATGTAGCACTACGTTATAACGTATAACGTTATGTAGCACTACGTAATAACGTATAACGTTATGTAGCACTACGTTATAACGTATAACGTTAATTACTATTACCTTATAACGTATAACGTTACGTAGCATTACGTTATAACGTACATCGTTATATATTGTTACCTTATAACGTTATACGTTATATACTACTACCTTATAACGTATAACGTTATGTAGCTTTACGTTAGAAGGTATAACGTTATATACTATTACCTTATAACGTATAACGTTATGTAGCACTACGCTATAACGTATAACGTTATGTAGCACTACGTAATAACGTATAACGTTATGTAGCACTACGTTATAACGTATAACGTTAATTACTATTACCTGATAACGTATAACGTTACGTAGCATTACGTTATAACGTATAACGTTATATACTATTACCTTATAACGTATAACGTTACGTAGCATTACGTTATAACGTACATCGTTATATACTATTACCTTATAACGTTTAACGTTATGTAGCACTACGTTATAACGTATAACGTTATGTAGCACTACGTTATAACGTATAACGTTATGTAGCACTACGTAATAACGTATAACGTTACGTAGCACTACGTTATAACGTATGACGTTATATACTATTACCTTATAACCAAAAACGTTATGTCGCATTACGTTATATCGTATACCGTTATATACTATTACCTTATAACGAATAACGTTATGTAGCATTACGTTATAACGTATATCGTTATATATTGTTACCTTATAACGTTATACGTTATATACTACTACCTTATAACGTATAAAGTTATGTAGCTTTACGTTAGAAGGCATAACGTTATATACTATTACCTTATAACGTATAACGTTATGTAGCACTACGTTATAACGTATAACGTTATGTAGCACTACGTAATAACGTATAACGTTATGTAGCACTACGTTATAACGTATAACGTTAATTACTATTACCTTATAACGTATAACGTTACGTAGCATTACGTTATAACGTACATCGTTATATATTATTACCTTATATCGTTATACGTTATATACTATTACGTTATAACGTATAACGTTATGTAGCAATACGTTATAACGTATAACGTTATGTAGCACTACGTTATAACGTATAACGTTATATACTACTACCTTATAACGTATAACGATATGTAGCTTTACGTTAGAAGGTATAACGTTATATACTATTACCTTATAACGTATAACGTGACGTAGCATTACGTTATAACGTACATCGTTATATATTGCTACCTTATAACGTTATACGTTATATACTATTACGTTATAACGTATAACGTTATGTAGCACTACGTTATAACGTATAACGTTATATACTACTACCTTATAACGTATAACGTTATGTAGCATTACGTTATAAGGTATGACGTTATATACTATTACCTTATAACATATAACGCTATGTAGCACTACGTTATAACGTATAACGTTATGTAGCACTACGTAATAACGTATAACGTTATGTAGCACTACGTTATAACGTATAACGTTAATTACTATTACCTTATAACGTATAACGTTACGTAGCATTGCGTTATAACGTATAACGTTATATACTATTACCTTATAACGTATAACGTTACGTAGCATTACGTTATAACGTACATCGTTATATACTATTACCTTATAACGTATAACGTTATGTAGCACTACGTTATAACGTATAACGTTATGTAGCACTACGTTATAACGTATAACGTTATGTAGCACTACGTAATAACGTATAACGTTACGTAGCACTACGTTATAACGTATGACGTTATATACTATTACCTTATAACCAATAACGTTATGTCGCATTACGTTATATCGTATACCCTTATATACTATTACCTTATAACGAATAACGTTATGTAGCATTACGTTATAACGTATATCGTTATATATTGTTACCTTATAACGTTATACGTTATATACTACTACCTTATAACGTATAACCTTATGTAGCTTTACGTTAGAAGGTATAACGTTATATACTATTACCTTATAACGTATAACGTTATGTAGCACTACGTTATAACGTATAACGTTATGTAGCACTACGTAATAACGTATAACGTTATGTAGCACTACGTTATAACGTATAACGTTAATTACTATTACCTTATAAGGTATAACGTTACGTAGCATTACGTTATAACGTACATCGTTATATATTGTTACCTTATATCGTTATACGTTATATACTATTACGTTATAACGTATAACGTTATGTAGCACTACGTTATAACGTATAACGTTATGTAGCACTACGTAATAACGTATAACGTTATGTAGCACTACGTTATAACGTATAACGTTATATACTGCTACCTTATAACGTATAACGTTATGTAGCATTACGTTATAAGGTATGACGTTATATACTATTACCTTATAACATGTAACGCTATGTAGCACTACGTTATAACGTATAACGTTATGTAGCACTACGTTATAACGTATAACGTTATATACTAATACCTTATAACGTATAACGTTATGTAGCTTTACGTTAGAAGGTATAACGTTATATACTATTACCTTATAACGTATAACGTTATGTAGCACTACGTTATAACGTATAACGTTATGTAGCACTACGTTATAACGTATAACGTTATGTAGCACTACGTAATAACGTATAACGTTACGTAGCACTACGTTATAACGTATGACGTTATATACTATTACCTTATAACCTATAACGTTATGTAGCATTACGTTATAACGTATATCGTTATATATTGTTACCTTATAACGTTATACGTTATATACTATTACCTTATAACGTATAACGTTATGTAGCACTACGTTATAACGTATAACGTTAAGTAGCACTACGTTATAACGTATAACGTTATATACTATTACCGTATAACGTATAACGTTATGTAGCACTACGTAACAACGTATAACGTTATGTAGCACTACGTTATAACGTATAACGTTATATACTATTACCTTATAACGTATAACGTTATGTAGCAGTACGTTATAACGTACAACGTTATGTAGCACAACGTTATAACGGTTAACGTTATGTAGCACTACGTAATAACGTCATACGTTATATACTGTTACCTTATAACGTATAACGTTATGTAGCAATACGTTATAACGTATAACGTTATATACTATTGCCTTATAGCGTATAACGTTATGTAGCAGTACGTTATAACGCATATCGTTATATATTGTTACCTTATAACGTTATACGTTATATACGATTACCTTATAACGTATAACGTTATGTAGCACTACGTTATAACGTATAACGTTATATACTATTACCTTATAACGTATAGCGTTATGTAGCATTACGTTATAACGTTATACGTTATATACTATTACGTTATAACGTATAACGTTATGTAGGACTACGTTATAACGTATAACGTTATGTAGCACTACGTTATAACGTATAACGTTATGTAGCACTACGTTATAACGTATAACGTTATATACTACTACCTTATAACGTATAACGTTATGTAGCTTTACGTTAGAAGGTATAACGTTATATACTATTACCTTATAACGTATAACGTTATGTAGCACTACGTTATAACGTATAACGTTATGTAGCACTACGTAATAACGTATAACGTTATGTAGCACTACGTTATAAAGTATAACGTTAATTACTATTACCTTATAACGTATAACGTTACGTAGCATTACGTTATAACGTACATCGTTATATATTGTTACCTTATAACGTTATACGATATATACTATTACGTTATAACGTATAACGTTATGTAGCACTACGTTATAACGTATAACGTTAATTACTATTACCTTATAACGTATAACGTTACGTAGCATTACGTTATAACGTACATCGTTAGATATTGTTACCTTATAACGTTATACGTTATATACTATTACGTTATAACGTATAACGTTATGTAGCACTACGTTATAACGTATAACGTTATATACTACTACCTTATAACGTATAACGTTATGTAGCATTACGTTATAAGGTATGACGTTATATACTATTACCTTATAACCTATAACGTTATGTCGCATTACGTTATGTCGTATACCGTTATATACTATTACCTTATAACGAATAACGTTATGTAGCATTACGTTATAACGTATATCGTTATATATTGTTACCTTATAACGTTATACGTTATATACTACTACCTTATAACGTATAACGTTATGTAGCACTACGTTATAACGTATAACGTTATGTAGCACTACGTAATAACGTATAACGTTATGTAGCACTACGTAATAACGTCATACGTTATATACTGTTACCTTATAACGTATAACGTTATGTAGCAATACGTTATAACGTATAACGTTATATACTATTGCCTTATAGCGTATAACGTTATGTAGCAGTACGTTATAACGCATATCGTTATATATTGTTACCTTATAACGTTATACGTTATATACGATTACCTTATAACGTATAACGTTATGTAGCACTACGTTATAACGTATAACGTTATATACTATTACCTTATAACGTATAGCGTTATGTAGCATTACGTTATAACGTTATACGTTATATACTATTACGTTATAACGTATAACGTTATGTAGCACTACGTTATAACGTATAACGTTATGTAGCACTACGTTATAACGTATAACGTTATGTAGCACTACGTTATAACGTATAACGTTATATACTACTACCTTATAACGTATAACGTTATGTAGCTTTACGTTAGAAGGTATAACGTTATATACTATTACCTTATAACGTATAACGTTATGTAGCACTACGTTATAACGTATAACGTTATGTAGCACTACGTAATAACGTATAACGTTATGTAGCACTACGTTATAACGTATAACGTTAATTACTATTACCTTATAACGTATAACGTTACGTAGCATTACGTTATAACGTACATCGTTATATATTGTTACCTTGTATCGTTATACGTTATATACTATTACGTTATAACGTATAACGTTATGTAGCACTACGTTATAACGTATAACGTTATGTAGCACTACGTAATAACGTATAACGTTACGTAGCACTACGTTATAACGTATGACGTTATATACTATTACCTTATAACCAATAACGTTATGTCGCATTACGTTATAACGTACATCGTTATATATTGTTACCTTGTATCGTTATACGTTATATACTATTACGTTATAACGTATAACGTTATGTAGCAATACGTTATAACGTATAACGTTATGTAGCACTACGTTATAACGTATAACGTTATGTAGCACTACGTAATAACGTATAACGTTATGTAGCACTACGTTATAACGTATAACGTTAATTACTATTACCTTATAACGTATAACGTTACGTAGCATTACGTTATAACGTACATCGTTATATATTGTTACCTTGTATCGTTATACGTTATATACTATTACGTTATAACGTATAACGTTATGTAGCAATACGTTATAACGTATAACGTTATGTAGCACTACGTTATAACGTATAACGTTATATACTACTACCTTATAACGTATAACGTTATGTAGCTTTACGTTAGAAGGTATAACGTTATATACTATTACCTTATAACGTATAACGTGACGTAGCATTACGTTATAACGTACATCGTTATATATTGCTACCTTATAACGTTATACGTTATATACTATTACGTTATAACGTATAACGTTATGTAGCACTACGTTATAACGTATAACGTTATATACTACTACCTTATAACGTATAACGTTATGTAGCATTACGTTATAAGGTATGACGTTATATACTATTACCTTATAACATATAACGCTATGTAGCACTACGTTATAACGTATAACGTTATGTAGCACTACGTAATAACGTATAACGTTATGTAGCACTACGTTATAACGTATAACGTTAATTACTATTACCTTATAACGTATAACGTTACGTAGCATTGCGTTATAACGTATAACGTTATATACTATTACCTTATAACGTATAACGTTATGTAGCACTACGTTATAACGTATAACGTTATGTAGCACTACGTTATAACGTATAACGTTATGTAGCACTACGTTATAACGTTATACGTTATATACTATTACGTTATAACGTATAACGTTATGTAGGACTACGTTATAACGTATAACGTTATGTAGCACTACGTTATAACGTATAACGTTATGTAGCACTACGTTATAACGTATAACGTTATATACTACTACCTTATAACGTATAACGTTATGTAGCTTTACGTTAGAAGGTATAACGTTATATACTATTACCTTATAACGTATAACGTTATGTAGCACTACGTTATAACGTATAACGTTATGTAGCACTACGTAATAACGTATAACGTTATGTAGCACTACGTTATAAAGTATAACGTTAATTACTATTACCTTATAACGTATAACGTTACGTAGCATTACGTTATAACGTACATCGTTATATATTGTTACCTTATAACGTTATACGATATATACTATTACGTTATAACGTATAACGTTATGTAGCACTACGTTATAACGTATAACGTTAATTACTATTACCTTATAACGTATAACGTTACGTAGCATTACGTTATAACGTACATCGTTAGATATTGTTACCTTATAACGTTATACGTTATATACTATTACGTTATAACGTATAACGTTATGTAGCACTACGTTATAACGTATAACGTTATATACTACTACCTTATAACGTATAACGTTATGTAGCATTACGTTATAAGGTATGACGTTATATACTATTACCTTATAACCTATAACGTTATGTCGCATTACGTTATGTCGTATACCGTTATATACTATTACCTTATAACGAATAACGTTATGTAGCATTACGTTATAACGTATATCGTTATATATTGTTACCTTATAACGTTATACGTTATATACTACTACCTTATAACGTATAACGTTATGTAGCACTACGTTATAACGTATAACGTTATGTAGCACTACGTAATAACGTATAACGTTATGTAGCACTACGTAATAACGTCATACGTTATATACTGTTACCTTATAACGTATAACGTTATGTAGCAATACGTTATAACGTATAACGTTATATACTATTGCCTTATAGCGTATAACGTTATGTAGCAGTACGTTATAACGCATATCGTTATATATTGTTACCTTATAACGTTATACGTTATATACGATTACCTTATAACGTATAACGTTATGTAGCACTACGTTATAACGTATAACGTTATATACTATTACCTTATAACGTATAGCGTTATGTAGCATTACGTTATAACGTTATACGTTATATACTATTACGTTATAACGTATAACGTTATGTAGCACTACGTTATAACGTATAACGTTATGTAGCACTACGTTATAACGTATAACGTTATGTAGCACTACGTTATAACGTATAACGTTATATACTACTACCTTATAACGTATAACGTTATGTAGCTTTACGTTAGAAGGTATAACGTTATATACTATTACCTTATAACGTATAACGTTATGTAGCACTACGTTATAACGTATAACGTTATGTAGCACTACGTAATAACGTATAACGTTATGTAGCACTACGTTATAAAGTATAACGTTAATTACTATTACCTTATAACGTATAACGTTACGTAGCATTACGTTATAACGTACATCGTTATATATTGTTACCTTATAACGTTATACGATATATACTATTACGTTATAACGTATAACGTTATGTAGCACTACGTTATAACGTATAACGTTAATTACTATTACCTTATAACGTATAACGTTACGTAGCATTACGTTATAACGTACATCGTTAGATATTGTTACCTTATAACGTTATACGTTATATACTATTACGTTATAACGTATAACGTTATGTAGCACTACGTTATAACGTATAACGTTATATACTACTACCTTATAACGTATAACGTTATGTAGCATTACGTTATAAGGTATGACGTTATATACTATTACCTTATAACCTATAACGTTATGTCGCATTACGTTATGTCGTATACCGTTATATACTATTACCTTATAACGAATAACGTTATGTAGCATTACGTTATAACGTATATCGTTATATATTGTTACCTTATAACGTTATACGTTATATACTACTACCTTATAACGTATAACGTTATGTAGCACTACGTTATAACGTATAACGTTATGTAGCACTACGTAATAACGTATAACGTTATGTAGCACTACGTAATAACGTCATACGTTATATACTGTTACCTTATAACGTATAACGTTATGTAGCAATACGTTATAACGTATAACGTTATATACTATTGCCTTATAGCGTATAACGTTATGTAGCAGTACGTTATAACGCATATCGTTATATATTGTTACCTTATAACGTTATACGTTATATACGATTACCTTATAACGTATAACGTTATGTAGCACTACGTTATAACGTATAACGTTATATACTATTACCTTATAACGTATAGCGTTATGTAGCATTACGTTATAACGTTATACGTTATATACTATTACGTTATAACGTATAACGTTATGTAGCACTACGTTATAACGTATAACGTTATGTAGCACTACGTTATAACGTATAACGTTATGTAGCACTACGTTATAACGTATAACGTTATATACTACTACCTTATAACGTATAACGTTATGTAGCTTTACGTTAGAAGGTATAACGTTATATACTATTACCTTATAACGTATAACGTTATGTAGCACTACGTTATAACGTATAACGTTATGTAGCACTACGTAATAACGTATAACGTTATGTAGCACTACGTTATAAAGTATAACGTTAATTACTATTACCTTATAACGTATAACGTTACGTAGCATTACGTTATAACGTACATCGTTATATATTGTTACCTTATAACGTTATACGATATATACTATTACGTTATAACGTATAACGTTATGTAGCACTACGTTATAACGTATAACGTTAATTACTATTACCTTATAACGTATAACGTTACGTAGCATTACGTTATAACGTACATCGTTAGATATTGTTACCTTATAACGTTATACGTTATATACTATTACGTTATAACGTATAACGTTATGTAGCACTACGTTATAACGTATAACGTTATATACTACTACCTTATAACGTATAACGTTATGTAGCATTACGTTATAAGGTATGACGTTATATACTATTACCTTATAACCTATAACGTTATGTCGCATTACGTTATGTCGTATACCGTTATATACTATTACCTTATAACGAATAACGTTATGTAGCATTACGTTATAACGTATATCGTTATATATTGTTACCTTATAACGTTATACGTTATATACTACTACCTTATAACGTATAACGTTATGTAGCACTACGTTATAACGTATAACGTTATGTAGCACTACGTAATAACGTATAACGTTACGTAGCACTACGTTATAACGTATGACGTTATATACTATTACCTTATAACCTATAACGTTATGTCGCATTACGTTATATCGTATACCGTTATATACTATTACCTTATAACGAATAACGTTATGTAGCATTACGTTATAACGTATATCGTTATATATTGTTACCTTATAACGTTATACGTTATATACTACTACCTTATAACGTATAACGTTATGTAGCTTTACGTTAGAAGGTATAACGTTATATACTATTACCTTATAACGTATAACGTTATGTAGCACTACGTTGTAACGTATAACGTTATGTAGCACTACGTAATAACGTATAACGTTATGTAGCACTACGTTATAACGTATAACGTTAATTACTATTACCTTATAACGTATAACGTTACGTAGCATTACGTTATAACGTACATCGTTATATATTGTTACCTTGTATCGTTATACGTTATATACTATTACGTTATAACGTATAACGTTATGTAGCACTACGTTATAACGTATAACGTTATGTAGCACTACGTAATAACGTATAACGTTACGTAGCACTACGTTATAACGTATGACGTTATATACTATTACCTTATAACCAATAACGTTATGTCGCATTACGTTATAACGTACATCGTTATATATTGTTACCTTGTATCGTTATACGTTATATACTATTACGTTATAACGTATAACGTTATGTAGCAATACGTTATAACGTATAACGTTATGTAGCACTACGTTATAACGTATAACGTTATGTAGCACTACGTAATAACGTATAACGTTATGTAGCACTACGTTATAACGTATAACGTTAATTACTATTACCTTATAACGTATAACGTTACGTAGCATTACGTTATAACGTACATCGTTATATATTGTTACCTTGTATCGTTATACGTTATATACTATTACGTTATAACGTATAACGTTATGTAGCAATACGTTATAACGTATAACGTTATGTAGCACTACGTTATAACGTATAACGTTATATACTACTACCTTATAACGTATAACGTTATGTAGCTTTACGTTAGAAGGTATAACGTTATATACTATTACCTTATAACGTATAACGTGACGTAGCATTACGTTATAACGTACATCGTTATATATTGCTACCTTATAACGTTATACGTTATATACTATTACGTTATAACGTATAACGTTATGTAGCACTACGTTATAACGTATAACGTTATATACTACTACCTTATAACGTATAACGTTATGTAGCATTACGTTATAAGGTATGACGTTATATACTATTACCTTATAACATATAACGCTATGTAGCACTACGTTATAACGTATAACGTTATGTAGCACTACGTAATAACGTATAACGTTATGTAGCACTACGTTATAACGTATAACGTTAATTACTATTACCTTATAACGTATAACGTTACGTAGCATTGCGTTATAACGTATAACGTTATATACTATTACCTTATAACGTATAACGTTATGTAGCACTACGTTATAACGTATAACGTTATGTAGCACTACGTTATAACGTATAACGTTATGTAGCACTACGTAATAACGTATAACGTTACGTAGCACTACGTTATAACGTATGACGTTATATACTATTACCTTATAACCAATAACGTTATGTCGCATTACGTTATATCGTATACCGTTATATACTATTACCTTATAACGAATAACGTTATGTAGCATTACGTTATAACGTATATCGTTATATATTGTTACCTTATAACGTTATACGTTATATACTACTACCTTATAACGTATAACGTTATGTAGCTTTACGTTAGAAGGTATAACGTTATATACTATTACCTTATAACGTGTAACGTTATGTAGCACTACGTTATAACGTATAACGTTATGTAGCACTACGTAATAACGTATAACGTTATGTAGCACTACGTTATAACGTATAACGTTAATTACTATTACCTTATAAGGTATAACGTTACGTAGCATTACGTTATAACGTACATCGTTATATATTGTTACCTTATATCGTTATACGTTATATACTATTACGTTATAACGTATAACGTTATGTAGCACTACGTTATAACGTATAACGTTATGTAGCACTACGTAATAACGTATAACGTTATGTAGCACTACGTTATAACGTATAACGTTATATACTGCTACCTTATAACGTATAACGTTATGTAGCATTACGTTATAAGGTATGACGTTATATACTATTACCTTATAACATGTAACGCTATGTAGCACTACGTTATAACGTATAACGTTATGTAGCACTACGTTATAACGTATAACGTTATATACTACTACCTTATAACGTATAACGTTATGTAGCTTTACGTTAGAAGGTATAACGTTATATACTATTACCTTATAACGTATAACGTTATGTAGCACTACGTTATAACGTATAACGTTATGTAGCACTACGTAATAACGTATAACGTTACGTAGCACTACGTTATAACGTATGACGTTATATACTATTACCTTATAACCTATAACGTTATGTAGCATTACGTTATAACGTATATCGTTATATATTGTTACCTTATAACGTTATACGTTATATACTATTACCTTATAACGTATAACGTTATGTAGCACTACGTTATAACGTATAACGTTAAGTAGCACTACGTTATAACGTGTAACGTTATATACTATTACCGTATAACGTATAACGTTATGTAGCACTACGTAACAACGTATAACGTTATGTAGCACTACGTTATAACGTATAACGTTATATACTATTACCTTATAACGTATAACGTTATGTAGCAGTACGTTATAACGTACAACGTTATGTAGCACAACGTTATAACGTTTAACGTTATGTAGCACTACGTAATAACGTCATACGTTATATACTGTTACCTTATAACGTATAACGTTATGTAGCAATACGTTATAACGTATAACGTTATATACTATTGCCTTATAGCGTATAACGTTATGTAGCAGTACGTTATAACGCATATCGTTATATATTGTTACCTTATAACGTTATACGTTATATACGATTACCTTATAACGTATAACGTTATGTAGCACTACGTTATAACGTATAACGTTATATACTATTACCTTATAACGTATAGCGTTATGTAGCATTACGTTATAACGTTATACGTTATATACTATTACGTTATAACGTATAACGTTATGTAGCACTACGTTATAACGTATAACGTTATGTAGCACTACGTTATAACGTATAACGTTATGTAGCACTACGTTATAACGTATAACGTTATATACTACTACCTTATAACGTATAACGTTATGTAGCTTTACGTTAGAAGGTATAACGTTATATACTATTACCTTATAACGTATAACGTTATGTAGCACTACGTTATAACGTATAACGTTATGTAGCACTACGTAATAACGTATAACGTTATGTAGCACTACGTTATAAAGTATAACGTTAATTACTATTACCTTATAACGTATAACGTTACGTAGCATTACGTTATAACGTACATCGTTATATATTGTTACCTTATAACGTTATACGATATATACTATTACGTTATAACGTATAACGTTATGTAGCACTACGTTATAACGTATAACGTTAATTACTATTACCTTATAACGTATAACGTTACGTAGCATTACGTTATAACGTACATCGTTAGATATTGTTACCTTATAACGTTATACGTTATATACTATTACGTTATAACGTATAACGTTATGTAGCACTACGTTATAACGTATAACGTTATATACTACTACCTTATAACGTATAACGTTATGTAACATTACGTTATAAGGTATGACGTTATATACTATTACCTTATAACCTATAACGTTATGTCGCATTACGTTATGTCGTATACCGTTATATACTATTACCTTACAACGAATAACGTTATGTAGCATTACGTTATAACGTATATCGTTATATATTGTTACCTTATAACGTTATACGTTATATACTACTACCTTATAACGTATAACGTTATGTAGCACTACGTTATAACGTATAACGTTATGTAGCACTACGTAATAACGTATAACGTTATGTAGCACTACGTTATAACGTATAACGTTAATTACTATTACCTTATAACGTATAACGTTACGTAGCATTACGTTATAACGTACATCGTTATATATTGTTACCTTGTATCGTTATACGTTATATACTATTACGTTATAACGTATAACGTTATGTAGCACTACGTTATAACGTATAACGTTATGTAGCACTACGTTATAACGTATAACGTTATATACTACTACCTTATAACGTATAACGTTATGTAGCTTTACGTTAGAAGGTATAACGTTATATACTATTACCTTATAACGTATAACGTTACGTAGCACTACGTTATAACGTATAACGTTATGTAGCACTACGTTATAACGTATAACGTTATGTAGCACTACGTAATAACGTATAACGTTACGTAGCACTACGTTATAACGTATGACGTTATATACTATTACCTTATAACCTATAACGTTATGTCGCATTACGTTATATCGTATACCGTTATATACTATTACCTTATATCGAATAACGTTATGTAGCATTACGTTATAACGTATATCGTTATATATTGTTACCTTATAACGTTATACGTTATATACTATTACCTTATAACGTATAACGTTATGTAGCACTACGTTATAACGTATAACGTTAAGTAGCACTACGTTATAACGTATAACGTTATATACTACTACCTTATAACGTATAACGTTATGTAGCACTACGTTATAACGTATAACGTTATGTAGCACTACGTAATAACGTATAACGTTACGTAGCACTACGTTATAACGTATGACGTTATATACTATTACCTTATAACCTATAACGTTATGTCGCATTACGTTATATCGTATACCGTTATATTCTATTACCTTATATCGAATAACGTTATGTAGCATTACGTTATAACGTATATCGTTATATATTGTTACCTTATAACGTTATACGTTATATACTATTACCTTATAACGTATAACGTTATGTAGCACTACGTTATAACGTATAACGTTAAGTAGCACTACGTTATAACGTATAACGTTATATACTACTACCTTATAACGTATAACGTTATGTAGCACTACGTTATAACGTATAACGTTATGTAGCACTACGTAACAACGTATAACGTTATGTAGCACTACGTTATAACGTATAACGTTATATACTATTACCTTATAACGTATAACGTTATGTAGCACAACGTTATAACGTATAACGTTATGTAGCATTACGTTATAAGGTATAACGTTATATACTATTACCTTATAACGTATAACGTTACGTAGCACTACGTTATAACGTATAACGTTATGTAGCACTACGTTATAACGTATAACGTTATGTAGCACTACGTTATAACGTATATCGTTACGTAGCACTACGTTATAACGTATGACGTTATATACTATTACCTTATAACCTATAACGTTATGTCGCATTACGTTATATCGTATACCGTTATATACTATTACCTTATAACGAATAACGTTATGTAGCACTACGCTATAACGTATAACGTTATATACTACTACCTTATAACGTATAACGTTATGTAGCATTACGTTATAAGGTATAACGTTATATACTATTACCTTATAACGTATAACGTTATATACTACTACCTTATAACGTATAACGTTATGTAGCACTACGTTATAACGTATAACGTTATATACTACTACCTTATAACGTATAACGTTATGTAGCTTTACGTTATAAGGTATAACGTTATATACTATTACCTTATAACGTATAACGTTATGTAGCACTACGTTATAACGTATAACGTTATGTAGCATTACGTTATAAGGTATAACGTTATATACTATTACCTTATAACGTATAACGCTTTGTAGCTTTACGTTAGAAGGTATAACGTTATATTCTATTACCTTATAACGTATAACGTTATGTAGCACTACGTTATAACGTATAACGTTATGTAGCACTACGTTATAACGTATAACGTTATGTAGCACTACGTTATATCGTATAACGTTACGTAGCACTACGTTATAACGTATAACGTTATGTAGCACTACCTTATAACGTATAACGTTATATACTACTACCTTATAACGTATAACGTTATGTAGCTTTACGTTAGAAGGTATAACGTTATATACTATTACCTTATAACGTATAACGTTATGTAGCACTACGTTATAACGTATAACGTTATGTAGCATTACGTTATAACGTATAACGTTATATACTATTACCTTATAACGTATAACGTTTCGTAGCATTACGTTATAACGTACATCGTTATATATTGTTACCTTATAACGTTATACGTTATATACTATTACGTTATAACGTATAACGTTACGTAGCATTACGTTATAACGTATAACGTTATATACTACTATCTTATAACGTATAACGTTTTGTAGCATTACGTTATAAGGTATAACGTTATATACAATTACCTTATAACGTATAACGCTATGTAGCACTACGTTATAACGTATAACGTTATGTAGCACTACGTTATAACGTATAACGTTATGTAGCACTACGTAATAACGTATAACGTTACGTAGCACTACGTTATAACGTATGACGTTATATACTATTACCTTATAACCTATAACGTTATGTCGCATTACGTTATATCGTATACCGTTATATACTATTACCTTATAACGAATAACGTTATGTAGCATTACGTTATAAGGTATAACGTTATATACTATTACCTTATAACGTATAACGCTTTGTAGCTTTACGTTAGAAGGTATAACGTTATATTCTATTACCTTATAACGTATAACGTTATGTAGCACTACGTTATAACGTATAACGTTATGTAGCACTACGTTATAACGTATAACGTTATGTAGCACTACGTTATATCGTATAACGTTACGTAGCACTACGTTATAACGTATAACGTTATGTAGCACTACCTTATAACGTATAACGTTATATACTACTACCTTATAACGTATAACGTTATGTAGCTTTACGTTAGAAGGTATAACGTTATATACTATTACCTTATAACGTATAACGTTATGTAGCACTACGTTATAACGTATAACGTTATGTAGCATTACGTTATAACGTATAACGTTATATACTATTACCTTATAACGTATAACGTTTCGTAGCATTACGTTATAACGTACATCGTTATATATTGTTACCTTATAACGTTATACGTTATATACTATTACGTTATAACGTATAACGTTACGTAGCATTACGTTATAACGTATAACGTTATATACTACTATCTTATAACGTATAACGTTTTGTAGCATTACGTTATAAGGTATAACGTTATATACAATTACCTTATAACGTATAACGCTATGTAGCACTACGTTATAACGTATAACGTTATGTAGCACTACGTTATAACGTATAACGTTATGTAGCACTACGTAATAACGTATAACGTTATGTAGCACTACGTTATAACGTATAACGTTAATTACTATTACCTTATAACGTATAACGTTACGTAGCATTACGTTATAACGTACATCGTTATATATTGTTACCTTGTATCGTTATACGTTATATACTATTACGTTATAACGTATAACGTTATGTAGCACTACGTTATAACGTATAACGTTATGTAGCACTACGTTATAACGTATAACGTTATGTACTACTACCTTATAACGTATAACGTTATGTAGCACTACGTTATAACGTATAACGTTATGTAGCACTACGTAACAACGTATAACGTTATGTAGCACTACGTTATAACGTATAACGTTATGTAGCACTACGTTATAACGTATAACGTTATGTAGCACTACGTAATAACGTATAACGTTACGTAGCACTACGTTATAACGTATGACGTTATATACTATTACCTTATAACCTATAACGTTATGTAGCATTACGTTATAACGTATATCGTTATATATTGTTACCTTATAACGTTATACGTTATATACTATTACCTTATAACGTATAACGTTATGTAGCACTACGTTATAACGTATAACGTTAAGTAGCACTACGTTATAACGTGTAACGTTATATACTATTACCGTATAACGTATAACGTTATGTAGCACTACGTAACAACGTATAACGTTATGTAGCACTACGTTATAACGTATAACGTTATATACTATTACCTTATAACGTATAACGTTATGTAGCAGTACGTTATAACGTACAACGTTATGTAGCACAACGTTATAACGTTTAACGTTATGTAGCACTACGTAATAACGTCATACGTTATATACTGTTACCTTATAACGTATAACGTTATGTAGCAATACGTTATAACGTATAACGTTATATACTATTGCCTTATAGCGTATAACGTTATGTAGCAGTACGTTATAACGCATATCGTTATATATTGTTACCTTATAACGTTATACGTTATATACGATTACCTTATAACGTATAACGTTATGTAGCACTACGTTATAACGTATAACGTTATATACTATTACCTTATAACGTATAGCGTTATGTAGCATTACGTTATAACGTTATACGTTATATACTATTACGTTATAACGTATAACGTTATGTAGCACTACGTTATAACGTATAACGTTATGTAGCACTACGTTATAACGTATAACGTTATGTAGCACTACGTTATAACGTATAACGTTATATACTACTACCTTATAACGTATAACGTTATGTAGCTTTACGTTAGAAGGTATAACGTTATATACTATTACCTTATAACGTATAACGTTATGTAGCACTACGTTATAACGTATAACGTTATGTAGCACTACGTAATAACGTATAACGTTATGTAGCACTACGTTATAAAGTATAACGTTAATTACTATTACCTTATAACGTATAACGTTACGTAGCATTACGTTATAACGTACATCGTTATATATTGTTACCTTATAACGTTATACGATATATACTATTACGTTATAACGTATAACGTTATGTAGCACTACGCTATAACGTATAACGTTAATTACTATTACCTTATAACGTATAACGTTACGTAGCATTACGTTATAACGTACATCGTTAGATATTGTTACCTTATAACGTTATACGTTATATACTATTACGTTATAACGTATAACGTTATGTAGCACTACGTTATAACGTATAACGTTATATACTACTACCTTATAACGTATAACGTTATGTAACATTACGTTATAAGGTATGACGTTATATACTATTACCTTATAACCTATAACGTTATGTCGCATTACGTTATGTCGTATACCGTTATATACTATTACCTTACAACGAATAACGTTATGTAGCATTACGTTATAACGTATATCGTTATATATTGTTACCTTATAACGTTATACGTTATATACTACTACCTTATAACGTATAACGTTATGTAGCACTACGTTATAACGTATAACGTTATGTAGCACTACGTAATAACGTATAACGTTATGTAGCACTACGTTATAACGTATAACGTTAATTACTATTACCTTATAACGTATAACGTTACGTAGCATTACGTTATAACGTACATCGTTATATATTGTTACCTTGTATCGTTATACGTTATATACTATTACGTTATAACGTATAACGTTATGTAGCACTACGTTATAACGTATAACGTTATGTAGCACTACGTTATAACGTATAACGTTATATACTACTACCTTATAACGTATAACGTTATGTAGCTTTACGTTAGAAGGTATAACGTTATATACTATTACCTTATAACGTATAACGTTACGTAGCACTACGTTATAACGTATAACGTTATGTAGCACTACGTTATAACGTATAACGTTATGTAGCACTACGTAATAACGTATAACGTTACGTAGCACTACGTTATAACGTATGACGTTATATACTATTACCTTATAACCTATAACGTTATGTCGCATTACGTTATATCGTATACCGTTATATACTATTACCTTATATCGAATAACGTTATGTAGCATTACGTTATAACGTATATCGTTATATATTGTTACCTTATAACGTTATACGTTATATACTATTACCTTATAACGTATAACGTTATGTAGCACTACGTTATAACGTATAACGTTAAGTAGCACTACGTTATAACGTATAACGTTATATACTACTACCTTATAACGTATAACGTTATGTAGCACTACGTTATAACGTATAACGTTATGTAGCACTACGTAACAACGTATAACGTTATGTAGCACTACGTTATAACGTATAACGTTATATACTATTACCTTATAACGTATAACGTTATGTAGCACAACGTTATAACGTATAACGTTATGTAGCATTACGTTATAAGGTATAACGTTATATACTATTACCTTATAACGTATAACGTTACGTAGCACTACGTTATAACGTATAACGTTATGTAGCACTACGTTATAACGTATAACGTTATGTAGCACTACGTTATAACGTATATCGTTACGTAGCACTACGTTATAACGTATGACGTTATATACTATTACCTTATAACCTATAACGTTATGTCGCATTACGTTATATCGTATACCGTTATATACTATTACCTTATAACGAATAACGTTATGTAGCACTACGCTATAACGTATAACGTTATATACTACTACCTTATAACGTATAACGTTATGTAGCATTACGTTATAAGGTATAACGTTATATACTATTACCTTATAACGTATAACGTTATATACTACTACCTTATAACGTATAACGTTATGTAGCACTACGTTATAACGTATAACGTTATATACTACTACCTTATAACGTATAACGTTATGTAGCTTTACGTTATAAGGTATAACGTTATATACTATTACCTTATAACGTATAACGTTACGTAGCATTACGTTATAACGTACATCGTTATATATTGTTACCTTATAACGTTATACGTTATATACTATTACGTTATAACGTATAACGTTATGTAGCACTTCGTTATAACGTATAACGTTATATACTACTACCTTATAACGTATAACGTTATGTAGCATTACGTTATAAGCTATAACGTTATATACTATTACCTTATAACGTATAACGCTATGTAGCACTACGTTATAACGTATAACGTTATTTAGCACTACGTAATAACGTCATACGTTATATACTATTCCCTTACAACGTATAACGTTATGTAGCACTACGTTATAACGTATGACGTTATATACTATTACCTTCTAACCTATAACGTTATGTCGCATTACGTTATATCGTATACCGTTATATACTATTACCCTATAACGAATAACGTTATGTAGCATTACTTTATAACGTATACCGTTATATACTATTACCTTATAACGTATAACGCTATGTAGCATTACGTTATAACGTATATCGTTGTATACTATTACGTTGTAACGTATAACGTTATGTAGCACTACGTTATAACGTATAACGTTATGTAGCACTACGTTATAACGTATAACGTTATATACTATTACCTTATAGCGTATAACGTTATGTAGCAGTACGTTATAACGTATATCGTTATATATTGCTACCTTATAACGTTATACGTTATATACTATTACCTTATGACGTATAACGTTATGTAGCACTACGTTATACGTTATGTACTATTACCTTATAACGTATAACGTTATGTAGCACTACGCTATAACGTATAACATTATATACTACTACCTTATAACGTATAACGTTATGTAGCATTACGTTATAACGTATAACGTTATGCAGGACTACGTTATAACGTATAACGTTATGTAGCACTACGTAATAACGTATAACGTTATGTAGCACTACGTTATAACGTATAACGTTAATTACTATTACCATATAACGTATAACGTTACGTAGCATTACGTTATAACGTACATCGTTATATATTGTTACCTTGTATCGTTATACGTTATATACTATTACGTTATAACGTATAACGTTATGTAGCACTACGTTATAACGTATAACGTTATGTAGCACTACGTTATAACGTATAACGTTATATACTACTACCTTATAACGTATAACGTTATGTAGCTTTATGTTAGAAGGTATAACGTTATATACTATTACCTTATAACGTATAACGTTATGTAGCATTACGTTATAACATATAACGTTATATACTATTACCTTATAACGTATAACGTTATGTGGCATTACGCTATAACGTATATCGTTATATATTGTTACCTTATTACGTTATACGTTATATAGTATTATCTTATAACGTATAATGTTATGTAGCATTACGTTATAACGTATAACGTTATATACTATTACCTTATAACGTATAACGTTACGTAGCATTACGTTATAACGTACATCGTTATATATTGTTACCTTATAGCGTTATACGTTATATACTATTACGTTATAACGTATAACGTTATGTAGCACTACGTTATAACGTATAACGTTATGTAGCACTACGTTATAACGTATAACGTTATATACTACTACCTTATAACGTATAACGTTATGTAGCTTTATGTTAGAAGGTATAACGTTATATACTATTACCTTATAACGTATAACGTTATGTAGCACTACGTTATAACGTATAACGTTATGTAGCATTACGTTATAAGGTATAACGTTATATACTATTACCTTATAACGTATAACGCTTTGTAGCTTTACGTTAGAAGGTATAACGTTATATTCTATTACCTTATAACGTATAACGTTATGTAGCACTACGTTATAACGTATAACGTTATGTAGCACTACGTTATAACGTATAACGTTATGTAGCACTACGTTATATCGTATAACGTTACGTAGCACTACGTTATAACGTATAACGTTATGTAGCACTACCTTATAACGTATAACGTTATATACTACTACCTTATAACGTATAACGTTATGTAGCTTTACGTTAGAAGGTATAACGTTATATACTATTACCTTATAACGTATAACGTTATGTAGCACTACGTTATAACGTATAACGTTATGTAGCATTACGTTATAACGTATAACGTTATATACTATTACCTTATAACGTATAACGTTTCGTAGCATTACGTTATAACGTACATCGTTATATATTGTTACCTTATAACGTTATACGTTATATACTATTACGTTATAACGTATAACGTTACGTAGCATTACGTTATAACGTATAACGTTATATACTACTATCTTATAACGTATAACGTTTTGTAGCATTACGTTATAAGGTATAACGTTATATACAATTACCTTATAACGTATAACGCTATGTAGCACTACGTTATAACGTATAACGTTATGTAGCACTACGTTATAACGTATAACGTTATGTAGCACTACGTAATAACGTATAACGTTACGTAGCACTACGTTATAACGTATGACGTTATATACTATTACCTTATAACCTATAACGTTATGTCGCATTACGTTATATCGTATACCGTTATATACTATTACCTTATAACGAATAACGTTATGTAGCATTACGTTATAAGGTATAACGTTATATACTATTACCTTATAACGTATAACGCTTTGTAGCTTTACGTTAGAAGGTATAACGTTATATTCTATTACCTTATAACGTATAACGTTATGTAGCACTACGTTATAACGTATAACGTTATGTAGCACTACGTTATAACGTATAACGTTATGTAGCACTACGTTATATCGTATAACGTTACGTAGCACTACGTTATAACGTATAACGTTATGTAGCACTACCTTATAACGTATAACGTTATATACTACTACCTTATAACGTATAACGTTATGTAGCTTTACGTTAGAAGGTATAACGTTATATACTATTACCTTATAACGTATAACGTTATGTAGCACTACGTTATAACGTATAACGTTATGTAGCATTACGTTATAACGTATAACGTTATATACTATTACCTTATAACGTATAACGTTTCGTAGCATTACGTTATAACGTACATCGTTATATATTGTTACCTTATAACGTTATACGTTATATACTATTACGTTATAACGTATAACGTTACGTAGCATTACGTTATAACGTATAACGTTATATACTACTATCTTATAACGTATAACGTTTTGTAGCATTACGTTATAAGGTATAACGTTATATACAATTACCTTATAACGTATAACGCTATGTAGCACTACGTTATAACGTATAACGTTATGTAGCACTACGTTATAACGTATAACGTTATGTAGCACTACGTAATAACGTATAACGTTATGTAGCACTACGTTATAACGTATAACGTTAATTACTATTACCTTATAACGTATAACGTTACGTAGCATTACGTTATAACGTACATCGTTATATATTGTTACCTTGTATCGTTATACGTTATATACTATTACGTTATAACGTATAACGTTATGTAGCACTACGTTATAACGTATAACGTTATGTAGCACTACGTTATAACGTATAACGTTATATACTACTACCTTATAACGTATAACGTTATGTAGCTTTATGTTAGAAGGTATAACGTTATATACTATTACCTTATAACGTATAACGTTATGTAGCACTACGTTATAACGTATAACGTTATATACTACTACCTTATAACGTATAACGTTATGTAGCTTTATGTTAGAAGGTATAACGTTATATACTATTACCTTATAACGTATAACGTTATGTAGCACTACGTTATAACGTATAACGTTATGTAGCACTACGTTATAACGTATAACGTTATGTAGCACTACGTTATAACGTATAACGTTATGTAGCACTACGTAATAACGTATAACGTTACGTAGCACTACGTTATAACGTATGACGTTATATACTATTACCTTATAACCTATAACGTTATGTCGCATTACGTTATATCGTATACCGTTATATACTATTACCTTATAACGAATAACGTTATGTAGCATTACGTTATAACGTATATCGTTATATATTGTTACCTTATAACGTTATACGTTATATACTACTACCTTATAACGTATAACGTTATGTAGCTTTACGTTAGAAGGTATAACGTTATATACTATTACCTTATAACGTATAACGTTATGTAGCACTACGTTATAACGTATAACGTTATGTAGCACTACGTAATAACGTATAACGTTATGTAGCACTACGTTATAACGTATAACGTTAATTACTATTACCTTATAACGTATAACGTTACGTAGCATTACGTTATAACGTACATCGTTATATATTGTTACCTTATATCGTTATACGTTACATACTATTACGTTATAACGTATAACGTTATGTAGCACTACGTTATAACGTATAACGTAATGTAGCACTACGTTATAACGTATAACGTTATATACTACTACCTTATAACGTATAACGTTATGTAGCTTTACGTTAGAAGGTATAACGTTATATACTATTACCTTATAACGTATAACGTGACGTAGCATTACGTTATAACGTACATCGTTATATATTGCTACCTTATAACGTTATACGTTATATACTATTACGTTATAACGTATAACGTTATGTAGCACTACGTTATAACGTATAACGTTATGTAGCATTACGTTATAAGGTATAACGTTATATACTATTACCTTATAACGTATAACGCTTTGTAGCTTTACGTTAGAAGGTATAACGTTATATTCTATTACCTTATAACGTATAACGTTATGTAGCACTACGTTATAACGTATAACGTTATGTAGCACTACGTTATAACGTATAACGTTATGTAGCACTACGTTATATCGTATAACGTTACGTAGCACTACGTTATAACGTATAACGTTATGTAGCACTACCTTATAACGTATAACGTTATATACTGCTACCTTATAACGTATAACGTTATGTAGCTTTACGTTAGAAGGTATAACGTTATATACTATTACGTTATAACGTATAACGTTACGTAGCATTACGTTATAACGTATAACGTTATATACTACTATCTTATAACGTATAACGTTTTGTAGCATTACGTTATAAGGTATAACGTTATATACAATTACCTTATAACGTATAACGCTATGTAGCACTACGTTATAACGTATAACGTTATGTAGCACTACGTTATAACGTATAACGTTATGTAGCACTACGTAATAACGTATAACGTTACGTAGCACTACGTTATAACGTATGACGTTATATACTATTACCTTATAACCTATAACGTTATGTCGCATTACGTTATATCGTATACCGTTATATACTATTACCTTATAACGTATAACGTTATGTAGCACTACGTTATAACGTATAACGTTATGTAGCACTACGTAATAACGTATAACGTTATGTAGCACTACGTTATGTCGTATACCGTTATATACTATTACCTTATAACGAATAACGTTATGTAGCATTACGTTATAACGTATATCGTTATATATTGTTACCTTATAACGTTATACGTTATATACTACTACCTTATAACGTATAACGTTATGTAGCACTACGTTATAACGTATAACGTTATGTAGCACTACGTAATAACGTATAACGTTACGTAGCACTACGTTATAACGTATGACGTTATATACTATTACCTTATAACCTATAACGTTATGTCGCATTACGTTATATCGTATACCGTTATATACTATTACCTTATAACGAATAACGTTATGTAGCATTACGTTATAACGTATATCGTTATATATTGTTACCTTATAACGTTATACGTTATATACTACTACCTTATAACGTATAACGTTATGTAGCTTTACGTTAGAAGGTATAACGTTATATACTATTACCTTATAACGTATAACGTTATGTAGCACTACGTTATAACGTATAACGTTATGTAGCACTACGTAATAACGTATAACGTTATGTAGCACTACGTTATAACGTATAACGTTAATTACTATTACCTTATAACGTATAACGTTACGTAGCATTACGTTATAACGTACATCGTTATATATTGTTACCTTGTATCGTTATACGTTATATACTATTACGTTATAACGTATAACGTTATGTAGCACTACGTAATAACGTATAACGTTATGTAGCACTACGTTATAACGTATAACGTTATATACTATTACCTTATAACCTATAACGTTATGTCGCATTACGTTATATCGTATACCGTTATATACTATTACCTTATAACGAATAACGTTATGTAGCATTACGTTATAACGTATATCGTTATATATTGTTACCTTATAACGTTATACGTTATATACTACTACCTTATAACGTATAACGTTATGTAGCTTTACGTTATAAGGTATAACGTTATATACTATTACCTTATAACGTATAACGTTACGTAGCACTACGTTATAACGTATAACGTTATGTAGCACTACGTTATAACGTATAACGTTATGTAGCACTACGTTATAACGTATAACGTTATGTAGCATTACGTTATAAGGTATAACGTTATATACTATTACGTTATAACGTATAACGTTATGTAGCTTTACGTTAGAATGTATAACGTTATATACTATTACCTTATAACGTATAACGTTCTGTAGCACTACGTTATAACGTATAACGTTATGTAGCACTACGTAATAACGTATAACGTTATGGAGCACTACGTTATAACGTATAAAGTTAATTACTATTACCTTATAACGTATAACGTTATGTAGCATTACGTTATAACGTATAACGTTATATACTATTACCTTATAACGTATAACGTTACGTAGCATTACGTTATAACGTACATCGTTATATATTGTTACCTTATAACGTTATACGTTATATACTATTACGTTATAACGTATAACGTTATGTAGCACTACGTTATAACGTATAACGTTATATACTACTACCTTATAACGTATAACGTTATGTAGCATTACGTTATAAGGTATGACGTTATATACTATTACCTTATAACCTATAACGTTATGTCGCATTACGTTATATCGTATACCGTTATATACTATTACCTTATAACGAATAACGTTATGTAGCATTACGTTATAACGTATATCGTTATATATTGTTACCTTATAACGTTATACGTTATATACTACTACCTTATAACGTATAACGTTATGTAGCACTACGTTATAACGTATAACGTTATGTAGCACTACGTAATAACGTATAACGTTACGTAGCACTACGTTATAACGTATGACGTTATATACTATTACCTTATAACCTATAACGTTATGTCGCATTACGTTATATCGTATACCGTTATATACTATTACCTTATAACGAATAACGTTATGTAGCATTACGTTATAACGTATATCGTTATATATATTGTTACCTTATAACGTTATACGTTATATACTACTACCTTATAACGTATAACGTTATGTAGCTTTACGTTAGAAGGTATAACGTTATATACAATTACCTTATAACGTATAACGTTATGTAGCACTACGTTATAACGTATAACGTTATGTAGCACTACGTTATAACGTATAACGTTATGTAGCATTACGTTATAACGTATAACGTTATATACTATTACCTTATAACGTATAACGTTTCGTAGCATTACGTTATAACGTACATCGTTATATATTGTTACCTTATAACGTTATACGTTATATACTATTACGTTATAACGTATAACGTTACGTAGCATTACGTTATAACGTATAACGTTATATACTACTATCTTATAACGTATAACGTTTTGTAGCATTACGTTATAAGGTATAACGTTATATACAATTACCTTATAACGTATAACGCTATGTAGCACTACGTTATAACGTATAACGTTATGTAGCACTACGTTATAACGTATAACGTTATGTAGCACTACGTTATAACGTATAACGTTATATACTACTACCTTATAACGTATAACGTTATGTAGCTTTACGTTAGAAGGTATAACGTTATATACTATTACCTTATAACGTATAACGTGACGTAGCATTACGTTATAACGTACATCGTTATATATTGCTACCTTATAACGTTATACGTTATATACTATTACGTTATAACGTATAACGTTATGTAGCACTACGTTATAACGTATAACGTTATATACTACTACCTTATAACGTATAACGTTATGTAGCATTACGTTATAAGGTATGACGTTATATACTATTACCTTATAACATATAACGCTATGTAGCACTACGTTATAACGTATAACGTTATGTAGCACTACGTTATAACGTATAACGTTATATACTACTACCTTATAACGTATAACGTTATGTAGCTTTACGTTAGAAGGTATAACGTTATATACTATTACCTTATAACGTATAACGTTATGTAGCACTACGTTATAACGTATAACGTTATGTAGCACTACGTAATAACGTATAACGTTATGTAGCACTACGTTATAACGTATAACGTTAATTACTATTACCTTATAACGTATAACGTTACGTAGCATTACGTTATAACGTACATCGTTATATATTGTTACCTTATATCGTTATACGTTACATACTATTACGTTATAACGTATAACGTTATGTAGCACTACGTTATAACGTATAACGTTATGTAGCACTACGTTATAACGTATAACGTTATATACTACTACCTTATAACGTATAACGTTATGTAGCTTTACGTTAGAAGGTATAACGTTATATACTATTACCTTATAACGTATAACGTGACGTAGCATTACGTTATAACGTACATCGTTATATATTGCTACCTTATAACGTTATACGTTATATACTATTACGTTATAACGTATAACGTTATGTAGCACTACGTTATAACGTATAACGTTATATACTACTACCTTATAACGTATAACGTTATGTAGCATTACGTTATAAGGTATGACGTTATATACTATTACCTTATAACATATAACGCTATGTAGCACTACGTTATAACGTATAACGTTATGTAGCACTACGTTATAACGTATAACGTTATATACTACTACCTTATAACGTATAACGTTATGTAGCTTTACGTTAGAAGGTATAACGTTATATACTATTACCTTATAACGTATAACGTTATGTAGCACTACGTTATAACGTATATCGTTATATATTGTTACCTTATAACGTTATACGTTATATACTACTACCTTATAACGTATAACGTTATGTAGCACTACGTTATAACGTATAACGTTATGTAGCACTACGTAATAACGTATAACGTTACGTAGCACTACGTTATAACGTATGACGTTATATACTATTACCTTATAACCTATAACGTTATGTCGCATTACGTTATATCGTATACCGTTATATACTATTACCTTATAACGAATAACGTTATGTCGCATTACGTTATAACGTATATCGTTATATATTGTTACCTTATAACGTTATACGTTATATACTACTACCTTATAACGTATAACGTTATGTAGCTTTACGTTAGAAGGTATAACGTTATATACTATTACCTTATAACGTATAACGTTATGTAGCACTACGTTATAACGTATAACGTTATGTAGCACTACGTAATAACGTATAACGTTATGTAGCACTACGTTATAACGTATAACGTTAATTACTATTACCTTATAACGTAAAACGTTACGTAGCATTACGTTATAACGTACATCGTTATATATTGTTACCTTATATCGTTATACGTTACATACTATTACGTTATAACGTATAACGTTATGTAGCACTACGTTATAACGTATAACGTTATGTAGCACTACGTTATAACGTATAACGTTATATACTACTACCTTATAACGTATAACGTTATGTAGCTTTACGTTAGAAGGTATAACGTTATATACTATTACCTTATAACGTATAACGTGACGTAGCATTACGTTATAACGTACATCGTTATATATTGCTACCTTATAACGTTATACGTTATATACTATTACGTTATAACGTATAACGTTATGTAGCACTACGTTATAACGTATAACGTTATATACTACTACCTTATAACGTATAACGTTATGTAGCATTACGTTATAAGGTATGACGTTATATACTATTACCTTATAACATATAACGCTATGTAGCACTACGTTATAACGTATAACGTTATGTAGCACTACGTTATAACGTATAACGTTATATACTACTACCTTATAACGTATAACGTTATGTAGCTTTACGTTAGAAGGTATAACGTTATATACTATTACCTTATAACGTATAACGTTATGTAGCACTACGTTATAACGTATATCGTTATATATTGTTACCTTATAACGTTATACGTTATATACTACTACCTTATAACGTATAACGTTATGTAGCACTACGTTATAACGTATAACGTTATGTAGCACTACGTAATAACGTATAACGTTACGTAGCACTACGTTATAACGTATGACGTTATATACTATTACCTTATAACCTATAACGTTATGTCGCATTACGTTATATCGTATACCGTTATATACTATTACCTTATAACGAATAACGTTATGTAGCATTACGTTATAACGTATATCGTTATATATATTTTTACCTTATAACGTTATACGTTATATACTACTACCTTATAACGTATAACGTTATGTAGCTTTACGTTAGAAGGTATAACGTTATATACAATTACCTTATAACGTATAACGTTATGTAGCACTACGTTATAACGTATAACGTTATGTAGCACTACGTTATAACGTATAACGTTATGTAGCATTACGTTATAACGTATAACGTTATATACTATTACCTTATAACGTATAACGTTTCGTAGCATTACGTTATAACGTACATCGTTATATATTGTTACCTTATAACGTTATACGTTATATACTATTACGTTATAACGTATAACGTTACGTAGCATTACGTTATAACGTATAACGTTATATACTACTATCTTATAACGTATAACGTTTTGTAGCATTACGTTATAAGGTATGACGTTATATACTATTACCTTATAACATATAACGCTATGTAGCACTACGTTATAACGTATAACGTTATGTAGCACTACGTTATAACGTATAACGTTATATACTACTACCTTATAACGTATAACGTTATGTAGCTTTACGTTAGAAGGTATAACGTTATATACTATTACCTTATAACGTATAACGTTATGTAGCACTACGTTATAACGTATATCGTTATATATTGTTACCTTATAACGTTATACGTTATATACTACTACCTTATAACGTATAACGTTATGTAGCACTACGTTATAACGTATAACGTTATGTAGCACTACGTAATAACGTATAACGTTACGTAGCACTACGTTATAACGTATGACGTTATATACTATTACCTTATAACCTATAACGTTATGTCGCATTACGTTATATCGTATACCGTTATATACTATTACCTTATAACGAATAACGTTATGTAGCATTACGTTATAACGTATATCGTTATATATATTTTTACCTTATAACGTTATACGTTATATACTACTACCTTATAACGTATAACGTTATGTAGCTTTACGTTAGAAGGTATAACGTTATATACAATTACCTTATAACGTATAACGTTATGTAGCACTACGTTATAACGTATAACGTTATGTAGCACTACGTTATAACGTATAACGTTATGTAGCATTACGTTATAACGTATAACGTTATATACTATTACCTTATAACGTATAACGTTTCGTAGCATTACGTTATAACGTACATCGTTATATATTGTTACCTTATAACGTTATACGTTATATACTATTACGTTATAACGTATAACGTTACGTAGCATTACGTTATAACGTATAACGTTATATACTACTATCTTATAACGTATAACGTTTTGTAGCATTACGTTATAAGGTATAACGTTATATACAATTACCTTATAACGTATAACGCTATGTAGCACTACGTTATAACGTATAACGTAATGTAGCACTACGTTATAACGTATAACGTTATGTAGCACTACGTAATAACGTATAACGTTACGTAGCACTACGTTATAACGTATGACGTTATATACTATTACCTTATAACCTATAACGTTATGTCGCATTACGTTATATCGTATACCGTTATATACTATTACCTTATAACGAATAACGTTATGTCGCATTACGTTATAACGTATATCGTTATATATTGTTACCTTATAACGTTATACGTTATATACTACTACCTTATAACGTATAACGTTATGTAGCTTTACGTTAGAAGGTATAACGTTATATACTATTACCTTATAACGTATAACGTTATGTAGCACTACGTTATAACGTATAACGTTATGTAGCACTACGTAGTAACGTATAACGTTATGTAGCACTACGTTATAACGTATAACGTTAATTACTATTACCTTATAACGTATAACGTTACGTAGCATTACGTTATAACGTACATCGTTATATATTGTTACCTTATATCGTTATACGTTACATACTATTACGTTATAACGTATAACGTTATGTAGCACTACGTTATAACGTATAACGTTATGTAGCACTACGTTATAACGTATAACGTTATATACTACTACCTTATAACGTATAACGTTATGTAGCTTTACGTTAGAAGGTATAACGTTATATACTATTACCTTATAACGTATAACGTGACGTAGCATTACGTTATAACGTACATCGTTATATATTGCTACCTTATAACGTTATACGTTATATACTATTACGTTATAACGTATAACGTTATGTAGCACTACGTTATAACGTATAACGTTATATACTACTACCTTATAACGTATAACGTTATGTAGCATTACGTTATAAGGTATGACGTTATATACTATTACCTTATAACATATAACGCTATGTAGCACTACGTTATAACGTATAACGTTATGTAGCACTACGTTATAACGTATAACGTTATATACTACTACCTTATAACGTATAACGTTATGTAGCTTTACGTTAGAAGGTATAACGTTATATACTATTACCTTATAACGTATAACGTTATGTAGCACTACGTTATAACGTATAACGTTATGTAGCACTACGTTATAACGTATAACGTTATGTAGCACTACGTAATAACGTATAACGTTACGTAGCACTACGTTATAACGTATGACGTTATATACTATTACCTTATAACCTATAACGTTATGTAGCATTACGTTATAACGTATATCGTTATATATTGTTACCTTATAACGTTATACGTTATATACTATTACCTTATAACGTATAACGTTATGTAGCACTACGTTATAACGTATAACGTTAAGTAGCACTACGTTATAACGTATAACGTTATATACTATTACCGTATAACGTATAACGTTATGTAGCACTACGTAACAACGTATAACGTTATGTAGCACTACGTTATAACGTATAACGTTATATACTATTACCTTATAACGTATAACGTTATGTAGCAGTACGTTATAACGTACAACGTTATGTAGCACAACGTTATAACGTTTAACGTTATGTAGCACTACGTAATAACGTCATACGTTATATACTGTTACCTTATAACGTATAACGTTATGTAGCAATACGTTATAACGTATAACGTTATATACTATTACCTTATAGCGTATAACGTTATGTAGCAGTACGTTATAACGCATATCGTTATATATTGTTACCTTATAACGTTATACGTTATATACGATTACCTTATAACGTATAACGTTATGTAGCACTACGTTATAACGTATAACGTTATATACTATTACCTTATAACGTATAGCGTTATGTAGCATTACGTTATAACGTTATACGTTATATACTATAACGTTATAACGTATAACGTTATGTAGCACTACGTTATAACGTATAACGTTATGTAGCACTACGTAATAACGTATAACGTTATGTAGCACTACGTTATAACGTATAACGTTAATTACTATTACCTTATAACGTATAACGTTACGTAGCATTACGTTATATCGTACATCGTTAGATATTGTTACCTTATAACGTTATACGTTATATACTATTACCTTATAACGTATAACGTTATGTAGCACTACGTTATAACGTATAACGTTATGTAGCACTACGTAATAACGTATAACGTTATGTAGCACTACGTTATGTCGTATACCGTTATATACTATTACCTTATAACGAATAACGTTATGTAGCATTACGTTATAACGTATATCGTTATATATTGTTACCTTATAACGTTGTACGTTATATACTACTACCTTATAACGTATAACGTTATGTAGCACTACGTTATAACGTATAACGTTATGTAGCACTACGTAATAACGTATAACGTTACGTAGCACTACGTTATAACGTATGACGTTATATACTATTACCTTATAACCTATAACGTTATGTCGCATTACGTTATATCGTATACCGTTATATACTATTACCTTATAACGAATAACGTTATGTAGCATTACGTTATAACGTATATCGTTATATATTGTTACCTTATAACGTTATACGTTATATACTACTACCTTATAACGTATAACGTTATGTAGCTTTACGTTAGAAGGTATAACGTTATATACTATTACCTTATAACGTATAACGTTATGTAGCACTACTTTATAACGTATAACGTTATGTAGCACTACGTAATAACGTATAACGTTATGTAGCACTACGTTATAACGTATAACGTTAATTACTATTACCTTATAACGTATAACGTTACGTAGCATTACGTTATAACGTACATCGTTATATATTGTTACCTTGTATCGTTATACGTTATATACTATTACGTTATAACGTATAACGTTATGTAGCACTACGTTATAACGTATAACGTTATGTAGCACTACGTTATAACGTATAACGTTATGTAGCACAACGTTATAACGTATAACGTTATGTAGCATTACGTTATAACGTACATCGTTATATATTGTTACCTTGTATCGTTATACGTTATATACTATTACGTTATAACGTATAACGTTATGTAGCACTACGTTATAACGTATAACGTTATGTAGCACTACGTTATAACGTATAACGTTATGTAGCAATACGTTATAACGTATAACGTTATATACTATTACCTTATAGCGTATAACGTTATGTAGCAGTACGTTATAACGCATATCGTTATATATTGTTACCTTATAACGTTATACGTTATATACGATTACCTTATAACGTATAACGTTATGTAGCACTACGTTATAACGTATAACGTTATATACTATTACCTTATAACGTATAGCGTTATGTAGCATTACGTTATAACGTTATACGTTATATACTATTACGTTATAACGTATAACGTTATGTAGCACTACGTTATAACGTATAACGTTATGTAGCACTACGTAATAACGTATAACGTTATGTAGCACTACGTTATAACGTATAACGTTAATTACTATTACCTTATAACGTATAACGTTACGTAGCATTACGTTATATCGTACATCGTTAGATATTGTTACCTTATAACGTTATACGTTATATACTATTACCTTATAACGTATAACGTTATGTAGCACTACGTTATAACGTATAACGTTATGTAGCACTACGTAATAACGTATAACGTTATGTAGCACTACGTTATGTCGTATACCGTTATATACTATTACCTTATAACGAATAACGTTATGTAGCATTACGTTATAACGTATATCGTTATATATTGTTACCTTATAACGTTATACGTTATATACTACTACCTTATAACGTATAACGTTATGTAGCACTACGTTATAACGTATAACGTTATGTAGCACTACGTAATAACGTATAACGTTACGTAGCACTACGTTATAACGTATGACGTTATATACTATTACCTTATAACCTATAACGTTATGTCGCATTACGTTATATCGTATACCGTTATATACTATTACCTTATAACGAATAACGTTATGTAGCATTACGTTATAACGTATATCGTTATATATTGTTACCTTATAACGTTATACGTTATATACTACTACCTTATAACGTATAACGTTATGTAGCTTTACGTTAGAAGGTATAACGTTATATACTATTACCTTATAACGTATAACGTTATGTAGCACTACTTTATAACGTATAACGTTATGTAGCACTACGTAATAACGTATAACGTTATGTAGCACTACGTTATAACGTATAACGTTAATTACTATTACCTTATAACGTATAACGTTACGTAGCATTACGTTATAACGTACATCGTTATATATTGTTACCTTGTATCGTTATACGTTATATACTATTACGTTATAACGTATAACGTTATGTAGCACTACGTTATAACGTATAACGTTATGTAGCACTACGTTATAACGTATAACGTTATGTAGCACAACGTTATAACGTATAACGTTATGTAGCATTACGTTATAAGGTATAACGTTATATACTATTACCTTATAACGTATAACGTTACGTAGCACTACGTTATAACGTATAACGTTATGTAGCACTACGTTATAACGTATAACGTTATGTAGCACTACGTTATAACGTATAACGTTATGTAGCATTACGTTATAAGGTATAACGTTATATACCATTACGTTATAACGTATAACGTTATGTAGCTTTACGTTAGAATGTATAACGTTATATACTATTACCTTATAACGTATAACGTTATGTAGCACTACGTTATAACGTATAACGTTATGTAGCACTACGTAATAACGTATAACGTTATGGAGCACTACGTTATAACGTATAAAGTTAATTACTATTACCTTATAACGTATAACGTTATGTAGCATTACGTTATAACGTATAACTTTATATACTATTACCTTATAACGTATAACGTTACGTAGCATTACGTTATAACGTACATCGTTATATATTGTTACCTTATAACGTTATACGTTATATACTATTACGTTATAACGTATAACGTTATGTAGCACTACGTTATAACGTATAACGTTATATACTACTACCTTATAACGTATAACGTTATGTAGCATTACGTTATAAGGTATGACGTTATATACTATTACCTTATAACCTATAACGTTATGTCGCATTACGTTATATCGTATACCGTTATATACTATTACCTTATAACGAATAACGTTATGTAGCATTACGTTATAACGTATATCGTTATATATTGTTACCTTATAACGTTATACGTTATATACTACTACCTTATAACGTATAACGTTATGTAGCACTACGTTATAACGTATAACGTTATGTAGCACTACGTAATAACGTATAACGTTACGTAGCACTACGTTATAACGTATGACGTTATATACTATTACCTTATAACCTATAAAGTTATGTCGCATTACGTTATATCGTATACCGTTATATACTATTACCTTATAACGAATAACGTTATGTAGCATTACGTTATAACGTATATCGTTATATATTGTTACCTTATAACGTTATACGTTATATACTACTACCTTATAACGTATAACGTTATGTAGCTTTACGTTAGAAGGTATAACGTTATATACTATTACCTTATAACGTATAACGTTATGTAGCACTACGCTATAACGTATAACGTTATGTAGCACTACGTAATAACGTATAACGTTATGTAGCACTACGTTATAACGTATAACGTTAATTACTATTACCTTATAACGTATAACGTTACGTAGCATTACGTTATAACGTACATCGTTATATATTGTTACCTTGTATCGTTATACGTTATATACTATTACGTTATAACGTATAACGTTATGTAGCACTACGTTATAACGTATAACGTTATGTAGCACTACGTTATAACGTATAACGTTATATACTACTACCTTATAACGTATAACGTTATGTAGCTTTACGTTAGAAGGTATAACGTTATATACTATTACCTTATAACGTATAACGTTACGTAGCACTACGTTATAACGTATAACGTTATGTAGCACTACGTTATAACGTATAACGTTATGTAGCACTACGTAATAACGTATAACGTTACGTAGCACTACGTTATAACGTATGACGTTATATACTATTACCTTATAACCTATAACGTTATGTCGCATTACGTTATATCGTATACCGTTATATACTATTACCTTATAACGAATAACGTTATGTAGCATTACGTTATAACGTATATCGTTATATATTGTTACCTTATAACGTTATACGTTATATACTATTACCTTATAACGTATAACGTTATGTAGCACTACGTTATAACGTATAACGTTATGTAGCACTACGTTATAACGTATAACGTTATGTAGCACTACGTTATAACGTATAACGTTATATATTACTACCTTATAACGTATAACGTTATGTAGCTTTACGTTATAAGGTATAACGTTATATACTATTACCTTATAACGTATAACGTTATGTAGCACTACGTTATAACGTATAACGTTATGTAGCACTACGTAATAACGTATAACGTTATGTAGCACTACGTTATAACGTATAACGTTATGTAGCAGTACGTTATAACGTATATCGTTATATATTGTTACCGTATAACGTTATACGTTATATACTATTACCTTATAACGTATAACGTTATGTAGCACTACGCTATAACGTATAACGTTATATACTACTACCTTATAACGTATAACGTTGTGTAGCATTACGTTATAAGGTATAACGTTATATACTATTACCTTATAACGTATAACGTTATATACTACTACCTTATAACGTATAACGTTATGTAGCATTGCGTTATAAGGTATAACGTTATATACTATTGCGTTATAACGTGTAACGTTATGTAGCATTACGTTATAACGTATAACGTTATGTAGCACAACGTTATAACGTATAACGTTATGTAGCACTACGTAATAACGTATAACGATATATACTATTACCTTACAACTAATAACGTTATGTAGCACTACGTAATAACATATAACGCCATATACTATTACCTTACAACGTATAACGTTATGTAGCACTATGTTATAACGTATAACGTTATGTAGCACTACGTTATAACGTATAACGTTATATACTATTACGTTATATCGTATAACGTTATGTAGCATTACGTTATAACGTATAACGTTATGTAGCACAACGTTATAACGTATAACGTTATGTAGCATTACGTTATAAGGTATAACGTTATATACTATTACGTTATAACGTATAACGTTATGTAGCACTACGTTATAACGTATAACGTTATGTAGCACTACGTTATAACGCATAACGTTATGTAGCACTACGTTATAACGTATAACGTTATGTAGCATTACGTTATAAGGTATAACGTTATATACTATTACGTTATAACGTATAACGTTATGTAGCACTACGTTATAACGTATAACGTTATGTAGCACTACGTTATAACGTATAACGTTATGTAGCACTACGTTATAACGTATAACGTTATATACTATTACCTTATAACGTATAACGTTATGTAGCATTACGTTATAACGTATAACGTTATATACTATTACCTTATAACGTATAACGTTATGTGGCAGTACGCTATAACGTATATCGTTATATATTGTTACCTTACAACGTTATACGTTATATAGTATTTCCTTATAACGTATAACGTTATGTAGCATTACGTTATAACGTATAACGTTATATACTATTACCTTATAACGTATAACGTTACGTAGCATTACGTTATAACGTACATCGTTATATATTGTTACCTTATAACGTTATACGTTATATACTATTACGTTATAACGTATAACGTTATGTAGCACTTCGTTATAACGTATAACGTTATATACTACTACCTTATAACGTATAACGTTATGTAGCATTACGTTATAAGGTATAACGTTATATACTATTACCTTATAACGTATAACGCTATGTAGCACTACGTTATAACGTATAACGTTATGTAGCACTACGTAATAACGTCATACGTTATATACTATTCCCTTACAACGTATAACGTTATGTAGCACTACGTTATAACGTATGACGTTATATACTATTACCTTCTAACCTATAACGTTATGTCGCATTACGTTATATCGTATACCGTTATATACTATTACCTTATAACGAATAACGTTATGTAGCATTACGTTATAACGTATATCGTTATGTAGCACTACGTTATAACGTATAACGTTATGTAGCACAACGTTATAACGTATAACGTTATATACTACTACCTTATAACGTATAACGTTATGTAGCTTTACGTTATAAGGTATAACGTTATATACTATTACCTTATAACGTATATCGTTATGTAGCAGTACGTTATAACGTATATCGTTATATATTGTTACCTTATAACGTTATACGTTATATACTATTACGTTATAACGTATAACGTTATGTAGCACTACGTTATAACGTATAACGTTATGTAGCACAACGTTATAACGTATAACGTTATATACTATTACGTTATATCGTATAACGTTATGTAGCATTACGTTATAACGTATAACGTTATGTAGCACAACGTTATAACGTATAACGTTATGTAGCATTACGTTATAAGGTATAACGTTATATACTATTACGTTATAACGTATAACGTTATGTAGCACTACGTTATAACGTATAACGTTATGTAGCACTACGTTATAACGCATAACGTTATGTAGCACTACGTTATAACGTATAACGTTATGTAGCATTACGTTATAAGGTATAACGTTATATACTATTACGTTATAACGTATAACGTTATGTAGCACTACGTTATAACGTATAACGTTATGTAGCACTACGTTATAACGTATAACGTTATGTAGCACTACGTTACAACGTATAACGTTATGTAGCACTACGTTATAACGTATAACGTTATATACTATTACCTTACAACGTATAACGTTATGTAGCACTTCGTTATAACGTATGACGTTATATACTATTACCTTATAACGAATAACGTTATGTAGCATTACGTTATAACGTATATCGTTATATATTGTTACCTTATAACGTTATACGTTATATACTATTACCTTATAACGTATAACGTTATGTAGCACTACGTTATAACATATAACGTTATGTAGCATTACGTTATAAGGTATAACGTTATATACTACTACCTTATAACTTATAACGTTATGTAGCATTACGTTATAAGGTATAACGTTATAAACTATTACGTTATAACGTATAACGTTATGTAGCACTACGTTATAACGTATAACGTTATGTAGCGCTACGTTATAAAGTACAACGTTATGTAGCACAACGTTATAACGTATAACGTTATGTAGCACTACGTAATAACGTCATACGTTATATACTGTTACCTTATAACGTATAACGTTTTGTAGCACTACGTTATAACGTATAACGTTATATACTATTACCTTATAACGTATAGCGTTATGTAGCATTACGTTATAACGTATAACGTTATATACTACTACCTTATAACGTATAACGTTATGTAGCTTTACGTTATAAGGTATAACGTTATATACTATTACCTTATAACGTATAACGTTATGTAGCACTACGTTATAACGTATAACGTTATGTAGCACTACGTAATAACGTATAACGTTATGTAGCACTACGTTATAACGTATAACGTTATGTAGCACTATGTTATAACGTATAACGTTATATACTACTACCTTATAACGTATAACGTTATGTAGCTATACGTTATAAGGTGTAACGTTGTATACTATTACCTTATAACGTATATCGCTATGTAGCATTACGTTATAACGAATACCGTTGTATTCTATTACCTTACAACGTATAACGTTATGTAGCACTACGTTACAACGTATAACGTTATATACTACTACCTTATAACGTATAACGTTATGTAGCTTTACGTTATAAGGTATAACGTTATATACTATTACCTTATAACGTATAACGTTATGTAGCACTACGTTATAACGTATAACGTTATGTAGCACTACGTTATAACGTATAACGTTATGTAGCACTACGTTACAACGTATAACGTTATGTAGCACTACGTTATAACGTATAACGTTATATACTATTACCTTACAACGTATAACGTTATGTAGCACTTCGTTATAACGTATGACGTTATATACTATTACCTTATAACGAATAACGTTATGTAGCATTACGTTATAACGTATATCGTTATATATTGTTACCTTATAACGTTATACGTTATATACTATTACCTTATAACGTATATCGTTATGTAGCACTACGTTATAACATATAACGTTATGTAGCATTACGTTATAAGGTATAACGTTATATACTACTACCTTATAACTTATAACGTTATGTAGCATTACGTTATAAGGTATAACGTTATAAACTATTACGTTATAACGTATAACGTTATGTAGCACTACGTTATAACGTATAACGTTATGTAGCGCTACGTTATAAAGTACAACGTTATGTAGCACAACGTTATAACGTATAACGTTATGTAGCACTACGTAATAACGTCATACGTTATATACTGTTACCTTATAACGTATAACGTTATGTAGCACTACGTTATAACGTATAACGTTATATACTATTACCTTATAACGTATAGCGTTATGTAGCATTACGTTATAACGTATAACGTTATATACTACTACCTTATAACGTATAACGTTATGTAGCTTTACGTTATAAGGTATAACGTTATATACTATTACCTTATAACGTATAACGTTATGTAGCACTACGTTATAACGTATAACGTTATGTAGCACTACGTAATAACGTATAACGTTATGTAGCACTACGTTATAACGTATAACGTTATGTAGCACTATGTTATAACGTATAACGTTATATACTACTACCTTATAACGTATAACGTTATGTAGCTATACGTTATAAGGTGTAACGTTGTATACTATTACCTTATAACGTATATCGCTATGTAGCATTACGTTATAACGAATACCGTTGTATTCTATTACCTTACAACGTATAACGTTATGTAGCACTTCGTTATAACGTATAACGTTATATACTACTACCTTATAACGTATAACGTTATGTAGCATTACGTTATAAGGTATAACGTTATATACTATTACCTTATAACGTATAACGCTATGTAGCACTACGTTATAACGTATAACGTTATGTAGCACTACGTAATAACGTCATACGTTATATACTATTCCCTTACAACGTATAACGTTATGTAGCACTACGTTATAACGTATAACGTTATATACTACTACCTTATAACTTATAACGTTATGTAGCATTACGTTATAAGGTATAACGTTATATACTATTACGTTATAACGTATAACGCTATGTAGCACTACGTTATAACGTATAACGTTATATACTATTACCTTATAACGTATAGCGTTATGTAGCATTACGTTATAACGTATAACGTTATATACTACTACCTTATAACGTATAACGTTATGTAGCTTTACGTTATAAGGTATAACGTTATATACTATTACCTTATAACGTATAACGTTATGTAGCACTACGTTATAACGTATAACGTTATGTAGCACTACGTAATAACGTATAACGTTATGTAGCACTACGTTATAACGTATAACGTTATATACTATTACCTTATAACGTATAGCGTTATGTAGCATTACGTTATAACGTATAACGTTATATACTACTACCTTATAACGTATAACGTTATGTAGCTTTACGTTATAAGGTATAACGTTATATACTATTACCTTATAACGTATAACGTTATGTAGCACTACGTTATAACGTATAACGTTATGTAGCACTACGTAATAACGTATAACGTTATGTAGCACTACGTTATAACGTATAACGTTATGTAGCACTATGTTATAACGTATAACGTTATATACTACTACCTTATAACGTATAACGTTATGTAGCTATACGTTATAAGGTGTAACGTTGTATACTATTACCTTATAACGTATATCGCTATGTAGCATTACGTTATAACGAATACCGTTGTATTCTATTACCTTACAACGTATAACGTTATGTAGCACTTCGTTATAACGTATAACGTTATATACTACTACCTTATAACGTATAACGTTATGTAGCATTACGTTATAAGGTATAACGTTATATACTATTACCTTATAACGTATAACGCTATGTAGCACTACGTTATAACGTATAACGTTATGTAGCACTACGTAATAACGTCATACGTTATATACTATTCCCTTACAACGTATAACGTTATGTAGCACTACGTTATAACGTATAACGTTATATACTACTACCTTATAACTTATAACGTTATGTAGCATTACGTTATAAGGTATAACGTTATATACTATTACGTTATAACGTATAACGCTATGTAGCACTACGTTATAACGTATAACGTTATGTTGCACTACGTTATAACCTATAACGTTATATGCTACTACCTTATAACGTATAACGTTATATAGCACTACGTAATAACGTATAACGTTATATACTATTACCTTACAACGTATAACGTTATATAGCACTACGTAATAACGTATAACGTTATATACTATTACCTTACAACGTATAACGTTATGTAGCACTACGTAATAACGTATAAAGTTATATACTATAACCTTATAACGTATAACGTTATGTGGCTTTGCGCTATAACGTATATCGTTATATATTGTTACCTTATAACGTTATACGTTATACACTATTACCTTATAACGTATAACGTTATGTAGCATTACGTTATAACGTACATCGTTATATATTGTTACCTTATAACGTTATACGTTATATACTATTACGTTATAACGTATAACGTTATGTAGCACTACGTTTTAAAGTATAACGTTATGTAGCACAACGTTATAACGTATAACGTTATATACTACTACCTTATAACGTATAACGTTATGTAGCTTTACGTTATAAGGTATAACGTTATATACTATTACCTTATAACGTATATCGTTATGTAGCAGTACGTTATAACGTATATCGTTATATATTGTTACCTTATAACGTTATACGTTATATACTATTACCTTATAACGTATAACGTTATGTAGCACTACGTTATAACGTATAACGTTATGTTGCACTACGTTATAACCTATAACGTTATATGCTACTACCTTATAACGTATAACGTTATGTAGCACTACGTAATAACGTATAACGTTATATACTATTACCTTACAACGTATAACGTTATGTAGCACTACGTAATAACGTATAACGTTATATACTATTACCTTACAACGTATAACGTTAAGTAGCACTACGTTATAACGTATAACGTTATATATTATTACCGTATAACGTATAACCTTATGTAGCACTACGTAACAACGTATAACGTTATGTAGCACTACGTTATAACGTATAACGTTATATACTATTACCTTATAACGTATAACGTTATGTAGCAGTACGTTATAACGTATATCGTTATATATTGTTACCTTATAACGTTATACGTTATATACTATTACCTTATAACATATAACGTTATGTAGCATTACGTTATAACGTATAACGTTGTATAATGTTACCTTATAACGTACAACGTTATGTAGCATTACTTTATAACGTATACCGTTATATACTATTACCTTATAACGTATAACGCTATGTAGCATTACGTTATAACGTATATCGTTGTATACTATTACGTTGTAACGTATAACGTTATGTAGGACTACGTTATAACGTATAACGTTATGTAGCACTACGTTATAACGTATAACGTTATATACTATTACCTTATAGCGTATAACGTTATGTAGCAGTACGTTATAACGTATATCGTTATATATTGTTACCGTATAACGTTATACGTTATATACTATTACCTTATAACGTATAACGTTATGTAGCACTACGTTATACGTTATATACTATTACCTTATAACGTATAACGTTATGTAGCACTACGTTATAACGTATAACGTTATGTTGCACTACGTTATAACCTATAACGTTATATACTACTACCTTATAACGTATAACGTTATGTAGCATTATGTTATAAGGTATAACGTTATATACTATTACCTTATAACGTATAACGTTATATACTACTACCTTATAACGTATAACGTTATGTAGCATTACGTTATAAGGTATAACGTTATATACTATTACGTTATAACGTATAACGTTATGTAGCATTACGTTATAACGTATAACGATATGTAGCACAACGTTATAACGTATAACGTTATGTAGCACTACGTAATAACGTAAAACGATATATACTATTACCTTACAACTAATAACGTTATGTAGCACTACGTAATAACGTATAACGTCATATACTCTTACCTTACAACGTATAACGTTATGTAGCACTACGTTATAACGTATAACGTTATTTACTATTACCTTATAACGTATAACGTTATGTAGCATTACGTTATAACATATAACGTTATATACTATTACCTTATAACGTATAACGTTATGTGGCATTACGCTATAACGTATATCGTTATATATTGTTACCTTACAACGTTATACGTTATATAGTATTTCCTTATAACGTATAACGTTATGTAGCATTACGTTATAACGTATAACGTTATATACTATTACCTTATAACGTATAACGTTACGTAGCATTACGTTATAACGTACATCGTTATATATTGTTACCTTATAACGTTATACGTTATATACTATTACGTTATAACGTATAACGTTATGTAGCACTTCGTTATAACGTATAACGTTATATACTACTACCTTATAACGTATAACGTTATGTAGCATTACGTTATAAGGAATAACGTTATATACTATTACCTTATAACGTATAACGCTATGTAGCACTACGTTATAACGTATAACGTTATGTAGCACTACGTAATAACGTATAACGTTATGTAGCACTATGTTATAACGTATAACGTTATATACTACTACCTTATAACGTATATCGTTATGTAGCTATACGTTATAAGGTGTAACGTTGTATACTATTACCTTATAACGTATATCGCTATGTAGCATTACGTTATAACGAATACCGTTGTATTCTATTACCTTACAACGTATAACGTTATGTAGCACTTCGTTATAACGTATAACGTTATATACTACTACCTTATAACGTATATCGTTATGTAGCTATACGTTATAAGGTGTAACGTTGTATACTATTACCTTATAACGTATAACGCTATGTAGCACTACGTTATAACGTATAACGTTATGTAGCACTACGTAATAACGTCATACGTTATATACTGTTACCTTATAACGTATAACGTTATGTAGCAATACGTTATAACGTATAACGTTATATACTATTACCTTATAGCGTATAACGTTATGTAGCAGTACGTTATAACGCATATCGTTATATATTGTTACCTTATAACGTTATACGTTATATACGATTACCTTATAACGCATAACGTTATGTAGCACTACGTTATAACGTATAACGTTATATACTATTACCTTATAACGTATAGCGTTATGTAGCATTACGTTATAACGTATAACGTTATATACTACTACCTTATAACGTATAACGTTATGTAGCTTTACGTTATAAGGTATAACGTTATATACTATTACCTTATAACGTATAACGTTATGTAGCACTACGTTATAACGTATAACGTTATGTAGCACTACGTAATAACGTATAACGTTATGTAGCACTACGTTATAACGTATAACGTTATGTAGCACTATGTTATAACGTATAACGTTATATACTACTACCTTATAACGTATAACGTTATGTAGCATTACGTTATAAGGTATAACGTTATATACTATTACCTTATAACGTATAACGCTATGTAGCACTACGTTATAACGTATAACGTTATGTAGCACTACGTAATAACGTCATACGTTATATACTATTCCCTTACAACGTATAACGTTATGTAGCACTACGTTATAACGTATAACGTTATATACTACTACCTTATAACTTATAACGTTATGTAGCATTACGTTATAACGAATACCGTTGTATTCTATTACCTTACAACGTATAACGTTATGTAGCACTTCGTTATAACGTATAACGTTATATACTACTACCTTATAACGTATAACGTTATGTAGCATTACGTTATAAGGTATAACGTTATATACTATTACCTTATAACGTATAACGCTATGTAGCACTACGTTATAACGTATAACGTTATGTAGCACTACGTAATAACGTCATACGTTATATACTATTCCCTTACAACGTATAACGTTATGTAGCACTACGTTATAACGTATAACGTTATATACTACTACCTTATAACTTATAACGTTATGTAGCATTACGTTATAAGGTATAACGTTATATACTATTACGTTATAACGTATAACGCTATGTAGCACTACGTTATAACGTATAACGTTATGTTGCACTACGTTATAACCTATAACGTTATATGCTACTACCTTATAACGTATAACGTTATATAGCACTACGTAATAACGTATAACGTTATATACTATTACCTTACAACGTATAACGTTATATAGCACTACGTAATAACGTATAACGTTATATACTATTACCTTACAACGTATAACGTTATGTAGCACTACGTAATAACGTATAAAGTTATATACTATAACCTTATAACGTATAACGTTATGTGGCTTTGCGCTATAACGTATATCGTTATATATTGTTACCTTATAACGTTATACGTTATATACTATTACCTTATAACGTATAACGTTATGTAGCATTACGTTATAACGTACATCGTTATATATTGTTACCTTATAACGTTATACGTTATATACTATTACGTTATAACGTATAACGTTATGTAGCACTACGTTATAACGTATAACGTTATGTAGCACAACGTTATAACGTATAACGTTATATACTACTACCTTATAACGTATAACGTTATGTAGCTTTACGTTATAAGGTATAACGTTATATACTATTACCTTATAACGTATATCGTTATGTAGCAGTACGTTATAACGTATATCGTTATATATTGTTACCTTATAACGTTATACGTTATATACTATTACCTTATAACGTATAACGTTATGTAGCACTACGTTATAACGTATAACGTTATGTTGCACTACGTTATAACCTATAACGTTATATGCTACTACCTTATAACGTATAACGTTATGTAGCACTACGTAATAACGTATAACGTTATATACTATTACCTTACAACGTATAACGTTATGTAGCACTACGTAATAACGTATAACGTTATATACTATTACCTTACAACGTATAACGTTAAGTAGCAGTACGTTATAACGTATAACGTTATGTAGCACTACGTAATAACGTCATACGTTATATACTATTCCCTTACAACGTATAACGTTATGTAGCACTACGTTATAACGTATAACGTTATATACTACTACCTTATAACTTATAACGTTATGTAGCAGTACGTTATAACGCATATCGTTATATATTGTTACCTTATAACGTTATACGTTATATACGATTACCTTATAACGTATAACGTTATGTAGCACTACGTTATAACGTATAACGTTATATACTATTACCTTATAACGTATAGCGTTATGTAGCATTACGTTATAACGTATAACGTTATATACTACTACCTTATAACGTGTAACGTTATGTAGCTTTACGTTATAAGGTATAACGTTATATACTATTACCTTATAACGTATAACGTTATGTAGCACTACGTTATAACGTATAACGTTATGTAGCACTACGTAATAACGTATAACGTTATGTAGCACTACGTTATAACGTATAACGTTATGTAGCACTATGTTATAACGTATAACGTTATATACTACTACCTTATAACGTATAACGTTATGTAGCTATACGTTATAAGGTGTAACGTTGTATACTATTACCTTATAACGTATATCGCTATGTAGCATTACGTTATAACGAATACCGTTGTATTCTATTACCTTACAACGTATAACGTTATGTAGCACTTCGTTATAACGTATAACGTTATATACTACTACCTTATAACGTATAACGTTATGTAGCATTACGTTATAAGGTATAACGTTATATACTATTACCTTATAACGTATAACGCTATGTAGCACTACGTTATAACGTATAACGTTATATACTACTACCTTATAACTTATAACGTTATGTAGCATTACGTTATAAGGTATAACGTTATATACTATTACGTTATAACGTATAACGCTATGTAGCACTACGTTATAACGTATAACGTTATGTTGCACTACGTTATAACCTATAACGTTATATGCTACTACCTTATAACGTATAACGTTATATAGCACTACGTAATAACGTATAACGTTATATACTATTACCTTACAACGTATAACGTTATATAGCACTACGTAATAACGTATAACGTTATATACTATTACCTTACAACGTATAACGTTATGTAGCACTACGTAATAACGTATAAAGTTATATACTATAACCTTATAACGTATAACGTTATGTGGCTTTGCGCTATAACGTATATCGTTATATATTGTTACCTTATAACGTTATACGTTATATACTATTACCTTATAACGTATAACGTTATGTAGCATTACGTTATAACGTACATCGTTATATATTGTTACCTTATAACGTTATACGTTATATACTATTACGTTATAACGTATAACGTTATGTAGCACTACGTTATAACGTATAACGTTATGTAGCACAACGTTATAACGTATAACGTTATTTACTACTACCTTATAACGTATAACGTTATGTAGCTTTACGTTATAAGGTATAACGTTATATACTATTACCTTATAACGTATATCGTTATGTAGCAGTACGTTATAACGTATATCGTTATATATTGTTACCTTATAACGTTATACGTTATATACTATTACCTTATAACGTATAACGTTATGTAGCACTACGTTATAACGTATAACGTTATGTTGCACTACGTTATAACCTATAACGTTATATGCTACTACCTTATAACGTATAACGTTATGTAGCACTACGTAATAACGTATAACGTTATATACTATTACCTTACAACGTATAACGTTATGTAGCACTACGTAATAACGTATAACGTTATATACTATTACCTTACAACGTATAACGTTAAGTAGCACTACGTTATAACGTATAACGTTATATACTATTACCGTATAACGTATAACCTTATGTAGCACTACGTAACAACGTATAACGTTATGTAGCACTACGTTATAACGTATAACGTTATATACTATTACCTTATAACGTATAACGTTATGTAGCAGTACGCTATAACGTATATCGTTATATATTGTTACCTTATAACGTTATACGTTATATACTATTACCTTATAACATATAACGTTATGTAGCATTACGTTATAACGTATAACGTTGTATAATGTTACCTTATAACGTACAACGTTATGTAGCATTACTTTATAACGTATACCGTTATATACTATTACCTTATAACGTATAACGCTATGTAGCATTACGTGATAACGTATATCGTTGTATACTATTACGTTGTAACGTATAACGTTATGTAGGACTACGTTATAACGTATAACGTTATGTAGCACTACGTTATAACGTATAACGTTATATACTATTACCTTATAGCGTATAACGTTATGTAGCAGTACGTTATAACGTATATCGTTATATATTGTTACCGTATAACGTTATACGTTATATACTATTACCTTATAACGTATAACGTTATGTAGCACTACGTTATACGTTATATACTATTACCTTATAACGTATAACGTTATGTAGCACTACGTTATAACGTATAACGTTATGTTGCACTACGTAATAACGTAAAACGATATATACTATTACCTTACAACTAATAACGTTATGTAGCACTACGTAATAACGTATAACGTCATATACTCTTACCTTACAACGTATAACGTTATGTAGCACTACGTTATAACGTATAACGTTATGTAGCACTACGTTATAACGTATAACGTTATATACTATTACGTTATAACGTATAACGTTATGTAGCATTACGTTATAACGTATAACGTTATGTAGCACAACGTTATAACGTATAACGTTATGTAGCATTACGTTATAACGTATAACGTTATGTAGCACAACGTTATAACGTATAACGTTATGTAGCACTACGTAATAACGTAAAACGATATATACTATTACCTTACAACTTATAACGTTATGTAGCACTACGTAATAACGTATAACGTCATATACTCTTACCTTACAACGTATAACGTTATGTAGCACTATGTGATAACGTATAACGTTATGTAGCACTACGTTATAACGTATAACGTTATATACTATTACGTTATAACGTATAACGTTATGTAGCATTACGTTATAACGTATAACGTTATGTAGCACAACGTTATAACGTATAACGTTATGTAGCATTACGTTATAAGGTATAACGTTATATACTATTACGTTATAACGTATAACGTTATGTAGCACTACGTTATAACGTATAACGTTATGTAGCACTACGTTATAACGTATAACGTTATGTAGCACTACGTTATAACGTATAACGTTATGTAGCATTACGTTATAAGGTATAACGTTATATACTATTACCTTATAACGTATAACGCTATGTAGCACTACGTTATAACGTATAACGTTATGTAGCACTACGTAATAACGTCATACGTTATATACTATTCCCTTACAACGTATAACGTTATGTAGCACTACGTTATAACGTATGACGTTATATACTATTACCTTCTAACCTATAACGTTATGTCGCATTACGTTATATCGTATACCGTTATATACTATTACCTTATAACGAATAACGTTGTGTAGCATTACGTTATAACGTATATCGTTATATATTGTTACCTTATAACGTTATACGTTATATACTATTACCTTATAACGTATAACGTTATGTAGCACTACGTTATAACCTATAACGTTATGTAGCATTACGTTATAAGGTATAACGTTATATACTATTACCTAATAACGTATAACGTTATGTAGCACTACGTTACAACGTATAACGTTATGTAGCACTACGTTATAACGTATAACGTTATATACTATTACCTTACAACGTATAACGTTATGTAGCACTTCGTTATAACGTATGACGTTATATACTATTACCTTATAACGAATAACGTTATGTAGCATTACGTTATAACGTATATCGTTATATATTGTTACCTTATAACGTTATACGTTATATACTATTACCTTATAACGTATAACGTTATGTAGCACTACGTTATAACCTATAACGTTATGTAGCATTACGTTATAAGGTATAACGTTATATACTACTACCTTATAACTTATAACGTTATGTAGCATTACGTTATAAGGTATAACGTTATAAACTATTACGTTATAACGTATAACGTTATGTAGCACTACGTTATAACGTATAACGTTATGTAGCACTACGTTATAACCTATAACGTTATATACTACTACCTTATAACGTATAACGTTATGTAGCACTACGTAATAACGTATAACGTTATATACTATTACCTTACAACGTATAACGTTATGTAGCGCTACGTTATAACGTACAACGTTATGTAGCACAACGTTATAACGTATAACGTTATGTAGCACTACGTAATAACGTCATACGTTATATACTGTCACCTTATAACGTATAACGTTATGTAGCAATACGTTATAACGTATAACGTTATATACTATTACCTTATAGCGTATAACGTTATGTAGCAGTACGTTATAACGCATATCGTTATATATTGTTACCTTATAACGTTATACGTTATATACGATTACCTTATAACGTATAACGTTATGTAGCACTACGTTATAACGTATAACGTTATATACTATTACCTTATAACGTATAGCGTTATGTAGCATTACGTTATAACGTATAACGTTATATACTACTACCTTATAACGTATAACGTTATGTAGCTTTACGTTATAAGGTATAACGTTATATACTATTACCTTATAACGTATAACGTTATGTAGCACTACGTTATAACGTATAACGTTATGTAGCACTACGTAATAACGTATAACGTTATGTAGCACTACGTTATAACGTATAACGTTATGTAGCACTATGTTATAACGTATAACGTTATATACTACTACCTTATAACGTATAACGTTATGTAACTATACGTTATAAGGTGTAACGTTGTATACTATTACCTTATAACGTATATCGCTATGTAGCATTACGTTATAACGAATACCGTTGTATTCTATTACCTTACAACGTATAACGTTATGTAGCACTACGTAATAACGTATAACGTTATATACTATTACCTTACAACGTATAACGTTAAGTAGCACTACGTTATAACGTATAACGTTATATACTATTACCGTATAACGTATAACCTTATGTAGCACTACGTAACAACGTATAACGTTATGTAGCACTACGTTATAACGTATAACGTTATATACTATTACCTTATAACGTATAACGTTATGTGGCAGTACGCTATAACGTATATCGTTATATATTGTTACCTTACAACGTTATACGTTATATAGTATTTCCTTATAACGTATAACGTTATGTAGCATTACGTTATAACGTATAACGTTATATACTATTACCTTATAACGTATAACGTTACGTAGCATTACGTTATAACGTACATCGTTATATATTGTTACCTTATAACGTTATACGTTATATACTATTACGTTATAACGTATAACGTTATGTAGCACTTCGTTATAACGTATAACGTTATATACTACTACCTTATAACGTATAACGTTATGTAGCATTACGTTATAAGGTATAACGTTATATACTATTACCTTATAACGTATAACGCTATGTAGCACTACGTTATAACGTATAACGTTATGTAGCACTACGTAATAACGTCATACGTTATATACTATTCCCTTACAACGTATAACGTTATGTAGCACTACGTTATAACGTATGACGTTATATACTATTACCTTCTAACCTATAACGTTATGTCGCATTACGTTATATCGTATACCGTTATATACTATTACCTTATAACGAATAACGTTATGTAGCATTACGTTATAACGTATATCGTTATGTAGCACTACGTTATAACGTATAACGTTATGTAGCACAACGTTATAACGTATAACGTTATATACTACTACCTTATAACGTATAACGTTATGTAGCTTTACGTTATAAGGTATAACGTTATATACTATTACCTTATAACGTATATCGTTATGTAGGAGTACGTTATAACGTATATCGTTATATATTGTTACCTTATAACGTTATACGTTATATACTATTACGTTATAACGTATAACGTTATGTAGCACTACGTTATAACGTATAACGTTATGTAGCACAACGTTATAACGTATAACGTTATATACTATTACGTTATATCGTATAACGTTATGTAGCATTACGTTATAACGTATAACGTTATGTAGCACAACGTTATAACGTATAACGTTATGTAGCATTACGTTATAAGGTATAACGTTATATACTATTACGTTATAACGTATAACGTTATGTAGCACTACGTTATAACGTATAACGTTATGTAGCACTACGTTATAACGCATAACGTTATGTAGCACTACGTTATAACGTATAACGTTATGTAGCATTACGTTATAAGGTATAACGTTATATACTATTACGTTATAACGTATAACGTTATGTAGCACTACGTTATAACGTATAACGTTATGTAGCACTACGTTATAACGTATAACGTTATGTAGCACTACGTTACAACGTATAACGTTATGTAGCACTACGTTATAACGTATAACGTTATATACTATTACCTTACAACGTATAACGTTATGTAGCACTTCGTTATAACGTATGACGTTATATACTATTACCTTATAACGAATAACGTTATGTAGCATTACGTTATAACGTATATCGTTATATATTGTTACCTTATAACGTTATACGTTATATACTATTACCTTATAACGTATAACGTTATGTAGCACTACGTTATAACATATAACGTTATGTAGCATTACGTTATAAGGTATAACGTTATATACTACTACCTTATAACTTATAACGTTATGTAGCATTACGTTATAAGGTATAACGTTATAAACTATTACGTTATAACGTATAACGTTATGTAGCACTACGTTATAACGTATAACGTTATGTAGCGCTACGTTATAAAGTACAACGTTATGTAGCACAACGTTATAACGTATAACGTTATGTAGCACTACGTAATAACGTCATACGTTATATACTGTTACCTTATAACGTATAACGTTATGTAGCACTACGTTATAACGTATAACGTTATATACTATTACCTTATAACGTATAGCGTTATGTAGCATTACGTTATAACGTATAACGTTATATACTACTACCTTATAACGTATAACGTTATGTAGCTTTACGTTATAAGGTATAACGTTATATACTATTACCTTATAACGTATAACGTTATGTAGCACTACGTTATAACGTATAACGTTATGTAGCACTACGTAATAACGTATAACGTTATGTAGCACTACGTTATAACGTATAACGTTATGTAGCACTATGTTATAACGTATAACGTTATATACTACTACCTTATAACGTATAACGTTATGTAGCTATACGTTATAAGGTGTAACGTTGTATACTATTACCTTATAACGTATATCGCTATGTAGCATTACGTTATAACGAATACCGTTGTATTCTATTACCTTACAACGTATAACGTTATGTAGCACTACGTTACAACGTATAACGTTATATACTACTACCTTATAACGTATAACGTTATGTAGCTTTACGTTATAAGGTATAACGTTATATACTATTACCTTATAACGTATAACGTTATGTAGCACTACGTTATAACGTATAACGTTATGTAGCACTACGTTATAACGTATAACGTTATGTAGCACTACGTTACAACGTATAACGTTATGTAGCACTACGTTATAACGTATAACGTTATATACTATTACCTTACAACGTATAACGTTATGTAGCACTTCGTTATAACGTATGACGTTATATACTATTACCTTATAACGAATAACGTTATGTAGCATTACGTTATAACGTATATCGTTATATATTGTTACCTTATAACGTTATACGTTATATACTATTACCTTATAACGTATATCGTTATGTAGCACTACGTTATAACATATAACGTTATGTAGCATTACGTTATAAGGTATAACGTTATATACTACTACCTTATAACTTATAACGTTATGTAGCATTACGTTATAAGGTATAACGTTATAAACTATTACGTTATAACGTATAACGTTATGTAGCACTACGTTATAACGTATAACGTTATGTAGCGCTACGTTATAAAGTACAACGTTATGTAGCACAACGTTATAACGTATAACGTTATGTAGCACTACGTAATAACGTCATACGTTATATACTGTTACCTTATAACGTATAACGTTATGTAGCACTACGTTATAACGTATAACGTTATATACTATTACCTTATAACGTATAGCGTTATGTAGCATTACGTTATAACGTATAACGTTATATACTACTACCTTATAACGTATAACGTTATGTAGCTTTACGTTATAAGGTATAACGTTATATACTATTACCTTATAACGTATAACGTTATGTAGCACTACGTTATAACGTATAACGTTATGTAGCACTACGTAATAACGTATAACGTTATGTAGCACTACGTTATAACGTATAACGTTATGTAGCACTATGTTATAACGTATAACGTTATATACTACTACCTTATAACGTATAACGTTATGTAGCTATACGTTATAAGGTGTAACGTTGTATACTATTACCTTATAACGTATATCGCTATGTAGCATTACGTTATAACGAATACCGTTGTATTCTATTACCTTACAACGTATAACGTTATGTAGCACTTCGTTATAACGTATAACGTTATATACTACTACCTTATAACGTATAACGTTATGTAGCATTACGTTATAAGGTATAACGTTATATACTATTACCTTATAACGTATAACGCTATGTAGCACTACGTTATAACGTATAACGTTATGTAGCACTACGTAATAACGTCATACGTTATATACTATTCCCTTACAACGTATAACGTTATGTAGCACTACGTTATAACGTATAACGTTATATACTACTACCTTATAACTTATAACGTTATGTAGCATTACGTTATAAGGTATAACGTTATATACTATTACGTTATAACGTATAACGCTATGTAGCACTACGTTATAACGTATAACGTTATATACTATTACCTTATAACGTATAGCGTTATGTAGCATTACGTTATAACGTATAACGTTATATACTACTACCTTATAACGTATAACGTTATGTAGCTTTACGTTATAAGGTATAACGTTATATACTATTACCTTATAACGTATAACGTTATGTAGCACTACGTTATAACGTATAACGTTATGTAGCACTACGTAATAACGTATAACGTTATGTAGCACTACGTTATAACGTATAACGTTATATACTATTACCTTATAACGTATAGCGTTATGTAGCATTACGTTATAACGTATAACGTTATATACTACTACCTTATAACGTATAACGTTATGTAGCTTTACGTTATAAGGTATAACGTTATATACTATTACCTTATAACGTATAACGTTATGTAGCACTACGTTATAACGTATAACGTTATGTAGCACTACGTAATAACGTATAACGTTATGTAGCACTACGTTATAACGTATAACGTTATGTAGCACTATGTTATAACGTATAACGTTATATACTACTACCTTATAACGTATAACGTTATGTAGCTATACGTTATAAGGTGTAACGTTGTATACTATTACCTTATAACGTATATCGCTATGTAGCATTACGTTATAACGAATACCGTTGTATTCTATTACCTTACAACGTATAACGTTATGTAGCACTTCGTTATAACGTATAACGTTATATACTACTACCTTATAACGTATAACGTTATGTAGCATTACGTTATAAGGTATAACGTTATATACTATTACCTTATAACGTATAACGCTATGTAGCACTACGTTATAACGTATAACGTTATGTAGCACTACGTAATAACGTCATACGTTATATACTATTCCCTTACAACGTATAACGTTATGTAGCACTACGTTATAACGTATAACGTTATATACTACTACCTTATAACTTATAACGTTATGTAGCATTACGTTATAAGGTATAACGTTATATACTATTACGTTATAACGTATAACGCTATGTAGCACTACGTTATAACGTATAACGTTATGTTGCACTACGTTATAACCTATAACGTTATATGCTACTACCTTATAACGTATAACGTTATATAGCACTACGTAATAACGTATAACGTTATATACTATTACCTTACAACGTATAACGTTATATAGCACTACGTAATAACGTATAACGTTATATACTATTACCTTACAACGTATAACGTTATGTAGCACTACGTAATAACGTATAAAGTTATATACTATAACCTTATAACGTATAACGTTATGTGGCTTTGCGCTATAACGTATATCGTTATATATTGTTACCTTATAACGTTATACGTTATACACTATTACCTTATAACGTATAACGTTATGTAGCATTACGTTATAACGTACATCGTTATATATTGTTACCTTATAACGTTATACGTTATATACTATTACGTTATAACGTATAACGTTATGTAGCACTACGTTTTAAAGTATAACGTTATGTAGCACAACGTTATAACGTATAACGTTATATACTACTACCTTATAACGTATAACGTTATGTAGCTTTACGTTATAAGGTATAACGTTATATACTATTACCTTATAACGTATATCGTTATGTAGCAGTACGTTATAACGTATATCGTTATATATTGTTACCTTATAACGTTATACGTTATATACTATTACCTTATAACGTATAACGTTATGTAGCACTACGTTATAACGTATAACGTTATGTTGCACTACGTTATAACCTATAACGTTATATGCTACTACCTTATAACGTATAACGTTATGTAGCACTACGTAATAACGTATAACGTTATATACTATTACCTTACAACGTATAACGTTATGTAGCACTACGTAATAACGTATAACGTTATATACTATTACCTTACAACGTATAACGTTAAGTAGCACTACGTTATAACGTATAACGTTATATATTATTACCGTATAACGTATAACCTTATGTAGCACTACGTAACAACGTATAACGTTATGTAGCACTACGTTATAACGTATAACGTTATATACTATTACCTTATAACGTATAACGTTATGTAGCAGTACGTTATAACGTATATCGTTATATATTGTTACCTTATAACGTTATACGTTATATACTATTACCTTATAACATATAACGTTATGTAGCATTACGTTATAACGTATAACGTTGTATAATGTTACCTTATAACGTACAACGTTATGTAGCATTACTTTATAACGTATACCGTTATATACTATTACCTTATAACGTATAACGCTATGTAGCATTACGTTATAACGTATATCGTTGTATACTATTACGTTGTAACGTATAACGTTATGTAGGACTACGTTATAACGTATAACGTTATGTAGCACTACGTTATAACGTATAACGTTATATACTATTACCTTATAGCGTATAACGTTATGTAGCAGTACGTTATAACGTATATCGTTATATATTGTTACCGTATAACGTTATACGTTATATACTATTACCTTATAACGTATAACGTTATGTAGCACTACGTTATACGTTATATACTATTACCTTATAACGTATAACGTTATGTAGCACTACGTTATAACGTATAACGTTATGTTGCACTACGTTATAACCTATAACGTTATATACTACTACCTTATAACGTATAACGTTATGTAGCATTATGTTATAAGGTATAACGTTATATACTATTACCTTATAACGTATAACGTTATATACTACTACCTTATAACGTATAACGTTATGTAGCATTACGTTATAAGGTATAACGTTATATACTATTACGTTATAACGTATAACGTTATGTAGCATTACGTTATAACGTATAACGATATGTAGCACAACGTTATAACGTATAACGTTATGTAGCACTACGTAATAACGTAAAACGATATATACTATTACCTTACAACTAATAACGTTATGTAGCACTACGTAATAACGTATAACGTCATATACTCTTACCTTACAACGTATAACGTTATGTAGCACTACGTTATAACGTATAACGTTATTTACTATTACCTTATAACGTATAACGTTATGTAGCATTACGTTATAACATATAACGTTATATACTATTACCTTATAACGTATAACGTTATGTGGCATTACGCTATAACGTATATCGTTATATATTGTTACCTTACAACGTTATACGTTATATAGTATTTCCTTATAACGTATAACGTTATGTAGCATTACGTTATAACGTATAACGTTATATACTATTACCTTATAACGTATAACGTTACGTAGCATTACGTTATAACGTACATCGTTATATATTGTTACCTTATAACGTTATACGTTATATACTATTACGTTATAACGTATAACGTTATGTAGCACTTCGTTATAACGTATAACGTTATATACTACTACCTTATAACGTATAACGTTATGTAGCATTACGTTATAAGGAATAACGTTATATACTATTACCTTATAACGTATAACGCTATGTAGCACTACGTTATAACGTATAACGTTATGTAGCACTACGTAATAACGTATAACGTTATGTAGCACTATGTTATAACGTATAACGTTATATACTACTACCTTATAACGTATATCGTTATGTAGCTATACGTTATAAGGTGTAACGTTGTATACTATTACCTTATAACGTATATCGCTATGTAGCATTACGTTATAACGAATACCGTTGTATTCTATTACCTTACAACGTATAACGTTATGTAGCACTTCGTTATAACGTATAACGTTATATACTACTACCTTATAACGTATATCGTTATGTAGCTATACGTTATAAGGTGTAACGTTGTATACTATTACCTTATAACGTATAACGCTATGTAGCACTACGTTATAACGTATAACGTTATGTAGCACTACGTAATAACGTCATACGTTATATACTGTTACCTTATAACGTATAACGTTATGTAGCAATACGTTATAACGTATAACGTTATATACTATTACCTTATAGCGTATAACGTTATGTAGCAGTACGTTATAACGCATATCGTTATATATTGTTACCTTATAACGTTATACGTTATATACGATTACCTTATAACGCATAACGTTATGTAGCACTACGTTATAACGTATAACGTTATATACTATTACCTTATAACGTATAGCGTTATGTAGCATTACGTTATAACGTATAACGTTATATACTACTACCTTATAACGTATAACGTTATGTAGCTTTACGTTATAAGGTATAACGTTATATACTATTACCTTATAACGTATAACGTTATGTAGCACTACGTTATAACGTATAACGTTATGTAGCACTACGTAATAACGTATAACGTTATGTAGCACTACGTTATAACGTATAACGTTATGTAGCACTATGTTATAACGTATAACGTTATATACTACTACCTTATAACGTATAACGTTATGTAGCATTACGTTATAAGGTATAACGTTATATACTATTACCTTATAACGTATAACGCTATGTAGCACTACGTTATAACGTATAACGTTATGTAGCACTACGTAATAACGTCATACGTTATATACTATTCCCTTACAACGTATAACGTTATGTAGCACTACGTTATAACGTATAACGTTATATACTACTACCTTATAACTTATAACGTTATGTAGCATTACGTTATAACGAATACCGTTGTATTCTATTACCTTACAACGTATAACGTTATGTAGCACTTCGTTATAACGTATAACGTTATATACTACTACCTTATAACGTATAACGTTATGTAGCATTACGTTATAAGGTATAACGTTATATACTATTACCTTATAACGTATAACGCTATGTAGCACTACGTTATAACGTATAACGTTATGTAGCACTACGTAATAACGTCATACGTTATATACTATTCCCTTACAACGTATAACGTTATGTAGCACTACGTTATAACGTATAACGTTATATACTACTACCTTATAACTTATAACGTTATGTAGCATTACGTTATAAGGTATAACGTTATATACTATTACGTTATAACGTATAACGCTATGTAGCACTACGTTATAACGTATAACGTTATGTTGCACTACGTTATAACCTATAACGTTATATGCTACTACCTTATAACGTATAACGTTATATAGCACTACGTAATAACGTATAACGTTATATACTATTACCTTACAACGTATAACGTTATATAGCACTACGTAATAACGTATAACGTTATATACTATTACCTTACAACGTATAACGTTATGTAGCACTACGTAATAACGTATAAAGTTATATACTATAACCTTATAACGTATAACGTTATGTGGCTTTGCGCTATAACGTATATCGTTATATATTGTTACCTTATAACGTTATACGTTATATACTATTACCTTATAACGTATAACGTTATGTAGCATTACGTTATAACGTACATCGTTATATATTGTTACCTTATAACGTTATACGTTATATACTATTACGTTATAACGTATAACGTTATGTAGCACTACGTTATAACGTATAACGTTATGTAGCACAACGTTATAACGTATAACGTTATATACTACTACCTTATAACGTATAACGTTATGTAGCTTTACGTTATAAGGTATAACGTTATATACTATTACCTTATAACGTATATCGTTATGTAGCAGTACGTTATAACGTATATCGTTATATATTGTTACCTTATAACGTTATACGTTATATACTATTACCTTATAACGTATAACGTTATGTAGCACTACGTTATAACGTATAACGTTATGTTGCACTACGTTATAACCTATAACGTTATATGCTACTACCTTATAACGTATAACGTTATGTAGCACTACGTAATAACGTATAACGTTATATACTATTACCTTACAACGTATAACGTTATGTAGCACTACGTAATAACGTATAACGTTATATACTATTACCTTACAACGTATAACGTTAAGTAGCAGTACGTTATAACGTATAACGTTATGTAGCACTACGTAATAACGTCATACGTTATATACTATTCCCTTACAACGTATAACGTTATGTAGCACTACGTTATAACGTATAACGTTATATACTACTACCTTATAACTTATAACGTTATGTAGCAGTACGTTATAACGCATATCGTTATATATTGTTACCTTATAACGTTATACGTTATATACGATTACCTTATAACGTATAACGTTATGTAGCACTACGTTATAACGTATAACGTTATATACTATTACCTTATAACGTATAGCGTTATGTAGCATTACGTTATAACGTATAACGTTATATACTACTACCTTATAACGTGTAACGTTATGTAGCTTTACGTTATAAGGTATAACGTTATATACTATTACCTTATAACGTATAACGTTATGTAGCACTACGTTATAACGTATAACGTTATGTAGCACTACGTAATAACGTATAACGTTATGTAGCACTACGTTATAACGTATAACGTTATGTAGCACTATGTTATAACGTATAACGTTATATACTACTACCTTATAACGTATAACGTTATGTAGCTATACGTTATAAGGTGTAACGTTGTATACTATTACCTTATAACGTATATCGCTATGTAGCATTACGTTATAACGAATACCGTTGTATTCTATTACCTTACAACGTATAACGTTATGTAGCACTTCGTTATAACGTATAACGTTATATACTACTACCTTATAACGTATAACGTTATGTAGCATTACGTTATAAGGTATAACGTTATATACTATTACCTTATAACGTATAACGCTATGTAGCACTACGTTATAACGTATAACGTTATATACTACTACCTTATAACTTATAACGTTATGTAGCATTACGTTATAAGGTATAACGTTATATACTATTACGTTATAACGTATAACGCTATGTAGCACTACGTTATAACGTATAACGTTATGTTGCACTACGTTATAACCTATAACGTTATATGCTACTACCTTATAACGTATAACGTTATATAGCACTACGTAATAACGTATAACGTTATATACTATTACCTTACAACGTATAACGTTATATAGCACTACGTAATAACGTATAACGTTATATACTATTACCTTACAACGTATAACGTTATGTAGCACTACGTAATAACGTATAAAGTTATATACTATAACCTTATAACGTATAACGTTATGTGGCTTTGCGCTATAACGTATATCGTTATATATTGTTACCTTATAACGTTATACGTTATATACTATTACCTTATAACGTATAACGTTATGTAGCATTACGTTATAACGTACATCGTTATATATTGTTACCTTATAACGTTATACGTTATATACTATTACGTTATAACGTATAACGTTATGTAGCACTACGTTATAACGTATAACGTTATGTAGCACAACGTTATAACGTATAACGTTATTTACTACTACCTTATAACGTATAACGTTATGTAGCTTTACGTTATAAGGTATAACGTTATATACTATTACCTTATAACGTATATCGTTATGTAGCAGTACGTTATAACGTATATCGTTATATATTGTTACCTTATAACGTTATACGTTATATACTATTACCTTATAACGTATAACGTTATGTAGCACTACGTTATAACGTATAACGTTATGTTGCACTACGTTATAACCTATAACGTTATATGCTACTACCTTATAACGTATAACGTTATGTAGCACTACGTAATAACGTATAACGTTATATACTATTACCTTACAACGTATAACGTTATGTAGCACTACGTAATAACGTATAACGTTATATACTATTACCTTACAACGTATAACGTTAAGTAGCACTACGTTATAACGTATAACGTTATATACTATTACCGTATAACGTATAACCTTATGTAGCACTACGTAACAACGTATAACGTTATGTAGCACTACGTTATAACGTATAACGTTATATACTATTACCTTATAACGTATAACGTTATGTAGCAGTACGCTATAACGTATATCGTTATATATTGTTACCTTATAACGTTATACGTTATATACTATTACCTTATAACATATAACGTTATGTAGCATTACGTTATAACGTATAACGTTGTATAATGTTACCTTATAACGTACAACGTTATGTAGCATTACTTTATAACGTATACCGTTATATACTATTACCTTATAACGTATAACGCTATGTAGCATTACGTGATAACGTATATCGTTGTATACTATTACGTTGTAACGTATAACGTTATGTAGGACTACGTTATAACGTATAACGTTATGTAGCACTACGTTATAACGTATAACGTTATATACTATTACCTTATAGCGTATAACGTTATGTAGCAGTACGTTATAACGTATATCGTTATATATTGTTACCGTATAACGTTATACGTTATATACTATTACCTTATAACGTATAACGTTATGTAGCACTACGTTATACGTTATATACTATTACCTTATAACGTATAACGTTATGTAGCACTACGTTATAACGTATAACGTTATGTTGCACTACGTAATAACGTAAAACGATATATACTATTACCTTACAACTAATAACGTTATGTAGCACTACGTAATAACGTATAACGTCATATACTCTTACCTTACAACGTATAACGTTATGTAGCACTACGTTATAACGTATAACGTTATGTAGCACTACGTTATAACGTATAACGTTATATACTATTACGTTATAACGTATAACGTTATGTAGCATTACGTTATAACGTATAACGTTATGTAGCACAACGTTATAACGTATAACGTTATGTAGCATTACGTTATAACGTATAACGTTATGTAGCACAACGTTATAACGTATAACGTTATGTAGCACTACGTAATAACGTAAAACGATATATACTATTACCTTACAACTTATAACGTTATGTAGCACTACGTAATAACGTATAACGTCATATACTCTTACCTTACAACGTATAACGTTATGTAGCACTATGTGATAACGTATAACGTTATGTAGCACTACGTTATAACGTATAACGTTATATACTATTACGTTATAACGTATAACGTTATGTAGCATTACGTTATAACGTATAACGTTATGTAGCACAACGTTATAACGTATAACGTTATGTAGCATTACGTTATAAGGTATAACGTTATATACTATTACGTTATAACGTATAACGTTATGTAGCACTACGTTATAACGTATAACGTTATGTAGCACTACGTTATAACGTATAACGTTATGTAGCACTACGTTATAACGTATAACGTTATGTAGCATTACGTTATAAGGTATAACGTTATATACTATTACCTTATAACGTATAACGCTATGTAGCACTACGTTATAACGTATAACGTTATGTAGCACTACGTAATAACGTCATACGTTATATACTATTCCCTTACAACGTATAACGTTATGTAGCACTACGTTATAACGTATGACGTTATATACTATTACCTTCTAACCTATAACGTTATGTCGCATTACGTTATATCGTATACCGTTATATACTATTACCTTATAACGAATAACGTTGTGTAGCATTACGTTATAACGTATATCGTTATATATTGTTACCTTATAACGTTATACGTTATATACTATTACCTTATAACGTATAACGTTATGTAGCACTACGTTATAACCTATAACGTTATGTAGCATTACGTTATAAGGTATAACGTTATATACTATTACCTAATAACGTATAACGTTATGTAGCACTACGTTACAACGTATAACGTTATGTAGCACTACGTTATAACGTATAACGTTATATACTATTACCTTACAACGTATAACGTTATGTAGCACTTCGTTATAACGTATGACGTTATATACTATTACCTTATAACGAATAACGTTATGTAGCATTACGTTATAACGTATATCGTTATATATTGTTACCTTATAACGTTATACGTTATATACTATTACCTTATAACGTATAACGTTATGTAGCACTACGTTATAACCTATAACGTTATGTAGCATTACGTTATAAGGTATAACGTTATATACTACTACCTTATAACTTATAACGTTATGTAGCATTACGTTATAAGGTATAACGTTATAAACTATTACGTTATAACGTATAACGTTATGTAGCACTACGTTATAACGTATAACGTTATGTAGCACTACGTTATAACCTATAACGTTATATACTACTACCTTATAACGTATAACGTTATGTAGCACTACGTAATAACGTATAACGTTATATACTATTACCTTACAACGTATAACGTTATGTAGCGCTACGTTATAACGTACAACGTTATGTAGCACAACGTTATAACGTATAACGTTATGTAGCACTACGTAATAACGTCATACGTTATATACTGTCACCTTATAACGTATAACGTTATGTAGCAATACGTTATAACGTATAACGTTATATACTATTACCTTATAGCGTATAACGTTATGTAGCAGTACGTTATAACGCATATCGTTATATATTGTTACCTTATAACGTTATACGTTATATACGATTACCTTATAACGTATAACGTTATGTAGCACTACGTTATAACGTATAACGTTATATACTATTACCTTATAACGTATAGCGTTATGTAGCATTACGTTATAACGTATAACGTTATATACTACTACCTTATAACGTATAACGTTATGTAGCTTTACGTTATAAGGTATAACGTTATATACTATTACCTTATAACGTATAACGTTATGTAGCACTACGTTATAACGTATAACGTTATGTAGCACTACGTAATAACGTATAACGTTATGTAGCACTACGTTATAACGTATAACGTTATGTAGCACTATGTTATAACGTATAACGTTATATACTACTACCTTATAACGTATAACGTTATGTAACTATACGTTATAAGGTGTAACGTTGTATACTATTACCTTATAACGTATATCGCTATGTAGCATTACGTTATAACGAATACCGTTGTATTCTATTACCTTACAACGTATAACGTTATGTAGCACTTCGTTATAACGTCTAACGTTATATACTACTACCTTATAACGTATAACGTTATGTAGCATTACGTTATAAGGTATAACGTTATATACTATTACCTTATAACGTATAACGCTATGTAGCACTACGTTATAACGTATAACGTTATGTAGCACTACGTAATAACGTCATACGTTATATACTATTCCCTTACAACGTATAACGTTATGTAGTACTACGTTATAACGTATAACGTTATATACTACTACCTTATAACTTATAACGTTATGTAGCATTACGTTATAAGGTATAACGTTATATACTATTACGTTATAACGTATAACGCTATGTAGCACTACGTTATAACGTATAACGTTATGTTGCACTACGTTATAACCTATAACGTTATATGCTACTACCTTATAACGTATAACGTTATATAGCACTACGTAATAACGTATAACGTTATATACTATTACCTTACAACGTATAACGTTATGTAGCACTACGTAATAACGTATAACGTTATATACTATTACCTTACAACGTATAACGTTATGTAGCACTACGTAATAACGTATAAAGTTATATACTATAACCTTATAACGTATAACGTTATGTGGCTTTGCGCTATAACGTATATCGTTATATATTGTTACCTTATAACGTTATACGTTATATACTATTACCTTATAACGTATAACGTTATGTAGCATCACGTTATAACGTACTTCGTTATATATTGTTACCTTATAACGTTATACGTTATATACTATTACGTTATAACGTATAACGTTATGTAGCACTACGTTATAACGTATAACGTTATGTAGCACAACGTTATAACGTATAACGTTATATACTACTACCTTATAACGTATAACGTTATGTAGCTTTACGTTATAAGGTATAACGTTATATACTATTACCTTATAACGTATATCGTTATGTAGCAGTACGTTATAACGTATATCGTTATATATTGTTACCTTATAACGTTATACGTTATATACTATTACCTTATAACGTATAACGTTATGTAGCACTACGTTATAACGTATAACGTTATGTTGCACTACGTTATAACCTATAACGTTATATGCTACTACCTTATAACGTATAACGTTATGTAGCACTACGTAATAACGTATAACGTTATATACTATTACCTTACAACGTATAACGTTATGTAGCACTACGTAATAACGTATAACGTTATGTAGCACTACGTTATAACGTATAACGTTATATACTATTACCTTATAACGTATAACGTTATGTAGCAGTACGTTATAACGTATATCGTTATATATTGTTACCTTATAACGTTATACGTTATATACTATTACCTTATAACGTATAACGTTATGTAGCACTACGTTATACGTTATATACTATTACCTTATAACGTATAACGTTATGTAGCACTACGTTATAACGTATAACTTTATGTTGCACTACGTTATAACCTATAACGTTATATACTAATACCTTATAACGTATAACGTTATGTAGCATTACGTTATAAGGTATAACGTTATATACTATTACCTTATAACGTATAACGTTATATACTACTACCTTATAACGTATAACGTTATGTAGCATTACGTTATAAGGTATAACGTTATATACTATTACGTTATAACGTATAACGTTATGTAGCATTACGTTATAACGTATAACGTTATGTAGCACAACGTTATAACGTATAACGTTATGTAGCACTACGTAATAACGTAAAACGATATATACTATTACCTTACAACTAATAACGTTATGTAGCACTACGTAATAACGTATAACGTCATATACTCTTACCTTACAACGTATAACGTTATGTAGCACTATGTGATAACGTATAACGTTATGTAGCACTACGTTATAACGTATAACGTTATATACTATTACGTTATAACGTATAACGTTATGTAGCATTACGTTATAACGTATAACGTTATGTAGCACTACGTTATAACGTATAACGTTATGTAGCATTACGTTATAAGGTATAACGTTATATACTATTACGTTATAACGTATAACGTTATGTAGCACTACGTTATAACGTATAACGTTATGTAGCACTACGTTATAACGTATAACGTTATGTAGCACTACGTTATAACGTATAACGTTATGTAGCATTACGTTATAAGGTATAACGTTATATACTATTACGTTATAACGTATAACGTTATGTAGCACTACGTTATAACGTATAACGTTATGTAGCACTACGTTATAACGTATAACGTTATATAATATTACTTTATAACGTATAACGTTATGTAGCATTACGTTATAACGTATAACGTTATATACTATTACCTTATAACGTATAACGTTATGTGGCATTACGCTATAACGTATATCGTTATATATTCTTACCTTATAACGTTATACGTTATATAGTATTTCCTTATAACGTATAACGTTATGTAGCATTACGTTATAACGTATAACGTTATATACTATTACCTTATAACGTATAACGTTACGTAGCATTACGATATAACGTACATCGTTATATATTGTTACCTTATAACGTTATACGCTTTATACTATTACGTTATAACGTATAACGTTATGTAGCACTACGTTATATCGTATAACGTTATGTAGCACTACGTTATAACGTATAACGTTATATACTACTACCTTATAACGTATAACGTTATGTAGCATTACGTTATAACGTATAACGTTATATACTATTACCTTATAACGTATAACGTTATGTAGCAGTACGTTATAACGTATATCGTTATATATTGTTACCGTATAACGTTATACGTTATATACTATTACGTTATAACGTATAACGTTATGTAGCACTACGTTATAACGTATAACGTTATGTAGCACTACGTAATAACGTATAACGTTATGTAGCACTACGTTATAACGTATAACGTTAATTACTATTACCTTATAACGTATAACGTTATGTAGCATTACGTTATAACGTATAACGTTATATACTATTACCTTATAACGTATAACGTTATGTAGCAGTACGTTATAACGTATATCGTTATATATTGTTACCGTATAACGTTATATGTTATATACTATTACCTTATAACGTATAACGTTATGTAGCACTACGTTATACGTTATATACTATTACCTTATAACGTATAACGTTATGTAGCACTACGCTATGACGTATAACGTTATATACTACTACCTTATAACGTATAACGTTATGTAGCATTACGTTATAAGGTATAACGTTATATACTATTACCTTATAACGTATAACGTTATATACTACTACCTTATAACGTATAACGTTATGTAGCATTACGTTATAAGGTATAACCTTATATACTATTACGTTATAACGTATAACGTTATGAAGCATTACGTTATAACGTATAACGTTATGTAGCACAACATTATAACGTATAACGTTATGTAGCACTACGTAATAACGTATAACGATATATACTATTACCTTACAACTAATAACGTTATGTAGCACTACGTAATAACGTATAACGTCATATACTATTACCTTACAACGTATAACGTTATGTAGCACTATGTTATAACGTATAACGTTATGTAGCACAACGTTATAACGTATAACGTTATGTAGCATTACGTTATAAGCTATAACGTTATATACTATTACGTTATAACGTATAACGTTATGTAGCACTACGTTATAACGTATAACGTTATGTAGCACTACGTTATAACGTATAACGTTATGTAGCACTACGTTATAACGTATAACGTTATGTAGCATTACGTTATAAGGCATAACGTTATATACTATTACGTTATAACGTATAACGTTATGTAGCACTACGTTATAACGTAGATCGTTATGTAGCACTACGTTATAACGTATAACGTTATGTAGCACTACGTTATAACGTATAACGTTATATACTATTACCTTATAACGTATAACGTTATGTAGCATTACGTTATAACGTATAACGTTATATAGTATTACCTTATAACGTATAACGTTATGTGGCATTACGCTATAACGTATATCGTTATATATTGTTACCTTATAACGTTATACGTTATATAGTATTTCCTTATAACGTATAACGTTATGTAGCATTACGTTATAACGAATAACGTTATATACTATTACCTTATAACGTATAACGTTACGTAGCATTACGTTATAACGTACATCGTTATATATTGTTACCTTATAACGTTATACGCTTTATACTATTACGTTATAACGTATAACGTTATGTAGCACTACGTTATAACGTATAACGTTATGTAGCACTACGTTATAACGTATTACGTTATATACTACTACCTTATAACGTATAACGTTATGTAGCTTTACGTTATAAGGTATAAAGTTATATACTATTACCTTATAACGTATAACGTTATGTAGCACTACGTTATAACGTATAACGTTATGTAGCACTACGTAATAACGTATAACGTTATGTAGCACTACGTTAAAAGGTATAACGATATATACTATTACCTTACAACTAATAACGTTATGTAGCACTACGTTATAACGTATAACGTTATGTAGCACTACGTTATAACGTATAACGTTATGTAGCACTACGTTATAACGTATAACGTTATGTAGCATTACGTTATAAGGTATAACGTTATATACTATTACGTTATAACGTATAACGTTATGTAGCACTACGTTATAACGTATAACGTTATATACTATTACTTTATAACGTATAACGTTATGTAGCATTACGTTATAACGTATAACGTTATATACTATTACCTTATAACGTATAACGTTATGTGGCATTACGCTATAACGTATATCGTTATATATTCTTACCTTATAACGTTATACGTTATATAGTATTTCCTTATAACGTATAACGTTATGTAGCATTACGTTATAACGTATAACGTTATATACTATTACCTTATAACGTATAACGTTACGTAGCATTACGATATAACGTACATCGTTATATATTGTTACCTTATAACGTTATACGCTTTATACTATTACGTTGTAACGTATAACGTTATGTAGCACTACGTTATATCGTATAACGTTATGTAGCACTACGTTATAACGTATAACGTTATATACTACTACCTTATAACGTATAACGTTATGTAGCATTACGTTATAACGTATAACGTTATATACTATTACCTTATAACGTATAACGTTATGTAGCAGTACGTTATAACGTATATCGTTATATATTGTTACCGTATAACGTTATACGTTATATACTATTACGTTATAACGTATAACGTTATGTAGCATTACGTTATAACGAATAACGTTATATACTATTACCTTATAACGTATAACGTTACGTAGCATTACGTTATAACGTACATCGTTATATATTGTTACCTTATAACGTTATACGCTTTATACTATTACGTTATAACGTATAACGTTATGTAGCACTACGTTATAACGTATAACGTTATGTAGCACTACGTTATAACGTATTACGTTATATACTACTACCTTATAACGTATAACGTTATGTAGCTTTACGTTATAAGGTATAAAGTTATATACTATTACCTTATAACGTATAACGTTATGTAGCACTACGTTATAACGTATAACGTTATGTAGCACTACGTAATAACGTATAACGTTATGTAGCACTACGTTAAAAGGTATAACGATATATACTATTACCTTACAACTAATAACGTTATGTAGCACTACGTAATAACGTATAACGTCATATACTATTACCTTACAACGTATAACGTTATGTAGCACTATGTTATAACGTATAACGTTATGTAGCACAACGTTATAACGTATAACGTTATGTAGCATTACGTTATAAGCTATAACGTTATATACTATTACGTTATAACGTATAACGTTATGTAGCACTACGTTATAACGTATAACGTTATGTAGCACTACGTTATAACGTATAACGTTATGTAGCACTACGTTATAACGTATAACGTTATGTAGCATTACGTTATAAGGTATAACGTTATATACTATTACGTTATAACGTATAACGTTATGTAGCACTACGTTATAACGTATAACGTTATATACTATTACTTTATAACGTATAACGTTATGTAGCATTACGTTATAACGTATAACGTTATATACTATTACCTTATAACGTATAACGTTATGTGGCATTACGCTATAACGTATATCGTTATATATTCTTACCTTATAACGTTATACGTTATATAGTATTTCCTTATAACGTATAACGTTATGTAGCATTACGTTATAACGTATAACGTTATATACTATTACCTTATAACGTATAACGTTACGTAGCATTACGATATAACGTACATCGTTATATATTGTTACCTTATAACGTTATACGCTTTATACTATTACGTTATAACGTATAACGTTATGTAGCACTACGTTATACGTTATATACTATTACCTTATAACGTATAACGTTATGTAGCACTACGCTATAACGTATAACGTTATATACTACTACCTTATAACGTATAACGTTATGTAGCATTACGTTATAAGGTATAACGTTATATACTATTACCTTATAACGTATAACGTTATATACTACTACCTTATAACGTATAACGCTATGTAGCATTACGTTATAAGGTATAACCTTATATACTATTACGTTATAACGTATAACGTTATGTAGCATTACGTTATAACGTATAACGTTATGTAGCACAACGTTATAACGTATAACGTTATGTAGCACTACGTAATAACGTATAACGATATATACTATTACCTTACAACTAATAACGTTATGTAGCACTACGTAATAACGTATAACGTCATATACTATTACCTTACAACGTATAACGTTATGTAGCACTATGTTATAACGTATAACGTTATGTAGCATTACGTTATAAGCTATAACGTTATATACTATTACGTTATAACGTATAACGTTATGTAGCACTACGTTATAACGTATAACGTTATGTAGCACTACGTTATAACGTATAACGTTATGTAGCACTACGTTATAACGTATAACGTTATGTAGCATTACGTTATAAGGTATAACGTTATATACTATTACGTTATAACGTATAAAGTTATGTAGCACTACGTTATAACGTAGATCGTTATGTAGCACTACGTTATAACGTATAACGTTATGTAGCACTACGTTATAACGTATAACGTTATATACTATTACCTTATAACGTATAAGGTTATGTAGCATTACGTTATAACGTATAACGTTATATACTATTACCTTATAACGTATAACGTTATGTGGCATTACGCTATAACGTATATCGTTATATATTGTTACCTTATAACGTTATACGTTATATAGTATTTCCTTATAACGTATAACGTTATGTAGCATTACGTTATAACGAATAACGTTATATACTATTACCTTATAACGTATAACGTTACGTAGCATTACGTTATAACGTACATCGTTATATATTGTTACCTTATAACGTTATACGCTTTATACTATTACGTTATAACGTATAACGTTATGTAGCACTACGTTATAACGTATAACGTTATGTAGCACTACGTTATAACGTATTACGTTATATACTACTACCTTATAACGTATAACGTTATGTAGCTTTACGTTATAAGGTATAACGTTATATACTATTACCTTATAACGTATAACGTTATGTAGCACTACGTTATAACGTATAACGTTATATACTACTACCTTATAACTTATAACGTTATGTAGCATTACGTTATAAGGTATAACGTTATATACTATTACGTTATAACGTATAACGCTATGTAGCACTACGTTATAACGTATAACGTTATGTTGCACTACGTTATAACCTATAACGTTATATGCTACTACCTTATAACGTATAACGTTATATAGCACTACGTAATAACGTATAACGTTATATACTATTACCTTACAACGTATAACGTTATGTAGCACTACGTAATAACGTATAACGTTATATACTATTACCTTACAACGTATACCGTTATGTAGCACTACGTAATAACGTATAAAGTTATATACTATAACCTTATAACGTATAACGTTATGTGGCTTTGCGCTATAACGTATATCGTTATATATTGTTACCTTATAACGTTATACGTTATATACTATTACCTTATAACGTATAACGTTATGTAGCATTACGTTATAACGTACATCGTTATATATTGTTACCTTATAACGTTATACGTTATATACTATTACGTTATAACGTATAACGTTATGTAGCACTACGTTATAACGTATAACGTTATGTAGCATTACGTTATAAGGTATAACGTTATATACTATTACGTTATAACGTATAACGTTATGTAGCACTACGTTATAACGTAGATCGTTATGTAGCACTACGTTATAACGTATAACGTTATGTAGCACTACGTTATAACGTATAACGTTATATACTATTACGTTATAACGTATAACGTTATGTAGCATTACGTTATAACGAATAACGTTATATACTATTACCTTATAACGTATAACGTTACGTAGCATTACGTTATAACGTACATCGTTATATATTGTTACCTTATAACGTTATACGCTTTATACTATTACGTTATAACGTATAACGTTATGTAGCACTACGTTATAACGTATAACGTTATGTAGCACTACGTTATAACGTATTACGTTATATACTACTACCTTATAACGTATAACGTTATGTAGCTTTACGTTATAAGGTATAAAGTTATATACTATTACCTTATAACGTATAACGTTATGTAGCACTACGTTATAACGTATAACGTTATGTAGCACTACGTAATAACGTATAACGTTATGTAGCACTACGTTAAAAGGTATAACGATATATACTATTACCTTACAACTAATAACGTTATGTAGCACTACGTAATAACGTATAACGTCATATACTATTACCTTACAACGTATAACGTTATGTAGCACTATGTTATAACGTATAACGTTATGTAGCACAACGTTATAACGTATAACGTTATGTAGCATTACGTTATAAGCTATAACGTTATATACTATTACGTTATAACGTATAACGTTATGTAGCACTACGTTATAACGTATAACGTTATGTAGCACTACGTTATAACGTATAACGTTATGTAGCACTACGTTATAACGTATAACGTTATGTAGCATTACGTTATAAGGTATAACGTTATATACTATTACGTTATAACGTATAACGTTATGTAGCACTACGTTATAACGTATAACGTTATATACTATTACTTTATAACGTATAACGTTATGTAGCATTACGTTATAACGTATAACGTTATATACTATTACCTTATAACGTATAACGTTATGTGGCATTACGCTATAACGTATATCGTTATATATTCTTACCTTATAACGTTATACGTTATATAGTATTTCCTTATAACGTATAACGTTATGTAGCATTACGTTATAACGTATAACGTTATATACTATTACCTTATAACGTATAACGTTACGTAGCATTACGATATAACGTACATCGTTATATATTGTTACCTTATAACGTTATACGCTTTATACTATTACGTTATAACGTATAACGTTATGTAGCACTACGTTATACGTTATATACTATTACCTTATAACGTATAACGTTATGTAGCACTACGCTATAACGTATAACGTTATATACTACTACCTTATAACGTATAACGTTATGTAGCATTACGTTATAAGGTATAACGTTATATACTATTACCTTATAACGTATAACGTTATATACTACTACCTTATAACGTATAACGCTATGTAGCATTACGTTATAAGGTATAACCTTATATACTATTACGTTATAACGTATAACGTTATGTAGCATTACGTTATAACGTATAACGTTATGTAGCACAACGTTATAACGTATAACGTTATGTAGCACTACGTAATAACGTATAACGATATATACTATTACCTTACAACTAATAACGTTATGTAGCACTACGTAATAACGTATAACGTCATATACTATTACCTTACAACGTATAACGTTATGTAGCACTATGTTATAACGTATAACGTTATGTAGCATTACGTTATAAGCTATAACGTTATATACTATTACGTTATAACGTATAACGTTATGTAGCACTACGTTATAACGTATAACGTTATGTAGCACTACGTTATAACGTATAACGTTATGTAGCACTACGTTATAACGTATAACGTTATGTAGCATTACGTTATAAGGTATAACGTTATATACTATTACGTTATAACGTATAAAGTTATGTAGCACTACGTTATAACGTAGATCGTTATGTAGCACTACGTTATAACGTATAACGTTATGTAGCACTACGTTATAACGTATAACGTTATATACTATTACCTTATAACGTATAAGGTTATGTAGCATTACGTTATAACGTATAACGTTATATACTATTACCTTATAACGTATAACGTTATGTGGCATTACGCTATAACGTATATCGTTATATATTGTTACCTTATAACGTTATACGTTATATAGTATTTCCTTATAACGTATAACGTTATGTAGCATTACGTTATAACGAATAACGTTATATACTATTACCTTATAACGTATAACGTTACGTAGCATTACGTTATAACGTACATCGTTATATATTGTTACCTTATAACGTTATACGCTTTATACTATTACGTTATAACGTATAACGTTATGTAGCACTACGTTATAACGTATAACGTTATGTAGCACTACGTTATAACGTATTACGTTATATACTACTACCTTATAACGTATAACGTTATGTAGCTTTACGTTATAAGGTATAACGTTATATACTATTACCTTATAACGTATAACGTTATGTAGCACTACGTTATAACGTATAACGTTATATACTACTACCTTATAACTTATAACGTTATGTAGCATTACGTTATAAGGTATAACGTTATATACTATTACGTTATAACGTATAACGCTATGTAGCACTACGTTATAACGTATAACGTTATGTTGCACTACGTTATAACCTATAACGTTATATGCTACTACCTTATAACGTATAACGTTATATAGCACTACGTAATAACGTATAACGTTATATACTATTACCTTACAACGTATAACGTTATGTAGCACTACGTAATAACGTATAACGTTATATACTATTACCTTACAACGTATACCGTTATGTAGCACTACGTAATAACGTATAAAGTTATATACTATAACCTTATAACGTATAACGTTATGTGGCTTTGCGCTATAACGTATATCGTTATATATTGTTACCTTATAACGTTATACGTTATATACTATTACCTTATAACGTATAACGTTATGTAGCATTACGTTATAACGTACATCGTTATATATTGTTACCTTATAACGTTATACGTTATATACTATTACGTTATAACGTATAACGTTATGTAGCACTACGTTATAACGTATAACGTTATGTAGCACAACGTTATAACGTATAACGTTATATACTACTACCTTATAACGCATAACGTTATGTAGCTTTACGTTATAAGGTATAACGTTATATACTAATACCTTATAACGTATATCGTTATGTAGCAGTACGTTATAACTTATATCGTTATATATTGTTACCTTATAACGTTATACGTTATATACTATTACCTTATAACGTATAACGTTATGTAGCACTACGTTATAACGTATAACGTTATGTTGCACTACGTTATAACCTATAACGTTATATGCTACTACCTTACAACGTATAACGTTATGTAGCACTACGTAATAACGTATAACGTTATATACTATTACCTTACAACGTATAACGTTAAGTAGCACTACGTTATAACGTATAACGTTATATACTATTACCGTATAACGTATAACCTTATGTAGCACTACGTAACAACGTATAACGTTATGTAGCACTACGTTATAACGTATAACGTTATATACTATTACCTTATAACGTATAACGTTATGTAGCAGTACGTTATAACGTATATCGTTATATATTGTTACCTTACAACGTTATACGTTATATACTATTACCTTATAACGTATAACGTTATGTAGCACTACGTTATACGTTATATACTATTACCTTATAACGTATAACGTTATGTAGCACTACGTTATAACGTATAACGTTATATACTATTACCTTATAACGTATAACGTTATGTAGCAGTACGTTATAACGTATAACGTTATATACTATTACCTTATAACGTATAACGTTATATACTACTACCTTATAACGTATAACGTTATGTAGCATTACGTTATAAGGTATAACCTTATATACTATTACGTTATAACGTATAACGTTATGTAGCATTACGTTATAACGTATAACGTTATGTAGCACAACGTTATAACGTATAACGTTATGTAGCACTACGTAATAACGTATAGCGATATATACTATTACCTTACAACTAATAACGTTATGTAGCACTACGTAATAACGTATAACGTCATATACTATTACCTTACAACGTATAACGTTATGTAGCACTATGTTATAACGTATAACGTTATGTAGCATTACGTTATAAGCTATAACGTTATATACTATTACGTTATAACGTATAACGTTATGTAGCACTACGTTATAACGTATAACGTTATGTAGCACTACGTTATAACGTATAACGTTATGTAGCACTACGTTATAACGTATAACGTTATGTAGCATTACGTTATAAGGTATAACGTTATATACTATTACGTTATAACGTATAAAGTTATGTAGCACTACGTTATAACGTAGATCGTTATGTAGCACTACGTTATAACGTATAACGTTATGTAGCACTACGTTATAACGTATAACGTTATATACTATTACCTTATAACGTATAACGTTATGTAGCATTACGTTATAAGGTATAACGTTATATACTATTACCTTATAACGTATAACGTTATGTGGCATTACGCTATAACGTATATCGTTATATATTGTTACCTTATAACGTTATACGTTATATAGTATTTCCTTATAACGTATAACGTTATGTAGCATTACGTTATAACGAATAACGTTATATACTATTACCTTATAACGTATAACGTTACGTAGCATTACGTTATAACGTACATCGTTATATATTGTTACCTTATAACGTTATACGCTTTATACTATTACGTTATAACGTATAACGTTATGTAGCACTACGTTATAACGTATAACGTTATGTAGCACTACGTTATAACGTATTACGTTATATACTACTACCTTATAACGTATAACGTTATGTAGCTTGACGTTATAAGGTATAACGTTATATACTATTACCTTATAACGTATAACGTTATGTAGCACTACGTTATAACGTATAACGTTATATACTACTACCTTATAACTTATAACGTTATGTAGCATTACGTTATAAGGTATAACGTTATATACTATTACGTTATAACGTATAACGCTATGTAGCACTACGTTATAACGTATAACGTTATGTTGCACTACGTTATAACCTATAACGTTATATGCTACTACCTTATAACGTATAACGTTATATAGCACTACGTAATAACGTATAACGTTATATACTATTACCTTACAACGTATAACGTTATGTAGCACTACGTAATAACGTATAACGTTATATACTATTACCTTACAACGTATACCGTTATGTAGCACTACGTAATAACGTATAAAGTTATATACTATAACCTTATAACGTATAACGTTATGTGGCTTTGCGCTATAACGTATATCGTTATATATTGTTACCTTATAACGTTATACGTTATATACTATTACCTTATAACGTATAACGTTATGTAGCATTACGTTATAACGTACATCGTTATATATTGTTACCTTATAACGTTATACGTTATATACTATTACGTTATAACGTATAACGTTATGTAGCACTACGTTATAACGTATAACGTTATGTAGCACAACGTTATAACGTATAACGTTATATACTACTACCTTATAACGTATAACGTTATGTAGCTTTACGTTATAAGGTATAACGTCATATACTAATACCTTATAACGTATATCGTTATGTAGCAGTACGTTATAACTTATATCGTTATATATTGTTACCTTATAACGTTATACGTTATATACTATTACCTTATAACGTATAACGTTATGTAGCACTACGTTATAACGTATAACGTTATGTTGCACTACGTTATAACCTATAACGTTATATGCTACTACCTTATAACGTATAACGTTATGTAGCACTACGTAATAACGTATAACGTTATATACTATTACCTTACAACGTATAACGTTATGTAGCACTACGTAATAACGTATAACGTTATATACTATTACCTTACAACGTATAACGTTAAGTAGCACTACGTTATAACGTATAACGTTATATACTATTACCGTATAACGTATAACCTTATGTAGCACTACGTAACAACGTATAACGTTATGTAGCACTACGTTATAACGTATAACGTTATATACTATTACCTTATAACGTATAACGTTATGTAGCAGTACGTTATAACGTATATCGTTATATATTGTTACCTTATAACGTTATACGTTATATACTATTACCTTATAACGTATAACGTTATGTAGCACTACGTTATACGTTATATACTATTACCTTATAACGTATAACGTTATGTAGCACTACGTTATAACGTATAACGTTATGTTGCACTACGTTATAACCTATAACGTTATATACTACTACCTTATAACGTATAACGTTATGTAGCATTACGTTATAAGGTATAACGTTATATACTATTACCTTATAACGTATAACGTTATATACTACTACCTTATAACGTATAACGTTATGTAGCATTACGTTATAAGGTATAACGTTATATACTATTACGTTATAACGTATAACGTTATGTAGCATTACGTTATAACGTATAACGTTATGTAGCACAACGTTATAACGTATAACGTTATGTAGCACTACGTAATAACGTAAAACGATATATACTATTACCTTACAACTAATAACGTTATGTAGCACTACGTAATAACGTATAACGTCATATACTCTTACCTTACAACGTATAACGTTATGTAGCACTATGTGATAACGTATAACGTTATGTAGCACTACGTTATAACGTATAACGTTATATACTATTACGTTATAACGTATAATGTTATGTAGCATTACGTTATAACGTATAACGTTATGTAGCACTACGTTATAACGTATAACGTTATGTAGCATTACGTTATAAGGTATAACGTTATATACTATTACGTTATAACGTATAACGTTATGTAGCACTACGTTATAACGTATAACGTTATGTAGCACTACGTTATAACGTATAACGTTATGTAGCACTACGTTATAACGTATAACGTTATGTAGCATTACGTTATAAGGTATAACGTTATATACTATTACGTTATAACGTATAACGTTATGTAGCACAACGTTATAACGTATAACGTTATGTAGCACTACGTTATAACGTATAACGTTATGTAGCACTACGTTATAACGTATAACGTTATATACTATTACTTTATAACGTATAACGTTATGTAGCATTACGTTATAACGTATAACGTTATATACTATTACCTTATAACGTATAACGTTATGTGGCATTACGCTATAACGTATATCGTTATATATTCTTACCTTATAACGTTATACGTTATATAGTATTTCCTTATAACGTATAACGTTATGTAGCATTACGTTATAACGTATAACGTTATATACTATTACCTTATAACGTATAACGTTACGTAGCATTACGATATAACGTACATCGTTATATATTGTTACCTTATAACGTTATACGCTTTATACTATTACGTTATAACGTATAACGTTATGTAGCACTACGTTATATCGTATAACGTTATGTAGCACTACGTTATAACGTATAACGTTATATACTACTACCTTATAACGTATAACGTTATGTAGCATTACGTTATAACGTATAACGTTATATACTATTACCTTATAACGTATAACGTTATGTAGCAGTACGTTATAACGTATATCGTTATATATTGTTACCGTATAACGTTATACGTTATATACTATTACGTTATAACGTATAACGTTATGTAGCACTACGTTATAACGTATAACGTTATGTAGCACTACGTAATAACGTATAACGTTATGTAGCACTACGTTATAACGTATAACGTTAATTACTATTACCTTATAACGTATAACGTTATGTAGCAATACGTTATAACGTATAACGTTATATACTATTACCTTATAACGTATAACGTTATGTAGCAGTACGTTATAACGTATATCGTTATATATTGTTACCGTATAACGTTATATGTTATATACTATTACCTTATAACGTATAACGTTATGTAGCACTACGTTATACGTTATATACTATTACCTTATAACGTATAACGTTATGTAGCACTACGCTATAACGTATAACGTTATATACTACTACCTTATAACGTATAACGTTATGTAGCATTACGTTATAAGGTATAACGTTATATACTATTACCTTATAACGTATAACGTTATATACTACTACCTTATAACGTATAACGTTATGTAGCATTACGTTATAAGGTATAACGTTATATACTATTACGTTATAACGTATAACGTTATGTAGCACTACGTTATAACGTATAACGTTATGTAGCACTACGTTATAACGTATAACGTTATGTAGCACTACGTTATAACGTATAACGTTATGTAGCATTACGTTATAAGGTATAACCTTATATACTATTACGTTATAACGTATAACGTTATGTAGCATTACGTTATAACGTATAACGTTATGTAGCACAACGTTATAACGTATAACGTTATGTAGCACTACGTAATAACGTATAACGTCATATACTATTACCTTACAACGTATAACGTTATGTAGCACTATGTTATAACGTATAACGTTATGTAGCACAACGTTATAACGTATAACGTTATGTAGCATTACGTTATAAGCTATAACGTTATATACTATTACGTTATAACGTATAACGTTATGTAGCACTACGTCATAACGTATAACGTTATGTAGCACTACGTTATAACGTATAACGTTATGTAGCACTACGTTATAACGTATAACGTTATGTAGCATTACGTTATAAGGTATAACGTTATATACTATTACGTTATAACGTATAACGTTATATACTATTACCTTATAACGTATAACGTTATGTGGCATTACGCTATAACGTATATCGTTATATATTGTTACCTTCTAACGTTATACGTTATATAGTATTTCCTTATAACGTATAACGTTATGTAGCATTACGTTATAACGAATAACGTTATATACTATTACCTTATAACGTATAACGTTACGTAGCATTACGTTATAACGTACATCGTTATATATTGTTACCTTATAACGTTATACGCTTTATACTATTACGTTATAACGTATAACGTTATGTAGCACTACGTTATAACGTATAACGTTATGTAGCACTACGTTATAACGTATTACGTTATATACTACTACCTTATAACGTATAACGTTATGTAGCACTACGTAATAACGTATAACGTTATGTAGCACTACGTAATAACGTATAACGTTATGTAGCACTACGTTATAACGTATAACGTTATGTAGCACTACGTAATAACGTATAACGTTATGTAGCACTACGTTATAACGTATAACGTTATGTAGCACTACGTTATAACGTATAACGTTATATACTGTTACCTTATAACTTATAACGTTATGTAGCACTACGTTATAACGTATAACGTTATATACTATTACCTTATAGCGTATAACGTTATGTAGCAGTACGTTATAACGCATATCGCTATATATTGTAACCTTATAACGTTATACGTTATATACGTTCACCTTATAACGTATAACGTTATGTAGCACTACGTTATAACGTATAACGTTATATACTAATACCTTATAACGTATAACGTTATGTAGCATTACGTTATAACGTATAACGTTGTATACTATTACCTTATAACGTATATCGCTATGTAGCATTACGTTATAACGAATACCGTTGTATTCTATTACCTTACAACGTATAACGTTATGTAGCACTACGTTATAACGTATAACGTTATGTAGCACTACGTTATAACGTATAACGTTATGTAGCACTACGTTATAACGTATAACGTTATGTAGCACTACGTTATAACGTATAACGTTATGTAGCACTACGTTATAACGTATAACGTTATGTAGCACTACGTTATAACGTATAACGTTATATACTGTTACCTTATAACGTATAACGTTATGTAGCATTACGTTATAACGTATAACGTTGTATACTATTACCTTATAACGTATATCGCTATGTAGCATTACGTTATAACGAATACCGTTGTATTCTATTACCTTACAACGTATAACGTTATGTAGCACTACGTAATAACGTATAACGTTATATACTATTACCTTACAACGTATAACGTTATGTAGCACTACGTTATAACGTATAACGTTATGTAGCACTACGTTATAACGTATACCGTTATGTAGCACTACGTTATGAGGTATAACGTTATATACTATTACCTTATAACGTATAACGTTATGTAGCATTACGTTATAACGTATAACGTTGTATACTATTACCTTATAACGTATAACGTTATGTAGCACTACGTTATAACCTATAACGTTATGTAGCATTACGTTATAAGGTATAACGTTATATACTATTACCTTATAACGTATAACGTTATGTAACACTACGTTACAACGTATAACGTTATGTAGCACTACGTTATAACGTATAACGTTATATACTATTACCTTACAACGTATAACGTTATGTAGCACTACGTAATAACGTATAAAGTTATATACTATAACCGTATAACGTATAACGTTATGTGGCTTTGCGCTATAACGTATATCGTTATATATTGTTACCTTATAACGTTATACGTTATATAGTATTACCTTATAACGTATACCGTTATCTAGCATTACGTAATAACGTATAGCGTTATATACTATTACCTTATAACGTATAACGTTACGTAGCATTACGTTATAACGTACATCGTTATATATTGTTACCTTATAACGTTATACGTTATATACTATTACGTTATAACGTATTACGTTATGTAGCACTACGTTATAACGTATAACGTTATGTAGCACTACGTTATAACGTATAACGTTATATACTACTACCTTATAACGTATAACGTTATGTAGCTTTACGCTATAAGGTATAACGTTATATACTATTACCTTATAACGTATATCGTTATGTAGCAGTACGTTATAACGTATATCCTTATATATTGTTACCTTATAACGTTATACGTTATATACTATTACCTTATAACGTATAACGTTATGTAACATTACGTTATAACGTATAACGTTGGATACTATTACCTTATAACGTATATCGCTATGTAGCATTACGTTATAACGAATACCGTTGTATTCTATTACCTTACAACGTATAACGTTATGTAGCACTACGTAATAACGTATAAAGTTATATACTATAACCTTATAACGTATAACGGTATATACTATTACCTTACACCGTATAACGTTATGGAGCACTACGTTATAACGTATAACGTTATGTAGCACTACGTTATAACGTATAACGTTATATACTGTTACCTTATAACTTATAACGTTATGTAGCACTACGTTATAACGTATAACGTTATATACTATTACCTTATAGCGTATAACGTTATGTAGCAGTACGTTATAACGCATATCGTTATATATTGTTACCTTATAACGTTATACGTTATATACGTTCACCTTATAACGTATAACGTTATGTAGCACTACGTTATAACGTATAACGTTATATACTAATACCTTATAACGTATAACGTTATGTAGCATTACGTTATAACGTATAACGTTGTATACTATTACCTTATAACGTATATCGCTATGTAGCATTACGTTATAACGAATACCGTTGTATTCTATTACCTTACAACGTATAACGTTATGTAGCACTACGTTATAACGTATAACGTTATGTAGCACTACGTTATAACGTATAACGTTATGTAGCACTACGTTATAACGTATAACGTTATGTAGCACTACGTTATAACGTATAACGTTATGTAGCACTACGTTATAACGTATAACGTTATGTAGCACTACGTTATAACGTATAACGTTATATACTGTTAAGTTATAACGTATAACGTTATGTAGCATTACGTTATAACGTATAACGTTGTATACTATTACCTTATAACGTATATCGCTATGTAGCATTACGTTATAACGAATACCGTTGTATTCTATTACCTTACAACGTATAACGTTATGTAGCACTACGTAATAACGTATAACGTTATATACTATTACCTTACAACGTATAACGTTATGTAGCACTACGTTATAACGTATAACGTTATGTAGCACTACGTTATAACGTATAACGTTATGTAGCACTACGTTATGAGGTATAACGTTATATACTATTACCTTATAACGTATAACGTTATGTAGCATTACGTTATAACGTATAACGTTGTATACTATTACCTTATAACGTATAACGTTATGTAGCATTACGTTATAACGTATAACGTTGTATACTATTACCTTATAACGTACATCGCTATGTAGCATTACGTTATAACGAATACCGTTGTATTCTATTACGTTATAACGTATAACGTTATGTAGCACTACGTTATAACGTATAACGTTATATACTATTACCTTATAACGTGTAACGTTATGTAGCATTACGTTATAACGTATAACGTTGTATAATGTTACCTTATAACGCACAACGTTATGTAGCATTACTTTATAACGTATACCGTTATATACTATTACCTTATAACGTATAACGTTATGTAGCACTACGTTATAACGTATAACGTTATGTAGCACTACGTTATAACGTATAACGTTATATACTGTTACCTTATAACGTATAACGTTATGTAGCATTACGTTATAAGGTATAACGTTATATACTATTACCTTATAACGTATAACGCTATGTAGCACTACGTTATAACGTATAACGTTATGTAGCACTACGTAATAACGTCATACGTTATATACTATTCCCTTACAACGTATAACGTTATGTAGCACTACGTTATAACGTATGACGTTATATACTATTACCTTCTAACCTATAACGTTATGTCGCATTACGTTATATCGTATACCGTTATATACTATTACCTTATAACGAATAACGTTATGTAGCATTACGTTATAACGTATATCGTCATATATTGTTACCTTATAACGTTATACGTTATATACTATTACCTTATAACTTATAACGTTATGTAGCACTACGTTATAACCTATAACGTTATGTAGCATTACGTTATAAGGTATAACGTTATATACTATTACCTTATAACGTATAACGTTATGTAGCACTACGTTATAACGTATAACGTTATATACTATTACCTTACAACGTATAACGTTATGTACCACTACGTAATAACGTATAAAGTTATATACTATAACCTTATAACGTATAACGTTATGTGGCTTTGCGCTATAACGTATATTGTTATATATTGTTACCTTATAACGTTATACGTTATATAGTATTACCTTATAAAGTATACCGTTATCTAGCATTACGTAATAACGTATAGCGTTATATACTATTACCTTATAACGTATAACGTTACGTAGCATTACGTTATAACGTACATCGTTATATATTGTTACCTTATAACGTTATACGTTATATACTATTACGTTATAACGTATAACGTTATGTAGCACTACGTTATAACGTATAACGTTATGTAGCACTACGTTATAACGTATAACGTTATATACTACTACCTTATAACGTATAACGTTATGTAGCTTTACGCTATAAGGTATAACGTTATATACTATTACCTTATAACGTATATCGTTATGTAGCAGTACGTTATAACGTATATCGTTATATATTGTTACCTTATAACGTATATCGCTATGTAGCATTACGTTATAACGAATACCGTTGTATTCTATTACCTTACAACGTATAACGTTATGTAGCACTACGTAATAACGTATAAAGTTATATACTATAACCTTATAACGTATAACGGTATATACTATTACCTTACACCGTGTAACGTTATGTAGCACTACGTTATAACGTATAACGTTATGTAGCACTACGTTATAACGTATAACGTTATATACTGTTACCTTATAACTTATAACGTTATGTAGCACTACGTTATAACGTATAACGTTATATACTATTACCTTATAGCGTATAACGTTATGTAGCAGTACGTTATAACGCATATCGTTATATATTGTTACCTTATAACGTTATACGTTATATACGTTCACCTTATAACGTATAACGTTATGTAGCACTACGTTATAACGTATAACGTTATATACTAATACCTTATAACGTATAACGTTATGTAGCATTACGTTATAACGTATAACGTTGTATACTATTACCTTATAACGTATATCGCTATGTAGCATTACGTTATAACGAATACCGTTGTATTCTATTACCTTACAACGTATAACGTTATGTAGCACTACGTTATAACGTATAACGTTATGTAGCACTACGTTATAACGTATAACGTTATATACTGTTACCTTATAACGTATAACGTTATGCAGCACTACGTTATAACGTATAACGTTATGTAGCACTACGTTATAACGTATAACGTTATATACTGTTACCTTATAACGTATAACGTTATGTAGCACTACGTAATAACGTATAAAGTTATATACTATAACCTTATAACGTATAACGGTATATACTATTACCTTACACCGTGTAACGTTATGTAGCACTACGTTATAACGTATAACGTTATGTAGCACTACGTTATAACGTATAACGTTATATACTGTTACCTTATAACTTATAACGTTATGTAGCACTACGTTATAACGTATAACGTTATATACTATTACCTTATAGCGTATAACGTTATGTAGCACTACGTTATAACGTATAACGTTATGTAGCACTACGTTATAACGTATAACGTTATATACTGTTACCTTATAACGTATAACGTTATGTAGCATTACGTTATAACGTATAACGTTGTATACTATTACCTTATAACGTATATCGCTATGTAGTATTACGTTATAACGAATACCGTTGTATTCTATTACCTTACAACGTATAACGTTATGTAGCACTACGTAATAACGTATAACGTTATATACTATTACCTTACAACGTATAACGTTATGTAGCACCACGTTATAACGTATAACGTTATGTAGCACTACGTTATAACGTATAACGTAATGTAGCACTACGTTATGAGGTATAACGTTATATACTATTACCTTATAACGTATAACGTTATGTAGCATTACGTTATAACGTATAACGTTGTATACTATTACCTTATAACGTATAACGTTATGTAGCATTACGTTAAAACGTATAACGTTGTATACTATTACCTTATAACGTACATCGCTATGTAGCATTACGTTATAACGAATATCGTTGTATTCTATTACGTTATAACGTATAACGTTATGTAGCACTACGTTATAACGTATAACGTTATATACTATTACCTTATAACGTGTAACGTTATGTAGCATTACGTTATAACGTATAACGTTGTATAATGTTACCTTATAACGCACAACGTTATGTAGCATTACTTTATAACGCATACCGTTATATACTATTACCTTATAACGTATAACGTTATGTAGCACTACGTTATAACGTATAACGTTATGTAGCACTACGTTATAACGTATAACGTTATATACTGTTACCTTATAACGTATAACGTTATATACTGTTACCTTATAACGTATAACGTTATGTAGCATTACGTTATAAAGTATAACGTTGTATACTATTACCTTATAACGTATATCGCTATGTAGCATTACGTTATAACGAATACCGTTGTATTCTATTACCTTACAACGTATAACGTTATGTAGCACTACGTAATAACGTATAACGTTATATACTATTACCTTATAACGTATAACGTTATGTAGCACTACGTTATAACGTATAACGTTATATACTACTACCTTATAACGTATAACGTTATGTAGCACTACGTTATAACGTATAACGTTATGTAGCACTACGCTATAACCTATAACGTTATATACTACTACCTTATAACGTATAACGTTATGTAGCACTACGTAATAACGTATAACGTTATATACTATTACCTTACAACGTATAACGTTATGTAGCGCTACGTTATAACGTATATCGTTATATATTGTTACCTTATAACGTTATACGTTATATACTATTACCTTATAACGTATAACGTTATGTAGCATTACGTTATAACGTATAACGTTGGATACTATTACCTTATAACGTATATCGCTATGTAGCATTACGTTATAACGAATACCGTTGTATTCTATTACCTTACAACGTATAACGTTATGTAGCACTACGTAATAACGTATAAAGTTATATACTATAACCTTATAACGTATAACGTTATATACTATTACCTTACACCGTATAACGTTATGTAGCACTACGTTATAACGTATAACGTTATATACTATTACCTTACACCGTATAACGTTATGTAGCACTACGTTATAACGTATAACGTTATGTAGCACTACGTTATAACGTATAACGTTATGTAGCACTACGTTATAACGTATAACGTTATATACTGTTACCTTATAACTTATAACGTTATGTAGCACTACGTTATAACGTATAACGTTATATACTATTACCTTATAGCGTATAACGTTATGTAGCAGTACGTTATAACGCATATCGTTATATATTGTTACCTTATAACGTTATACGTTATATACGTTCACCTTATAACGTATAACGTTATGTAGCACTACGTTATAACGTATAACGTTATATACTATTACCTTATAACGTATAACGTTATGTAGCATTACGTTATAACGTATAACGTTGTATACTATTACCTTATAACGTATATCGCTATGTAGCATTACGTTATAACGAATACCGTTGTATTCTATTACCTTACAACGTATAACGTTATGTAGCACTACGTTATAACGTATAACGTTATGTAGCACTACGTTATAACGTATAACGTTATGTAGCACTACGTTATAACGTATAACGTTATGTAGCACTACGTTATAACGTATAACGTTATATACTGTTACCTTATAACGTATATCGTTATGTAGCATTACGTTATAACGTATAACGTTGTATACTATTACCTTATAACGTATATCGCTATGTAGCATTACGTTATAACGAATACCGTTGTATTCTATTACCTTACAACGTATAACGTTATGTAGCACTACGTAATAACGTATAACGTTATATACTATTACCTTACAACGTATAACGTTATGTAGCACTACGTTATAACGTATAACGTTATGTAGCACTACGTTATAACGTATAACGTTATATACTATTACCTTATAACGTATAACGTTATGTAGCATTACGTTATAACGTATAACGTTGTATACTAATACCTTATAACGTATAACGTTATGTAGCATTACGTTATAACGTATAACGTTGTATACTATTACCTTATAACGTACATCGCTATGTAGCATTACGTTATAACGAATACCGTTGTATTCTATTACGTTATAACGTATAACGTTATATACTATTACCTTATAACGTATAACGTTATGTAGCATTACGTTATAACGTATAACGTTGTATAATGTTACCTTATATCGCACAACGTTATGTAGCATTACTTTATAACGTATACCGTTATATACTATTACCTTATAACGTATAACGTTATGTAGCACTACGTTATAACGTATAACGTTATGTAGCACTACGTTATAACGTATAACGTTATATACTGTTACCTTATAACGTATAACGTTATGTAGCATTACGTTATGACGTATAACGTTGTATACTATTACCTTATAACGTATATCGCTATGTAGCATTACGTTATAACGAATACCGTTGTATTCTATTACCTTACAACGTATAACGTTATGTAGCACTACGTAATAACGTATAACGTTATATACTATTACCTTATAACGTATAACGTTATGTAGCACTACATTATAACGTATAACGTTATATACTACTACCTTATAACGTATAACGTTACGTAGCACTACGTTATAACGTATAACGTTATGTAGCACTACGTAATAACGTATAACGTTATGTAGCAATACGTTATAGCGTATAACGTTATATACTACTATCTTATAACGTATAGCGTTATGTAGCATTACGTTATAAGGTATAACGTTATATACTATTACCTTATAACGTATAGCGTTATGTAGCATTACGTTATAACGTATAACGTTGTATACTATTACCTTATAACGTACATCGCTATGTAGCATTACGTTATAACGAATACCGTTGTATTCTATTACGTTATAACGTATAACGTTATGTAGCACTACGTTATAACGTATAACGTTATATACTACTACCTTATAACGTATAACGTTATGTAACACTACGTTATAACGTATAACGTTATGTAGCACTACGTAATAACGTATAACGTTATGTAGCACTACGTTATAACGTATAACGTTATATACTAATACCATATAGCGTATAACGTTATGTAGCAGTACGTTATAACGTATATCGTTATATATTGTTACCTTATAACGTTATACGTTATATACTATTACCTTATAACGTATAACGTTATGTAGCACTACGTTATAACGTATAACGTTATGTAGCACTATATTATAACGTATAACGTTATATACTATTACCGTATAACGTATAACGTTATGTAGCACTACGTAACAACGTATAACGTTATGTAGCACTACGTTATAACGTATAACGTTATATACTATTACCTTATAACGTATAACGTTATGTAGCAGTACGTTATAACGTATATCGTTATATATTGTTACCTTATAACGTTATACGTTATATACTATTACCTTATAACATATAACGTTATGTAGCATTACGTTATAACGTATAACGTTGTATAATGTTACCTTATAACGTACAACGTTATGTAGCATTACTTTATAACGTATACCGTTATATACTATTACCTTATAACGTATAACGCTATGTAGCATTACGTTATAACGTATATCGTTGTATACTATTACGTTGTAACGTATAACGTTATGTAGGACTACGTTATAACGTATAACGTTATGTAGCACTACGTTATAACGTATAACGTTATATACTATTACCTTATAGCGTATAACGTTATGTAGCAGTACGTTATAACGTATATCGTTATATATTGTTACCGTATAACGTTATACGTTATATACTATTACCTTATAACGTATAACGTTATGTAGCACTACGTTATACGTTATATACTATTACCTTATAACGTATAACGTCATGTAGCACTACGTTATAGCGTATAACGTTATGTAGCATTACGTTATAACCTATAACAATATGTACTATTACCTTATAACGTATAACGTTATGTAGCACCACGTTATAACATATAACGTTATATGCTATTACCTTATAACGTATAACGTTATGTAGCACTACGTTATAACGTATAACGTTATGTAGCACTACGTTATAACGTATAACGTTATATACTATTACCTTATAACGTATAACGTTATGTCGCATTACGTTATATCGTATACCGTTATATACTCTTACCTTATAACGTATAACATTATGTAGCATTACGTTATAACGTATATCGCTATATATTGTTACCTTATAACGTTATACGTTATATAGTATTGCCTTATAACGTATAACGTTATGTAGCATTACGTTATAACGTATATCGTTATATACTACTACCTTATAACGTATAACGTTACGTAGCATTACGTTGTAACGTATATCGTTATATACTGTTACCTTATAACGTTATACGTTGTATACTATTACGTTATAACTTATAACGTTATGTAGCACTACGTTATAACGTATAACGTTATGTAGCACTACGTTATAACGTATAACGTTATATACTACTACCTTATAACGTATAACGTTATGTTGCTTTACGTTATAAGGTATAACGTTATATACTATTACCTTATAACGTATAACGTTATGTAGCAGTACGTTATAGCGTATATAGTTATATATTGTTACCTTATAACGTTATACGTTATCTACTATTACGTTATAACGTATAACGTTATGTAGCAGTACGTTATAACGTATAACGTTATGTAGCACTACGTAATACCGTATAACGTTATATACTATTACCTTACAACGTATAACGTTATGTAGCAGTACGTTATAGCGTATATAGTTATATATTGTTACCTTATAACGTTATACGTTATCTACTATTACGTTATAACGTATAACGTTATGTAGCAGTACGTTATAACGTATAACGTTATGTAGCACTACGTTATAACGTATAACGTTATATACTATTACCTTATAACGTATAACGTTATGTCGCATTACGTTATATGGTATACCGTTATATACTATTACCTTATAACGTATAACGTTACGTAGCATTACGTTGTAACGTATATCGTTATATACTGTTACCTTATAACGTTATACGTTGTATACTATTACGTTATAACTTATAACGTTATGTAGCACTACGTTATAACGTATAACGTTATGTAGCACTACGTTATAACGTATAACGTTATATACTACTACCTTATAACGTATAACATTATGTTGCTTTACGTTATAAGGTATAACGTTATATACTATTACCTTATAACGTATAACGTTATGTAGCACTACGTTATAACGTATAACGTTATGTAGCACTACGTAATAACGTATAACGTTATATACTATTACCTTACAACGTATAACGTTATGTAGCACTACGTTATTACGTATAACGTTATGTAGCACTACGTTATAACGTATAACGTTATGTAGCACTACGTTATAACGTATAACGTTATATACTATTACCTTATAACGTATAACGTTATGTAGCAGTACGTTATAACGTATATCGTTATATATTGTTACCTTGTAACGTTATACGTTATATACTATTACCCTATAACGTATAACGTTATGTAGCATTACGTTATAACGTGTAACGTTATATACTATTACCTTATAACGTATAACGTTATGTGTCATTACGTTATAACGTATAACGTTATATATTGTTACCTTATAACGTTATACGTTATATAGTATTACCTTATAACGTATAACGTTATGTAGCATTACGTTATAACGTATAACGTTATAGACTATTACCTTATAACGTATAACGTTACGTAGCATTACGTTATAACGTATATCGTTATATATTGTTACCTTATAGCGCTATACGTTACGTAGCATTACGTTATAACGTATAACGTTTTGTAGCATTACGTCATAACGAATAACGTTATATACTATTACCTTATAACGTATAACGTTATGTAGCATTACGTTATAACGTATAACGTTATATACTATTACGTTATAACGTATAACGTTATGTAGCACTACGTTATAACGTATAACGTTATGTAGCACTACGTTATAACGTATAACGTTATGTAGCACTACGTTATAACGTATAACGTTATATATTATGTCCTTATAACGTATAACGTTATGTAGCAGTACGTTATAACGTATATCGTTATATATTGTTACCTTATAACGTTATACGATATATACTATTACCTTATAACGTATAACGTTATGTAGCAGTACGTTATAACGTATATCGTTATATATTGTTACCTTATAACGTTATACGTTATATACTATTACCTTATAACGTATAACGTTATGTAGCATTACGTTATAACGTATAACGTTGTATACTATTACCTTATAACGTATATCGCTATGTAGCATTTCGTTATAACGAATATCGTTGTATTCTATTACGTTATAACGTATAACGTTATGTAGCACTACGTTATAACGTATAACGTTATATAGTATTACCTTATAACGTATAACGTTATGTAGCATTACGTTATAACGTATAACGTTATATACTATTACCTTATAACGTATAACGTTACGTAGCATTACGTTATAACGTATATCGTTATATATTATTACCTTATAACGTTATACGTTATATATAGTATTACCTTATAACGTATAACGTTATGTAGCATTACGTTATATCGTATATCGTTATATATTGTTACCTTATAACGTTATACGTTATATACTATTACGTTATAACGTATAGCGTTATGTAGCACTACGTTATAACGTATATAGTTATATATTGTTACCTTATAACGTTATACGTTATCTACTATTACGTTATAACGTATAACGTTATGTAGCAGTACGTTATAACGTATAACGTTATGTAGCACTACGTTATAACGTATTACGTTATATACTACTACCTTATAACGTATAACGTTATGTAGCTTTACGTTGTAAGGTATAACGTTATATACTATTACCTTATAACGTATAACGTTATGTAGCATTACGTTATAACGTTTAACGTTATATACTATTACGTTATACCGTATAACGTTATGTAGCACTACGTAATAACGTATAACGTTATGTAGCACTACGTTATAACGTATAACGTTATATACTATTACCTTATAACGTATAACGTTATGTAGCAGTACGTTATAACGTATATCGTTATATATTGTTACCTTATAACGTTATACGATATATGCTATTACCTTATAACGTATAACGTTATGTAGCAGTACGTTATAACGTATATCGTTATATATTGTTACCTTATAATGTTATACGTTATATACTATTACCTTATAACGTATAACGTGATGTAGCACTACGCTATAACGTACAACGTTGTATACTATTACGTTATAACGTATAACGTTATGTAGCGCTACCTTATAACGTATACCGTTATGTAGCACTACGTTTTAACGTATAACGATATATACTATTACGTTATACCGTATAACGTTATGTAGCACTACGTTATAACGTATAACGTTATGTAGCACTACGTTATAACGTATAACGTTATATACTGTTACCTTATAACGTATAACGTTATGTAGCACTACGGTATAACGTATAACGTTATATACTATTACCTTACAACGTATAACGTTATGTAGCACTACGTTATAACGTATAACGTTATGTAGCACTACGTTATAACGTATACCGTTATGTAGCACTACGTTATAACGTATAACGTTATATACTATTACCTTATAACGTATAACGTTATGTAGCAGTACGTTATAACGTATAACGTTATATACTATTACCTTACAACGTATAACGTTATGTAGCGTTACGTTATAACGTATATCGCTATATATTGTCACCTTATAACGTATAACGTTATATACTACTACCTTATAACGTATAACGTTATGTAGCACTACGTTATAACGTATAACGTTATATACTATTACCTTATAACGTATAACGTTATGTAGCACTACGGTATAACGTATAACGTTATATACTATTACCTTACAACGTATAACGTTATGTAGCACTACGTTATAACGTATATCGCTATATATTGTTACCTTATAACGTTATACGTTATATACTATTACCTTATAACGTATAACGTTATGTAGCACTACGTTATAACGTATAACGTTATGTAGCACTACGTTATAACGTATAACGTTATATACTATTACCTTATAACGTATAACGTTATGTAGCATTACGTTATAACCTATAACGTTATATACTATTACCTTACAACGTATAACGTTATGTAGCACTACGTTATGACGTATAACGTTATGTAGCACTACGTTATAACGTATAACGTTATGTAGCACTACGTTATAACGTATAACGTTATATACTATTACCTTATAACGTATAACGTTATGTAGCAGTACGTTATAACGTATAACGTTATATACTATTACCTTACAACGTATAACGTTATGTAGCATTACGTTATAACGTATATCGCTATATATTGTCACCTTATAACGTATAACGTTATATACTACTACCTTATAACGTATAACGTTATGTAGCACTACGTTATAACGTATAACGTTATATACTATTACCTTATAACGTATAACGTTATGTAGCACTACGGTATAACGTATAACGTTATATACTATTACCTTACAACGTATAACGTTATGTAGCACTACGTTATAACGTATATCGCTATATATTGTTACCTTATAACGTTATACGTTATATACTATTACCTTATAACGTATAACGTTATGTAGCACTACGTTATAACGTATAACGTTATGTAGCACTACGTTATAACGTATAACGTTATATACTGTTACCTTATAACGTATAACGTTATGTAGCACTACGGTATAACGTATAACGTTATATACTATTACCTTACAACGTATAACGTTATGTAGCACTACGTTATAACGTATAACGTTATGTAGCACTACGTTATAACGTATAACGTTATGTAGCACTACGTTTTAACGTATAACTTTATATACTACTACCTTATAAAGTATAACGTTATGCAGCACTACGTTATAACGTATAACGTTATATACTATTACCTTATAACGTATAACGTTATGTAGCACTACGGCATAACGTATAACGTTATATACTATTACCTTACAACGTATAACGTTATGTAGCACTACGTTATAACGTATAAAGTTATGTAGCACTACGTTATAACGTATAACGTTATGTAGCACTACGTTATAACGTATATCGTTATATATTGTTACCTTATAACGTTATACGTTATATAGTATTACCTTATAACGTATAACGTTATGTAGCATTACGTTATAACGTTTAACGTTATATACTATTACGTTATAACGTATAACGTTATGTAGCACTACGTTATAACGTATAACGTTATGTAGCACTACGTTATAACGTATAACGTTATGTAGCACTACGTTATAACGTATAACGTTATGTAGCACTACGTTATAACGTATAACGTTATGTAGCACTACGTTATAACGTATAACGTTATGTAGCACTACGTTATAGCGTATATCGTTATATATTGTTACCTTATAACGTTATACGTTATATAGTATTACCTTATAACGTATAACGTTATGTAGCATTACGTTATAACGTTTAAAGTTATATACTATTACGTTATAACGTATAACGTTATGTAGCACTACGTTATAACGTATAACGTTATGTAGCACTACGTTATAACGTATAACGTTATGTAGCACTACGTTATAACGTATAGCGTTATGTAGCACTACGTTATAATGTATAACGTTATATACTATTACCTTATAACGTATAACGTTATGTAGCATTACGTTATAAGGTATAACGTTATATACTATTACCTTACAACGTATAACGTTATGTAGCACTACGTTATGACGTATAACGTTATGTAGCACTACGTTATAACGTATAGCGTTATGTAGCACTACGTTATAACGTATAACGTTATATACTACTACCTTATAACGTATAACGTTATGTAGCAGAACGTTATAACGTATAACGTTATATACTATTACCTTATAACGTATAACGTTATGTAGCATTACGTTATAACCTATAACGTTATATATTATTACCTTACAACGTATAACATTATGTAGCACTACGTTGTGACGTATAACGTTATGTAGCACTACGTTATAACGTATAACGTTATGTAGCAGTACGTTATAACGTATAACGTTATATACTATTACCTTAAAACGTATAACGTTATGTAGCATTACGTTATAAGGTATAACTTTATATACTATTACGTTATAACGTATAACGTTATGTAGCACTACGTTATAACGTATAACGTTATGTAGCAATACGTTATATCGTATAACGTTATGTAGCACTACGTTATAACGTATAACGTTATATACCATTCCCTTATAACGTATAACGTTATGTAGCAGTACGTTATAACGTATATCGTTATATATTGCTTCCTTATAATGTTATACGTTATATACTATTACCTTATAACGTATAACGTTATGTAGCATTACGTTATAACGTATAACGTAATATACTATTACCTTATAACGTATAACGTGATTTAGCACTACGCTATAACGTACAATGTTGTATACTATTACGTTATATCGTATAACGTTATGTAGCACTACGTTATAACGTATAACGTTATGTAGCACTACGTTATAACGTATAACGTTATATAATATTACCTTATAACGTATAACGTTATATACTATTACCTTATAACGTATAACGTGATGTAGCACTACGCGATAACGTACAATGTTGTATACTATTACGTTATATCGTATAACGTTATGTAGCACTACGTTATAACGTATAACGTTATGTAGCACTACGCTATAACGTATAACGTTATGCAGCACTACGTTATAACGTATAACGTTATATACTATTACCTTATAACGTATAACGTTATGTAGCACTATATTATAACGTATAACGTTATGCAGCACTAAGTTATAACGTATAACGTTCTATACTATTACCTTACAACGTATAACGTTATGTAGCACTACGGTATAACGTATCACGTTATGTAGCACTACGTTATATCGTATAACGTTATGCAGCACTACGTTATAACGTATAACGTTATATACTATCACCTTACAACGTATAACATTATGTAGCACTACGTTGTAACGTATAACGTTATGTAGCACTACGTTATAACGTATAACGTTATGTAGCACTACGTTATAACGTATAACGTTATATACTATTACCTTATTACGTATAACGTTATGTAGCATTACGTTATAACCTATAACGTTATATACTATTACCTTACAACGTATAAAGTTATGTAGCATTACGTTAAAACGAATAACGTTATATACTATTACCTTATAACGTATAACGTTATGTAGCATTACGTTATATAGTATAACGTTGGATACTATTACCTTATAACGTATATCGCTATGTAGCATTACGTTATAACGAATACCGTTGTATTCTATTACCTTACAACGTATAACGTTATGTAGCACTACGTAATAACGTATAAAGTTATATACTATAACCTTATAACGTATAACGTTATATACTATTACCTTACACCGTATAACGTTATGTAGCACTACGTTATAACGTATAACGTTATATACTATTACCTTACACCGTATAACGTTATGTAGCACTACGTTATAACGTATAACGTTATGTAGCACTACGTTATAACGTATAACGTTATGTAGCACTACGTTATAACGTATAACGTTATATACTGTTACCTTATAACTTATAACGTTATGTAGCACTACGTTATAATGTATAACGTTATATACTATTACCTTATAGCGTATAACGTTATGTAGCAGTACGTTATAACGCATATCGTTATATATTGTTACCTTATAACGTTATACGTTATATACGTTCACCTTATAACGTATAACGTTATGTAGCACTACGTTATAACGTATAACGTTATATACTATTACCTTATAACGTATAACGTTATGTAGCATTACGTTATAACGTATAACGTTGTATACTATTACCTTATAACGTATATCGCTATGTAGCATTACGTTATAACGAATACCGTTGTATTCTATTACCTTACAACGTATAACGTTATGTAGCACTACGTTATAACGTATAACGTTATGTAGCACTACGTTATAACGTATAACGTTATGTAGCACTACGTTATAACGTATAACGTTATGTAGCACTACGTTATAACGTATAACGTTATATACTGTTACCTTATAACGTATATCGTTATGTAGCATTACGTTATAACGTATAACGTTGTATACTATTACCTTATAACGTATATCGCTATGTAGCATTACGTTATAACGAATACCGTTGTATTCTATTACCTTACAACGTATAACGTTATGTAGCACTACGTAATAACGTATAACGTTATATACTATTACCTTACAACGTATAACGTTATGTAGCACTACGTTATAACGAATACCGTTGTATTCTATTACGTTATAACGTATAACGTTATATACTATTACCTTATAACGTATAACGTTATGTAGCATTACGTTATAACGTATAACGTTGTATAATGTTACCTTATATCGCACAACGTTATGTAGCATTACTTTATAACGTATACCGTTATATACTATTACCTTATAACGTATAACGTTATGTAGCACTACGTTATAACGTATAACGTTATGTAGCACTACGTTATAACGTATAACGTTATATACTGTTACCTTATAACGTATAACGTTATGTAGCATTACGTTATGACGTATAACGTTGTATACTATTACCTTATAACGTATATCGCTATGTAGCATTACGTTATAACGAATACCGTTGTATTCTATTACCTTACAACGTATAACGTTATGTAGCACTACGTAATAACGTATAACGTTATATACTATTACCTTATAACGTATAACGTTATGTAGCACTACATTATAACGTATAACGTTATATACTACTACCTTATAACGTATAACGTTACGTAGCACTACGTTATAACGTATAACGTTATGTAGCACTACGTAATAACGTATAACGTTATGTAGCAATACGTTATAGCGTATAACGTTATATACTACTATCTTATAACGTATAGCGTTATGTAGCATTACGTTATAAGGTATAACGTTATATACTATTACCTTATAACGTATAGCGTTATGTAGCATTACGTTATAACGTATAACGTTGTATACTATTACCTTATAACGTACATCGCTATGTAGCATTACGTTATAACGAATACCGTTGTATTCTATTACGTTATAACGTATAACGTTATGTAACACTACGTTATAACGTATAACGTTATGTAGCACTACGTAATAACGTATAACGTTATGTAGCACTACGTTATAACGTATAACGTTATATACTATTACCTTATAGCGTATAACGTTATGTAGCAGTACGTTATAACGTATATCGTTATATATTGTTACCTTATAACGTTATACGTTATATACTATTACCTTATAACGTATAACGTTATGTAGCACTACGTTATAACGTATAACGTTATGTAGCACTATATTATAACGTATAACGTTATATACTATTACCGTATAACGTATAACGTTATGTAGCACTACGTAACAACGTATAACGTTATGTAGCACTACGTTATAACGTATAACGTTATATACTATCACCTTATAACGTATAACGTTATGTAGCAGTACGTTATAACGTATATCGTTATATATTGTTACCTTATAACGTTATACGTTATATACTATTACCTTATAACATATAACGTTATGTAGCATTACGTTATAACGTATAACGTTGTATAATGTTACCTTATAACGTACAACGTTATGTAGCATTACTTTATAACGTATACCGTTATATACTATTACCTTATAACGTATAACGCTATGTAGCATTACGTTATAACGTATATCGTTGTATACTATTACGTTGTAACGTATAACGTTATGTAGGACTACGTTATAACGTATAACGTTATGTAGCACTACGTTATAACGTATAACGTTATATACTATTACCTTATAGCGTATAACGTTATGTAGCAGTACGTTATAACGTATATCGTTATATATTGTTACCGTATAACGTTATACGTTATATACTATTACCTTATAACGTATAACGTTATGTAGCACTACGTTATACGTTATATACTATTACCTTATAACGTATAACGTCATGTAGCACTACGTTATAGCGTATAACGTTATGTAGCATTACGTTATAACCTATAACAATATGTACTATTACCTTATAACGTATAACGTTATGTAGCACCACGTTATAACATATAACGTTATATGCTATTACCTTATAACGTATAACGTTATGTAGCACTACGTTATAACGTATAACGTTATGTAGCACTACGTTATAACGTATAACGTTATATACTATTACCTTATAACGTATAACGTTATGTCGCATTACGTTATATCGTATACCGTTATATACTCTTACCTTATAACGTATAACATTATGTAGCATTACGTTATAACGTATATCGCTATATATTGTTACCTTATAACGTTATACGTTATATAGTATTGCCTTATAACGTATAACGTTATGTAGCATTACGTTATAACGTATATCGTTATATACTACTACCTTATAACGTATAACGTTACGTAGCATTACGTTGTAACGTATATCGTTATATACTGTTACCTTATAACGTTATACGTTGTATACTATTACGTTATAACTTATAACGTTATGTAGCACTACGTTATAACGTATAACGTTATGTAGCACTACGTTATAACGTATAACGTTATATACTACTACCTTATAACGTATAACGTTATGTTGCTTTACGTTATAAGGTATAACGTTATATACTATTACCTTATAACGTTATACGTTATCTACTATTACGTTATAACGTATAACGTTATGTAGCAGTACGTTATAACGTATAACGTTATGTAGCACTACGTAATACCGTATAACGTTATATACTATTACCTTACAACGTATAACGTTATGTAGCAGTACGTCATAACGTATATAGTTATATATTGTTACCTTATAACGTTATACGTTATCTACTATTACGTTATAACGTATAACGTTATGTAGCAGTACGTTATAACGTATAACGTTATGTAGCACTACGTTATAACGTATAACGTTATATACTATTACCTTATAACGTATAACGTTATGTCGCATTACGTTATATGGTATACCGTTATATACTATTACCTTATAACGTATAACGTTACGTAGCATTACGTTGTAACGTATATCGTTATATACTGTTACCTTATAACGTTATACGTTGTATACTATTACGTTATAACTTATAACGTTATGTAGCACTACGTTATAACGTATAACGTTATGTAGCACTACGTTATAACGTATAACGTTATATACTACTACCTTATAACGTATAACATTATGTTGCTTTACGTTATAAGGTATAACGTTATATACTATTACCTTATAACGTATAACGTTATGTAGCACTACGTTATAACGTATAACGTTATGTAGCACTACGTAATAACGTATAACGTTATATACTATTACCTTACAACGTATAACGTTATGTAGCACTACGTTATTACGTATAACGTTATGTAGCACTACGTTATAACGTATAACGTTATGTAGCACTACGTTATAACGTATAACGTTATATACTATTACCTTATAACGTATAACGTTATGTAGCAGTACGTTATAACGTATATCGTTATATATTGTTACCTTGTAACGTTATACGTTATATACTATTACCCTATAACGTATAACGTTATGTAGCATTACGTTATAACGTGTAACGTTATATACTATTACCTTATAACGTATAACGTTATGTGTCATTACGTTATAACGTATAACGTTATATATTGTTACCTTATAACGTTATACGTTATATAGTATTACCTTATAACGTATAACGTTATGTAGCATTACGTTATAACGTATAACGTTATATACTATTACCTTATAACGTATAACGTTACGTAGCATTACGTTATAACGTATATCGTTATATATTGTTACCTTATAACGCTATACGTTACGTAGCATTACGTTATAACGTATAACGTTTTGTAGCATTACGTCATAACGAATAACGTTATATACTATTACCTTATAACGTATAACGTTATGTAGCATTACGTTATAACGTATAACGTTATATACTATTACGTTATAACGTATAACGTTATGTAGCACTACGTTATAACGTATAACGTTATGTAGCACTACGTTATAACGTATAACGTTATGTAGCACTACGTTATAACGTATAACGTTATATATTATGTCCTTATAACGTATAACGTTATGTAGCAGTACGTTATAACGTATATCGTTATATACTGTTACCTTATAACGTTATACGATATATACTATTACCTTATAACGTATAACGTTATGTAGCAGTACGTTATAACGTATATCGTTATATATTGTTACCTTATAACGTTATACGTTATATACTATTACCTTATAACGTATAACGTTATGTAGCATTACGTTATAACGTATAACGTTGTATACTATTACCTTATAACGTATATCGCTATGTAGCATTTCGTTATAACGAATATCGTTGTATTCTATTACGTTATAACGTATAACGTTATGTAGCACTACGTTATAACGTATAACGTTATATAGTATTACCTTATAACGTATAACGTTATGTAGCATTACGTTATAACGTATAACGTTATATACTATTACCTTATAACGTAAAACGTTACGTAGCATTACGTTATAACGTATATCGTTATATATTATTACCTTATAACGTTATACGTTATATATAGTATTACCTTATAACGTATAACGTTATGTAGCATTACGTTATATCGTATATCGTTATATATTGTTACCTTATAACGTTATACGTTATATACTATTACGTTATAACGTATAGCGTTATGTAGCACTACGTTATAACGTATATAGTTATATATTGTTACCTTATAACGTTATACGTTATCTACTATTACGTTATAACGTATAACGTTATGTAGCAGTACGTTATAACGTATAACGTTATGTAGCACTACGTTATAACGTATTACGTTATATACTACTACCTTATAACGTATAACGTTATGTAGCTTTACGTTGTAAGGTATAACGTTATATACTATTACCTTATAACGTATAACGTTATGTAGCATTACGTTATAACGTTTAACGTTATATACTATTACGTTATACCGTATAACGTTATGTAGCACTACGTTATAACGTATAACGTTATGTAGCACTACGTTATAACGTATAACGTTATATACTATTACCTTATAACGTATAACGTTATGTAGCAGTACGTTATAACGTATATCGTTATATATTGTTACCTTATAACGTTATACGATATATGCTATTACCTTATAACGTATAACGTTATGTAGCAGTACGTTATAACGTATATCGTTATATATTGTTACCTTATAATGTTATACGTTATATACTATTACCTTATAACGTATAACGTGATGTAGCACTACGCTATAACGTACAACGTTGTATACTATTACGTTATAACGTATAACGTTATGTAGCGCTACCTTATAACGTATACCGTTATGTAGCACTACGTTTTAACGTATAACGATATATACTATTACGTTATACCGTATAACGTTATGTAGCACTACGTTATAACGTATAACGTTATGTAGCACTACGTTATAACGTATAACGTTATATACTGTTACCTTATAACGTATAACGTTATGTAGCACTACGGTATAACGTATAACGTTATATACTATTACCTTACAACGTATAACGTTATGTAGCACTACGTTATAACGTATAACGTTATGTAGCACTACGTTATAACGTATACCGTTATGTAGCACTACGTTATAACGTATAACGTTATATACTATTACCTTATAACGTATAACGTTATGTAGCAGTACGTTATAACGTATAACGTTATATACTATTACCTTACAACGTATAACGTTATGTAGCGTTACGTTATAACGTATATCGCTATATATTGTCACCTTATAACGTATAACGTTATATACTACTACCTTATAACGTATAACGTTATGTAGCACTACGTTATAACGTATAACGTTATATACTATTACCTTATAACGTATAACGTTATGTAGCACTACGGTATAACGTATAACGTTATATACTATTACCTTACAACGTATAACGTTATGTAGCACTACGTTATAACGTATATCGCTATATATTGTTACCTTATAACGTTATACGTTATATACTATTACCTTATAACGTATAACGTTATGTAGCACTACGTTATAACGTATAACGTTATGTAGCACTACGTTATAACGTATAACGTTATATACTATTACCTTATAACGTATAACGTTATGTAGCATTACGTTATAACCTATAACGTTATATACTATTACCTTACAACGTATAACGTTATGTAGCACTACGTTATGACGTATAACGTTATGTAGCACTACGTTATAACGTATAACGTTATGTAGCACTACGTTATAACGTATAACGTTATATACTATTACCTTATAACGTATAACGTTATGTAGCAGTACGTTATAACGTATAACGTTATATACTATTACCTTACAACGTATAACGTTATGTAGCATTACGTTATAACGTATATCGCTATATATTGTCACCTTATAACGTATAACGTTATATACTACTACCTTATAACGTATAACGTTATGTAGCACTACGTTATAACGTATAACGTTATATACTATTACCTTATAACGTATAACGTTATGTAGCACTACGGTATAACGTATAACGTTATATACTATTACCTTACAACGTATAACGTTATGTAGCACTACGTTATAACGTATATCGCTATATATTGTTACCTTATAACGTTATACGTTATATACTATTACCTTATAACGTATAACGTTATGTAGCACTACGTTATAACGTATAACGTTATGTAGCACTACGTTATAACGTATAACGTTATATACTGTTACCTTATAACGTATAACGTTATGTAGCACTACGGTATAACGTATAACGTTATATACTATTACCTTACAACGTATAACGTTATGTAGCACTACGTTATAACGTATAACGTTATGTAGCACTACGTTATAACGTATAACGTTATGTAGCACTACGTTTTAACGTATAACTTTATATACTACTACCTTATAAAGTATAACGTTATGCAGCACTACGTTATAACGTATAACGTTATATACTATTACCTTATAACGTATAACGTTATGTAGCACTACGGCATAACGTATAACGTTATATACTATTACCTTACAACGTATAACGTTATGTAGCACTACGTTATAACGTATAAAGTTATGTAGCACTACGTTATAACGTATAACGTTATGTAGCACTACGTTATAACGTATATCGTTATATATTGTTACCTTATAACGTTATACGTTATATAGTATTACCTTATAACGTATAACGTTATGTAGCATTACGTTATAACGTTTAACGTTATATACTATTACGTTATAACGTATAACGTTATGTAGCACTACGTTATAACGTATAACGTTATGTAGCACTACGTTATAACGTATAACGTTATGTAGCACTACGTTATAACGTATAACGTTATGTAGCACTACGTTATAACGTATAACGTTATGTAGCACTACGTTATAACGTATAACGTTATGTAGCACTACGTTATAGCGTATATCGTTATATATTGTTACCTTATAACGTTATACGTTATATAGTATTACCTTATAACGTATAACGTTATGTAGCATTACGTTATAACGTTTAAAGTTATATACTATTACGTTATAACGTATAACGTTATGTAGCACTACGTTATAACGTATAACGTTATGTAGCACTACGTTATAACGTATAACGTTATGTAGCACTACGTTATAACGTATAGCGTTATGTAGCACTACGTTATAATGTATAACGTTATATACTATTACCTTATAACGTATAACGTTATGTAGCATTACGTTATAAGGTATAACGTTATATACTATTACCTTACAACGTATAACGTTATGTAGCACTACGTTATGACGTATAACGTTATGTAGCACTACGTTATAACGTATAGCGTTATGTAGCACTACGTTATAACGTATAACGTTATGTAGCAGTACGTTATAACGTATAACGTTATATACTATTACCTTATAACGTATAACGTTATGTAGCATTACGTTATAAGGTATAACTTTATATACTATTACGTTATAACGTATAACGTTATGTAGCACTACGTTATAACGTATAACGTTATGTAGCAATACGTTATATCGTATAACGTTATGTAGCACTACGTTATAACGTATAACGTTATATACCATTCCCTTATAACGTATAACGTTATGTAGCAGTACGTTATAACGTATATCGTTATATATTGCTTCCTTATAATGTTATACGTTATATACTATTACCTTATAACGTATAACGTTATGTAGCACTACGTTATAACGTATAACGTTATGTAGCACTACGTTATAACGTATAACGTTATATACTATTACCTTATAACGTATAACGTTATGTAGCATTACGTTATAACCTATAACGTTATATACTATTACCTTACAACGTATAACGTTATGTAGCACTACGTTATGACGTATAACGTTATGTAGCACTACGTTATAACGTATAACGTTATGTAGCACTACGTTATAACGTATAACGTTATATACTATTACCTTATAACGTATAACGTTATGTAGCAGTACGTTATAACGTATAACGTTATATACTATTACCTTACAACGTATAACGTTATGTAGCATTACGTTATAACGTATATCGCTATATATTGTCACCTTATAACGTATAACGTTATATACTACTACCTTATAACGTATAACGTTATGTAGCACTACGTTATAACGTATAACGTTATATACTATTACCTTATAACGTATAACGTTATGTAGCACTACGGTATAACGTATAACGTTATATACTATTACCTTACAACGTATAACGTTATGTAGCACTACGTTATAACGTATATCGCTATATATTGTTACCTTATAACGTTATACGTTATATACTATTACCTTATAACGTATAACGTTATGTAGCACTACGTTATAACGTATAACGTTATGTAGCACTACGTTATAACGTATAACGTTATATACTGTTACCTTATAACGTATAACGTTATGTAGCACTACGGTATAACGTATAACGTTATATACTATTACCTTACAACGTATAACGTTATGTAGCACTACGTTATAACGTATAACGTTATGTAGCACTACGTTATAACGTATAACGTTATGTAGCACTACGTTTTAACGTATAACTTTATATACTACTACCTTATAAAGTATAACGTTATGCAGCACTACGTTATAACGTATAACGTTATATACTATTACCTTATAACGTATAACGTTATGTAGCACTACGGCATAACGTATAACGTTATATACTATTACCTTACAACGTATAACGTTATGTAGCACTACGTTATAACGTATAAAGTTATGTAGCACTACGTTATAACGTATAACGTTATGTAGCACTACGTTATAACGTATATCGTTATATATTGTTACCTTATAACGTTATACGTTATATAGTATTACCTTATAACGTATAACGTTATGTAGCATTACGTTATAACGTTTAACGTTATATACTATTACGTTATAACGTATAACGTTATGTAGCACTACGTTATAACGTATAACGTTATGTAGCACTACGTTATAACGTATAACGTTATGTAGCACTACGTTATAACGTATAACGTTATGTAGCACTACGTTATAACGTATAGCGTTATGTAGCACTACGTTATAATGTATAACGTTATATACTATTACCTTATAACGTATAACGTTATGTAGCATTACGTTATAAGGTATAACGTTATATACTATTACCTTACAACGTATAACGTTATGTAGCACTACGTTATGACGTATAACGTTATGTAGCACTACGTTATAACGTATAGCGTTATGTAGCACTACGTTATAACGTATAACGTTATGTAGCAGTACGTTATAACGTATAACGTTATATACTATTACCTTATAACGTATAACGTTATGTAGCATTACGTTATAAGGTATAACTTTATATACTATTACGTTATAACGTATAACGTTATGTAGCACTACGTTATAACGTATAACGTTATGTAGCAATACGTTATATCGTATAACGTGATTTAGCACTACGCTATAACGTACAATGTTGTATACTATTACGTTATATCGTATAACGTTATGTAGCACTACGTTATAACGTATAACGTTATGTAGCACTACGCTATAACGTATAACGTTATGCAGCACTACGTTATAACGTATAACGTTATATACTATTACCTTATAACGTATAACGTTATGTAGCACTATATTATAACGTATAACGTTATGCAGCACTAAGTTATAACGTATAACGTTCTATACTATTACCTTACAACGTATAACGTTATGTAGCACTACGGTATAACGTATCACGTTATGTAGCACTACGTTATATCGTATAACGTTATGCAGCACTACGTTATAACGTATAACGTTATATACTATCACCTTACAACGTATAACATTATGTAGCACTACGTTGTAACGTATAACGTTATGTAGCACTACGTTATAACGTATAACGTTATGTAGCACTACGTTATAACGTATAACGTTATATACTATTACCTTATTACGTATAACGTTATGTAGCATTACGTTATAACCTATAACGTTATATACTATTACCTTACAACGTTTAAAGTTATGTAGCATTACGTTATAACGAATAACGTTATATACTATTACCTTATAACGTATAACGTTATGTAGCATTACGGTATAACGTATAACATTATATACTATTACGTTATAACGTATAACGTTATGTAGCTCTACGTTAAAATGTATAACGTTATGTAGCTCTACGTTATAACGTATAACGTTATATACTATTACCTAACAACGTATAACGTTATGTAGCACTACGTTATAACGTATAACGTTATGCAGTGCTACGTTATAACGTATAACGTTATATACTATTACCTTATAACGTATAACGTTATGTAGCACTACGGTATAACGTATAACGTTATGTAGCACTACGTTATAACGTATAACGTTATGTTGCACTACGCTATATCGTATATCGTTATATATTGTTACCTTATAACGTTATACGTTATATAGTATTACCTTATAACGTATAACGTTATGTAGCATTACGTTATAACGTTTAACGTTATATACTATTACGTTATACCGTATAACGTTATGTAGCACTACGTTATAACGTATAACGTTATGTAGCACTACGTTATAACGTATAACGTTATGTAGCATTACGTTATAACGTATAACGTTAAATACTATTACCTTATAACGTATAACGTTATGTAGCATTACGTTATAACGTACATCGCTATATATTGTTACCTGATAACGTTATACGTTATATACTATTACCTTATAACGTATAACGTTATGTAGCATTACGTTATAGCGTATAACGTTGTATACTATTACCTTATAACGTATTACGTTATGTAGCACTACGTTATAACGTATAACGTTATGTAGCGATACGTTATAACGTATAACGTTATGTAGCACTACGTTATAACGTATAACGTTATGTAGCACTACGTTATAACGTATAACGTTATGTAGCACTACGTTATAACGTATAACGTTATATACTAATACCTTATAACGTATAACGTTATGTAGCATTACGTTATAACGTATAACGTTATATACTATTACCTTATAACGTATCACGTTATGTGACATTACGTTATAACGTATATCGTTATATATTGTTACCTTATAACGTTATACGTTATATATTATTACCTTATAACGTATAACGTTATGTAGCATTACGTTATAACGTATAACGTTATATACCATTACCTTACAACGTATAACGTTATGTAGCATTACGTTATAACGTACATCGCTATATATTGTTACCTTATAACGTTATACGTTATATACTATTACCTTATAACGTATAACGTTATGTAGCATTACGTTATAGCGTATAACATTGTATGCTATTACCTTATAACGTATTACGTTATGTAGCATTTCGTTATAACGTATAACGTTATATACTATTACCTTATAACGTATGGCGTTGTGTAGCAATACGTTATAACATATAACGTTATATACTATTACCTTATAACCTATAACGTTATGTCGCATTACGTTATATCGTATAACGTTATATACTATTACCTTATAACGTATAACGTGATGTAGCACTACGCTATAACGTACAACGTTGTATACTATTACGTTATAACGTATAACGTTGCGCAGTACTACGTTATAACGCGTAACATTGTATACTGTTACGTTATAACGTACAACATTATGTAGCACTACGTTATAACATATAACGCTATATGCTATTACCTTATAACGTATAACGTTATGTAGCACTACGTTATAACGTATAACGTTATGTAGCACTACGTTATAGCGCTTAACGTTATGTAGCAATACGTTACAACGTACAACGTTATATACTATTACCTTACACCGTATAACGTTATGTAGCACTACGGTATAACGTATAACGTTATGTAGCACTACGTTATAACGTATAACGTTATGCAGCACTACGTTATAACGTATAACGTTCTATACTATTAACTTACAACGTATAACGTTATGTAGCACTACGGTATAACGTATAACGTTATGTAGCACCACGTTATAACGTATAACGTTGTATACTATTACCTTACAACGTATAACGTTATGTAGCACTACGTTATAACATATAACGTTATATACTATTACCTTATAACGTATAACGTTATGTAGCACTACGTTATAACGTATAATGTTATGTAGCACTACGTTATAACGTATAACGTTATGTAGCACTACGGTATAACGTATAACGTTATGTAGCACTACGTTATAACGTATAACGTTATGTAGCACTACGTTATAACGTATAACGTTATGTAGCACTACGTTATAACGTATAACGTTATATACTATTACCTTATAACGTATAACCTTATGTAGCAGTACGTTATAACGTATATCGTTGTATATTGTTACCTTATAACGTTATACGATATATACTATTACCTTATAACGTATAACGATATGTAGCACTACGTTATAACGTATAACGTTATGCAGCACTACGTTATAACGTATAACGTTCTATACTATTAACTTACAACGTATAAAGTTATGTAGCACTACGTCATAACGTATAACGTTATGTAGCACTACGTTATAACGTATAACGTTATGTAGCACTACGTTATAACGTATAACGTTATGTAGCACTACGGTATAACGTATAACGTTATGTAGCACTACGCTATATCGTATATCGTTATATATTGTTACCTTATAACGTTATACGTTATATAGTATTACCTTATAACGTATAACGTTATGTAGCATTACGTTATAACGTTTAACGTTATATACTATTACGTTATACCGTATAACGTTATGTAGCATTACGTTATAGCGTTTAACGTTATATACTATTACGTTATAACGTATAACGTTATGTAGCACTACGTTATAACGTATAACGTTATGTAGCGATACGTTATAACGTATAACGTTATGTAGCACTACGTTATAACGTATAACGTTATGTAGCGATACGTTATAAAGGTATAACGTTATGTAGCACTACGTTATAACGTATAACGTTATGTAGCACTACCTTATAACGTATAACGTTTGTAGCACTACGTTATAACGTATAACGTTATATACTATTACCTTATAACGTATAACGTTATGTAGCATTACGATATAACGTATAACGTTATATACTATTACCTTATAACGTATAACGTTATGTGACATTACGCTATAACGTATATCGTTATATATTGTTACCTTATAACGTTATACGTTATATATTATTACCTTATAGCGTATAACGTTATGTAGCATTACGTTATAACGTATAACGTTATATACCATTACCATACAACGTATAACGTTATGTAGCATTACGTTATAACGTACATCGCTATATATTGTTACCTTATAACGTTATACGTTATATACTATTACCTTATAACGTATAACGTTATGTAGCATTACGTTATAGCGTATAACGTTGTATACTATTACCTTATAACGTATTACGTTATGTAGCATTTCGTTATAACGTATAACGTTATATACTATTACCTTATAACGTATGGCGTTATGTAGCAATACGTTATAACATATAACGTTATATGCTATCACCTTATAACCTATAACGTTATGTCGCATGACGTTATATCGTATAACGTTATATACTATTACCTTATAACGTATAACGTGATGTAGCACTACGTTATAACGTATAACGTTATGTAGCACTACGTTATAACGTATAACGTTATGTAGCACTACGTTATAACGTATAACGTTATGTAGCACTACGTTATAACGAATAACGTTATATACTATTACCTTATAACGTATAACGTTATGTAGCATTACGTTATAACGTATACCGTTATATACTATTACATTATAACGTATAACGTTATGTAGCACTACGTTATAACGTATAACGTTATGTAGCACTACGTTATAACGTATAACGTTATGTAGCACTACGTTATAACGTATAACGTTATGTAGCACTACGTTATAACGAATAACGTTATATACTATTACCTTATAACGTATAACGTTATGTAGCATTACGTTATAACGTATACCGTTATATACTATTACATTATATCGTATAACGTTATGTAGCACTACGTTATAGCGTATAACGTTATGTAGCAATACGTTATAACGTATAACGTTATATACTATTACGTTACATCGTATAACGTTATGTAGCACTACGTTATAACGTATAACGTTATGTAGCATTACGTTATAACGTATACCGTTATATACTATTACATTATAACGTATAACGTTATGTAGCACTACGTTATAACGTATAACGTTATGTAGCACTACGTTATAACGTATAACGTTATGTAGCATTACGTTATAACGTATAACGTTATATACCATTACCTTACAACGTATAACGTTATGTTGCATTACGTTATAACGTACATCGCTATATATTGTTACCTTATAACGTTATACGTTATATACTATTACCTTATAACGTATAACGTTATGTAGCATTACGTTATAGCGTATAACGTTGTATACTATTACCTTATAACGTATTACGTTATGTAGCATTTCGTTATAACGTATAACGTTATATACTATTACCTTATAACGTATGGCGTTATGTAGCAATACGTTATAACATATAACGTTATATACTATTACCTTATAAGCTATAACGTTATGTCGCATTACGTTATATTGTATAACGTCATATACTATTACCTTAGAACGTATAACGTGATGTAGCACTACGCTATAACGTACAACGTTGTATACTATTACGTTATAACGTATAACGTTGTGCAGCACTACGTTATAACGTGTAACATTGTATACTGTTACGTTATAACGTACAACGTAATGTAGCACTACGTTATAACATATAACGCTATATGCTATTACCTTATAACGTATAACGTTATGTAGCACTACGTTATAACGTATAACGTTATGTAGCACGACGTTATAACGTATAACGTTATGTAGCACTACGTTATAACGTATAACGTTATGTAGCACTACGTTATAACGAATAACGTTATATACTATTACCTTATAACGTATAACGTTATGTAGCATTACGTTATAACGTATACCGTTATATACTAATACATTATAACGTATAACGTTATGTAGCACTACGTTATAGCGTATAACGTTATGTAGCAATACGTTATAACGTATGACGTTATATACTATTACCTTACATTGTATAACGTTATGTAGCACTACGTTATAACGTATAACGTTATATTCTATTACCTTATAACGTATAACGTTATGTAGCAGTACGTTATAACGTATATAGTTATTTATTGTTACCTTATAACGTTATACGTTACATAGTATTACCTTATAACGTATAACGTTATGTAGCATTACGTTATAACGTTTAACGTTATATACTATTACGTTATCACGTATATCGTTATGTAGCACTACGTTATAACGTATAACGTTATGTAGCGATACGTTATAACGTATAACGTTACGTAGCACTACGTTATAACGTATAACGTTATGTAGCACTACGTTATAACGTATAACGTTTGTAGCACTACGTTATAACGTATAACGTTATATACTATTACATTATAACGTATAACGTTATGTAGCATTACGTTATAACGTATAACGTTATATACTATTACCTTATAACGTATAACGTTATGTGACATTACGCTATAACGTATATCGTTATATATTGTTACCTTATAACGTTATACGTTATATATTATTACCTTATAACGTATAACGTTATGTAGCATTACGTTATAACGTATAACGTTATATACCATTACCTTACAACGTATAACGTTATGTAGCATTACGTTATAACGTACATCGCTATATATTGTTACCTTATAACGTTATACGTTATATACTATTACCTTATAACGTATAACGTTATGTTGCATTACGGTATAGCGTATAACGTTGTATACTATTACCTTATAACGTATTACGTTATGTAGCACTACGTTATAACGTATAACGTTATGTAGCGATACGTTATAACGTATAACGTTATCTAGCACTACGTTATAACGTATAAAGTTATGTAGCACTACGTTATAACGTATAACGTTATGTAGCATTACGTTATAACGTATAACGTTATATACCATTACCTTACAACGTATAACGTTATGTAGCATTACGTTATAACGTACATCGCTATATATTGTTACCTTATAACGTTATACGTTATATACTATTACCTTATAACGTATAACGTTATGTAGCATTACGTTATAGCGTATAACGTTGTATACTATTACCTTATAACGTATTACGTTATGTAGCATTTCGTTATAACGTATAACGTTATATACTATTACCTTATAACGTATGGCGTTATGTAGCAATACGTTATAACATATAACGTTATATACTATTACCTTATAACCTATAACGTTATGTCGCATGACGTTATATCGTATAACGTTATATACTATTACCTTATAACGTATAACGTGATGTAGCACTACGCTATAACGTACAACGTTGTATACTATTACGTTATAACGTATAACGTTGTGCAGCCCTACGTTATGACGTGTAACGTTATATACTATTACCTTATAACGTATAACGTAATGTAGCACTACGTTATAACGTATAACGTTATGTAGCACTACGTTATAACGTATAACGTTATGTAGCACTACGTTATAACGTATAACGTTATGTAGCACTACGTTATAACGAATAACGTTATATACTATTACCTTATAACGTATAACGTTATGTAGCATTACGTTATAACGTATACCGTTATATACTATTACATTATAACGTATAACGTTATGTAGCACTACGTTATAGCGTATAACGTTATGTAGCAATACGTTATAACGTATAACGTTATATACTATTACCTTACATCGTATATCGTTATGTATCACTACGTTATAACGTATAACGTTATATTCTATTACCTTATAACGTATAACGTTATGTAGCAGTACGTTATAACGTATATAGTTATATATTGTTACCTTATAACGTTATAAGATTTATACCATTACCTTATAACGTATAACGTTATGTAGCAGTACGTTACAACGTATATCGTCATATATTGTTACCTTATAACGTTATACGTTATATACTATTACCTTTTAACGTATAACGTTATGTAGCATTACGTTATAACGTATAACGTTGTATACTATTACCTTACAACGTATAACGTTATGTAGCACTACGTTATAACGTATATCGTTATGCAGCACTACGTTATAACGTATAACGTTATATACTATTACCTTATAACGTATAACGTTATGTAGCATTACGTTATAACGTATACCGTTATATACTATTACATTATAACGTATAACGTTATGTAGCACTACGTTATAACGTATAACGTTATATTCTATTACCTTATAACGTATAACGTTATGTAGCAGTACGTTATAACGTATATAGTTATATATTGTTACCTTATAACGTTATAAGATTTATACTATTACCTTATAACGTATAACGTTATGTGGCAGTACGTTACAACGTATATCGTCATATATTGTTACCTTATAACGTTATACGTTATATACTATTACCTTTTAACGTATAACGTTATGTAGCATTACGTTATAACGTATAACGTTGTATACTATTACCTTACAACGTATAACGTTATGTAGCACTACGTTATAACGTATATCGTTATGCAGCACTACGTTATAACGTATAACGTTATATACTATTACCTTATAACGTATAACGTTATGTAGCACTACGTTATAACGTATAACGTTATGCAGCACTACGTAATAACGTGTAACATTGTATACTGTTACGTTATAACGTACAACGTAATGTAGCACTACGTTATAACATATAACGCTATATGCTATTACCTTATAACGTATAACGTTATCTAGCACTACGTTATAACGTATAAAGTTATGTAGCACTACGTTATAACGTATAACGTTTGTCGCACTACGTTATAACGTATAACGTTATATACTATTACCTTACAACGTATAACGTTATGTAGCATTACGTTATAACATATAACGCTATATGCTATTACCTTATAACGTATAACGTTATCTAGCACTACGTTATAACGTATAAAGTTATGTAGCACTACGTTATAACGTATAACGTTTGTCGCACTACGTTATAACGTATAACGTTATATACTATTACCTTACAACGTATAACGTTATGTAGCATTACGTTATAACGTACATCGCTATATATTGTTACCTTATAACGTTATACGTTATATACTATTACCTTATAACGTATAACGTTATGTAGCATTACGGTATAGCGTATAACGTTGTATACTATTACCTTATAACGTATTACGTTATGTAGCATTACGTTATTACGTATAACGTTATATACTATTACCTTATAACGTATAACGTTATGTGACATTACGCTATAACGTATATCGTTATATATTGTTACCTTATAACGTTATACGTTATATATTATTACCTTATAACGTATAACGTTATTTAGCATTACGTTATAACGTATAACGTTATATACCATTACCTTACAACGTATAACGTTATGTAGCATTACGTTATAACGTACATCGCTATATATTGTTACCTTATAACGTTATACGTTATATACTATTACCTTATAACGTATAACGTTATGTAGCATTACGTTATAGCGTATAACGTTGTATACTATTACCTTATAACGTACTACGTTATGTAGCATTTCGTTATAACGTATAACGTTATATACTATTACCTTATAACGTATGGCGTTATGTAGCAATACGTTATAACATATATCGTTATATACTATTACCTTATAACCTATAACGTTATGTCGCATGACGTTATATCGTATAACGTTATATACTATTACCTTATAACGTATAACGTGATGTAGCATACGCTATAACGTACAACGTTGTATACTATTACGTTATAACGTATAACGTTGTGCAGCACTACGTTATGACGTGTAACATTGTATACTGTTACGTTATAACGTACAACGTAATGTAGCACTACGTTATAACATATAACGCTATATGCTATTACCTTATAACGTATAACGTATAACGTTATGTAGCACTACGTTATAACGTATAACGTTATGTAGCACTACGTTATAACGTATAACGTTATGTAGCACTACGTTATAACGTATAACGTTATGTAGCACTACGTTATAACGCATAACGTTATGTAGCACTACGTTATAACGAATAACGTTATATACTATTACCTTATAACGTATAACGTTATGTAGCATTACGTTATAACGTATACCGTTATATACTATTACATTATAACGTATAACGTTATGTAGCACTACGTTATAGCGTATAACGTTATGGAGCAATACGTTATAACGTATAACGTTATATACTATTACCTTACATCGTATAACGTTATGTAGCACTACGTTATAACGTATAACGTTATATTCTATTACCTTATAACGTATAACGTTATGTAGCAGTACGTTATAACGTATATAGTTATATATTGTTACCTTATAACGTTATAAGATTTATACTATTACCTTATAACGTGTAACGTTATGTAGCAGTACGTTACAACGTATATCGTCATATATTGTTACCTTATAACGTTATACGTTATATACTATTACCTTTTAACGTATAACGTTATGTAGCATTACGTTATAACGTATAACGTTGTATACTATTACCTTACAACGTATAACGTTATGTAGCACTACGTTATAACGTATATCGTTATGCAACACTACGTTATAACGTATAACGTTATATACTATTACCTTATAACGTATAACGTTATGTAGCATTACGTTATAACGTATACCGTTATATACTATTACATTATAACGTATAACGTTATGTAGCACTACGTTATAACGTATAACGTTATATTCTATTACCTTATAACGTATAACGTTATGTGACATTACGCCATAACGTATATCGTTATATATTGTTACCTTATAACGTTATACGTTATATATTATTACCTTATAACGTATAACGTTATGTAGCATTACGTTATAACGTATAACGTTATATACCATTACCTTACAACGTATAACGTTATGTAGCATTACGTTATAACGTACATCGCTATATATTGTTACCTTATAACGTTATACGTTATATACTATTACCTTATAACGTATACCGTTATGTAGCATTACGTTATAGCGTATAACGTTGTATACTATTACCTTATAACGTATTACGTTATGTAGCATTTCGTTATAACGTATAACGTTATATACTATTACCTTATAACGTATGGCTTTATGTAGCAATACGTTATAACATATAACGTTATATACTATTACCTTATAACCTATAACGTTATGTCGCATGACGTTATATCGTATAACGTTATATACTATTACCTTATAACGTATAACGTGATGTAGCACTACGCTATAACGTACAACGTTGTATACTATTACGTTATAACGTATAACGTTGTGCAGCACTACGTTATGACGTGCAACATTGTATACTGTTACGTTATAACGTACAACGCAATGTAGCACTACGTTATAACATATAACGCTATATGCTATTACCTTATAACGTATAACGTTATGTAGCACTACGTTATAACGTATAACGTTATGTAGCACTACGTTATAACGTATAACGTTATGTAGCACTACGTTATAACGTATAACGTTATGTAGCACTACGTTATAACGAATAACGTTATATACTATTACCTTATAACGTATAACGTTATGTAGCATTACGTTATAACGTATACCGTTATATACTATTACATTATAACGTATAACGTTATGTAGCACTACGTTATAGCGTATAACGTTATGTAGCAATACGTTATAACGTATAACGTTATATACTATTACCTTACATCGTATAACGTTATGTAGCACTACGTTATAACGTATAACGTTATATTCTATTACCTTATTACGTATAACGTTATGTAGCAGTACGTTATAACGTATATAGTTATATATTGTTACCTTATAACGTTATAAGATTTATACTATTACCTTATAACGTATAACGTTATGTAGCAGTACGTTACAACTTATATCGTCATATATTGTTACCTTATAACGTTATACGTTATATACTATTACCTTTTAACGTATAACGTTATGTAGCATTACGTTATAACGTATAACGTTATCTAGCACTACGTTATAACGTATAAAGTTATGTAGCACTACGTTATAACGTATAACGTTTGTCGCACTACGTTATAACGTATAACGTTATATACTATTACCTTACAACGTATAACGTTATGTAGCATTACGTTATAACGTACATCGCTATATATTGTTACCTTATAACGTTATACGTTATATACTATTACCTTATAACGTATAACGTTATGTAGCATTACGGTATAGCGTATAACGTTGTATACTATTACCTTATAACGTATTACGTTATGTAGCATTACGTTATTACGTATAACGTTATATACTATTACCTTATAACGTATAACGTTATGTGACATTACGCTATAACGTATATCGTTATATATTGTTACCTTATAACGTTATACGTTATATATTATTACCTTATAACGTATAACGTTATTTAGCATTACGTTATAACGTATAACGTTATATACCATTACCTTACAACGTATAACGTTATGTAGCATTACGTTATAACGTACATCGCTATATATTGTTACCTTATAACGTTATACGTTATATACTATTACCTTATAACGTATAACGTTATGTAGCATTACGTTATAGCGTATAACGTTGTATACTATTACCTTATAACGTACTACGTTATGTAGCATTTCGTTATAACGTATAACGTTATATACTATTACCTTATAACGTATGGCGTTATGTAGCAATACGTTATAACATATATCGTTATATACTATTACCTTATAACCTATAACGTTATGTCGCATGACGTTATATCGTATAACGTTATATACTATTACCTTATAACCTATAACGTTATGTCGCATGACGTTATATCGTATAACGTTATATACTATTACCTTATAACGTATAACGTGATGTAGCATACGCTATAACGTACAACGTTGTATACTATTACGTTATAACGTATAACGTTGTGCAGCACTACGTTATGACGTGTAACATTGTATACTGTTACGTTATAACGTACAACGTAATGTAGCACTACGTTATAACATATAACGCTATATGCTATTACCTTATAACGTATAACGTACAACGTTGTATACTATTACGTTATAACGTATAACGTTGTGCAGCACTACGTTATGACGTGTAACATTGTATACTGTTACGTTATAACGTACAACGTAATGTAGCACTACGTTATAACATATAACGCTATATGCTATTACCTTATAACGTATAACGTATAACGTTATGTAGCACTACGTTATAACGTATAACGTTATGTAGCACTACGTTATAACGTATAACGTTATGTAGCACTACGTTATAACGTATAACGTTATGTAGCACTACGTTATAACGCATAACGTTATGTAGCACTACGTTATAACGAATAACGTTATATACTATTACCTTATAACGTATAACGTTATGTAGCATTACGTTATAACGTATACCGTTATATACTATTACATTATAACGTATAACGTTATGTAGCACTACGTTATAGCGTATAACGTTATGGAGCAATTCGTTATAACGTATAACGTTATATACTATTACCTTACATCGTATAACGTTATGTAGCACTACGTTATAACGTATAACGTTATATTCTATTACCTTATAACGTATAACGTTATGTAGCAGTACGTTATAACGTATATAGTTATATATTGTTACCTTATAACGTTATAAGATTTATACTATTACCTTATAACGTGTAACGTTATGTAGCAGTACGTTACAACGTATATCGTCATATATTGTTACCTTATAACGTTATACGTTATATACTATTACCTTTTAACGTATAACGTTATGTAGCATTACGTTATAACGTATAACGTTGTATACTATTACCTTACAACGTATAACGTTATGTAGCACTACGTTATAACGTATATCGTTATGCAGCACTACGTTATAACGTATAACGTTATATACTATTACCTTATAACGTATAACGTTATGTAGCATTACGTTATAACGTATACCGTTATATACTATTACATTATAACGTATAACGTTATGTAGCACTACGTTATAACGTATAACGTTATATTCTATTACCTTATAACGTATAACGTTATGTGACATTACGCCATAACGTATATCGTTATATATTGTTACCTTATAACGTTATACGTTATATATTATTACCTTATAACGTATAACGTTATGTAGCATTACGTTATAACGTATAACGTTATGTACCATTACCTTACAACGTATAACGTTATGTAGCATTACTTTATAACGTACATCGCTATATATTGTTACCTTATAACGTTATGCGTTATATACTATTACCTTATAACGTATACCGTTATGTAGCATTACGTTATAGCGTATAACGTTGTATACTATTACCTTATAACGTATTACGTTATGTAGCATTTCGTTATAACGTATAACGTTATATACTATTACCTTATAACGTATGGCTTTATGTAGCAATACGTTATAACATATAACGTTATATACTATTACCTTATAACCTATAACGTTATGTCGCATGACGTTATATCGTATAACGTTATATACTATTACCTTATAACGTATAACGTGATGTAGCACTACGCTATAACGTACAACGTTGTATACTATTACGTTATAACGTATAACGTTGTGCAGCACTACGTTATGACGTGCAACATTGTATACTGTTACGTTATAACGTACAACGTAATGTAGCACTACGTTATAACATATAACGCTATATGCTATTACCTTATAACGTATAACGTTATGTAGCACTACGTTATAACGTATAACGTTATGTAGCACTACGTTATAACGTATAACGCTATGTAGCACTACGTTATAACGTATAACGTTATGTAGCACTACGTTATAACGAATAACGTTATATACTATTACCTTATAACGTATAACGTTATGTAGCATTACGTTATAACGTATACCGTTATATACTATTACATTATAACGTATAACGTTATGTAGCACTACGTTATAGCGTATAACGTTATGTAGCAATACGTTATAACGTATAACGTTATATACTATTACCTTACATCGTATAACGTTATGTAGCACTACGTTATAACGTATAACGTTATATTCTATTACCTTATTACGTATAACGTTATGTAGCAGTACGTTATAACGTATATAGTTATATATTGTTACCTTATAACGTTATAAGATTTATACTATTACCTTATAACGTATAACGTTATGTAGCAGTACGTTACAACTTATATCGTCATATATTGTTACCTTATAACGTTATACGTTATATACTATTACCTTTTAACGTATAACGTTATGTAGCATTACGTTATAACGTATAACGTTGTATACTATTACCTTACAACGTATAACGTTATGTAGCACTACGTTATAACGTATATCGTTATGCAGCACTACGTTATAACGTATAACGTTATATACTATTACCTTATAACGTATAACGTTATGTAGCACTACGTTATAACGTATAACGTTATGCAGCACTACGTAATAACGTATAACGTTCTATACTATTAACTTACAACGTATAACGTTATGTAGCACTACGGTATAACGTATAACGTTATGTAGCACTACGTTATAACGTATAACGTTATAAACTATTACCTTATAACGTACAACGCTATATACTATTACCTTATAACCTATAACGTTATGTAGCATTACGTTATAACGTATAACGTTGTATACTATTACCTTACAACGTATAACGTTATATAGCACTACGTTATAACATATAACGTTATATACTATTACCTTATAACGTATAACGTTATGTAGCAATACGTTATAACGTATAACGTTATGTAGCAGTACGTTATAACGTATATCGTTATATATTGTTACCTTATAACGTTATACGATATATACTATTACCTTATAAGGTATAACGTTATGTAGCATTACGTTATAACGTTTAACGTTATATACTATTACGTTATACCGTATAACCTTATGTAGCACTACGTTATAACGTATAACGATATGTAGCACTACGTTATAACGTATAACGTTATGTAGCACTACGTTATAACGTATAACGTTATGTAGCACTACGTTATAACGTATAACGTTATATACTATTACCTTATAACGTATAACGTTATGTAGCAGTACGTTATAACGTATATCGTTATATATTGTTACCTTATAACGTTATACGATATATACTATTACCTTATAACGTATAACGTTATGTAGCAGTATGTTATAACGTATATCGTTATATATTGTTACCTAATAACGTTATACGTTATATACTATTACCTTATAACGTATAACGTTATGTAGCATTACGTTATAACGTATAACGTTGTATAATATTACCTTACAACGTATAACGTTATGTAGCACTACGTTATAACGTATAACGTTATGCAGCACTTCGTTATAACGTATAACGTTATATACTATTACCTTATAACGTATAACGTTATGTAGCACTATATTATAACGTATAACGTTATGCAGCACTGCGTTATAACGTATAACGTTCTATACTATTACCTTACAACGTATAACGTTATGTAGCACTACGGTATAACGTATCACGTTATGTGGCACTACGTTATAACGTATAGCGTTATGTAGCACTACGTTATAACGTATAACGTTATGTAGCACTACGTTATAACGTATAACGTTATGTAGCAGTACGTTACAACGTATAGCGTTATGTAGCACTACGTTATAACGTATAACGTTATATACTATTACCTTATAACGTATAACGTTATGTAGCAGTAAGTTACAACGTATATCGTCATATATTGTTACCTTATAACGTTATACGTTATATACTATTACCTTTTAACGTATAACGTTATGTAGCATTACGTTATAACGTATAACGTTGTATACTATTACCTTACAACGTATAACGTTATGTAGCACTACGTTATAACGTATATCGTTATGCAGCACTACGTTATAACGTATAACGTTATATACTATTACCTTATAACGTATAACGTTATGTGACATTACGCTATAACGTATATCGTTATATATTGTTACCTTATAACGTTATACGTTATATATTATTACCTTATAACGTATAACGTTATGTAGCATTACGTTATAACGTATAACGTTATATACCATTACCTTACAACGTATAACGTTATGTAGCATTACGTTATAACGTACATCGCTATATATTGTTACCTTATAACGTTATACGTTATATACTATTACCTTATAACGTATAACGTTATGTAGCATTACGTTATAGCGTATAACGTTGTATACTATTACCTTATAACGTATTACGTTATGTAGCAATACGTTATAACATATATCGTTATATACTATTACCTTATAACCTATAACGTTATGTCGCATGACGTTATATCGTATAACGTTATATACTATTACCTTATAACGTATAACGTGATGTAGCATACGCTATAACGTACAACGTTGTATACTATTACGTTATAACGTATAACGTTGTGCAGCACTACGTTATGACGTGTAACATTGTATACTGTTACGTTATAACGTACAACGTAATGTAGCACTACGTTATAACATATAACGCTATATGCTATTACCTTATAACGTATAACGTTATGTAGCACTACGTTATAACGTATAACGTTATGTAGCACTACGTTATAACGTATAACGTTATGTAGCACTACGTTATAACGTATAACGTTATGTAGCACTACGTTATAACGCATAACGTTATGTAGCACTACGTTATAACGAATAACGTTATATACTATTACCTTATAACGTATAACGTTATGTAGCATTACGTTATAACGTATACCGTTATATACTATTACATTATAACGTATAACGTTATGTAGCACTACGTTATAGCGTATAACGTTATGTAGCAATACGTTATAACGTATAACGTTATATACTATTACCTTACGTCGTATAACGTTATGTAGCACTACGTTATAACGTATAACGTTATATTCTATTACCTTATAACGTATAACGTTATGTAGCAGTACGTTATAACGTATATAGTTATATATTGTTACCTTATAACGTTATAAGATTTATACTATTACCTTATAACGTATAACGTTATGTAGCAGTACGTTACAACGTATATCGTCATATATTGTTACCTTATAACGTTATACGTTATATACTATTACCTTTTAACGTATAACGTTATGTAGCATTACGTTATAACGTATAACATTGTATACTATTACCTTACAACGTATAACGTTATGTAGCATTACGTTATAACGTATACCGTTATACACTATTACATTATAACGTATAACGTTATGTAGCACTACGTTATAACGTATAACGTTATATTCTATTACCTTATAACGTATAACGTTATGTGACATTACGCTATAACGTATATCGTTATATATTGTTACCTTATAACGTTATACGTTATACATTATTACCTTATAACGTATAACGTTATGTAGCATTACGTTATAACGTATAACGTTATATACCATTACCTTACAACGTATAACGTTATGTAGCATTACGTTATAACGTACATCGCTATATATTGTTACCTTATAACGTTATACGTTATATACTATTACCTTATAACGTATAACGTTATGTAGCATTACGTTATAACGTATAACGTTGTATACTATTACCTTATAACGTATTACGTTATGTAGCATTTCGTTATAACGTATAACGTTATATACTATTACCTTATAACGTATGGCGTTATGTAGCAATACGTTATAACATATAACGTTATATACTATTACCTTATAACCTATAACGTTATGTCGCATGACGTTATATCGTATAACGTTATATACTATTACCTTATAACGTATAACGTGATGTAGCACTACGCTATAACGTACAACGTTGTATACTATTACGTTATAACGTATAACGTTGTGCAGCACTACGTTATGACGTGCAACATTGTATACTGTTACGTTATAACGTACAACGTAATGTAGCACTACGTTATAACATATAACGCTATATGCTATTACCTTATAACGTATAACGTTATGTAGCACTACGTTATAACGTATAACGTTATGTAGCACTACGTTATAACGTATAACGTTATGTAGCACTACGTTATAACGTATAACGTTATGTAGCACTACGTTATAACGAATAACGTTATATACTATTACCTTATAACGTATAACGTTATGTAGCATTACGTTATAACGTATACCGTTATATACTATTACATTATAACGTATAACGTTATGTAGCACTACGTTATAGCGTATAACGTTATGTAGCAATACGTTATAACGTATAACGTTATATACTATTACCTTACATCGTATAACGTTATGTAGCACTACGTTATAACGTATAACTTATATATTCTATTACCTTATTACGTATAACGTTATGTAGCAGTACGTTATAACGTATATAGTTATATATTGTTACCTTATAACGTTATAAGATTTATACTATTACCTTATAACGTATAACGTTATGTAGCAGTACGTTACAACGTATATCGTCATATATTGTTACCTTATAACGTTATACGTTATATACTATTACCTTTTAACGTATAACGTTATGTAGCATTACGTTATAACGTATAACGTTGTATACTATTACCTTACAACGTATAACGTTATGTAGCACTACGTTATAACGTATATCGTTATGCAGCACTACGTTATAACGTATAACGTTATATACTATTACCTTATAACGTATAACGTTATGTAGCACTACGTTATAACGTATAACGTTATGCAGCACTACGTAATAACGTATAACGTTCTATACTATTAACTTACAACGTATAACGTTATGTAGCACTACGGTATAACGTATAACGTTATGTAGCACTACGTTATAACGTATAACGTTATAAACTATTACCTTATAACGTACAACGCTATATACTATTACCTTATAACCTATAACGTTATGTAGCATTACGTTATAACGTATAACGTTGTATACTATTACCTTACAACGTATAACGTTATATAGCACTACGTTATAACATATAACGTTATATACTATTACCTTATAACGTATAACGTTATGTAGCAATACGTTATAACGTATAACGTTATGTAGCACTACGTTATAACGTATAACGTTATGTAGCACTACGGTATAACGTATAACGTTATGTAGCACTACGTTATAACGTATAACGTTATGTAGCACTACGTTATAACGTATAACGTTATATAGCACTACGTTATAACGTATAACGTTATATACTATTACCTTATAACGTATAACGTTATGTAGCAGTACGTTATAACGTATATCGTTATATATTGTTACCTTATAACGTTATACGATATATACTATAACCTTATAACGTATAACGTTATGTAGCATTACGTTATAACGTTTAACGTTATATACTATTACGTTATACCGTATAACCTTATGTAGCACTACGTTATAACGTATAACGATATGTAGCACTACGTTATAACGTATAACGTTATGTAGCACTACGTTATAACGTATAACGTTATGTAGCACTACGTTATAACGTATAACGTTATATACTATTACCTTATAACGTATAACGTTATGTAGCAGTACGTTATAACGTATTTCGTTATATATTGTTACCTTATAACGTTATACGATATACAATATTACCTTATAACGTATAACGTTATGTAGCATTACGTTATAACGTATAACGTTGTATACTATTACCTTACAACGTATAACGTTATGTAGCACTACGTTATAACGTATAACGTTATGCAGCACTACGTTATAACGTATAACGTTATATACTATTACCTTATAACGTATAACGTTATGTAGCACTATATTATAACGTATAACGTTATGCAGCACTACGTTATAACGTATAACGTTCTATACTACTACCTTACAACGTATAACGTTATGTAGCACTACGGTATAACGTATCACGTTATGTAGCACTACGGTATAACGTATAACGTTATGTAGCACTACGTTATAATGTATAACGTTATATACTATTACCTTATAACGTATAACGTTATGTAGCACTATATTATAACGTATAAAGTTATGCAGCACTACGTTATAACGTATAACGTTCTATACTATTACCTTACAACGTATATCGTTATGTAGCACTACGGTATAACGTATCACGTTATGTAGCACTACGTTATAACGTATAACGTTATGCAGTGCTACGTTATAACGTATAACGTTATATACTATTACCTTATAAAGTGTAACGTTATGTAGCACTACGGTATAACGTATAACGTTATGTAGCACTACGTTATAACGTATAACGTTGTATACTATTACCTTATAACGTATATCGCTATGTAGCATTACGTTATAACGAATATCGTTGTATTCTATTACGTTATAACGTATAACGTTATGTAGCTCTACGTTATAACGTATAACGTTATATACTATTACCTAACAGCGTATAACGTTATGTAGCACTACGTTATAACGTATAACGTTATGCAGTGCTACGTTATAACGTATAACGTTATATACTATTACCTTATAACGTGTAACGTTATGTAGCACTACGGTATAGCGTATAACGTTATGTAGCACTACGTTATAACGTATAACGTTATGTAGCACTACGTTATAACGTATAACGTTATATACTATTACCTTATAACGTATAACGTTATGTAGCACTACGTTATAACGTATAACGTTATATACTATTACCTTATAACGTATAACGTTATGTAGCACTACGTCATAACGTATAACGTTATATACTATTACCTTATAACGTATAACGTTATGTAGCATTACGTTATATCCTATAACGTTATATACTATTACCTCACAACGTATAACGTTATGTAGCACTACGTTGTAAGTCATAACGTTATGTAGCACTACGTTATAACGTATAACGTTATGTAGCACTACGTTATAACGTATAACGTTATATACTATTACCTTATAACGTATAACGTTATGTAGCATTACGTTATAACCTATAACGTTATATACTATTACCTTACAACGTATAACGTTATGTAGCACTACGTTATAACGTATAACGATATATACTATTACCTTATAACGTATAACGTTATGTAGCACTACGGTATAACGTATCACGTTATGTAGCACTACGTTATAACGTATAACGTTATGTAGCGCTACGTGATAACGTATAACGTTATATACTATTACCTTACAACGTATAACGTTATGTAGCACTACGTTATAACGTATAACGTTGTATACTATTACCTTATAACGTATATCGCTATGTAGCATTACGTTATAACGAATATCGTTTTCTATTACGTTATAACGTATAACGTTATGTAGCCCTACGGTATAACGTATCACGTTATGTAGCACTACGTTATAACGTATAACGTTATGTAGCACTACGTTATAACGTATAACGTTATGCAGTGCTACGTTATAACGTATAACGTTATATACTATTACCTTATAACGTATAACGTTATGTAGCACTACGTTATAACGTATAACGTTATATACTATTACCTTATAACGTATAACGTTATGTAGCACTATATTATAACGTATAACGTTATGTAGCACTACGGTATAACGTATCACGTTATGTAGCACTACGTTATAACGTATAACGTTGTATACTATTACCTTATAACGTATATCGCTATGTAGCATTACGTTATAACGAATATCGTTGTATTCTATTACGTTATAACGTATAACGTTATGTAGCACTACGTTATAACGTATAACGTTATATACTATTAGCTTATAACGTATAACGTTATGTAGCACTACGGTATAACGTATAACGTTATGTGGCACTACGTTATAACGTATAACCTTATGTAGCACTACGTTATAACGTATATCGTTATATATTGTTACCTTATAACGTTATACGTTATATAGTATTACCTTATAACGTATAACGTTATGCAGCACTACGTTATAAAGTATAACGTTATATACTATTACCTTATAACGTATAACGTTATGTAGCACTACGGTATAACGTATCACGTTATGTAGCACTTCGTTATAACGTATAACGTTATGTAGCACTACGTTATAACGTATAACGTTATTTACTATTACCTTATAACGTATAACGTTATGTAGCATTACGTTATAACCTATAACGTTATATACTATTACCTTACAACGTATAACGTTATGTAGCACTACGTTGTAACTTATAACGTTATGTAGCACTACGTTATAACGTATAACGTTATGTAGCACTACGTTATAACGTATAACGTTATATACTATTACCTTATAACGTATAACGTTATGTAGCATTACGTTATAACCTATAACGTTATATACTATTACCTTACAACGTATAACGTTATGTAGCACTACGTTATAACGTATAACGATATATACTATTACCTTATAACGTATAACGTTATGTAGCACTACGGTATAACGTATCACGTTATGTAGCACTACGTTATAACGTATAACGTTATGTAGCACTACGTGATAACGTATAACGTTATATACTATTACCTTATAACGTATAACGTTATGTAGCATTACGTTATAACCTATAACGTTATATACTATTACCTTACAACGTATAACGTTATGTAGCACTACGTTGTAACGTATAACGTTATGTAGCACTACGTTATAACGTATAACGTTATGTAGCACTACGTTATAACGTATAACGTTATATACTATTACCTTATAACGTATAACGTTCTGTAGCATTACGTTATAACCTATAACGTTATATACTATTACCTTACAACGTATAACGTTATGTAGCATTACGTTATAACGAATAACGTTATATACTATTACCTTACAACGTATAACGTTATGTAGCACTACGTTGTAACATATAACGTTATGTAGCATTACGTTATAACGTATAACGTTATATACTATTACGTTATAACGTATAACGTTATGTAGCACTACGTTATAATGTATAACGTCATGTAGCAATACGTTATAACGTATAACGTTATATACTATTACCTTACAACGTATAACGTTATGTGGCACTACGTTATAACGTATAACGTTGTATACTATTACCTTATAACGTATATCGCTCTGTAGCATTACGTTATAACGAATATCGTTGTATTCTATTACGTTATAACGTATAACGTTATGTAGCTCTACGTTATAACGTATAACGTTATATACTATTACCTAACAGCGTATAACGTTATGTAGCACTACGTTATAACGTATAACGTTATGCAGTGCTACGTTATAACGTATAACGTTATATACTATTACCTTATAAAGTGTAACGTTATGTAGCACTACGGTATAACGTATAACGTTATGTAGCACTACGTTATAATGTATAACGTTATATACTATTACCTTATAACGTATAACGTTATGTAGCACTATATTATAACGTATAAAGTTATGCAGCACTACGTTATAACGTATAACGTTCTATACTATTACCTTACAACGTATATCGTTATGTAGCACTACGGTATAACGTATCACGTTATGTAGCACTACGTTATAACGTATAACGTTATGCAGCACTACGTTATAACGTATAACGTTATATACTATTACCTTATAACGTATAACGTTATGTAGCACTACGGTATAACGTATCACGTTATGTAGCACTACGTTATAACGTATAACGTTATGTAGCACTACGTTATAACGTATAACGTTATATACTATTACCTTATAACGTATAACGTTATGTAGCATTACGTTATAACCTATAACGTTATATACTATTACCTTACAACGTATAACGTTATGTAGCACTACGTTATAACGTATAACGTTGTATACTATTACCTTATAACGTATATCGCTATGTAGCATTACGTTATAACGAATATCGTTGAATTCTATTACGTTATAACGTATAACGTTATGTAGCTCTACGCTATAACGTATAACGTTATATACTATTACCTAACAGCGTATAACGTTATGTAGCACTACGTTATAACGTATAACGTTATGCAGTGCTACGTTATAACGTATAACGTTATATACTATTACCTTATAACGTGTAACGTTATGTAGCACTACGGCATAACGTATAACGTTATGTAGCACTACGTTATAACGTATAACGTTATATACTATTACCTTATAACGTATAACGTTATGTAGCATTACGTTATAACCTATAACGTTATATACTATTACCTTACAACGTATAACGTTATGTAGCACTACGTTATAACGTATAACGATATATACTATTACCTTATAACGTATAACGTTATGTAGCACTACGGTATAACGTATCACGTTATGTAGCACTACGTTATAACGTATAACGTTATGTAGCGCTACGTGATAACGTATAACGTTATATACTATTACCTTACAACGTATAACGTTATGTAGCACTACGTTATAACGTATAACGTTGTATACTATTACCTTATAACGTATATCGCTATGTAGCATTACGTTATAACGAATATCGTTTTCTATTACGTTATAACGTATAACGTTATGTAGCTCTACGTTATAACGTATAACGTTATATACTATTACCTAACAGCGTATAACGTTATGTAGCACTACGTTATAACGTATAACGTTATGCAGTGCTACGTTATAACGTATAACGTTATATACTATTACCTTATAACGTATAACGTTATGTAGCACTACGTTATAACGTATAACGTTATATACTATTACCTTATAACGTATAACGTTATGTAGCACTATATTATAACGTATAACGTTATGTAGCACTACGGTATAACGTATCACGTTATGTAGCACTACGTTATAACGTATAACGTTATGCAGCACTACGTTATATCGTATAACGTTATATACTATTACCTTATAACGTATGACGTTATGTAGCACTACGGTATAACGTATCACGTTATGTAGCACTACGTTATAACGTATAACGTTATGTAGCACTACGTTATAACGTATAACGTTATGTAGCATTACGTTATAACCTATAACGTTATATACTATTACCTTACAACGTATAACGTTATGTAGCACTACGTTGTAACGTATAACGTTATGTAGCACTACGTTATAACGTATAACGTTATGTAGCACTACGTTATAACGTATAACGTTATATACTATTACCTTATAACGTATAACGTTATGTAGCATTACGTTATAACCTATAACGTTATATACTATTACCTTACAACGTATAACGTTATGTATCATTACGTTATAACGAATAACGTTATATACTATTACCTTATAACGTATAACGTTATGTAGCATTACGTTATAACGTATAACGTTATATACTATTACGTTATAACGTATAACGTTATGTAGCACTACGTTATAATGTATAACGTTGTATACTATTACCTTATAACGTATATCGCTATGTAGCATTACGTTATAACGAATATCGTTGTATTCTATTACGTTATAACGTATAACGTTATGTAGCTCTACGTTATAACGTATAACGTTATATACTATTACCTAACAGCGTATAACGTTATGTAGCACTACGTTATAACGTATAACGTTATGCAGTGCTACGTTATAACGTATAACATTATATACTATTACCTTATAACGTGTAACGTTATGTAGCACTACGGTATAACGTATAACGTTATGTGGCACTACGTTATAACGTATAACCTTATGTAGCACTACGTTATGAAGTATATCGTTATATATTGTTACCTTATAACGTTATACGTTATATAGTATTACCTTATAACGTATAACGTTATGTAGCATTACGTTATAACGTATAACGTTGTATACTATTACCTTATAACGTATATCGCTATGTAGCATTACGTTATAACGAATATCGTTGTATTCTATTACGTTATAACGTATAACGTTATGTAGCACTACGTTATAACGTATAACGTTATATACTATTAGCTTATAACGTATAACGTTATGTAGCACTACGGTATAACGTATAACGTTATGTGGCACTACGTTATAACGTATAACCTTATGTAGCACTACGTTATAACGTATATCGTTATATATTGTTACCTTATAACGTTATACGTTATATAGTATTACCTTATAACGTATAACGTTATGCAGCACTACGTTATAAAGTATAACGTTATATACTATTACCTTATAACGTATAACGTTATGTAGCACTACGGTATAACGTATCACGTTATGTAGCACTTCGTTATAACGTATAACGTTATGTAGCACTACGTTATAACGTATAACGTTATTTACTATTACCTTATAACGTATAACGTTATGTAGCATTACGTTATAACCTATAACGTTATATACTATTACCTTACAACGTATAACGTTATGTAGCACTACGTTGTAACTTATAACGTTATGTCGCACTACGTTATAACGTATAACGTTATATACTATTACCTTATAACGTATAACGTTATGTAGCATTACGTTATAACCTATAACGTTATATACTATTACCTTACAACGTATAACGTTATGTAGCACTACGTTATAACGTATAACGATATATACTATTACCTTATAACGTATAACGTTATGTAGCACTACGGTATAACGTATCACGTTATGTAGCACTACGTTATAACGTATAACGTTATGTAGCACTACGTGATAACGTATAACGTTATATACTATTACCTTATAACGTATAACGTTATGTAGCATTACGTTATAACCTATAACGTTATATACTATTACCTTACAACGTATAACGTTATGTAGCACTACGTTGTAACGTATAACGTTATGTAGCACTACGTTATAACGTATAACGTTATGTAGCACTACGTTATAACGTATAACGTTATATACTATTACCTTATAACGTATAACGTTCTGTAGCATTACGTTATAACCTATAACGTTATATACTATTACCTTACAACGTATAACGTTATGTAGCATTACGTTATAACGAATAACGTTATATACTATTACCTTACAACGTATAACGTTATGTAGCACTACGTTGTAACATATAACGTTATGTAGCATTACGTTATAACGTATAACGTTATATACTATTACGTTATAACGTATAACGTTATGTAGCACTACGTTATAATGTATAACGTCATGTAGCAATACGTTATAACGTATAACGTTATATACTATTACCTTACAACGTATAACGTTATGTGGCACTACGTTATAACGTATAACGTTGTATACTATTACCTTATAACGTATATCGCTCTGTAGCATTACGTTATAACGAATATCGTTGTATTCTATTACGTTATAACGTATAACGTTATGTAGCTCTACGTTATAACGTATAACGTTATATACTATTACCTAACAGCGTATAACGTTATGTAGCACTACGTTATAACGTATAACGTTATGCAGTGCTACGTTATAACGTATAACGTTATATACTATTACCTTATAAAGTGTAACGTTATGTAGCACTACGGTATAACGTATAACGTTATGTAGCACTACGTTATAATGTATAACGTTATATACTATTACCTTATAACGTATAACGTTATGTAGCACTATATTATAACGTATAAAGTTATGCAGCACTACGTTATAACGTATAACGTTCTATACTATTACCTTACAACGTATATCGTTATGTAGCACTACGGTATAACGTATCACGTTATGTAGCACTACGTTATAACGTATAACGTTATGCAGCACTACGTTATAACGTATAACGTTATATACTATTACCTTATAACGTATAACGTTATGTAGCACTACGGTATAACGTATCACGTTATGTAGCACTACGTTTTAACGTATAACGTTATGTAGCACTACGTTATAACGTATAACGTTATATACTATTACCTTATAACGTATAACGTTATGTAGCATTACGTTATAACCTATAACGTTATATACTATTACCTTACAACGTATAACGTTATGTAGCACTACGTTATAACGTATAACGTTGTATACTATTACCTTATAACGTATATCGCTATGTAGCATTACGTTATAACGAATATCGTTGAATTCTATTACGTTATAACGTATAACGTTATGTAGCTCTACGCTATAACGTATAACGTTATATACTATTACCTAACAGCGTATAACGTTATGTAGCACTACGTTATAACGTATAACGTTATGCAGTGCTACGTTATAACGTATAACGTTATATACTATTACCTTATAACGTGTAACGTTATGTAGCACTACGGCATAACGTATAACGTTATGTAGCACTACGTTATAACGTATAACGTTATATACTATTACCTTATAACGTATAACGTTATGTAGCATTACGTTATAACCTATAACGTTATATACTATTACCTTACAACGTATAACGTTATGTAGCACTACGTTATAACGTATAACGATATATACTATTACCTTATAACGTATAACGTTATGTAGCACTACGGTATAACGTATCACGTTATGTAGCACTACGTTATAACGTATAACGTTATGTAGCGCTACGTGATAACGTATAACGTTATATACTATTACCTTACAACGTATAACGTTATGTAGCACTACGTTATAACGTATAACGTTGTATACTATTACCTTATAACGTATATCGCTATGTAGCATTACGTTATAACGAATATCGTTTTCTATTACGTTATAACGTATAACGTTATGTAGCTCTACGTTATAACGTATAACGTTATGTAGCTCTACGTTATAACGTATAACGTTATATACTATTACCTAACAGCGTATAACGTTATGTAGCACTACGTTATAACGTATAACGTTATGCAGTGCTACGTTATAACGTATAACGTTATATACTATTACCTTATAACGTATAACGTTATGTAGCACTACGTTATAACGTATAACGTTATATACTATTACCTTATAACGTATAACGTTATGTAGCACTATATTATAACGTATAACGTTATGTAGCACTACGGTATAACGTATCACGTTATGTAGCACTACGTTATAACGTATAACGTTATGCAGCACTACGTTATATCGTATAACGTTATATACTATTACCTTATAACGTATGACGTTATGTAGCACTACGGTATAACGTATCACGTTATGTAGCACTACGTTATAACGTATAACGTTATGTAGCACTACGTTATAACGTATAACGTTATGTAGCACTACGTTATAACGTATAACGTTATGTAGCATTACGTTATAACCTATAACGTTATATACTATTACCTTACAACGTATAACGTTATGTAGCACTACGTTGTAACGTATAACGTTATGTAGCACTACGTTATAACGTATAACGTTATGTAGCACTACGTTATAACGTATAACGTTATATACTATTACCTTATAACGTATAACGTTATGTAGCATTACGTTATAACCTATAACGTTATATACTATTACCTTACAACGTATAACGTTATGTATCATTACGTTATAACGAATAACGTTATATACTATTACCTTATAACGTATAACGTTATGTAGCATTACGTTATAACGTATAACGTTATATACTATTACGTTATAACGTATAACGTTATGTAGCACTACGTTATAATGTATAACGTTGTATACTATTACCTTATAACGTATATCGCTATGTAGCATTACGTTATAACGAATATCGTTGTATTCTATTACGTTATAACGTATAACGTTATGTAGCTCTACGTTATAACGTATAACCTTATGTAGCACTACGTTATAAAGTATAACGTTATGCAGTGCTACGTTATAACGTATAACATTATATACTATTACCTTATAACGTGTAACGTTATGTAGCACTACGGTATAACGTATAACGTTATGTGGCACTACGTTATAACGTATAACCTTATGTAGCACTACGTTATAAAGTATATCGTTATATATTGTTACCTTATAACGTTATACGTTATATAGTATTACCTTATAACGTATAACGTTATGTAGCATTACGTTATAACGTATAACGTTGTATACTATTACCTTATAACGTATATCGCTATGTAGCATTACGTTATAACGAATATCGTTGTATTCTATTACGTTATAACGTATAACGTTATGTAGCACTACGTTATAACGTATAACGTTATATACTATTAGCTTATAACGTATAACGTTATGTAGCACTATGGTATAACGTATAACGTTATGTGGCACTACGTTATAACGTATAACCTTATGTAGCACTACGTTATAACGTATATCGTTATATATTGCTACCTTATAACGTTATACGTTATATAGTATTACCTTATAACGTATAACGTTATGCAGCACTACGTTATAAAGTATAACGTTATATACTATTACCTTATAACGTATAACGTTATGTAGCACTACGGTATAACGTATCACGTTATGTAGCACTTCGTTATAACGTATAACGTTATGTAGCACTACGTTATAACGTATAACGTTATTTACTATTACCTTATAACGTATAACGTTATGTAGAATTACGTTATAACCTATAACGTTATATACTATTACCTTACAACGTATAACGTTATGTAGCACTACGTTGTAACTTATAACGTTATGTAGCACTACGTTATAACGTATAACGTTATGTAGCACTACGTTATAACGTATAACGTTATATACTATTACCTTATAACGTATAACGTTATGTAGCATTACGTTATAACCTATAACGTTATATACTATTACCTTACAACGTATAACGTTATGTAGCACTACGTTATAACGTATAACGATATATACTATTACCTTATAACGTATAACGTTATGTAGCACTACGGTATAACGTATCACGTTATGTAGCACTACGTTATAACGTATAACGTTATGTGGCACTACGTGATAACGTATAACGTTATATACTATTACCTTATAACGTATAACGTTATGTAGCATTACGTTATAACCTATAACGTTATATACTATTACCTTACAACGTATAACGTTATGTAGCACTACGTTGTAACGTATAACGTTATGTAGCACTACGTTATAACGTATAACGTTATGTAGCACTACGTTATAACGTATAACGTTATATACTATTACCTTATAACGTATAACGTTCTGTAGCATTACGTTATAACCTATAACGTTATATACTATTACCTTACAACGTATAACGTTATGTAGCATTACGTTATAACGAATAACGTTATATACTATTACCTTACAACGTATAACGTTATGTAGCACTACGTTGTAACATATAACGTTATGTAGCATTACGTTATAACGTATAACGTTATATACTATTACGTTATAACGTATAACGTTATGTAGCACTACGTTATAATGTATAACGTCATGTAGCAATACGTTATAACGTATAACGTTATATACTATTACCTTACAACGTATAACGTTATGTGGCACTACGTTATAACGTATAACGTTGTATACTATTACCTTATAACGTATATCGCTCTGTAGCATTACGTTATAACGAATATCGTTGTATTCTATTACGTTATAACGTATAACGTTATGTAGCTCTACGTTATAACGTATAACGTTATATACTATTACCTAACAGCGTATAACGTTATGTAGCACTACGTTATAACGTATAACGTTATGCAGTGCTACGTTATAACGTATAACGTTATATACTATTACCTTATAAAGTGTAACGTTATGTAGCACTACGGTATAACGTATAACGTTATGTAGCACTACGTTATAATGTATAACGTTATATACTATTACCTTATAACGTATAACGTTATGTAGCACTATATTATAACGTATAAAGTTATGCAGCACTACGTTATAACGTATAACGTTCTATACTATTACCTTAGAACGTATATCGTTATGTAGCACTACGGTATAACGTATCACGTTATGTAGCACTACGTTATAACGTATAACGTTATGCAGCACTACGTTATAACGTATAACGTTATATACTATTACCTTATAACGTATAACGTTATGTAGCACTACGGTATAACGTATCACGTTATGTAGCACTACGTTATAACGTATAACGTTATGTAGCACTACGTTATAACGTATAACGTTATATACTATTACCTTATAACGTATAACGTTATGTAGCATTACGTTATAACCTATAACGTTATATACTATTACCTTACAACGTATAACGTTATGTAGCACTACGTTATAACGTATAACGTTGTATACTATTACCTTATAACGTATATCGCTATGTAGCATTACGTTATAACGAATATCGTTGAATTCTATTACGTTATAACGTATAACGTTATGTAGCTCTACGTTATAACGTATAACGTTATATACTATTACCTAACAGCGTATAACGTTATGTAGCACTACGTTATAACGTATAACGTTATGCAGTGCTACGTTATAACGTATAACGTTATATACTATTACCTTATAACGTGTAACGTTATGTAGCACTACGGCATAACGTATAACGTTATGTAGCACTACGTTATAACGTATAACGTTATGTAGCACTACGTTATAACGTATATCGTTATATATTGTTACCTTATAACGTTATACGTTATATAGTATTACATTATAACGTATAACGTTATGTAGCATTACGTTATAACGTATAACGTGGTATACTATTACCTTATAACGTATATCGCTATGTAGCATTACGTTATAACGAATATCGTTGTATTCTATTACGTTATAACGTATAACGTTATGTAGCACTACGTTATAACGTATAACGTTATATACTATCACCTTATAACGTATAACGTTATGTAGCACTACGGTATAACGTATAATGTTATGTGGCACTACGTTATAACGTATAACCTTATGTAGCACTACGTTATAGCGTATATCGTTATATATTGTTACCTTATAACGTTATACGTTATATAGTATTACCTTATAACGTATAACGTTATGCAGCACTACGTTATAACGTATAACGTTATATACTATTACCTTATAACGTATAACGTTATGTAGCACTACGGTATAACGTATCACGTTATGTAGCACTACGTTATAACGTATAACGTTATGTAGCACTACGTTATAACGTATAACGTTATATAATATTACCTTATAACGTATAACGTTATGTAGCATTACGTTATAACCTATAACGTTATATACTATTACCTTACAACGTATAACGTTATGTAGCACTACGTTGTAACTTATAACGTTATGTAGCACTACGTTATAACGTATAACGTTATGTAGCACTACGTTATAACTTATAACGTTATAAACTATTACCTTATAACGTATAACGTTATGTAGCAATACGTTATAACCTATAACGTTATATACTATTACCTTACAACGTATAACGTGATGTAGCACTACGTTATAACGTATAACGATATATACTATTACCTTATAACGTATAACGTTATGTAGCACTACGGTATAACGTATCACGTTATGTAGCACTACGTTATAACGTATAACGTTATATAGCACTACGTTGTAACGTATAACGTTATGTAGCACTACGTTATAACGTATAAAGTTATGTAGCACTACGTTATAACGTATAACGTTATATACTATTACCTTATAACGTATAACGTTATGTAGCATTACGTTATAACCTATAACGTTATATACTATTACCTTACAACGTATAACGTTATGTAGCATTACGTTATAACGAATAACGTTATATACTATTACCTTATAACGTATAACGTTATGTAGCATTACGTTATAACGTATAACGTTATATACTATTACGTTATAACGTATAACGTTATGTAGCACTACGTTATAATGTATAACGTCATGTAGCAATACGTTATAACCTAGAACGTTATATACTATTACCTTACAACGTATAACGTTATGTAGCATTACGTTATAACGAATAACGTTATATACTATTACCTTATAACGTGTAACGTTATGTAGCACTACGGTATAACGTATAACGTTATATAGCACCACGTTATAACGTATAACGTTATGTAGCACTACGGTATAACGTATCACGTTATGTAGCACTACGTTGTAACGTATAACGTTATGTAGCACTACGTTATAACGTATAAAGTTATGTAGCACTACGTTATAACGTATAACGTTATATACTATTACCTTATAACGTATAACGTTATGTAGCATTACGTTATAACCTATAACGTTATATACTATTACCTTACAACGTATAACGTTATGTAGCATTACGTTATAACGAATAACGTTATATACTATTACCTTATAACGTATAACGTTATGTAGCATTACGTTATAACGTATAACGTTATATACTATTACGTTATAACGTATAACGTTATGTAGCACTACGTTATAATGTATAACGTCATGTAGCAATACGTTATAACCTAGAACGTTATATACTATTACCTTACAACGTATAACGTTATGTAGCATTACGTTATAACGAATAACGTTATATACTATTACCTTATAACGTGTAACGTTATGTAGCACTACGGTATAACGTATAACGTTATATAGCACCACGTTATAACGTATAACGTTATGTAGCACTACGTTATAACGTATATCGTTATATATTGTTACCTTATAACGTTATACGTTATATAGTATTACATTATAACGTATAACGTTATGCAGCATTACGTTATAACGTGTAACGTTGTATACTATTACCTTATAACGTATATCGCTATGTAGCATTACGTTATAACGAATATCGTTGTATTCTATTACGTTATAACGTATAACGTTATGTAGCACTACGTTATAACCTATAACGTTATATACTATTACCTTACAACGTATAACGTTATGTAGCACTACGTTGTAACTTACAACGTTATGTAGCACTACGTTATAACGTATAACGTTGTGTAGCACTACGTTATAACTTATAACGTTATGTAGCACTACGTTATAACGTATAACGTTATGTAGCACTACGTTATAACGTATAACGTTATATACTATTACCTTATAACGTATAACGTTATGTAGCATTACGTTATAACCTATAACGTTATATACTATTACCTTACAACGTATAACGTTATGTAGCACTACGTTATAACGTATAACGATATATACTATTACCTTATAACGTATAACGTTATGTAGCACTACGGTATAACGTATCACGTTATGTAGCACTACGTTATAACGTATAACGTTATGTAGCACTACGTGATAACGTATAACGTTATATACTATTACCTTATAACGTATAACGTTATGTAGCATTACGTTATAACCTATAACGTTATATACTATTACCTTACAACGTATAACGTTATGTAGCACTACGTTGTAACGTATAACGTTATGTAGCACTACGTTATAACGTATAACGTTATGTAGCACTACGTTATAACTTATAACGTTATATACTATTACCATATAACGTATAACGTTATGTAGCATTACGTTATAACCTATAACGTTATATACTATTACCTTACAACGTATAACGTGATGTAGCACTACGTTATAACGTATAACGATATATACTATTACCTTATAACGTATAACGTTATGTAGCACTACGGTATAACGTATCACGTTATGTAGCACTACGTTATAACGTATAACGTTATGTAGCACTACGTGATAACGTATAACGTTATATACTATTACATTATAACGTATAACGTTATGTAGCATTACGTTATAACCTATAACGTTATATACTATTACCTTACAACGTATAACGTTATGTAGCACTACGTTGTAACGTATAACGTTATGTAGCACTACGTTATAACGTATAACGTTATGTAGCACTACGTTATAACGTATAACGTTATATACTATTACCTTATAACGTATAACGTTATATAGCATTACGTTATAACCTATAACGTTATATACTATTACCTTACAACGTATAACGTTATGTAGCATTACGTTATAACGAATAACGTTATATACTATTACCTTATAACGTATAACGTTATGTAGCATTACGTTATAACGTATAACGTTATATACTATTACGTTATAACGTATAACGTTATGTAGCACTACGTTATAATGTATAACGTCATGTAGCAATACGTTATAACCTAGAACGTTATATACTATTACCTTACAACGTATAACGTTATGTAGCATTACGTTATAACGAATAACGTTATATACTATTACCTTATAACGTGTAACGTTATGTAGCACTACGGTATAACGTATAACGTTATGTAGCACCACGTTATAACGTATAACGTTATGTAGCACTACGTTATAACGTATATCGTTATATATTGTTACCTTATAACGTTATACGTTATATAGTATTACATTATAACGTATAACGTTATGCAGCATTACGTTATAACGTGTAACGTTGTATACTATTACCTTATAACGTATATCGCTATGTAGCATTACGTTATAACGAATATCGTTGTATTCTATTACGTTATAACGTATAACGTTATGTAGCACTACGTTATAACCTATAACGTTATATACTATTACCTTACAACGTATAACGTTATGTAGCACTACGTTGTAACTTATAACGTTATGGAGCACTACGTTATAACGTATAACGTTGTGTAGCACTACGTTATAACTTATAACGTTATGTAGCACTACGTTATAACGTATAACGTTATGTAGCACTACGTTATAACGTATAACGATATATACTATTACCTTATAACGTATAACGTTATGTAGCACTACGGTATAACGTATCACGTTATGTAGCACTACGTTATAACGTATAACGTTATATACTATTACCTTATAACGTATAACGTTATGTAGCACTACGTTATAACGTATAACGTTATATACTATTACCTTATAACGTATAACGTTATGTAGCACTATATTATAACGTATAACGTTATGTAGCACTACGGTATAACGTATCACGTTATGTAGCACTACGTTATAACGTATAACGTTATGCAGCACTACGTTATATCGTATAACGTTATATACTATTACCTTATAACGTATGACGTTATGTAGCACTACGGTATAACGTATCACGTTATGTAGCACTACGTTATAACGTATAACGTTATGTAGCACTACGTTATAACGTATAACGTTATGTAGCACTACGTTATAACGTATAACGTTATGTAGCATTACGTTATAACCTATAACGTTATATACTATTACCTTACAACGTATAACGTTATGTAGCACTACGTTGTAACGTATAACGTTATGTAGCATTACGTTATAACCTATAACGTTATATACTATTACCTGACAACGTATAACGTTATGTATCATTACGTTATAACGAATTACGTCATATACTATTACCTTATAACGTATAACGTTATGTAGCATTACGTTATAACGTATAACGTTATATACTATTACGTTATAACGTATAACGTTATGTAGCACTACGTTATAATGTATAACGTCATGTAGCAATACGTTATAACGTATAACGTTATATACTATTACCTTACAACGTATAACGTTATGTAGCACTACGTTATAACGTATAACGTTGTATACTATTACCTTATAACGTATATCGCTATGTAGCATTACGTTATAACGAATATCGTTGTATTCTATTACGTTATAACGTATAACGTTATGTAGCTCTACGTTATAACGTATAACGTTATATACTATTACCTAACAGCGTATAACGTTATGTAGCACTACGTTATAACGTATAACGTTATGCAGTGCTACGTTATAACGTATAACATTATATACTATTACCTTATAACGTGTAACGTTATGTAGCACTACGGTATAACGTATAACGTTATGTGGCACTACGTTATAACGTATAACCTTATGTAGCACTACGTTATAACGTATATCGTTATATATTGTTACCTTATAACGTTATACGTTATATAGTATTACCTTATAACGTATAACGTTATGTAGCATTACGTTATAACGTATAACGTTGTATACTATTACCTTATAACGTATATCGCTATGTAGCATTACGTTATAACGAATATCGTTGTATTCTATTACGTTATAACGTATAACGTTATGTAGCACTACGTTATAACGTATAACGTTATATACTATTAGCTTATAACGTATAACGTTATGTAGCACTACGTTATAACGTATAACGTTATGTACTATTACCTTATAACGTATAACGTTATGTAGCATTACGTTATAACCTATAACGTTATATACTATTACCTTACAACGTATAACGTTATGTAGCACTACGTTGTAACGTATAACGTTATGTAGCACTACGTTATAACGTATAAAGTTATGTAGCACTACGTTATAACGTATAACGTTATATACTATTACCTTATAACGTATAACGTTATGTAGCATTACGTTATAACCTATAACGTTATATACTATTACCTTATAACGCATAACGTTATGTAGCATTACGTTATAACGTATAACGTTATATACTATTACGTTATAACGTATAACGTTATGTAGCACTACGTTATAATGTATAACGTCATGTAGCAATACGTTATAACCTAGAACGTTATATACTATTACCTTACAACGTATAACGTTATGTAGCATTACGTTATAACGAATAACGTTATATACTATTACCTTATAACGTGTAACGTTATGTAGCACTACGGTATAACGTATAACGTTATGTAGCACCACGTTATAACGTATAACGTTATGTAGCACTACGTTATAACGTATATCGTTATATATTGTTACCTTATAACGTTATACGTTATATAGTATTACATTATAACGTATAACGTTATGCAGCATTACGTTATAACGTGTAACGTTGTATACTATTACCTTATAACGTATATCGCTATGTAGCATTACCTTATAACGAATATCGTTGTATTCTATTACGTTATAACGTATAACGTTATGTAGCACTACGTTATAACCTATAACGTTATATACTATTACCTTACAACGTATAACGTTATGTAGCACTACGTTGTAACTTACAACGTTATGTAGCACTACGTTATAACGTATAACGTTGTGTAGCACTACGTTATAACTTATAACGTTATGTAGCACTACGTTATAACGTATAACGTTATGTAGCACTACGTTATAACGTATAACGTTATATACTATTACCTTATAACGTATAACGTTATGTAGCATTACGTTATAACCTATAACGTTATATACTATTACCTTACAACGTATAACGTTATGTAGCACTACGTTATAACGTATAACGATATATACTATTACCTTATAACGTATAACGTTATGTAGCACTACGGTATAACGTATCACGTTATGTAGCACTACGTTATAACGTATAACGTTATGTAGCACTACGTGATAACGTATAACGTTATATACTATTACCTTATAACGTATAACGTTATGTAGCATTACGTTATAACCTATAACGTTATATACTATTACCTTACAACGTATAACGTTATGTAGCACTACGTTGTAACGTATAACGTTATGTAGCACTACGTTATAACGTATAACGTTATGTAGCACTACGTTATAACTTATAACGTTATATACTATTACCATATAACGTATAACGTTATGTAGCATTACGTTATAACCTATAACGTTATATACTATTACCTTACAACGTATAACGTGATGTAGCACTACGTTATAACGTATAACGATATATACTATTACCTTATAACGTATAACGTTATGTAGCACTACGGTATAACGTATCACGTTATGTAGCACTACGTTATAACGTATAACTTTATGTAGCACTACGTGATAACGTATAACGTTATATACTATTACATTATAACGTATAACGTTATGTAGCATTACGTTATAACCTATAACGTTATATACTATTACCTTACAACGTATAACGTTATGTAGCACTACGTTGTAACGTATAACGTTATGTAGCACTACGTTATAACGTATAACGTTATGTAGCACTACGTTATAACGTATAACGTTATATACTATTACCTTATAACGTATAACGTTATGTAGCATTACGTTATAACCTATAACGTTATATACTATTACCTTACAACGTATAACGTTATGTAGCATTACGTTATAACGAATAACGTTATATACTATTACCTTATAACGTATAACGTTATGTAGCATTACGTTATAACGTATAACGTTATATACTATTACGTTATAACGTATAACGTTATGTAGCACTACGTTATAATGTATAACGTCATGTAGCAATACGTTATAACCTAGAACGTTATATACTATTACCTTACAACGTATAACGTTATGTAGCATTACGTTATAACGAATAACGTTATATACTATTACCTTATAACGTGTAACGTTATGTAGCACTACGGTATAACGTATAACGTTATGTAGCACCACGTTATAACGTATAACGTTATGTAGCACTACGTTATAACGTATATCGTTATATATTGTTACCTTATAACGTTATACGTTATATAGTATTACATTATAACGTATAACGTTATGCAGCATTACGTTATAACGTGTAACGTTGTATACTATTACCTTATAACGTATATCGCTATGTAGCATTACGTTATAACGAATATCGTTGTATTCTATTACGTTATAACGTATAACGTTATGTAGCACTACGTTATAACCTATAACGTTATATACTATTACCTTACAACGTATAACGTTATGTAGCACTACGTTGTAACTTATAACGTTATGGAGCACTACGTTATAACGTATAACGTTGTGTAGCACTACGTTATAACTTATAACGTTATGTAGCACTACGTTATAACGTATAACGTTATGTAGCACTACGTTATAACGTATAACGATATATACTATTACCTTATAACGTATAACGTTATGTAGCACTACGGTATGACGTATCACGTTATGTAGCACTACGTTATAACGTATAACGTTATATACTATTACCTTATAACGTATAACGTTATGTAGCACTACGTTATAACGTATAACGTTATATACTATTACCTTATAACGTATAACGTTATGTAGCACTATATTATAACGTATAACGTTATGTAGCACTACGGTATAACGTATCACGTTATGTAGCACTACGTTATAACGTATAACGTTATGCAGCACTACGTTATATCGTATAACGTTATATACTATTACCTTATAACGTATGACGTTATGTAGCACTACGGTATAACGTATCACGTTATGTAGCACTACGTTATAACGTATAACGTTATGTAGCACTACGTTATAACGTATAACGTTATGTAGCACTACGTTATAACGTATAACGTTATGTAGCATTACGTTATAACCTATAACGTTATATACTATTACCTTACAACGTATAACGTTATGTAGCACTACGTTGTAACGTATAACGTTATGTAGCATTACGTTATAACCTATAACGTTATATACTATTACCTTACAACGTATAACGTTATGTATCATTACGTTATAACGAATAACGTTATATACTATTACCTTATAACGTATAACGTTATGTAGCATTACGTTATAACGTATAACGTTATATACTATTACGTTATAACGTATAACGTTATGTAGCACTACGTTATAATGTATAACGTCATGTAGCAATACGTTATAACGTATAACGTTATATACTATTACCTTACAACGTATAACGTTATGTAGCACTACGTTATAACGTATAACGTTGTATACTATTACCTTATAACGTATATCGCTATGTAGCATTACGTTATAACGAATATCGTTGTATTCTATTACGTTATAACGTATAACGTTATGTAGCTCTACGTTATAACGTATAACGTTATATACTATTACCTAACAGCGTATAACGTTATGTAGCACTACGTTATAACCTATAACGTTATATACTATTACCTTACAACGTATAACGTTATGTAGCACTACGTTGTAACTTATAACGTTATGGAGCACTACGTTATAACGTATAACGTTGTGTAGCACTACGTTATAACTTATAACGTTATGTAGCACTACGTTATAACGTATAACGTTATGTAGCACTACGTTATAACGTATAACGATATATACTATTACCTTATAACGTATAACGTTATGTAGCACTACGGTATGACGTATCACGTTATGTAGCACTACGTTATAACGTATAACGTTATATACTATTACCTTATAACGTATAACGTTATGTAGCACTACGTTATAACGTATAACGTTATATACTATTACCTTATAACGTATAACGTTATGTAGCACTATATTATAACGTATAACGTTATGTAGCACTACGGTATAACGTATCACGTTATGTAGCACTACGTTATAACGTATAACGTTATGCAGCACTACGTTATATCGTATAACGTTATATACTATTACCTTATAACGTATGACGTTATGTAGCACTACGGTATAACGTATCACGTTATGTAGCACTACGTTATAACGTATAACGTTATGTAGCACTACGTTATAACGTATAACGTTATGTAGCACTACGTTATAACGTATAACGTTATGTAGCATTACGTTATAACCTATAACGTTATATACTATTACCTTACAACGTATAACGTTATGTAGCACTACGTTGTAACGTATAACGTTATGTAGCATTACGTTATAACCTATAACGTTATATACTATTACCTTACAACGTATAACGTTATGTATCATTACGTTATAACGAATAACGTTATATACTATTACCTTATAACGTATAACGTTATGTAGCATTACGTTATAACGTATAACGTTATATACTATTACGTTATGTAGCACTACGTTATAATGTATAACGTCATGTAGCAATACGTTATAACGTATAACGTTATATACTATTACCTTACAACGTATAACGTTATGTAGCACTACGTTATAACGTATAACGTTGTATACTATTACCTTATAACGTATATCGCTATGTAGCATTACGTTATAACGAATATCGTTGTATTCTATTACGTTATAACGTATAACGTTATGTAGCTCTACGTTATAACGTATAACGTTATATACTATTACCTAACAGCGTATAACGTTATGTAGCACTACGTTATAACGTATAACGTTATGCAGTGCTACGTTATAACGTATAACATTATATACTATTACCTTATAACGTGTAACGTTATGTAGCACTACGGTATAACGTATAACGTTATGTGGCACTACGTTATAACGTATAACCTTATGTAGCACTACGTTATAACGTATATCGTTATATATTGTTACCTTATAACGTTATACGTTATATAGTATTACCTTATAACGTATAACGTTATGTAGCATTACGTTATAACGTATAACGTTGTATACTATTACCTTATAACGTATATCGCTATGTAGCATTACGTTATAACGAATATCGTTGTATTCTATTACGTTATAACGTATAACGTTATGTAGCACTACGTTATAACGTATAACGTTATATACTATTAGCTTATAACGTGTAACGTTATGTAGCACTACGGTATAACGTATAACGTTATGTGGCACTACGTTATAACGTATAACCTTATGTAGCACTACGTTATAACGTATATCGTTATGTAGCACTACGTTATAACGTATAACGTTATATACTATTACCTTATAACGTATAACGTTATGTAGCATTACGTTATAACCTATAACGTTATATACTATTACCTTACAACGTATAACGTTATGCAGCACTACGTTATAGCGTATAACGTTGTATACTATTACCTTATAACGTATATCGCTATGTAGCATTACGTTATAACGAATATCGTTGAATTCTATTACGTTATAACGTATAACGTTATGTAGCTCTACGTTATAACGTATAACGTTATATACTATTACCTAACAGCGTATAACGTTATGTAGCACTACGTTATAACGTATAACGTTATGCAGTGCTACGTTATAACGTATAACGTTATATACTATTACCTTATAACGTGTAACGTTATGTAGCACTACGGCATAACGTATAACGTTATGTAGCACTACGTTATAACGTATAACGTTATGTAGCACTACGTTATAACGTATATCGTTATATATTGTTACCTTATAACGTTATACGTTATATAGTATTACATTATAACGTATAACGTTATGTAGCATTACGTTATAACGTATAACGTGGTATACTATTACCTTATAACGTATATCGCTATGTAGCATTACGTTATAACGAATATCGTTGTATTCTATTACGTTATAACGTATAACGTTATGTAGCACTACGTTATAACGTATAACGTTATATACTATCACCTTATAACGTATAACGTTATGTAGCACTACGGTATAACGTATAATGTTATGTGGCACTACGTTATAACGTATAACCTTATGTAGCACTACGTCATAGCGTATATCGTTATATATTGTTACCTTATAACGTTATACGTTATATAGTATTACCTTATAACGTATAACGTTATGCAGCACTACGTTATAACGTATAACGTTATATACTATTACCTTATAACGTATAACGTTATGTAGCACTACGGTATAACGTATCACGTTATGTAGCACTACGTTATAACGTATAACGTTATGTAGCACTACGTTATAACGTATAACGTTATATACTATTACCTTATAACGTATAACGTTATGTAGCATTACGTTATAACCTATAACGTTATATACTATTACCTTACAACGTATAACGTTATGTAGCACTACGTTGTAACTTATAACGTTATGTAGCACTACGTTATAACGTATAACGTTATGTAGCACTACGTTATAACTTATAACGTTATATACTATTACCTTATAACGTATAACGTTATGTAGCATTACGTTATAACCTATAACGTTATATACTATTACCTTACAACGTATAACGTGATGTAGCACTACGTTATAACGTATAACGGTATATACTATTACCTTATAACGTATAACGTTATGTAGCACTACGGTATAACGTATCACGTTATGTAGCACAACGTTATAACGTATAACGTTATGTAGCACTACGTGATAACGTATAACGTTATATACTATTACCTTATAACGTATAACGTTATGTAGCATTACGTTATAACCTATAACGTTATATACTATTACCTTACAACGTATAACGTTATGTAGCACTACGTTGTAACGTATAACGTTATGTAGCACTACGTTATAACGTATAACGTTATGTAGCACTACGTTATAACGTATAACGTTATATACTATTACCTTATAACGTATAACGTTATGTAGCATTACGTTATAACCTATAACGATATATACTATTACCTTACAACGTATAACGTTATGTAGCATTACGTTATAACCTATAACGTTATATACTATTACCTTACAACGTATAACGTTATGTAGCACTACGTTATAACGTATAACGATATATACTATTACCTTATAACGTATAACGTTATGTAGCACTACGTTGTAACGTGTAACGTTATGTAGCACTACGGTATAACGTATAACGTTATGTAGCACCACGTTATAACGTATAACGTTATGTAGCACTACGTTATAACGTATATCGTTATATATTGTTACCTTATAACGTTATACGTTATATAGTATTACATTATAACGTATAACGTTATGCAGCATTACGTTATAACGTGTAACGTTGTATACTATTACCTCATAACGTATATCGCTATGTAGCATTACGTTATAACGAATATCGTTGTATTCTATTACGTTATAACGTATAACGTTATGTAGCACTACGTTATAACCTATAACGTTATATACTATTACCTTACAACGTATAACGTTATGTAGCACTACGTTGTAACTTATAACGTCATGTAGCACTACGTTATAACGTATAACGTTGTGTAGCACTACGTTATAACTTATAACGTTATGTAGCACTACGCTATAACGTATAACGTTATGTAGCACTACGTTATAACGTATAACGTTATATACTATTACCTTATAACGTATAACGTTATGTAGCATTACGTTATAACCTATAACGTTATATACTATTACCTTACAACGTATAACGTTATGTAGCACTACGTTATAACGTATAACGATATATACTATTACCTTATAACGTATAACGTTATGTAGCACTACGGTATAACGTATCACGTTATGTAGCACTACGTTATAACGTATAACGTTATGTAGCACTACGTGATAACGTATAACGTTATATACTATTACCTTATAACGTATAACGTTATGTAGCATTACGTTATAACCTATAACGTTATATACTATTACCTTACAACGTATAACGTTATGTACCACTACGTTGTAACGTATAACGTTATGTAGCACTACGTTATAACGTATAACGTTATGTAGCACTACGTTATAACGTATAACGTTATATACTATTACCCTATAACGTATAACGTTATGTAGCATTACGTTATAACGTATAACGTTATATACTATTACGTTATAACGTATAACGTTATGCAGCACTACGTTATAATGTATAACGTCATGTAGCAATACGTTATAACGTATAACGTTATATACTATTACCTTACAACGTATAACGTTATGTAGCACTACGTTATAACGTATAACGTTGTATACTATTACCTTATAACGTATATCGCTATGTAGCATTACGTTATAACGAATATCGTTGTATTCTATTACGTTATAACGTATAACGTTATGTAGCTCTACGTTATAACGTATAACGTTATATACTATTACCTAACAGCGTATAACGTTATGTAGCACTACGTTATAACGTATAACGTTATATACTATTACCTTATAACGTATAACGTTAAATACTATTACCTTATAACGTGTAACGTTATGTAGCACTACGGTATAACGTATAACGTTATGTAGCACCACGTTATAACGTATAACGTTATGTAGCACTACGTTATAACGTATATCGTTATATATTGTTACCTTATAACGTTATACGTTATATAGTATTACATTATAACGTATAACGTTATGTAGCATTACGTTATAACGTGTAGCGTTGTATACTATTACCTTATAACGTATATCGCTATGTAGCATTACGTGATAACGAATATCGTTGTATTCTATTACGTTATAACGTATAACGTTATGTAGCACTACGTTATAACGTATAACGTTATATACTATTACCTTATAACGTATAACGTTATGTAGCACTACGGTATAACGTATAACGTTATGTGGCACTACGTTATAACGTATAACCTTATGTAGCACAACGATATAACGTATATCGTTATATATTGTTACCTTATAACGTTATACGTTATATAGTATTACCTTATAACGTATAACGTTATGCAGCACTACGTTATAACGTATAACGTTATGTAGCACTACGTTATAACGTATAACGTTATGTAGCACTACGTTATAACGTATAACGTTATATACTATTACCTTATAACGTATAACGTTATGTAGCATTACGTTATAACCTATAACGTTATATACTATTACCTTACAACGTATAACGTTATGTAGCACTACGTTGTAACTTATAACGTTATGTAGCACTTCGTTATAACGTATAACGTTATGTAGCACTACGTTATAACGTATAACGTCATATACTATTACCTTATAACGTATAACGTTATGTAGCATTACGTTATAACCTATAACGTTATATACTATTACCTTACAACGTATAACGTTATGTAGCACTACGTTATAACGTATAACATTATATACTATTACCTTATAACGTATAACGTTATGTAGCACTATGGTATAACGTATAACGTTATGTAGCACTACGTTATAACGTATAACGTTATGTAGCACTACGTTATAACGTATATCGTTATATATTGTTACCTTATAACGTTATACGTTATATAGTATTACCTTATAACGTATAACGTTATGTAGCTTTACGTTATAACGTTTAACGTTATATACTATTACGTTATACCGTATAACGTTATGTAGCACTACGTAATAACGTATAACGTTATGTAGCACTACGTTATAACGTATAACGTTATGTAGCACTACGTTATAACGTATAACGTTATGTAGCAGTACGTTATAACGTATAACGTTATGTAGCATTACGTTATAACGTATAACGTTATATACCATTACCTTACAACGTATAACGTTATGTAGCATTACGTTATAACGTACATCGCTATATATTGTTACCTTATAACGTTATACGATATATACTATTACCTTACAACGTATAACGTTATGTAGCAGTACGTTATAACGTATATCGTTATATATTGTTACCTTATAACGTTATACGATATATACTATTACCTTACAACGTATAACGTTATGTAGCAATACGTTATAACGTATAACGTTATATACTATTACCTTACAACGTATAACGTTATGTAGCACTACGTTATAACGTATAACGTTGTATACTATTACCTTATAACGTATATCGCTATGTAGCATTACGTTATAACGAATATCGTTGTATTCTATTACGTTATAACGTATAACGTTATGTAGCTCTACGTTATAACGTATAACGTTACATACTATTACCTAACAGCGTATAACGTTATGTAGCACTACGTTATAACGTATAACGTTATATACTATTACCTTATAACGTATAACGTTAAATACTATTACCTTATAACGTGTAACGTTATGTAGCACTACGGTATAACGTATAACGTTATGTAGCACCACGTTATAACGTATAACGTTATGTAGCACTACGTTATAACGTATATCGTTATATATTGTTACCTTATAACGTTATACGTTATATAGTATTACATTATAACGTATAACGTTATGTAGCATTACGTTATAACGTGTAACGTTGTATACTATTACCTTATAACGTATATCGCTATGTAGCATTACGTGATAACGAATATCGTTGTATTCTATTACGTTATAACGTATAACGTTATGTAGCACTACGTTATAACGTATAACGTTATATACTATTACCTTATAACGTATAACGTTATGTAGCACTACGGTATAACGTATAACGTTATGTGGCACTACGTTATAACGTATAACCTTATGTAGCACAACGATATAACGTATATCGTTATATATTGTTACCTTATAACGTTATACGTTATATAGTATTACCTTATAACGTATAACGTTATGCAGCACTACGTTATAACGTATAACGTTATGTAGCACTACGGTATAACGTATCACGTTATGTAGCACTACGTTATAACGTATAACGTTATGTAGCACTACGTTATAACGTATAACGTTATATACTATTACCTTATAACGTATAACGTTATGTAGCATTACGTTATAACCTATAACGTTATATACTATTACCTTACAACGTTTAACGTTATGTAGCACTACGTTGTAACTTATAACGTTATGTAGCACCTCGTTATAACGTATAACGTTATGTAGCACTACGTTATAACGTATAACGTCATATACTATTACCTTATAACGTATAACGTTATGTAGCATTACGTTATAACCTATAACGTTATATACTATTACCTTACAACGTATAACGTTATGTAGCACTACGTTATAACGTATAACATTATATACTATTACCTTATAACGTATAACGTTATGTAGCACTATGGTATAACGTATAACGTTATGTAGCACTACGTTATAACGTATAACGTTATGTAGCACTACGTTATAATGTATAACGTTATGTAGCAGTACGTTATAACGTATATCGTTATATATTGTTACCTTATAACGTTATACGATATATACTATTACCTTATAACGTATAACGTTATGTAGCAGTACGTTATAACGTATATCGTTATATATTGTTACCTAATAACGTTATACGTTATATACTATTACCTTATAACGTATAAAGTTATGTAGCATTACGTTATAACGTATAACGTTGTATACTATTACCTTACAACGTGTAACGTTATGTAGCACTACGTTATAACGTATAACGTTATGCAGCACTACGTTATAACGTATAACGTTCTATACTATTACCTTATAACGTATAACGTTATATACTATTACCTTATAACGTATAACGTCATGTAGCAGTACATTATAACGTATATCGTTATATATTGTTACCTTATAACGTTATACGATATATACTATTACCTTATAACGTATAACGTTATGTAGCAGTACGTTATAACGTATAACGTTATGTAGCACTACGTTATAACGTATAACGTTATGTAGCACTACGTTATAACGTATAACGTTATGTAGCACTGCGTTATAAGGTATAACGTTATATACTATTACCTTATAACGTATAACGTTATGTAGCATTACGTTATAACATATAACGTTATATACTATTACCTTATAACCTATAACGTTATGTCGCATTACGTTATATCGTATAACGTTATATACTATTACCTTATAACGTATAACGTGATGTAGCACTACGCTATAACGTACAACGTTGTATACTATTACGTTATAACGTATAACGTTGTGCAGCACTACGTTATAACGTGTAACATTGTATACTGTTACGTTATAACGTACAACGTAATGTAGCACTACGTTATAACATATAACGCTGTATGCTATTACCTTATAACGTATAACGTTATGTAGCACTACGTTATAACGTATAACGTTATGTAGCACTACGTTATAACGAATAACGTTATATACTATTACCTTATAACGTATAACGTTATGTAGCACTATATTATAACGTATAACGTTATGCAGCACTACGTTATAACGTATAACGTTCTATACTATTACCTTACAACGTATAACGTTATGTAGCACTACGGTATAACGTATAACGTTATGGAACACTACGTTATAACGTATAACGTTATATACTATTACCTTATAACGTATAACGTTATGTAGCACTACGGTATAACGTATCACGTTATGTAGCACTACGTTATAACGCATAACGTTATGTAGCACTACGTTATAACCTATAACGTTATATACTATTACCTTACAACGTATAACGTTATGTAGCATTACGTTATAACGTATAACGTTATATACTATTACGTTATAACGTATAACGTTATGTAGCACTACGTTATAATGTATAACGTCATGTGGCAATACGTTATAACGTATAACGTTATATACTATTACCTAACAGCGTATAACGTTATGTAGCACTACGTTATAACGTATAACGTTATGCAGTGCTACGTTATAACGTATAACGTTATATACTATTACCTTATAACGTGTAACGTTATGTAGCACTACGGTATAACGTATAACGTTATGTAGCACTACGTTACAACGTATAACGTTATGTAGCACTACGTTACAACGTATAACGTTATATACTATTACCTTATAACGTATAACGTTATGTAGCACTACGGTATAACGTATAACGTTATGAAGCACTACGTTATAACGTATAACCTTATGTAGCACTACGTTATAACGTATATCGTTATATATTGTTACCTTATAACGTTATACGTTATATAGTATTACCTTATAACGTATAACGTTATGCAGCACTACGTTATAACGTATAACGTTATATACTATTACCTTATAACGTATAACGTTATGTAGCACTACGGTATAACGTATCACGTTATGTAGCACTACGTTATAACGTATAACGTTATGTAGCACTACGTTATAATGTATAACGTTATGTAGCAGTACGTTATAACGTATATCGTTATATATTGTTACCTTATATCGTTATACGATATATACTATTACCTTACAACGTATAACGTTATGTAGCAGTACGTTATAACGTATATCGTTATATATTGTTACCTTATAACGTTATACGATATATACTATTACCTTATAACGTATAACGTTATGTAGCAGTACGTTATAACGTATATCGCTATATATTGTTACCTAATAACGTTATACGTTATATACTATTACCTTATAACGTATAAAGTTATGTAGCATTACGTTATAACGTATAACGTTGTATACTATTACCTTACAACGTGTAACGTTATGTAGCACTACGTTATAACGTATAACGTTATGCAGCACTACGTTATAACGTATAACGTTCTATACTATTACCTTATAACGTATAACGTTATATACTATTACCTTATAACGTATAACCTTATGTAGCACTACATTATAACGTATATCGTTATATATTGTTACCTTATAACGTTATACGTTATATAGTATTACCTTATAACGTATAACGTTATGCAGCACTACGTTATAACGTATAACGTTATATACTATTGCCTTATAACGTATAACGTTATGTAGCACTACGGTATAACGTATCACGTTATGTAGCACTACGTTATAACGTATAACGTTATGTAGCACTACGTTATAATGTATAACGTTATGTAGCAGTACGTTATAACGTATATCGTTATATATTGTTACCTTATAACGTTATACGATATATACTATTACCTTATAACGTATAACGTTATGTAGCAGTACGTTATAACGTATATCGTTATATATTGTTACCTAATAACGTTATACGTTATATACTATTACCTTATAACGTATAAAGTTATGTAGCATTACGTTATAACGTATAACGTTGTATACTATTACCTTACAACGTGTAACGTTATGTAGCACTACGTTATAACGTATAACGTTATGCAGCACTACGTTATAACGTATAACGTTCTATACTATTACCTTATAACGTATAACGTTATATACTATTACCTTATAACGTATAACGTCATGTAGCAGTACATTATAACGTATATCGTTATATATTGTTACCTTATAACGTTATACGATATATACTATTACCTTATAACGTATAACGTTATGTAGCAGTACGTTATAACGTATAACGTTATGTAGCACTACGTTATAACGTATAACGTTATGTAGCACTACGTTATAACGTATAACGTTATGTAGCACTGCGTTATAAGGTATAACGTTATATACTATTACCTTATAACGTATAACGTTATGTAGCATTACGTTATAACATATAACGTTATATACTATTACCTTATAACCTATAACGTTATGTCGCATTACGTTATATCGTATAACGTTATATACTATTACCTTATAACGTATAACGTGATGTAGCACTACGCTATAACGTACAACGTTGTATACTATTACGTTATAACGTATAACGTTGTGCAGCACTACGTTATAACGTGTAACATTGTATACTGTTACGTTATAACGTACAACGTAATGTAGCACTACGTTATAACATATAACGCTGTATGCTATTACCTTATAACGTATAACGTTATGTAGCACTACGTTATAACGTATAACGTTATGTAGCACTACGTTATAACGAATAACGTTATATACTATTACCTTATAACGTATAACGTTATGTAGCACTATATTATAACGTATAACGTTATGCAGCACTACGTTATAACGTATAACGTTCTATACTATTACCTTACAACGTATAACGTTATGTAGCACTACGGTATAACGTATAACGTTATGGAACACTACGTTATAACGTATAACGTTATATACTATTACCTTATAACGTATAACGTTATGTAGCACTACGGTATAACGTATCACGTTATGTAGCACTACGTTATAACGCATAACGTTATGTAGCACTACGTTATAACCTATAACGTTATATACTATTACCTTACAACGTATAACGTTATGTAGCATTACGTTATAACGTATAACGTTATATACTATTACGTTATAACGTATAACGTTATGTAGCACTACGTTATAATGTATAACGTCATGTGGCAATACGTTATAACGTATAACGTTATATACTATTACCTAACAGCGTATAACGTTATGTAGCACTACGTTATAACGTATAACGTTATGCAGTGCTACGTTATAACGTATAACGTTATATACTATTACCTTATAACGTGTAACGTTATGTAGCACTACGGTATAACGTATAACGTTATGTAGCACTACGTTACAACGTATAACGTTATGTAGCACTACGTTACAACGTATAACGTTATATACTATTACCTTATAACGTATAACGTTATGTAGCACTACGGTATAACGTATAACGTTATGAAGCACTACGTTATAACGTATAACCTTATGTAGCACTACGTTATAACGTATATCGTTATATATTGTTACCTTATAACGTTATACGTTATATAGTATTACCTTATAACGTATAACGTTATGCAGCACTACGTTATAACGTATAACGTTATATACTATTACCTTATAACGTATAACGTTATGTAGCACTACGGTATAACGTATCACGTTATGTAGCACTACGTTATAACGTATAACGTTATGTAGCACTACGTTATAATGTATAACGTTATGTAGCAGTACGTTATAACGTATATCGTTATATATTGTTACCTTATATCGTTATACGATATATACTATTACCTTACAACGTATAACGTTATGTAGCAGTACGTTATAACGTATATCGTTATATATTGTTACCTTATAACGTTATACGATATATACTATTACCTTATAACGTATAACGTTATGTAGCAGTACGTTATAACGTATATCGCTATATATTGTTACCTAATAACGTTATACGTTATATACTATTACCTTATAACGTATAAAGTTATGTAGCATTACGTTATAACGTATAACGTTGTATACTATTACCTTACAACGTGTAACGTTATGTAGCACTACGTTATAACGTATAACGTTATGCAGCACTACGTTATAACGTATAACGTTCTATACTATTACCTTATAACGTATAACGTTATATACTATTACCTTATAACGTATAACGTCATGTAGCAGTACATTATAACGTATATCGTTATATATTGTTACCTTATAACGTTATACGATATATACTATTACCTTATTACGTATAACGTTATGTAGCAGTACGTTATAACGTATAACGTTATGTAGCACTACGTTATAACGTATAACGTTATGTAGCACTACGTGATAACGTATAACGTTATGTAGCACTGCGTTATAAGGTATAACGTTATATACTATTACCTTATAACGTATAACGTTATGTAGCATTACGTTATAACGAATAACGTTATATACTATTACCTTATAACGTATAACCTTATGTAGCACTACGTTATAACGTATATCGTTATATATTGTTACCTTATAACGTTATACGTTATATAGTATTACCTTATAACGTATAACGTTATGCAGCACTACGTTATAACGTATAACGTTATATACTATTGCCTTATAACGTATAACGTTATGTAGCACTACGGTATAACGTATCACGTTATGTAGCACTACGTTATAACGTATAACGTTATGTAGCACTACGTTATAATGTATAACGTTATGTAGCAGTACGTTATAACGTATATCGTTATATATTGTTACCTTATAACGTTATACGATATATACTATTACCTTATAACGTATAACGTTATGTAGCAGTACGTTATAACGTATATCGTTATATATTGTTACCTAATAACGTTATACGTTATATACTATTACCTTATAACGTATAAAGTTATGTAGCATTACGTTATAACGTATAACGTTGTATACTATTACCTTACAACGTGTAACGTTATGTAGCACTACGTTATAACGTATAACGTTATGCAGCACTACGTTATAACGTATAACGTTCTATACTATTACCTTATAACGTATAACGTTATATACTATTACCTTATAACGTATAACGTCATGTAGCAGTACATTATAACGTATATCGTTATATATTGTTACCTTATAACGTTATACGATATATACTATTACCTTATAACGTATAACGTTATGTAGCAGTACGTTATAACGTATAACGTTATGTAGCACTACGTTATAACGTATAACGTTATGTAGCACTACGTTATAACGTATAACGTTATGTAGCACTGCGTTATAAGGTATAACGTTATATACTATTACCTTATAACGTATAACGTTATGTAGCATTACGTTATAACATATAACGTTATATACTATTACCTTATAACCTATAACGTTATGTCGCATTACGTTATATCGTATAACGTTATATACTATTACCTTATAACGTATAACGTGATGTAGCACTACGCTATAACGTACAACGTTGTATACTATTACGTTATAACGTATAGCGTTGTGCAGCACTACGTTATAACGTGTAACATTGTATACTGTTACGTTATAACGTACAACGTAATGTAGCACTACGTTATAACATATAACGCTATATGCTATTACCTTATAACGTATAACGTTATGTAGCACTACGTTATAACGTATAACGTTATGTAGCACTACGTTATAACGAATAACGTTATATGCTATTACCTTATAACGTATAACGTTATGTAGCACTATATTATAACGTATAACGTTATGCAGCACTACGTTATAACGTATAACGTTCTATACTATTACCTTACAACGTATAACGTTATGTAGCACTACGGTATAACGTATAACGTTATGGAGCACTACGTTATAACGTATAACGTTATATACTATTACCTTATAACGTATAACGTTATGTAGCACTACGGTATAACGTATCACGTTATGTAGCACTACGTTATAACGCATAACGTTATGTAGCACTACGTTATAACCTATAACGTTATATACTATTACCTTACAACGTATAACGTTATGTAGCACTACGTTGTAACGTATAACGTTATGTAGCACTACGTTATAACGTATAACGTTATGTAGCACTACGTTATAACGTATAACGTTATATAATATTACCTTATAACGTATAACGTTATGTAGCATTACGTTATAACGAATAACGTTATATACTATTACCTTATAACGTATAACGTTATGTAGCATTACGTTATAACGTATAACGTTATATACTATTACGTTATAACGTATAACGTTATGTAGCACTACGTTATAATGTATAACGTCATGTAGCAATACGTTATAACGTATAACGTTATATACTATTACCTTACAACGTATAACGTTATGTAGCACTACGTTATAAAGTATAACGTTGTACACTATTACCTTATAACGTATATCGCTATGTAGCATTACGTTATAACGAATATCGTTGTATTCTATTACGTTATAACGTATAACGTTATGTAGCTCTACGTTATAACGTATAACGTTATATACTATTACCTTATAACGTATAACGTTATGAAGCACTACGGTATAACGTATAACGTTATGAAGCACTACGTTATAACGTATAACCTTATGTAGCACTACGTTATAACGTATATCGTTATATATTGTTACCTTATAACGTTATACGTTATATAGTATTACATTATAACGTATAACGTTATGTAGCATTACGTTATAACGTATAACGTTGTGTACTATTACCTTATAACGTATATCTCTATGTAGCATTACGTTATAACGAATATCGTTGTATTCTATTACGTTATAACGTATAACGTTATGTAGCACTACGTTATAACGTATAACGTTATATACTATTACCTTATAACGTATAACGTTATGAAGCACTACGGTATAACGTATAACGTTATGAAGCACTACGTTATAACGTATAACCTTATGTAGCACTACGTTATAACGTATATCGTTATATATTGTTACCTTATAACGTTATACGTTATATAGTATTACCTTATAACGTATAACGTTATGCAGCACTACGTTATAACGTATAACGTTATAGACTATTACCTTATAACGTATAACGTTATGTAGCACTACGGTATAACGTATCACGTTATGTAGCACTACGTTATAACGTATAACGTTATATAGCACTACGGTATAACGTATAACGTTATGAAGCACTACGTTATAACGTATAACCTTATGTAGCACTATGTTATAACGTATATCGTTATATATTGTTACCTTATAACGTTATACGTTATATAGTATTACCTTATAACGTATAACGTTATGCAGCACTACGTTATAACGTATAACGTTATATACTATTACCTTATAACGTATAACGTTATGTAGCACTACGGTATAACGTATCACGTTATGTAGCACTACGTTATAACGTATAACGTTATGTAGCACTACGTTATAACGTATAACGTTATATACTATTACCTTATAACGTATAACGTAATGTAGCATTACGTTATAACCTATAACGTTATATACTATTACCTTACAACGTATAACGTTATGTAGCACTACGTTGTAACGTATAACGTTATGTAGCACTACGTTATAACGTATAACGTTATGTAGCACTACGTTATAACGTATAACGTTATATACTATTACCTTATAACGTATAACGTTATGTAGCATTACGTTATAACCTATAACGTTATATACTATTACCTTACAACGTATAACGTTATGTAGCACTACGTTGTAACGTATAACGTTATGTAGCACTACGTTATAACGTATAACGTTATGTAGCACTACGTTATAACGTATATCGTTATATATTGTTACCTTATAACGTTATACGTTATATAGTATTACCTTATAACGTATAACGTTACGTAGCATTACGTTATAACGTTTAACGTTATATACTATTACGTTATACCGTATAACGTTATGTAGCACTACGTTATAACGTATAACGTTATGTAGCACTACGTTATAACGTATAACGTTATGTAGCACTACGTTATAACGTATAACGTTATGTAGCACTACGATATAACGTATAACGTTATGTAGCACTACGTTATAATGTATAACGTTATGTAGCAGTACGTAATAACGTATATCGTTATATATTGTTACCTTATAACGTTATACGATATATACTATTACCTTACAACGTATAACGTTATGTAGCAGTACGTTATAACGTATATCGTTATATATTGTTACCTTATAACGTTATACGATATATACTATTACCTTATAACGTATAACGTTATGTAGCACTACGTTGTAACGTATAACGTTATGTAGCACTACGTTATAACGTATAACGTTATGTAGCACTACGTTATAACGTATAACGTTATATACTATTACCTTATAACGTATAACGTTATGTAGCATTACGTTATAACCTATAACGTTATATACTATTACCTTATAACGTATAACGTTATGTAGCACTACGGTATAACGTATAACGTTATGAAGCACTACGTTATAACGTATAACCTTATGTAGCACTACGTTATAACGTATATCGTTATATATTGTTACCTTATAACGTTATACGTTATATAGTATTACCTTATAACGTATAACGTTATGCAGCACTACGTTATAACGTATAACGTTATATACTATTACCTTATAACGTATAACGTTATGTAGCACTACGGTATAACGTATCACGTTATGTAGCACTACGTTATAACGTATAACGTTATGTAGCACTACGTTATAATGTATAACGTTATGTAGCAGTACGTTATAACGTATATCGTTATATATTGTTACCTTATATCGTTATACGATATATACTATTACCTTACAACGTATAACGTTATGTAGCAGTACGTTATAACGTATATCGTTATATATTGTTACCTTATAACGTTATACGATATATACTATTACCTTATAACGTATAACGTTATGTAGCAGTACGTTATAACGTATATCGCTATATATTGTTACCTAATAACGTTATACGTTATATACTATTACCTTATAACGTATAAAGTTATGTAGCATTACGTTATAACGTATAACGTTGTATACTATTACCTTACAACGTGTAACGTTATGTAGCACTACGTTATAACGTATAACGTTATGCAGCACTACGTTATAACGTATAACGTTCTATACTATTACCTTATAACGTATAACGTTATATACTATTACCTTATAACGTATAACGTCATGTAGCAGTACATTATAACGTATATCGTTATATATTGTTACCTTATAACGTTATACGATATATACTATTACCTTATTACGTATAACGTTATGTAGCAGTACGTTATAACGTATAACGTTATGTAGCACTACGTTATAACGTATAACGTTATGTAGCACTACGTGATAACGTATAACGTTATGTAGCACTGCGTTATAAGGTATAACGTTATATACTATTACCTTATAACGTATAACGTTATGTAGCATTACGTTATAACGAATAACGTTATATACTATTACCTTATAACGTATAACCTTATGTAGCACTACGTTATAACGTATATCGTTATATATTGTTACCTTATAACGTTATACGTTATATAGTATTACCTTATAACGTATAACGTTATGCAGCACTACGTTATAACGTATAACGTTATATACTATTGCCTTATAACGTATAACGTTATGTAGCACTACGGTATAACGTATCACGTTATGTAGCACTACGTTATAACGTATAACGTTATGTAGCACTACGTTATAATGTATAACGTTATGTAGCAGTACGTTATAACGTATATCGTTATATATTGTTACCTTATAACGTTATACGATATATACTATTACCTTATAACGTATAACGTTATGTAGCAGTACGTTATAACGTATATCGTTATATATTGTTACCTAATAACGTTATACGTTATATACTATTACCTTATAACGTATAAAGTTATGTAGCATTACGTTATAACGTATAACGTTGTATACTATTACCTTACAACGTGTAACGTTATGTAGCACTACGTTATAACGTATAACGTTATGCAGCACTACGTTATAACGTATAACGTTCTATACTATTACCTTATAACGTATAACGTTATATACTATTACCTTATAACGTATAACGTCATGTAGCAGTACATTATAACGTATATCGTTATATATTGTTACCTTATAACGTTATACGATATATACTATTACCTTATAACGTATAACGTTATGTAGCAGTACGTTATAACGTATAACGTTATGTAGCACTACGTTATAACGTATAACGTTATGTAGCACTACGTTATAACGTATAACGTTATGTAGCACTGCGTTATAAGGTATAACGTTATATACTATTACCTTATAACGTATAACGTTATGTAGCATTACGTTATAACATATAACGTTATATACTATTACCTTATAACCTATAACGTTATGTCGCATTACGTTATATCGTATAACGTTATATACTATTACCTTATAACGTATAACGTGATGTAGCACTACGCTATAACGTACAACGTTGTATACTATTACGTTATAACGTATAGCGTTGTGCAGCACTACGTTATAACGTGTAACATTGTATACTGTTACGTTATAACGTACAACGTAATGTAGCACTGCGTTATAACATATAACGCTATATGCTATTACCTTATAACGTATAACGTTATGTAGCACTACGTTATAACGTATAACGTTATGTAGCACTACGTTATAACGAATAACGTTATATGCTATTACCTTATAACGTATAACGTTATGTAGCACTATATTATAACGTATAACGTTATGCAGCACTACGTTATAACGTATAACGTTCTATACTATTACCTTACAACGTATAACGTTATGTAGCACTACGGTATAACGTATAACGTTATGGAGCACTACGTTATAACGTATAACGTTATATACTATTACCTTATAACGTATAACGTTATGTAGCACTACGGTATAACGTATCACGTTATGTAGCACTACGTTATAACGCATAACGTTATGTAGCACTACGTTATAACCTATAACGTTATATACTATTACCTTACAACGTATAACGTTATGTAGCACTACGTTGTAACGTATAACGTTATGTAGCACTACGTTATAACGTATAACGTTATGTAGCACTACGTTATAACGTATAACGTTATATAATATTACCTTATAACGTATAACGTTATGTAGCATTACGTTATAACGAATAACGTTATATACTATTACCTTATAACGTATAACGTTATGTAGCATTACGTTATAACGTATAACGTTATATACTATTACGTTATAACGTATAACGTTATGTAGCACTACGTTATAATGTATAACGTCATGTAGCAATACGTTATAACGTATAACGTTATATACTATTACCTTACAACGTATAACGTTATGTAGCACTACGTTATAAAGTATAACGTTGTACACTATTACCTTATAACGTATATCGCTATGTAGCATTACGTTATAACGAATATCGTTGTATTCTATTACGTTATAACGTATAACGTTATGTAGCTCTACGTTATAACGTATAACGTTATATACTATTACCTTATAACGTATAACGTTATGAAGCACTACGGTATAACGTATAACGTTATGAAGCACTACGTTATAACGTATAACCTTATGTAGCACTACGTTATAACGTATATCGTTATATATTGTTACCTTATAACGTTATACGTTATATAGTATTACATTATAACGTATAACGTTATGTAGCATTACGTTATAACGTATAACGTTGTGTACTATTACCTTATAACGTATATCTCTATGTAGCATTACGTTATAACGAATATCGTTGTATTCTATTACGTTATAACGTATAACGTTATGTAGCACTACGTTATAACGTATAACGTTATATACTATTACCTTATAACGTATAACGTTATGAAGCACTACGGTATAACGTATAACGTTATGAAGCACTACGTTATAACGTATAACCTTATGTAGCACTACGTTATAACGTATATCGTTATATATTGTTACCTTATAACGTTATACGTTATATAGTATTACCTTATAACGTATAACGTTATGCAGCACTACGTTATAACGTATAACGTTATAGACTATTACCTTATAACGTATAACGTTATGTAGCACTACGGTATAACGTATCACGTTATGTAGCACTACGTTATAACGTATAACGTTATATAGCACTACGGTATAACGTATAACGTTATGAAGCACTACGTTATAACGTATAACCTTATGTAGCACTATGTTATAACGTATATCGTTATATATTGTTACCTTATAACGTTATACGTTATATAGTATTACCTTATAACGTATAACGTTATGCAGCACTACGTTATAACGTATAACGTTATATACTATTACCTTATAACGTATAACGTTATGTAGCACTACGGTATAACGTATCACGTTATGTAGCACTACGTTATAACGTATAACGTTATGTAGCACTACGTTATAACGTATAACGTTATATACTATTACCTTATAACGTATAACGTAATGTAGCATTACGTTATAACCTATAACGTTATATACTATTACCTTACAACGTATAACGTTATGTAGCACTACGTTGTAACGTATAACGTTATGTAGCACTACGTTATAACGTATAACGTTATGTAGCACTACGTTATAACGTATAACGTTATATACTATTACCTTATAACGTATAACGTTATGTAGCATTACGTTATAACCTATAACGTTATATACTATTACCTTACAACGTATAACGTTATGTAGCACTACGTTGTAACGTATAACGTTATGTAGCACTACGTTATAACGTATAACGTTATGTAGCACTACGTTATAACGTATATCGTTATATATTGTTACCTTATAACGTTATACGTTATATAGTATTACCTTATAACGTATAACGTTACGTAGCATTACGTTATAACGTTTAACGTTATATACTATTACGTTATACCGTATAACGTTATGTAGCACTACGTTATAACGTATAACGTTATGTAGCACTACGTTATAACGTATAACGTTATGTAGCACTACGTTATAACGTATAACGTTATGTAGCACTACGATATAACGTATAACGTTATGTAGCACTACGTTATAATGTATAACGTTATGTAGCAGTACGTAATAACGTATATCGTTATATATTGTTACCTTATAACGTTATACGATATATACTATTACCTTACAACGTATAACGTTATGTAGCAGTACGTTATAACGTATATCGTTATATATTGTTACCTTATAACGTTATACGATATATACTATTACCTTATAACGTATAACGTTATGTAGCAGTACGTTATAACGTATATCGTTATATATTGTTACCTAATAACGTTATACGTTATATACTATTACCTTATAACGTATAAAGTTATGTAGCATTACGTTATAACGTATAACGTTGTATACTATTACCTTATAACGTATATCGCTATGTAGCATTACGTTATAACGAATATCGTTGTATTCTATTACGTTATAACGTATAACGTTATGTAGCACTACGTTATAACGTATAACGTTATATACTATTACCTAACAACGTATAACGTTGTATACTATTACCTTATAACGTATATCGCTATGTAGCATTACGTTATAACGAATATCGTTGTATTCTATTCCGTTATAACGTATAACGTTATGTAGCACTACGTTATAACGTATAACGTTATATACTATTACCTTATAACGTATAACGTTATGTAGCATTACGTTATAACGTATAACGTTATATAATATTACCTTACAACGTATAACGTTATGTAGCATTACGTTATAACGTATATCGCTATATATTGTTACCTTATAACGTTATACGTTATATACTATTACCTGATAACGTATAACGTTATGTAGCATTACGTTATAGCGTATAACGTTGTATAGTATCACCTTATAACGTATTACGTTATGTAGCATTTCGTTATAACGTATAACGTTATATACTATTACCTTATAACGTATGACGTTATGTCGCATTACGTTATATCGTATAACGTGATATACTATAACCTTATAACGTATAACGTGATGTAGCACTACGCTATAACGTACAACGTTGTATACTATTACGTTATAACGTATAACGTTGTGCAGCACTACGTTATAACGTGTAACATTGTATACTGTTACGTTATAACGTACAACGTTATGGAGCACTACGTCATAACATATAACGTTATATGCTACTACCTTATAACGTGTAACGTTATGTAGCACTACGGTATAACGTATAACGTTATGTAGCACTACGTTATAACGTATAACGTTATGTAGCACTACGTTATAACGTATAACGTTGTATACTATTACCTTATAACGTATATCGCTATGTAGCATTACGTTTTAACGAATATCGTTGTATTCTATTACGTTATAACGTATAGCGTTATGTAGCACTACGTTATAAGGTATAACGTTATATTCTATTACCTTATAATGTGTAACGTTATGTAGCACTACGGTATAACGTATAACGTTATGTAGCACTACGTTATAACGTATAACGTTATGTAGCACTACGTTATAACGTATATCGTTATATATTCTTACGTTATAACGTTATACGTTATATAGTATTACATTATAACGTATAACGTTATGTAGCATTACGTTATAACGTATAACGTTGTATACTATTACCTTATAACGTATAACGTTATGCAGCACTACGTTATAACGTATAAAGTTATATACTATTACCTTATAACGTATAACGTTATGTAGCACTACGGTATAACGTATCACGTTATGTAGCACTACGTTATAACGTATAACGTTATGCAGCACTACGTTATAACGTATAACGTTATATACTATTACCTTATAACGTATAACGTTATGTAGCATTACGTTATAACCTATAACGTTATATACTTTTACCTAACAACGTATAACGTTATGCAGCACAACGTTGTAACGTATAACGTTATGTAGCACTACGTTATAACGTATAACGTTATGTAGCAATACGTTATAACGTATAACGTTATATACTATTACCTTATAACGTATAACGTTATGTAGCATTACGTTATAACCTATAACGTTATATACTATTACCTTACAACGTATAACGTTATGTAGCACTACGTTATAACGTATAACGTTATGTAGCACTACGTTATAACGTATAACGTTATGTAGCACTACGTTATAACGTATAACGTTATGTAGCACTACGTTGGAACGTATAACGTTATGTAGCACTACGTTATAATGTATAACGTTATGTAGCAGTACGTTATAACGTATATCGTTATATATTGTTACCTTAAACGTTATACGATATATACCATTACCTTACAACGTATAACGTTATGTAGCAGTACGTTATAACGTATATCGTTATATATTGTTACCTTATAACGTTATACGATATATACTATTACCTTATAACGTATAACGTTATGTAGCAGTACGTTATAACGTATATCGTTATATATTGTTACCTAATAACGTTATACGTTATAAACTATTACCTTATAACGTATAAAGTTATGTAGCATTACGTTATAACGTATAACGTTGTATACTATTACCTTACAACGTGTAACGTTATGTAGCACTACGTTATAACGTATAACGTTATGCAGCACTACGTTATAACGTATAACGTTCTATACTATTACCTTACAACGTATAACGTTATGTAGCACTACGTTATAACGTATAACGTTATATACTATTACCTTATAACGTATAACGCTATATGCTATTACCTTATAACCTATAACGTTATGTCGCATTACGTTATATCGTATAACGTTATATACTATTACCTTATAACGTATAACGTTATGTAGCATTACGTTATAACGTATAACGTTGTATACTATTACCTTATAACTTATATCGCTATGTAGCATTACGTTATAACGAATATCGTTGTATTCTATTACCTTATAACGTATAACGTTATGTAGCACTACGTTATAACGTATAACGTTATATACTATTACCTTATAACGTATAACGTTATGTAGCATTATGTTATAACGTATAACGTTATATACTATTACCTTATAACGTATGACGTTATGTCGCATTACGTTATATCGTATAACGTGATATACTATTACCTTATAACGTATAACGTGATGTAGCACTACGCTATAACGTACAACGTTATGGAGCACTACGTCATAACATATAACGTTATATGCTATTACCTTATAACGTATAAAGTTATGTAGCACTACGTTATAACGTATAACGTTATGTAGCACTACGTTATAACGTATAACGTTATGTAGCACTACGTTATAACGTATAACGTTATGTAGAACTACGTTATAAGGTATAACGTTATATACTATTACCTTATAACGTATAACGTTATGTAGCATTACGTTATAACCTATAACGTTATATACTATTACCTTACAACGTATAACGTTATGTAGCATTACGTTATAACGAATAACGTTATATACTATTACCTTATAACGTATAACGTTATGTAGCATTACGTTATAACGAATAACGTTATATACTATTACGTTATAACGTATAACGTTATGTAGCACTACGTTATAAGGTATAACGTTATATACTATTACCTTATAACGTATAACGTTATGTAGCACTACGTTATAACGTATAACGTTATGCAGCACTACGTTATAACGTATAACGTTCTATACTATTACCTTACAACGTATAACGTTATGTAGCACTACGGTATAACGTATAACGTTATGTAGCACTACGTTATAACGTATAACGTTATATACTATTACCTTATAACGTATGACGTTATGTCGCATTACGTTATATCGTATAACGTGATATACTATTACCTTATAACGTATAACGTGATGTAGCACTACGCTATAACGTACAACGTTGTATACTATTACGTTATAACGTATAACGTTGTGCAGCACTACGTTATAACGTGTAACATTGTATACTGTTACGTTATAACGTACAACGTTATGGAGCACTACGTCATAACATATAACGTTATATGCTACTACCTTATAACGTGTAACGTTATGTAGCACTGCGGTATAACGTATAACGTTATGTAGCACTACGTTATAACGTATATCGTTATATATTGTTACCTTATAACGTTATACGTTATATAGTATTACATTATAACGTATAACGTTATGTAGCATTACGCTATAACGTATAACGTTGTATACTATTACCTTATAACGTATATCGCTATGTAGCATTACGTTATAACGAATATCGTTGTATTCTATTACGTTATAACGTATAGCGTTATGTAGCACTACGTTATAAGGTATAACGTTATATACTATTACCTTATAATGTGTAACGTTATGTAGCACTACGGTATAACGTATAACGTTATGTAGCACTACGTTATAACGTATAACGTTATGTAGCACTACGTTATAACGTATATCGTTATATATTCTTACCTTATAACGTTATACGTTATATAGTATTACATTATAACGTATAACGTTATGTAGCATTACGTTATAACGTATAACGTTGTATACTATTACCTTATAACGTATAACGTTATGCAGCACTACGTTATAACGTATAAAGTTATATACTATTACCTTATAACGTATAACGTTATGTAGCACTACGGTATAACGTATCACGTTATGTAGCACTACGTTATAACGTATAACGTTATGTAGCACTACGTTATAACGTATAACGTTATATACTATTACCTTATAACGTATAACGTTATGTAGCATTACGTTATAACCTATAACGTTATATACTTTTACCTTACAACGTATAACGTTATGTAGCACAACGTTGTAACGTATAACGTTATGTAGCACTACGTTATAACGTATAACGTTATGTAGCACTACGTTATAACGTATAACGTTATGTAGCACTACGTTATAACGTATAACGTTATGTAGCACTACGTTGGAACGTATAACGTTATGTAGCACTACGTTATAATGTATAACGTTATGTAGCAGTACGTTATAACGTATATCGTTATATATTGTTACCTTAAACGTTATACGATATATACTATTACCTTACAACGTATAACGTTATGTAGCAGTACGTTATAACGTATATCGTTATATATTGTTACCTTATAACGTTATACGATATATACTATTACCTTATAACGTATAACGTTATGTAGCAGTACGTTATAACGTATATCGTTATATATTGTTACCTAATAACGTTATACGTTATAAACTATTACCTTATAACGTATAAAGTTATGTAGCATTACGTTATAACGTATAACGTTGTATACTATTACCTTACAACGTGTAACGTTATGTAGCACTACGTTATAACGTATAACGTTATGCAGCACTACGTTATAACGTATAACGTTCTATACTATTACCTTACAACGTATAACGTTATGTAGCACTACGTTATAACGTATAACGTTATATACTATTACCTTATAACGTATAACGCTATATGCTATTACCTTATAACCTATAACGTTATGTCGCATTACGTTATATCGTATAACGTTATATACTATTACCTTATAACGTATAACGTTATGTAGCATTACGTTATAACGTATAACGTTGTATACTATTACCTTATAACGTATATCGCTATGTAGCATTACGTTATAGCGAATATCGTTGTATTCTATTACCTTATAACGTATAACGTTATGTAGCACTACGTTATAACGTATAACGTTATATACTATTACCTTATAACGTATAACGTTATGTAGCATTATGTTATAACGTATAACGTTATATACTATTACCTTATAACGTATGACGTTATGTCGCATTACGTTATATCGTATAACGTGATATACTATTACCTTATAACGTATAACGTGATGTAGCACTACGCTATAACGTACAACGTTATGGAGCACTACGTCATAACATATAACGTTATATGCTATTACCTTATAACGTATAAAGTTATGTAGCACTACGTTATAACGTATAACGTTATGTAGCACTACGTTATAACGTATAACGTTATGTAGCACTACGTTATAACGTATAACGTTATGTAGCACTACGTTATAAGGTATAACGTTATATACTATTACCTTATAACGTATAACGTTATGTAGCACTACGTTATAACGTATAACGTTATGCAGCACTACGTTATAACGTATAACGTTCTATACTATTACCTTACAACGTATAACGTTATGTAGCACTACGGTATAACGTATAACGTTATGTAGCACTACGTTATAACGTATAACGTTATATACTATTACCTTATAACGTATAACGCTATATGCTATTACCTTATAACCTATAACGTTATGTCGCATTACGTTATATCGTATAACGTTATATACTATTACCTTATAACGTATAACGTTATGTAGCATTACGTTATAACGTATAACGTTGTATACTATTACCTTATAACGTATATCGCTATGTAGCATTACGTTATAACGAATATCGTTGTATTCTATTACCTTATAACGTATAACGTTATCTAGCACTACGTTATAACGTATAACGTTATATACTATTACCTTATAACGTATAACGTTATGTAGCATTATGTTATAACGTATAACGTTATATACTATTACCTTATAACGTATGACGTTATGTCGCATTACGTTATATCGTATAACGTGATATACTATTACCTTATAACGTATAACGTGATGTAGCACTACGCTATAACGTACAACGTTATGGAGCACTACGTCATAACATATAACGTTATATGCTATTACCTTATAACGTATAAAGTTATGTAGCACTACGTTATAACGTATAACGTTATGTAGCACTACGTTATAACGTATAACGTTATGTAGCACTACGTTATAAGGTATAACGTTATATACTATTACCTTATAACGTATAACGTTATGTAGCATTATGTTATAACGTATAACGTTATATACTATTACCTTATAACGTATGACGTTATGTCGCATTACGTTATATCGTATAACGTGATATACTATTACCTTATAACGTATAACGTGATGTAGCACTACGCTATAACGTACAACGTTATGGAGCACTACGTCATAACATATAACGTTATATGCTATTACCTTGTAACGTATAAAGTTATGTAGCACTACGTTATAACGTATAACGTTATGTAGCACTACGTTATAACGTATAACGTTATGTAGCACTACGTTATAACGTATAACGTTATGTAGCACTACGTTATAAGGTATAACGTTATATACTATTACCTTATAACGTATAACGTTATGTAGCATTACGTTATAACCTATAACGTTATATACTATTACCTTATAACGTATAACGTTATGTAGCATTACGTTATAACCTATAACGTTATATACTATTACCTTACAACGTATAACGTTATGTAGCACTACGTTATAACGTATAACGATATATACTATTACCTTATAACGTATAACGTTATGTAGCACTACGGTATAACGTATCACGTTATGTAGCACTACGTTATAACGTATAACGTTATGTAGCACTACGTGATAACGTATAACGTTATATACTATTACCTTATAACGTATAACGTTATGTAGCATTACGTTAATTCCTATAACGTTATATACTATTACCTTACAACGTATAACGTTATGTAGCACTACGTTGTAACGTATAACGTTATGTAGCACTACGTTATAACGTATAACGTTATGTAGCACTACGTTATAACGTATAACGTTATATACTATTACCTTATAACGTATAACGTTATGTAGCATTACGTTATAACCTATAACGTTATATACTATTACCTTACAACGTATAACGTTATGTAGCACTACGTTGTAACATATAACGTTCTGTAGCACTACGTTATAACGTATAACGTTATGTAGCACTACGTTCTAACGTATAACGTGATATACTATTACCTTATAACGTATAACGTTATGTAGCATTACGTTATAACCTATAACGTTATATACCATTACCTTACAACGTATAACGTTATGTAGCATTACGTTATAACGAATAACGTTATATACTATTACCTTATAACGTATAACGTTATGTAGCATTACGTTATAACGTATAACGTTATATACTATTACGTTATAACGTATAACGTTATGTAGCACTACGTTATAATGTATAACGTTCTGTAGCACTACGTTATAACGTATAACGTTATGTAGCACTACGTTATAACGTATAACGTTATGTAGCACTGCGTTATAAGGTATAACGTTATAAACTATTACCTTATAACGTATAACGTTATGTAGCATTACGTTATAACGAATAACGTTACATACTATTACCTTATAACGTATAACGTTATGTAGCATTACGTTATAACGTATAACGTTATGCAGCACTACGTTATAACGTATAACGTTATATACTATTACCTTATAACGTATAACGTTATGTAGCACTACGGTATAACGTATAACGTTATGTAGCACTACGTTGTAACATATAACGTTCTGTAGCACTACGTTATAACGTATAACGTTATGTAGCACTACGTTATAACGTATAACGTTATGTAGCACTACGTTATAACGTATAACGTTATATACTATTACCTTATAAAGTATAACGTTATGTAGCAGTACATTATAACGTATAACGTTATATACTATTACCTTATAACGTATAACGTTATGTAGCATTACGTTATAACCTATAACGTTATATACTATTACCTTACAACGTATAACGTTATGTAGCACTATGTTGTAACGTATAACGTTATGTAGCACTACGTTATAACGTATAACGTTATGTAGCACTACGTTATAACGTATGACGTTATGTCGCATTACGTTATATCGTATAACGTGATATACTATTACCTTATAACGTATAACGTGATGTAGCACTACGCTATAACGTACAACGTTATGGAGCACTACGTCATAACATATAACGTTATATGCTATTACCTTATAACGTATAAAGTTATGTAGCACTACGTTATAACGTATAACGTTATGTAGCACTACGTTATAACGTATAACGTTATGTAGCACTACTTTATAAGGTATAACGTTATATACTATTACCTTATAACGTATAACGTTATGTAGCATTATGTTATAACGTATAACGTTATATACTATTACCTTATAACGTATGACGTTATGTCGCATTACGTTATATCGTATAACGTGATATACTATTACCTTATAACGTATAACGTGATGTAGCACTACGCTATAACGTACAACGTTATGGAGCACTACGTCATAACATATAACGTTATATGCTATTACCTTGTAACGTATAAAGTTATGTAGCACTACGTTATAACGTATAACGTTATGTAGCACTACGTTATAACGTATAACGTTATGTAGCACTACGTTATAACGTATAACGTTATGTAGCACTACGTTATAAGGTATAACGTTATATACTATTACCTTATAACGTATAACGTTATGTAGCATTACGTTATAACCTATAACGTTATATACTATTACCTTATAACGTATAACGTTATGTAGCATTACGTTATAACCTATAACGTTATATACTATTACCTTACAACGTATAACGTTATGTAGCATTACGTTATAACCTATAACGTTATATACCATTACCTTACAACGTATAACGTTATGTAGCATTACGTTATAACGAATAACGTTATATACTATTACCTTATAACGTATAACGTTATGTAGCATTACGTTAATTCCTATAACGTTATATACTATTACCTTACAACGTATAACGTTATGTAGCACTACGTTGTAACGTATAACGTTATGTAGCACTACGTTATAACGTATAACGTTATGTAGCACTACGTTATAACGTATAACGTTATATACTATTACCTTATAACGTATAACGTTATGTAGCATTACGTTATAACCTATAACGTTATATACTATTACCTTACAACGTATAACGTTATGTAGCACTACGTTGTAACATATAACGTTCTGTAGCACTACGTTATAACGTATAACGTTATGTAGCACTACGTTCTAACGTATAACGTGATATACTATTACCTTATAACGTATAACGTTATGTAGCATTACGTTATAACCTATAACGTTATATACCATTACCTTACAACGTATAACGTTATGTAGCATTACGTTATAACGAATAACGTTATATACTATTACCTTATAACGTATAACGTTATGTAGCATTACGTTATAACGTATAACGTTATATACTATTACGTTATAACGTATAACGTTATGTAGCACTACGTTATAATGTATAACGTTCTGTAGCACTACGTTATAACGTATAACGTTATGTAGCACTACGTTCTAACGTATAACGTGATATACTATTACCTTATAACGTATAACGTTATGTAGCATTACGTTATAACCTATAACGTTATATACCATTACCTTACAACGTATAACGTTATGTAGCATTACGTTATAACGAATAACGTTATATACTATTACCTTATAACGTATAACGTTATGTAGCATTACGTTATAACGTATAACGTTATATACTATTACGTTATAACGTATAACGTTATGTAGCACTACGTTATAATGTATAACGTTCTGTAGCACTACGTTATAACGTATAACGTTATGTAGCACTACGTTATAACGTATAACGTTATGTAGCACTGCGTTATAAGGTATAACGTTATAAACTATTACCTTATAACGTATAACGTTATGTAGCATTACGTTATAACGAATAACGTTACATACTATTACCTTATAACGTATAACGTTATGTAGCATTACGTTATAACGTATAACGTTATGCAGCACTACGTTATAACGTATAACGTTATATACTATTACCTTATAACGTATAACGTTATGTAGCACTACGGTATAACGTATAACGTTATGTAGCACTACGTTGTAACATATAACGTTCTGTAGCACTACGTTATAACGTATAACGTTATGTAGCACTACGTTATAACGTATAACGTTATGTAGCACTACGTTATAACGTATAACGTTATATACTATTACCTTATAAAGTATAACGTTATGTAGCAGTACATTATAACGTATATCGTTATATATTGTTACCTTATAACGTTATAGGATATATACTATTACCTTATAACGTATAACGTTATGTAGCAGTACGTTATAACGTATATCGTTATATATTGTTACTTTATAACGTTATACGTTATATACTATTACCTTACAACGTATAACGTTATGTAGCATTACGATATAACGAATAACGTTATATACTATTACCTTATAACGTATAACGTTATGTAGCATTACGTTATAACGTATAACGTTATATACTATTACGTTATAACGTATAACGTTATGCAGCACTACGTTATAACGTATAACGTTCTATACTATTACCTTACAACGTATAACGTTATGTAGCACTACGGTATAACGTATCACGTTATGTAGCACTACGTTATAACGTATAACGTTATGCAGCACTACGTTATAACGTATAACGTTATATACTATTACCTTATAACGTATAACGTTATGTAGCACTACGGTATAACGTATCACGTTATGTAGCACTACGTTATAACGTATAACGTTATGTAGCACTACGTTATAACGTATAACGTTATATACTATTACCTTATAACGTATAACGTTATGTAGCATTACGTTATAACCTATAACGTTATATACTATTACCTTACAACGTATAACGTTATGTAGCACTATGTTGTAACGTATAACGTTATGTAGCACTACGTTATAACGTATAACGTTATGTAGCACTACGTTATAACGTATGACGTTATGTCGCATTACGTTATATCGTATAACGTGATATACTATTACCTTATAACGTATAACGTGATGTAGCACTACGCTATAACGTACAACGTTATGGAGCACTACGTCATAACATATAACGTTATATGCTATTACCTTATAACGTATAAAGTTATGTAGCACTACGTTATAACGTATAACGTTATGTAGCACTACGTTATAACGTATAACGTTATGTAGCACTACGTTATAAGGTATAACGTTATATACTATTACCTTATAACGTATAACGTTATGTAGCATTATGTTATAACGTATAACGTTATATACTATTACCTTATAACGTATGACGTTATGTCGCATTACGTTATATCGTATAACGTGATATACTATTACCTTATAACGTATAACGTGATGTAGCACTACGCTATAACGTACAACGTTATGGAGCACTACGTCATAACATATAACGTTATATGCTATTACCTTGTAACGTATAAAGTTATGTAGCACTACGTTATAACGTATAACGTTATGTAGCACTACGTTATAACGTATAACGTTATGTAGCACTACGTTATAACGTATAACGTTATGTAGCACTACGTTATAAGGTATAACGTTATATACTATTACCTTATAACGTATAACGTTATGTAGCATTACGTTATAACCTATAACGTTATATACTATTACCTTATAACGTATAACGTTATGTAGCATTACGTTATAACCTATAACGTTATATACTATTACCTTACAACGTATAACGTTATGTAGCACTACGTTATAACGTATAACGATATATACTATTACCTTATAACGTATAACGTTATGTAGCACTACGGTATAACGTATCACGTTATGTAGCACTACGTTATAACGTATAACGTTATGTAGCACTACGTGATAACGTATAACGTTATATACTATTACCTTATAACGTATAACGTTATGTAGCATTACGTTAATTCCTATAACGTTATATACTATTACCTTACAACGTATAACGTTATGTAGCACTACGTTGTAACGTATAACGTTATGTAGCACTACGTTATAACGTATAACGTTATGTAGCACTACGTTATAACGTATAACGTTATATACTATTACCTTATAACGTATAACGTTATGTAGCATTACGTTATAACCTATAACGTTATATACTATTACCTTACAACGTATAACGTTATGTAGCACTACGTTGTAACATATAACGTTCTGTAGCACTACGTTATAACGTATAACGTTATGTAGCACTACGTTCTAACGTATAACGTGATATACTATTACCTTATAACGTATAACGTTATGTAGCATTACGTTATAACCTATAACGTTATATACCATTACCTTACAACGTATAACGTTATGTAGCATTACGTTATAACGAATAACGTTATATACTATTACCTTATAACGTATAACGTTATGTAGCATTACGTTATAACGTATAACGTTATATACTATTACGTTATAACGTATAACGTTATGTAGCACTACGTTATAATGTATAACGTTCTGTAGCACTACGTTATAACGTATAACGTTATGTAGCACTACGTTATAACGTATAACGTTATGTAGCACTGCGTTATAAGGTATAACGTTATAAACTATTACCTTATAACGTATAACGTTATGTAGCATTACGTTATAACGAATAACGTTACATACTATTACCTTATAACGTATAACGTTATGTAGCATTACGTTATAACGTATAACGTTATGCAGCACTACGTTATAACGTATAACGTTATATACTATTACCTTATAACGTATAACGTTATGTAGCACTACGGTATAACGTATAACGTTATGTAGCACTACGTTGTAACATATAACGTTCTGTAGCACTACGTTATAACGTATAACGTTATGTAGCACTACGTTATAACGTATAACGTTATGTAGCACTACGTTATAACGTATAACGTTATATACTATTACCTTATAAAGTATAACGTTATGTAGCAGTACATTATAACGTATATCGTTATATATTGTTACCTTATAACGTTATACGATATATACTATTACCTTATAACGTATAACGTTATGTAGCAGTACGTTATAACGTATATCGTTATATATTGTTACTTTATAACGTTATACGTTATATACTATTACCTTACAACGTATAACGTTATGTAGCATTACGATATAACGAATAACGTTATATACTATTACCTTATAACGTATAACGTTATGTAGCATTACGTTATAACGTATAACGTTATATACTATTACGTTATAACGTATAACGTTATGCAGCACTACGTTATAACGTATAACGTTCTATACTATTACCTTACAACGTATAACGTTATGTAGCACTACGGTATAACGTATCACGTTATGTAGCACTACGTTATAACGTATAACGTTATGCAGCACTACGTTATAACGTATAACGTTATATACTATTACCTTATAACGTATAACGTTATGTAGCACTACGGTATAACGTATCACGTTATGTAGCACTACGTTATAACGTATAACGTTATGTAGCACTACGTTATAACGTATAACGTTATATACTATTACCTTATAACGTATAACGTTATGTAGCATTACGTTATAACCTATAACGTTATATACTATTACCTTACAACGTATAACGTTATGTAGCACTACGTTGTAACGTATAACGTTATGTAGCACTACGTTATAACGTATAACGTTATGTAGCACTACGTTATAACGTATAACGTTATGTAGCACTACGTTATAACGTATAACGTTATATACAATTACCTTATAACGTATAACGTTATGTAGCATTACGTTATAACCTATAACGTTATATACTATTACCTTACAACGTATAACGTTATGTAGCACTACGTTGTAACGTATAACGTTATGTAGCAGTACGTTATAACGTATATCGTTATATATTGTTACCTTAAACGTTATACGATAAATACTATTACCTTATAACGTATAAAGTTATGTAGCATTACGTTATAACGTATAACGTTGTATACTATTACCTTATAACGTATAACGTTATGTAGCATTACGTTATAACCTATAACGTTATATACTATTACCTTACAACGTATAACGTTATGTAGCACTACGTTGTAACGTATAACGTTATGTAGCAGTACGTTATAACGTATATCGTTATATATTGTTACCTTATAACGTTATACGTTATATACTATTACCTTATAACGTATAAAGTTATGTAGCATTACGTTATAACGTATAACGTTGTATACTATTACCTTACAACGTGTAACGTTATGTAGCACTACGTTATAACGTATAACGTTATGCAGCACTACGTTATAACGTATAACGTTCTATACTATTACCTTACAACGCATAACGTTATGTAGCACTACGGTATAACGTACAACGTTATGTAGCACTACGGTATAACGTATAACGTTATGTAGCACTACGTTATAACGTATAACGTTATGTAGCACTACGTTATAACGTATAACGTTATGTAGCACTACGTTATAAGGTATAACGTTATATACTATTACCTTATAACGTATAACGTTATGTAGCATTACGTTATAACCTATAACGTTACATACTATTACCTTACAACGTATAACGTTATGTAGCATTACGTTATAACGAATAACGTTATATACTATTACCTCATAACGTATAACGTTATGTAGCATTACGTTATAACGAATAACGTTATATACTATTACGTTATAACGTATAACGTTATGTAGCACTACGTTATAATGTATAACGTTATGTAGCAATACGTTATAACGTATAACGTAATATACTATTACCTCACAACGTATAACGTTATGTAGCACTACGTTATAACGTATAACGTTATGTAGCACTACGTTATAACGTATAACGTTATATACTATTACCTTATAACGTATAACGCTATATGCTATTACCTTATAACCTATAACGTTATGTCGCATTACGTTATAACGTATAACGTTATATACTATTACCTTACAACGTATAACGTTATGTAGCACTACGTTATAACGTATAACGTTGTATACTATTACCTTATAACGTATATCGCTATGTAGCATTACGTTATAACGAATATCGTTGTATTCTATTACGTTATAACGTATAACCTTATGTAGCTCTACGTTATAACGTATAACGTTATATACTATTACCTAACAGCGTATAACGTTATGTAGCACTACGTTATAACGTATAACGTTATGCAGTGCTACGTTATAACGTATAACGTTATATACTATTACCTCACAACGTATAACGTTATGTAGCACTACGTTATAACGTATAACGTTATGTAGCACTACGTTATAACGTATAACGTTATATACTATTACCTTATAACGTATAACGCTATATGCTATTACCTTATAACCTATAACGTTATGTCGCATTACGTTATAACGTATAACGTTATATACTATTACCTTACAACGTATAACGTTATGTAGCACTACGTTATAACGTATAACGTTGTATACTATTACCTTATAACGTATATCGCTATGTAGCATTACGTTATAACGAATATCGTTGTATTCTATTACGTTATAACGTATAACGTTATGTAGCTCTACGTTATAACGTATAACGTTATATACTATTACCTAACAGCGTATAACGTTATGTAGCACTACGTTATAACGTATAACGTTATGCAGTGCTACGTTATAACGTATAACGTTATATACTATTACCTTATAACGTGTAACGTTATGTAGCACTACGGTATAACGTATAACGTTAAGTAGCACTACGTTATAACGTATAACGTTATGTAGCACTAGGTTATAACGTATATCGTTATATATTGTTACCTTATAACGTTATACGTTATATAGTATTACATTATAACGTATAACGTTGTGTAGCATTACGTTATAACGTATAACGTAGTATACTATTACCTTATAACGTATATCGCTATGTAGCATTACGTTATAACGAATATCGTTGTATTCTATTACGTTATAACGTATAACGTTATGTGGCACTACGTTATAACGTATAACGTTATATAATATTACCTTATAACGTATAACGTTATGTAGCACTACGGTATAACGTATAACGTTATGTAGCACTACGTTATAACGTATAACCTTATGTAGCACTACGTTATAACGTATATCGTTATATATTGTTAGCTTATAACGTTATACGTTATATAGTATTACCTTATAACGTATAACGTTATGTAGCACTACGGTATAACGTATAACGTTATGTAGCACAACGTTATAACGTATAACCTTATGTAGCACTACGTTATAACGTATATCGTTATATATTGTTACCTTATAACGTTATACGTTATATAGTATTACCTTATAACGTATAACGTTATGTAGCACTACGTTATAACGTATAACGTTATGCAGCACTACGTTATAACGTATAACGTTATATACTATCACCTTATAACGTATAACGTTATGTAGCACTATATTATAACGTATAACGATATGCAGCACTACGTTATAACGTATAACGTTCTATACTATTACCTTACAACGTATAACGTTATGTAGCACTACGGTATAACATATCACGTTATGTAGCACTACGTTATAACGTATAACGTTATGCAGCACTACGTTATAACGTATAACGTTATATACTATTACCTTATAACGTATAACGTTATGTAGCACTACGGTATAACGTATCACGTTATGTAGCACTACGTTATAACGTATAACGTTATGTAGCACTACGTTATAACGTATAACGTTACATACTATTACCTTATAACGTATAACGTTATGTAGCATTACGTTATAACCTATAACGTTATGTAGCACTACGTTATAACGTATATCGTTATATATTGTTACCTTATAACGTTATACGTTATATAGTATTACATTATAACGTATAACGTTATGTAGCATTACGTTATAACTTATAACGTTATATACTATTACCTTACAACGTATAACGTTATGTAGCATTACGTTATAACGAATAACGTTATATACTATTACCTTATAACGTATAACGTTATGTAGCATTACGTTATAACGTATAACGTTATATACTATTACGTTATAACGTATAACATTATGTAGCACTACGTTATAATGTATAACGTCATGTAGCAATACGTTATAACGTATAACGTTATATACTATTACCTTACAACGTATAACGTTATGTAGCACTACGTTATAACGTATAACGTTGTATACTATTACCTTATAACGTATATCGCTATGTAGCATTACGTTATAACGAATATCGTTGTATTATATTACGTTATAACGTATAACGTTATGTAGCTCTACGTTATAACGTATAACGTTATATACTATTACCTAACAGCGTATAACGTTATGTAGCACTACGTTATAACGTATAACGTTATGCAGTGCTACGTTATAACGTATAACGTTATATACTATTACCTTATAACGTGTAACGTTATGTAGCACTACGGTATAACGTATAACGTTATGTAGCACTACGTTATAACGTATAACGTTATGTAGCACTACGTTATAACGTATATCGTTATATATTGTTACCTTATAACGTTATACGTTATATAGTATTACATTATAACGTATAACGTTATGTAGCATTACGTTATAACGTATAACGTTGTATACTATTACCTTATAACGTATATCGCTATGTAGCATTACGTTATAACGAATATCGTTGTATTCTATTACGTTATAACGTATAACGTTATGTAGCACTACGTTATAACGTATAACGTTATATACTATTACCTTATAACGTATAACGTTATGTAGCATTACGTTATAACCTATAACGTTATATACTATTACCTTACAACGTATAACGTTATGTAGCACTACGTTGTAACGTATAACGTTATGTAGCACTACGTTATAACGTATAACCTTATGTAGCACTACGTTATAACGTATATCGTTATATATTGTTACCTTATAACGTTATACGTTATATACTATTACCTTACAACGTATAACGTTATGTAGCACTACGTTATAACGTATCACGTTATATACTATTACCTTATAACGTATATCGTTATGTAGCATTACGTTATAACCTATAACGTTATATACTATTACCTTACAACGTATAACGCTATGTAGCACTACGTTATAGCGTATAACATTATAAACTATTACCTTATAACGTATAACGTTATGTAGCACTACGGTATAACGTATAACGTTATGTAGCACTACGTTATAACGTATAACGTTATGTAGCACTACGTTATAACGTATATCGTTATATATTGTTACCTTATAACGTTATACGTTATATAGTATTACCTTATAATGTATAACGTTATGTAGCATTACGTTATAACGTTTAACGTTATATACTATTACCTTACAACGTATAACGTTATGTAGCACTACGTTATAACGAATAACGTTGTATACTATTACCTTATAACGTATATCGCTATGTAGCATTACGTTATAACGAATATCGTTGTATTATATTACGTTATAACGTATAACGTTATGTAGCTCTACGTTATAACGTATAACGTTATATACTATTACCTAACAGCGTATAACGTTATGTAGCACTACGTTATAACGTATAACGTTATGCAGTGCTACGTTATAACGTATAACGTTATATACTATTACGTTATAACGTGTAACGTTATGTAGCACTACGGTATAACGTATAACGTTATGTAGCACTACGTTATAACGTATAACGTTATGTAGCACTACGATATAACGTATATCGTTATATATTGTTACCTTATAACGTTATACGTTATATAGTATTACATTATAACATATAACGTTATGTTGCATTACGTTATAACGTATAACGTTGTATACTATTACCTTATAACGTATATCGCTATGTAGCATTACGTTATAACGAATATCGTTGTATTCTATTACCTTATAACGTATAACGTTATGTAGCATTACGTTATAACCTATAACGTTATATACTATTACCTTACAACGTATAACGTTATGTAGCACTACGGTATAACGTATAACGTTATGTAGCACTACGTTATATCGTATAACCTTATGTAGCACAACGTTATAACGTATATCGTTATATATTGTTACCTTATAACGTTATACGTTATATAGTATTACCTTATAACGTATGACGTTATGCAGCACTACGCTATAACGTATAACGTTATATACTATTACCTTATAACGTATAACGTTATGTAGCACTACGGTATAACGTATAACGTTATGTAACACTACGTTACAACGTATAACGTTATGTAGCACTACGTTATAACGTATAACGTTATATACTATTACCTTATAACGTATAACGTTATGTAGCATTACGTTATAACCTATAACGTTATATACTATTACCTTACAACGTATAACGTTATGTAGCACTACGTTGTAACGTATAACGTTATGTAGCACTACGTTATAACGTATAACCTTATGTAGCACTACGTTATAACGTATATCGTTATATATTGTTACCTTATAACGCTATACGTTATATACCATTTTCCTTATAACGTATAACGTTATGTAGCATTACGTTATAACCTATAACGTTATATACTATTACCTTACAACGTATAACGTTATGTAGCACTACGTTGTAACGTATAACGTTATATACTATTACCTTATAACGTATATCGTTATGTAGCATTACGTTATAACCTATAACGTTATATACTATTACCTTACAACGTATAACGTTATGTAGCACTACGTTATAACGTATAACATTATATACTATTACCTTATAAAGTATAACGTTATGTAGCACTACGGTATAACGTATAACGTTATGTAGCACTACGTTATAAGGTATATCGTTATATATTGTTACCTTATAACGTTATACGTTATATAGTATTACCTTATAATGTATAACGTTATGTAGCATTACGTTATAACGTTTAACGTTATATACTATTACGTTATACCGTATAACGTTATGTAGCACTACGTTATAACGTATAACGTTATGTAGCACTACGTTATAACGTATAACGTTATGTAGCACTACGTTATAACGTATAACGTTATGTAGCACTACGTTATAACGTATAACGTTATGTAGCACTACGTTATAATGTATAATGTTATGTAGCAGTACGTTATAACGTATAACGTTATATACTATTACCTTATAACGTATAACGTTATGTAGCATTACGTTATAACCTATAACGTTATATACTATTACCTTACAACGTATAACGTTATGTAGCACTACGTTATAACGTATAACGTAATATACTATTACCTTATAACGTATAACGTTATGTAGCATTACGTTATAACCTATAACTTTATATACTATTACCTTACAACGTATAACGTTATGCAGCACTACGTTATAACGTATAACGTTATATACTATTACCTTATAACGTATAACGTTATGTAGCACTATATTATAACGTATAACGTTATGCAGCACTACGTTATAACGTATAACGTTCTATACTATTACCTTACAACGTATAACGTTATGTAGCACTACGGTATAACGTATCACGTTATGTAGCACTACGTTATAACGTATAACGTTATGCAGCACTACGTTATAACGTATAACGTTATATACTATTACCTTATAACGTATAACGTTATGTAGCACTACGGTATAACGTATCACGTTATGTAGCACTACGTTATAACGTATAACGTTATGTAGCACTACGTTATAACGTATAACGTAATATACTATTACCTTATAACGTATAACGTTATGTAGCATTACGTTATAACCTATAACGTTATATACTATTACCTTACAACGTATAACGTTATGTAGCACTACGTTGTAACGTATAACGTTATATATTGTTACCTTATAACGTTATACGTTATATACTATTACCTTATAACGTATAACGTTATGTAGCAGTACGTTATAACGTATATCGTTATATATTGTTACCTTATAACGTTATACGTTATATACTATTACCTTATAACGTATAACGATATGTAGCATTACGTTATAACGTATAACGTTGTATACTATTACCTTATAACGTATATCGCTATGTAGCATTACGTTATAACGAATATCGTTGTATTCTATTACGTTATAACGTATAACGTTATGTAACACTACGTTATAACGTATAACGTTATATACTATTACCTAACAACGTATAACGTTGTATACTATTACCTTATAACGTATAACGTTATGTAGCACTACGTTATAACGTATAACGTTATGTAGCACTACGTTATAACGTATAACGTTATGTAGCACTACGTTATAACGTATAACGATATGTAGCATTACGTTATAACGTATAACGTTGTATACTATTACCTTATAACGTATATCGCTATGTAGCATTACGTTATAACGAATATCGTTGTATTCTATTACGTTATAACGTATAACGTTATGTAACACTACGTTATAACGTATAACGTTATATACTATTACCTAACAACGTATAACGTTGTATACTATTACCTTATAACGTATAACGTTATGTAGCACTACGTTATAACGTATAACGTTATGTAGCACTACGTTATAACGTATAACGTTATGTAGCACTACGGTATAACGTATCACGTTATGTAGCACTACGTTATAACGTATAACGTTATGTAGCATTACGTTATAACGAATATCGTTGTATTCTATTACGTTATAACGTATAACGTTATATACTATTACCTTATAACGTATAACGTGATGTAGCACTACGCTATAACGTACAACGTTGTATACTATTACGTTATAACGTATAACGTTGTGCAGCACTACGTCATAACATATAACGTTATATGCTATTACCTTATAACGTATAAAGTTATGTAGCACTACGTTATAACGTATAACGTTATGTAGCACTACGTTATAACGTATAACGTTATGTAGCACTACGTTATAACGTATAACGTTATGTAGCACTGCGTTATAAGGTATAACGTTATATACTATTACCTTATAACGTATAACGTTATGTAGCATTACGTTATAACGAATAACGTTATATACTATTACCTTATAACGTATAACGTTATGTAGCATTACGTTATAACGTATAACGTTCTATACTATTACGTTATAACGTATAACGTTATATACTATTACCTTATAACGTATAACGTTATGTAGCATTACGTTACAACCTATAACGTTATATACTATCACCTTACAACGTATAACGTTATGTAGCACTACGTTGTAACGTATAACGTTATGTAGCACTACGTTATAACGTATAACGTTATATACTATTACCTTATAACGTATATCGTTATGTAGCATTACGTTATAACCTATAACGTTATATACTATTACCATACAACGTATAACGTTATGTAGCACTACGTTATAACGTATAACATTATATACTATTCCCTTATAACGTATAACGTTATGTAGCACTACGGTATAACGTATAACCTTATGTAGCACTACGTTATAACGTATAACGTTATGTAGCACTACGTTATAACGTATAACGTTATGTAGCACTACGTTATAACGTATAACGTTATGTAGCACTACGTTATAATGTATAACGTTATGTAGCAGTACGTTATAACGTATATCGTTATATATTGTTACATTATAACGTTATACGATATATACTATTACCTTACAACGTATAACGTTATGTAGCAGTACGTTATAACGTATATCGTTATATACTATTACCTTATAACGTATGACGTTATGTAGCATTACGTTATAACGTATAACGTTGTATACTATTACCTTACAACGTATAACGTTATGTAGCACTACGTTATAACGTATAACGTAATATACTATTACCTTATAACGTATAACGTTATGTAGCATTACGTTATAACCTATAACTTTATATACTATTACCTTACAACGTATAACGTTATGCAGCACTACGTTATAACGTATAACGTTATATACTATTACCTTATAACGTATAACGTTATGTAGCACTATATTATAACGTATAACGTTATGCAGCACTACGTTATAACGTATAACGTTCTATACTATTACCTTACAACGTATAACGTTATGTAGCACTACGGTATAACGTATCACGTTATGTAGCACTACGTTATAACGTATAACGTTATGCAGCACTACGTTATAACGTATAACGTTATATACTATTACCTTATAACGTATAACGTTATGTAGCACTACGGTATAACGTATCACGTTATGTAGCACTACGTTATAACGTATAACGTTATGTAGCACTACGTTATAACGTATAACGTAATATACTATTACCTTATAACGTATAACGTTATGTAGCATTACGTTATAACCTATAACGTTATATACTATTACCTTACAACGTATAACGTTATGTAGCACTACGTTGTAACGTATAACGTTATATATTGTTACCTTATAACGTTATACGTTATATACTATTACCTTATAACGTATAACGTTATGTAGCAGTACGTTATAACGTATATCGTTATATATTGTTACCTTATAACGTTATACGTTATATACTATTACCTTATAACGTATAACGATATGTAGCATTACGTTATAACGTATAACGTTGTATACTATTACCTTATAACGTATATCGCTATGTAGCATTACGTTATAACGAATATCGTTGTATTCTATTACGTTATAACGTATAACGTTATGTAACACTACGTTATAACGTATAACGTTATATACTATTACCTAACAACGTATAACGTTGTATACTATTACCTTATAACGTATAACGTTATGTAGCACTACGTTATAACGTATAACGTTATGTAGCACTACGTTATAACGTATAACGTTATGTAGCACTACGTTATAACGTATAACGATATGTAGCATTACGTTATAACGTATAACGTTGTATACTATTACCTTATAACGTATATCGCTATGTAGCATTACGTTATAACGAATATCGTTGTATTCTATTACGTTATAACGTATAACGTTATGTAACACTACGTTATAACGTATAACGTTATATACTATTACCTAACAACGTATAACGTTGTATACTATTACCTTATAACGTATAACGTTATGTAGCACTACGTCATAACGTATAACGTTATGTAGCACTACGTTATAACGTATAACGTTATGTAGCACTACGGTATAACGTATCACGTTATGTAGCACTACGTTATAACGTATAACGTTATGTAGCATTACGTTATAACGAATATCGTTGTATTCTATTACGTTATAACGTATAACGTTATATACTATTACCTTATAACGTATAACGTGATGTAGCACTACGCTATAACGTACAACGTTGTATACTATTACGTTATAACGTATAACGTTGTGCAGCACTACGTCATAACATATAACGTTATATGCTATTACCTTATAACGTATAAAGTTATGTAGCACTACGTTATAACGTATAACGTTATGTAGCACTACGTTATAACGTATAACGTTATGTAGCACTACGTTATAACGTATAACGTTATGTAGCACTGCGTTATAAGGTATAACGTTATATACTATTACCTTATAACGTATAAGGTTATGTAGCATTACGTTATAACGAATAACGTTATATACTATTACCTTATAACGTATAACGTTATGTAGCATTACGTTATAACGTATAACGTTCTATACTATTACGTTATAACGTATAACGTTATATACTATTACCTTATAACGTATAACGTTATGTAGCATTACGTTACAACCTATAACGTTATATACTATCACCTTACAACGTATAACGTTATGTAGCACTACGTTGTAACGTATAACATTATATACTATTCCCTTATAACGTATAACGTTATGTAGCACTACGGTATAACGTATAACCTTATGTAGCACTACGTTATAACGTATAACGTTATGTAGCACTACGTTATAACGTATAACGTTATGTAGCACTACGTTATAACGTATAACGTTATGTAGCACTACGTTATAATGTATGACGTTATGTAGCAATACGTTATAACGTATATCGTTATATATTGTTACATTATAACGTTATACGATATATACTATTACCTTACAACGTATAACGTTATGTAGCAGTACGTTATAACGTATATCGTTATATACTATTACCTTATAACGTATGACGTTATGTAGCATTACGTTATAACGTATAACGTTGTATACTATTACCTTACAACGTATAACGTTATGTAGCACTACGTTATAACGTATAACGTTATGCAGCACTACGTTATAACGTATAACGTTATATACTATTACCTTATAACGTATAACGTTATGTAGCACTATATTATAACGTATAACGTTATGCAGCACTACGTTATAACGTATGACGTTCTATACTATTACCTTACAACGTATAACGTTATGTAGCACTACGGTATAACGTATCACGTTATGTAGCACTACGTTATAACGTATAACGTTATGCAGCACTACGTTATAACGTATAACGTTATATACTATTACCTTATAACGTATAACGTTATGTAGCACTACGGTATAACGTATCACGTTATGTAGCACTACGTTATAACGTATAACGTTATGTAGCACTACGTTATAACGTATAACGTTATATACTATTACCTTATAACGTATAACGTTATGTAGCATTACGTTATAACCTATAACGTTATATACTATTACCTTGCAACGTATAACGTTATGTAGCATTACGTTATAACGAATAACGTTATATACTATTACCTTATAACGTATAACGTTATGTAGCACTACGTTATAACGTATAACGTTATATACTATTACCTTATAACGTATAACGTTATGTAGCACTACGGTATAACGTATCACGTTATGTAGCACTACGTTATAACGTATAACGTTATGTAGCACTACGTTATAACGTATAACGTTATATACTATTACCTTATAACGTATAACGTTATGTAGCATTACGTTATAACCTATAACGTTATATACTATTACCTTGCAACGTATAACGTTATGTAGCAATACGTTATAACGTATAACGTTAAATACTATTACCTTACAACGTATAACGTTATGTAGCACTACGTTATAACGTATAACGTTGTATACTATTACCTTATAACGTATATCGCTATGTAGCATTACGTTATAACGAATATCGTTGTATTCTATTACGTTATAACGTATAACGTTATGTAGCTCTACGTTATAACGTATAACGTTATATACTATTACCTAACAGCGTATAACGTTATGTAGCACTACGTTATAACGTATAACGTTGTGCAGTGCTACGTTATAACGTATAACGTTATATACTATTACCTTATAACGTGTAACGTTATGTAGCACTACGGTATAACGTATAACGTTAAGTAGCACTACGTTATAACGTATAACGTTATGTAGCACTACGTTATAACGTATATCGTTATATATTGTTACCTTATAACGTTATACGTTATATAGTATTACATTATAACGTATAACGTTGTGTAGCATTACGTTATAACGTATAACGTAGTATACTATTACCTTATAACGTATATCGCTATGTAGCATTACGTTATAACGAATATCGTTGTATTCTATTACGTTATAACGTATAACCTTATGTAGCACTACGTTATAACGTATATCGTTATATATTGTTAGCTTATAACGTTATACGTTATATAGTATTACCTTATAACGTATAACGTTATGTAGCACTACGGTATAACGTATAACGTTATGTAGCACAACGTTATAACGTATAACCTTATGTAGCACTACGTTATAACGTATATCGTTATATATTGTTACCTTATAACGTTATACGTTATATAGTATTACCTTATAACGTATAACGTTATGTAGCACTACGTTATAACGTATAACGTTATGCAGCACTACGTTATAACGTATAACGTTATATACTATCGCCTTATAACGTATAACGTTATGTAGCACTATATTATAACGTATAACGATATGCAGCACTACGTTATAACGTATAACGTTCTATACTATTACCTTACAACGTATAACGTTATGTAGCACTACGGTATAACGTATCACGTTATGTAGCACTACGTTATAACGTATAACGTTATGCAGCACTACGTTATAACGTATAACGTTATATACTATTACCTTATAACGTATAACGTTATGTAGCACTACGTTGTAACGTATAACGTTATGTAGCACTACGTTATAACGTATAACGTTATGTAGCACTACGTTATAACGTATAACGTTATGTAGCACTACGTTATAATGTATAACGTCATGTAGCAATACGTTATAACGTATAACGTTATATACTATTACCTTACAACGTATAACGTTATGTAGCACTACGTTATAACGTATAACGTTATGTAGCACTACGTTATAACGTATAACGTTATATACTATTACCTTATAACGTGTAACGTTATGTAGCACTACGGTATAACGTATAACGTT